>NC_089649.1:11752348-13074920 GCF_037042795.1 Molothrus aeneus | reverse complement strand
CGGACTTAAAGACGAAAACCATTGTGATTGAAAGGAAGTATTGGCATGCCACAAGGTAACTGGAGTGACCTGTGTTTCCTCCTCAGCTTCACTGTGATAGTAGAATTTTAATTAGCAGTTCCAAAACTTTGTCTTAGCATAGTCTGGTGACATATCTCAGTAGAGCAGTGTCCTAGGGTGACTTTATGATGTTGTATCCCCAGCTATCTGTTCTGTTCATGCTGGATATTATATTCTCTGCCTTCAAGACTGCTTCTGAGAGCAAAGGTGGGGAGAAGAAGAAGTACGGAGTTTGTTATCACAGGCTGCACTCACTCTTCTAAAAGCAACACTGTTCCACATTCTGTGCTGCACTGTGTTGTCTGGGCACTGATGGAGCAGAACAGAGTGTTCTTTGCTTTTCAGTTGGTTTAGCTGGCTGAGGCAGAGTTTTCCCTGGACTGTCTTTTTTCTTTCCCTTTTCTTGGAACTGTTCAAACCTGCTCCAGACTGGGACCTGGAGAGCACTGAGAGCTTGCACTTTGTGGCCTATGGGGGCCTACTCTGGGCAGCAGCCTTTCCTAGTGCCGGAGGGATTGATAACAGAGCAAGCATCCACAGGAGAGACTTTCTGAATTTGTTGTCTCTTCAGAGCGGCGATTGAGTTTTGTCATCTGGTATTGTTCATTTTTTGTGCTGGGGGGTGCTTTCCCTGGTAAATAAACAGATTTTTTCCACTTCTCTCAGAGGAAATGTTTCCCAGACCAGTTGAGGGGAGGGGCCGTGTAGGTGGGCTTTCTGGGGGGGGCCCCCTGAGACATAAACTTTAAAGAAATTTAGGGATTTTAGAGGAGCTGAGGTTTTAGTTAGAGATAAGCCTTATGAGAGTTTATCAAAATAAATAGGTAGGCCTTGTTGAAGTTAAGAGTTAGTAGTTAACTAATAATTGATTGCTTGTCAACATCATGTTTGCTTAGCTGGGTTTATCATGAAGAATATAGAAACTCATAAATAGCTTTTAGGAACATAAGACAATTGTAGGCCACCTCTGTTCTGAAACCAATTGAAGATGGGGAATGGGAGTTCTAGCAATGGGTTCATTTGTCATATTTGCATTGAAAATGTAGAAAGTTCAGAACCAGGAAGACTTCATTTATTTCCTCATTTTGGAACCCCTCCCCATGAAAGGGACCACCGATTCATTTTGAGGAACAAACAACGCGTGCTTAATAGCTTTTGAACTAATTAACATACGAAGTGAGGAATGATGGGATGATGGGGTGTGGCGGCTTGGTTCTGCGCCTTTCGGAAGCTGCCGCTCTCTCCGCTTCTTAGAGGCGAAGAAGCGGCATCTTTGCGCACAGAGCATGGTGCCGGTGGCAGGGAGCTCCGGAGAGCGGCTTGTGTGGAAAGACACCAGAGACAGGCGATCAGCTTGGGAGAGCCCGGTTTCTCGCTCTTCTCCCTCTCTGGTCACCTAATACTTAGCAAAAAGCTTTTCCACACTCTTTTGGAAGAAGAAAGTGTGCCAGTAAAGAAAACATCCCCAATCTTGTTCTAGAATGTAGACGGAGGTCTTTAGAGGGTTTAGGAAGAAGTAAAAGATAGATGCCAAAAACTGCTTCTATTCAAATATTAATGTCAATGCAAAAGGATAAACGGTGGGAAAGTACTGTTTTCTCTCCGTTTGAAAGCTACTCACAGTATGCCGGGGTGTGCGGCTTGGTTCTGTGCCTTTCGGAAGCTGCCGCTCTCTCCGCTTCTTAGAGGCGAAGAAGCGGCATCTTTGCGCACAGAGCATGGTGCCGGTGGCAGGGAGCTCCGGAGAGCGGCTTGTGTGGAAAGACACCAGGGACCGGCGATCAGCTTGGGAGAGCCCGGTTTCTCGCTCTTCTCCCTCTCTTGTCGCCTAATACTTAGCAAAAAGCTTTTACACACTCTTTCGGAAGAAGAAACTGTGCCAGTAAAGAAAACATGCCCAATCTTGTTCTAGAATGTAGACGGAGGTCTTTAGAGGGTTTAGGAAGAAGTAAAAGATAGATGCCAAAAACTGCTTCTATTCAAATATTAATGTCAATGGAAAAGGTAAAAGAGTGGTCAAATACTGTTTTCTCTCCGTTTGAAAGCTACTCACAGTATGCCGGGGTGTGCGGCTTGGTCCTTCGCCTTTGGGCAGCTGCCGCTCTCTCCGTCTCCCAAATGCGAAGGAGAGGCATTTTTGCGCACTGAGCATTGTGCTTTGTGCCGTGAGCTGCAGAGAGTGGGTTCTGTAGAAAGTCCCCTGGACCGGCGATCAGCTTGGGAGAGCCCGGTTTCTCGCTCTTCTCCCTCTCTTGTCGCCTAATACTTAGCAAAAAGCTTTTCCACTCTGTTTTGGAAGAAGAAACTGTGCCAGTAAAGAAAACATCCCCAATCTTGTTCTAGAATGTAGATGGAGGTCTTTAGAGGGTTTAGGAAGAAGTAAAAGATAGATGCCAAAAACTGCTTCTATTCAAATATTAATGTCAATGCAAAAGGTAAAAGAGTGGTCAAATACTGTTTTCTCTCTGTTTGAAAGCTGCTCCCAATATGCCGGGGTGTGGCGGCTTGGTTCTGCGCCTTTCGGAAGCTGCCGCTCTCTCCGCTCCTAGAGGCGAAGAAGCGGCATCTTTGCGCACAGAGAATGGTGCCGGTGGCAGGGAGCTCCGGAGAGCGGCTTGTGTGGAAAGACACCAGGGACCGGCGATCAGCTTGGGAGAGCCCGGTTTCTCGCTCTTCTCCCTCTCTTCTCGCCTAATACTTAGCAAAAAGCTTTTCCACTCTCTTTTGGAAGAAGAAACTGTGCCAGTAAAGAAAACATCCCCAATCTTGTTCTAGAATGTAGACGGAGGTCTTTAGAGGGTTTAGGAAGAAGTAAAAGATAGATGCCAAAAACTGCTTCTATTCAAATATTAATGTCAATGGAAAATGTAAAAGAGTGGTCAAATACTGTTTTCTCTCCGTTTGAAAGCTACTCACAGTATGCCGGGGTGTGCGGCTTGGTTCTTCGCCTTTGGGCAGCTGCCGATCTCTCCGTCTCCCAAATGCGAAGGAGAGGCATTTTTGCGCACAGAGCATTGTGCTTTGTGCCGTGAGCTGCGGAGAGTGGGTTTGTAGAAAGACACCAGGGTCCGGCGATCAGCTTGGGCGAGCCCGGTTTCTCGCTGTTCTCCCTCTCTTGCCGCCTAATACTTAGCAAAAAGCTTTTCCACTCTCTTTTGGAAGAAGAAACTGTGCCAGTAAAGAAAACATGCCCAATCTTGTTCTAGAACGTAGACGGAGGTCTTTAGAGGGTTTAGGAAGAAGTAAAAGATAGAAGCCAAAAACTGCTTCTATTCAAATACTAATGTCAACGCAAAAGGATAAACAGTGGGAAAGTACTGTTTTCTCTCCGTTTGAAAGCTGCTCACAGTATGCCGGGGTGTGCGGCTTGGTTCTGCGCCTTTCGGAAGCTGCCGCTCTCTCCGCTTCTTAGAGGCGAAGAAGCGGCATCTTTGCGCACAGAGCATGGTGCCGGTGGCAGGGAGCTCCGGAGAGCGGCTTGTGTGGAAAGACACCAGGGACCGGCGATCAGCTTGGGAGAGCCCGGTTTCTCGCTCTTCTCCCTCTCTTGTCGCCTAATACTTAGCAAAAAGCTTTTCCACTCTCTTTTGGAAGAAGAAAATGTGCCAGTAAAGAAAACATCCCCAATGTTGTTCTAGAATGTAGACGGAGGTCTTTAGAGGGTTTAGGAAGAAGTAAAAGATAGATGCCAAAAACTGCTTCTATTCAAATATTAATGTCAATGGAAAAGGATAAACAGTGGGAAAGTACTGTTTTCTCTCCGTTTGAAAGCTGCTCACAGTATGCCGGGGTGTGCGGCTTGGTTCTGCGCCTTTTGGAAGCTTCCGCTCTCTCCGCTTCTTAGAGGCGAAGAAGCGGCATCTTTGCGCACAGAGCATGGTGCCGGTCGCAGGGAGCTCCGGAGAGCGGCTTGTGTGGAAAGACACGAGGGACCGGCGATCAGCTTGGGAGAGCCCGGTTTCTCGCTCTTCTCCCTCTCTTGTCGCCTAATACTTAGCAAAAAGCTTTTCCACTCTCTTTTGGAAGAAGAAACTGTGCCAGTAAAGAAAACATGCCCAATCTTGTTCTAGAATGTAGACGGAGGTCTTTAGAGGGTTTAGGAAGAAGTAAAAGACAGATGCCAAAAACTGCTTCTATTCAAATATTAATGTCAATGGAAAAGGTAAAAGAGTGGTCAAATACTGTTTTCTCTCCGTTTGAAAGCTGCTCCCACTATGCCGGGGTGTGGTGGCTTGGTTCTGCGCCTTGCGGAAGCTGCCGCTCTCTCCGTCTCCCAAATGCGAAGGAGAGGCATTTTTGTGCACAGAGCATTGTGCTTTGTGCCGTGAGCTGCGGAGAGTGGGTTTTGTAGAAAGTCCCCTGGACCGGCGATCAGCTTGGGAGAGCCCGGTTTCTCGCTCTTCTCCCTCTCTTGTCGCCTAATACTTAGCAAAAAGCTTTTCCACTCTCTTTTGGAAGAAGAAACTGTGCCAGTAAAGAAAACATGCCCAATCTTGTTCTAGAATGTAGACGGAGGTCTTTAGAGGGTTTAGGAAGAAGTAAAAGACAGATGCCAAAAACTGCTTCTATTCAAATATTAATGTCAATGGAAAAGGTAAAAGAGTGGTCAAATACTGTTTTCTCTCCGTTTGAAAGCTGCTCCCACTATGCCGGGGTGTGGTGGCTTGGTTCTGCGCCTTGCGGAAGCTGCCGCTCTCTCCGTCTCCCAAATGCGAAGGAGAGGCATTTTTGTGCACAGAGCATTGTGCTTTGTGCCATGAGCTGCGGAGAGTGGGTTTTGTAGAAAGTCCCCTGGACCGGCGATCAGCTTGGGAGAGCCCGGTTTCTCGCTCTTCTCCCTCTCTTGTCGCCTAATACTTAGCAAAAAGCTTTTCCACTCTCTTTTGGAAGAAGAAACTGTGCCAGTAAAGAAAACATCCCCAATCTCGTTCTAGAATGTAGACGGAGGTCTTTAGAGGGTCTAGGAAGAAGTAAAAGATAGATGCCAAAAACTGCTTCTATTCAAATATTAATGTCAATGGAAAAGGTAAAAGAGTGGTCAAATACTATTTTCTCTCCGTTTGAAAGCTACTCACAGTATGCCGGGGTGTGCGGCTTGGTTCTTCGCCTTTGGGCAGCTGCCGCTCTCTCCGTGTCCCAAATGCGAAGGAGAGGCATTTTTGTGCACAGAGCATTGTGCTTTGTGCCGTGAGCTGCGGAGAGTGGGTTTTGTAGAAAGTCCCCTGGACCGGCGATCAGCTTGGGAGAGCCCGGTTTCTCGCTCTTCTCCCTCTCTTGCCGCCTAATACTTAGCAAAAAGCTTTTCCACTCTCTTTTGGAAGAAGAAACTGAGCAAGTAAAGAAAACATCCCCAATCTTGTTCTAGAATGTAGACGGAGGTCTTTAGAGGGTTTAGGATGAAGTAAAAGATAGATGCCAAAAACTGCTTCTATTCAAATATTAATGTCAATGGAAAATGTAAAAGAGTGGTCAAATACTGTTTTCTCTCCATTTGAAAGCTGCTCCCACTATGCCGGGGTGTGGCGGCTTGGTTCTGCGCCTTTCGGAAGCTGCCGCACTCTCCGCTTCTTAGAGGCGAAGAAGCGGCATCTTTGCGCACAGAGCATGGTGCCGGTGGCAGGGAGCTGCGGAGAGCGGCTTGTGTGGAAAGACACGAGTGACCGGCGATCAGCTTGGGAGAGCCCGGTTTCTCACTCTTCTCCCTCTCTTGTCGCCTAATACTTAGCAAAAAGCTTTTCCACTCTCTTTTGGAAGAAGAAACTGAGCAAGTAAAGAAAACATCCCCAATCTTGTTCTAGAATGTAGACGGAGGTCTTTAGAGGGTTTAGGAAGAAGTAAAAGATAGATGCCAAAAACTGCTTCTATTCAAATATTAATGTCAATGCAAAAGGATAAACGGTGGGAAAGTACTGTTTTCTCTCCGTTTGAAAGCTACTCACAGTATGCCGGGGTGTGCGGCTTGGTTCTGCGCCTTTTGGAAGCTGCCGCTCTCTCCGCTTCTTAGAGGCGAAGAAGCGGCATCTTTGCGCACAGAGCATGGTGCCGGTGGCAGGGAGCTCCGGAGAGCGGCTTGTGTGGAAAGACACCAGGGACCGGCGATCAGCTTGGGAGAGCCCGGTTTCTCGCTCTTCTCCCTCTCTTGTCGCCTAATACTTAGCAAAAAGCTTTTCCACTCTCTTTTGGAAGAAGAAACTGTGCCAGTAAAGAAAACATCCCCAATCTTGTTCTAGAATGTAGACGGAGGTCTTTAGAGGGTTTAGGAAGAAGTAAAAGATAGATGCCAAAAACTGCTTCTATTCAAATATTAATGTCAATGGAAAATGTAAAAGAGTGGTCAAATACTGTTTTCTCTTTGTTTGGAAGCTGCTCCAACTATGCCGGGGTGTGGCGGCTTGGGTCTACGCCTTTCGGAAGCTGCCGCTCTCTCCGCTTCTTAGAGGCGAAGAAACGGCATCTTTGCGCACAGAGCATGGTGCCGGTGGCAGGGAGCTCCGGAGAGCGGCTTGTGTGGAAAGACACCAGGGACCGGCGATCAGCTTGGGAGAGCCTGGTTTCTCGCTCTTCTCCCTCTCTTGTCGCCTAATACTTAGCAAAAAGCTTTTCCACTCTCTCTTGGAACTAGAAAATGAGCAAGTAAAGAAAACATCCCCAATCTTGTTCTAGAATGTAGACGGAGGTCTTTAGAGGGTTTAGGAAGAAGTAAAAGATAGATGCCAAAAACTGCTTCTATTCAAATATTAATGTCAATGGAAAATGTAAAAGAGTGGTCAAATACTGTTTTCTCTTCGTTTGAAATCTGCTCCCAATATGCCGGGGTGTGGCGGCTTGGTTCTGCGCCTTTCGGAAGCTGCCTCTCTCTCCGCTTCTTAAGAGGCGAAGAAACGGCATCTTTGCGCACAGAGCATGGTGCCGGTGGCAGGGAGCTCCGGAGAGCGGCTTGTGTGGAAAGACACCAGGGACCGGCGATCAGCTTGGGAGAGCCCGGTTTCTCGCTCTTCTCCCTCTCTTGTCGCCTAATACTTAGCAAAAAGCTTTTCCACTCTCTTTTGGAAGAAGAAACTGTGCCAGTAAAGAAAACATCCCCAATCTTGTTCTAGAATGTAGACGGAGGTCTTTAGAGGGTTTAGGAAGAAGTAAAAGATAGATGCCAAAAACTGCTTCGATTCAAATATTAATGTCAATGGAAAAGGTAAAAGAGTGGTCAAATACTGTTTTCTCTCCGTTTGAAAGCTGCTCCCACTATGCCGGGGTGTGGCGGCTTGGTTCTGCGCCTTTCGGAAGCTGCCGCTCTCTCCGCTTCTTAGAGGCGAAGAAACGGCATCTTTGCGCACAGAGCATGGTGCCGGTGGCAGGGAGCTCCGGAGAGCGGCTTGTGTGGAAAGACACCAGGGACCGGTGATCAGCTTGGGAGAGCCCGGTTTCTCACTCTTCTCCCTCTCTTGTTGCCTAATACTTAGCAAAAAGCTTTTCCACTCTGTTTTGGAAGAAGAAACTGTGCCAGTAAAGAAAACATCCCCAATCTTGTTCTAGAATGTAGACGGAGGTCTTTAGAGGGTTTAGGAAGAAGTAAAAGATAGATGCCAAAAACTGCTTCTATTCAAATATTAATGTCAATGGAAAAGGTAAAAGAGTGGTCAAATACTGTTTTCTCTCCATTTGAAAGCTGCTCCCACTATGCCGGGGTGTGGCGGCTTGGTTCTACGCCTTTGGGAAGCTGCCGCTCTCTCCGCTTCTTAGAGGCGAAGAAGCGGCATCTTTGCGCACAGAGCATGGTGCCGGTGGCAGGGAGCTCCGGAGAGCGGCTTGTGTGGAAAGACACCAGGGACCGGCGATCAGCTTGGGAGAGCCCGGTTTCTCACTCTTCTCCCTCTCTTGTTGCCTAATACATAGCAAAAAGCTTTTCCTCCCTCTTTTGGAAGAAGAAACTGAGCAAGTAAAGAAAACATGCCCAATCTTGTTCTAGAATGTAGACGGAGGTCTTTAGAGGGTTTAGGAAGAAGTAAAAGATAGATGCCAAAAACTGCTTCTATTCAAATATTAATGTCAATGGAAAAGGTAAAAGAGTGGTCAAATACTGTTTTCTCTCCGTTTGAAAGCTGCTCCCACTATGCCGGTGTGTGGCGGCTTGTTTCTGTGCCTTTCGGAAGCTTCCGCTCTCTCCGCTTCTTAGAGGCGAAGAAGCAGCATCTTTGCGCACAGAGCATGGTGCCGGTGGCAGGGAGCTCAGGAGAGCGGCTTGTGTGGAAAGACACCAGGGACCGGCGATCAGCTTGGGAGAGCCTGGTTTCTCGCTCTTCTCCCTCTCTTGTCGCCTAATACTTAGCAAAAAGCTTTTCCACTCTCTTTTGGAAGAAGAAACTGTGCCAGTAAAGAAAACATCCCCAATCTTGTTCTAGAATGCAGACGGAGGTCTTTAGAGGGTTTAGGAAGAAGTAAAAGATAGATGCCAAAAACTGCTTCTATTCAAATATTAATGTCAATGGAAAAGGTAAAAGAGTGGTCAAATACTGTTTTCTCTCCATTTGAAAGCTGCTCCCACTGTGCCGGGGTGTGTGGCTTGGTTCTACGCCTTTCGGAAGCTGCCGCTCTCTCCGCTTCTTAGAGGCGAAGAAGCGGCATCTTTGCGCACAGAGCGTGGTGCCGGTGGCAGGGAGCTCCGGAGAGCGGCTTGTGTGGAAAGACACGAGTGACCGGCGATCAGCTTGGGAGAGCCCGGTTTCTCGCTCTTCTCCCTCTCTTGCCGCCTAATACTTAGCAAAAACTTTTCCACTCTGTTTTGGAAGAAGAAACTGTGCCAGTAAAGAAAACATCCCCAATCTTGTTCTAGAATGTAGACGGAGGTCTTTAGAGGGTTTAGGAAGAAGTAAAAGATAGATGCCAAAAACTGCTTCTATTCAAATATTAATGTCAATGCAAAAGTATAAACGGTGGGAAAGTACTGTTTTCTCTCCGTTTGAAAGCTGCTCCCACTATGCCGGTGTGTGGCGGCTTGGTTCTGTGCCTTTCGGAAGCTGCCGCTCTCTCCGCTTCTTAGAGGCGAAGAAGCGGCATCTTTGCGCACAGAGCATGGTGCCGGTGGCAGGGAGCTCCGGAGAGGGGCTTGTGTGGAAAGACACCAGGGACCGGCGATCAGCTTGGGAGAGCCCGGTTTCTCGCTCTTCTCCCTCTCTTGCCGCCTAATACTTAGCAAAATGCTTTTCCACTCTCTTTTGGAAGAAGAAACTGTGCCAGTAAAGAAAACATCCCCAATCTTGTTCTAGAATGTAGACGGAGGTCTTTAGAGGGTTTAGGAAGAAGTAAAAGATAGATGCCAAAAACTGCTTCTATTCAAATATTAATGTCAATGGAAAAGGTAAAAGAGTGGTCAAATACTGTTTTCTCTCCGTTTGAAAGCTGCTCCCACTATGCCGGGGTGTGGCGGCTTGGTTCTGCGCCTTTCGGAAGCTGCCGCACTCTCCGCTTCTTAGAGGCGAAGAAGCGGCATCTTTGCGCACAGAGCATGGTGCCGGTGGCAGGGAGCTGCGGAGAGCGGCTTGTGTGGAAAGCCACGAGGGACCGGCGATCAGCTTGGGAGAGCCTGGTTTCTCGCTCTTCTCCCTCTCTTGTCGCCTAATACTTAGCAAAAAGCTTTTCCACTCTCTTTTGGAAGAAGAAACTGTGCAGTAAAGAAAACATCCCCAATCTTGTTCTAGAATGTAGACGGAGGTCTTTAGAGGGTTTAGGAAGAAGTAAAAGATAGATGCCAAAAACTGCTTCTATTCAAATATTAATGTCAATGGAAAATGTAAAAGAGTGGTCAAATACTGTTTTCTCTCCGTTTGAAATCTGCTCCCACTATGCCGGGGTGTGGTGGCTTGGTTCTGCGCCTTTCGGAAGCTGCCTCTCTCTCCGCTTCTTAAGAGGCGAAGAAACGGCATCTTTGCACACAGAGCATGGTGCCGGTGGCAGGGAGCTCCGGAGAGCGGCTTGTGTGGAAAGACACGAGTGACCGGCGATCAGCTTGGGAGAGCCCGGTTTCTCACTCTTCTCCCTCTCTTGTCGCCTAATACTTAGCAAAAAGCTTTTCCACTCTCTTTTGGAAGAAGAAACTGAGCAAGTAAAGAAAACATCCCCAATCTTGTTCTAGAATGTAGACGGAGGTCTTTAGAGGGTTTAGGAAGAAGTAAAAGATAGATGCCAAAAACTGCTTCTATTCAAATATTAATGTCAATGCAAAAGGATAAACGGTGGGAAAGTACTGTTTTCTCTCCGTTTGAAAGCTGCTCACAGTATGCCGGGGTGTGGCGGCTTGGTTCTGCGCCTTTCGGAAGCTGCCGCTCTCTCCGCTTCTTAGAGGCGAAGAAGCGGCATTTTTGCGCACAGAGCATGGTGCCAGTGGCAGGGAGCTCCGGAGAGCGGCTTGTGTGGAAAGACACCAGGGACCGGCGATCAGCTTGGGAGAGCCTGGTTTCTCGCTCTTCTCCCTCTCTTGTCGCCTAATACTTAGCAAAAAGCTTTTCCACTCTCTTTTGGAAGAAGAAACTGTGCCAGTAAAGAAAACATCCCCAATCTTGTTCTAGAATGTAGACGCAGGTCTTTAGAGGGTTTAGGAAGAAGTAAAAGATAGATGCCAAAAACTGCTTCTATTCAAATATTAATGTCAATGGAAAATGTAAAAGAGTGGTCAAATACTGTTTTCTCTTTGTTTGGAAGCTGCTCCAACTATGCCGGGGTGTGGCGGCTTGGGTCTACGCCTTTCGGAAGCTGCCGCTCTCTCC
Source organism: Molothrus aeneus (assembly GCF_037042795.1). Lineage (NCBI taxonomy): Eukaryota > Metazoa > Chordata > Aves > Passeriformes > Icteridae > Molothrus > Molothrus aeneus. Next base: position 13,064,103 of record NC_089649.1, on the reverse strand, counting down.
GCTTCTTAGAGGCGAAGAAACGGCATCTTTGCGCACAGAGCATGGTGCCGGTTGCAGGGAGCTCCGGAGAGCGGCTTGTGTGGAAAGACACCAGGGACCGGCGATCAGCTTGGGAGAGCCCGGTTTCTCGCTCTTCTCCCTCTCTTGTCGCCTAATACTTAGCAAAAAGCTTTTCCACTCTCTTTTGGAACTAGAAAATGAGCAAGTAAAGAAAACATCCCCAATCTTGTTCTAGAATGTAGACGGAGGTCTTTAGAGGGTTTAGGAAGAAGTAAAAGATAGATGCCAAAAACTGCTTCTATTCAAATATTAATGTCAATGCAAAAGGTAAAAGAGTGGTCAAATACTGTTTTCTCTCTGTTTGAAAGCTGCTCCCACTATGCCGGGGTGCGGCGGCTTGGTTCTGCGCCTTTCGGAAGCTTCCGCACTCTCCGCTTCTTAGAGGCGAAGAAGCGGCATCTTTGCGCACAGAGCATGGTGCCGGTGGCAGGGAGCTGCGGAGAGCGGCTTGTGTGGAAAGACATGAGGGACCGGCGATCGGCTTGGGAGAGCCCGGTTTCTCACTCTTCTCCCTCTCTTGTTGCCTAATACTTAGCAAATAGCTTTTCCACTCTCTTTTGGAAGAAGAAACTGTGCCAGTAAAGAAAACATCCCCAATCTTGTTCTAGAATGTAGACGGAGGTCTTTAGAGGGTTTAGGAAGAAGTAAAAGATAGATGCCAAAAACTGCTTCTATTCAAATATTAATGTCAATGGAAAAGGTGAAAGAGTGGTCAAATACTATTTTCTCTCCGTTAGAAAGCTACTCACAGTATGCCGGGGTGTGCGGCTTGGTTCTTCGCCTTTGGGCAGCTGCCGCTCTCTCCGTGTCCCAAATGCGAAGGAGAGGCATTTTTGTGCACAGAGCATTGTGCTTTGTGCCGTGAGCTGCGGAGAGTGGGTTTTGTAGAAAGTCCCCTGGACCGGCGATCAGCTTGGGAGAGCCCGGTTTCTCGCTCTTCTCCCTCTCTTGCCGCCTAATACTTAGCAAAAAGCTTTTCCACACTCTTTTGGAAGAAGAAACTGTGCCAGTAAAGAAAACATCCCCAATCTTGTTCTAGAATGTAGACGGAGGTCTTTAGAGGGTTTAGGAAGAAGTAAAAGATAGATGCCAAAAACTGCTTCTATTCAAATATTAATGTCAATGGAAAAGGTAAAAGAGTGGTCAAATACTGTTTTCTCTCCGTTTGAAAGCTGCTCCCACTATGCCGGGGTGTGGCGGCTTGGTTCTGCGCCTTTCGGAAGCTGCCGCTCTCTCCGCTTCTTAGAGGCGAAGAAACGGCATCTTTGCGCACAGAGCATGGTGCCGGTGGCAGGGAGCTCCGGAGAGCGGCTTGTGTGGAAAGACACCAGGGACCGGTGATCAGCTTGGGAGAGCCCGGTTTCTCACTCTTCTCCCTCTCTTGTTGCCTAATACTTAGCAAAAAGCTTTTCCACTCTGTTTTGGAAGAAGAAACTGTGCCAGTAAAGAAAACATCCCCAATCTTGTTCTAGAATGTAGACGGAGGTCTTTAGAGGGTTTAGGAAGAAGTAAAAGATAGATGCCAAAAACTGCTTCTATTCAAATATTAATGTCAATGGAAAAGGTAAAAGAGTGGTCAAATACTGTTTTCTCTCCATTTGAAAGCTGCTCCCACTATGCCGGGGTGTGGCGGCTTGGTTCTACGCCTTTGGGAAGCTGCCGCTCTCTCCGCTTCTTAGAGGCGAAGAAGCGGCATCTTTGCGCACAGAGCATGGTGCCGGTGGCAGGGAGCTCCGGAGAGCGGCTTGTGTGGAAAGACACCAGGGACCGGCGATCAGCTTGGGAGAGCCCGGTTTCTCACTCTTCTCCCTCTCTTGTTGCCTAATACATAGCAAAAAGCTTTTCCTCCCTCTTTTGGAAGAAGAAACTGAGCAAGTAAAGAAAACATGCCCAATCTTGTTCTAGAATGTAGACGGAGGTCTTTAGAGGGTTTAGGAAGAAGTAAAAGATAGATGCCAAAAACTGCTTCTATTCAAATATTAATGTCAATGGAAAAGGTAAAAGAGTGGTCAAATACTGTTTTCTCTCCGTTTGAAAGCTGCTCCCACTATGCCGGTGTGTGGCGGCTTGTTTCTGTGCCTTTCGGAAGCTTCCGCTCTCTCCGCTTCTTAGAGGCGAAGAAGCAGCATCTTTGCGCACAGAGCATGGTGCCGGTGGCAGGGAGCTCAGGAGAGCGGCTTGTGTGGAAAGACACCAGGGACCGGCGATCAGCTTGGGAGAGCCTGGTTTCTCGCTCTTCTCCCTCTCTTGTCGCCTAATACTTAGCAAAAAGCTTTTCCACTCTCTTTTGGAAGAAGAAACTGTGCCAGTAAAGAAAACATCCCCAATCTTGTTCTAGAATGCAGACGGAGGTCTTTAGAGGGTTTAGGAAGAAGTAAAAGATAGATGCCAAAAACTGCTTCTATTCAAATATTAATGTCAATGGAAAAGGTAAAAGAGTGGTCAAATACTGTTTTCTCTCCATTTGAAAGCTGCTCCCACTGTGCCGGGGTGTGTGGCTTGGTTCTACGCCTTTCGGAAGCTGCCGCTCTCTCCGCTTCTTAGAGGCGAAGAAGCGGCATCTTTGCGCACAGAGCGTGGTGCCGGTGGCAGGGAGCTCCGGAGAGCGGCTTGTGTGGAAAGACACGAGTGACCGGCGATCAGCTTGGGAGAGCCCGGTTTCTCGCTCTTCTCCCTCTCTTGCCGCCTAATACTTAGCAAAAACTTTTCCACTCTGTTTTGGAAGAAGAAACTGTGCCAGTAAAGAAAACATCCCCAATCTTGTTCTAGAATGTAGACGGAGGTCTTTAGAGGGTTTAGGAAGAAGTAAAAGATAGATGCCAAAAACTGCTTCTATTCAAATATTAATGTCAATGCAAAAGGATAAACGGTGGGAAAGTACTGTTTTCTCTCCGTTTGAAAGCTGCTCCCACTATGCCGGTGTGTGGCGGCTTGGTTCTGTGCCTTTCGGAAGCTGCCGCTCTCTCCGCTTCTTAGAGGCGAAGAAGCGGCATCTTTGCGCACAGAGCATGGTGCCGGTGGCAGGGAGCTCCGGAGAGGGGCTTGTGTGGAAAGACACCAGGGACCGGCGATCAGCTTGGGAGAGCCCGGTTTCTCGCTCTTCTCCCTCTCTTGCCGCCTAATACTTAGCAAAATGCTTTTCCACTCTCTTTTGGAAGAAGAAACTGTGCCAGTAAAGAAAACATCCCCAATCTTGTTCTAGAATGTAGACGGAGGTCTTTAGAGGGTTTAGGAAGAAGTAAAAGATAGATGCCAAAAACTGCTTCTATTCAAATATTAATGTCAATGGAAAAGGTAAAAGAGTGGTCAAATACTGTTTTCTCTCCGTTTGAAAGCTGCTCCCACTATGCCGGGGTGTGGCGGCTTGGTTCTGCGCCTTTAGGAAGCTGCCGCACTCTCCGCTTCTTAGAGGCGAAGAAGCGGCATCTTTGCGCACAGAGCATGGTGCCGGTGGCAGGGAGCTGCGGAGAGCGGCTTGTGTGGAAAGCCACGAGGGACCGGCGATCAGCTTGGGAGAGCCTGGTTTCTCGCTCTTCTCCCTCTCTTGTCGCCTAATACTTAGCAAAAAGCTTTTCCACTCTCTTTTGGAAGAAGAAACTGTGCAGTAAAGAAAACATCCCCAATCTTGTTCTAGAATGTAGACGGAGGTCTTTAGAGGGTTTAGGAAGAAGTAAAAGATAGATGCCAAAAACTGCTTCTATTCAAATATTAATGTCAATGGAAAATGTAAAAGAGTGGTCAAATACTGTTTTCTCTCCGTTTGAAATCTGCTCCCACTATGCCGGGGTGTGGTGGCTTGGTTCTGCGCCTTTCGGAAGCTGCCTCTCTCTCCGCTTCTTAAGAGGCGAAGAAACGGCATCTTTGCACACAGAGCATGGTGCCGGTGGCAGGGAGCTCCGGAGAGCGGCTTGTGTGGAAAGACACGAGTGACCGGCGATCAGCTTGGGAGAGCCCGGTTTCTCACTCTTCTCCCTCTCTTGTCGCCTAATACTTAGCAAAAAGCTTTTCCACTCTCTTTTGGAAGAAGAAACTGAGCAAGTAAAGAAAACATCCCCAATCTTGTTCTAGAATGTAGACGGAGGTCTTTAGAGGGTTTAGGAAGAAGTAAAAGATAGATGCCAAAAACTGCTTCTATTCAAATATTAATGTCAATGCAAAAGGATAAACGGTGGGAAAGTACTGTTTTCTCTCCGTTTGAAAGCTGCTCACAGTATGCCGGGGTGTGGCGGCTTGGTTCTGCGCCTTTCGGAAGCTGCCGCTCTCTCCGCTTCTTAGAGGCGAAGAAGCGGCATTTTTGCGCACAGAGCATGGTGCCAGTGGCAGGGAGCTCCGGAGAGCGGCTTGTGTGGAAAGACACCAGGGACCGGCGATCAGCTTGGGAGAGCCTGGTTTCTCGCTCTTCTCCCTCTCTTGTCGCCTAATACTTAGCAAAAAGCTTTTCCACTCTCTTTTGGAAGAAGAAACTGTGCCAGTAAAGAAAACATCCCCAATCTTGTTCTAGAATGTAGACGCAGGTCTTTAGAGGGTTTAGGAAGAAGTAAAAGATAGATGCCAAAAACTGCTTCTATTCAAATATTAATGTCAATGGAAAATGTAAAAGAGTGGTCAAATACTGTTTTCTCTTTGTTTGGAAGCTGCTCCAACTATGCCGGGGTGTGGCGGCTTGGGTCTACGCCTTTCGGAAGCTGCCGCTCTCTCCGCTTCTTAGAGGCGAAGAAACGGCATCTTTGCGCACAGAGCATGGTGCCGGTTGCAGGGAGCTCCGGAGAGCGGCTTGTGTGGAAAGACACCAGGGACCGGCGATCAGCTTGGGAGAGCCCGGTTTCTCGCTCTTCTCCCTCTCTTGTCGCCTAATACTTAGCAAAAAGCTTTTCCACTCTCTTTTGGAACTAGAAAATGAGCAAGTAAAGAAAACATCCCCAATCTTTTTCTAGAAATGTAGACGGAGGTCTTTAGAGGGTTTAGGAAGAAGTAAAAGATAGATGCCAAAAACTGCTTCTATTCAAATATTAATGTCAATGCAAAAGGTAAAAGAGTGGTCAAATACTGTTTTCTCTCTGTTTGAAAGCTGCTCCCACTATGCCGGGGTGCGGCGGCTTGGTTCTGCGCCTTTCGGAAGCTTCCGCACTCTCCGCTTCTTAGAGGCGAAGAAGCGGCATCTTTGCGCACAGAGCATGGTGCCGGTGGCAGGGAGCTGCGGAGAGCGGCTTGTGTGGAAAGACATGAGGGACCGGCGATCGGCTTGGGAGAGCCCGGTTTCTCACTCTTCTCCCTCTCTTGTTGCCTAATACTTAGCAAATAGCTTTTCCACTCTCTTTTGGAAGAAGAAACTGTGCCAGTAAAGAAAACATCCCCAATCTTGTTCTAGAATGTAGACGGAGGTCTTTAGAGGGTTTAGGAAGAAGTAAAAGATAGATGCCAAAAACTGCTTCTATTCAAATATTAATGTCAATGGAAAAGGTGAAAGAGTGGTCAAATACTATTTTCTCTCCGTTAGAAAGCTACTCACAGTATGCCGGGGTGTGCGGCTTGGTTCTTCGCCTTTGGGCAGCTGCCGCTCTCTCCGTGTCCCAAATGCGAAGGAGAGGCATTTTTGTGCACAGAGCATTGTGCTTTGTGCCGTGAGCTGCGGAGAGTGGGTTTTGTAGAAAGTCCCCTGGACCGGCGATCAGCTTGGGAGAGCCCGGTTTCTCGCTCTTCTCCCTCTCTTGCCGCCTAATACTTAGCAAAAAGCTTTTCCACACTCTTTTGGAAGAAGAAACTGTGCCAGTAAAGAAAACATCCCCAATCTTGTTCTAGAATGTAGACGGAGGTCTTTAGAGGGTTTAGGAAGAAGTAAAAGATAGATGCCAAAAACTGCTTCTATTCAAATATTAATGTCAATGGAAAAGGTAAAAGAGTGGTCAAATACTGTTTTCTCTCCGTTTGAAAGCTGCTCCCACTATGCCGGGGTGTGGCGGCTTGGTTCTGCGCCTTTCGGAAGCTGCCGCTCTCTCCGCTTCTTAGAGGCGAAGAAACGGCATCTTTGCGCACAGAGCATGGTGCCGGTGGCAGGGAGCTCCGGAGAGCGGCTTGTGTGGAAAGACACCAGGGACCGGTGATCAGCTTGGGAGAGCCCGGTTTCTCACTCTTCTCCCTCTCTTGTTGCCTAATACTTAGCAAAAAGCTTTTCCACTCTGTTTTGGAAGAAGAAACTGTGCCAGTAAAGAAAACATCCCCAATCTTGTTCTAGAATGTAGACGGAGGTCTTTAGAGGGTTTAGGAAGAAGTAAAAGATAGATGCCAAAAACTGCTTCTATTCAAATATTAATGTCAATGGAAAAGGTAAAAGAGTGGTCAAATACTGTTTTCTCTCCATTTGAAAGCTGCTCCCACTATGCCGGGGTGTGGCGGCTTGGTTCTACGCCTTTGGGAAGCTGCCGCTCTCTCCGCTTCTTAGAGGCGAAGAAGCGGCATCTTTGCGCACAGAGCATGGTGCCGGTGGCAGGGAGCTCCGGAGAGCGGCTTGTGTGGAAAGACACCAGGGACCGGCGATCAGCTTGGGAGAGCCCGGTTTCTCACTCTTCTCCCTCTCTTGTTGCCTAATACATAGCAAAAAGCTTTTCCTCCCTCTTTTGGAAGAAGAAACTGAGCAAGTAAAGAAAACATGCCCAATCTTGTTCTAGAATGTAGACGGAGGTCTTTAGAGGGTTTAGGAAGAAGTAAAAGATAGATGCCAAAAACTGCTTCTATTCAAATATTAATGTCAATGGAAAAGGTAAAAGAGTGGTCAAATACTGTTTTCTCTCCGTTTGAAAGCTGCTCCCACTATGCCGGTGTGTGGCGGCTTGTTTCTGTGCCTTTCGGAAGCTTCCGCTCTCTCCGCTTCTTAGAGGCGAAGAAGCAGCATCTTTGCGCACAGAGCATGGTGCCGGTGGCAGGGAGCTCAGGAGAGCGGCTTGTGTGGAAAGACACCAGGGACCGGCGATCAGCTTGGGAGAGCCTGGTTTCTCGCTCTTCTCCCTCTCTTGTCGCCTAATACTTAGCAAAAAGCTTTTCCACTCTCTTTTGGAAGAAGAAACTGTGCCAGTAAAGAAAACATCCCCAATCTTGTTCTAGAATGCAGACGGAGGTCTTTAGAGGGTTTAGGAAGAAGTAAAAGATAGATGCCAAAAACTGCTTCTATTCAAATATTAATGTCAATGGAAAAGGTAAAAGAGTGGTCAAATACTGTTTTCTCTCCATTTGAAAGCTGCTCCCACTGTGCCGGGGTGTGTGGCTTGGTTCTACGCCTTTCGGAAGCTGCCGCTCTCTCCGCTTCTTAGAGGCGAAGAAGCGGCATCTTTGCGCACAGAGCGTGGTGCCGGTGGCAGGGAGCTCCGGAGAGCGGCTTGTGTGGAAAGACACGAGTGACCGGCGATCAGCTTGGGAGAGCCCGGTTTCTCGCTCTTCTCCCTCTCTTGCCGCCTAATACTTAGCAAAAACTTTTCCACTCTGTTTTGGAAGAAGAAACTGTGCCAGTAAAGAAAACATCCCCAATCTTGTTCTAGAATGTAGACGGAGGTCTTTAGAGGGTTTAGGAAGAAGTAAAAGATAGATGCCAAAAACTGCTTCTATTCAAATATTAATGTCAATGCAAAAGGATAAACGGTGGGAAAGTACTGTTTTCTCTCCGTTTGAAAGCTGCTCCCACTATGCCGGTGTGTGGCGGCTTGGTTCTGTGCCTTTCGGAAGCTGCCGCTCTCTCCGCTTCTTAGAGGCGAAGAAGCGGCATCTTTGCGCACAGAGCATGGTGCCGGTGGCAGGGAGCTCCGGAGAGGGGCTTGTGTGGAAAGACACCAGGGACCGGCGATCAGCTTGGGAGAGCCCGGTTTCTCGCTCTTCTCCCTCTCTTGCCGCCTAATACTTAGCAAAATGCTTTTCCACTCTCTTTTGGAAGAAGAAACTGTGCCAGTAAAGAAAACATCCCCAATCTTGTTCTAGAATGTAGACGGAGGTCTTTAGAGGGTTTAGGAAGAAGTAAAAGATAGATGCCAAAAACTGCTTCTATTCAAATATTAATGTCAATGGAAAAGGTAAAAGAGTGGTCAAATACTGTTTTCTCTCCGTTTGAAAGCTGCTCCCACTATGCCGGGGTGTGGCGGCTTGGTTCTGCGCCTTTAGGAAGCTGCCGCACTCTCCGCTTCTTAGAGGCGAAGAAGCGGCATCTTTGCGCACAGAGCATGGTGCCGGTGGCAGGGAGCTGCGGAGAGCGGCTTGTGTGGAAAGCCACGAGGGACCGGCGATCAGCTTGGGAGAGCCTGGTTTCTCGCTCTTCTCCCTCTCTTGTCGCCTAATACTTAGCAAAAAGCTTTTCCACTCTCTTTTGGAAGAAGAAACTGTGCAGTAAAGAAAACATCCCCAATCTTGTTCTAGAATGTAGACGGAGGTCTTTAGAGGGTCTAGGAAGAAGTAAAAGATAGATGCCAAAAACTGCTTCTATTCAAATATTAATGTCAATGCAAAAGGTAAAAGAGTGGTCAAATACTGTTTTCTCTCCGTTTGAAATCTGCTCCCACTATGCCGGGGTGTGGTGGCTTGGTTCTGCGCCTTTCGGAAGCTGCCTCTCTCTCCGCTTCTTAAGAGGCGAAGAAACGGCATCTTTGCACACAGAGCATGGTGCCGGTGGCAGGGAGCTCCGGAGAGCGGCTTGTGTGGAAAGACACGAGTGACCGGCGATCAGCTTGGGAGAGCCCGGTTTCTCACTCTTCTCCCTCTCTTGTCGCCTAATACTTAGCAAAAAGCTTTTCCACTCTCTTTTGGAAGAAGAAACTGAGCAAGTAAAGAAAACATCCCCAATCTTGTTCTAGAATGTAGACGGAGGTCTTTAGAGGGTTTAGGAAGAAGTAAAAGATAGATGCCAAAAACTGCTTCTATTCAAATATTAATGTCAATGCAAAAGGATAAACGGTGGGAAAGTACTGTTTTCTCTCCGTTTGAAAGCTGCTCACAGTATGCCGGGGTGTGGCGGCTTGGTTCTGCGCCTTTCGGAAGCTGCCGCTCTCTCCGCTTCTTAGAGGCGAAGAAGCGGCATTTTTGCGCACAGAGCATGGTGCCAGTGGCAGGGAGCTCCGGAGAGCGGCTTGTGTGGAAAGACACCAGGGACCGGCGATCAGCTTGGGAGAGCCTGGTTTCTCGCTCTTCTCCCTCTCTTGTCGCCTAATACTTAGCAAAAAGCTTTTCCACTCTCTTTTGGAAGAAGAAACTGTGCCAGTAAAGAAAACATCCCCAATCTTGTTCTAGAATGTAGACGCAGGTCTTTAGAGGGTTTAGGAAGAAGTAAAAGATAGATGCCAAAAACTGCTTCTATTCAAATATTAATGTCAATGGAAAATGTAAAAGAGTGGTCAAATACTGTTTTCTCTTTGTTTGGAAGCTGCTCCAACTATGCCGGGGTGTGGCGGCTTGGGTCTACGCCTTTCGGAAGCTGCCGCTCTCTCCGCTTCTTAGAGGCGAAGAAACGGCATCTTTGCGCACAGAGCATGGTGCCGGTTGCAGGGAGCTCCGGAGAGCGGCTTGTGTGGAAAGACACCAGGGACCGGCGATCAGCTTGGGAGAGCCCGGTTTCTCGCTCTTCTCCCTCTCTTGTCGCCTAATACTTAGCAAAAAGCTTTTCCACTCTCTTTTGGAACTAGAAAATGAGCAAGTAAAGAAAACATCCCCAATCTTGTTCTAGAAATGTAGACGGAGGTCTTTAGAGGGTTTAGGAAGAAGTAAAAGATAGATGCCAAAAACTGCTTCTATTCAAATATTAATGTCAATGCAAAAGGTAAAAGAGTGGTCAAATACTGTTTTCTCTCTGTTTGAAAGCTGCTCCCACTATGCCGGGGTGCGGCGGCTTGGTTCTGCGCCTTTCGGAAGCTTCCGCACTCTCCGCTTCTTAGAGGCGAAGAAGCGGCATCTTTGCGCACAGAGCATGGTGCCGGTGGCAGGGAGCTGCGGAGAGCGGCTTGTGTGGAAAGACATGAGGGACCGGCGATCGGCTTGGGAGAGCCCGGTTTCTCACTCTTCTCCCTCTCTTGTTGCCTAATACTTAGCAAATAGCTTTTCCACTCTCTTTTGGAAGAAGAAACTGTGCCAGTAAAGAAAACATCCCCAATCTTGTTCTAGAATGTAGACGGAGGTCTTTAGAGGGTTTAGGAAGAAGTAAAAGATAGATGCCAAAAACTGCTTCTATTCAAATATTAATGTCAATGGAAAAGGTGAAAGAGTGGTCAAATACTATTTTCTCTCCGTTTGAAAGCTACTCACAGTATGCCGGGGTGTGCGGCTTGGTTCTTCGCCTTTGGGCAGCTGCCGCTCTCTCCGTGTCCCAAATGCGAAGGAGAGGCATTTTTGTGCACAGAGCATTGTGCTTTGTGCCGTGAGCTGCGGAGAGTGGGTTTTGTAGAAAGTCCCCTGGACCGGCGATCAGCTTGGGAGAGCCCGGTTTCTCGCTCTTCTCCCTCTCTTGCCGCCTAATACTTAGCAAAAAGCTTTTCCACACTCTTTTGGAAGAAGAAACTGTGCCAGTAAAGAAAACATCCCCAATCTTGTTCTAGAATGTAGACGGAGGTCTTTAGAGGGTCTAGGAAGAAGTAAAAGATAGATGCCAAAAACTGCTTCTATTCAAATATTAATGTCAATGCAAAAGGTAAAAGAGTGGTCAAATACTGTTTTCTCTCTGTTTGAAAGCTGCTCCCACTATGCCGGGGTGTGGCGGCTTGGTTCTGCGCCTTTTGGAAGCTGCCGCTCTCTCTGCTTCTTAGAGGCGAAGAAGCGGCATCTTTGCGCACAGAGCATGGTGCCGGTGGCAGGGAGCTCCGGAGAGCGGCTTGTGTGGAAAGACACGAGGGACCGGCGATCAGCTTGGGAGAGCCCGGTTTCTCGCTCTTCTCCCTCTCCTGTTGCCGAATACTTAGCAAAAAGCTTTTCCACTCTGTTTTGGAAGAAGAAACTGTGCCAGTAAAGAAAACATCCCCAATCTTGTTCTAGAATGTAGACGGAGGTCTTTAGAGGGTTTAGGAAGAAGTAAAAGATAGATGCCAAAAACTGCTTCTATTCAAATATTAATGTCTATGCAAAAGGTAAAAGAGTGGTCAAATACTATTTTCTCTCCGTTTGAAAGCTACTCACAGTATGCCGGGGTGTGCGGCTTGGTTCTTCGCCTTTGGCAGCTGTCGCTCTCTCCGTCTCCCAAATGCGAAGGAGAGCCATTTTTGTGCACAGAGCATTGTGCTTTGTGCCGTGAGCTGCGGCGAGTGGGTTTTGAAGAAAGTCCCCTGGACCGGCGATCAGCTTGGGAGAGCCCGGTTACTCGCTGTTCTCCCTCTCTTGCCGCCTAATACTTAGCAAAAAGCTTTTCCACTCTCTTTTGGAACAAGAAACTGAGCAAGTAAAGAAAACATCCCCAATCTTGTTCTAGAATGTAGACGGAGGTCTTTAGAGGGTCTAGGAAGAAGTAAAAGATAGATGCCAAAAACTGCTTCTATTCAAATATTAATGTCAATGCAAAATGTAAAAGAGTGGTCAAATACTGTTTTCTCTCTGTTTGAAAGCTGCTCCCACTATGCCGGGGTGTGGCGGCTTGGTTCTGCGCCTTTCGGAAGCTGCCGCTCTCTCCACTTCTTAGAGGCGAAGAAGCGGCATCTTTGCGCACAGAGCATGGTGCCGGTGGCAGGGAGCTGCGGAGAGCGGCTTGTGTGGAAAGACACGAGGGACCGGCGATCAGCTTGGGAGAGCCCGGTTTCTCACTCTTCTCCCTCTCTTGTTGCCTAATACTTAGCAAAAAGCTTTTCCTCTCTCTTTTGGAAGAAGAAACTGTGCCAGTAAAGAAAACATCCCCAATCTTGTTCTAGAATGCAGATGTAGGTCTTTAGAGGGTTTAGGAAGAAGTAAAAGACAGATGCCAAAAACTGCTTCTATTCAAATATTAATGTCAATGCAAAAGGATAAACGGTGGGAAAGTACTGTTTTCTCTCCGTTTGAAAGCTGCTCCCACTATGCCGGGGTGTGCGGCTTGGTTCTGCGCCTTTTGGAAGCTGCCGCTCTCACCACTTCTTAGAGGCGAAGAAGCGGCATCTTTGCGCACAGAGCATGGTGCCGGTGGCAGGGAGCTGCGGAGAGCGGCTTGTGTGGAAAGACACGAGGGACCGGCGATCAGCTTGGGAGAGCCCGGTTTCTCGCTCTTCTCCCTCTCTTGTCGCTTAATACTTAGCAAAAAGCTTTTCCACTCTCTTTTGGAAGAAGAAACTGTGCCAGTAAAGAAAACATGCCCAATCTTGTTCTAGAATGTAGACGGAGGTCTTTAGAGGGTCTAGGAAGAAGTAAAAGATAGATGCCAAAAACTGCTTCTATTCAAATATTAATGTCAATGGAAAAGGTAAAAGAGTGGTCAAATACTGTTTTCTCTCTGTTTGAAATCTGCTCCCCCTATGCCGGGGTGTGGCGGCTTGGTTCTGCGCCTTTTGGAAGCTGCCGCTCTCTCTGCTTCTTAGAGGCGAAGAAATGGCATCTTTGCGCACAGAGCATGATGCCGGTGGCAGGGAGCTCCGGAGAGCGGCTTGTGTGGAAAGACACGAGGGACCGGCGATCAGCTTGGGAGAGCCCGGTTTCTCGCTCTTCTCCCTCTCTTGTTGCCGAATACTTAGCAAAAAGCTTTTCCACTCTGTTTTGGAAGAAGAAACTGTGCCAGTAAAGAAAACATGCCCAATCCTGTTCTAGAATGTAGACGGAGGTCTTTAGAGGGTTTAGGAAGAAGTAAAAGATAGATGCCAAAAACTGCTTCTATTCAAATATTAATGTCAATGCAAAAGGATAAACAGTGGGAAAGTACTGTTTTCTCTCTGTTTGAATGCTGCTCCCACTATGCCGGGGTGTGGCGGCTTGGTTCTGCGCCTTTCGGAAGCTGCCGCTCTCTCCACTTCTTAGAGGCGAAGAAGTGGCATCTTTGCGCACAGAGCATGGTGCCGGTGGCAGGGAGCTGCGGAGAGCGGCTTGTGTGGAAAGACACCAGGGACCGGCGATCAGCTTGGGAGAGCCCGGTTTCTCACTCTTCTCCCTCTCTTGTTGCCTAATACTTAGCAAAAAGCTTTTCCTCTCTCTTTTGGAAGAAGAAACTGTGCCAGTAAAGAAAACATCCCCAATCTTGTTCTAGAATGCAGATGGAGGTCTTTAGAGGGTTTAGGAAGAAGTAAAAGATAGATGCCAAAAACTGCTTCTATTCAAATATTAATGTCAATGGAAAAGGTAAAAGAGTGGTCAAATACTGTTTTCTCTCTGTTTGAAAGCTGCTCCCACTATGCCGGGGCGTGGCGGCTTGGTTCTGCGCCTTTCGGAAGCTGCCGCTCTCTCCGCTTCTTAGAGGTGAAGCAGCGGCATCTTTGCGCACAGAGCATGGTGCCGGTGGCAGGGAACTCCGGAGAGCGGCTTGTGTGGAAAGACACCAGGGACCGGCGATCAGCTTGGGAGAGCCCGGTTTCTCGCTCTTCTCCCTCTCTTGTCGCCTAATACTTAGCAAAAAGCTTTTCCACTCTGTTTTGGAAGAAGAAACTGTGCCAGTAAAGAAAACATCCCCAATCTTGTTCTAGAATGTAGACGGAGGTCTTTAGAGGGTTTAGGAAGAAGTAAAAGATAGATGCCAAAAACTGCTTCTATTCAAATATTAATGTCAATGCAAAAGGATAAACTGTGGGAAAGTACTGTTTCATCTCCGTTTGAAAGCTGCTCCCACTATGCCGGGGTGTGGCGGCTTGGTTCTGTGCCTTTCGGAAGCTGCCGCTCTCTCCGCTTCTTAGAGGCGAAGAAGCGGCATCTTTGCGCACAGAGCATGGTGCCGGTGGCAGGGAGCTCCGGAGAGCGGCTTGTGTGGAAAGACACCAGGGACCGGCGATCAGCTTGGGAGAGCCCGGTTTCTCACTCTTCTCCCTCTCTTGTTGCCTAATACATAGCAAAAAGCTTTTCCTCTCTCTTTTGGAAGAAGAAACTGAGCAAGTAAAGAAAACATGTCCAATCTTGTTCTAGAATGTAGACGGAGGTCTTTAGAGGGTTTAGGAAGAAGTAAAAGATAGATGCCAAAAACTGCTTCTATTCAAATATTAATGTCAATGGAAAAGGTAAAAGAGTGGTCAAATACTGTTTTCTCTCCGTTTGAAAGCTGCTCCCACTATGCCGGGGTGTGGCGGCTTGGTTCTGTGCCTTTCGGAAGCTTCCGCTCTCTCCGCTTCTTAGAGGCGAAGAAGCAGCATCTTTGCGCACAGAGCATGGTGCCGGTGGCAGGGAGCTCAGGAGAGCGGCTTGTGTGGAAATATACCAGGGACCGGCGATCAGCTTGGGAGAGCCCGGTTTCTCGCTCTTCTCCCTCTCTTGTTGCCTAATACATAGCAAAAAGCTTTTCCTCTCTCTTTTGGAAGAAGGAAATGTGCCAGTAAAGAAAACATGCCCAATCTTGTTCTAGAAATGTAGACGGAGGTCTTTAGAGGGTTTAGGAAGAAGTAAAAGATAGATGCCAAAAACTGCTTCTATTCAAATATTAATGTCAATGGAAAAGGTAAAAGAGTGGTCAAATACTGTTTTCTCTCCGTTTGAAATCTGCTCCCACTATGCCGGGGTGTGGCGGCTTGGTTCTGCGCCTTTCGGAAGCTGCCTCTCTCTCCGCTTCTTAGAGGCGAAGAAGCGGCATCTTTGCGCACAGAGCATGGTGCCGGTGGCAGGGAGCTCCGGAGAGCGGCTTGTGTGGAAAGACACGAGGGACCGGCGATCAGCTTGGGAGAGCCCGGTTTCTCACTCTTCTCCCTCTCTTGTTGCCTAATACATAGCAAAAAGCTTTTCCTCCCTCTTTTGGAAGAAGAAACTGAGCAAGTAAAGAAAACATGCCCAATCTTGTTCTAGAATGTAGACGGAGGTCTTTAGAGGGTTTAGGAAGAAGTAAAAGATAGATGCCAAAAACTGCTTCTATTCAAATATTAATGTCAATGGAAAAGGTAAAAGAGTGGTCAAATACTGTTTTCTCTCCGTTTGAAAGCTGCTCCCACTATGCCGGGGTGTGGCGGCTTGTTTCTGTGCCTTTCGGAAGCTTCCGCTCTCTCCGCTTCTTAGAGGCGAAGAAGCAGCATCTTTGCGCACAGAGCATGGTGCCGGTGGCAGGGAGCTCAGGAGAGCGGCTTGTGTGGAAAGACACCAGGGACCGGCGATCAGCTTGGGAGAGCCTGGTTTCTCGCTCTTCTCCCTCTCTTGTCGCCTAATACTTAGCAAAAAGCTTTTCCACTCTCTTTTGGAAGAAGAAACTGTGCCAGTAAAGAAAACATCCCCAATCTTGTTCTAGAATGCAGACGGAGGTCTTTAGAGGGTTTAGGAAGAAGTAAAAGATAGATGCCAAAAACTGCTTCTATTCAAATATTAATGTCAATGGAAAAGGTAAAAGAGTGGTCAAATACTGTTTTCTCTCCATTTGAAAGCTGCTCCCACTGTGCCGGGGTGTGTGGCTTGGTTCTACGCCTTTCGGAAGCTGCCGCTCTCTCCGCTTCTTAGAGGCGAAGAAGCGGCATCTTTGCGCACAGAGCGTGGTGCCGGTGGCAGGGAGCTCCGGAGAGCGGCTTGTGTGGAAAGACACCAGGGACCGGCGATCAGCTTGGGAGAGCCCGGTTTCTCGCTCTTCTCCCTCTCTTGCCACCTAATACTTAGCAAAAACTTTTCCACTCTGTTTTGGAAGAAGAAACTGTGCCAGTAAAGAAAACATCCCCAATCTTGTTCTAGAATGTAGACGGAGGTCTTTAGAGGGTTTAGGAAGAAGTAAAAGATAGATGCCAAAAACTGCTTCTATTCAAATATTAATGTCAATGCAAAAGGATAAACGGTGGGAAAGTACTGTTTTCTCTCCGTTTGAAAGCTGCTCCCACTATGCCGGTGTGTGGCGGCTTGGTTCTGTGCCTTTCGGAAGCTGCCGCTCTCTCCGCTTCTTAGAGGCGAAGAAGCGGCATCTTTGCGCACAGAGCATGGTGCCGGTGGCAGGGAGCTCCGGAGAGGGGCTTGTGTGGAAAGACACCAGGGACCGGCGATCAGCTTGGGAGAGCCCGGTTTCTCGCTCTTCTCCCTCTCTTGCCGCCTAATACTTAGCAAAATGCTTTTCCACTCTCTTTTGGAAGAAGAAACTGTGCCAGTAAAGAAAACATGCCCAATCTTGTTCTAGAATGTAGACGGAGGTCTTTAGAGGGTTTAGGAAGAAGTAAAAGATAGATGCCAAAAACTGCTTCTATTCAAATATTAATGTCAATGGAAAAGGTAAAAGAGTGGTCAAATACTGTTTTCTCTCCGTTTGAAAGCTGCTCCCACTATGCCGGGGTGTGGCGGCTTGGTTCTGCGCCTTTCGGAAGCTGCCGCACTCTCCGCTTCTTAGAGGCGAAGAAGCGGCATCTTTGCGCACAGAGCATGGTGCCGGTGGCAGGGAGCTGCGGAGAGCGGCTTGTGTGGAAAGCCACGAGGGACCGGCGATCAGCTTGGGAGAGCCTGGTTTCTCGCTCTTCTCCCTCTCTTGTCGCCTAATACTTAGCAAAAAGCTTTTCCACTCTCTTTTGGAAGAAGAAACTGAGCAAGTAAAGAAAACATCCCCAATCTTGTTCTAGAATGTAGACGGAGGTCTTTAGAGGGTTTAGGAAGAAGTAAAAGATAGATGCCAAAAACTGCTTCTATTCAAATATTAATGTCAATGGAAAATGTAAAAGAGTGGTCAAATACTGTTTTCTCTCCGTTTGAAATCTGCTCCCACTATGCCGGGGTGTGGTGGCTTGGTTCTGCGCCTTTCGGAAGCTGCCTCTCTCTCCGCTTCTTAAGAGGCGAAGAAACGGCATCTTTGCACACAGAGCATGGTGCCGGTGGCAGGGAGCTGCGGAGAGCGGCTTGTGTGGAAAGACACGAGTGACCGGCGATCAGCTTGGGAGAGCCCGGTTTCTCACTCTTCTCCCTCTCTTGTCGCCTAATACTTAGCAAAAAGCTTTTCCACTCTCTTTTGGAAGAAGAAACTGAGCAAGTAAAGAAAACATCCCCAATCTTGTTCTAGAATGTAGACGGAGGTCTTTAGAGGGTTTAGGAAGAAGTAAAAGATAGATGCCAAAAACTGCTTCTATTCAAATATTAATGTCAATGCAAAAGGATAAACGGTGGGAAAGTACTGTTTTCTCTCCGTTTGAAAGCTGCTCACAGTATGCCGGGGTGTGGCGGCTTGGTTCTGCGCCTTTCGGAAGCTGCCGCTCTCTCCGCTTCTTAGAGGCGAAGAAGCGGCATCTTTGCGCACAGAGCATGGTGCCAGTGGCAGGGAGCTCCGGAGAGCGGCTTGTGTGGAAAGACACCAGGGACCGGCGATCAGCTTGGGAGAGCCTGGTTTCTCGCTCTTCTCCCTCTCTTGTCGCCTAATACTTAGCAAAAAGCTTTTCCACTCTCTTTTGGAAGAAGAAATTGTGCCAGTAAAGAAAACATCCCCAATCTTGTTCTAGAATGTAGACGCAGGTCTTTAGAGGGTTTAGGAAGAAGTAAAAGATAGATGCCAAAAACTGCTTCTATTCAAATATTAATGTCAATGGAAAATGTAAAAGAGTGGTCAAATACTGTTTTCTCTTTGTTTGGAAGCTGCTCCAACTATGCCGGGGTGTGGCGGCTTGGGTCTACGCCTTTCGGAAGCTGCCGCTCTCTCCGCTTCTTAGAGGCGAAGAAACGGCATCTTTGCGCACAGAGCATGGTGCCGGTTGCAGGGAGCTCCGGAGAGCGGCTTGTGTGGAAAGACACCAGGGACCGGCGATCAGCTTGGGAGAGCCCGGTTTCTCGCTCTTCTCCCTCTCTTGTCGCCTAATACTTAGCAAAAAGCTTTTCCACTCTCTTTTGGAACTAGAAAATGAGCAAGAAAAGAAAACATCCCCAATCTTGTTCTAGAAATGTAGACGGAGGTCTTTAGAGGGTTTAGGAAGAAGTAAAAGATAGATGCCAAAAACTGCTTCTATTCAAATATTAATGTCAATGCAAAAGGTAAAAGAGTGGTCAAATACTGTTTTCTCTCTGTTTGAAAGCTGCTCCCACTATGCCGGGGTGCGGCGGCTTGGTTCTGCGCCTTTCGGAAGCTTCCGCACTCTCCGCTTCTTAGAGGCGAAGAAGCGGCATCTTTGCGCACAGAGCATGGTGCCGGTGGCAGGGAGCTGCGGAGAGCGGCTTGTGTGGAAAGACATGAGGGACCGGCGATCGGCTTGGGAGAGCCCGGTTTCTCACTCTTCTCCCTCTCTTGTTGCCTAATACTTAGCAAATAGCTTTTCCACTCTCTTTTGGAAGAAGAAACTGTGCCAGTAAAGAAAACATCCCCAATCTTGTTCTAGAATGTAGACGGAGGTCTTTAGAGGGTTTAGGAAGAAGTAAAAGATAGATGCCAAAAACTGCTTCTATTCAAATATTAATGTCAATGGAAAAGGTGAAAGAGTGGTCAAATACTATTTTCTCTCCGTTTGAAAGCTACTCACAGTATGCCGGGGTGTGCGGCTTGGTTCTTCGCCTTTGGGCAGCTGCCGCTCTCTCCGTGTCCCAAATGCGAAGGAGAGGCATTTTTGTGCACAGAGCATTGTGCTTTGTGCCGTGAGCTGCGGAGAGTGGGTTTTGAAGAAAGTCCCCTGGACCGGCGATCAGCTTGGGAGAGCCCGGTTACTCGCTGTTCTCCCTCTCTTGCCGCCTAATACTTAGCAAAAAGCTTTTCCACTCTCTTTTGGAACAAGAAACTGAGCAAGTAAAGAAAACATCCCCAATCTTGTTCTAGAATGTAGACGGAGGTCTTTAGAGGGTCTAGGAAGAAGTAAAAGATAGATGCCAAAAACTGCTTCTATTCAAATATTAATGTCAATGCAAAATGTAAAAGAGTGGTCAAATACTGTTTTCTCTCTGTTTGAAAGCTGCTCCCACTATGCCGGGGTGTGGCGGCTTGGTTCTGCGCCTTTCGGAAGCTGCCGCTCTCTCCACTTCTTAGAGGCGAAGAAGCGGCATCTTTGCGCACAGAGCATGGTGCCGGTGGCAGGGAGCTGCGGAGAGCGGCTTGTGTGGAAAGACACCAGGGACCGGCGATCAGCTTGGGAGAGCCCGGTTTCTCACTCTTCTCCCTCTCTTGTTGCCTAATACTTAGCAAAAAGCTTTTCCTCTCTCTTTTGGAAGAAGAAACTGTGCCAGTAAAGAAAACATCCCCAATCTTGTTCTAGAATGCAGATGTAGGTCTTTAGAGGGTTTAGGAAGAAGTAAAAGACAGATGCCAAAAACTGCTTCTATTCAAATATTAATGTCAATGCAAAAGGATAAACGGTGGGAAAGTACTGTTTTCTCTCCGTTTGAAAGCTGCTCCCACTATGCCGGGGTGTGCGGCTTGGTTCTGCGCCTTTTGGAAGCTGCCGCTCTCTCCACTTCTTAGAGGCGAAGAAGCGGCATCTTTGCGCACAGAGCATGGTGCCGGTGGCAGGGAGCTGCGGAGAGCGGCTTGTGTGGAAAGACACGAGGGACCGGCGATCAGCTTGGGAGAGCCCGGTTTCTCGCTCTTCTCCCTCTCTTGTCGCTTAATACTTAGCAAAAAGCTTTTCCACTCTCTTTTGGAAGAAGAAACTGTGCCAGTAAAGAAAACATGCCCAATCTTGTTCTAGAATGTAGACGGAGGTCTTTAGAGGGTCTAGGAAGAAGTAAAAGATAGATGCCAAAAACTGCTTCTATTCAAATATTAATGTCAATGGAAAAGGTAAAAGAGTGGTCAAATACTGTTTTCTCTCTGTTTGAAAGCTGCTCCCCCTATGCCGGGGTGTGGCGGCTTGGTTCTGCGCCTTTTGGAAGCTGCCGCTCTCTCTGCTTCTTAGAGGCGAAGAAATGGCATCTTTGCGCACAGAGCATGGTGCCGGTGGCAGGGAGCTCCGGAGAGCGGCTTGTGTGGAAAGACACGAGGGACCGGCGATCAGCTTGGGAGAGCCCGGTTTCTCGCTCTTCTCCCTCTCTTGTTGCCGAATACTTAGCAAAAAGCTTTTCCACTCTGTTTTGGAAGAAGAAACTGTGCCAGTAAAGAAAACATGCCCAATCCTGTTCTAGAATGTAGACGGAGGTCTTTAGAGGGTTTAGGAAGAAGTAAAAGATAGATGCCAAAAACTGCTTCTATTCAAATATTAATGTCAATGCAAAAGGATAAACAGTGGGAAAGTACTGTTTTCTCTCTGTTTGAATGCTGCTCCCACTATGCCGGGGTGTGGCGGCTTGGTTCTGCGCCTTTCGGAAGCTGCCGCTCTCTCCACTTCTTAGAGGCGAAGAAGTGGCATCTTTGCGCACAGAGCATGGTGCCGGTGGCAGGGAGCTGCGGAGAGCGGCTTGTGTGGAAAGACACCAGGGACCGGCGATCAGCTTGGGAGAGCCCGGTTTCTCACTCTTCTCCCTCTCTTGTTGCCTAATACTTAGCAAAAAGCTTTTCCTCTCTCTTTTGGAAGAAGAAACTGTGCCAGTAAAGAAAACATCCCCAATCTTGTTCTAGAATGCAGATGGAGGTCTTTAGAGGGTTTAGGAAGAAGTAAAAGATAGATGCCAAAAACTGCTTCTATTCAAATATTAATGTCAATGCAAAAGGATAAACTGTGGGAAAGTACTGTTTCATCTCCGTTTGAAAGCTGCTCCCACTATGCCGGGGTGTGGCGGCTTGGTTCTACGCCTTTCGGAAGCTGCCGCTCTCTCCGCTTCTTAGAGGCGAAGAAGCGGCATCTTTGCGCACAGAGCATGGTGCCGTTGGCAGGGAGCTCCGGAGAGCGGCTTGTGTGGAAAGACACCAGGGACCGGCGATCAGCTTGGGAGAGCCCGGTTTCTCACTCTTCTCCCTCTCTTGTTGCCTAATACATAGCAAAAAGCTTTTCCTCTCTCTTTTGGAAGAAGGAAATGTGCCAGTAAAGAAAACATGCCCAATCTTGTTCTAGAAATGTAGACGGAGGTCTTTAGAGGGTTTAGGAAGAAGTAAAAGATAGATGCCAAAAACTGCTTCTATTCAAATATTAATGTCAATGGAAAAGGTAAAAGAGTGGTCAAATACTGTTTTCTCTCCGTTTGAAATCTGCTCCCACTATGCCGGGGTGTGGCGGCTTGGTTCTGCGCCTTTCGGAAGCTGCCTCTCTCTCCGCTTCTTAAGAGGCGAAGAAACGGCATCTTTGCGCACAGAGCATGGTGCCGGTGGCAGGGAGCTCCGGAGAGCGGCTTGTGTGGAAAGACACCAGGGACCGGCGATCAGCTTGGGAGAGCCCGGTTTCTCGCTCTTCTCCCTCTCTTGTCGCCTAATACTTAGCAAAAAGCTTTTCCACTCTCTTTTGGAAGAAGAAACTGTGCCAGTAAAGAAAACATGCCCAATCTTGTTCTAGAATGTAGACGGAGGTCTTTAGAGGGTTTAGGAAGAAGTAAAAGACAGATGCCAAAAACTGCTTCTATTCAAATATTAATGTCAATGCAAAAGGATAAACAGTGGGAAAGTACTGTTTTCTCTCCGTTTGAAAGCTGCTCCCACTATGCCGGGGTGTGCGGCTTGGTTCTGCGCCTTTTGGAAGCTGCCGCTCTCTCCGCTTCTTAGAGGCGAAGAAGCGGCATCTTTGCGCACAGAGCATGGTGCCGGTGGCAGGGAGCTCCGGAGAGCGGCTTGTGTGGAAAGACACCAGGGACCGGCGATCAGCTTGGGAGAGCCCGGTTTCTCACTCTTCTCCCTCTCTTGTTGCCTAATACATAGCAAAAAGCTTTTCCTCTCTCTTTTGGAAGAAGAAACTGAGCAAGTAAAGAAAACATGCCCAATCTTGTTCTAGAATGTAGACGGAGGTCTTTAGAGGGTTTAGGAAGAAGTAAAAGATAGATGCCAAAAACTGCTTCTATTCAAATATTAATGTCAATGGAAAAGGTAAAAGAGTGGTCAAATACTGTTTTCTCTCCGTTTGAAAGCTGCTCCCACTATGCCGGGGTGTGGCGGCTTGGTTCTGTGCCTTTCGGAAGCTTCCGCTCTCTCCGCTTCTTAGAGGCGAAGAAGCAGCATCTTTGCGCACAGAGCATGGTGCCGGTGGCAGGGAGCTCAGGAGAGCGGCTTGTGTGGAAATATACCAGGGACCGGCGATCAGCTTGGGAGAGCCCGGTTTCTCGCTCTTCTCCCTCTCTTGTCGCCTAATACTTAGCAAAAAGCTTTTCCACTCTCTTTTGGAAGAAGAAACTGTGCCAGTAAAGAAAACATCCCCAATCTTGTTCTAGAATGTAGACGGAGGTCTTTAGAGGGTCTAGGAAGAAGTAAAAGATAGATGCCAAAAACTGCTTCTATTCAAATATTAATGTCAATGCAAAAGGATAAACGGTGGGAAAGTACTGTTTTCTCTCCGTTTGAAAGCTGCTCCCACTATGCCGGGGTGTGGCGGCTTGGTTCTACGCCTTTCGGAAGCTGCCGCTCTCTCCGCTTCTTAGAGGCGAAGAAGCGGCATCTTTGCGCACAGAGCATGGTGCCGGTGGCAGGGAGCTCCGGAGAGCGGCTTGTGTGGAAAGACACCAGGGACCGGCGATCAGCTTGGGAGAGCCCGGTTTCTCACTCTTCTCCCTCTCTTGTTGCCTAATACATAGCAAAAAGCTTTTCCTCTCTCTTTTGGAAGAAGGAAATGTGCCAGTAAAGAAAACATGCCCAATCTTGTTCTAGAAATGTAGACGGAGGTCTTTAGAGGGTTTAGGAAGAAGTAAAAGATAGATGCCAAAAACTGCTTCTATTCAAATATTAATGTCAATGGAAAAGGTAAAAGAGTGGTCAAATACTGTTTTCTCTCCGTTTGAAATCTGCTCCCACTATGCCGGGGTGTGGCGGCTTGGTTCTGCGCCTTTCGGAAGCTGCCTCTCTCTCCGCTTCTTAAGAGGTGAAGAAACGGCATCTTTGCGCACAGAGCATGGTGCCGGTGGCAGGGAGCTCCGGAGAGCGGCTTGTGTGGAAAGACACCAGGGACCGGCGATCAGCTTGGGAGAGCCCGGTTTCTCGCTCTTCTCCCTCTCTTGTCGCCTAATACTTAGCAAAAAGCTTTTCCACTCTCTTTTGCAAGAAGAAACTGTGCCAGTAAAGAAAACATGCCCAATCTTGTTCTAGAATGTAGACGGAGGTCTTTAGAGGGTTTAGGAAGAAGTAAAAGACAGATGCCAAAAACTGCTTCTATTCAAATATTAATGTCTATGCAAAAGGTAAAAGAGTGGTCAAATACTGTTTTCTCTCTGTTTGAAAGCTGCTCCCACTATGCCGGGGTGTGGCGGCTTGGTTCTGCGCCTTTCGGAAGCTGCCGCTCTCTCCGCTTCTTAGAGGCGAAGAAACGGCATCTTTGCGCACAGAGCATGGTGCCGGTGGCAGGGAGCTCCGGAGAGCGGCTTGTGTGGAAAGACACGAGGGACCGGCGATCAGCTTGGGAGAGCCCAGTTTCTCGCTCTTCTCCCTCTCTTGTTGCCGAATACTTAGCAAAAAGCTTTTCCACACTGTTTTGGAAGAAGAAACTGTGCCAGTAAAGAAAACATGCCCAATCTTGTTCTAGAATGTAGACGGAGGTCTTTAGAGGGTTTAGGAAGAAGTAAAAGATAGATGCCAAAAACTGCTTCTATTCAAATATTAATGTCTATGCAAAAGGTAAAAGAGTGGTCAAATACTATTTTCTCTCCGTTTGAAAGCTACTCACAGTATGCCGGGGTGTGCGGCTTGGTTCTTCGCCTTTGGGCAGCTGCCGCTCTCTCCGTCTCCCAAATGCGAAGGAGAGGCATTTTTGTGCACAGAGCATTGTGCTTTGTGCCGTGAGCTGCGGAGAGTGGGTTTTGTAGAAAGTGCCCTGGACCGGCGATCAGCTTGGGAGAGCCCGGTTTCTCACTCTTCTCCCTCTCTTGCCGCCTAATACTTAGCAAAAAGCTTTTCCACTCTCTTTTGGAACAAGAAACTGAGCAAGTAAAGAAAACATCCCCAATGTTGTTCTAGAATGTAGACAGAGGTCTTTAGAGGGTTTAGGAAGAAGTAAAAGATAGATGCCAAAAACTGCTTCTATTCAAATATTAATGTCAATGCAAAATGTAAAAGAATGGTCAAATACTGTTTTCTCTCTGTTTGAAAGCTGCTCCCACTATGCCGGGGTGTGGCGGCTTGGTTCTGCGCCTTTCGGAAGCTGCCGCTCTCTCCACTTCTTAGAGGCGAAGAAGCGGCACCTTTGCGCACAGAGCATGGTGCCGGTGGCAGGGAGCTGCGGAGAGCGGCTTGTGTGGAAAGACACGAGGGACCGGCGATCAGCTTGGGAGAGCCCGGTTTCTCACTCTTCTCCCTCTCTTGTTGCCTAATACTTAGCAAAAAGCTTTTCCACTCTCTTTTGGAAGAAGAAACTGTGCAGTAAAGAAAACATCCCCAATCTTGTTCTAGAATGTAGACGGAGGTCTTTAGAGGGTTTAGGAAGAAGTAAAAGATAGATGCCAAAAACTGCTTCTATTCAAATATTAATGTCAATGCCAAAGGATAAACTGTGGGAAAGTACTGTTTCATCTCCGTTTGAAAGCTGCTCCCACTATGCCGGGGTGTGGCGGCTTGGTTCTACGCCTTTCGGAAGCTGCCGCTCTCTCCGCTTCTTAGAGGCGAAGAAGCGGCATCTTTGCGCACAGAGCATGGTGCCGGTGGCAGGGAGCTCCGGAGAGCGGCTTGTGTGGAAAGACACCAGGGACCGGCGATCAGCTTGGGAGAGCCCGGTTTCTCGCTCTTCTCCCTCTCTTGTCGCCTAATACATAGCAAAAAGCTTTTCCTCTCTCTTTTGGAAGAAGAAACTGAGCAAGTAAAGAAAACATGCCCAATCTTGTTCTAGAAATGTAGACGGAGGTCTTTAGAGGGTTTAGGAAGAAGTAAAAGATAGATGCCAAAAACTGCTTCTATTCAAATATTAATGTCAATGGAAAAGGTAAAAGAGTGGTCAAATACTGTTTTCTCTCTGTTTGAAAGCTGCTCCCACTATGCCGGGGTGTGGCGGCTTGGTTCTGCGCCTTTCGGAAGCTGCCGCTCTCTCCGCTTCTTAGAGGCGAAGAAACGGCATCTTTGCGCACAGAGCATGGTGCCGGTGGCAGGGAGCTGCGGAGAGCGGCTTGTGTGGAAAGACACCAGGGACCGGCGATCAGCTTGGGAGAGCCCGGTTTCTCACTCTTCTCCCTCTCTTGTTGCCTAATACTTAGCAAAAAGCTTTTCCACTCTGTTTTGGAAGAAGAAACTGTGCCAGTAAAGAAAACATGCCCAATCTTGTTCTAGAATGTAGACGGAGGTCTTTAGAGGGTTTAGGAAGAAGTAAAAGATAGATGCCAAAAACTGCTTCTATTCAAATATTAATGTCAATGGAAAAGGTAAAAGAGTGGTCAAATACTGTTTTCTCTCCATTTGAAAGCTGCTCCCACTATGCCGGGATTGTGGCGGCTTGGTTCTACGCCTTTCGGAAGCTGCCGCTCTCTCCGCTTCTTAGAGGCGAAGAAGCGGCATCTTTGCGCACAGAGCATGGTGCCGGTGGCAGGGAGCTGCGGAGAGCGGCTTGTGTGGAAAGACACCAGGGACCGGCGATCAGCTTGGGAGAGCCCGGTTTCTCACTCTTCTCCCTCTCTTGTTGCCTAATACTTAGCAAAAAGCTTTTCCTCCCTCTTTTGGAAGAAGAAACTTAGCAAGTAAAGAAAACATGCCCAATCTTGTTCTAGAATGTAGACGGAGGTCTTTAGAGGGTTTAGGAAGAAGTAAAAGATAGATGCCAAAAACTGCTTCTATTCAAATATTAATGTCAATGGAAAAGGTAAAAGAGTGGTCAAATACTGTTTTCTCTCCGTTTGAAAGCTGCTCCCACTATGCTGGGGTGTGGCGGCTTGGTTCTACGCCTTTCGGAAGCTGCCGCTCTCTCCGCTTCTTAGAGGCGAAGAAGCGGCATCTTTGCGCACAGAGCGTGGTGCCGGTGGCAGGGAGCTCCGGAGAGCGGCTTGTGTGGAAAGACACCAGGGACCGGCGATCAGCTTGGGAGAGCCCGGTTTCTCGCTCTTCTCCCTCTCTTGCCGCCTAATACTTAGCAAAAAGCTTTTCCACTCTCTTTTGGAAGAAGAAACTGTGCCAGTAAAGAAAACATCCCCAATCTTGTTCTAGAATGTAGACGGAGGTCTTTAGAGGGTTTAGGAAGAAGTAAAAGATAGATGCCAAAAACTGCTTCTAGTCAAATATTAATGTCAATGCAAAAGGATAAACGGTGGGAAAGTACTGTGTTCTCTCCGTTTGAAAGCTGCTCCCACTATGCCGGTGTGTGGCGGCTTGGTTCTGAGCCTTTCGGAAGCTGCCGCTCTCTCCGCTTCTTAGAGGCGAAGAAGCGGCATCTTTGCGCACAGAGCATGGTGCCGGTGGCAGGGAGCTGCGGAGAGGGGCTTGTGTGGAAAGACACCAGGGCCCGGCGATCAGCTTGGGAGAGCCCGGTTTCTCGCTCTTCTCCCTCTCTTGTCGCCTAATACTTAGCAAAATGCTTTTCCACGCTCTTTTGGAAGAAGAAACTGTGCCAGTAAAGAAAACATCCCCAATCTTGTTCTAGAATGCAGATGGAGGTCTTTAGAGGGTTTAGGAAGAAGTAAAAGATAGATGCCAAAAACTGCTTCTATTCAAATATTAATGTCAATGGAAAAGGTAAAAGAGTGGTCAAATACTGTTTTCTCTCTGTTTGAAAGCTGCTCCCACTATGCCGGGGTGTGGCGGCTTGGTTCTACGCCTTTCGGAAGCTGCCGCTCTCTCCGCTTCTTAGAGGCGAAGCAGCGGCATCTTTGCACACAGAGCATGGTGCCGGTGGCAGGGAGCTCCGGAGAGCGGCTTGTGTGGAAAGACACCAGGGACCGGCGATCAGCTTGGGAGAGCCCGGTTTCTCGCTCTTCTCCCTCTCTTGTCGCCTAATACTTAGCAAATAGTTTTTCCACTCTCTTTTGGAAGAAGAAACTGTGCCAGTAAAGAAAACATCCCCAATCTTGTTCTAGAATGTAGACGGAGGTCTTTAGAGGGTTTAGGAAGAAGTAAAAGATAGATGCCAAAAACTGCTTCTATTCAAATATTAATGTCTATGCAAAAGGTAAAAGAGTGGTCAAATACTATTTTCTCTCCGTTTGAAAGATACTCACAGTATGCCAGGGTCTGCGGCTTGGTTCTTCGCCTTTGGGCAGCTGCCGCTCTCTCCGTGTCCCAAATGCGAAGGAGAGGCATTTTTGCGCACAGAGCATTGTGCTTTGTGCCGTGAGCTGCGGAGTGTGGGTTTTGTAGAAAGTCCCCTGGACAGGCGATCAGCTTGGGAGAGCCCGGTTTCTCGCTGTTCTCCCTCTCTTGCCGCCTAATACTTAGCAAAAAGCTTTTCCACTCTCTTTTGGAAGAAGAAACTGTGCCAGTAAAGAAAACATCCCCAATCTTGTTCTAGAATGTAGACGGAGGTCTTTAGAGGGTTTAGGAAGAAGTAAAAGATAGATGCCAAAAACTGCTTCTATTCAAATATTAATGTCAATGCAAAAGGATAAACGGTGGGAAAGTACTGTTTTCTCTCTGTTTGAAAGCTGCTCCCACTATGCCGGGGTGTGGCGGCTTGGTTCTACGCCTTTGGGAAGCTGCCGCTCTCTCCGCTTCTTAGAGGCGAAGAAGCGGCATCTTTGCGCACAGAGCATGGTGCCGGTGGCAGGGAGCTGCGGAGAGCGGCTTGTGTGGAAAGACACCAGGGACCAGCGATCAGCTTGGGAGAGCCCGGTTTCTCACTCTTCTCCCTCTCTTGTTGCCTAATACTTAGCAAAAAGCTTTTCCACTCTCTTTTGGAAGAAGAAACTGTGCCAGTAAAGAAAACATGCCCAATCTTGTTCTAGAATGTAGACGGAGGTCTTTAGAGGGTCTAGGAAGAAGTAAAAGATAGATGCCAAAAACTGCTTCTATTCAAATATTAATGTCAATGGAAAAGGTAAAAGAGTGGTCAAATACTGTTTTCTCTCTGTTTGAAATCTGCTCCCACTATGCCGGGGTGTGGCGGCTTGGTTCTGCGCCTTTTGGAAGCTGCCGCTCTCTCTGCTTCTTAGAGGCGAAGAAGCGGCATCTTTGCGCACAGAGCATGGTGCCGGTGGCAGGGAGCTGCGGAGAGCGGCTTGTGTGGAAAGACACGAGGGACCGGCGATCAGCTTGGGAGAGCCCGGTTTCTCGCTCTTCTCCCTCTCCTGTTGCCGAATACTTAGCAAAAAGCTTTTCCACTCTGTTTTGGAAGAAGAAACTGTGCCAGTAAAGAAAACATGCCCAATCTTGTTCTAGAATGTAGACGGAGGTCTTTAGAGGGTTTAGGAAGAAGTAAAAGATAGATGCCAAAAACTGCTTCTATTCAAATATTAATGTCTATGCAAAAGGTAAAAGAGTGGTCAAATACTATTTTCTCTCCGTTTGAAAGCTACTCACAGTATGCCGGGGTGTGCGGCTTGGTTCTTCGCCTTTGGCAGCTGTCGCTCTCTCCGTCTCCCAAATGCGAAGGAGAGGCATTTTTGTGCACAGAGCATTGTGCTTTGTGCCGTGAGCTGCGGAGAGTGGGTTTTGAAGAAAGTCCCCTGGACCGGCGATCAGCTTGGGAGAGCCCGGTTACTCGCTGTTCTCCCTCTCTTGCCGCCTAATACTTAGCAAAAAGCTTTTCCACTCTCTTTTGGAACAAGAAACTGAGCAAGTAAAGAAAACATCCCCAATCTTGTTCTAGAATGTAGACGGAGGTCTTTAGAGGGTCTAGGAAGAAGTAAAAGATAGATGCCAAAAACTGCTTCTATTCAAATATTAATGTCAATGCAAAATGTAAAAGAGTGGTCAAATACTGTTTTCTCTCTGTTTGAAAGCTGCTCCCACTATGCCGGGGTGTGGCGGCTTGGTTCTGCGCCTTTCGGAAGCTGCCGCTCTCTCCACTTCTTAGAGGCGAAGAAGCGGCATCTTTGCGCACAGAGCATGGTGCCGGTGGCAGGGAGCTGCGGAGAGCGGCTTGTGTGGAAAGACACCAGGGACCGGCGATCAGCTTGGGAGAGCCCGGTTTCTCACTCTTCTCCCTCTCTTGTTGCCTAATACTTAGCAAAAAGCTTTTCCTCTCTCTTTTGGAAGAAGAAACTGTGCCAGTAAAGAAAACATCCCCAATCTTGTTCTAGAATGCAGATGTAGGTCTTTAGAGGGTTTAGGAAGAAGTAAAAGACAGATGCCAAAAACTGCTTCTATTCAAATATTAATTTCAATGCAAAAGGATAAACGGTGGGAAAGTACTGTTTTCTCTCCGTTTGAAAGCTGCTCACAGTATGCCGGGGTGTGCGGCTTGGTTCTGCGCCTTTTGGAAGCTGCCGCTCTCTCCACTTCTTAGAGGCGAAGAAGCGGCATCTTTGCGCACAGAGCATGGTGCCGGTGGCAGGGAGCTGCGGAGAGCGGCTTGTGTGGAAAGACACGAGGGACCGGCGATCAGCTTGGGAGAGCCCGGTTTCTCGCTCTTCTCCCTCTCTTGTCGCTTAATACTTAGCAAAAAGCTTTTCCACTCTCTTTTGGAAGAAGAAACTGTGCCAGTAAAGAAAACATCCCCAATCTTGTTCTAGAATGTAGACGGAGGTCTTTAGAGGGTCTAGGAAGAAGTAAAAGATAGATGCCAAAACCTGCTTCTATTCAAATATTAATGTCAATGGAAAAGGTAAAAGAGTGGTCAAATACTGTTTTCTCTCTGTTTGAAATCTGCTCCCCCTATGCCGGGGTGTGGCGGCTTGGTTCTGCGCATTTTGGAAGCTGCCGCTCTCTCTGCTTCTTAGAGGCGAAGAAACGGCATCTTTGCGCACAGAGCATGGTGCCGGTGGCAGGGAGCTCCGGAGAGCGGCTTGTGTGGAAAGACACCAGGGACCGGCGATCAGCTTGGGAGAGCCCGGTTTCTCGCTCTTCTCCCTCTCTTGTCGCCTAATACTTAGCAAAAAGCTTTTCCACTCTGTTTTGGAAGAAGAAACTGTGCCAGTAAAGAAAACATGCCCAATCCTGTTCTAGAATGTAGACGGAGGTCTTTAGAGGGTTTAGGAAGAAGTAAAAGATAGATGCCAAAAACTGCTTCTATTCAAATATTAATGTCTATGCAAAAGGTAAAAGAGTGGTCAAATACTATTTTCTCTCCGTTTGAAAGCTGCTCCCACTATGCCGGGGTGTGCGGCTTGGTTCTTCGCCTTTGGCAGCTGTCGCTCTCTCCGTCTCCCAAATGCGAAGGAGAGGCATTTTTGTGCACAGAGCATTGTGCTTTGTGCCGTGAGCTGCGGAGAGTGGGTTTTGAAGAAAGTCCCCTGGACCGGCGATCAGCTTGGGAGAGCCCGGTTTCTCGCTGTTCTCCCTCTCTTGCCGCCTAATACTTAGCAAAAAGCTCTTCCACTCTCTTTTGGAACAAGAAACTGAGCAAGTAAAGAAGACATCCCCAATCTTGTTCTAGAATGTAGACGGAGGTCTTTAGAGGGTCTAGGAAGAAGTAAAAGATAGATGCCAAAAACTGCTTCTATTCAAATATTAATGTCTATGCAAAAGGATAAACAGTGGGAAAGTACTGTTTTCTCTCTGTTTGAATGCTGCTCCCACTATGCCGGGGTGTGGCGGCTTGGTTCTGCGCCTTTCGGAAGCTGCCGCTCTCTCCACTTCTTAGAGGCGAAGAAGCGGCATCTTTGCGCACAGAGCATGGTGCCGGTGGCAGGGAGCTGCGGAGAGCGGCTTGTGTGGAAAGACACGAGGGACCGGCGATCAGCTTGGGAGAGCCCAGTTTCTCGCTCTTCTCCCTCTCTTGTTGCCGAATACTTAGCAAAAAGCTTTTCCACACTGTTTTGGAAGAAGAAACTGTGCCAGTAAAGAAAACATGCCCAATCTTGTTCTAGAATGTAGACGGAGGTCTTTAGAGGGTTTAGGAAGAAGTAAAAGATAGATGCCAAAAACTGCTTCTATTCAAATATTAATGTCTATGCAAAAGGTAAAAGAGTGGTCAAATACTATTTTCTCTCCGTTTGAAAGCTACTCACAGTATGCCGGGGTGTGCGGCTTGGTTCTTCGCCTTTGGGCAGCTGCCGCTCTCTCCGTCTCCCAAATGCGAAGGAGAGGCATTTTTGTGCACAGAGCATTGTGCTTTGTGCCGTGAGCTGCGGAGAGTGGGTTTTGTAGAAAGTGCCCTGGACCGGCGATCAGCTTGGGAGAGCCCGGTTTCTCGCTCTTCTCCCTCTCTTGCCGCCTAATACTTAGCAAAAAGCTTTTCCACTCTCTTTTGGAACAAGAAACTGAGCAAGTAAAGAAAACATCCCCAATGTTGTTCTAGAATGTAGACGGAGGTCTTTAGAGGGTTTAGGAAGAAGTAAAAGATAGATGCCAAAAACTGCTTCTATTCAAATATTAATGTCAATGCAAAATGTAAAAGAATGGTCAAATACTGTTTTCTCTCTGTTTGAAAGCTGCTCCCACTATGCCGGGGTGTGGCGGCTTGGTTCTGCGCCTTTCGGAAGCTGCCGCTCTCTCCACTTCTTAGAGGCGAAGAAGCGGCATCTTTGCGCACAGAGCATGGTGCCGGTGGCAGGGAGCTGCGGAGAGCGGCTTGTGTGGAAAGACACGAGGGACCGGCGATCAGCTTGGGAGAGCCCGGTTTCTCGCTCTTCTCCCTCTCTTGTCGCCTAATACTTAGGAAAAATCTTTTCCACTCTCTTTTGCAAGAAGAAACTGTGCCAGTAATGAAAACATGCCCAATCTTGTTCTAGAATGTAGACGGAGGTCTTTAGAGGGTTTAGGAAGAAGTAAAAGATAGATGCCAAAAACTGCTTCTATTCAAATATTAATGTCAATGGAAAAGGAAAAAGAGTGGTCAAATACTGTTTTGTCTCCGTTTGAAAGCTGCTCCCACTATGCCGGGGTGTGGCGGCTTGGTTCTACGCCTTTCGGAAGCTGCCGCTCTCTCCGCTTCTTAGAGGCGAAGAAGCGGAATCTTTGCGCACAGAGCATGGTGCCGGTGGCAGGGAGCTGCGGAGAGCGGCTTGTGTGGAAAGACACGAGGGACCGGCGATCAGCTTGGGAGAGCCCGGTTTCTCGCTCTTCTCCCTCTCTTGTCGCTTAATACTTAGCAAAAAGCTTTTCCACTCTCTTTTGGAAGAAGAAACTGTGCCAGTAAAGAAAACATCCCCAATCTTGTTCTAGAATGTAGACGGAGGTGTTTAGAGGGTTTAGGAAGAAGTAAAAGATAGATGCCAAAAACTGCTTCTATTCAAATATTAATGTCAATGCAAAAGGATAAACAGTGGGAAAGTACTGTTTTCTCTCCGTTTGAAAGCTGCTCCCACTATGCCGGGGTGTGCGGCTTGGTTCTTTGCCTTTGGGCAGCTGCCGCTCTCTCCGTGACCCAAATGCGAAGGAGAGGCATTTTTGCGCACAGAGCATGGTGCCGGTGGCAGGGAGCTCCGGAGAGCGGCTAGTGTGGAAAGACACGAGGGACCGGCAATCAGCTCTGGAGAGCGCGGTTTCTCACTCTTCTCCCTCTCTTGCCGCCTAATACTTAGCAAAAAGCTTTTCCACACTCTTTTGGAAGAAGAAACTGTGCCAGTAAAGAAAACATCCCCAATCTTGTTCTAGAATGTAGACGGAGGTCTTTAGAGGGTCTAAGAAGAAGTAAAATATAGATGCCAAAAACTGCTTCTATTCAAATATTAATGTCAATGGAAAATGTAAAAGAGTGGTCAAATACTGTTTTCTCTCCGTTTGAAAGCTGCTCCCACTATGCCGGGCTGTGGCGGCTTGGTTCTGCGCCTTTCGGAAGCTGCCGCTCTTTCCGCTTCATAGAGGCGAAGAAGCGGCATCTTTGCGCACAGAGCATGGTGCCGGTGGCAGGGAGATCCGGAGAGTGGCTTGTGTGGAAAGACACCAGGGACTGGCGATCAGCTTGGGAGAGCCCGGTTTCTCACTCTTCTCCCTCTCTTTTTGCCTAATACTTTTCAAAAAGCTTTTCCACTCTCTATTGGAAGAAGAATCTGAGCAAGTAAAGAAAACATCCCCAATCTTGTTCTAGAATGTAGACGGACGTCTTTAGAGGGTTTAGGAAGAAGTAAAAGATAGATGCCAAAAACTGATTCTATTGAAATATTAATGTCAATGCAAAAGGTAAAGAGTGGTCAAATACTGTTTTCTCTCCATTTGAAAGCTGCTCCCACTATGCTGGGGTGTGGCGGCTTGGTTCTACGCCTTTCGGAAGCTGCCGCTCTCTCCGCTTCTTTGAGGCGAAGAAGCAGCATCTTTGTGCACAGAGCATGGTGCCGGTGGCAGGGAGCTCCGGAGAGCGGCTTGTGTGGAAAGACACCAGGGACCGGCGATCAGCTTGGGAGAGCCCGGTTTCTCGCTCTTCTCCCTCTCTTGTCGCCTAATACTTAGCAAAAAGCTTTTCCACTCTCTTTTGGAAGAAGAAACTGAGCAAGTAAAGAAAACATCCCCAATCTTGTCCTAGAATGTAGACGGAGGTCTTTAGAGGGTTTAGGAAGAAGTAAAAGATAGATGCCAAAAACTGCTTCTATTCACATATTAATGTCAAAGGAAAAGGTAAAACTGTGGTCAAATACTGTTTTCTCTCCATTTGAAAGCTACTCACAGTATGCCGGGGTGTGCGGCTTGGTTCTTCGCCTTTGGGCAGCTGCCGCTCTCTCCGTCTCCCAAATGCGAAGGAGAGGCATTTGTGGGCACAGAGCATTGTGCTTTGTGACGTGAGCTGCGGAGAGTGGGTTTAGTAGAAAGTGCCCTGGACCGGCGATCAGCTTGGGAGAGCCCGGTTTCTCGCTCTTCTCCCTCTCTTGCCACCTAAATCTTAGCAAAAAGCTTTTCCACACTCTTTTGGAAGAAGAAACTGTGCCAGTAAAGAAAACATCCCCAATCTTGTTCTAGAATGTAGACGGAGGTCTTTAGAGGGTTTAGGAAGAAGTAAAAGATAGATGCCAAAAACGGCCTCTATTCAAATATTAATGTCAATGGAAATGGTAAAAGAGTGGTCAAATACTGTTTTCTCTCTGTTTGAAATCTGCTCCAACTATGCCGGGGTGTGGCGGCTTGGTTCTGCGCCTTTCGGAAGCTGCCGCTCTCTCCGCTTCTTAGAGGCGAAGAAGCGGCATCTTTGCGCACAGAGCATGGTGCCGGTGGCAGGGAGCTGCGGAGAGCGGCTTGTGTGGAAAGACACGAGGGACCGGCGATCAGCTTGGGAGAGCCCGGTTTCTCGCTCTTCTCCCTCTCTTGTCGCCTAATACTTAGGAAAAATCTTTTCCACTCTCTTTTGCAAGAAGAAACTGTGCCAGTAATGAAAACATGCCCAATCTTGTTCTAGAATGTAGACGGAGGTCTTTAGAGGGTTTAGGAAGAAGTAAAAGATAGATGCCAAAAACTGCTTCTATTCAAATATTAATGTCAATGGAAAAGGAAAAAGAGTGGTCAAATACTGTTTTGTCTCCGTTTGAAAGCTGCTCCCACTATGCCGGGGTGTGGCGGCTTGGTTCTACGCCTTTCGGAAGCTGCCGCTCTCTCCGCTTCTTAGAGGCGAAGAAGCGGCATCTTTGCGCACAGAGCATGGTGCCGGTGGCAGGGAGCTCCGGAGAGCGGCTTGTGTGGAAAGACACCAGGGACCGGCGATCAGCTTGGGAGAGCCCGGTTTCTCACTCTTCTCCCTCTCTTGCCGCCTAATACTTAGCAAAAAGCTTTTCCACTCTCTTTTGGAAGAAGAAACTGTGCCAGTAAAGAAAACATCCCCAATCTTGTTCTAGAATGTAGACGGAGGTCTTTAGAGAGTTTAGGAAGAAGTAAAAGATAGATGCCAAAAACTGCTTCTATTCAAATATTAATGTCAATGCAAAAGGATAAACAGTGGGAAAGTACTGTTTTCTCTCCATTTGAAACCTGCTCAGAGTATGCCAGGGTTTGGCGGCTTGGTTCTACGCCTTTCGGAAGCTGCCGCTCTCTCCGCTTCTTAGAGG
Organism: Molothrus aeneus; assembly: GCF_037042795.1. Taxonomy (NCBI): domain Eukaryota; kingdom Metazoa; phylum Chordata; class Aves; order Passeriformes; family Icteridae; genus Molothrus; species Molothrus aeneus. The sequence goes on along the minus strand of NC_089649.1, from coordinate 13,029,045 downwards.
CGAAGAAGCGGCATCTTTGCGCACAGAGCATGGTGCCGGTGGCAGGGAGCTCCGGAGAGCGGCTTGTGTGGAAAGACACGAGGGACCGGCGATCAGCTTGGGAGAGCCCGGTTTCTCGCTCTTCTCCCTCTCTTGTCGCTTAATACTTAGCAAAAAGCTTTTCCACACTCTTTTGGAAGAAGAAACTGTGCCAGTAAAGAAAACATCCCCAATCTTGTTCTAGAATGTAGACGGAGGTGTTTAGAGGGTTTAGGAAGAAGTAAAAGATAGATGCCAAAAACTGCTTCTATTCAAATATTAATGTCAATGCAAAAGGATAAACAGTGGGAAAGTACTGTTTTCTCTCCGTTTGAAAGCTGCTCCCACTATGCCGGGGTGTGCCGCTTGGTTCTGCGCCTTTCGGAAGCTGCCGCTTTTTCCGCTTCTTAGAGGCGAAGAAGCGGCATCTTTGCGCACAGAGCATGGTGCCGGTCGCAGGGAGATCCAGAGAGCGGCTTGTGTGGAAAGACACGAGGGACCGGCGATCAGCTTGGGAGAGCCCGGTTTCTCGCTCTTCTCCCTCTCTTGCCGCCTAATACTTAGCAAAAAGCTTTTCCACTCTCTTTTGGAAGAAGAAACTGTGCCAGTAAAGAAAACATCCCCAATCTTGTTCTAGAATGTAGACGGAGGTGTTTAGAGGGTTTAGGAAGAAGTAAAAGATAGATGCCAAAAACTGCTTCTATACAAATATTAATGTCAATGCAAAAGGATAAACAGTGGGAAAGTACTGTTTTCTCTCCGTTTGAAAGCTGCTCCCACTATGCCGGGGTGTGGCGGCTTGGTTCTGCGCCTTTCGGAAGCTGCCGCTCTCTCCGCTTCTTAGAGGCGAAGAAACGGCATCTTTGCGCACAGAGCATGGTGCCGGTGGCAGGGAGCTGCGGAGAGCGGCTTGTGTGGAAAGACACGAGGGACCGGCGATCAGCTTGGGAGAGCCCGGTTTCTCGCTCTTCTCCCTCTCTTGTCGCCTAATACTTAGCAAAAAGCTTTTCCACACTCTTTTGGAAGAAGAAACTGTGCCAGTAAAGAAAACATCCCCAATCTTGTTCTAGAATGTAGACGGAGGTGTTTAGAGGGTTTAGGAAGAAGTAAAAGATAGATGCCAAAAACTGCTTCTATTCAAATATTAATGTCAATGCAAAAGGATAAACGGTGGGAAAGTCCTGTTTTCTCTCCGTTTGAAAGCTGCTCCCACTATGCCGGGGTGTGCCGCTTGGTTCTGCGCCTTTCGGAAGCTGCCGCTCTCTCCGCTTCTTAGAGGCGAAGAAGCAGCATCTTTGCGCACAGAGCATGGTGCCGGTGGCAGGGAGCTCCGGAGAGCGGCTTGTGTGGAAAGACACGAGGGACCGGCAATCAGCTCTGGAGAGCCCGGATTGTCACCCTTCTCCCTCTGTTTTCGGCTAATACTTAGCAAAAAGCTTTTCCACACTCTTTTGGAAGAAGAAACTGTGCCAGTAAAGAAAACATCCCCAATCTTGTTCTAGAAATGTAGACGGAGGTCTTTAGAGGGTTTAGGAAGAAGTAAAAGATAGATGCCAAAAACTGCTTCTATTCAAATATTAATGTCAATACAAAAGGATAAACAGTGGGAAAGTACAGTTTTCTCTCCGTTTGAAAGCTGCTCCCACTATGCCGGGGTGTGTCGGCTTGGTTCTGCGCCTTTCGGAAGCTGCCGCTCTCTCCGCTTCTTAGAGGCGAAGAAGTGGCATCTTTGCGCACAGAGCATGGTGCCGGTGGCAGGGAGCTCCGGAGCGCGGCTTGTGTGCAAAGACACGAGGGACCGGCGATCAGCTTGGGAGAGCCCGGTTTCTCGCTCTTCTCCCTCTCTTGTCGCCTAATACTTAGCAAAAAGCTTTTCCACTCTCTTTTGGAAGAAGAAACTGTGCCAGTAAAGAAAACATCCCCAATCTTGTTCTAGAATGTAGACGGAGGTCTTTAGAGGGTTTAGGAAGAAGTAAAAGATAGATGCCAAAAACTGCTTCTATTCAAATATTAATGTCAATGGAAAATGTAAAAGCGTGGTCAAATACTGTTTTCTCTCCATTTGAAAGCTACTCACAGTATGCCGGGGTGTGCGGCTTGGTTCTTCGCCTTTGGGCAGCTGCCGCTCTCTCCGTGTCCCAAATGCGAAGGAGAGGCATTTTTGCGCACAGAGCATTGTGCTTTGTGCCGTGAGCTGCGGAGAGTGGGTTTTGTAGAAAGACACCAGGGACCGGCGATCAGCTTGGGAGAGCCCGGTTTCTCGCTCTTCTCCCTCTCTTGTCGCTTAATACTTAGCAAAAAGCTTTTCCACACTCTTTTGGAAGAAGAAACTGTGCCAGTAAAGAAAACATCCCCAATCTTGTTCTAGAATGTAGACGGAGGTCTTTAGAGGGTTTAGGAAGAAGTAAAAGATAGATGCCAAAAACTGCTTCTATTCAAATATTAATGTCAATGCAAAAGGATAAACAGTGGGAAAGTACTGTTTTCTCTCCGTTTGAAAGCTGCTCCCACTATGCCGGGGTGTGCCGCTTGGTTCTGCGCCTTTCGGAAGCTGCCGCTCTCTCCGCTTCTTAGAGGCGAAGAAGCGGCATCTCTGCGCACAGAGCATGGTGCCGGTCGCAGGGAGATCCAGAGAGCGGCTTGTGTGGAAAGACACGAGGGACCGGCGATCAGCTTGGGAGAGCCCGGTTTCTCGCTCTTCTCCCTCTCTTGTCGCCTAATACTTAGCAAAAAGCTTTTCCACTCTCTTTTGGAAGAAGAAACTGTGCCAGTAAAGAAAACATCCCCAATCTTGTTCTAGAATGTAGACGGAGGTCTTTAGAGGGTTTAGGAAGAAGTAAAAGATAGATGCCAAAAACTGCTTCTATTCAAATATTAATGTCAATGGAAAAGGAAAAAGAGTGGTCAAATACTGTTTTCTCTCCGTTTGAAAGCTGCTCCCACTATGCCGGGGTGTGGCGGCTTGGTTCTACGCCTTTCGGAAGCTGCCGCTCTCTCCGCTTCTTAGAGGCGAAGAAGCGGCATCTTTGCGCACAGAGCATGGTGCCGGTGGCAGGGAGCTCCGGGGAGCGGCTTGTGTGGAAAGACACCAGGGACCGGCGATCAGCTTGGGAGAGCCCGGTTTCTCACTCTTCTCCCTCTCTTGCCGCCTAATACTTAGCAAAAAGCTTTTCCACACTCTTTTGGAAGAAGAAACTGTGCCAGTAAAGAAAACATCCCCAATCTTGTTCTAGAATGTAGACGGAGGTCTTTAGAGAGTTTAGGAAGAAGTAAAAGATAGATGCCAAAAACTGCTTCTATTCAAATATTAATGTCAATGCAAAAGGATAAACAGTGGGAAAGTACTGTTTTCTCTCGATTTGAAACCTGCTCAGAGTATGCCAGGGTTTGGCGGCTTGGTTCTACGCCTTTCGGAAGCTGCCGCTCTCTCCGCTTCTTAGAGGCGAAGAAGCGGCATCTTTGCGCACAGAGCATGGTGCCGGTGGCAGGGAGCTCCGGAGAGCGGCTTGTGTGGAAAGACACGAGGGACCGGCGATCAGCTTGGGAGAGCCTGGTTTCTCGCTCTTCTCCCTCTCTTGCCGCCTAATACTTAGCAAAAAGCTTTTCCACACTCTTGTGGAAGAAGAAACTGTGCCAGTAAAGAAAACATCCCCAATCTTGTTCTAGAATGTAGACGGAGGTCTTTAGAGGGTTTAGGAAGAAGTAAAAGATAGATGCCAAAAACTGCTTCTATTCAAATATTAATGTCAATGCAAAAGGATAAACAGTGGGAAAGTACTGTTTTCTCTCCGTTTGAAAGCTGCTCCCACTATGCCGGGGTGTGGCGGCTTGGTTCTGCGCCTTTCGGAAGCTGCCGCTCTCTCCGCTTCTTAGAGGCGAAGAAACGGCATCTTTGCGCACAGAGCATGGTGCCGGTGGCAGGGAGCTCCGGAGAGCGGCTTGTGTGGAAAGACACGAGGGACCGGCGATCAGCTTGGGAGAGCCCGGTTTCTCGCTCTTCTCCCTCTCTTGTCGCCTAATACTTAGCAAAAAGCTTTTCCACACTCTTTTGGAAGAAGAAACTGTGCCAGTAAAGAAAACATCCCCAATCTTGTTCTAGAATGTAGACGGAGGTCTTTAGAGGGTTTAGGAAGAAGTAAAAGATAGATGCCAAAAACTGCTTCTATTCAAATATTAATGTCAATGCAAAAGGATAAACGGTGGGAAAGTCCTGTTTTCTCTCCGTTTGAAAGCTGCTCCCACTATGCCGGGGTGTGCCGCTTGGTTCTGCGCCTTTCGGAAGCTGCCGCTCTCTCCGCTTCTTAGAGGCGAAGAAGCAGCATCTTTGCGCACAGAGCATGGTGCCGGTGGCAGGGAGCTCCGGAGAGCGGCTTGTGTGGAAAGACACGAGGGACCGGCAATCAGCTCTGGAGAGCCCGGATTGTCACCCTTCTCCCTCTCTTGTCGCCTAATACTTAGCAAAAAGCTTTTCCACTCTCTTTTGGAAGAAGAAACTGTGCCAGTAAAGAAAACATCCCCAATCTTGTTCTAGAAATGTAGACGGAGGTCTTTAGAGGGTTTAGGAAGAAGTAAAAGATAGATGCCAAAAACTGCTTCTATTCAAATATTAATGTCAATACAAAAGGATAAACAGTGGGAAAGTACAGTTTTCTCTCCGTTTGAAAGCTGCTCCCACTATGCCGGGGTGTGCGGCTTGGTTCTGCGCCTTTCGGAAGCTGCCGCTCTCTCCGCTTCTTAGAGGCGAAGAAGCGGAATCTTTGCGCAGAGAGCATGGTGCCGGTGGCAGGGAGCTCCGGAGCGCGGCTTGTGTGCAAAGACACCAGGGACCGGCGATCAGCTTGGGAGAGCCCGGTTTCTCGCTCTTCTCCCTCTCTTGTCGCTTAATACTTAGCAAAAAGCTTTTCCACACTCTTTTGGAAGAAGAAACTGTGCCAGTAAAGAAAACATCCCCAATCTTGTTCTAGAATGTAGACGGAGGTGTTTAGAGGGCTTAGGAAGAAGTAAAAGATAGATGCCAAAAACTGCTTCTATTCAAATATTAATGTCAATGCAAAAGGATAAACAGTGGGAAAGTACTGTTTTCTCTCCGTTTGAAAGCTGCTCCCACTATGCCGGGGTGTGCCGCTTGGTTCTGCGCCTTTCGGAAGCTGACGCTCTTTCCGCTTCTTAGAGGCGAAGAAGCGGCATCTTTGCGCACAGAGCATGGTGCCGGTCGCAGGGAGATCCAGAGAGCGGCTTGTGTGGAAAGACACGAGGGACCGGCGATCAGCTTGGGAGAGCCCGGTTTCTCGCTCTTCTCCCTCTCTTGCCGCCTAATACTTAGCAAAAAGCTTTTCCACTCTCTTTTGGAAGAAGAAACTGTGCCAGTAAAGAAAACATCCCCAATCTTGTTCTAGAATGTAGACGGAGGTGTTTAGAGGGTTTAGGAAGAAGTAAAAGATAGATGCCAAAAACTGCTTCTATTCAAATATTAATGTCAATGGAAAAGGTAAAAGAGTGGTCAAATACTGTTTTCTCTCCGTTTGAAAGCTACTCACAGTATGCCGGGGTGTGCGGCTTGGTTCTTTGCCTTTGGGCAGCTGCCGCTCTCTCCGTGACCCAAATGCGAAGGAGAGGCATTTTTGCGCACAGAGCATGGTGCCGGTGGCAGGGAGCTCCGGAGAGCGGCTAGTGTGGAAAGACACGAGGGACCGGCAATCAGCTCTGGAGAGCGCGGTTTCTCACTCTTCTCCCTCTCTTGCCGCCTAATACTTAGCAAAAAGCTTTTCCACACTCTTTTGGAAGAAGAAACTGTGCCAGTAAAGAAAACATCCCCAATCTTGTTCTAGAATGTAGACGGAGGTCTTTAGAGGGTCTAAGAAGAAGTAAAATATAGATGCCAAAAACTGCTTCTATTCAAATATTAATGTCAATGGAAAATGTAAAAGAGTGGTCAAATACTGTTTTCTCTCCGTTTGAAAGCTGCTCCCACTATGCCGGGCTGTGGCGGCTTGGTTCTGCGCCTTTCGGAAGCTGCCGCTCTTTCCGCTTCATAGAGGCGAAGAAGCGGCATCTTTGCGCACAGAGCATGGTGCCGGTGGCAGGGAGATCCGGAGAGTGGCTTGTGTGGAAAGACACCAGGGACTGGCGATCAGCTTGGGAGAGCCCGGTTTCTCACTCTTCTCCCTCTCTTTTTGCCTAATACTTTTCAAAAAGCTTTTCCACTCTCTATTGGAAGAAGAATCTGAGCAAGTAAAGAAAACATCCCCAATCTTGTTCTAGAATGTAGACGGACGTCTTTAGAGGGTTTAGGAAGAAGTAAAAGATAGATGCCAAAAACTGATTCTATTGAAATATTAATGTCAATGCAAAAGGTAAAGAGTGGTCAAATACTGTTTTCTCTCCATTTGAAAGCTGCTCCCACTATGCTGGGGTGTGGCGGCTTGGTTCTACGCCTTTCGGAAGCTGCCGCTCTCTCCGCTTCTTTGAGGCGAAGAAGCAGCATCTTTGTGCACAGAGCATGGTGCCGGTGGCAGGGAGCTCCGGAGAGCGGCTTGTGTGGAAAGACACCAGGGACCGGCGATCAGCTTGGGAGAGCCCGGTTTCTCGCTCTTCTCCCTCTCTTGTCGCCTAATACTTAGCAAAAAGCTTTTCCACTCTCTTTTGGAAGAAGAAACTGAGCAAGTAAAGAAAACATCCCCAATCTTGTCCTAGAATGTAGACGGAGGTCTTTAGAGGGTTTAGGAAGAAGTAAAAGATAGATGCCAAAAACTGCTTCTATTCACATATTAATGTCAAAGGAAAAGGTAAAACTGTGGTCAAATACTGTTTTCTCTCCATTTGAAAGCTACTCACAGTATGCCGGGGTGTGCGGCTTGGTTCTTCGCCTTTGGGCAGCTGCCGCTCTCTCCGTCTCCCAAATGCGAAGGAGAGGCATTTGTGGGCACAGAGCATTGTGCTTTGTGACGTGAGCTGCGGAGAGTGGGTTTAGTAGAAAGTGCCCTGGACCGGCGATCAGCTTGGGAGAGCCCGGTTTCTCGCTCTTCTCCCTCTCTTGCCACCTAAATCTTAGCAAAAAGCTTTTCCACACTCTTTTGGAAGAAGAAACTGTGCCAGTAAAGAAAACATCCCCAATCTTGTTCTAGAATGTAGACGGAGGTCTTTAGAGGGTTTAGGAAGAAGTAAAAGATAGATGCCAAAAACGGCCTCTATTCAAATATTAATGTCAATGGAAATGGTAAAAGAGTGGTCAAATACTGTTTTCTCTCTGTTTGAAATCTGCTCCAACTATGCCGGGGTGTGGCGGCTTGGTTCTGCGCCTTTCGGAAGCTGCCGCTCTCTCCGCTTCTTAGAGGCGAAGAAGCGGCATCTTTGCGCACAGAGCATGGTGCCGGTGGCAGGGAGCTGCGGAGAGCGGCTTGTGTGGAAAGACACGAGGGACCGGCGATCAGCTTGGGAGAGCCCGGTTTCTCGCTCTTCTCCCTCTCTTGTCGCCTAATACTTAGGAAAAATCTTTTCCACTCTCTTTTGCAAGAAGAAACTGTGCCAGTAATGAAAACATGCCCAATCTTGTTCTAGAATGTAGACGGAGGTCTTTAGAGGGTTTAGGAAGAAGTAAAAGATAGATGCCAAAAACTGCTTCTATTCAAATATTAATGTCAATGGAAAAGGAAAAAGAGTGGTCAAATACTGTTTTGTCTCCGTTTGAAAGCTGCTCCCACTATGCCGGGGTGTGGCGGCTTGGTTCTACGCCTTTCGGAAGCTGCCGCTCTCTCCGCTTCTTAGAGGCGAAGAAGCGGCATCTTTGCGCACAGAGCATGGTGCCGGTGGCAGGGAGCTCCGGAGAGCGGCTTGTGTGGAAAGACACCAGGGACCGGCGATCAGCTTGGGAGAGCCCGGTTTCTCACTCTTCTCCCTCTCTTGCCGCCTAATACTTAGCAAAAAGCTTTTCCACTCTCTTTTGGAAGAAGAAACTGTGCCAGTAAAGAAAACATCCCCAATCTTGTTCTAGAATGTAGACGGAGGTCTTTAGAGAGTTTAGGAAGAAGTAAAAGATAGATGCCAAAAACTGCTTCTATTCAAATATTAATGTCAATGCCAAAGGATAAACTGTGGGAAAGTACTGTTTTCTCTCCATTTGAAACCTGCTCAGAGTATGCCAGGGTTTGGCGGCTTGGTTCTACGCCTTTCGGAAGCTGCCGCTCTCTCCGCTTCTTAGAGGCGAAGAAGCGGCATCTTTGCGCACAGAGCATGGTGCCGGTGGCAGGGAGCTCCGGAGAGCGGCTTGTGTGGAAAGACACGAGGGACCGGCGATCAGCTTGGGAGAGCCCGGTTTCTCGCTCTTCTCCCTCTCTTGTCGCTTAATACTTAGCAAAAAGCTTTTCCACACTCTTTTGGAAGAAGAAACTGTGCCAGTAAAGAAAACATCCCCAATCTTGTTCTAGAATGTAGACGGAGGTGTTTAGAGGGTTTAGGAAGAAGTAAAAGATAGATGCCAAAAACTGCTTCTATTCAAATATTAATGTCAATGCAAAAGGATAAACAGTGGGAAAGTACTGTTTTCTCTCCGTTTGAAAGCTGCTCCCACTATGCCGGGGTGTGCCGCTTGGTTCTGCGCCTTTCGGAAGCTGCCGCTTTTTCCGCTTCTTAGAGGCGAAGAAGCGGCATCTTTGCGCACAGAGCATGGTGCCGGTCGCAGGGAGATCCAGAGAGCGGCTTGTGTGGAAAGACACGAGGGACCGGCGATCAGCTTGGGAGAGCCCGGTTTCTCGCTCTTCTCCCTCTCTTGCCGCCTAATACTTAGCAAAAAGCTTTTCCACTCTCTTTTGGAAGAAGAAACTGTGCCAGTAAAGAAAACATCCCCAATCTTGTTCTAGAATGTAGACGGAGGTCTTTAGAGGGTTTAGGAAGAAGTAAAAGATAGATGCCAAAAACTGCTTCTATTCAAATATTAATGTCAATGCAAAAGGATAAACAGTGGGAAAGTACTGTTTTCTCTCCGTTTGAAAGCTGCTCCCACTATGCCGGGGTGTGGCGGCTTGGTTCTGCGCCTTTCGGAAGCTGCCGCTCTCTCCGCTTCTTAGAGGCGAAGAAACGGCATCTTTGCGCACAGAGCATGGTGCCGGTGGCAGGGAGCTGCGGAGAGCGGCTTGTGTGGAAAGACACGAGGGACCGGCGATCAGCTTGGGAGAGCCCGATTTCTCGCTCTTCTCCCTCTCTTGTCGCCTAATACTTAGCAAAAAGCTTTTCCACACTCTTTTGGAAGAAGAAACTGTGCCAGTAAAGAAAACATCCCCAATCTTGTTCTAGAATGTAGACGGAGGTGTTTAGAGGGTTTAGGAAGAAGTAAAAGATAGATGCCAAAAACTGCTTCTATTCAAATATTAATGTCAATGCAAAAGGATAAACGGTGGGAAAGTCCTGTTTTCTCTCCGTTTGAAAGCTGCTCCCACTATGCCGGGGTGTGCCGCTTGGTTCTGCGCCTTTCGGAAGCTGCCGCTCTCTCCGCTTCTTAGAGGCGAAGAAGCAGCATCTTTGCGCACAGAGCATGGTGCCGGTGGCAGGGAGCTCCGGAGAGCGGCTTGTGTGGAAAGACACGAGGGACCGGCAATCAGCTCTGGAGAGCCCGGATTGTCACCCTTCTCCCTCTGTTTTCGGCTAATACTTAGCAAAAAGCTTTTCCACACTCTTTTGGAAGAAGAAACTGTGCCAGTAAAGAAAACATCCCCAATCTTGTTCTAGAAATGTAGACGGAGGTCTTTAGAGGGTTTAGGAAGAAGTAAAAGATAGATGCCAAAAACTGCTTCTATTCAAATATTAATGTCAATACAAAAGGATAAACAGTGGGAAAGTACAGTTTTCTCTCCGTTTGAAAGCTGCTCCCACTATGCCGGGGTGTGGCGGCTTGGTTCTGCGCCTTTCGGAAGCTGCCGCTCTCTCCGCTTCTTAGAGGCGAAGAAGTGGCATCTTTGCGCACAGAGCATGGTGCCGGTGGCAGGGAGCTCCGGAGCGCGGCTTGTGGGCAAAGACACGAGGGACCGGCGATCAGCTTGGGAGAGCCCGGTTTCTCGCTCTTCTCCCTCTCTTGTCGCCTAATACTTAGCAAAAAGCTTTTCCACTCTCTTTTGGAAGAAGAAACTGTGCCAGTAAAGAAAACATCCCCAATCTTGTTCTAGAATGTAGACGGAGGTCTTTAGAGGGTTTAGGAAGAAGTAAAAGATAGATGCCAAAAACTGCTTCTATTCAAATATTAATGTCAATGGAAAATGTAAAAGCGTGGTCAAATACTGTTTTCTCTCCATTTGAAAGCTACTCACAGTATGCCGGGGTGTGCGGCTTGGTTCTTCGCCTTTGGGCAGCTGCCGCTCTCTCCGTGTCCCAAATGCGAAGGAGAGGCATTTTTGCGCACAGAGCATTGTGCTTTGTGCCGTGAGCTGCGGAGAGTGGGTTTTGTAGAAAGACACCAGGGACCGGCGATCAGCTTGGGAGAGCCCGGTTTCTCGCTCTTCTCCCTCTCTTGTCGCTTAATACTTAGCAAAAAGCTTTTCCACACTCTTTTGGAAGAAGAAACTGTGCCAGTAAAGAAAACATCCCCAATCTTGTTCTAGAATGTAGACGGAGGTCTTTAGAGGGTTTAGGAAGAAGTAAAAGATAGATGCCAAAAACTGCTTCTATTCAAATATTAATGTCAATGCAAAAGGATAAACAGTGGGAAAGTACTGTTTTCTCTCCGTTTGAAAGCTGCTCCCACTATGCCGGGGTGTGCCGCTTGGTTCTGCGCCTTTCGGAAGCTGCCGCTCTCTCCGCTTCTTAGAGGCGAAGAAACGGCATCTCTGCGCACAGAGCATGGTGCCGGTCGCAGGGAGATCCAGAGAGCGGCTTGTGTGGAAAGACACGAGGGACCGGCGATCAGCTTGGGAGAGCCCGGTTTCTCGCTCTTCTCCCTCTCTTGTCGCCTAATACTTAGCAAAAAGCTTTTCCACTCTCTTTTGGAAGAAGAAACTGTGCCAGTAAAGAAAACATCCCCAATCTTGTTCTAGAATGTAGACGGAGGTCTTTAGAGGGTTTAGGAAGAAGTAAAAGATAGATGCCAAAAACTGCTTCTATTCAAATATTAATGTCAATGGAAAAGGAAAAAGAGTGGTCAAATACTGTTTTCTCTCCGTTTGAAAGCTGCTCCCACTATGCCGGGGTGTGGCGGCTTGGTTCTACGCCTTTCGGAAGCTGCCGCTCTCTCCGCTTCTTAGAGGCGAAGAAGCGGCATCTTTGCGCACAGAGCATGGTGCCGGTGGCAGGGAGCTCCGGGGAGCGGCTTGTGTGGAAAGACACCAGGGACCGGCGATCAGCTTGGGAGAGCCCGGTTTCTCACTCTTCTCCCTCTCTTGCCGCCTAATACTTAGCAAAAAGCTTTTCCACACTCTTTTGGAAGAAGAAACTGTGCCAGTAAAGAAAACATCCCCAATCTTGTTCTAGAATGTAGACGGAGGTCTTTAGAGAGTTTAGGAAGAAGTAAAAGATAGATGCCAAAAACTGCTTCTATTCAAATATTAATGTCAATGCAAAAGGATAAACAGTGGGAAAGTACTGTTTTCTCTCGATTTGAAACCTGCTCAGAGTATGCCAGGGTTTGGCGGCTTGGTTCTACGCCTTTCGGAAGCTGCCGCTCTCTCCGCTTCTTAGAGGCGAAGAAGCGGCATCTTTGCGCACAGAGCATGGTGCCGGTGGCAGGGAGCTCCGGAGAGCGGCTTGTGTGGAAAGACACGAGGGACCGGCGATCAGCTTGGGAGAGCCTGGTTTCTCGCTCTTCTCCCTCTCTTGCCGCCTAATACTTAGCAAAAAGCTTTTCCACACTCTTGTGGAAGAAGAAACTGTGCCAGTAAAGAAAACATGCCCAATCTTGTTCTAGAATGTAGACGGAGGTCTTTAGAGGGTTTAGGAAGAAGTAAAAGATAGATGCCAAAAACTGCTTCTATTCAAATATTAATGTCAATGCAAAAGGATAAACAGTGGGAAAGTACTGTTTTCTCTCCGTTTGAAAGCTGCTCCCACTATGCCGGGGTGTGGCGGCTTGGTTCTGCGCCTTTCGGAAGCTGCCGCTCTCTCCGCTTCTTAGAGGCGAAGAAACGGCATCTTTGCGCACAGAGCATGGTGCCGGTGGCAGGGAGCTCCGGAGAGCGGCTTGTGTGGAAAGACACGAGGGACCGGCGATCAGCTTGGGAGAGCCCGGTTTCTCGCTCTTCTCCCTCTCTTGTCGCCTAATACTTAGCAAAAAGCTTTTCCACACTCTTTTGGAAGAAGAAACTGTGCCAGTAAAGAAAACATCCCCAATCTTGTTCTAGAATGTAGACGGAGGTCTTTAGAGGGTTTAGGAAGAAGTAAAAGATAGATGCCAAAAACTGCTTCTATTCAAATATTAATGTCAATGCAAAAGGATAAACGGTGGGAAAGTCCTGTTTTCTCTCCGTTTGAAAGCTGCTCCCACTATGCCGGGGTGTGCCGCTTGGTTCTGCGCCTTTCGGAAGCTGCCGCTCTCTCCGCTTCTTAGAGGCGAAGAAGCAGCATCTTTGCGCACAGAGCATGGTGCCGGTGGCAGGGAGCTCCGGAGAGCGGCTTGTGTGGAAAGACACGAGGGACCGGCAATCAGCTCTGGAGAGCCCGGATTGTCACCCTTCTCCCTCTCTTGTCGCCTAATACTTAGCAAAAAGCTTTTCCACTCTCTTTTGGAAGAAGAAACTGTGCCAGTAAAGAAAACATCCCCAATCTTGTTCTAGAAATGTAGACGGAGGTCTTTAGAGGGTTTAGGAAGAAGTAAAAGATAGATGCCAAAAACTGCTTCTATTCAAATATTAATGTCAATACAAAAGGATAAACAGTGGGAAAGTACAGTTTTCTCTCCGTTTGAAAGCTGCTCCCACTATGCCGGGGTGTGCGGCTTGGTTCTGCGCCTTTCGGAAGCTGCCGCTCTCTCCGCTTCTTAGAGGCGAAGAAGCGGAATCTTTGCGCAGAGAGCATGGTGCCGGTGGCAGGGAGCTCCGGAGCGCGGCTTGTGTGCAAAGACACCAGGGACCGGCGATCAGCTTGGGAGAGCCCGGTTTCTCGCTCTTCTCCCTCTCTTGCCGCCTAATACTTAGCAAAAAGCTTTTCCACTCTCTTTTGGGAGAAGAAACTGTGCCAGTAAAGAAAACATCCCCAATCTTGTTCTAGAATGTAGACGGAGGTCTTTAGAGGGTCTAGGAAGAAGTAAAAGATAGATGCCAAAAACTGCTTCTATTCAAATATTAATGTCAATGCAAAAGGATAAACAGTGGGAAAGTACTGTTTTCTCTCCGTTTGAAAGCTGCTCCCACTATGCCGGGGTGTGGCGGCTTGGTTCTGCGCCTTTCGGAAGCTGCCGCTCTCTCCGCTTCTTAGAGGCGAAGAAGCGGCATCTTTGCGCACAGAGCATGGTGCCGGTGGCAGGGAGCTCCGGAGAGCGGCTTGTGTGGAAAGACACGAGGGACCGGCGATCAGCTTGGGAGAGCCCGGTTTCTCGCTCTTCTCCCTCTCTTGCCGCCTAATACTTAGCAAAAAGCTTTTCCACACTCTTTTGGAAGAAGAAACTGTGCCAGTAAAGAAAACATCCCCAATCTTGTTCTAGAATGTAGACGGAGGTCTTTAGAGGGTCTAGGAAGAAGTAAAAGATAGATGCCAAAAACGGCCTCTATTCAAATATTAATGTCAATGCAAAAGGTAAAAGAGTGGTCAAATACTGTTTTCTCTCCATTTGAAAGCTACTCACAGTATGCCGGGGTGTGTGGCTTGGTTCTTCGGCTTTGGGCAGCTGCCGCTCTCTCCGTGTCCCAAATGCGAAGGAGAGGCATTTTTGCGCACAGAGCATTGTGCTTTGTGCCGTGAGCTGCGGAGAGTGGGTTTTGTAGAAAGACACCAGGGACCGGCGATCAGCTTGGGAGAGCCCGGTTTCTCGCTCTTCTCCCTCTCTTGTCGCTTAATACTTAGCAAAAAGCTTTTCCACACTCTTTTGGAAGAAGAAACTGTGCCAGTAAAGAAAACATCCCCAATCTTGTTCTAGAATGTAGACGGAGGTGTTTAGAGGGTTTAGGAAGAAGTAAAAGATAGATGCCAAAAACTGCTTCTATTCAAATATTAATGTCAATGGAAAAGGATAAACAGTGGGAAAGTACTGTTTTCTCTCCGTTTGAAAGCTGCTCCCACTATGCCGGGGTGTGGCGGCTTGGTTCTGCGCCTTTCGGAAGCTTCCGCTCTCTCCGCTTCTTAGAGACAAAGAAGCGGCATCTTTGAGCACAGAGCATGGTGCCGGTGGCAGGGAGCTCCGGAGAGCGGCTTGTGTGGAAAGACACCAGGGACCGGCGATCAGCTTGGGAGAGCCCGGTTTCTCGCTCTTCTCCCTCTCTTGTCGCCTAATACTTAGCAAAAAGCTTTTCCACTCTCTTTTGGAAGAAGAAACTGTGCCAGTAAAGAAAACATCCCCAATCTTGTTCTAGAATGTAGACGGAGGTCTTTAGAGGGTTTAGGAAGAAGTAAAAGATAGATGCCAAAAACTGCTTCTATTCAAATATTAATGTCAATGCAAAAGGTAAAAGAGCGGTCAAATACTGTTTTCTCTCCATTTGAAAGTTGCTCCCACTATGCCGGGGTGTGGCGGCTTGGTTCTGCGCCTTTCGGAAGCTGCGGCTCTCTCCGCTTCTTAGAGGCGAAGAAGCGGCATCTTTGCGCACAGAGCATGGTGCCGGTGGCAGGGAGCTCCGGAGAGCGGCTTGTGTGGAAAGAGACGAGGGACCGGCGATCAGCTTGGGAGAGCCCGGTTTCTCGCTCTTCTCCCTCTCTTGTCGCCTAATACTTAGCAAAAAGCTTTTCCACTCTCTTTTGGAAGAAGAAACTGTGCCAGTAAAGAAAACATCCCCAATCTTGTTCTAGAATGTAGACGGAGGTCTTTAGAGGGTTTAGGATGAAGTAAAAGATAGATGCCAAAAACTGCTTCTATTCAAATATTAATGTCAATGGAAAATGTAAAAGAGTGGTCAAATACTGTTTTCTCTCCATTTGAAAGCTACTCACAGTATGCCGGGGTGTGCGGCTTGGTTCTTCGCCTTTGGGCAGCTGCCGCTCTCTCCGTGTCCCAAATGCGAAGGAGAGGCATTTTTGCGCACAGAGCATTGTGCTTTGTGCCGTGAGCTGCGGAGAGTGGGTTTTGTAGAAAGACACCAGGGACCGGCGATCAGCTTGGGAGAGCCCGGTTTCTCGCTCTTCTCCCTCTCTTGTCGCTTAATACTTAGCAAAAAGCTTTTCCACACTCTTTTGGAAGAAGAAACTGTGCCAGTAAAGAAAACATCCCCAATCTTGTTCTAGAATGTAGACGGAGGTGTTTAGAGGGTTTAGGAAGAAGTAAAAGATAGATGCCAAAAACTGCTTCTATTCAAATATTAATGTCAATGCAAAAGGATAAACAGTGGGAAAGTACTGTTTTCTCTCCGTTTGAAAGCTGCTCCCACTATGCCGGGGTGTGCCGCTTGGTTCTGCGCCTTTCGGAAGCTGACGCTCTTTCCGCTTCTTAGAGGCGAAGAAGCGGCATCTTTGCGCACAGAGCATGGTGCCGGTCGCAGGGAGATCCAGAGAGCGGCTTGTGTGGAAAGACACGAGGGACCGGCGATCAGCTTGGGAGAGCCCGGTTTCTCGCTCTTCTCCCTCTCTTGCCGCCTAATACTTAGCAAAAAGCTTTTCCACTCTCTTTTGGGAGAAGAAACTGTGCCAGTAAAGAAAACATCCCCAATCTTGTTCTAGAATGTAGACGGAGGTCTTTAGAGGGTTTAGGAAGAAGTAAAAGATAGATGCCAAAAACTGCTTCTATTCAAATATTAATGTCAATGGAAAAGGAAAAAGAGTGGTCAAATACTGTTTTCTCTCCGTTTGAAAGCTGCTCCCACTATGCCGGGGTGTGGCGGCTTGGTTCTACGCCTTTCGGAAGCTGCCGCTCTCTCCGCTTCTTAGAGGCGAAGAAGCGGCATCTTTGCGCACAGAGCATGGTGCCGGTGGCAGGGAGCTCCGGGGAGCGGCTTGTGTGGAAAGACACCAGGGACCGGCGATCAGCTTGGGAGAGCCCGGTTTCTCACTCTTCTCCCTCTCTTGCCGCCTAATACTTAGCAAAAAGCTTTTCCACACTCTTTTGGAAGAAGAAACTGTGCCAGTAAAGAAAACATCCCCAATCTTGTTCTAGAATGTAGACGGAGGTCTTTAGAGAGTTTAGGAAGAAGTAAAAGATAGATGCCAAAAACTGCTTCTATTCAAATATTAATGTCAATGCAAAAGGATAAACAGTGGGAAAGTACTGTTTTCTCTCGATTTGAAACCTGCTCCGAGTATGCCAGGGTTTGGCGGCTTGGTTCTACGCCTTTCGGAAGCTGCCGCTCTCTCCGCTTCTTAGAGGCGAAGAAGCGGCATCTTTGCGCACAGAGCATGGTGCCGGTGGCAGGGAGCTCCGGAGAGCGGCTTGTGTGGAAAGACACGAGGGACCGGCGATCAGCTTGGGAGAGCCTGGTTTCTCGCTCTTCTCCCTCTCTTGCCGCCTAATACTTAGCAAAAAGCTTTTCCACACTCTTGTGGAAGAAGAAACTGTGCCAGTAAAGAAAACATCCCCAATCTTGTTCTAGAATGTAGACGGAGGTCTTTAGAGGGTTTAGGAAGAAGTAAAAGATAGATGCCAAAAACTGCTTCTATTCAAATATTAATGTCAATGCAAAAGGATAAACAGTGGGAAAGTACTGTTTTCTCTCCGTTTGAAACCTGCTCCCACTATGCCGGGGTGTGGCGGCTTGGTTCTGCGCCTTTCGGAAGCTGCCGCTCTCTCCGCTTCTTAGAGGCGAAGAAACGGCATCTTTGCGCACAGAGCATGGTGCCGGTGGCAGGGAGCTCCGGAGAGCGGCTTGTGTGGAAAGACACGAGGGACCGGCGATCAGCTTGGGAGAGCCCGGTTTCTCGCTCTTCTCCCTCTCTTGTCGCCTAATACTTAGCAAAAAGCTTTTCCACACTCTTTTGGAAGAAGAAACTGTGCCAGTAAAGAAAACATCCCCAATCTTGTTCTAGAATGTAGACGGAGGTGTTTAGAGGGTTTAGGAAGAAGTAAAAGATAGATGCCAAAAACTGCTTCTATTCAAATATTAATGTCAATGCAAAAGGATAAACGGTGGGAAAGTCCTGTTTTCTCTCCGTTTGAAAGCTGCTCCCACTATGCCGGGGTGTGCCGCTTGGTTCTGCGCCTTTCGGAAGCTGCCGCTCTCTCCGATTCTTAGAGGCGAAGAAGCGGAATCTTTGCGCAGAGAGCATGGTGCCGGTGGCAGGGAGCTCCGGAGCGCGGCTTGTGTGCAAAGACACCAGGGACCGGCGATCAGCTTGGGAGAGCCCGGTTTCTCGCTCTTCTCCCTCTCTTGTCGCTTAATACTTAGCAAAAAGCTTTTCCACACTCTTTTGGAAGAAGAAACTGTGCCAGTAAAGAAAACATCCCCAATCTTGTTCTAGAATGTAGACGGAGGTGTTTAGAGGGCTTAGGAAGAAGTAAAAGATAGATGCCAAAAACTGCTTCTATTCAAATATTAATGTCAATGCAAAAGGATAAACAGTGGGAAAGTACTGTTTTCTCTCCGTTTGAAAGCTGCTCCCACTATGCCGGGGTGTGCCGCTTGGTTCTGCGCCTTTCGGAAGCTGACGCTCTTTCCGCTTCTTAGAGGCGAAGAAGCGGCATCTTTGCGCACAGAGCATGGTGCCGGTCGCAGGGAGATCCAGAGAGCGGCTTGTGTGGAAAGACACGAGGGACCGGCGATCAGCTTGGGAGAGCCCGGTTTCTCGCTCTTCTCCCTCTCTTGCCGCCTAATACTTAGCAAAAAGCTTTTCCACTCTCTTTTGGGAGAAGAAACTGTGCCAGTAAAGAAAACATCCCCAATCTTGTTCTAGAATGTAGACGGAGGTCTTTAGAGGGTCTAGGAAGAAGTAAAAGATAGATGCCAAAAACTGCTTCTATTCAAATATTAATGTCAATGCAAAAGGATAAACAGTGGGAAAGTACTGTTTTCTCTCCGTTTGAAAGCTGCTCCCACTATGCCGGGGTGTGGCGGCTTGGTTCTGCGCCTTTCGGAAGCTGCCGCTCTCTCCGCTTCTTAGAGGCGAAGAAGCGGCATCTTTGCGCACAGAGCATGGTGCCGGTGGCAGGGAGCTCCGGAGAGCGGCTTGTGTGGAAAGACACGAGGGACCGGCGATCAGCTTGGGAGAGCCCGGTTTCTCGCTCTTCTCCCTCTCTTGCCGCCTAATACTTAGCAAAAAGCTTTTCCACACTCTTTTGGAAGAAGAAACTGTGCCAGTAAAGAAAACATCCCCAATCTTGTTCTAGAATGTAGACGGAGGTCTTTAGAGGGTCTAGGAAGAAGTAAAAGATAGATGCCAAAAACGGCCTCTATTCAAATATTAATGTCAATGCAAAAGGTAAAAGAGTGGTCAAATACTGTTTTCTCTCCATTTGAAAGCTACTCACAGTATGCCGGGGTGTGTGGCTTGGTTCTTCGGCTTTGGGCAGCTGCCGCTCTCTCCGTGTCCCAAATGCGAAGGAGAGGCATTTTTGCGCACAGAGCATTGTGCTTTGTGCCGTGAGCTGCGGAGAGTGGGTTTTGTAGAAAGACACCAGGGACCGGCGATCAGCTTGGGAGAGCCCGGTTTCTCGCTCTTCTCCCTCTCTTGTCGCTTAATACTTAGCAAAAAGCTTTTCCACACTCTTTTGGAAGAAGAAACTGTGCCAGTAAAGAAAACATCCCCAATCTTGTTCTAGAATGTAGACGGAGGTGTTTAGAGGGTTTAGGAAGAAGTAAAAGATAGATGCCAAAAACTGCTTCTATTCAAATATTAATGTCAATGGAAAAGGATAAACAGTGGGAAAGTACTGTTTTCTCTCCGTTTGAAAGCTGCTCCCACTATGCCGGGGTGTGGCGGCTTGGTTCTGCGCCTTTCGGAAGCTTCCGCTCTCTCCGCTTCTTAGAGACAAAGAAGCGGCATCTTTGCGCACAGAGCATGGTGCCGGTGGCAGGGAGCTCCGGAGAGCGGCTTGTGTGGAAAGACACGAGGGACCGGCGATCAGCTTGGGAGAGCCCGGTTTCTCGCTCTTCTCCCTCTCTTGTCGCCTAATACTTAGCAAAAAGCTTTTCCACTCTGTTTTGGAAGAAGAAACTGTGCCAGTAAAGAAAACATCCCCAATCTTGTTCTAGAATGTAGACGGAGGTCTTTAGAGGGTTTAGGAAGAAGTAAAAGATAGATGCCAAAAACTGCTTCTATTCAAATATTAATGTCAATGCAAAAGGTAAAAGAGCGGTCAAATACTGTTTTCTCTCCATTTGAAAGTTGCTCCCACTATGCCGGGGTGTGGCGGCTTGGTTCTGCGCCTTTCGGAAGCTGCGGCTCTCTCCGCTTCTTAGAGGCGAAGAAGCGGCATCTTTGCGCACAGAGCATGGTGCCGGTGACAGGGAGCTCCGGAGAGCGGCTTGTGTGGAAAGAGACGAGGGACCGGCGATCAGCTTGGGAGAGCCCGGTTTCTCGCTCTTCTCCCTCTCTTGTCGCCTAATACTTAGCAAAAAGCTTTTCCACTCTCTTTTGGAAGAAGAAACTGTGCCAGTAAAGAAAACATCCCCAATCTTGTTCTAGAATGTAGACGGAGGTCTTTAGAGGGTTTAGGAAGAAGTAAAAGATAGATGCCAAAAACTGCTTCTATTCAAATATTAATGTCAATGGAAAATGTAAAAGAGTGGTCAAATACTGTTTTCTCTCCATTTGAAAGCTACTCACAGTATGCCGGGGTGTGCGGCTTGGTTCTTCGCCTTTGGGCAGCTGCCGCTCTCTCCGTGTCCCAAATGCGAAGGAGAGGCATTTTTGCGCACAGAGCATTGTGCTTTGTGCCGTGAGCTGCGGAGAGTGGGTTTTGTAGAAAGACGCCAGGGACCGGCGATCAGCTTGGGAGAGCCCGGTTTCTCGCTCTTCTCCCTCTCTTGTCGCTTAATACTTAGCAAAAAGCTTTTCCACACTCTTTTGGAAGAAGAAACTGTGCCAGTAAAGAAAACATCCCCAATCTTGTTCTAGAATGTAGACGGAGGTGTTTAGAGGGTTTAGGAAGAAGTAAAAGATAGATGCCAAAAACTGCTTCTATTCAAATATTAATGTCAATGCAAAAGGATAAACAGTGGGAAAGTACTGTTTTCTCTCCGTTTGAAAGCTGCTCCCACTATGCCGGGGTGTGCCGCTTGGTTCTGCGCCTTTCGGAAGCTGACGCTCTTTCCGCTTCTTAGAGGCGAAGAAGCGGCATCTTTGCGCACAGAGCATGGTGCCGGTCGCAGGGAGATCCAGAGAGCGGCTTGTGTGGAAAGACACGAGGGACCGGCGATCAGCTTGGGAGAGCCCGGTTTCTCGCTCTTCTCCCTCTCTTGCCGCCTAATACTTAGCAAAAAGCTTTTCCACTCTCTTTTGGGAGAAGAAACTGTGCCAGTAAAGAAAACATCCCCAATCTTGTTCTAGAATGTAGACGGAGGTCTTTAGAGGGTCTAGGAAGAAGTAAAAGATAGATGCCAAAAACTGCTTCTATTCAAATATTAATGTCAATGCAAAAGGTAAAAGAGTGGTCAAATACTGTTTTCCCTCCATTTGAAAGCTGCTCCCACTATGCCGGGGTGTGGCGGCTTGGTTCTACGCCTTTCGGAAGCTGCGGCTCTCTCCGCTTCTTAGAGGCGAAGAAGCGGCATCTTTGTGCACAGAGCATGGTGCCGGTGGCAGGGAGCTCCGGAGAGCGGCTTGTGTGGAAAGACACGAGGGACCGGCAATCAGCTTGGGAGAGCCCGGATTCTCACTCTTCTCCCTCTCTTGTCGCCTAATACTTAGCAAAAAGCTTTTCCACACTCTTTTGGAAGAAGAAACTGTGCCAGTAAAGAAAACATCCCCAATCTTGTTCTAGAATGTAGACGGAGGTCTTTAGAGGGTCTAGGAAGAAGTAAAAGATAGATGCCAAAAACTGCTTCTATTCAAATATTAATGTCAATGCAAAAGGATAAACAGTGGGAAAGTACTGTTTTCTCTCCGTTTGAAAGCTGCTCCCACTATGCCGGGGTGTGGCGGCTTGGTTCTGCGCCTTTCGGAAGCTGCCGCTCTCTCCGCTTCTTAGAGGCGAAGAAGCGGCATCTTTGCGCACAGAGCATGGTGCCGGTGGCAGGGAGCTCCGGAGAGCGGCTTGTGTGGAAAGACACGAGGGACCGGCGATCAGCTTGGGAGAGCCCGGTTTCTCGCTCTTCTCCCTCTCTTGTCGCCTAATACTTAGCAAAAAGCTTTTCCACACTCTTTTGGAAGAAGAAACTGTGCCAGTAAAGAAAACATCCCCAATCTTGTTCTAGAATGTAGACGGAGGTCTTTAGAGGGTCTAGGAAGAAGTAAAAGATAGATGCCAAAAACGGCCTCTATTCAAATATTAATGTCAATGCAAAAGGTAAAAGAGTGGTCAAATACTGTTTTCTCTCTGTTTGAAATCTGCTCCCACTATGCCGGGGTGTGGCGGCTTGGTTCTGCGCCTTTCGGAAGCTGCCGCTCTCTCCGCTTCTTAGAGGCGAAGAAACGGCATCTTTGCGCACAGAGCATGGTGCCGGTGGCAGGGAGCTCCGGAGAGCGGCTTGTGTGGAAACACACGAGGGACCGGCGATCAGCTTGGGAGAGCCCGGTTTCTCGCTCTTCTCCCTCTCTTGCCGCCTAATACTTAGCAAAAATCTTTTCAACTCTCTTTTGGAAGAAGAAACTGTGCCAGTAATGAAAACATCCCCAATCTTGTTCTAGAATGTAGACGGAGGTCTTTAGAGGGTTTAGGAAGAAGTAAAAGATAGATGCCAAAAACTGCTTCTATTCAAATATTAATGTCAATGCAAAAGGATAAACGGTGGGAAAGTCCTCTTTTCTCTCCGTTTGAAAGCTGCTCCCACTATGCCGGGGTGTGCCGCTTGGTTCTGCGCCTTTCGGAAGCTGCCGCTCTCTCCGCTTCTTAGAGGCGAAGAAGCGGCATCTTTGCGCACAGAGCATGGTGCCGGTCGCAGGGAGATCCAGAGAGCGGCTTGTGTGGAAAGACACGAGGGACCGGCGATCAGCTTGGGAGAGCCCGGTTTCTCGCTCTTCTCCCTCTCTTGTCGCCTAATACTTAGCAAAAAGCTTTTCCACTCTCTTTTGGGAGAAGAAACTGTGCCAGTAAAGAAAACATCCCCAATCTTGTTCTAGAATGTAGACGGAGGTCTTTAGAGGGTTTAGGATGAAGTAAAAGATAGATGCCAAAAACTGCTTCTATTCAAATATTAATGTCAATGGAAAATGTAAAAGAGTGGTCAAATACTGTTTTCTCTCCATTTGAAAGCTACTCACAGTATGCCGGGGTGTGTGGCTTGGTTCTTCGGCTTTGGGCAGCTGCCGCTCTCTCCGTGTCCCAAATGCGAAGGAGAGGCATTTTTGCGCACAGAGCATTGTGCTTGTGCCGTGAGCTGCGGAGAGTGGGTTTTGTAGAAAGACACCAGGGACCGGCGATCAGCTTGGGAGAGCCCGGTTTCTCGCTCTTCTCCCTCTCTTGTCGCTTAATACTTAGCAAAAAGCTTTTCCACACTCTTTTGGAAGAAGAAACTGTGCCAGTAAAGAAAACATGCCCAATCTTGTTCTAGAATGTAGACGGAGGTGTTTAGAGGGTTTAGGAAGAAGTAAAAGATAGATGCCAAAAACTGCTTCTATTCAAATATTAATGTCAATGGAAAAGGAAAAAGAGTGGTCAAATACTGTTTTCGCTCCATTTGAAAGCTACTCACAGTATGCCGGGGTGTGGCGGCTTGGTTCTACGCCTTTCGGAAGCTGCGGCTCTCTCCGCTTCTTAGAGGCGAAGAAGCGGCATCTTTGTGCACAGAGCATGGTGCCGGTGGCAGGGAGCTCCGGAGAGCGGCTTGTGTGGAAAGACACGAGGGACCGGCAATCAGCTCTGGAGAGCCCGGATTCTCACTCTTCTCCCTCTCTTGCCGCCTAATACTTAGCAAAAATCTTTTCCACTCTGTTTTGGAAGAAGAAACTGTGCCAGTAAAGAAAACATCCCCAATCTTGTTCTAGAATGTAGACGGAGGTCTTTAGAGGGTTTAGGAAGAAGTAAAAGATAGATGCCAAAAACTGCTTCTATTCAAATATTAATGTCAATGGAAAAGGTAAAAGAGCGGTCAAATACTGTTTTCTCTCCGTTTGAAAGTTGCTCCCACTATGCCGGGGTGGCGGCTTGGTTCTGCGCCTTTCGGAAGCTGCCGCTCTCTCCGCTTCTTAGAGGCGAAGAAGCGGCATCTTTGCGCACAGAGCATGGTGCCGGTGGCAGGGAGCTGCGGAGAGCGGCTTGTGTGGAAAGACACCAGGGACCGGCGATCAGCTTGGGAGAGCCCGGTTTCTCGCTCTTCTCCCTCTCTTGTCGCCTAATACTTAGCAAAAAGCTTTTCCACTCTGTTTTGGAAGAAGAAACTGAGCAAGTAAAGAAAACAACCCCAATCTTGTTCTAGAATGTAGACGGAGGTCTTTAGAGGGTTTAGGAAGAAGTAAAAGATAGATGCCAAAAACTGCTTCTATTCAAATATTAATGTCAATGGAAAATGTAAAAGAGTGGTCAAATACTGTTTTCTCTCCATTTGAAAGCTACTCACAGTATGCCGGGGTGTGCGGCTTGGTTCTTCGCCTTTGGGCAGCTGCCGCTCTCTCCGTGTCCCAAATGCGAAGGAGAGGCATTTTTGCGCACAGAGCATTGTGCTTTGTGCCGTGAGCTGCGGAGAGTGGGTTTTGTAGAAAGACACCAGGGACCGGCGATCAGCTTGGGAGAGCCCGGTTTCTCGCTCTTCTCCCTCTCTTGTCGCTTAATACTTAGCAAAAAGCTTTTCCACACTCTTTTGGAAGAAGAAACTGTGCCAGTAAAGAAAACATCCCCAATCTTGTTCTAGAATGTAGACGGAGGTGTTTAGAGGGTTTAGGAAGAAGTAAAAGATAGATGCCAAAAACTGCTTCTATTCAAATATTAATGTCAATGCAAAAGGATAAACAGTGGGAAAGTACTGTTTTCTCTCCGTTTGAAAGCTGCTCCAACTATGCCGGGGTGTGGCGGCTTGGTTCTGCGCCTTTCGGAAGCTGCCGCTCTCTCCGCTTCTTCGAGGCGAAGAAGTGGCATCTTTGCGCACAGAGCATGGTGCCGGTGGCAGGGAGCTGCGGAGAGCGGCTTGTGTGGAAAGACACGAGGGACCGGCGATCAGCTTGGGAGAGCCCGGTTTCTCGCTCTTCTCCCTCTCTTGTCGCCTAATACTTAGCAAAAACTTTTCCACTCTTTTTGGGAGAAGAAACTGTGCCAGTAAAGAAAACATCCCCAATCTTGTTCTAGAATGTAGACGGAGGTCTTTAGAGGGTCTAGGAAGAAGTAAAAGATAGATGCCAAAAACTGCTTCTATTCAAATATTAATGTCAATGCAAAAGGTAAAAGAGTGCTCAAATAACGTTTTCTCTCCATTTGAAAGCTGCTCCCACTATGCTGGGGTGTGGCGGCTTGGTTCTGTGCCTTTCGGAAGCTGCGGCTCTCTCCGCTTCTTAGAGGCGAAGAAGCGGCATCTTTGTGCACAGAGCATGGTGCCGGTGGCAGGGAGCTCCGGAGAGCGGCTAGTGTGGAAAGACACGAGGGACCGGCAATCAGCTCTGGAGAGCGCGGTTTCTCACTCTTCTCCCTCTCTTGCCGCCTAATACTTAGCAAAAAGCTTTTCCACACTCTTTTGGAAGAAGAAACTGTGCCAGTAAAGAAAACATCCCCAATCTTGTTCTAGAATGTAGACGGAGGTCTTTAGAGGGTTTAGGAAGAAGTAAAAGATAGATGCCAAAAACTGCTTCTATTCAGATATTAATGTCAATGGAAAAGGATAAACAGTGGGAAAGTA
The DNA here is from genome assembly GCF_037042795.1 of Molothrus aeneus. Lineage (NCBI taxonomy): Eukaryota > Metazoa > Chordata > Aves > Passeriformes > Icteridae > Molothrus > Molothrus aeneus. The sequence goes on along the minus strand of NC_089649.1, from coordinate 13,004,059 downwards.
CTGTTTTCTCTCCATTTGAAACCTGCTCCGAGTATGCCAGGGTGTGGCGGCTTGTTTCTACGCCTTTCGGAAGCTGCCGCTCTCTCCGCTTCTTAGAGGCGAAGAAGCGGCATCTTTGCGCACAGAGCATGGTGCCGGTGGCAGGGAGCTCCGGAGAGCGGCTTGTGTGGAAAGACACCAGGGACCGGCGATCAGCTTGGGAGAGCCCGGTTTCTTGCTCTTCTCCCTCTCTTGTCGCCTAATACTTAGCAAAAAGCTTTTCCACTCTCTTTTGGAAGAAGAAACTGTGCCAGTAAAGAAAACATCCCCAATCTTGTTCTAGAATGTAGACGGAGGTCTTTAGAGGGTTTAGGAAGAAGTAAAAGATAGAGGCCAAAAACTGCTTCTATTCAAATATTAATGTCAATGGAAAAGGTAAAACTGTGGTCAAATACTGTTTTCTCTCCGTTTGAAAGCTGCTGCCACTATGCCGGGGTGTGGCGGCTTGGTTCTGCGCCTTTCGGAAGCTGCCGCTCTCTCCGCTTCTTAGAGGCGAAGAAGCGGCATCTTTGCGCACAGAGCATGGTGCCGGTGGCAGGGAGCTCCGGAGAGCGGCTTGTGTGGAAAGACACGAGGGACCGGCGATCAGCTTGGGAGAGCCCGGTTTCTCGCTCTTCGCACTCTCTTGTCTCCTAATAATTAGCAAAAAGCTTTTCCACTCTCTTTTGGAAGAAGAAACTGTGCCAGTAAAGAAAACATCCCCAATCTTGTTCTAGAATGTAGACGGAGGTCTTTAGAGGGTTTAGGAAGAGGTAAAAGATAGATGCCAAAATCTGCTTCTATTCAAATATTAATGTCAATGGAAAAGGGAAAAGAGTGGTCAAATACTGTTTTCTCTCCATTTGAAAGCTGCTCCCACTATGCCGGGGTGTGGCGGCTTGGTTCTGCGCCTTTCGGAAGCTGCCGCTCTCTCCGCTTCTTAGAGGCGAAGAAGCGGCATCTTTGCGCACAGAGCATGGTGCCGGTGGCAGGGAGCTCCGGAGAGCGGCTTGTGTGGAAAGACACCAGGGACGGGCGATCAGCTTGGGAGAGCCCGGTTTCTCGCTCTTCTCCCTCTCTTGTCGCCTAATACTTAGCAAAAAGCTTTTCCACTCTGTTTTGGAAGAAGAAACTGTGCCAGTAAAGAAAACATCCCCAATCTTGTTCTAGAATGTAGACAGAAGTCTTTAGAGGGTTTAGGAAGAAGTAAAAGATAGATGCCAAAAACTACTTCTATTCAAATATTAATGTCAATGCAAAGGGATAAACAGTGGGAAAGTACTGTTTTCTCTCCGTTTGAAAGGTACTCACAGTATGCCGGGGTGTGCGGCTTGGTTCTTTGCCTTTAGGCAGCTGCCGCTCTCTCCGTCTCCCAAATGCGAAGGAGAGGCATTTTTGCGCACAGAGCATTGTGCTTTGTGCCGTGAGCTGCGGAGAGTGGGTTTTGTAGAAAGTCCCCTGGACCGGCGATTAGCTTGGGAGAGCCCGGTTTCTCGCTCTTCTCCCTCTCTTGCCGCCTAATATTTAGCAAAAAGCTTTTCCACTCTCTTTTGGAAGAAGAAACTGTGCCAGTAAAGAAAACATCCCCAATCTTGTTCTAGAATGTAGACGGAGGTCTTTAGAGGGTTTAGGAAGAAGTAAAAGATAGATGCCAAAAACTGCTTCTATTCAAATATTAATGTCAATGGAAAATGTAAAAAGAGTGGCCAAATACTGTTTTCTCTCCGTTTGAAAGCTGCTCCCACTATGCCAGGGTGTGGCGGCTTGGTTCTGTGCCTTTCGGAAGCTGCCGCTCTCTCCGCTTCTTAGAGGCGAAGAAGCGGCATCTTTGCACACAGAGCATGGTGCCGGTGGCAGGGAGCTCCGGAGAGCGGCTTGTGTGGAAAGACACCAGGGACCGGCGATCAGCTTGGGAGAGGCCGGTTTCTCGCTCTTCCCACTCTCTTGTTGCCTAATACTTAGCAAAAAGCTTTTCCACTCTGTTTTGGAAGAAGAAACTGTGCCAGTAAAAAAACATCCCCAATCTTGTTCTAGAATGTAGACGGAGGTCCTTCGAGGGTTTAGGAAGAAGTAAAAGATAGATGCCAAAAACTGCTTCTATTCAAATATTAATGTCAATGGAAAAGGTAAAAGAGTGGTCAAATACTGTTTTCTCTCTGTTTGAAAGCTGCTCCCGCAATTCCGGGTTCTGGCGGCTTGGTACTACGCCTTTCGGAAGCTGCCGCTCTCTCCGTCTCCGAAATGCGAAGGAGAGGCATTTTTGCGCACAGAGCATTGTGCTTTGTGCCGTGAGCTGCGGAGAGTGGGTTTTGTAGAAAGACACCAGGGACGGGCGATCAGCTTGGGAGAGCCCGGTTTCTCACTCTTCTCCCTCTCTTGCCGCCTAATACTTAGCAAAAAGCTTTCCCACACTCTTTTGGAAGAAGAAACTGTGCCAGTAAAGAAAACATCCCCAATCTTGTTCTAGAATGTAGACGGAGGTCTTTAGAGGGTTTAGGAAGAAGTAAAAGATAGATGCCAAAAACTGCTTCTATTCAAATATTAATGTCAATGGAAAATGTAAAAGAGTGGTCAAATACTGTTTTCTCTACATTTGAAAGCTACTCACAGTATGCCGGGGTGTGCGGCTTGGTTCTTCGCCTTTGGGCAGCTGCCGCTCTCTCCGTGTCCCAAATGCGAAGGAGAGGCATTTTTGCGCACAGAGCATTGTGCTTTGTGCCGTGAGCTGCGGAGAGTGGGTTTTGTAGAAAGACACCAGGGACCGGCGATCAGCTTGGGAGAGCCCGGTTTCTCGCTCTTCTCCCTCTCTTGTCGCTTAATACTTAGCAAAAAGCTTTTCCACACTCTTTTGGAAGAAGAAACTGTGCCAGTAAAGAAAACATCCCCAATCTTGTTCTAGAATGTAGACGGAGGTGTTTAGAGGGCTTAGGAAGAAGTAAAAGATAGATGCCAAAAACTGCTTCTATTCAAATATTAATGTCAATGCAAAAGGATAAACAGTGGGAAAGTACTGTTTTCTCTCCGTTTGAAAGCGGCTCCCACTATGCCGGGGTGTGCCGCTTGGTTCTGCGCCTTTCGGAAGCTGACGCTCTTTCCGCTTCTTAGAGGCGAAGAAGCGGCATCTTTGCGCACAGAGCATGGTGCCGGTCGCAGGGAGATCCAGAGAGCGGCTTGTGTGGAAAGACACGAGGGACCGGCGATCAGCTTGGGAGAGCCCGGTTTCTCGCTCTTCTCCCTCTCTTGTCGCCTAATACTTAGCAAAAAGCTTTTCCACTCTCTTTTGGGAGAAGAAACTGTGCCAGTAAAGAAAACATCCCCAATCTTGTTCTAGAATGTAGACGGAGGTCTTTAGAGGGTCTAGGAAGAAGTAAAAGATAGATGCCAAAAACTGCTTCTATTCAAATATTAATGTCAATGGAAAAGGTAAAAGAGTGGTCAAATACTGTTTTCCCTCCATTTGAAAGCTGCTCCCACTATGCCGGGTGTGGCGGCTTGGTTCTACGCCTTTCGGAAGCTGCGGCTCTCTCCGCTTCTTAGAGGCGAAGAAGCGGCATCTTTGTGCACAGAGCATGGTGCCGGTGGCAGGGAGCTCCGGAGAGCGGCTTGTGTGGAAAGACACGAGGGACCGGCAATCAGCTTGGGAGAGCCCGGATTCTCACTCTTCTCCCTCTCTTGTCGCCTAATACTTAGCAAAAAGCTTTTCCACACTCTTTTGGAAGAAGAAACTGTGCCAGTAAAGAAAACATCCCCAATCTTGTTCTAGAATGTAGACGGAGGTCTTTAGAGGGTCTAGGAAGAAGTAAAAGATAGATGCCAAAAACTGCTTCTATTCAAATATTAATGTCAATGCAAAAGGATAAACAGTGGGAAAGTACTGTTTTCTCTCCGTTTGAAACCTGCTCCCACTATGCCGGGGTGTGGCGGCTTGGTTCTGCGCCTTTCGGAAGCTGCCGCTCTCTCCGCTTCTTAGAGGCGAAGAAGCGGCATCTTTGCGCACAGAGCATGGTGCCGGTGGCAGGGAGCTCCGGAGAGCGGCTTGTGTGGAAAGACACGAGGGACCGGCGATCAGCTTGGGAGAGCCCGGTTTCTCGCTCTTCTCCCTCTCTTGCCGCCTAATACTTAGCAAAAAGCTTTTCCACACTCTTTTGGAAGAAGAAACTGTGCCAGTAAAGAAAACATCCCCAATCTTGTTCTAGAATGTAGACGGAGGTCTTTAGAGGGTCTAGGAAGAAGTAAAAGATAGATGCCAAAAACGGCCTCTATTCAAATATTAATGTCAATGCAAAAGGTAAAAGAGTGGTCAAATACTGTTTTCTCTCTGTTTGAAATCTGCTCCCACTATGCCGGGGTGTGGCGGCTTGGTTCTGCGCCTTTCGGAAGCTGCCGCTCTCTCCGCTTCTTAGAGGCGAAGAAACGGCATCTTTGCGCACAGAGCATGGTGCCGGTGGCAGGGAGCTCCGGAGAGCGGCTTGTGTGGAAACACACGAGGGACCGGCGATCAGCTTGGGAGAGCCCGGTTTCTCGCTCTTCTCCCTCTCTTGTCGCCTAATACTTAGCAAAAAGCTTTTCCACTCTGTTTTGGAAGAAGAAACTGTGCCAGTAAAGAAAACATCCCCAATCTTGTTCTAGAATGTAGACGGAGGTCTTTAGAGGGTTTAGGAAGAAGTAAAAGATAGATGCCAAAAACTGCTTCTATTCAAATATTAATGTCAATGCAAAAGGATAAACGGTGGGAAAGTCCTCTTTTCTCTCCGTTTGAAAGCTGCTCCCACTATGCCGGGGTGTGGCGGCTTGGTTCTACGCCTTTCGGAAGCTGCCGCTCTCTCCGCTTCTTAGAGGCGAAGAAGCGGCATCTTTGCGCACAGAGCATGGTGCCGGTCGCAGGGAGATCCAGAGAGCGGCTTGTGTGGAAAGACACGAGGGACCGGCGATCAGCTTGGGAGAGCCCGGTTTCTCGCTCTTCTCCCTCTCTTGTCGCCTAATACTTAGCAAAAAGCTTTTCCACTCTCTTTTGGGAGAAGAAACTGTGCCAGTAAAGAAAACATCCCCAATCTTGTTCTAGAATGTAGACGGAGGTCTTTAGAGGGTTTAGGATGAAGTAAAAGATAGATGCCAAAAACTGCTTCTATTCAAATATTAATGTCAATGGAAAATGTAAAAGAGTGGTCAAATACTGTTTTCTCTCCATTTGAAAGCTACTCACAGTATGCCGGGGTGTGCGGACTTGGTTCTTCGCCTTTGGGCAGGTGCCGCTCTCTCCGTGTCCCAAATGCGAAGGAGAGGCATTTTTGCGCACAGAGCATTCTGCTTTGTGCCGTGAGCTGCGGAGAGTGGGTTTTGTAGAAAGACACGAGGGACCGGCAATCAGCTTGGGAGAGCCCGGTTTCTCGCTCTTCTCCCTCTCTTGTCGCTTAATACTTAGCAAAAAGCTTTTCCACACTCTTTTGGAAGAAGAAACTGTGCCAGTAAAGAAAACATCCCCAATCTTGTTCTAGAATGTAGACGGAGGTCTTTAGAGGGTCTAGGAAGAAGTAAAAGATAGATGCCAAAAACTGTTTCTATTCAAATATTAATGTCAATGCAAAAGGATAAAGAGTGGTCAAATACTGTTTTCTCTCCGTTTGAAAGCTGCTCCCAATATGCCGGGGTGTGGCGGCTTGGTTCTGTGCTTTTCGGAAGCTGCGGCTCTCTCCGCTTCTTTGAGGCGAAGAAGCGGCATCTTTGCGCACAGAGCATGGTGCCGGTGGCAGGGAGCTCCGGAGAGCGGCTTGTGTGGAAAGACACGAGGGACCGGCGATCAGCTTGGGAGAGCCCGGTTTCTCGCTCTTCTCCCTCTCTTGTCGCCTAATACTTAGCAAAAAGCTTTTCCACTCTCTTTTGGAAGAAGAAACTGTGCTAGTAAAGAAAACATCCCCAATCTTGTTCTAGAATGTAGACGGAGGTCTTTAGAGGGTTTAGGAAGAAGTAAAAGATAGATGCCAAAAACTGCTTCTATTCAAATATTAATGTCAATGCAAAAGGATAAACAGTGGGAAAGTACTGTTTTCTCTCCGTTTGAAAGCTGCTCCCACTATGCCGGGGTGTGGCGGCTTGGTTCTGCGCCTTTCGGAAGCTGCCGCTCTCTCCGCTTCTTAGAGGCGAAGAAGCGGCATCTTTGCGCACAGAGCATGGTGCCGGTGGCAGGGAGCTCCAGAGAGCGGCTTGTGTGCAAAGACACGAGGGACCGGCGATCAGCTTGGGAGAGCCCGGTTTCTCGCTCTTCTCCCTCTCTTGTCGCCTAATACTTAGCAAAAAGCTTTTCCACTCTCTTTTGGAAGAAGAAACTGTGCCAGTAAAGAAAACATCCCCAATCTTGTTCTAGAATGTAGACGGAGGTCTTTAGAGGGTTTAGGAAGAAGTAAAAGAGAGATGCCAAAAACTGCTTCTATTCAAATATTAATGTCAATGGAAAATGTAAAAGAGTGGTCAAATACTGTTTTCTCTCCATTTGAAAGCTACTCACAGTATGCCGGGGTGTGTGGCTTGGTTCTTCGGCTTTGGGCAGCTGCCGCTCTCTCCGTGTCCCAAATGCGAAGGAGAGGCATTTTTGCGCACAGAGCATTGTGCTTTGTGCCGTGAGCTGCGGAGAGTGGGTTTTGTAGAAAGACACCAGGGACCGGCGATCAGCTTGGGAGAGCCCGGTTTCTCGCTCTTCTCCCTCTCTTGTCGCTTAATACTTAGCAAAAAGCTTTTCCACACTCTTTTGGAAGAAGAAACTGTGCCCGTAAAGAAAACATGCCCAATCTTGTTCTAGAATGTAGACGGAGGTCTTTAGAGGGTTTAGGAAGAAGTAAAAGATAGATGCCAAAAACTGCTTCTATTCAAATATTAATGTCAATGGAAAAGGAAAAAGAGTGGTCAAATACTGTTTTCTCTCCATTTGAAAGCTACTCACAGTATGCCGGGGTGTGGCGGCTTGGTTCTACGCCTTTCGGAAGCTGCGGCTCTCTCCGCTTCTTAGAGGCGAAGAAGCGGCATCTTTGTGCACAGAGCATGGTGCCGGTGGCAGGGAGCTCCGGAGAGCGGCTTGTGTGGAAAGACACGAGGGACCGGTAATCAGCTCTGGAGAGCCCGGATTCTCACTCTTCTCCCTCTCTTGCCGCCTAATACTTAGCAAAAAGCCTTTCCACACTCTTTTGGAAGAAGAAACTGTGCCAGTAAAGAAAACATCCCAAATCTTGTTCTAGAATGTAGACGGAGGTCTTTAGAGGGTTTAGGAAGAAGTAAAAGATAGATGCCAAAAACTGCTTCTATTCAAATATTAATGTCAATGGAAAATGTAAAAGCGTGGTCAAATACTGTTTTCTCTCCGTTTGAAAGCTGCTCCCACTATGCCGGGGTGTGGCGGCTTGGTTCTGCGCCTTTCGGAAGCTGCCGCTCTCTCCGCTTCTTAGAGACGAAGAAGCGGCATCATTGCGCACGGAGCATGGTGCCGGTGGCAGGGAGCTCCGGAGAGCGGCTTGTGTGGAAAGACACCAGGGACCGGCGATCAGCTTGGGAGAGCCCGGTTTCTCGCTCTTCTCCCTCTCTTGTCGCCTAATACTTAGCAAAAAGCTTTTCCACTCTCTTTAGGAAGAAGAAACTGTGCCAGTAAAGAAAACATCCCCAATCTTGTTCTAGAATGTAGACGGAGGTCTTTAGAGGGTTTAGGAAGAAGTAAAAGATAGATGCCAAAAACTGCTTCTATTCAAATATTAATGTCAATGCAAAAGTTAAAAGAGCGGTCAAATACTGTTTTCTCTCCATTTTAAAGCTACTCACAGTATGCCGGGGTGTGCGGCTTGGTTCTTCGCCTTTGGGCAGCTGCCGCTCTCTCCGTGTCCCAAATGCGAAGGAGAGGCATTTTTGCGCACAGAGCATTGTGCTTTGTGCCGTGAGCTGCGGAGAGTGGGTTTTGTAGAAAGACACCAGGGACCGGCGATCAGCTTGGGAGAGCCCGGTTTCTCGCTCTTCTCCCTCTCTTGTCGCTTAATACTTAGCGAAAAGCTTTTCCACACTCTTTTGGAAGAAGAAACTGTGCCAGTAAAGAAAACATCCCCAATCTTGTTCTAGAATGTAGACGGAGGTGTTTAGAGGGTTTAGGAAGAAGTAAAAGATAGATGCCAAAAACTGCTTCTATTCAAATATTAATGTCAATGCAAAAGGATAAACAGTGGGAAAGTACTGTTTTCTCTCCGTTTGAAAGCTGCTCCCACTATGCCGGGGTGTGGCGGCTTGGTTCTGCGCCTTTCGGAAGCTGCCGCTCTCTCCGCTTCTTAGAGGCGAAGAAGCGGCATCTTTGCGCACAGAGCATGGTGCCGGTGGCAGGGAGCTGCGGAGAGCGGCTTGTGTGGAAAGACACCAGGGACCGGCGATCAGCTTGGGAGAGCCCGGTTTCTCGCTCTTCGCACTCTCTTGTCTCCTAATACTTAGCAAAAAGCTTTTCCACACTCTTTTGGAAGAAGAAACTGTGCCAGTAAAGAAAACATCCCCAATCTTGTTCTAGAATGTAGACGGAGGTCTTTAGAGGGTTTAGGAAGAGGTAAAAGATAGATGCCAAAATCTGCTTCTATTCAAATATTAATGTCAATGGAAAAGGTAAAAGAGTGGTCAAATACTGTTTTCTCTCCATTTGAAAGCTGCTCCCACTATGCCGGGGTGTGGCGGCTTGGTTCTGCGCCTTTCGGAAGCTGCCGCTCTCTCCGCTTCTTAGAGGCGAAGAAGCGGCATCTTTGCGCACAGAGCATGGTGCCGGTGGCAGGGAGCTCCGGAGAGCGGTTTGTGTGGAAAGACACCAGGGACGGGCGATCAGCTTGGGAGAGCCCGGTTTCTCGCTCTTCTCCCTCTCTTGTCGCCTAATACTTAGCAAAAAGCTTTTCCACTCTGTTTTGGAAGAAGAAACTGTGCCAGTAAAGAAAACATCCCCAATCTTGTTCTAGAATGTAGACAGAGGTCTTTAGAGGGTTTAGGAAGAAGTAAAAGATAGATGCCAAAAACTGCTTCTATTCAAATATTAATGTCAATGCAAAGGGATAAACAGTGGGAAAGTACTGTTTTCTCTCCGTTTGAAAGGTACTCACAGTATGCCGGGGTGTGCGGCTTGGTTCTTTGCCTTTAGGCAGCTGCCGCTCTCTCCGTCTCCCAAATGCGAAGGAGAGGCATTTTTGCGCACAGAGCATTGTGCTTTGTGCCGTGAGCTGCGGAGAGTGGGTTTTGTAGAAAGTCCCCTGGACCGGCGATTAGCTTGGGAGAGCCCGGTTTCTCGCTCTTCTCCCTCTCTTGCCGCCTAATATTTAGCAAAAAGCTTTTCCACTCTCTTTTGGAAGAAGAAACTGTGCCAGTAAAGAAAACATCCCCAATCTTGTTCTAGAATGTAGACAGAGGTGTTTAGAGGGTTTAGGAAGAAGTAAAAGATAGATGCCAAAAACTGCTTCTATTCAAATATTAATGTCAATGGAAAATGTAAAAAGAGTGGCCAAATACTGTTTTCTCTCCGTTTGAAAGCTGCTCCCACTATGCCAGGGTGTGGCGGCTTGGTTCTGTGCCTTTCGGAAGCTGCCGCTCTCTCCGCTTCTTAGAGGCGAAGAAGCGGCATCTTTGCGCACAGAGCATGGTGCCGGTCGCAGGGAGCTCCGGAGAGCGGCTTGTGTGGAAAGACACCAGGGACCGGCGATCAGCTTGGGAGAGCCCGGTTGCTCGCTCTTCCCACTCTCTTGTTGCCTAATACTTAGCAAAAAGCTTTTCCACTCTGTTTTGGAAGAAGAAACTGTGCCAGTAATAAAACATCCCCAATCTTGTTCTAGAATGTAGACGGAGGTCCTTCGAGGGTTTAGGAAGAAGTAAAAGATAGATGCCAAAACCTGCTTCTATTCAAATATTAATGTCAATGGAAAAGGTAAAAGAGTGGTCAAATACTGTTTTCTCTCCATTTGAAAGCTGCTCCCACTATGTCGGGGTGTGGCGGCTTGGTTCTGCGCCTTTCGGAAGCTGCCGCTCTCTCCGCTTCTTAGAGGCGAAGAAGCGGCATCTTTGCGCACAGAGCATGGTGCCGGTGGCAGGGAGCTCCGGAGAGCGGCTTGTGTGGAAAGACACCAGGGACCGGCGATCAGCTTGGGAGAGCCCGGTTTCTCGCTCTTCTCCCTCTCTTGTCGCCTAATACTTAGCAAAAAGCTTTTCCACTCTGTTTTGGAAGAAGAAACTGTGCCAGTAAAGAAAACATCCCCAATCTTGTTCTAGAATGTAGACGGAGGTCTTTAGAGGGTTTAGGAAGAAGTAAAAGATAGATGCCAAAAACTGCTTCTATTCAAATATTAATGTCAATTGAAAAGGATAAACAGTGGGAAAGTACTCTTTTCTCTCCGTTTGAAAGGTACTCACAGTATGCCGGGGTGTGCGGCTTGGTTCTTTGCCTTTGGGCAGCTGCCGCTCTCTCCGTCTCCCAAATGCGAAGGAGAGGCATTTTTGCGCACAGAGCATTGTGCTTTGTGCCGTGAGCTGCGGAGAGTGGGTTTTGTAGAAAGTCCCCTGGACCGGCGATTAGCTTGGGAGAGCCCGGTTTCTCGCTCTTCTCCCTCTCTTGCCGCCTAATATTTAGCAAAAAGCTTTTCCACTCTCTTTTGGAAGAAGAAACTGTGCCAGTAAAGAAAACATCCCCAATCTTGTTCTAGAATGTAGACTGAGGTCTTTAGAGGGTCTAGGAAGAAGTAAAAGATAGATGCCAAAAACTGCTTTTATTCAAATATTAATGTCAATGGAAAAGGATAAACAGTGGGAAAGTACTGTTTTCTCTCCGTTTGAAAGCTGCTCACAGTATGCCGGGGTGTGGCGGCTTGGTTCTGCGCCTTTCGGAAGCTGCCGCTCTCTCCGCTTCTTAGAGGCGAAGAAGCGGCATCTTTGCGCACAGAGCATGGTGCCGGTGGCAGGGAGCTCCGGAGAGCGGCTTGTGTGGAAAGACACCAGGGACCGGCGATCAGCTTGGGAGAGCCCGGTTTCTCGCTCTTCCCACTCTCTTGTTGCCTAATACTTAGCAAAAAGCTTTTCCACACTCTTTTGGAAGAAGAAACTGTGCCAGTAAAGAAAACATCCACAATCTTGTTCTAGAATGTAGACGGAGGTCTTTAGAGGGTCTAGGAAGAAGTAAAAGATAGATGCCAAAAACTGCTTCTATTCAAATATTAATGTCAATGGAAAAGGTAAAAGAGTGGTCAAATACTGTTTTCTCTCCGTTTGAAAGCTGCTCCCACTATGCCGGGGTGTGGCGGCTTGGTTCTGCGCCTTTCGGAAGCTGCCGCACTCTCCGCTTCTTAGAGGCGAAGAAGCGGCATCTTTGCGCACAGAGCATGGTGCCGGTGGCAGGGAGCTGCGGAGAGCGGCTTGTGTGGAAAGACACGAGGGACCGGCGATCAGCTTGGGAGAGCCCGGTTTCTCGCTCTTCTCCCTCTCTTGTCGCCTAATGCCTAGCAAAAAGCTTTTCCACTCTCTTTTGGAAGAAGAAACTGTGCCAGTAAAGAAAACATCCCCAATCTTGTTCTAGAATGTAGACGGAGGTCTTTAGAGGGTTTAGGAAGAAGTAAAAGATAGATGCCAAAAACTGCTTCTATTCAAATATTAATGTCAATGGAAAAGGTAAAAGAGTGGTCAAATACTGTTTTCTCTCCATTTGAAAGCTGCTCCCACTATGCCGGGGTGTGGCGGCTTGGTTCTGTGCCTTTCGGAAGCTGCGGCTCTCTCCGCTTCTTAGAGGCGAAGGAGCGGCATCTTGGCGCACAAAGCATGGTGCCGGTGGCAGGGAGCTCCGGAGAGCGGCTTGTGTGGAAAGACACGAGGGACCGGCAATCAGCTCTGGAGAGCCCGGATTCTCACTCTTCTCCCTCTCTTGTCGCCTAATACTTAGCAAAAAGCTTTTCCACACTCTTTTGGAAGAAGAAACTGTGCCAGTAAAGAAAACATCCCCAATCTTGTTCAAGAATGTAGACGGAGGTCTTTAGAGGGTCTAGGAAGAAGTAAAAGATAGATGCCAAAAACTGCTTCTATTCAAATATTAATGTCAATGCAAAAGGATAAACAGTGGGAAAGTACTGTTTTCTCTCCGTTTGAAAGCTGCTCCCACTATGCCGGGGTGTGGCGGCTTGGTTCTGTGCCTTTCGGAAGCTGCCGCTCTCTCCGCTTCTTAGAGGCGAAGAAGCAGCATCTTTGCGCACAGAGCATGGTGCCGGTGGCAGGGAGCTCCGGAGAGCGGCTTGTGTGGAAAGACACGGGGGACCGGCGATCAGCTTGGGAGAGCCCGGTTTCTCGCTCTTCTCCCTCTCTTGTCGCCTAATACTTAGCAAAAAGCTTTTCCACTCTCTTTTGGAAGAAGAAACTGTGCCAGTAAAGAAAACATCCCCAATCTTGTTCTAGAATGTACACGGAGGTCTTTAGAGGGTTTAGGAAGAAGTAAAAGATAGATGCCAAAAACTGCTTCTATTCAAATATTAATGTCAATGGAAAATGTAAAAAGAGTGGTCAAATACTGTTTTCTCTCCGTTTGAAAGCGGCTCCCACTATGCCGGGGTGTGGCGGCTTGGTTCTGTGCCTTTCGGAAGCTGCCGCTCTCTCCGCTTCTTAGAGGCGAAGAAGCGGCATCTTTGCGCACAGAGCATGGTGCCGGTGGCAGGGAGCTCCGGAGAGCGGCTTGTGTGGAAAGACACCAGGGACCGGCGATCAGCTTGGGAGAGCCCGGTTTCTCGCTCTTCCCACTCTCTTGTTGCCTAATACTTAGCAAAAAGCTTTTCCACACTCTTTCGGAAGAAGAAACTGTGCCAGTAAAGAAAACATCCCCAATCTTGTTCTAGAATGTAGACGGAGGTCTTTAGAGGGTTTAGGAAGAAGTAAAAGATAGATGCCAAAAACTGCTTCTATTCAAATATTAATGTCAATGGAAAAGGTAAAAGAGTGGTCAAATACTGTTTTCTCTCCGTTTGAAAGGTACTCACAGTATGGCGGGGTGTGCGGATTGGTTGTTTGCCTTTGGGGAGCTGCCGCTCTCTCCGTCTCCCAAATGCGAAGGAGAGGCATTTTTGCGCACAGAGCATTGTGCTTTGCGCCGTGAGCTGCAGAGAGTGGGTTTTGTAGAAAGTCCCCTGGACCGGCGATCAGCTTGGGAGAGCCCGGTTTCTCGCTCTTCTCCCTCTCTTGTCGCCTAATACTTAGCAAAAAGCTTTTCCACACTCTTTTGGAAGAAGAAACTGTGCCAGTAAAGAAAACATCCCCAATCTTGTTCTAGAATGTAGACGGAGGTCTTTAGAGGGTTTAGGAAGAAGTAAAAGATAGATGCCAAAAACTGCTTCTATTCAAATATTAATGTCAATGGAAAAGGTAAAAGAGTGGTCAAATAGTGTTTTCTCTCCGTTTGAAAGGTACTCACAGTGTGCCGGGCTGTGCGGCTTGGTTCTTCGCCTTTGGGCAGCTGCCGCTCTCTCCGTCTCCCAAATGTGAAGGAGAGGCATTTTTGCGCACAGAGCATTGTGCTTTGTGCCGTGAGCTGCGGAGAGTGGGTTTTGTAGAAAGTCCCCTGGACCGGCGATCAGCTTGGGAGAGCCCGGTTTCTCGCTCTTCTCCCTCTCTTGCTGCCTAACACTTAGCAAAAAGCTTTTCCACTCTCTTTTGGAAGAAGAAACTGTGCCAGTAAAGAAAACATCCCCAATCTTGTTCTAGAATGTAGACGGAGGTCTTTAGAGGGTTTAGGAAGAAGTAAAAGATAGATGCCAAAAACTGCTTCTATTCAAATATTAATGTCAATGGAAAAGGATAAACAGTGGGAAAGTACTGTTTTCTCTCCGTTTGAAACCTGCTCCCACTATTCCGGGTTGTGGCGGCATGGTACTACGCCTTTCGGAAGCTGCCGCTCTGTCCGCTTCTTAGAGGCGAAGAAGCGGCGTCTTTGCGCGCAGAGCATGGTGCCGGTGGCAGGGAGCTCCGGAGAGCGGCTTGTGTGGAAAGACACCAGGGATCGGCGATCAGCTTGGGAGAGCCCGGTTTCTCGCTCTTCTCCCTCTCTTGTCGCCTAATACTTAGCAAAAAGCTGTTCCACACTGTTTTGGAAGAAGAAACTGTGCCAGTAAAGAAAACATGCCCAATCTTGTTCTAGAATGTAGACGGAGGTCTTTAGAGGGTCTAGGAGGAAGTAAAAGATAGATGCCAAAAACTGCTTCTATTCAAATATTAATGTCAATGGAAAAGGATAAACAGTGGGAAAGTACTGTTTTCTCTCTGTTGTAAAGCTGCTCACAGTATGCCGGGGTGTGGCGGCTTGGTTCTACGCCTTTCGGAAGCTGCCGCTCTCTCTGCTTCTTAGAGGCGAAGAAGCGGCATCTTTGCGAGCAGAGCATGGTGCCGGTGGCAGGGAGCTCCGGAGAGCGGCTTGTGTGGAAAGACACCAGGGACCGGCGATCAGCTTGGGAGAGCCCGGTTTCTCGCTCTTCTCCCTCTCTTGTCGCCTAACACATAGGAAAAAGCTTTTCCACTATGTCTTGCAAGGAGAAACTGTGCCCGTAAAGCAAACATCCCCAATCTTGTTCTAGAATGTAGACGGAGGTCTTTAGAGGGTTTAGGAAGAAGTAAAAATAGATGCCAAAAACTGCTTCTATTCAAATATTAATGTCAATGGAAAAGGTAAAAGAGTGGTCAGATACTGTTTTCTCTCCGTTTGAAAGCTGCTCCCACTATGCCGGGGTGTGGCGGCTTGGTTCTGCGCCTTTCGGAAGCTGCCGCTCTCTCCGCTTCTTAGAGGCGAAGAAGCGGCATCTTGGTGCACAGAGCATGGTGCCGGTGGCAGGGAGCTCCGGAGAGGGCTTGTGTGGAAAGACACCAGGGACCGGCGATCAGCTTGGGAGAGCCCGGTTTCTCGCTCTTCTCCCTCTCTTGCCGCCTAATACTTAGCAAAAAGCTTTTCCACTCTCTTTTGGAAGAAGAAAGTGTGCCAGTAAAGAAAACATCCCCAATCTTGTTCTAGAATGTAGACGGAGGTCTTTAGAGGGTTTAGGAAGAAGTAAAAGATAGATGCCAAAAACTGCTTCTATTCAAATATTTATGTCAATGGAAAAGGTAAAAGAGTGGTCAAATACTGCTTTCTCTCCGTTTGAAAGTTGCTCACAGTATGCCGGGGTGTGGCGGCTTGGTTCTGCGCCTTTCGGAAGCTGCCGCTCTCTCCGCTTCTTAGAGGCGAAGAAGCGGCATCTTTGCGCACAGAGCATGGTGCCGGTGGCAGGGAGCTCCGGAGAGCGGCTTGTGTGGAAAGACACGAGGGACCGGCGATCAGCTTGGGAGAGCCCGGTTTCTCGCTCTTCTCCCTCTCTTGCCGCCTAATACTTAGCAAAAAGCTTTTCCACTATGTCTTGCAAGGAGAAACTGTGCCAGTAAAGAAAACATCCCCAGTCTTGTTCTAGAATGTAGACGGAGGTCTTTAGAGGGTTTAGGAAGAAGTAAAAGATAGATGCCAAAAACTGCTTCTATTCAAATATTAATGTCAATGGAAAAGGTAAAAGAGTGGTCAAATATTGTTTTCTCTGTGTTTGAAAGCTGCTCCCACTATGCCGGGGTGTGGCGGCTTGGTTCTGCGCCTTTCGGAAGCTGCCGCTCTCTCCGTCTGCCAAATGCGAAGGAGAGGCATTTTTGCGCACAGAGCATTGTGCTTTGTGCCGTGAGCTGCGGAGAGTGGGTTTTGTAGAAAGTCCCCTGGACCGGCAATCAGCTTGGGAGAGCCCGGTTTCTCGCTGTTCTCCCTCTCTTGCCGCCTAATACTTAGGAAAAAGCTTTTCCACTCTGTTTTGGAAGAAGAAACTGTGCCAGTAAAGAAAACATCCCCAATCTTGTTCTAGAATGTAGACGGAGGTCTTTAGAGGGTTTAGGAAGAAGTAAAAGATAGATGCCAAAAACTGCTTCTATTCAAATATTAATGTCAATGGAAAAGGTGTAAGAGTGGTCAAATACTGTTTTCTCTCCGTTTGAAAGCTGCTCCCACTATGCCGGGGTGTGGCGGCTTGGTTCTGCGCCTTTTGGAAGCTGCCGCTCTCTCCGCTTCTTAGAGGCGAAGAAGTGGCATCTTTGCGCACAGAGCATGGTGCCGGTGGCAGGGAGCTCCAGAGAGCGGCTTGTGTGGAAAGACCCCAGGGACCGGCAATCAGCTTGGGAGAGCCCGGTTTCTCGCTCTTCTCCCTCTCTTGTCGCCTAATACTTAGCAAAAAGCTTTTCCACTCTCTTTTCGAAGGAGAAACTGTGCCAGTAAAGAAAACATCCCCAATCTTGTTCTAGAATGTAAACGGAGGTCTTTAGAGGGTTTAGGAAGAAGTAAAAGATAGATGCCAAAAACTGCTTCTATTCAAATATTAATGTCAATGGAAAAGGTAAAAGAGTGGTCAAATACTGTTTCCTCTCCGTTTGAAAGCTGCTGCCACTATGCCGGGGTGTGGCGGCTTGGTTCTGCGCCTTTCGGAAGCTGCCGCTCTCTCCGCTTCTTAGAGGCGAAGAAGCAGCATCTTTGCGCACAGAGCATGGTGCCGGTGGTAGGGAACTCCGGAGAGCGGCTTGTTTGGAAGGACACCAGGGACCGGCGATCAGCTTGGGAGAGCCCGGTTTCTCGCTCTTCTCCCTCTCTTGTCGCCTAATACTTAGCAAAAATCTTTTCCACACTCTTTTGGAAGAAGAAACTGTGCCAGTAAAGAAAACATCCCCAATCTTGTTCTAGAATGTAGACGGAGGTCTTTAGAGGGTTTAGGAAGAAGTAAAAGATAGATGCCAAAAACTGCTTCTATTCAAATATTAATGTCAATGGAAAAGGTAAAAGAGTGGTCAAATACTGTTTTCTCTCCGTTTGAAAGGTACTCACAGTATGGCGGGGTGTGCGGATTGGTTGTTCGCCTTTGGGGAGCTGCCGCTCTCTCCGTCTCCCAAATGCGAAGGAGAGGCATTTTTGCGCACAGAGCATTGTGCTTTGCGCCGTGAGCTGCAGAGAGTGGGTTTTGTAGAAAGTCCCCTGGACCGGCGATCAGCTTGGGAGAGCCCGGTTTCTCGCTCTTCTCCCTCTCTTGTCGCCTAATACTTAGCAAAAAGCTTTTCCACAATCTTTTGCAAGAAGAAATTGTGCCAGTAAAGAAAACATCCCCAATCTTGTTCTAGAATGTAGACGGAGGTCTTTAGAGGGTTTAGGAAGAAGTAAAAGAGAGATGCCAAAAACTGCTTCTATTCAAATATTAATGTCAATGGAAAATGATAAACAGTGGGAAAGTACTGTTTTCTCTCTGTTTGAAAGCCGCTCCCACTATGCCGGGGTGTGGCGGCTTGGTTCTACGCCTTTCGGAAGCTGCCGCTCTCTCCGCTTCTTAGAGGCGAAGAAGCGGCATCTTTGCGCACAGAGCATGGTGCCGGTGGCAGGGAGCTCCGGAGAGCGGCTTGTGTGGAATGACACCAGGGACCGGCGATCAGCTTGGGAGAGCCCGGTTTCTCGCTCTTCTACCTCTCTTGTCGCCTAATACTTAGTAAAAAGCTTTTCCACTATGTCTTGCAAGGAGAAACTGTGCCAGTAAAGAAAACATCCCCAATCTTGTTCTAGAATGTAGACGGAGGTCTTTAGAGGGTTTAGGATGAAGTAAAAGATAGATGCCAAAAACTGCTTCTATTCAAATAATAATGTCAATGGAAAAGGTAAAAGAGTGGTCAAATATTGTTTTCTCTGTGTTTGAAAGCTGCTCCCACTATGCCGGGTTGTGGCGGCATGGTACTACGCCTTTCGGAAGCTGCCGCTCTCTCCGCTTCTTAGAGGCGAAGAAGCGGCGTCTTTGCGCACAGAGCATGGTGCCGGTGGCAGGGAGCTCCGGAGAGCGGCTTGTGTGGAAAGACACCAGGGACCGGCGATCAGCTTGGGAGAGCCCGGTTTCTCGCTCTTCCCTCTCTCTTGTCGCCTAATACTTAGGAAAAAGCTTTTGCACACTCTTTTGGAAGAAGAAACTGTGCCAGTAAAGAAAACATCCCCAATCTTGTTCTAGAATGTAGACGGAGGTCTTTAGAGGGTCTAGGAAGAAGTAAAAGATAGATGCCAAAAACTGCTTCTATTCAAATATTAATGTCAATGGAAAATGTAAAAAGAGTGGTCAAATACTGCTTTCTCTCCGTTTGAAACCTGCTCCCACTATTCCGGGTTGTGGCGGCATGGTACTACGCCTTTCGGAAGCTGCCGCTCTCTCCGCTTCTTAGAGGCGAAGAAGCGGCATCTTTGCGCACAGAGCATGGTGCCGGTCGCAGGGAGCTCCGGAGAGCGGCTTGTGTGGAAAGACACCAGGGACCGGCGATCAGCTTGGGAGAGCCCGGTTTCTCACTCTTCTCCCTCTCTTGCCGCCTAATACTTAGCAAAATCTTTTCCACACTCTTTTGGAAGAAGAAACTGTGCCAGTAAAGAAAACATCCCCAATCTTGTTCTAGAATGTAGACGGAGGTCTTTAGAGGGTTTAGGAAGAAGTAAAAGATAGATGCCAAAAACTGCTTCTATTCAAATATTAATGTCAATTGAAAAGGATAAACAGTGGGAAAGTACTGTTTTTTCTCCGTTTGAAAGCTGCTCCCACTATGCCGGGGTCTGCCGCTTGGTTCTGCGCCTTTCGGAAGCTGCCGCTCTCTCCGCTTCTTACAGGCGAAGAAGCGGCATCTTTGCGCACAGAGCATGGTGCCGGTGGCAGGGAGCTCCAGAGAGCGGCTTGTGTGGAAAGACACCAGGGACCGGCAATCAGCTTGGGAGAGCCCGGTTTCTCGCTCTTCTCCCTCTCTTGTCGCCTAATACTTAGGAAAAAGCTTTTCCACTCTCTTTTGGAAGAAGAAAGTGTGCCAGTAAAGAAAACATCCCCAATCTTGTTCTAGAATGTAAACGGAGGTCTTTAGAGGGTCTAGGAAGAAGTAAAAGATAAATGCCAAAAACTGCTGCTATTCAAATATTAATGTCAATGGAAAATGTAAAAGAGTGGTCAAATACTGTTTTCTCTCCGTTTGAAAGCTGCTCCCACTATTCCGGGTTGTGGCGGCATGGTACTACGCCTTTCGGAAGCTGCCGCTCTCTCCGCTTCTTAGAGGCGAAGAAGCGGCGTCTTTGCGCACAGAGCATGGTGCCGGTGGCAGGGAGCTCCGGAGAGCGGCTTGTGTGGAAAGACACCAGGGACCGGCGATCAGCTTGGGAGAGCCCGGTTTCTCGGTCTTCTCCCTCTCTTGTCTCCTAATACTTAGCAAAAAGCTTTTCCACTCTCTTTTGGAAGAAGAAACTGTGCCAGTAAAGAAAACATGCCCAATCTAGTTCTAGAATGTAGACGGAGGTCTTTAGAGGGTTTAGGAAGAAGTAAAAGATAGATGCCAAAAACTGCTTCTATTCAAATATTAATGTCAATGGAAAAGGTAAAAGAGTGGTCAAATACTGTTTTCTCTCCGTTTGAAAGCTACTCACAGTATGCCGGGCTGTGCGGCTTGGTTCTTCGCCTTTGGGCAGCTGCCGCTCTCTCCGTCTCCCAAATGTGAAGGAGAGGCATTTTTGCGCACAGAGCATTGTGCTTTGTGCCGTGAGCTGCGGAGAGTGGGTTTTGTAGAAAGTCCCCTGGACCGGCGATCAGCTTGGGAGAGCCCGGTTTCTCGCTCTTCTCCCTCTCTTGCCGCCTAATACTTAGCAAAAAGCTTTTCCACACTCTTGTGGAAGAAGAAACTGTGCCAGTAAAGAAAACATCCCCAATCTTGTTCTAGAATGTAGACGGAGGTCTTTAGAGGGTTTAGGAAGAAGTAAAAGAGAGATGCCAAAAACT
This sequence comes from Molothrus aeneus, assembly GCF_037042795.1. NCBI lineage: Eukaryota > Metazoa > Chordata > Aves > Passeriformes > Icteridae > Molothrus > Molothrus aeneus. Next base: position 12,984,215 of record NC_089649.1, on the reverse strand, counting down.
GCTTCTATTCAAATATTAATGTCAATGCAAAAGGATAAACAGTGGGAAAGTACTGTTTTCTCTCCGTTTGAAAGCTGCTCCCACTATGCCGGGGTGTGGCGGCTTGGTTCTACGCCTTTCGGAAGCTGCCGCTCTCTCCGCTTCTTAGAGGCGAAGAAGCGGCATCTTTGTGCACAGAGCATGGTGCCGGTGGCAGGGAGCTCCGGAGAGCGGCTTGTGTGGAAAGACACCAGGGACCGACGATCAGCTTGGGAGAGCCCGGTTTCTCGCTCTTCCCTCTCTCTTGTCGCCTAATACTTAGGAAAAAGCTTTTCCACTCTCTTTTGGAAGAAGAAACTGTGCCAGTAAAGAAAACATGCCCAATCTTGTTCTAGAATGTAGACGGAGGTCTTTAGAGGGTCTAGGAAGAAGTAAAAGATAGATGCCAAAAACTGCTTCTATTCAAATATTAATGTCAATGGAAAAGGTAAAAGAGTGGTCAAATACTGTTTTCTCTGCGTTTGAAAGCTACTCACAGTATGCCGGGCTGTGCGGCTTGGTTCTTCGCCTTTGGGCAGTTGCCGCTCTCTCCGTCTCCCAAATGTGAAGGAGAGGCATTTTTGCGCACAGAGCATTGTGCTTTGTGCCGTGAGCTGCGGAGAGTGGGTTTTGTAGAAAGTCTCCTGGACCGGCGATCAGCTTGGGAGAGCCCGGTTTCTCGCTCTTCTCCCTCTCTTGCCGCCTAATACTTAGCAAAAAGCCTTTCCACACTCTTGTGGAAGAAGAAACTGTGCCAGTAAAGAAAACATCCCCAATCTTGTTCTAGAATGTAGACGGAGGTGTTTAGAGGGTTTAGGAAGAAGTAAAAGATAGATGCCAAAAACTGCTTCTATTCAAATATTAATGTCAATGCAAAAGGATAAACAGTGGGAAAGTACTGTTTTCTCTCCGTTTGAAAGCTGCTCACAGTATGCCGGGGTGTGGCGGCTTGGTTCTACGCCTTTCGGAAGCTGCCGCTCTCTCCGCTTCTTAGAGGCGAAGAAGCGGCATCTTTGCGCACAGAGCATGGTGCCGGTGGCAGGGAGCTCCGGAGAGCGGCTTGTGTGGAAAGACACCAGGGACCGACGATCAGCTTGGGAGAGCCCAGTTTCTCGCTCTTCCCTCTCTCTTGTCGCCTAATACTTAGGAAAAAGCTTTTCCACTCTCTTTTGGAAGAAGAAACTGTGCCAGTAAAGAAAACATGCCCAATCTTGTTCTAGAATGTAGACGGAGGTCTTTAGAGGGTCTAGGAAGAAGTAAAAGATAGATGCCAAAAACTGCTTCTATTCAAATATTAATGTCAATGGAAAAGGATAAACAGTGGGAAAGTACTGTTTTCTCTGGGTTTGAAACCTGCTCACAGTATGCCGGGGTGTGGCGGCTTGGTTCTATGCCTTTCGGAAGCTGCCGCTCTCTCCGCTTCTTAGAGGCGAAGAAGTGGCATCTTTGCGCACAGAGCATGGTGCAGGTGGCAGGGAGCTCCGGAGAGCGGCTTGTGTGGAAAGACACCAGGGACCGGCAATCAGCTTGGGAGAGCCCGGTTTCTCGCTCTTCTCCCTCTCTTGCCGCCTAATACTTAGCAAAAAGCTTTTCCACTCTCTTTTGGAAGAAGAAACTGAGCAAGTAAAGAAAACATGCCCAATCTTGTTCTAGAATGTAGACGGAGGTCTTTAGAGGGTTTAGGAAGAAGTAAACGATAGATGCCAAAAACTGCTTCTATTCAAATATTAATGTCAATGGAAAAGGATAAACAGTGGGAAAGTACTGTTTTCTCTCCGTTTGAAAGCTGCACCCACTATTCCGGGTTCTGTCGGCTTGGTTCTACGCCTTTCGGAAGCTGCCGCTCTCTCCGTCTACCAAATGCGAAGGAGAGGCATTTTTGCGCACAGAGCATTGTGCTTTGTGCCGTGAGCTGCGGAGAGTGGGTTCTGTAGAAAGTCCCCTGGACCGGCGAGCAGCTTGGGAGAGCCCGGTTTCTCGCTCTTCTCCCTCTCTTGCCGCCTAATACTTAGCAAAAAGCTTTTCCACACTCTTTTGGAAGAAGAAACTGTGCCAGTAAAGAAAACATCCCCAATCTTGTTCTAGAATGTAGACGGAGGTCTTTAGAGGGTTTAGGAAGAAGTAAAAGATAGATGCCAAAAACTGCTTCTATTCAAATATTAATGTCAATGGAAAAGGATAAACAGTGGGAAAGTACTGTTTTCTCTCCGTTTGAAACCTGCTCCCACTATTCCGGGGTGTGGCGGCATGGTACTACGCCTTTCGGAAGCTGCCGCTCTCTCCGCTTCTTAGAGGCGAAGAAGTGGCATCTTTGCGCACAGAGCATGGTGCCGGTGGCAGGGAGCTCCGGAGAGCGGCTTGTGTGGAAAGACACCAGGGACCGGCGATCAGCTTGGGAGAGCCCGGTTTCTCGCTCTTCTCCCTCTCTTGTCGCCTAATACTTAGCAAAAAGCTTTTCCAATATGTCTTGCAAGGAGAAAGTGTGCCAGTAAAGAAAACATCCCCAATCTTGTTCTAGAATGTAGACGGAGGTCTTTAGAGGGTTTAGGAAGAAGTAAAAGATAGATGCCAAAAACTGCTTCTATTCAAATATTAATGTCAATGGAAAAGGTAAAAGAGTGGTCAAATACTGTTTTCTCTCTGTCTGAAAGCTGCTCCCACTATGCCGGGGTGTGGCGGCTTCGTTCTGCGCCTTTCGGAAGCTGCCGCTCTCTCCGCTTCTTAGAGGCGAAGAAGCGGCATCTTTGCGCACAGAGCATGGTGCCGGTGGCAGGGAGCTCCGGAGAGCGGCTTGTGTGGAAAGACACCAGGGACCGGCGATCAGCTTGGGAGAGCCCGGTTTCTCGCTCTTCTCCCTCTCTTGTCGCCTAATACTTAGCAAAAAGCTTTTCCACACTCTTTTGGAAGAAGAAACTGTGCCAGTAAAGAAAACATCCCCAATCTTGTTCTAGAATGTAGACGGAGGTCTTTAGAGGGTTTAGGAAGAAGTAAAAGATAGATGCCAAAAACTGCTTCTATTCAAATATTAATGTCAATTGAAAAGAATAAACAGTGGGAAAGTACTGTTTTCTCTCCGTTTGAAAGCTGCTCCCACTATGCCGGGCTGTGCGGCTTGGTTCTGCGCCTTTGGGCAGCTGCCGCTCTCTCCGTCTCCCAAATGTGAAGGAGAGGCATTTTTGCGCACAGAGCATTGTGCTTTGTGCCGTGAGCTGCGGAGAGTGGGTTTTGTAGAAAGTCCCCTGGACCGGCGATCAGCTTGGGAGAGCCCGGTTTCTCGCTCTTCTCCCTCTCTTGCTGCCTAACACTTAGCAAAAAGCTTTTCCACTCTCTTTTGGAAGAAGAAACTGTGCCAGTAAAGAAAACATCCCCAATCTTGTTCTAGAATGTAGACGGAGGTCTTTAGAGGGTTTAGGAAGAAGTAAAAGATAGATGCCAAAAACTGCTTCTATTCAAATATTAATGTCAATGCAAAAGGATAAACAGTGGGAAAGTACTGTTTTCTCTCCGTTTGAAACCTGCTCCCACTATTCCGGGTTGTGGCGGCATGGTACTACGCCTTTCGGAAGCTGCCGCTCTCTCCGCTTCTTAGAGGCGAAGAAGCGGCATCTTTGCGCACAGAGCATGGTGCCGGTCGCAGGGAGCTCCGGAGAGCGGCTTGTGTGGAAAGACACCAGGGACCGGCGATCAGCTTGGGAGAGCCCGGTTTCTCGCTCTTCCCACTCTCTTGTCGCCTAATACTTAGCAAAAAGCTTTTCCAATATGTCTTGCAAGGAGAAAGTGTGCCAGTAAAGAAAACATCCCCAATCTTGTTCTAGAATGTAGACGGAGGTCTTTAGAGGGTCTAGGAAGAAGTAAAAGTTAAATGCCAAAAACTGCTGCTATTCAAATATTAATGTCAATGGAAAATGTAAAAGAGTGGTCAAATACTGTTTTCTCTCTGTTGTAAAGCTGCTCCCACTATTCCGGGTTGTGGCGGCATGGTACTACGCCTTTCGGAAGCTGCCGCTCTCTCCGCTTCTTAGAGGCGAAGAAGCGGCATCTTTGCGCACAGAGCATGGTGCCGGTCGCAGGGAGCTCCGGAGAGCGGCTTGTGTGGAAAGACACCAGGGACAGGCGATCAGCTTGGGAGAGCCCGGTTTCTCGCTCTTCTCCCTCTCTTGTCGCCTAATACTAAGCAAAAAGCTTTCCTACTCTCTTTTGGAAGAAGAAACTGTGCCAGTAAAGAAAACATCCCCAATCTTTTTCTAGAATGTAGACGGAGGTCTTTAGAGGGTTTAGGAAGAAGTAAAAGAGAGATGCCAAAAACTGCTTCTATTCAAATATTAATGTCAATGGAAAAGGTAAAAGAGTGGTCAAATACTGTTTTCTCTCTGTTTGAAAGCTACTCACAGTATGCCGGGGTGTGCGGCTTGGTTCTTCGCCTTTGGGCAGCTGCCACTCTCTCCGTCTCCCAAATGTGAAGGAGAGGCATTTTTGCGCACAGAGCATTGTGCTTTGTGCCGTGAGCTGCGGAGAGTGGGTTTTGTAGAAAGTCCCCTGGACCGGCGATCAGCTTGGGAGAGCCCGGTTTCTCGCTCTTCTCCCTCTCTTGTCGCCTAATACTTAGCAAAAAGCTTTTCCACACTCTTTTGGAAGAAGAAACTGTGCCAGTAAAGAAAACATCCCCAATCTTGTTCTAGAATGTAGACGGAGGTCTTTAGAGGGTCTAGGAAGAAGTAAAAGATAGATGCCAAAAACTGCTTCTATTCAAATATTAATGTCAATTGAAAAGGATAAACAGTGGGAAAGTACTGTTTTCTCTCCGTTTGAAAGCTGCTCCCACTATGCCGGGGTGTGCCGCTTGGTTCTGCGCCTTTCAGAAGCTGCCGCTCTCTCCGCTTCTTACAGGCGAAGAAGCGGCGTCTTTGCGCACAGAGCATGGTGCCGGTCGCAGGGAGATCCAGAGAGCGGCTTGTGTGGAAAGACACGAGGGACCGGCGATCAGCTTGGGAGAGCCCGGTTTCTCGCTCTTCTCCCTCTCTTGTCACCTAATACTTAGCAAAAGCTTTTCCACACTCTTTTGAAAGAAGAAACTGAGCAAGTAAAGAAAACATCCCCAATCTTGTTCTAGAATGTAGACGGAGGTCTTTAGAGGGTTTAGGAAGAAGTAAAAGATAGATGCCAAAAACTGCTTCTATTCAAATATTAATGTCAATGGAAAAGGTAAAAGAGAGATCAAATACTGTTTTCTCTCCATTTGAAATCTGCTCCCACTATGCCGGGGTGTGGCGGCTTGGTTCTGCGCCTTTCAGAAGCTGCCGCTCTCTCCGCTTCTTAGAGGCGAAGAAGCGGCGTCTTTGCGCAAAGAGCATGGTGCCGGTGGCAGGGAGCTCCGGAGAGCGGCTTGTGTGGAAAGACACGAGGGACCGGCGATCAGCTTGGGAGAGCCCGGTTTCTCGCTCTTCTCCCTCTCTTGTCGCCTAATACTTAGCAAAAAGCTTTTCCACTCTCTTTTGGAAGAAGAAACTGTGCCAGTAAAGAAAACATCCCCAATCTTGTTCTAGAATGTAGACGGAGGTCTTTAGAGGGTTTAGGAAGAAGTAAAAGATAGATGCCAAAAACTGCTTCTATTCAAATATTAATGTCAATGGAAAAGGTAAAAGAGTGGTCAAATACTGTTTTCTCTCTGTTTGAAAGCTACTCACAGTATGCCGGGCTGTGCGGCTTGGTTCTGCGCCTTTGGGCAGCTGCCGCTCTCTCCGTCTCCCAAATGTGAAGGAGAGGCATTTTTGCGCACAGAGCATTGTGCTTTGTGCCGTGAGCTGCGGAGAGTGGGTTTTGTAGAAAGTCCCCTGGACCGGCGATCAGCTTGGGAGAGCCCGGTTTCTCGCTCTTCTCCCTCTCTTGCTGCCTAACACTTAGCAAAAAGCTTTTCCACTCTCTTTTGGAAGAAGAAACTGTGCCAGTAAAGAAAACATCCCCAATCTTGTTCTAGAATGTAGACGGAGGTCTTTAGAGAGTTTAGGAAGAAGTAAAAGATAGATGCCAAAAACTGCTTCTATTCAAATATTAATGTCAAAGGAAAAGGTAAAAGAGTGGTCAGATACTGTTTTCTCTCCGTTTGAAAGCTGCTCCCACTATGCCGAGGTGTGGCGGCTTGGTTCTTCGCCTTTCGGAAGCTGCCGCTCTCTCCGCTTCTTAGAGGCGAAGAAGCGGCGTCTTTGCGCACAGAGCATGGTGCCGGTGGCAGGGAGCTCCGGAGAGCGGCTTGTGTGGAAAGACACCAGGGACCGGCGATCAGCTTGGGAGAGCCCGGTTTCTCGCTCTTCTCCCTCTCTTGTCGCCTAATACTTAGCAAAAAGCTGTTCCACACTCTTTTGGAAGAAGAAACTGTGCCAGTAAAGAAAACATGCCCAATCTTGTTCTAGAATGTAGACGGTGGTCTTTAGAGGGTCTAGGAGGAAGTAAAAGATAGATGCCAAAAACTGCTTCTATTCAAATATTAATGTCAATGGAAAAGGATAAACAGTGGGAAAGTACTGTTTTCTCTCTGTTGTAAAGCTGCTCACAGTATGCCGGGGTGTGGCGGCTTGGTTCTACGCCTTTCGGAAGCTGCCGCTCTCTCCGCTTCTTAGAGGCGAAGAAGCAGCATCTTTGCGCACAGAGCATGGTGCCGGTGGCAGGGATCTCCGGAGAGCGGCTTGTGTGGAAAGACACCAGGGACCGGCGATCAGCTTGGGAGAGCCCAGTTTCTCGCTCTTCCCACGCTCTTGTCGCCTAATACTTAGCAAAAAGCTTTTCCACGCTGTTTTGGATGAAGAAACTGTGCCAGTAAAGAAAACATCCCCAATCTTGTTCTAGAATGTAGACGGAGGTCTTTAGAGGGTCTAGGAAGAAGTAAAAGATAGATGCCAAAACCTGCTTCTATTCAAATATTAATGTCAATGGAAGATGTAAAAAGAGTGGTCAAATACTGTTTTCTCTCCGTTTGAAAGCTGCTCCCACTATGCCGATGTGTGGCGGCATGGTACTACGCCTTTCGGAAGCTGTCGCTCTCTCCGCTTCTTAGAGGCGAAGAAGCGGCATCTTTGCGCACAGAGCATGGTGCCGGTGGCAGGGAGCTCCGGAGAGCGGCTTGTGTGGAAAGACACCAGGGACCGGCGATCAGCTTGGGAGAGCCCGGTTTCTCGCTCTTCTCCCTCTCTTGTCGCCTAATACTTAGCAAAAAGCTTTTCCACTCTCTTTTGGAAGAAGAAACTGTGCCAGTAAAGAAAACATCCCCAATCTTGTTCTAGAATGTAGACGGAGGTCTTTAGAGAGTTTAGGAAGAAGTAAAAGATAGATGCCAAAAACTGCTTCTATTCAAATATTAATGTCAATGGAAAAGGTAAAAGAGTGGTCAAATAATGTTTTCTCTCCGTTTGAAAGCTACTCACAGTATGCCGGGGTGTGCGGCTTGGTTCTTCGCCTTTGGGCAGCTGCCGCTCTCTCCGTCTCCCAAATGTGAAGGAGAGGCATTTTTGCGCACAGAGAATTGTGCTTTGTGGCGTGAGCTGCGGAGAGTGGGTTTTGTAGAAAGTCCCCTGGACCGGCGATCAGCTTGGGAGAGCCCGGTTTCTCGCTCTTCTCCCTCTCTTGTCGCCTAATACTTAGCAAAAAGCTTTTACACACTCTTTTGGAAGAAGAAACTGTGCCAGTAAAGAAAACATCCCCAATCTTGTTCTAGAATGTAGACGGAGGTCTTTAGAGGGTCTAGGAAGAAGTAAAAGATAGATGCCAAAAACTGCTTCTATTCAAATATTAATGTCAATGGAAAATGTAAAAGAGTGGTCAAATACTGTTTTCTCTCCGTTTGAAAGCTGCTCCCACTCTTCCAGTTTGTGGTGGCATGGTACTACGCCTTTCGGAAGCTGCCGCTCTCTCCGCTTCTTAGAGGCGAAGAAGCGGCGTCTTTGCGCACAGAGCATGGTGCCGGTGGCAGGGAGCTCCGGAGAGCGGCTTGTGTGGAAAGACACGAGGGACCGGCGATCAGCTTGGGAGAGCCCGGTTTCTCGCTCTTCTCCCTCTCTTGTCGCCTAATACTTAGCAAAAAGCTTTTCCACACTCTTGTGGAAGAAGAAACTGTGCCAGTAAAGAAAACATCCCCAATCTTGTTCTAGAATGTAGACGGAGGTCTTTAGAGGGTTTAGGAAGAAGTAAAAGATAGATGCCAAAAACTGCTTCTAATCAAATATTAATGTCAATGGAAAAGGATAAAGAGTTTGAAAGTACTGTTTTCTCTCCGTTTGAAAGCTGCTCCCACTATGCCGGGGTGTGGCGGCTTGGTTCTACGCCTTTGGAAGCTGCCGCTCTCTCCGCTTTTTAGAGGCGAAGGAGAGGCATCTTTGCGCACAGAGCATGGTGCCGGTGGCAGGGAGCTCCGAGGAGCGGCTTGTGTGGAAAGACACCAGGGACCGGCGATCAGCTTGGGAGAGCCCGATTTCTCGCTCTTCCCTCTCTCTTGTCGCCTAATACTTAGGAAAAAGCTTTTCCACTCTCTTTTGGAAGAAGAAACTGTGCCAGTAAAGAAAACATGCCCAATCTTGTTCTAGAATGTAGACGGAGGTCTTTAGAGGGTCTAGGAAGAAGTAAAAGATAGATGCCAAAACCTGCTTCTATTCAAATATTAATGTCAATGGAAGATGTAAAAAGAGTGGTCAAATACTGTTTTCTCTCCGTTTGAAAGCTGCTCCCACTATGCCGATGTGTGGCGGCATGGTACTACGCCTTTCGGAAGCTGTCGCTCTCTCCGCTTCTTAGAGGCGAAGAAGCGGCGTCTTTGCGCACAGAGCATGGTGCCGGTGGCAGGGAGCTCCGGAGAGCGGCTTGTGTGGAAAGACACCAGGGACCGGCGATCAGCTTGGGAGAGCCCGGTTTCTCGCTCTTCTCCCTCTCTTGTCGCCTAATACTTAGCAAAAAGCTTTTCCACTCTCTTTTGGAAGAAGAAACTGTGCCAGTAAAGAAAACATCCCCAATCTTGTTCTAGAATGTAGACGGAGGTCTTTAGAGAGTTTAGGAAGAAGTAAAAGATAGATGCCAAAAACTGCTTCTATTCAAATATTAATGTCAATGGAAAAGGTAAAAGAGTGGTCAAATAATGTTTTCTCTCCGTTTGAAAGCTACTCACAGTATGCCGGGGTGTGCGGCTTGGTTCTTCGCCTTTGGGCAGCTGCCGCTCTCTCCGTCTCCCAAATGTGAAGGAGAGGCATTTTTGCGCACAGAGAATTGTGCTTTGTGGCGTGAGCTGCGGAGAGTGGGTTTTGTAGAAAGTCCCCTGGACCGGCGATCAGCTTGGGAGAGCCCGGTTTCTCGCTCTTCTCCCTCTCTTGTCGCCTAATACTTAGCAAAAAGCTTTTACACACTCTTTTGGAAGAAGAAACTGTGCCAGTAAAGAAAACATCCCCAATCTTGTTCCAGAATGTAGACGGAGGTCTTTAGAGGGTCTAGGAAGAAGTAAAAGATAGATGCCAAAAACTGCTTCTATTCAAATATTAATGTCAATGGAAAATGTAAAAGAGTGGTCAAATACTGTTTTCTCTCCGTTTGAAAGCTGCTCCCACTCTTCCAGTTTGTGGTGGCATGGTACTACGCCTTTCGGAAGCTGCCGCTCTCTCCGCTTCTTAGAGGCGAAGAAGCGGCGTCTTTGCGCACAGAGCATGGTGCCGGTGGCAGGGAGCTCCGGAGAGCGGCTTGTGTGGAAAGACACGAGGGACCGGCGATCAGCTTGGGAGAGCCCGGTTTCTCGCTCTTCTCCCTCTCTTGTCGCCTAATACTTAGCAAAAAGCTTTTCCACACTCTTGTGGAAGAAGAAACTGTGCCAGTAAAGAAAACATCCCCAATCTTGTTCTAGAATGTAGACGGAGGTCTTTAGAGGGTTTAGGAAGAAGTAAAAGATAGATGCCAAAAACTGCTTCTAATCAAATATTAATGTCAATGGAAAAGGATAAAGAGTTTGAAAGTACTGTTTTCTCTCCGTTTGAAAGCTGCTCCCACTATGCCGGGGTGTGGCGGCTTGGTTCTACGCCTTTGGAAGCTGCCGCTCTCTCCGCTTTTTAGAGGCGAAGGAGAGGCATCTTTGCGCACAGAGCATGGTGCCGGTGGCAGGGAGCTCCGAGGAGCGGCTTGTGTGGAAAGACACCAGGGACCGGCGATCAGCTTGGGAGAGCCCGATTTCTCGCTCTTCCCTCTCTCTTGTCGCCTAATACTTAGGAAAAAGCTTTTCCACTCTCTTTTGGAAGAAGAAACTGTGCCAGTAAAGAAAACATGCCCAATCTTGTTCTAGAATGTAGACGGAGGTCTTTAGAGGGTCTAGGAAGAAGTAAAAGATAGATGCCAAAAACTGCTTCTATTCAAATATTAATGTCAATGGAAAAGGATAAACAGTGGGAATGTACTGTTTTCTCTCCGTTTGAAATCTGCTCCCACTATTCCGGGTTGTGGCGGCATGGTACTACGCCTTTCGGAAGCTGCCGCTCTCTCCGCTTCTTAGAGGCGAAGAAGCGGCATCTTTGCGCACAGAGCATGGTGCCGGTCGCAGGGAGCTCCGGAGAGCGGCTTGTGTGGAAAGACACCAGGGACAGGCGATCAGCTTGGGAGAGCCCGGTTTCTCGCTCTTCTCCCTCTCTTGTCGCCTAATACTAAGCAAAAAGCTTTCCTACTCTCTTTTGGAAGAAGAAACTGTGCCAGTAAAGAAAACATCCCCAATCTTTTTCTAGAATGTAGACGGAGGTCTTTAGAGGGTTTAGGAAGAAGTAAAAGAGAGATGCCAAAAACTGCTTCTATTCAAATATTAATGTCAATGGAAAAGGTAAAAGAGTGGTCAAATACTGTTTTCTCTCTGTTTGAAAGCTACTCACAGTATGCCGGGGTGTGCGGCTTGGTTCTTCGCCTTTGGGCAGCTGCCACTCTCTCCGTCTCCCAAATGTGAAGGAGAGGCATTTTTGCGCACAGAGCATTGTGCTTTGTGCCGTGAGCTGCGGAGAGTGGGTTTTGTAGAAAGTCCCCTGGACCGGCGATCAGCTTGGGAGAGCCCGGTTTCTCGCTCTTCTCCCTCTCTTGTCGCCTAATACTTAGCAAAAAGCTTTTCCACACTCTTTTGGAAGAAGAAACTGTGCCAGTAAAGAAAACATCCCCAATCTTGTTCTAGAATGTAGACGGAGGTCTTTAGAGGGTCTAGGAAGAAGTAAAAGATAGATGCCAAAAACTGCTTCTATTCAAATATTAATGTCAATTGAAAAGGATAAACAGTGGGAAAGTACTGTTTTCTCTCCGTTTGAAAGCTGCTCCCACTATGCCGGGGTGTGCCGCTTGGTTCTGCGCCTTTCAGAAGCTGCCGCTCTCTCCGCTTCTTACAGGCGAAGAAGCGGCGTCTTTGCGCACAGAGCATGGTGCCGGTCGCAGGGAGATCCAGAGAGCGGCTTGTGTGGAAAGACACGAGGGACCGGCGATCAGCTTGGGAGAGCCCGGTTTCTCGCTCTTCTCCCTCTCTTGTCACCTAATACTTAGCAAAAGCTTTTCCACACTCTTTTGAAAGAAGAAACTGAGCAAGTAAAGAAAACATCCCCAATCTTGTTCTAGAATGTAGACGGAGGTCTTTAGAGGGTTTAGGAAGAAGTAAAAGATAGATGCCAAAAACTGCTTCTATTCAAATATTAATGTCAATGGAAAAGGTAAAAGAGAGATCAAATACTGTTTTCTCTCCATTTGAAATCTGCTCCCACTATGCCGGGGTGTGGCGGCTTGGTTCTGCGCCTTTCAGAAGCTGCCGCTCTCTCCGCTTCTTAGAGGCGAAGAAGCGGCGTCTTTGCGCAAAGAGCATGGTGCCGGTGGCAGGGAGCTCCGGAGAGCGGCTTGTGTGGAAAGACACGAGGGACCGGCGATCAGCTTGGGAGAGCCCGGTTTCTCGCTCTTCTCCCTCTCTTGTCGCCTAATACTTAGCAAAAAGCTTTTCCACTCTCTTTTGGAAGAAGAAACTGTGCCAGTAAAGAAAACATCCCCAATCTTGTTCTAGAATGTAGACGGAGGTCTTTAGAGGGTTTAGGAAGAAGTAAAAGATAGATGCCAAAAACTGCTTCTATTCAAATATTAATGTCAATGGAAAAGGTAAAAGAGTGGTCAAATACTGTTTTCTCTCTGTTTGAAAGCTACTCACAGTATGCCGGGCTGTGCGGCTTGGTTCTGCGCCTTTGGGCAGCTGCCGCTCTCTCCGTCTCCCAAATGTGAAGGAGAGGCATTTTTGCGCACAGAGCATTGTGCTTTGTGCCGTGAGCTGCGGAGAGTGGGTTTTGTAGAAAGTCCCCTGGACCGGCGATCAGCTTGGGAGAGCCCGGTTTCTCGCTCTTCTCCCTCTCTTGCTGCCTAACACTTAGCAAAAAGCTTTTCCACTCTCTTTTGGAAGAAGAAACTGTGCCAGTAAAGAAAACATCCCCAATCTTGTTCTAGAATGTAGACGGAGGTCTTTAGAGGGTTTAGGAAGAAGTAAAAGATAGATGCCAAAAACTGCTTCTATTCAAATATTAATGTCCATGGAAAAGGATAAACAGTGGGAAAGTACTGTTTTCTCTCCGTTTGAAACCTGCTCCCACTATTCCGGGTTGTGGCGGCATGGTACTACGCCTTTCGGAAGCTGCCGCTCTCTCCGCTTCTTAGAGGCGAAGAAGCGGCGTCTTTGCGCACAGAGCATGGTGCCAGTGGCAGGGAGCTCCGGAGAGCGGCTTGTGTGGAAAGACACCAGGGACCGGCGATCAGCTTGGGAGAGCCCGGTTTCTCGCTCTTCTCCCTCTCTTGTCGCCTAATACTTAGCAAAAAGCTTTTCCACTCTCTTTTGGAAGAAGAAACTGTGCCAGTAAAGAAAACATGCCCAATCTTGTTCTAGAATGTAGACGGAGGTCTTTAGAGGGTCTAGGAAGAAGTAAAAGATAGATGCCAAAAACTGCTTCTATTCAAATATTAATGTCAATGGAAAAGGATAAACAGTGGGAAAGTACTGTTTTCTCTCCGTTTGAAACCTGCTCCCACTATTCCGGGTTGTGGCGGCATGGTACTACGCCTTTCGGAAGCTGCCGCTCTCTCCGCTTCTTAGAGGCGAAGAAGCGGCATCTTTGCGCACAGAGCATGGTGCCGGTCGCAGGGAGCTCCGGAGAGCGGCTTGTGTGGAAAGACACCAGGGACAGGCGATCAGCTTGGGAGAGCCCGGTTTCTCGCTCTTCTCCCTCTCTTGTCGCCTAATACTAAGCAAAAAGCTTTTCTACTCTCTTTTGGAAGAAGAAACTGTGCCAGTAAAGAAAACATCCCCAATCTTGTTCTAGAATGTAGACGGAGGTCTTTAGAGGGTTTAGGAAGAAGTAAAAGAGAGATGCCAAAAACTGCTTCTATTCAAATATTAATGTCAAGGCAAAAGGTAAAAGAGTGGTCAAATACTGTTTTCTCTCTGTTTGAAAGCTACTCACAGTATGCCGGGGTGTGCGGCTTGGTTCTTCGCCTTTGGGCAGCTGCCACTCTCTCCGTCTCCCAAATGTGAAGGAGAGGCATTTTTGCGCACAGAGCATTGTGCTTTGTGCCGTGAGCTGCGGAGAGTGGGTTTTGTAGAAAGTCCCCTGGACCGGCGATCAGCTTGGGAGAGCCCGGTTTCTCGCTCTTCTCCCTCTCTTGTCGCCTAATACTTAGCAAAAAGCTTTTCCACACTCTTTTGGAAGAAGAAAGTGTGCCAGTAAAGAAAACATCCCCAATCTTGTTCTAGAATGTAGACGGAGGTCTTTAGAGGGTTTAGGAAGAAGTAAAAGATAGATGCCAAAAACTGCTTCTATTCAAATATTAATGTCAATTGAAAAGGATAAACAGTGGGAAAGTACTGTTTTCTCTCCGTTTGAAAGCTGCTCCCACTATGCCGGGGTGTGCCGCTTGGTTCTGCGCCTTTCAGAAGCTGCCGCTCTCTCCGCTTCTTAGAGGCGAAGAAGCGGCGTCTTTGCGCACAGAGCATGGTGCCGGTCGCAGGGAGATCCAGAGAGCGGCTTGTGTGGAAAGACACGAGGGACCGGCGATCAGCTTGGGAGAGCCCGGTTTCTCGCTCTTCTCCCTCTCTTGTCGCCTAATACTTAGCAAAAAGCTTTTCCACACTCTTTTGAAAGAAGAAACTGAGCAAGTAAAGAAAACATCCCCAATCTTGTTCTAGAATGTAGACGGAGGTCTTTAGAGGGTTAAGGAAGAAGTAAAAGATAGATGCCAAAAACTGCTTCTATTCAAATATTAATGTCAATGGAAAAGGATAAACAGTGGGAAAGTACTGTTTTCTCTCTGTTGTAAAGCTGCTCACAGTATGCCGGGGTGTGGCGGCTTGGTTCTACGCCTTTCGGAAGCTGCCGCTCTCTCCGCTTCTTAGAGGCGAAGAAGCGGCATCTTTGCGCACAGAGCATGGTGCAGGTGGCAGGGAGCTCCGGAGAGCGGCTTGTGTGGAAAGACACCAGGGACCGGCAATCAGCTTGGGAGAGCCCGGTTTCTCGCTCTTCTCCCTCTCTTGCCGCCTAATACTTAGCAAAAAGCTTTTCCACTCTCTTTTGGAAGAAGAAACTGAGCAAGTAAAGAAAACATGCCCAATCTTGTTCTAGAATGTAGACGGAGGTCTTTAGAGGGTTTAGGAAGAAGTAAACGATAGATGCCAAAAACTGCTTCTATTCAAATATTAATGTCAATGGAAAAGGATAAACAGTGGGAAAGTACTGTTTTCTCTCCGTTTGAAAGCTGCACCCACTATTCCGGGTTCTGTCGGCTTGGTTCTACGCCTTTCGGAAGCTGCCGCTCTCTCCGTCTACCAAATGCGAAGGAGAGGCATTTTTGCGCACAGAGCATTGTGCTTTGTGCCGTGAGCTGCGGAGAGTGGGTTCTGTAGAAAGTCCCCTGGACCGGCGAGCAGCTTGGGAGAGCCCGGTTTCTCGCTCTTCTCCCTCTCTTGCCGCCTAATACTTAGCAAAAAGCTTTTCCACACTCTTTTGGAAGAAGAAACTGTGCCAGTAAAGAAAACATCCCCAATCTTGTTCTAGAATGTAGACGGAGGTCTTTAGAGGGTTTAGGAAGAAGTAAAAGATAGATGCCAAAAACTGCTTCTATTCAAATATTAATGTCAATGGAAAAGGATAAACAGTGGGAAAGTACTGTTTTCTCTCCGTTTGAAACCTGCTCCCACTATTCCGGGGTGTGGCGGCATGGTACTACGCCTTTCGGAAGCTGCCGCTCTCTCCGCTTCTTAGAGGCGAAGAAGCGGCGTCTTTGCGCACAGAGCATGGTGCCGGTGGCAGGGAGCTCCGGAGAGCGGCTTGTGTGGAAAGACACCAGGGACCGGCGATCAGCTTGGGAGAGCCCGGTTTCTCGCTCTTCTCCCTCTCTTGTCGCCTAATACTTAGCAAAAAGCTTTTCCAATATGTCTTGCAAGGAGAAAGTGTGCCAGTAAAGAAAACATCCCCAATCTTGTTCTAGAATGTAGACGGAGGTCTTTAGAGGGTTTAGGAAGAAGTAAAAGATAGATGCCAAAAACTGCTTCTATTCAAATATTAATGTCAATGGAAAAGGTAAAAGAGTGGTCAAATACTGTTTTCTCTCTGTCTGAAAGCTGCTCCCACTATGCCGGGGTGTGGCGGCTTCGTTCTGCGCCTTTCGGAAGCTGCCGCTCTCTCCGCTTCTTAGAGGCGAAGAAGCGGCATCTTTGCGCACAGAGCATGGTGCCGGTCGCAGGGAGCTCCGGAGAGCGGCTTGTGTGGAAAGACACCAGGGACCGGCGATCAGCTTGGGAGAGCCCGGTTTCTCGCTCTTCCCACTCTCTTGTCGCCTAATACTTAGCAAAAAGCTTTTCCAATATATCTTGCAAGGAGAAAGTGTGCCAGTAAAGAAAACATCCCCAATCTTGTTCTAGAATGTAGACGGAGGTCTTTAGAGGGTCTAGGAAGAAGTAAAAGTTAAATGCCAAAAACTGCTGCTATTCAAATATTAATGTCAATGGAAAATGTAAAAGAGTGGTCAAATACTGTTTTCTCTCTGTTGTAAAGCTGCTCCCACTATTCCGGGTTGTGGCGGCATGGTACTACGCCTTTCGGAAGCTGCCGCTCTCTCCGCTTCTTAGAGGCGAAGAAGCGGCGTCTTTGCGCACAGAGCATGGTGCCGGTGGCAGGGAGCTCCGGAGAGCGGCTTGTGTGGAAAGACACCAGGGACCGGCGATCAGCTTGGGAGAGCCCGGTTTCTCGCTCTTCTCCCTCTCTTGTCGCCTAATACTTAGCAAAAAGCTTTTCCACTCTCTTTTGGAAGAAGAAACTGTGCCAGTAAAGAAAACATGCCCAATCTTGTTCTAGAATGTAGACGGAGGTCTTTAGAGGGTTTAGGAAGAAGTAAAAGATAGATGCCAAAAACTGCTTCTATTCAAATATTAATGTCAATGGAAAAGGTAAAAGAGTGGTCAAATACTGTTTTCTCTGCGTTTGAAAGCTACTCACAGTATGCCGGGCTGTGCGGCTTGGTTCTTCGCCTTTGGGCAGCTGCCGCTCTCTCCGTCTCCCAAATGTGAAGGAGAGGCATTTTTGCGCACAGAGCATTGTGCTTTGTGCCGTGAGCTGCGGAGAGTGGGTTTTGTAGAAAGTCCCCTGGACCGGCAATCAGCTTGGGAGAGCCCGGTTTCTCGCTCTTCTCCCTCTCTTGCCGCCTAATACTTAGCAAAAAGCTTTTCCACACTCTTGTGGAAGAAGAAACTGTGCCAGTAAAGAAAACATGCCCAATCTTGTTCTAGAATGTAGACGGAGGTCTTTAGAGGGTCTAGGAAGAAGTAAAAGATAGATGCCAAAAACTGCTTCTATTCAAATATTAATGTCAATGGAAAAGGATAAACAGTGGGAATGTACTGTTTTCTCTCCGTTTGAAAGCTGCTCCCACTATTCCGGGTTGTGGCGGCATGGTACTACGCCTTTCGGAAGCTGCCGCTCTCTCCGCTTCTTAGAGGCGAAGAAGCGGCATCTTTGCGCACAGAGCATGGTGCCGGTGGCAGGGAGCTCCGGAGAGCGGCTTGTGTGGAAAGACACCAGGGACAGGCGATCAGCTTGGGAGAGCCCGGTTTCTCGCTCTTCTCCCTCTCTTGTCGCCTAATACTAAGCAAAAAGCTTTTCTACTCTCTTTTGGAAGAAGAAACTGTGCCAGTAAAGAAAACATCCCCAATCTTGTTCTAGAATGTAGACGGAGGTCTTTAGAGGGTTTAGGAAGAAGTAAAAGAGAGATGCCAAAAACTGCTTCTATTCAAATATTAATGTCAAGGCAAAAGGTAAAAGAGTGGTCAAATACTGTTTTCTCTCTGTTGTAAAGCTGCTCACAGTATGCCGGGGTGTGGCGGCTTGGTTCTTCGCCTTTGGGCAGCTGCCGCTCTCTCCGTCTCCCAAATGTGAAGGAGAGGCATTTTTGCGCACAGAGCATTGTGCTTTGTGCCGTGAGCTGCGGAGAGTGGGTTTTGTAGAAAGTCCCCTGGACCGGCGATCAGCTTGGGAGAGCCCGGTTTCTCGCTCTTCTCCCTCTCTTGTCGCCTAATACTTAGCAAAAAGCTTTTCCACACTCTTGTGGAAGAAGAAACTGTGCCAGTAAAGAAAACATCCCCAATCTTGTTCCAGAATGTAGACGGAGGTCTTTAGAGGGTTTAGGAAGAAGTAAAAGATAGATGCCAAAACCTGCTTCTATTCAAATATTAATGTCAATGGAAAAAGATAAACAGTGGGAAAGTACTGTTTTCTCTCCGTTTGAAACCTGCTCACAGTTTGCCGGGGTGTTGCGGCTTGGTTCTACGCCTTTCGGAAACTGCCGCTCTCTCTTTTTCGTAGAGGCGAAGAAGCGGCATCTTTGCGCACAGAGCATGGTGCCGGTGGCAGGGAGCTCCGGAGAGCGGCTTGTGTGGAAAGACACCAGGGACCGGCGATCAGCTTGGGAGAGCCCGGTTTCTCGCTCTTCTCCCTCTCTTGTCGCCTAATACTTAGCAAAAAGCTTTTCCACTCTCTTTTGGAAGAAGAAACTGAGCAAGTAAAGAAAACATCCCCAATCTTGTTCTAGAATGTAGACGGAGGTCTTTAGAGGGTTTAGGAAGAAGTAAAAGATAGATGCCAAAAACTGCTTCTATTCAAATATTAATGTCAATGGAAAAGGTAAAAGAGTGGTCAGATACTGTTTTCTCTCCGTTTGAAAGCTGCTCCCACTATGCCGAGGTGTGGCGGCTTGGTTCTTCGCCTTTCGGAAGCTGCCGCTCTCTCCGCTTCTTAGAGGCGAAGAAGCGGCGTCTTTGCGCACAGAGCATGGTGCCGGTGGCAGGGAGCTCCGGAGAGCGGCTTGTGTGGAAAGACACCAGGGACCGGCGATCAGCTTGGGAGAGCCCGGTTTCTCGCTCTTCTCCCTCTCTTGTCGCCTAATACTTAGCAAAAAGCTGTTCCACACTCTTTTGGAAGAAGAAACTGTGCCAGTAAAGAAAACATGCCCAATCTTGTTCTAGAATGTAGACGGTGGTCTTTAGAGGGTCTAGGAGGAAGTAAAAGATAGATGCCAAAAACTGCTTCTATTCAAATATTAATGTCAATGGAAAAGGATAAACAGTGGGAAAGTACTGTTTTCTCTCTGTTGTAAAGCTGCTCACAGTATGCCGGGGTGTGGCGGCTTGGTTCTACGCCTTTCGGAAGCTGCCGCTCTCTCCGCTTCTTAGAGGCGAAGAAGCAGCATCTTTGCGCACAGAGCATGGTGCCGGTGGCAGGGATCTCCGGAGAGCGGCTTGTGTGGAAAGACACCAGGGACCGGCGATCAGCTTGGGAGAGCCCAGTTTCTCGCTCTTCCCACGCTCTTGTCGCCTAATACTTAGCAAAAAGCTTTTCCACGCTGTTTTGGATGAAGAAACTGTGCCAGTAAAGAAAACATCCCCAATCTTGTTCTAGAATGTAGACGGAGGTCTTTAAGGGTCTAGGAAGAAGTAAAAGATAGATGCCAAAACCTGCTTCTATTCAAATATTAATGTCAATGGAAGATGTAAAAAGAGTGGTCAAATACTGTTTTCTCTCCGTTTGAAAGCTGCTCCCACTATGCCGATGTGTGGCGGCATGGTACTACGCCTTTCGGAAGCTGTCGCTCTCTCCGCTTCTTAGAGGCGAAGAAGCGGCGTCTTTGCGCACAGAGCATGGTGCCGGTGGCAGGGAGCTCCGGAGAGCGGCTTGTGTGGAAAGACACCAGGGACCGGCGATCAGCTTGGGAGAGCCCGGTTTCTCGCTCTTCTCCCTCTCTTGTCGCCTAATACTTAGCAAAAAGCTTTTCCACTCTCTTTTGGAAGAAGAAACTGTGCCAGTAAAGAAAACATCCCCAATCTTGTTCTAGAATGTAGACGGAGGTCTTTAGAGAGTTTAGGAAGAAGTAAAAGATAGATGCCAAAAACTGCTTCTATTCAAATATTAATGTCAATGGAAAAGGTAAAAGAGTGGTCAAATAATGTTTTCTCTCCGTTTGAAAGCTACTCACAGTATGCCGGGGTGTGCGGCTTGGTTCTTCGCCTTTGGGCAGCTGCCGCTCTCTCCGTCTCCCAAATGTGAAGGAGAGGCATTTTTGCGCACAGAGAATTGTGCTTTGTGGCGTGAGCTGCGGAGAGTGGGTTTTGTAGAAAGTCCCCTGGACCGGCGATCAGCTTGGGAGAGCCCGGTTTCTCGCTCTTCTCCCTCTCTTGTCGCCTAATACTTAGCAAAAAGCTTTTACACACTCTTTTGGAAGAAGAAACTGTGCCAGTAAAGAAAACATCCCCAATCTTGTTCCAGAATGTAGACGGAGGTCTTTAGAGGGTCTAGGAAGAAGTAAAAGATAGATGCCAAAAACTGCTTCTATTCAAATATTAATGTCAATGGAAAATGTAAAAGAGTGGTCAAATACTGTTTTCTCTCCGTTTGAAAGCTGCTCCCACTCTTCCAGTTTGTGGTGGCATGGTACTACGCCTTTCGGAAGCTGCCGCTCTCTCCGCTTCTTAGAGGCGAAGAAGCGGCGTCTTTGCGCACAGAGCATGGTGCCGGTGGCAGGGAGCTCCGGAGAGCGGCTTGTGTGGAAAGACACGAGGGACCGGCGATCAGCTTGGGAGAGCCCGGTTTCTCGCTCTTCTCCCTCTCTTGTCGCCTAATACTTAGCAAAAAGCTTTTCCACTCTCTTTTGGAAGAAGAAACTGAGCAAGTAAAGAAAACATCCCCAATCTTGTTCTAGAATGTAGACGGAGGTCTTTAGAGAGTTTAGGAAGGAGTAAAAGATAGATGCCAAAAACTGCTTCTATTCAAATATTAATGTCAATGGAAAAGGTAAAAGAGTGGTCAAATAATGTTTTCTCTATGTTTGAAAGCTACTCACAGTATGCCGGGGTGTGCGGCTTGGTGCTTCGTCTTTGGGCAGCTGCCACTCTCTCCGTCTCCCAAATGTGAAGGAGAGGCATTTTTGCGCACAGAGCATTGTGCTTTGTGCCGTGAGCTGCGGAGAGTGGGTTTTGTAGAAAGTCCCCTGGACCGGCAATCAGCTTGGGAGAGCCCGGTTTCTCGCTCTTCTCCCTCTCTTGCCGCCTAATACTTAGCAAAAAGCTTTTCCACACTCTTGTGGAAGAAGAAACTGTGCCAGTAAAGAAAACATCCCCAATCTTGTTCTAGAATGTAGACGGAGGTCTTTAGAGGGTTTAGGAAGAAGTAAAAGATAGATGCCAAAAACTGCTTCTAATCAAATATTAATGTCAATGGAAAAGGATAAAGAGTTTGAAAGTACTGTTTTCTCTCCGTTTGAAAGCTGCTCCCACTATGCCGGGGTGTGGCGGCTTGGTTCTACGCCTTTGGAAGCTGCCGCTCTCTCCGCTTTTTAGAGGCGAAGGAGAGGCATCTTTGCGCACAGAGCATGGTGCCGGTGGCAGGGAGCTCCGAGGAGCGGCTTGTGTGGAAAGACACCAGGGACCGGCGATCAGCTTGGGAGAGCCCGATTTCTCGCTCTTCCCTCTCTCTTGTCGCCTAATACTTAGGAAAAAGCTTTTCCACTCTCTTTTGGAAGAAGAAACTGTGCCAGTAAAGAAAACATGCCCAATCTTGTTCTAGAATGTAGACGGAGGTCTTTAGAGGGTCTAGGAAGAAGTAAAAGATAGATGCCAAAAACTGCTTCTATTCAAATATTAATGTCAATGGAAAAGGATAAACAGTGGGAATGTACTGTTTTCTCTCCGTTTGAAATCTGCTCCCACTATTCCGGGTTGTGGCGGCATGGTACTACGCCTTTCGGAAGCTGCCGCTCTCTCCGCTTCTTAGAGGCGAAGAAGCGGCATCTTTGCGCACAGAGCATGGTGCCGGTCGCAGGGAGCTCCGGAGAGCGGCTTGTGTGGAAAGACACCAGGGACAGGCGATCAGCTTGGGAGAGCCCGGTTTCTCGCTCTTCTCCCTCTCTTGTCGCCTAATACTAAGCAAAAAGCTTTCCTACTCTCTTTTGGAAGAAGAAACTGTGCCAGTAAAGAAAACATCCCCAATCTTTTTCTAGAATGTAGACGGAGGTCTTTAGAGGGTTTAGGAA
Source organism: Molothrus aeneus (assembly GCF_037042795.1). Classification (NCBI taxonomy): domain Eukaryota; kingdom Metazoa; phylum Chordata; class Aves; order Passeriformes; family Icteridae; genus Molothrus; species Molothrus aeneus. Next base: position 12,962,624 of record NC_089649.1, on the reverse strand, counting down.
GAAGTAAAAGAGAGATGCCAAAAACTGCTTCTATTCAAATATTAATGTCAAGGCAAAAGGTAAAAGAGTGGTCAAATACTGTTTTCTCTCTGTTTGAAAGCTACTCACAGTATGCCGGGGTGTGCGGCTTGGTTCTTCGCCTTTGGGCAGCTGCCACTCTCTCCGTCTCCCAAATGTGAAGGAGAGGCATTTTTGCGCACAGAGCATTGTGCTTTGTGCCGTGAGCTGCGGAGAGTGGGTTTTGTAGAAAGTCCCCTGGACCGGCGATCAGCTTGGGAGAGCCCGGTTTCTCGCTCTTCTCCCTCTCTTGTCGCCTAATACTTAGCAAAAAGCTTTTCCACACTCTTGTGGAAGAAGAAACTGTGCCAGTAAAGAAAACATCCCCAATCTTGTTCTAGAATGTAGACGGAGGTCTTTAGAGGGTCTAGGAAGAAGTAAAAGATAGATGCCAAAAACTGCTTCTATTCAAATATTAATGTCAATTGAAAAGGATAAACAGTGGGAAAGTACTGTTTTCTCTCCGTTTGAAAGCTGCTCCCACTATGCCGGGGTGTGCCGCTTGGTTCTGCGCCTTTCAGAAGCTGCCGCTCTCTCCGCTTCTTACAGGCGAAGAAGCGGCGTCTTTGCGCACAGAGCATGGTGCCGGTCGCAGGGAGATCCAGAGAGCGGCTTGTGTGGAAAGACACGAGGGACCGGCGATCAGCTTGGGAGAGCCCGGTTTCTCGCTCTTCTCCCTCTCTTGTCACCTAATACTTAGCAAAAGCTTTTCCACACTCTTTTGAAAGAAGAAACTGAGCAAGTAAAGAAAACATCCCCAATCTTGTTCTAGAATGTAGACGGAGGTCTTTAGAGGGTTTAGGAAGAAGTAAAAGATAGATGCCAAAAACTGCTTCTATTCAAATATTAATGTCAATGGAAAAGGTACAAGAGAGATCAAATACTGTTTTCTCTCCATTTGAAATCTGCTCCCACTATGCCGGGGTGTGGCGGCTTGGTTCTGCGCCTTTCAGAAGCTGCCGCTCTCTCCGCTTCTTAGAGGCGAAGAAGCGGCGTCTTTGCGCAAAGAGCATGGTGCCGGTGGCAGGGAGCTCCGGAGAGCGGCTTGTGTGGAAAGACACGAGGGACCGGCGATCAGCTTGGGAGAGCCCGGTTTCTCGCTCTTCTCCCTCTCTTGTCGCCTAATACTTAGCAAAAAGCTTTTCCACTCTCTTTTGGAAGAAGAAACTGTGCCAGTAAAGAAAACATGCCCAATCTTGTTCTAGAATGTAGACGGAGGTCTTTAGAGGGTTTAGGAAGAAGTAAAAGATAGATGCCAAAAACTGCTTCTATTCAAATATTAATGTCAATGGAAAAGGTAAAAGAGTGGTCAAATACTGTTTTCTCTCTGTTTGAAAGCTACTCACAGTATGCCGGGCTGTGCGGCTTGGTTCTGCGCCTTTGGGCAGCTGCCGCTCTCTCCGTCTCCCAAATGTGAAGGAGAGGCATTTTTGCGCACAGAGCATTGTGCTTTGTGCCGTGAGCTGCGGAGAGTGGGTTTTGTAGAAAGTCCCCTGGACCGGCGATCAGCTTGGGAGAGCCCGGTTTCTCGCTCTTCTCCCTCTCTTGCTGCCTAACACTTAGCAAAAAGCTTTTCCACTCTCTTTTGGAAGAAGAAACTGTGCCAGTAAAGAAAACATCCCCAATCTTGTTCTAGAATGTAGACGGAGGTCTTTAGAGGGTTTAGGAAGAAGTAAAAGATAGATGCCAAAAACTGCTTCTATTCAAATATTAATGTCAATGGAAAAGGATAAACAGTGGGAAAGTACTGTTTTCTCTCCGTTTGAAACCTGCTCCCACTATTCCGGGTTGTGGCGGCATGGTACTACGCCTTTCGGAAGCTGCCGCTCTCTCCGCTTCTTAGAGGCGAAGAAGCGGCGTCTTTGCGCACAGAGCATGGTGCCAGTGGCAGGGAGCTCCGGAGAGCGGCTTGTGTGGAAAGACACCAGGGACCGGCGATCAGCTTGGGAGAGCCCGGTTTCTCGCTCTTCTCCCTCTCTTGTCGCCTAATACTTAGCAAAAAGCTTTTCCACTCTCTTTTGGAAGAAGAAACTGAGCAAGTAAAGAAAACATGCCCAATCTTGTTCTAGAATGTAGACGGAGGTCTTTAGAGGGTCTAGGAAGAAGTAAAAGATAGATGCCAAAAACTGCTTCTATTCAAATATTAATGTCAATGGAAAAGGATAAACAGTGGGAATGTACTGTTTTCTCTCCGTTTGAAACCTGCTCCCACTATTCCGGGTTGTGGCGGCATGGTACTACGCCTTTCGGAAGCTGCCGCTCTCTCCGCTTCTTAGAGGCGAAGAAGCGGCATCTTTGCGCACAGAGCATGGTGCCGGTCGCAGGGAGCTCCGGAGAGCGGCTTGTGTGGAAAGACACCAGGGACAGGCGATCAGCTTGGGAGAGCCCGGTTTCTCGCTCTTCTCCCTCTCTTGTCGCCTAATACTAAGCAAAAAGCTTTTCTACTCTCTTTTGGAAGAAGAAACTGTGCCAGTAAAGAAAACATCCCCAATCTTGTTCTAGAATGTAGACGGAGGTCTTTAGAGGGTTTAGGAAGAAGTAAAAGAGAGATGCCAAAAACTGCTTCTATTCAAATATTAATGTCAAGGCAAAAGGTAAAAGAGTGGTCAAATACTGTTTTCTCTCTGTTTGAAAGCTACTCACAGTATGCCGGGGTGTGCGGCTTGGTTCTTCGCCTTTGGGCAGCTGCCACTCTCTCCGTCTCCCAAATGTGAAGGAGAGGCATTTTTGCGCACAGAGCATTGTGCTTTGTGCCGTGAGCTGCGGAGAGTGGGTTTTGTAGAAAGTCCCCTGGACCGGCGATCAGCTTGGGAGAGCCCGGTTTCTCGCTCTTCTCCCTCTCTTGTCGCCTAATACTTAGCAAAAAGCTTTTCCACACTCTTTTGGAAGAAGAAAGTGTGCCAGTAAAGAAAACATCCCCAATCTTGTTCTAGAATGTAGACGGAGGTCTTTAGAGGGTTTAGGAAGAAGTAAAAGATAGATGCCAAAAACTGCTTCTATTCAAATATTAATGTCAATTGAAAAGGATAAACAGTGGGAAAGTACTGTTTTCTCTCCGTTTGAAAGCTGCTCCCACTATGCCGGGGTGTGCCGCTTGGTTCTGCGCCTTTCAGAAGCTGCCGCTCTCTCCGCTTCTTAGAGGCGAAGAAGCGGCGTCTTTGCGCACAGAGCATGGTGCCGGTCGCAGGGAGATCCAGAGAGCGGCTTGTGTGGAAAGACACGAGGGACCGGCGATCAGCTTGGGAGAGCCCGGTTTCTCGCTCTTCTCCCTCTCTTGTCGCCTAATACTTAGCAAAAAGCTTTTCCACACTCTTTTGAAAGAAGAAACTGAGCAAGTAAAGAAAACATCCCCAATCTTGTTCTAGAATGTAGACGGAGGTCTTTAGAGGGTTAAGGAAGAAGTAAAAGATAGATGCCAAAAACTGCTTCTATTCAAATATTAATGTCAATGGAAAAGGATAAACAGTGGGAAAGTACTGTTTTCTCTCTGTTGTAAAGCTGCTCACAGTATGCCGGGGTGTGGCGGCTTGGTTCTAGGCCTTTCGGAAGCTGCCGCTCTCTCCGCTTCTTAGAGGCGAAGAAGCGGCATCTTTGCGCACAGAGCATGGTGCCGGTGGCAGGGAGCTCCGGAGAGCGGCTTGTGTGGAAAGACACCAGGGACCGGCGATCAGCTTGGGAGAGCCCGGTTTCTCGCTCTTCCCACTCTCTTGTCGCCTAATACTTAGCAAAAAGCTTTTCCACTCTCTTTTGGAAGAAGAAACTGTGCCAGTAAAGAAAACATCCCCAATCTTGTTCCAGAATGTAGACGGAGGTCTTTAGAGGGTCTAGGAAGAAGTAAAAGCTAAATGCCAAAAACTGCTGCTATTCAAATATTAATGTCAATGGAAAATGTAAAAGAGTGGTCAAATACTGTTTTCTCTCCGTTTGAAAGCTGCTCCCACTATTCCGGGGTGTGGCGGCATCGTACTACGCCTTTCGGAAGCTGCCGCTCTCTCCGCTTCGTAGAGGCGAAGAAGCGGCGTCTTTGCGCACAGAGCATGGTGCCGGTGGCAGGGAGCTCCGGAGAGCGGCTTGTGTGGAAAGACACCAGGGACCGGCGATCAGCTTGGGAGAGCCCGGTTTCTCGCTCTTCTCCCTATCTTGTCGCCTAATACTTAGCAAAAAGCTTTTCCACTCTCTTTTGGAAGAAGAAACTGTGCCAGTAAAGAAAACATCCCCAATCTTGTTCTAGAATGTAGACGGAGGTCTTTAGAGGGTTTAGGAAGAAGTAAAAGATAGATGCCAAAAACTGCTTCTATTCAAATATTAATGTCAATGGAAAAGGTAAAAGAGTGGTCAAATACTGTTTTCTCTCCGTTTGAAAGCTACTCACAGTATGCCGGGGTGTGCGGCTTGGTTCTTCGCCTTTGGGCAGCTGCCGCTCTCTCCGTCTCCCAAATGTGAAGGAGAGGCATTTTTGCGCACAGAGCATTGTGCTTTGTGCCGTGAGCTGCGGAGAGTGGGTTTTGTAGAAAGTCCCCTGGACCGGCGATCAGCTTGGGAGAGCCCGGTTTCTCGCTCTTCTCCCTCTCTTGTCGCCTAATACTTAGCAAAAAGCTTTTCCACACTCTTTTGGAAGAAGAAACTGAGCAAGTAAAGAAAACATCCCCAATCTTGTTCTAGAATGTAGACGGAGGTCTTTAGAGGGTTTAGGAAGAAGTAAAAGATAGATGCCAAAAACTGCTTCTATTCAAATATTAATGTCAATGGAAAAGGTAAAAGAGAGATCAAATACTGTTTTCTCTCCATTTGAAATCTGCTCCCACTATGCCGGGGTGTGGCGGCTTGGTTCTGCGCCTTTCAGAAGCTGCCGCTCTCTCCGCTTCTTAGAGGCGAAGAAGCGGCGTCTTTGCGCACAGAGCATGGTGCCGGTGGCAGGGAGCTCCGGAGAGCGGCTTGTGTGGAAAGACACCAGGGACCGGCGATCAGCTTGGGAGAGCCCGGTTTCTCGCTCTTCTCCCTCTCTTGTCGCCTAATACTTAGCAAAAAGCTGTTCCACACTCTTTTGGAAGAAGAAACTGTGCCAGTAAAGAAAATATGCCCAATCTTGTTCTAGAATGTAGACGGAGGTCTTTAGAGGGTCTAGGAAGAAGTAAAAGATAGATGCCAAAAACTGCTTCTATTCAAATATTAATGTCAATGGAAAAGGATAAACAGTGGGAAAGTACTGTTTTCTCTCTGTTGTAAAGCTGCTCACAGTATGCCGGGGTGTGGCGGCTTGGTTCTACGCCTTTCGGAAGCTGCCGCTCTCTCCGCTTCTTAGAGGCGAAGAAGCGGCGTCTTTGCGCACAGAGCATGGTGCCGGTGGCAGGGAGCTCCGGAGAGCGGCTTGTGTGGAAAGACACCAGGGACCGGCGATCAGCTTGGGAGAGCCCGGTTTCTCGCTCTTCTCCCTCTCTTGTCGCCTAATACTTAGCAAAAAGCTTTTCCACTCTCTTTTGGAAGAAGAAACTGTGCCAGTAAAGAAAACATCCCCAATCTTGTTCTAGAATGTAGACGGAGGTCTTTAGAGGGTTTAGGAAGAAGTAAAAGATAGATGCCAAAAACTGCTTCTATTCAAATATTAATGTCAATGGAAAAGGTAAAAGAGTGGTCAAATACTGTTTTCTCTCCGTTTGAAAGCTACTCACAGTATGCCGGGGTGTGCGGCTTGGTTCTTCGCCTTTGGGCAGCTGCCGCTCTCTCCGTCTCCCAAATGTGAAGGAGAGGCATTTTTGCGCACAGAGCATTGTGCTTTGTGCCGTGAGCTGCGGAGAGTGGGTTTTGTAGAAAGTCCCCTGGACCGGCGATCAGCTTGGGAGAGCCCGGTTTCTCGCTCTTCTCCCTCTCTTGTCGCCTAATACTTAGCAAAAAGCTTTTCCACACTCTTTTGGAAGAAGAAACTGTGCCAGTAAAGAAAACATCCCCAATCTTGTTCCAGAATGTAGACGGAGGTCTTTAGAGGGTCTAGGAAGAAGTAAAAGATAGATGCCAAAAACTGCTTCTATTCAAATATTAATGTCAATGGAAAATGTAAAAGAGTGGTCAAATACTGTTTTCTCTCCGTTTGAAAGCTGCTCCCACTCTTCCGGTTTGTGGTGGCATGGTACTACGCCTTTCGGAAGCTGCCGCTCTCTCCGCTTCTTAGAGGCGAAGAAGCGGCGTCTTTGCGCACAGAGCATGGTGCCGGTGGCAGGGAGCTGCGGAGAGCGGCTTGTGTGGAAAGACACGAGGGACCGGCGATCAGCTTGGGAGAGCCCGGTTTCTCGCTCTTCTCCCTCTCTTGCTGCCTAACACTTAGCAAAAAGCTTTTCCACTCTCTTTTGGAAGAAGAAACTGTGCCAGTAAAGAAAACATCCCCAATCTTGTTCTAGAATGTAGACGGAGGTCTTTAGAGGGTTTAGGAAGAAGTAAAAGATAGATGCCAAAAACTGCTTCTATTCAAATATTAATGTCAATGGAAAAGGATAAACAGTGGGAAAGTACTGTTTTCTCTCCGTTTGAAACCTGCTCCCACTATTCCGGGTTGTGGCGGCATGGTACTACGCCTTTCGGAAGCTGCCGCTCTCTCCGCTTCTTAGAGGCGAAGAAGCGGCGTCTTTGCGCACAGAGCATGGTGCCGGTGGCAGGGAGCTCCGGAGAGCGGCTTGTGTGGAAAGACACCAGGGACCGGCGATCAGCTTGGGAGAGCCCGGTTTCTCGCTCTTCTCCCTCTCTTGTCGCCTAATACTTAGCAAAAAGCTTTTCCACTCTCTTTTGGAAGAAGAAACTGAGCAAGTAAAGAAAACATGCCCAATCTTGTTCTAGAATGTAGACGGAGGTCTTTAGAGGGTCTAGGAAGAAGTAAAAGATAGATGCCAAAAACTGCTTCTATTCAAATATTAATGTCAATGGAAAAGGATAAACAGTGGGAATGTACTGTTTTCTCTCCATTTGAAACCTGCTCCCACTATTCCGGGTTGTGGCGGCATGGTACTACGCCTTTCGGAAGCTGCCGCTCTCTCCGCTTCTTAGAGGCGAAGAAGCGGCATCTTTGCGCACAGAGCATGGTGCCGGTCGCAGGGAGCTCCGGAGAGCGGCTTGTGTGGAAAGACACCAGGGACAGGCGATCAGCTTGGGAGAGCCCGGTTTCTCGCTCTTCTCCCTCTCTTGTCGCCTAATACTAAGCAAAAAGCTTTTCTACTCTCTTTTGGAAGAAGAAACTGTGCCAGTAAAGAAAACATCCCCAATCTTGTTCTAGAATGTAGACGGAGGTCTTTAGAGGGTTTAGGAAGAAGTAAAAGAGAGATGCCAAAAACTGCTTCTATTCAAATATTAATGTCAAGGCAAAAGGTAAAAGAGTGGTCAAATACTGTTTTCTCTCTGTTTGAAAGCTACTCACAGTATGCCGGGGTGTGCGGCTTGGTTCTTCGCCTTTGGGCAGCTGCCACTCTCTCCGTCTCCCAAATGTGAAGGAGAGGCATTTTTGCGCACAGAGCATTGTGCTTTGTGCCGTGAGCTGCGGAGAGTGGGTTTTGTAGAAAGTCCCCTGGACCGGCGATCAGCTTGGGAGAGCCCGGTTTCTCGCTCTTCTCCCTCTCTTGTCGCCTAATACTTAGCAAAAAGCTTTTCCACACTCTTTTGGAAGAAGAAACTGTGCCAGTAAAGAAAACATCCCCAATCTTGTTCTAGAATGTAGACGGAGGTCTTTAGAGGGTTTAGGAAGAAGTAAAAGATAGATGCCAAAAACTGCTTCTATTCAAATATTAATGTCAATTGAAAAGGATAAACAGTGGGAAAGTACTGTTTTCTCTCCGTTTGAAAGCTGCTCCCACTATGCTGGGGTGTGCCGCTTGGTTCTGCGCCTTTCAGAAGCTGCCGCTCTCTCCGCTTCTTAGAGGCGAAGAAGCGGCGTCTTTGCGCACAGAGCATGGTGCCGGTCGCAGGGAGATCCAGAGAGCGGCTTGTGTGGAAAGACACGAGGGACCGGCGATCAGCTTGGGAGAGCCCGGTTTCTCGCTCTTCTCCCTCTCTTGTCGCCTAATACTTAGCAAAAAGCTTTTCCACACTCTTTTGAAAGAAGAAACTGAGCAAGTAAAGAAAACATCCCCAATCTTGTTCTAGAATGTAGACGGAGGTCTTTAGAGGGTCTAGGAAGAAGTAAAAGATAGATGCCAAAAACTGCTTCTATTCAAATATTAATGTCAATGGAAAAGGTAAAAGAGAGATCAAATACTGTTTTCTCTCCATTTGAAATCTGCTCCCACTATGCCGGGGTGTGGCGGCTTGGTTCTGCGCCTTTCAGAAGCTGCCGCTCTCTCCGCTTCTTAGAGGCGAAGAAGCGGCGTCTTTGCGCACAGAGCATGGTGCCGGTGGCAGGGAGCTCCGGAGAGCGGCTTGTGTGGAAAGACACGAGGGACCGGCGATCAGCTTGGGAGAGCCCGGTTTCTCGCTCTTCTCCCTCTCTTGTCGCCTAATACTTAGCAAAAAGCTTTTCCACTCTCTTTTGGAAGAAGAAACTGTGCCAGTAAAGAAAACATCCCCAATCTTGTTCTAGAATGTAGACGGAGGTCTTTAGAGGGTTTAGGAAGAAGTAAAAGATAGATGCCAAAAACTGCTTCTATTCAAATATTAATGTCAATGGAAAAGGTAAAAGAGTGGTCAAATACTGTTTTCTCTCTGTTTGAAAGCTACTCACAGTATGCCGGGCTGTGCGGCTTGGTTCTGCGCCTTTGGGCAGCTGCCGCTCTCTCCGTCTCCCAAATGTGAAGGAGAGGCATTTTTGCGCACAGAGCATTGTGCTTTGTGCCGTGAGCTGCGGAGAGTGGGTTTTGTAGAAAGTCCCCTGGACCGGCGATCAGCTTGGGAGAGCCCGGTTTCTCGCTCTTCTCCCTCTCTTGCTGCCTAACACTTAGCAAAAAGCTTTTCCACTCTCTTTTGGAAGAAGAAACTGTGCCAGTAAAGAAAACATCCCCAATCTTGTTCTAGAATGTAGACGGAGGTCTTTAGAGGGTTTAGGAAGAAGTAAAAGATAGATGCCAAAAACTGCTTCTATTCAAATATTAATGTCAATGGAAAAGGATAAACAGTGGGAAAGTACTGTTTTCTCTCTGTTGTAAAGCTGCTCACAGTATGCCGGGGTGTGGCGGCTTGGTTCTACGCCTTTCGGAAGCTGCCGCTCTCTCCGCTTCTTAGAGGCGAAGAAGCGGCGTCTTTGCGCACAGAGCATGGTGCCGGTGGCAGGGAGCTCCGGAGAGCGGCTTGTGTGGAAAGACACCAGGGACCGGCGATCAGCTTGGGAGAGCCCGGTTTCTCGCTCTTCCCACTCTCTTGTCGCCTAATACTTAGCAAAAAGCTTTTCCACTCTCTTTTGGAAGAAGAAACTGTGCCAGTAAAGAAAACATCCCCAATCTTGTTCCAGAATGTAGACGGAGGTCTTTAGAGGGTCTAGGAAGAAGTAAAAGCTAAATGCCAAAAACTGCTGCTATTCAAATATTAATGTCAATGGAAAATGTAAAAGAGTGGTCAAATACTGTTTTCTCTCCGTTTGAAAGCTGCTCCCACTATTCCGGGGTGTGGCGGCATCGTACTACGCCTTTCGGAAGCTGCCGCTCTCTCCGCTTCGTAGAGGCGAAGAAGCGGCGTCTTTGCGCACAGAGCATGGTGCCGGTGGCAGGGAGCTCCGGAGAGCGGCTTGTGTGGAAAGACACCAGGGACCGGCGATCAGCTTGGGAGAGCCCGGTTTCTCGATCTTCTCCCTCTCTTGTCGCCTAATACTTAGCAAAAAGCTTTTCCACTCTCTTTTGGAAGAAGAAACTGTGCCAGTAAAGAAAACATCCCCAATCTTGTTCTAGAATGTAGACGGAGGTCTTTAGAGGGTTTAGGAAGAAGTAAAAGATAGATGCCAAAAACTGCTTCTATTCAAATATTAATGTCAATGGAAAAGGTAAAAGAGTGGTCAAATACTGTTTTCTCTCCGTTTGAAAGCTACTCACAGTATGCCGGGCTGTGCGGCTTGGTTCTTCGCCTTTGGGCAGCTGCCGCTCTCTCCGTCTCCCAAATGTGAAGGAGAGGCATTTTTGCGCACAGAGCATTGTGCTTTGTGCCGTGAGCTGCGGAGAGTGGGTTTTGTAGAAAGTCCCCTGGACCGGCGATCAGCTTGGGAGAGCCCGGTTTCTCGCTCTTCTCCCTCTCTTGTCGCCTAATACTTAGCAAAAAGCTTTTCCACACTCTTTTGGAAGAAGAAACTGTGCCAGTAAAGAAAACATCCCCAATCTTGTTCTAGAATGTAGACGGAGGTCTTTAGAGGGTTTAGGAAGAAGTAAAAGATAGATGCCAAAAACTGCTTCTATTCAAATATTAATGTCAATGGAAAAGGATAAACAGGGGGAAAGTACTGTTTTCTCTCCGTTTGAAACCTGCTCCCACTATTCCGGGTTGTGGCGGCATGGTACTACGCCTTTCGGAAGCTGCCGCTCTCTCCGCTTCTTAGAGGCGAAGAAGCGGCGTCTTTGCGCACAGAGCATGGTGCCGGTGGCAGGGAGCTCCGGAGAGCGGCTTGTGTGGAAAGACACCAGGGACCGGCGATCAGCTTGGGAGAGCCCGGTTTCTCGCTCTTCTCCCTCTCTTGTCGCCTAATACTTAGCAAAAAGCTGTTCCACACTCTTTTGGAAGAAGAAACTGTGCCAGTAAAGAAAATATGCCCAATCTTGTTCTAGAATGTAGACGGAGGTCTTTAGAGGGTCTAGGAAGAAGTAAAAGATAGATGCCAAAAACTGCTTCTATTCAAATATTAATGTCAATGGAAAAGGATAAACAGTGGGAAAGTACTGTTTTCTCTCTGTTGTAAAGCTGCTCACAGTATGCCGGGGTGTGGCGGCTTGGTTCTACGCCTTTCGGAAGCTGCCGCTCTCTCCGCTTCTTAGAGGCGAAGAAGCGGCATCTTTGCGCACAGAGCATGGTGCCGGTGGCAGGGAGCTCCGGAGAGCGGCTTGTGTGGAAAGACACCAGGGACCGGCGATCAGCTTGGGAGAGCCCGGTTTCTCGCTCTTCCCACTCTCTTGTCGCCTAATACTTAGCAAAAAGCTTTTCCACTCTCTTTTGGAAGAAGAAACTGTGCCAGTAAAGAAAACATCCCCAAACTTGTTCTGGAATGTAGATGGAGGTCTTTAGAGGGTCTAGGAAGAAGTAAAAGCTAAATGCCAAAAACTGCTGCTATTCAAATATTAATGTCAATGGAAAATGTAAAAGAGTGGTCAAATACTGTTTTCTCTCCGTTTGAAAGCTGCTCCCACTATTCCGGGGTGTGGCGGCATCGTACTACGCCTTTCGGAAGCTGCCGCTCTCTCCGCTTCGTAGAGGCGAAGAAGCGGCGTCTTTGCGCACAGAGCATGGTGCCGGTGGCAGGGAGCTCCGGAGAGCGGCTTGTGTGGAAAGACACCAGGGACCGGCGATCAGCTTGGGAGAGCCCGGTTTCTCGATCTTCTCCCTCTCTTGTCGCCTAATACTAAGCAAAAAGCTTTTCTACTCTCTTTTGGAAGAAGAAACTGTGCCAGTAAAGAAAACATCCCCAATCTTGTTCTAGAATGTAGACGGAGGTCTTTAGAGGGTTTAGGAAGAAGTAAAAGAGAGATGCCAAAAACTGCTTCTATTCAAATATTAATGTCAAGGCAAAAGGTAAAAGAGTGGTCAAATACTGTTTTCTCTCTGTTTGAAAGCTACTCACAGTATGCCGGGGTGTGCGGCTTGGTTCTTCGCCTTTGGGCAGCTGCCACTCTCTCCGTCTCCCAAATGTGAAGGAGAGGCATTTTTGCGCACAGAGCATTGTGCTTTGTGCCGTGAGCTGCGGAGAGTGGGTTTTGTAGAAAGTCCCCTGGACCGGCGATCAGCTTGGGAGAGCCCGGTTTCTCGCTCTTCTCCCTCTCTTGTCGCCTAATACTTAGCAAAAAGCTTTTCCACACTCTTTTGGAAGAAGAAACTGTGCCAGTAAAGAAAACATCCCCAATCTTGTTCTAGAATGTAGACGGAGGTCTTTAGAGGGTTTAGGAAGAAGTAAAAGATAGATGCCAAAAACTGCTTCTATTCAAATATTAATGTCAATTGAAAAGGATAAACAGTGGGAAAGTACTGTTTTCTCTCCGTTTGAAAGCTGCTCCCACTATGCCGGGGTGTGCCGCTTGGTTCTGCGCCTTTCAGAAGCTGCCGCTCTCTCCGCTTCTTAGAGGCGAAGAAGCGGCGTCTTTGCGCACAGAGCATGGTGCCGGTCGCAGGGAGATCCAGAGAGCGGCTTGTGTGGAAAGACACGAGGGACCGGCGATCAGCTTGGGAGAGCCCGGTTTCTCGCTCTTCTCCCTCTCTTGTCGCCTAATACTTAGCAAAAAGCTTTTCCACACTCTTTTGAAAGAAGAAACTGAGCAAGTAAAGAAAACATCCCCAATCTTGTTCTAGAATGTAGACGGAGGTCTTTAGAGGGTTTAGGAAGAAGGAAAAGATAGATGCCAAAAACTGCTTCTATTCAAATATTAATGTCAATGGAAAAGGTAAAAGAGAGATCAAATACTGTTTTCTCTCCATTTGAAATCTGCTCCCACTATACCGGGGTGTGGCGGCTTGGTTCTGCGCCTTTCAGAAGCTGCCGCTCTCTCCGCTTCTTAGAGGCGAAGAAGCGGCGTCTTTGCGCACAGAGCATGGTGCCGGTGGCAGGGAGCTCCGGAGAGCGGCTTGTGTGGAAAGACACGAGGGACCGGCGATCAGCTTGGGAGAGCCCGGTTTCTCGCTCTTCTCCCTCTCTTGTCGCCTAATACTTAGCAAAAACTTTTCCACACTCTTTTGGAAGAAGAAACTGTGCCAGTAAAGAAAACATCCCCAATCTTGTTCTAGAATGTAGACGGAGGTCTTTAGAGGGTTTAGGAAGAAGTAAAAGATAGATGGCAAAAACTGCTTCTATTCAAATATTAATGTCAATGGAAAAGGTAAAAGAGTGGTCAAATACTGTTTTCTCTCTGTTTGAAAGCTACTCACAGTATGCCGGGCTGTGCGGCTTGGTTCTGCGCCTTTGGGCAGCTGCCGCTCTCTCCGTCTCCCAAATGTGAAGGAGAGGCATTTTTGCGCACAGAGCATTGTGCTTTGTGCCGTGAGCTGCGGAGAGTGGGTTTTGTAGAAAGTCCCCTGGACCGGCGATCAGCTTGGGAGAGCCCGGTTTCTCGCTCTTCTCCCTCTCTTGCTGCCTAACACTTAGCAAAAAGCTTTTCCACTCTCTTTTGGAAGAAGAAACTGTGCCAGTAAAGAAAACATCCCCAATCTTGTTCTAGAATGTAGACGGAGGTCTTTAGAGGGTTTAGGAAGAAGTAAAAGATAGATGCCAAAAACTGCTTCTATTCAAATATTAATGTCAATGGAAAAGGATAAACAGTGGGAAAGTACTGTTTTCTCTCTGTTGTAAAGCTGCTCACAGTATGCCGGGGTGTGGCGGCTTGGTTCTACGCCTTTCGGAAGCTGCCGCTCTCTCCGCTTCTTAGAGGCGAAGAAGCGGCGTCTTTGCGCACAGAGCATGGTGCCGGTGGCAGGGAGCTCCGGAGAGCGGCTTGTGCGGAAAGACACCAGGGACCGGCGATCAGCTTGGGAGAGCCCGGTTTCTCGCTCTTCCCACTCTCTTGTCGCCTAATACTTAGCAAAAAGCTTTTCCACTCTCTTTTGGAAGAAGAAACTGTGCCAGTAAAGAAAACATCCCCAATCTTGTTCCAGAATGTAGACGGAGGTCTTTAGAGGGTCTAGGAAGAAGTAAAAGCTAAATGCCAAAAACTGCTGCTATTCAAATATTAATGTCAATGGAAAATGTAAAAGAGTGGTCAAATACTGTTTTCTCTCCGTTTGAAAGCTGCTCCCACTATTCCGGGGTGTGGCGGCATCGTACTACGCCTTTCGGAAGCTGCCGCTCTCTCCGCTTCGTAGAGGCGAAGAAGCGGCGTCTTTGCGCACAGAGCATGGTGCCGGTGGCAGGGAGCTCCGGAGAGCGGCTTGTGTGGAAAGACACCAGGGACCGGCGATCAGCTTGGGAGAGCCCGGTTTCTCGATCTTCTCCCTCTCTTGTCGCCTAATACTTAGCAAAAAGCTTTTCCACTCTCTTTTGGAAGAAGAAACTGTGCCAGTAAAGAAAACATCCCCAATCTTGTTCTAGAATGTAGACGGAGGTCTTTAGAGGGTTTAGGAAGAAGTAAAAGATAGATGCCAAAAACTGCTTCTATTCAAATATTAATGTCAATGGAAAAGGTAAAAGAGTGGTCAAATACTGTTTTCTCTCCGTTTGAAAGCTACTCACAGTATGCCGGGCTGTGCGGCTTGGTTCTTCACCTTTGGGCAGCTGCCGCTCTCTCCGTCTCCCAAATGTGAAGGAGAGGCATTTTTGCGCACAGAGCATTGTGCTTTGTGCCGTGAGCTGCGGAGAGTGGGTTTTGTAGAAAGTCCCCTGGACCGGCGATCAGCTTGGGAGAGCCCGGTTTCTCGCTCTTCTCCCTCTCTTGTCGCCTAATACTTAGCAAAAAGCTTTTCCACACTCTTTTGGAAGAAGAAACTGTGCCAGTAAAGAAAACATCCCCAATCTTGTTCTAGAATGTAGACGGAGGTCTTTAGAGGGTCTAGGAAGAAGTAAAAGATAGATGCCAAAAACTGCTTCTATTCAAATATTAATGTCAATGGAAAATGTAAAAGAGTGGTCAAATACTGTTTTCTCTCCGTTTGAAAGCTGCTCCCACTCTTCCGGTTTGTGGTGGCATGGTACTACGCCTTTCGGAAGCTGCCGCTCTCTCCGCTTCTTAGAGGCGAAGAAGCGGCGTCTTTGCGCACAGAGCATGGTGCCGGTGGCAGGGAGCTGCGGAGAGCGGCTTGTGTGGAAAGACACCAGGGACCGGCGATCAGCTTGGGAGAGCCCGGTTTCTCGCTCTTCTCCCTCTCTTGTCGCCTAATACTTAGCAAAAAGCTTTTCCACACTCTTTTGGAAGAAGAAACTGTGCCAGTAAAGAAAACATCCCCAATCTTGTTCTAGAATGTAGACGGAGGTCTTTAGAGAGTTTAGGAAGAAGTAAAAGATAGATGCCAAAAACTGCTTCTATTCAAATATTAATGTCAATGGAAAAGGTAAAAGAGAGATCAAATACTGTTTTCTCTCCATTTGAAATCTGCTCCCACTATACCGGGGTGTGGCGGCTTGGTTCTGCGCCTTTCAGAAGCTGCCGCTCTCTCCGCTTCTTAGAGGCGAAGAAGCGGCGTCTTTGCGCACAGAGCATGGTGCCGGTGGCAGGGAGCTCCGGAGAGCGGCTTGTGTGGAAAGACACGAGGGACCGGCGATCAGCTTGGGAGAGCCCGGTTTCTCGCTCTTCTCCCTCTCTTGTCGCCTAATACTTAGCAAAAACTTTTCCACACTCTTTTGGAAGAAGAAACTGTGCCAGTAAAGAAAACATCCCCAATCTTGTTCTAGAATGTAGACGGAGGTCTTTAGAGGGTTTAGGAAGAAGTAAAAGATAGATGCCAAAAACTGCTTCTATTCAAATATTAATGTCAATGGAAAAGGTAAAAGAGTGGTCAAATACTGTTTTCTCTCTGTTTGAAAGCTACTCACAGTATGCCGGGCTGTGCGGCTTGGTTCTGCGCCTTTGGGCAGCTGCCGCTCTCTCCGTCTCCCAAATGTGAAGGAGAGGCATTTTTGCGCACAGAGCATTGTGCTTTGTGCCGTGAGCTGCGGAGAGTGGGTTTTGTAGAAAGTCCCCTGGACCGGCGATCAGCTTGGGAGAGCCCGGTTTCTCGCTCTTCTCCCTCTCTTGCTGCCTAACACTTAGCAAAAAGCTTTTCCACTCTCTTTTGGAAGAAGAAACTGTGCCAGTAAAGAAAACATCCCCAATCTTGTTCTAGAATGTAGACGGAGGTCTTTAGAGGGTTTAGGAAGAAGTAAAAGATAGATGCCAAAAACTGCTTCTATTCAAATATTAATGTCAATGGAAAAGGATAAACAGTGGGAAAGTACTGTTTTCTCTCTGTTGTAAAGCTGCTCACAGTATGCCGGGGTGTGGCGGCTTGGTTCTACGCCTTTCGGAAGCTGCCGCTCTCTCCGCTTCTTAGAGGCGAAGAAGCGGCGTCTTTGCGCACAGAGCATGGTGCCGGTGGCAGGGAGCTCCGGAGAGCGGCTTGTGTGGAAAGACACCAGGGACCGGCGATCAGCTTGGGAGAGCCCGGTTTCTCGCTCTTCCCACTCTCTTGTCGCCTAATACTTAGCAAAAAGCTTTTCCACTCTCTTTTGGAAGAAGAAACTGTGCCAGTAAAGAAAACATCCCCAATCTTGTTCCAGAATGTAGACGGAGGTCTTTAGAGGGTCTAGGAAGAAGTAAAAGCTAAATGCCAAAAACTGCTGCTATTCAAATATTAATGTCAATGGAAAATGTAAAAGAGTGGTCAAATACTGTTTTCTCTCCGTTTGAAAGCTGCTCCCACTATTCCGGGGTGTGGCGGCATCGTACTACGCCTTTCGGAAGCTGCCGCTCTCTCCGCTTCGTAGAGGCGAAGAAGCGGCATCTTTGCGCACAGAGCATGGTGCCGGTGGCAGGGAGCTCCGGAGAGCGGCTTGTGTGGAAAGACACCAGGGACCGGCGATCAGCTTGGGAGAGCCCGGTTTCTCGATCTTCTCCCTCTCTTGTCGCCTAATACTTAGCAAAAAGCTTTTCCACTCTCTTTTGGAAGAAGAAACTGTGCCAGTAAAGAAAACATCCCCAATCTTGTTCTAGAATGTAGACGGAGGTCTTTAGAGGGTTTAGGAAGAAGTAAAAGATAGATGCCAAAAACTGCTTCTATTCAAATATTAATGTCAATGGAAAAGGTAAAAGAGTGGTCAAATACTGTTTTCTCTCCGTTTGAAAGCTACTCACAGTATGCCGGGCTGTGCGGCTTGGTTCTTCGCCTTTGGGCAGCTGCCGCTCTCTCCGTCTCCCAAATGTGAAGGAGAGGCATTTTTGCGCACAGAGCATTGTGCTTTGTGCCGTGAGCTGCGGAGAGTGGGTTTTGTAGAAAGTCCCCTGGACCGGCGATCAGCTTGGGAGAGCCCGGTTTCTCGCTCTTCTCCCTCTCTTGTCGCCTAATACTTAGCAAAAAGCTTTTCCACACTCTTTTGGAAGAAGAAACTGTGCCAGTAAAGAAAACATCCCCAATCTTGTTCTAGAATGTAGACGGAGGTCTTTAGAGGGTTTAGGAAGAAGTAAAAGATAGATGCCAAAAACTGCTTCTATTCAAATATTAATGTCAATGGAAAAGGATAAACAGTGGGAAAGTACTGTTTTCTCTCCGTTTGAAACCTGCTCCCACTATTCCGGGTTGTGGCGGCATGGTACTACGCCTTTCGGAAGCTGCCGCTCTCTCCGCTTCTTAGAGGCGAAGAAGCGGCGTCTTTGCGCACAGAGCATGGTGCCGGTGGCAGGGAGCTCCGGAGAGCGGCTTGTGTGGAAAGACACCAGGGACCGGCGATCAGCTTGGGAGAGCCCGGTTTCTCGCTCTTCTCCCTCTCTTGTCGCCTAATACTTAGCAAAAACTGTTCCACACTCTTTTGGAAGAAGAAACTGTGCCAGTAAAGAAAATATGCCCAATCTTGTTCTAGAATGTAGACGGAGGTCTTTAGAGGGTCTAGGAAGAAGTAAAAGATAGATGCCAAAAACTGCTTCTATTCAAATATTAATGTCAATGGAAAAGGATAAACAGTGGGAAAGTACTGTTTTCTCTCTGTTGTAAAGCTGCTCACAGTATGCCGGGGTGTGGCGGCTTGGTTCTACGCCTTTCGGAAGCTGCCGCTCTCTCCGCTTCTTAGAGGCGAAGAAGCGGCATCTTTGCGCACAGAGCATGGTGCCGGTGGCAGGGAGCTCCGGAGAGCGGCTTGTGTGGAAAGACACCAGGGACCGGCGATCAGCTTGGGAGAGCCCGGTTTCTCGCTCTTCCCACTCTCTTGTCGCCTAATACTTAGCAAAAAGCTTTTCCACTCTCTTTTGGAAGAAGAAACTGTGCCAGTAAAGAAAACATCCCCAATCTTGTTCCAGAATGTAGACGGAGGTCTTTAGAGGGTCTAGGAAGAAGTAAAAGCTAAATGCCAAAAACTGCTGCTATTCAAATATTAATGTCAATGGAAAATGTAAAAGAGTGGTCAAATACTGTTTTCTCTCCGTTTGAAAGCTGCTCCCACTATTCCGGGGTGTGGCGGCATCGTACTACGCCTTTCGGAAGCTGCCGCTCTCTCCGCTTCGTAGAGGCGAAGAAGCGGCGTCTTTGCGCACAGAGCATGGTGCCGGTGGCAGGGAGCTCCGGAGAGCGGCTTGTGTGGAAAGACACCAGGGACCGGCGATCAGCTTGGGAGAGCCCGGTTTCTCGCTCTTCTCCCTCTCTTGTCGCCTAATACTTAGCAAAAAGCTTTTCCACTCTCTTTTGGAAGAAGAAACTGTGCCAGTAAAGAAAACATCCCCAATCTTGTTCTAGAATGTAGACGGAGGTCTTTAGAGGGTTTAGGAAGAAGTAAAAGATAGATGCCAAAAACTGCTTCTATTCAAATATTAATGTCAATGGAAAAGGTAAAAGAGTGGTCAAATACTGTTTTATCTCCGTTTGAAAGCTACTCACAGTATGCCGGGGTGTGCGGCTTGGTTCTTCGCCTTTGGGCAGCTGCCGCTCTCTCCGTCTCCCAAATGTGAAGGAGAGGCATTTTTGCGCACAGAGCATTGTGCTTTGTGCCGTGAGCTGCGGAGTGTGGGTTTTGTAGAAAGTCCCCTGGACCGGCGATCAGCTTGGGAGAGCCCGGTTTCTCGCTCTTCTCCCTCTCTTGTCGCCTAATACTTAGCAAAAAGCTTTTCCACACTCTTTTGGAAGAAGAAACTGTGCCAGTAAAGAAAACATCCCCAATCTTGTTCCAGAATGTAGACGGAGGTCTTTAGAGGGTCTAGGAAGAAGTAAAAGATAGATGCCAAAAACTGCTTCTATTCAAATATTAATGTCAATGGAAAATGTAAAAGAGTGGTCAAATACTGTTTTCTCTCCGTTTGAAAGCTGCTCCCACTCTTCCGGTTTGTGGTGGCATGGTACTACGCCTTTCGGAAGCTGCCGCTCTCTCCGCTTCTTAGAGGCGAAGAAGCGGCGTCTTTGCGCACAGAGCATGGTGCCGGTGGCAGGGAGCTGCGGAGAGCGGCTTGTGTGGAAAGACACCAGGGACCGGCGATCAGCTTGGGAGAGCCCGGTTTCTCGCTCTTCTCCCTCTCTTGTCGCCTAATACTTAGCAAAAAGCTTTTCCACACTCTTTTGGAAGAAGAAACTGTGCCAGTAAAGAAAACATCCCCAATCTTGTTCTAGAATGTAGACGGAGGTCTTTAGAGAGTTTAGGAAGAAGTAAAAGATAGATGCCAAAAACTGCTTCTATTCAAATATTAATGTCAATGGAAAAGGTAAAAGAGTGGTCAAATAATGTTTTCTCTATGTTTGAAAGCTACTCACAGTATGCCGGGGTGTGCGGCTTGGTGCTTCGTCTTTGGGCAGCTGCCACTCTCTCCGTCTCCCAAATGTGAAGGAGAGGCATTTTTGCGCACAGAGCATTGTGCTTTGTGCCGTGAGCTGCGGAGAGTGGGTTTTGTAGAAAGTCCCCTGGACCGGCAATCAGCTTGGGAGAGCCCGGTTTCTCGCTCTTCTCCCTCTCTTGTCGCCTAATACTTAGCAAAAAGCTTTTCCACACTCTTTTGGAAGAAGAAACTGTGCCAGTAAAGAAAACATCCCCAATCTTGTTCTAGAATGTAGACGGAGGTCTTTAGAGGGTTTAGGAAGAAGTAAAAGATAGATGCCAAAAACTGCTTCTATTCAAATATTAATGTCAATTGAAAAGGATAAACAGTGGGAAAGTACTGTTTTCTCTCCGTTTGAAAGCTGCTCCCACTATGCCGGGGTGTGCCGCTTGGTTCTGCGCCTTTCAGAAGCTGCCGCTCTCTCCGCTTCTTACAGGCGAAGAAGCGGCGTCTTTGCGCACAGAGCATGGTGCCGGTCGCAGGGAGATCCAGAGAGCGGCTTGTGTGGAAAGACACCAGGGACCGGCGATCAGCTTGGGAGAGCCCGGTTTCTCGCTCTTCTCCCTCTCTTGTCGCCTAATACTTAGCAAAAAGCTTTTCCACACTCTTTTGAAAGAAGAAACTGAGCAAGTAAAGAAAACATCCCCAATCTTGTTCTAGAATGTAGACGGAGGTCTTTAGAGGGTTTAGGAAGAAGTAAAAGATAGATGCCAAAAACTGCTTCTATTCAAATATTAATGTCAATGGAAAAGGTAAAAGAGAGATCAAATACTGTTTTCTCTCCATTTGAAATCTGCTCCCACTATGCCGGGGTGTGGCGGCTTGGTTCTGCGCCTTTCAGAAGCTGCCGCTCTCTCCGCTTCTTAGAGGCGAAGAAGCGGCGTCTTTGCGCACAGAGCATGGTGCCGGTGGCAGGGAGCTCCGGAGAGCGGCTTGTGTGGAAAGACACGAGGGACCGGCGATCAGCTTGGGAGAGCCCGGTTTCTCGCTCTTCTCCCTCTCTTGTCGCCTAATACTTAGCAAAAAGCTTTTCCACTCTCTTTTGGAAGAAGAAACTGTGCCAGTAAAGAAAACATCCCCAATCTTGTTCTAGAATGTAGACGGAGGTCTTTAGAGGGTTTAGGAAGAAGTAAAAGATAGATGCCAAAAACTGCTTCTATTCAAATATTAATGTCAATGGAAAAGGTAAAAGAGTGGTCAAATACTGTTTTCTCTCTGTTTGAAAGCTACTCACAGTATGCCGGGCTGTGCGGCTTGGTTCTGCGCCTTTGGGCAGCTGCCGCTCTCTCCGTCTCCCAAATGTGAAGGAGAGGCATTTTTGCGCACAGAGCATTGTGCTTTGTGCCGTGAGCTGCGGAGAGTGGGTTTTGTAGAAAGTCCCCTGGACCGGCGATCAGCTTGGGAGAGCCCGGTTTCTCGCTCTTCTCCCTCTCTTGCTGCCTAACACTTAGCAAAAAGCTTTTCCACTCTCTTTTGGAAGAAGAAACTGTGCCAGTAAAGAAAACATCCCCAATCTTGTTCTAGAATGTAGACGGAGGTCTTTAGAGGGTTTAGGAAGAAGTAAAAGATAGATGCCAAAAACTGCTTCTATTCAAATATTAATGTCAATGGAAAAGGATAAACAGTGGGAAAGTACTGTTTTCTCTCTGTTGTAAAGCTGCTCACAGTATGCCGGGGTGTGGCGGCTTGGTTCTACGCCTTTCGGAAGCTGCCGCTCTCTCCGCTTCTTAGAGGCGAAGAAGCGGCATCTTTGCGCACAGAGCATGGTGCCGGTGGCAGGGAGCTCCGGAGAGCGGCTTGTGTGGAAAGACACCAGGGACCGGCGATCAGCTTGGGAGAGCCCGGTTTCTCGCTCTTCCCACTCTCTTGTCGCCTAATACTTAGCAAAAAGCTTTTCCACTCTCTTTTGGAAGAAGAAACTGTGCCAGTAAAGAAAACATCCCCAATCTTGTTCCAGAATGTAGACGGAGGTCTTTAGAGGGTCTAGGAAGAAGTAAAAGCTTAATGCCAAAAACTGCTGCTATTCAAATATTAATGTCAATGGAAAATGTAAAAGAGTGGTCAAATACTGTTTTCTCTCCGTTTGAAAGCTGCTCCCACTATTCCGGG
This sequence comes from Molothrus aeneus, assembly GCF_037042795.1. NCBI lineage: Eukaryota > Metazoa > Chordata > Aves > Passeriformes > Icteridae > Molothrus > Molothrus aeneus. Next base: position 12,940,896 of record NC_089649.1, on the reverse strand, counting down.
GTGTGGCGGCATCGTACTACGCCTTTCGGAAGCTGCCGCTCTCTCCGCTTCGTAGAGGCGAAGAAGCGGCGTCTTTGCGCACAGAGCATGGTGCCGGTGGCAGGGAGCTCCGGAGAGCGGCTTGTGTGGAAAGACACCAGGGACCGGCGATCAGCTTGGGAGAGCCCGGTTTCTCGCTCTTCTCCCTCTCTTGCTGCCTAATACTTAGCAAAAAGCTTTTCCACTCTCTTTTGGAAGAAGAAACTGTGCCAGTAAAGAAAACATCCCCAATCTTGTTCTAGAATGTAGACGGAGGTCTTTAGAGGGTTTAGGAAGAAGTAAAAGATAGATGCCAAAAACTGCTTCTATTCAAATATTAATGTCAATGGAAAAGGTAAAAGAGTGGTCAAATACTGTTTTCTCTCCGTTTGAAAGCTACTCACAGCATGCCGGGCTGTGCGGCTTGGTTCTTCGCCTTTGGGCAGCTGCCGCTCTCTCCGTCTCCCAAATGTGAAGGAGAGGCATTTTTGCGCACAGAGCATTGTGCTTTGTGCCGTGAGCTGCGGAGAGTGGGTTTTGTAGAAAGTCCCCTGGACCGGCGATCAGCTTGGGAGAGCCCGGTTTCTCGCTCTTCTCCCTCTCTTGTCGCCTAATACTTAGCAAAAAGCTTTTCCACACTCTTTTGGAAGAAGAAACTGTGCCAGTAAAGAAAACATCCCCAATCTTGTTCCAGAATGTAGACGGAGGTCTTTAGAGGGTCTAGGAAGAAGTAAAAGATAGATGCCAAAAACTGCTTCTATTCAAATATTAATGTCAATGGAAAATGTAAAAGAGTGGTCAAATACTGTTTTCTCTCCGTTTGAAAGCTGCTCCCACTCTTCCGGTTTGTGGTGGCATGGTACTACGCCTTTCGGAAGCTGCCGCTCTCTCCGCTTCTTAGAGGCGAAGAAGCGGCGTCTTTGCGCACAGAGCATGGTGCCGGTGGCAGGGAGCTCCGGAGAGCGGCTTGTGTGGAAAGACACCAGGGACCGGCGATCAGCTTGGGAGAGCCCGGTTTCTCGCTCTTCTCCCTCTCTTGTCGCCTAATACTTAGCAAAAAGCTTTTCCACTCTCTTTTGGAAGAAGAAACTGAGCAAGTAAAGAAAACATCCCCAATCTTGTTCTAGAATGTAGACGGAGGTCTTTAGAGAGTTTAGGAAGAAGTAAAAGATAGATGCCAAAAACTGCTTCTATTCAAATATTAATGTCAATGGAAAAGGTAAAAGAGTGGTCAAATAATGTTTTCTCTATGTTTGAAAGCTACTCACAGTATGCCGGGGTGTGCGGCTTGGTGCTTCGTCTTTGGGCAGCTGCCACTCTCTCCGTCTCCCAAATGTGAAGGAGAGGCATTTTTGCGCACAGAGCATTGTGCTTTATGCCGTGAGCTGCGGAGAGTGGGTTTTGTAGAAAGTCCCCTGGACCGGCGATCAGCTTGGGAGAGCCCGGTTTCTCGCTCTTCTCCCTCTCTTGTCGCCTAATACTTAGCAAAAAGCTTTTCCACACTCTTTTGGAAGAAGAAACTGTGCCAGTAAAGAAAACATCCCCAATCTTGTTCTAGAATGTAGACGGAGGTCTTTAGAGGGTTTAGGAAGAAGTAAAAGATAGATGCCAAAAACTGCTTCTATTCAAATATTAATGTCAATTGAAAAGGATAAACAGTGGGAAAGTACTGTTTTCTCTCCGTTTGAAAGCTGCTCCCACTATGCCGGGGTGTGCCGCTTGGTTCTGCGCCTTTCAGAAGCTGCCGCTCTCTCCGCTTCTTAGAGGCGAAGAAGCGGCGTCTTTGCGCACAGAGCATGGTGCCGGTCGCAGGGAGATCCAGAGAGCGGCTTGTGTGGAAAGACACGAGGGACCGGCGATCAGCTTGGGAGAGCCCGGTTTCTCGCTCTTCTCCCTCTCTTGTCGCCTAATACTTAGCAAAAAGCTTTTCCACACTCTTTTGAAAGAAGAAACTGAGCAAGTAAAGAAAACATCCCCAATCTTGTTCTAGAATGTAGACGGAGGTCTTTAGAGGGTTTAGGAAGAAGTAAAAGATAGATGCCAAAAACTGCTTCTATTCAAATATTAATGTCAATGGAAAAGGTAAAAGAGAGATCAAATACTGTTTTCTCTCCATTTGAAATCTGCTCCCACTATGCCGGGGTGTGGCGGCTTGGTTCTGCGCCTTTCAGAAGCTGCCGCTCTCTCCGCTTCTTAGAGGCGAAGAAGCGGCGTCTTTGCGCACAGAGCATGGTGCCGGTGGCAGGGAGCTCCGGAGAGCGGCTTGTGTGGAAAGACACCAGGGACCGGCGATCAGCTTGGGAGAGCCCGGTTTCTCGCTCTTCTCCCTCTCTTGTCGCCTAATACTTAGCAAAAAGCTTTTCCACTCTCTTTTGGAAGAAGAAACTGTGCCAGTAAAGAAAACATCCCCAATCTTGTTCTAGAATGTAGACGGAGGTCTTTAGAGGGTTTAGGAAGAAGTAAAAGATAGATGCCAAAAACTGCTTCTATTCAAATATTAATGTCAATGGAAAAGGTAAAAGAGTGGTCAAATACTGTTTTCTCTCTGTTTGAAAGCTACTCACAGTATGCCGGGCTGTGCGGCTTGGTTCTGCGCCTTTGGGCAGCTGCCGCTCTCTCCGTCTCCCAAATGTGAAGGAGAGGCATTTTTGCGCACAGAGCATTGTGCTTTGTGCCGTGAGCTGCGGAGAGTGGGTTTTGTAGAAAGTCCCCTGGACCGGCGATCAGCTTGGGAGAGCCCGGTTTCTCGCTCTTCTCCCTCTCTTGCTGCCTAACACTTAGCAAAAAGCTTTTCCACTCTCTTTTGGAAGAAGAAACTGTGCCAGTAAAGAAAACATCCCCAATCTTGTTCTAGAATGTAGACGGAGGTCTTTAGAGGGTTTAGGAAGAAGTAAAAGATAGATGCCAAAAACTGCTTCTATTCAAATATTAATGTCAATGGAAAAGGATAAACAGTGGGAAAGTACTGTTTTCTCTCCGTTTGAAACCTGCTCCCACTATTCCGGTTTGTGGCGGCATGGTACTACGCCTTTCGGAAGCTGCCGCTCTCTCCGCTTCTTAGAGGCGAAGAAGCGGCGTCTTTGCGCACAGAGCATGGTGCCGGTGGCAGGGAGCTCCGGAGAGCGGCTTGTGTGGAAAGACACCAGGGACCGGCGATCAGCTTGGGAGAGCCCGGTTTCTCGCTCTTCTCCCTCTCTTGTCGCCTAATACTTAGCAAAAAGCTTTTCCACTCTCTTTTGGAAGAAGAAACTGAGCAAGTAAAGAAAACATGCCCAATCTTGTTCTAGAATGTAGACGGAGGTCTTTAGAGGGTCTAAGAAGAAGTAAAAGATAGATGCCAAAAACTGCTTCTATTCAAATATTAATGTCAATGGAAAAGGATAAACAGTGGGAATGTACTGTTCTCTCTCCGTTTGAAACCTGCTCCCACTATTCCGGGTTGTGGCGGCATGGTACTACGCCTTTCGGAAGCTGCCGCTCTCTCCGCTTCTTAGAGGCGAAGAAGCGGCATCTTTGCGCACAGAGCATGGTGCCGGTGGCAGGGAGCTCCGGAGAGCGGCTTGTGTGGAAAGACACCAGGGACAGGCGATCAGCTTGGGAGAGCCCGGTTTCTCGCTCTTCTCCCTCTCTTGTCGCCTAATACTAAGCAAAAAGCTTTTCTACTCTCTTTTGGAAGAAGAAACTGTGCCAGTAAAGAAAACATCCCCAATCTTGTTCTAGAATGTAGACGGAGGTCTTTAGAGGGTTTAGGAAGAAGTAAAAGAGAGATGCCAAAAACTGCTTCTATTCAAATATTAATGTCAATGGAAAAGGTAAAAGAGTGGTCAAATAGTGTTTTCTCTCTGTTTGAAAGCTACTCACAGTATGCCGGGGTGTGCGGCTTGGTTCTTCGCCTTTGGGCAGCTGCCACTCTCTCCGTCTCCCAAATGTGAAGGAGAGGCATTTTTGCGCACAGAGCATTGTGCTTTGTGCCGTGAGCTGCGGAGAGTGGGTTTTGTAGAAAGTCCCCTGGACCGGCGATCAGCTTGGGAGAGCCCGGTTTCTCGCTCTTCTCCCTCTCTTGTCGCCTAATACTTAGCAAAAAGCTTTTCCACACTCTTTTGGAAGAAGAAACTGTGCCAGTAAAGAAAACATCCCCAATCTTGTTCTAGAATGTAGACGGAGGTCTTTAGAGGGTTTAGGAAGAAGTAAAAGATAGATGCCAAAAACTGCTTCTATTCAAATATTAATGTCAATGGAAAAGGTAAAAGAGAGATCAAATACTGTTTTCTCTCCATTTGAAATCTGCTCCCACTATGCCGGGGTGTGGCGGCTTGGTTCTGCGCCTTTCAGAAGCTGCCGCTCTCTCCGCTTCTTAGAGGCGAAGAAGCGGCGTCTTTGCGCACAGAGCATGGTGCCGGTGGCAGGGAGCTCCGGAGAGCGGCTTGTGTGGAAAGACACGAGGGACCGGCGATCAGCTTGGGAGAGCCCGGTTTCTCGCTCTTCTCCCTCTCTTGTCGCCTAATACTTAGCAAAAAGCTTTTCCACTCTCTTTTGGAAGAAGAAACTGTGCCAGTAAAGAAAACATCCCCAATCTTGTTCTAGAATGTAGACGGAGGTCTTTAGAGGGTTTAGGAAGAAGTAAAAGATAGATGCCAAAAGCTGCTTCTATTCAAATATTAATGTCAATGGAAAAGGTAAAAGAGTGGTCAAATACTGTTTTCTCTCTGTTTGAAAGCTACTCACAGTATGCCGGGCTGTGCGGCTTGGTTCTGCGCCTTTGGGCAGCTGCCGCTCTCTCCGTCTCCCAAATGTGAAGGAGAGGCATTTTTGCGCACAGGGCATTGTGCTTTGTGCCGTGAGCTGCGGAGAGTGGGTTTTGTAGAAAGTCCCCTGGACCGGCGATCAGCTTGGGAGAGCCCGGTTTCTCGCTCTTCTCCCTCTCTTGCTGCCTAACACTTAGCAAAAAGCTTTTCCACTCTCTTTTGGAAGAAGAAACTGTGCCAGTAAAGAAAACATCCCCAATCTTGTTCTAGAATGTAGACGGAGGTCTTTAGAGGGTTTAGGAAGAAGTAAAAGATAGATGCCAAAAACTGCTTCTATTCAAATATTAATGTCAATGGAAAAGGATAAACAGTGGGAAAGTACTGTTTTCTCTCCGTTTGAAACCTGCTCACAGTTTGCCGGGGTGTGGCGGCTTGGTTCTACGCCTTTCGGAAGCTGCCACTCTCTCTTTTTCTTAGAGGCGAAGAAGCGGCATCTTTGCGCACAGAGCATGGTGCCGGTGGCAGGGAGCTCCGGAGAGCGGCTTGTGTGGAAAGACACGAGGGACCGGCGATCAGCTTGGGAGAGCCCGGTTTCTCGCTCTTCTCCCTCTCTTGTCGCCTAATACTTAGCAAAAAGCTTTTCCACTCTCTTTTGGAAGAAGAAACTGAGCAAGTAAAGAAAACATCCCCAATCTTGTTCTAGAATGTAGACGGAGGTCTTTAGAGGGTTTAGGAAGAAGTAAAAGATAGATGCCAAAAACTGCTTCTATTCAAATATTAATGTCAAGGGAAAAGGACAAACAGTGGGAAAGTACTGTTTTCTCTCCGTTTGAAAGCTGCTCACAGTATGCCGGGGTGTGGCAGCTTGGTTCTGTGCCTTTCGGAAGCTGCTGCTCTCGCCGCTTCTTAGAGGTGAAGAAGCGGCATCTTTGCGCACAGAGCATGGTGCCGGTGGCAGGGAGCTCCAGGGAGCGGCTTGTGTGGAAAGACACGAGGGACCGGCGATCAGCTTGGGAGAGCCCGGTTTCTCGCTCTTCTCCCTCTCTTGTCGCCTAATACTTAGGAAAAAGCTTTTCCTCTCTCTTTTGGAAGAAGAAACTGTGCCAGTAAAGAAAACATCCCCAATCTTGTTCTAGAATGTAGACGGAGGTCTTTAGAGGGTTTAGGAAGAAGTAAAAGATAGATGCCAAAAACTGCTTCTATTCAAATATTAATGTCAATGCAAAAGGTAAAAGAGTGGTCAAATAGTGTTTTCTCTCCGTTTGAAAGCTACCCACAGTATGCCGGGGTATGCAGCTTGGTTCTTCGCCTTTGGGCAGGTGCCGCTCTGTCAGTCTCCCAAATGCGAAGGAGAGGCGTCTTTGCGCACAGAGCATGGTGCCGGTGGCAGGGAGCTCCGGAGAGCGGCTTGTGTGGAAAGACACCAGGGACCGGGGATCAGCTTGGGAGAGCCCGGTTTCTCGCTCTTCTCCCTCTCTTGTTGCCTAATACTCAGCAAAAAGCTTTTCCACTCTCTTTTGGAAGAAGAAACTGTGCCAGTAAAGAAAACATCCCCAATCTTGTTCTAGAATGTAGACGGAGGTCTTTAGAGGGTTTAGGAAGAAGTAAAAGATAGATGCCAAAAACTGCTTCTATTCAAATATTAATGTCAATGCAAAAGGATAAACTGTGGGAAAGTACTCTTTTATCTCCGTTTGAAAGCTGCTCACAGTATGCCGGGGTGTGGCGGCTTGGTTCTATGCCTTTCGGAAGCTGCCGCTCTCTCCGCTTCTTAGAGGCGAGGAAGCGGCATCTTTGCGCACAGTGCATGGTGTCGGTGGCAGGGAGCTCCGGAGAGCGGCTTGTGTGGAAAGACACCAGGGACCGGCGATCAGCTTGGGAGAGCCCGGTTTCTCGCTCTTCTCCCTCTCTTGTCGCCTAATACTTAGTAAAAAGCTTTTCCACTCTGTCTTGCAAGGAGAAACTGTGCCAGTAAAGAAAACATCCCCAATCTTGTTCCAGAATGTAGACGGAGGTCTTTAGAGGGTTAAGGAAGAAGTAAAAGATAGATGCCAAAAACGGCTTCTATTCAAATATTAATGTCAATGGAAAAGGTAAAAGAGTGGTCAAATAGTGTTTTCTCTCCGTTTGAAAGCTACTCACAGTATGCCGGGGTATGCAGCTTGGTTCTTCGCCTTTGGGCAGGTGCCGCTCTCTCCGTCTCCCAAATGCGAAGGAGAGGCATCTTTGCGCACAGAGCATGGTGCCGGTGGCAGGGAGCTCCGGAGAGCGGCTTGTGTGGAAAGACACCAGGGACCGGCAATCAGCTTGGGAGAGCCCGGTTTCTCGCTCTTCTCCCTCTCTTGTTGCCTAATACTTAGCAAAAAGCTTTTCCACTCTGTTTTGGAAGAAGAAACTGTGCCAGTAAAGAAAACATCCCCAATCTTGTTCTAGAATGTAGACGGAGGTCTTTAGAGGGTTTAGGAAGAAGTAAAAGATAGATGCCAAAAACTGCTTCTATTCAAATATTAATGTCAATGGAAAAGGTAAAAGAGTGGTCAAATACTGTTTTCTCTCTGTTTGAAAGCTGCTCCCACTATTCCGGGTTGTGGCGGCTTGGTTCTACGCCTTTCGGAAGCTGCCGCTCTCTCCGCTTCTTAGAGGCGAAGAAGCGGCATCTTTGCGCACAGAGCATGGTGCCGGTGGCAGGGAGCTCCGGAGAGCGGCTTGTGTGGAAAGACACGAGGGACCGGCGATCAGCTTGGGAGAGCCCGGTTTCTCGCTCTTCTCCCTCTCTTGCCGCCTAATACTTAGCAAAAAGCTTTTCTATTCTCTTTTGGAAGAAGAAACTGTGCCAGTAAAGAAAAAATCCCCAATCTTGTTCTAGAATGTAGACGGAGGTCTTTAGAGGGTTTAGGAAGAAGTAAAAGATAGATGCCAAAAACTGCTTTTATTCAAATATTAATGTCAATGGAAAAGGTAAAAGAGTGGTCAAATACTGTTTTCTCTCCGTTTGAAAGCTACTCACAGTATGCCGGTGTGTGGCGGCTTGGTTCTGCGATTTGGGCAGCTGCCGCTCTCTCCGTCTGCCTAATGCGAAGGAGAGGCATTTTTGCGCACAGAGCATTGTGCTTTGTGCCGTGAGCTGCGGAGAGTGGGTTTTGTAGAAAGTCCCCTGGACCGGCGATCAGCTTGGGAGAGCCCGGTTTCACGCTCTTCTCACTCTCTTGTCGCCTAATACTTAGCAAAAAGCTTTTCCACACTCTTTGGGAAGAAGAAACTGTGCCAGTAAAGAAAACATCCCCAATCTTGTTCTAGAATGTAGACAGAGGTCTCTAGAGGGTTTAGGAAGAAGTAAAAGATAGATGCCAAAAACTGCTTCTAGTCAAATATTAATGTCAAGGCAAAAGGTAAAAGAGTGGTCAAATACTGTTTTCTCTCCGTTTGAAACCTGCTCCCACTATTCCGGGTTGTGGCGGCTTGGTTCTACGCCTTTCGGAAGCTGCCGCTCTCTCCGCTTCTTAGAGGCGAAGAAGCGGAATCTTTGTGCACAGAGCATGGTGCCGGTCGCAGGGAGCTCCAGAGAGCGACTTGTGTGGAAAGACACCAGGGACCGGCGATCAGCTTGGGAGAGCCCGGTTTCTCGCTCTTCCCACTCTCTTGTCGCCTAATACTTAGCAAAAAGCTTTTCCACTCTCTTTTGGAAGAAGAAACTGTGCCAGTAAAGAAAACATCCCCAATCTTGTTCTAGAATGTAGACGGAGGTCTTTAGAGGGTCTAGGAAGAAGTAAAAGATAGATGCCAAAAACTGCTTCTATTCAAATATTAATGTCAAGGGAAAAGGACAAAAAGTGGGAAAGTACTGTTTTCTCTTTGTTTGAAAGCTGCTCACAGTATGCCGGGGTGTGGCAGCTTGGTTCTGTGCCTTTCGGAAGCTGCCGCTCTCTCCGCTTCTTAGAGGCGAAGAAGCGGCATCTTTGCGCACAGAGCATGGTGCCGGTGGCAGGGAGCTCCAGGGAGCGGCTTGTGTGGAAAGACACCAGGGACCGGCGATCAGCTTGGGAGAGCCCGGTTTCTCGCTCTTCTCCCTCTCTTGCCGCCTAATACTTAGGAAAAAGCTTTTCTACTCTCTTTTGGAAGAAGAAACTGTGCCAGTAAAGAAAACATCCCCAATCTTGTTCTAGAATGTAGACGGAGGTCTTTAGAGGGTTTAGGAAGAAGTAAAAGATAGATGCCAAAAACTGCTTCTATTCAAATATTAATGTGAATGGAAAAGGTAAAAGAGTGGTCAAAAATTGTTTTCTCTCAGTTTGAAAGCTACTCACAGTATGCCGGGCTATGCTGCTTGGTTCTTCACCTTTGGGCAGGTGCCGCTCTCTCCGTCTCCCAAATGCGAAGGAGAGGCATTTTTGCGCACAGAGCATTGTGCTTTGTGCCATGAGCGGCGGAGAGTGGGATTTGTAGAAAGTCCCCTGGACCGGCGATCAGCTTGGGAGAGCCCGGTTTCTCGCTCTTCTCCCTCTCTTGTCGCCTAATACTTAGCAAAAATCTTTTCCATGCTCTTTTGGAAGAAGAAACTGTGCCAGTAAAGAAAACATCCCCAATCTTGTTCTAGAATGTAGACGGAGGTCTTTAGAAGGTTTAGGAAGAAGTAAAAGATAGATGCCAAAAACTGCTTCTATTCAAATATTAATGTCAATGGAAAAGGTAAAAGAGTGGTCAAATAGTGTTTTCTCTCCGTTTGAAAGCTACTCACAGTATGCCGGGGTATGCAGGTTGGTTGTTCCCCTTTGGGCAGGTGCCGCTCTGTCCGTCTCCCAAATGCGAAGGAGAGGCATCTTTGCGCACAGAGCATGGTGCCGGTGGCAGGGAGATCCGGAGAGCGGCTTGTGTGGAAAGACACCAGGGACCGGCGATCAGCTTGGGAGAGCCCGGTTTCTCGCTCTTCTCCCTCTCTTGCCGCCTAATACGTAGCAAAAAGCTTTTCCACACTCTTTTGGAAGAAGAAACGGTGCCAGTAAAGCAAACATCCCCAATCTTGTTCTAGAATGTAGACGGAGGTCTTTAGAGGGTTTAGGAAGAAGTAAAAGATAGATGCCAAAAACTGCTTCTATTCAAATATTAATGTCAATGGAAAAGGATAAACAGTGGGAAAGTACTGTTTTCTCTCCGTTTGAAACCTGCTCCCACTATGCCGGGGTGTGGCGGCTTGGTTCTGCGCCTTTCGGAAGCTGCCGCTCTCTCCGCTTCCTAGAGGCGAAGAAGAGGCATCTTTGCGCACAGAGCATGGTGCCGGTCGCAGGGAGCTCCGGAGAGCGGCTTGTGTGGAAAGGCACCAGGGACCGGCGATCAGCTTGGGAGAGCCCGGTTTCTCACTCTTCTCCCTCTCTTGTCGCCCAATACTTAGCAAAAAGCTTTTCCACTCTCTTTTGGAAGAAGAAACTGTGCCAGTAAAGAAAACATCCCCAATCTTGTTCTAGAATGTAGACGGTGGTCTTTAGAGGGTTTAGGAAGAAGGAAAAGATAGATGCCAAAAACTGCTTCTATTCAAATATTAATGTCAAAGCAAAAGGATAAACAGTGGGAAAGTACTGTTTTCTCTCCGTTTGAAAGCTGCTCCCACTATGCCGGGGTGTGCGGCTTGGTTCTTCGCCTTTGGGTAGATGCCGCTGTCTCCGTGTCCCAAATGCGAAGGAGAGGCATTTTTGCGCACAGAGCATTGTGCTTTGTGCCGTGAGCTGCGGAGAGTGGGTTTTGTAGAAAGTCCCCTGGACCGGCGATCAGCTTGGGAGAGCCCGGTTTCTCGCTCTTCTCCCTCTCTTGCCGCCTAATACTTAGCAAAAAGCTTTTCCACTCTCTTTTGGAAGAAGAAACTGTGCCAGTAAAGAAAACATCCCCAATCTTGTTCTAGAATGTAGACGGAGGTCTTTAGAGGGTTTAGGAAGAAGTAAAAGATAGATGCCAAAAACTGCTTCTATTCAAATATTAATGTCAATGGAAAAGGTAAAAGAGTGGTCAAATAGTGTTTTCTCTCCGTTTGAAAGCTACTCACAGTATGCCGGGGTATGCAGGTTGGTTCTTCCCCTTTGGGCAGGTGCCGCTCTGTCCGTCTCCCAAATGCGAAGGAGAGGCATCTTTGCGCACAGAGCATGGTGCCGGTGGCAGGGAGCTCCAGAGAGCGGCTTGTGTGGAAAGACACCAGGGACCGGCGATCAGCTTGGGAGAGCCCGGTTTCTCGCTCTTCTCCCTCTCTTGTCGCCTAATACTTAGCAAAAAGCTTTTCCACTCTGTCTTGCAAGGAGAAACTGTGCCAGTAAAGAAAACATCCCCAATCTTGTTCTAGAATGTAGACGGAGGTCTTTAGAGGGTTTAGGAAGAAGTAAAAGATAGATGCCAAAAACTGCTTCTATTCAAATATTAATGTCAATGGAAAAGGTAAAAGAGTGGTCAAATAGTGTTTTCTCTCCGTTTGAAAGCTACTCACAGTATGCCGGGGTATGCAGCTTGGTTCTTCGCCTTTGGGCAGGTGCCGCTCTCTCCGTCTCCCAAATGCGAAGGAGAGGCATCTTTGCGCACAGAGCATGGTGCCGGTGGCAGGGAGCTCCGGAGAGCGGCTTGTGTGGAAAGACACCAGGGACCAGCGATCAGCTTGGGAGAGCCCGGTTTCTCGCTCTTCTCCCTCTCTTGTCGCCTAATACTTAGCAAAAAGCTTTTCCACTCTCTTTTGGAAGAAGAAACTGTGCCAGTAAAGAAAACATCCCCAATCTTGTTCTAGAATGTAGACGGAGGTCTTTAGAGGGTTTAGGAAGAAGTAAAAGATAGATGCCAAAAACTGCTTCTATTCAAATATTAATGTCAATGCAAAAGGATAAACAGTGGGAAAGTACTGTTTTCTCTCCGTTTGAAACCTGCTCACAGTATGCCGGGGTGTGGCGGCTTGGTTCTACGCCTTTCGGAAGGTGCCGCTCTCTCGGCTTCTTAGAGGCGAAGAAGCGGCATCTTTGCGCACAGAGCATGGTGCCGGTCGCAGGGAGCTCCGGAGAGCGGCTTGTGTGGAAAGGCACCAGGGACCGGCGATCAGCTTGGGAGAGCCCGGTTTCTCACTCTTCTCCCTCTCTTGTCGCCTAATACTTAGCAAAAAGCTTTTCCACTCTGTTTTGGAACTAGAAACTGTGCCAGAAAAGAAAACATCCCCAATCTTGTTCTAGAATGTAGACGGAGGTCTTTAGAGGGTTTAGGAAGAAGTAAAAGATAGATGCCAAAAACTGCTTCTATTCAAATATTAATGTCAATGGAAAAGGTAAAAGAGTGGTCAAATAGTGTTTTCTCTCCGTTTGAAAGCTACTCACAGTATGCCGGGGTATGCAGCTTGGTTCTTCGCCTTTGGGCAGGTGTCGCTCTCTCCGTCTCCCAAATGCGAAGGAGAGGCATCTTTGCGCACCGAGCATGGTGCCGGTGGCAGGGAGCTCCGGAGAGCCGCTTGTGTGGAAAGACACCAGGGACCGGCGATCAGCTTGGGAGAGCCCGGTTTCTCGCTCTTCTCCCTCTCTTGTCGCCTAATACTTAGCAAAAAGCTTTTCCACTCTGTTTTATAAGAAGCAACTGTGCCAGTAAAGAAAACATCCCCAATCTTGTTCTAGAATGTAGACGGAGGTCTTTAGAGGGTTTAGGAAGAAGTAAAAGATAGATGCCAAAAACTGCTTCTATTCAAATATTGATGTCAATGGAAAAGGTAAAAAAAGTGGTCAAATACTGTTTTCTCTCCGTTTGAAAGCTGCTCCCACTATGCCGGGTGTGGCGGCTTGTTTCTGTGCCTTTCGGAAGCTGCCGCTCTCTCCGCTTCTTAGAGGCGAAGAAGCGGCATCTTTGCGCACAGAGCATGGTGCCGGTGGCAGGGAGCTCCAGAGAGCGGCTTGTGTGGAAAGACACCAGGGACCGGCGATCAGCTTGGGAGAGCCCGGTTTCTCGCTCTTCTCCCTCTCTTGTCGCCTAATACTTAGCAAAAAGCTTTTCCACTCTGTCTCGCAAGGAGAAACTGTGCCAGTAAAGAAAACATCCCCAATCTTGTTCTAGAATGTAGACGGAGGTCTTTAGAGGGTTTAGGAAGAAGTAAAAGATAGATGCCAAAAACTGCTTCTATTCAAATATTAATGTCAATGGAAAAGGTAAAAGAGTGGTCAAATACTGTTTTCTCTCCGTTTGAAAGCTGCTCCCACTAAGCCGGGGTGTGGCGGCTTGGTTCTGTGCCTTTCGGAAGCTGCCGCTCTCTCCGCTTCTTAGAGGCGAAGAAGCGGCATTTTTGCGCACAGAGCATGGTGTCGGTGGCCGGGAGCTCCGGGGAGCGGCTTGTGTGGAAAGACACCAGGGACTGGCGATCAGCTTGGGAGAGCCCGGTTTCTCGCTCTTCTCACTCTCTTGTAGCCTAATACTTAGCAAAAAGCTTTTCCACTCTGTTTTGGAAGTAGAAACTGTGCCAGTAAAGAAAACATCCCCAATCTTGTTCTAGAATGTAGACGGAGGTCTTTAGAGGGTTTAGGAAGAAGTAAAAGATAGATGCCAAAAACTGCTTCTATTCAAATATTAATGTCAATGGAAAAGGTAAAAGAGTGGTCAAATACTTTTTTCTCTCCGTTTGAAAGATGTTCCCACTATGCCGGCTGTGGCGGCTTGTTTCTGTGCCTTTCGGAAGCTGCCGCTCTCTCCGCTTCTTAGAGGCGAAGAAGCGGCATCTTTGCGCACAGAGCATGGTGCCGGTGGCAGGGAGCTCCAGAGAGCGGCTTGTGTGGAAAGACACCAGGGACCGGCGATCAGCTTGGGAGAGCCCGGTTTCTCACTCTTCTCCCTCTCTTGTCGCCTAATACTTAGCAAAAAGCTTTTCCACTCTCTTTTGGAAGAAGAAACTGTGCCAGTAAAGAAAACATCCCCAATCTTGTTCTAGAATGTAGACGGAGGTCTTTAGAGGGTTTAGGAAGAAGTAAAAGATAGATGCCAAAAACTGCTTCTATTCAAATATTAATGTCAATGGAAAAGGATAAACAGTGGGAAAGTACTGTTTTCTCTCCATTTGAAAGCTGTTCCCACTATGCCGGCTGTGGCGGCTTGTTTCTGTGCCTTTCGGAAGCTGCCGCTCTCTCCGCTTCTTAGAGGCGAAGAAGAGGCATCTTTGCGCACAGAGCATGGTGCCGGTGGCAGGGAGCTCCGGAGAGCGGCTTGTGTGGAAAAACACCAGGGACCGGCGATCAGCTTGGGAGAGCCCGGTTTCTCGCTCTTCTCCCTCTCTTGTCGCCTAATACTTAGCAAAAAGGTTTTCCACGCTGTTTTGGAAGAAGAAATTGTGCCAGTAAAGAAAACATCCCCAATCTTATTCTAGAATGTCGATGGAGATCTTTAGAGGTTTTAGGAAGAAGTAAAAGATAGATGCCAAAAACTGCTTCTATTCAAATATTAATGTCAATGGAAAAGGATAAACAGTGGGAAAGTACTGTTTTCTCTCCGTTTGAAACCTGCTCCCACTATGCCGGGGTGTGGCGGCTTGGTTCTGTGCCTTTCGGAAGCTGCCGCTCTCTCCGCTTCTTAGAGGCGAAGAAGCGGCATCTTTGCGCACAGAGCATGGTGCCGGTGGCAGGGAGCTCCAGAGAGCGGCTTGTGTGGAAAGACACCAGGGACCGGCGATCAGCTTGGGAGAGCCCGGTTTCTCGCTCTTCTCCCTCTTTTGTCGCCTAATACTTAGCAAAAAGCTTTTCCACTCTCTTTTGGAAGAAGAAACTGTGCCAGTAAAGAAAACATCACCAATCTTGTTCTAGAATGTAAATGGAGGTCTTTAGAGGGTTAAGGATGAAGTAAAAGATAGATGCCAAAAACTGCTTTTATTCAAATATTAATGTCAATGCAAAAGGTAAAACAGTGGTCAAATACTGTTTTCTCTCCGTTTGAAAGCTGCTCCCACTATGCCGGGGTGTGCGGCTTGGTTCTTCGCCTTTGGGCTGCTGCCGCTCTCTCCATCTCCCGAATGCGAAGAAGCGGCATCTTTGCGCACAGAGCATGGTGCCGGTCGCAGGGAGCTCCGGAGAGCGGTTTGTGTGGAAAGACACCAGGGACCGGCGTTTTCCTTGGGAGAGCTCCGAATTTCCGTCTTCTGCCTCTCTTGCCGCCTAACACTTAGGAAAATCTTTTCCACTATGTCTTGCATGGAGAAAGTATGCCACTAAAGAAAACATGCCAGATGTCATTCTAAAAGTGGCACAGAGGTCTGCAGAGTGTTGAGCAAGGAGCAAATATAATTCTCCAAAAGTCCTTCTATTCAAATATAATGAGAATGAAAAAGGCAAGAGATTAGTAAAGTTCTGTTTTGCCTAAGTTTGAAAGCTGCCCTCACTATGCCGCTGTTGAGCGGCTTGGTTCTGCGCCTTTCGAAAGCTGCCACAGTCTCCGTCTCCCGGAGGCAAAGAAGTGGCTTCTTCGCGCACAGAGCTTTGTGCTTGGTGCCGTGAGCTGCGGAGAGCGGCTTGTGTGGAAAGACACGAGGGACCGGCGATCAGCTTGGGAGAGCCCGGTTTCACGGTCTTCTCCCTCTCTTGTCGCCTAATACTTAGCAAAAAGCATTTCCACTCTCTTTTGGAAGAAGAAACTGTGCCAGTAAAGAAAACATCCCCAATCTTGTTCTAGAATGTAGACGGAGGTCTTTAGCGGGTTTAGGAAGAAGTAAAAGATAGATGCCAAAAACTGCTTTTATTTAAATATTAATGTCAATGGAAAAGGATAAACAGTGATCAAATACGGTTTTCTCTCCGTTTGAAAGCTGCTCCCACTATGCCGGGGTGTGGCGGCTTGCTTCTGCGCATTTCGGAAGCTGCCGCTCTCTCCGCTTCTTAGAGGCGAAGAAGAGGCATCTTTGCGCACAGAGCATGGTGCCGGTGGCAGGGAGCTCCGGAGAGCGGCTTGTGTGGAAAGACACCAGGGACTGGCGATCAGCTTGGGAGAGCCCGGTTTCTCGCTCTTCTCCCTCTCTTGTCGCCTAATACTTAGCCAAAAGCTTTTCCACTCTCTTTTGGAAGAAGAAACTGTGCCAGCGAAGAAAACATCCCCAATCTTGTTCTGGAATGTAGATGGAGGTCTTTAGAGGGTTTAGGAAGAAGTAAAATATAGATGCCAAAAACTGCTTCTATTCAAATATTAATGTCAATGCAAAAGGTAAAACGGTGGTCAAAGACTGTTTTCTCTCCGTTTGAAAGCTGCTCCCACTATGCCGGGGTGTGGCGGCTTGTTTCTGTGCCTTTCGGAAGCTGCCGCTCTCTCCGTCTCCCGAATGCGAAGAAGAGGGATCTTTGCGCACAGAGCATGGTGCCGGTCGCAGGTAGCTCCGGAGAGCGGTTTGTGTGGAAAGACACCAGGGACCGGCGTTTTCCTTGGGAGAGCTCCGAATTTCCGTCTTCTGCCTCTCTTGCCGCCTAACACTTAGGAAAAATATTTTCCACTATGTCTTGCAAAGAGAAACTATGCCAGTAAAGATAACATCCCAGATGTCATTCTAAACGTGGCACAGAGGTCTGCAGAGTGTTGAGCAAGAAGCAAATATAATTCTCCAAAAGTCCTTCTATTCAAATATAATGAGAATGAAAAGGCAAGAGATTAGTAAAGTTCTGTTTTGCATAAGTTTGAAAGCTGCCCTCACTATGCCGCTGTTGTGCGGCTTTGTTCTGCGCCTTTCGAAAGCTGCCGCTCTCTCCGTCTCCCGGAGGCAAAGAAGTGGCTTCTTCGCGCACAGAGCTTTGTGCTTTGTGCCGTGAGCTGCGGAGAGAGGTTTGTGTGGAAAGACACCAGGGACCGGCGATCAGCTTGGGATAGCCCGTTTCACGGTCTTCTGCATCTCTCGTCGCCTAATACTTAGCAAAAAGCTTTTCCACTCTCTTTTGGAAGAAGCAACTGTGCCAGTAAAGAAAACATCCCCAATCTTGTTCTAGAATGTAGACGGAGGTCTTTAGAGGGTCTAGGAAGAAGTAAAAGATAGATGCCAAAAACTGCTTCTATTCAAATATTAATGACAATGGAAAAGGTAAAAGAGAGATCAAATACTGTTTTCTCTCCGTTTGAAAGCTGCCCTCACTATGCCACTGTTGTGCGGCTTTCTTCTTTGCCTTTCGAAAGCTGCCGATCTGTCCGCTTCTTAGAGGCGCAGAAGCGGCATCTTTGCGCACAGAGCATGGTGCCGGTGGCAGGGATCTCCGGAGAGCGGCTTGTGTGGAAAGACGCCAGGGACCGGCGATCAGCTTGGGAGAGCCCGGTTTCTCGCTCTTCTCCCTCTCTTGTCGCCTAATACTTAGCAAAAAGCTTTTCCTCTATGTCTTTCAAGGAGAAACTGAGCAAGTAAAGAAAACATCCCCAATCTTGTTCTAGAATGTAGACGGAGGTCTTTAGAGGGTTTAGGAAGAAGTAAATATAGATGCCAAAAACTGCTTCTATTCAAATATTAATGTCAATGGAAAAGGTAAAAGAGTGGTCAAATACTGTTTTCTCTCCGTTTGAAAGCTGCTCCCAATATGCCGGGGTGTGGCGGCTTGGTTCTATGCCTTTCGGAAGCTGCCGTTCTCTCCGCTTCTTAGAGGCGAAGAAGCGGCATCTTTGCGCACAGAGCATGGTGTCGGTGGCCAGGAGCTCCGGAGAGCGGCTTGTGTGGAAAGACACCAGGGACCGGCGATCAGCTTGGGAGAGCCCGGTTTCTCGCTCTTCTCCCTCTCTTGTCGCCTAATACTTAGGAAAAAGCTTTTCCACTATGTCTTGCAAGGAGAAACTGTGCCAGTAAAGAAAACATCCCCAATCTTGTTCTAGAATGTAGACGGAGGTCTTTAGAGGGTTTAGGAAGAAGTAAAAGATAGATGCCAAAAACTGCTTCTATTCAAATATTAATGTCAATGGAAAAGGTAAAAGAGTGGTCAAATACTGTTTTCTCTCCGTTTGAACGCTACTGACAGTGTGCCGGGGTGTGCGACTTGGTTCTTCGCCTTTGGGCAGCTGCCGCTCTCTCCGTCTCACAAATGCGAAGGAGAGGTATTTTTGCGCACAGAGCATTGTGCTTTGTGCCATGAGCTGCGGAGAGTGGGTTTTGTAGAAAGTCCCCTGGACCGGCGATCAGCTTGGGAGAGCCCGGTTTCTCGCTCTTCTCCCTCTCTTGCCGCCTAATATTTAGCAAAAAGCTTTTTCACTCTGTTTTGGAAGAAGAAACTGTGCCAGTAAAGAAAACATGCCCAATCTTGTTCTAGAATGTAGACGGAGGTCTTTAGAGGGTTTAGGAAGAAGTAAAATATAGATGCCAAAAACTGCTTCTATTCAAATATTAATGTCAATGGAAAAGGTAAAAGAGTGGTCAAATACTGTTTTCTCTCCGTTTGAAAGCTGCTCCCAATATGCCGGGGTGTGGCGGCTTGGTTCTATGCCTTTCGGAAGCTGCCGCTCTCTCCGCTTCTTAGAGGCGAAGAAGCGGCATCTTTGCGCACAGAGCATGGTGTCGGTGGCAGGGAGCTCCGGAGAGCGGCTTGTGTGGAAAGACACCAGGGACCGGCGATCAGCTTGGGAGAGCCCGGTTTCTCGCTCTTCTCCCTCTCTTGTCGCCTAATACTTAGCAAAAAGCTTTTCCACGCTCTTTTGGAAGAAGAAACTGTGCCAGTAAAGAAAACATCCCCAATCTTGTTCTAGAATGTAGACGGAGGTCTTTAGAGGGTTTAGGAAGAAGTAAAAGATAGATGCCAAAAACTGCTTCTATTCAAATATTAATGTCAATGGAAAAGGATAAACAGTGGGAAAGTACTGTTTTCTCTCCGTTTGAAACCTGCTCAGAGTATGACGGGGTGTGGCGGCTTGGTTCTTTGCCTTTCGGAAGCTCCCGCTCTGTCCGCTTCTTAGAGGCGAAGAAGCGGCATCTTTGCGCACAGAGCATGGTGCCGGTGGCAGGGAGCTCCGGAGAGCGGCTTGTGTGGAAAGACACCAGGGACCAGAGATCAGCTTGGGAGAGCCCGGTTTCTCGCTCTTCTCCCTCTCTTGTCGCCTAATACTTAGCAAAAAGCTTTTCTGCTCTCTTTTGGAAGAAGGAACTGTGCCAGTAAAGAAAACATCCCCAATCTTGTTGTAGAATGTAGACGGAGGTCTTTAGAGGGTTTAGGAAGAAGTAAAAGATAGATGCCAAAAACTGCTTCTATTCAAATATTAATGTCAATGGAAAAGGTAAAAGAGTGATCAAAAAGTGTTTTCTCTCCGTTTGAAAGCTACTCAGAGTATTCCGGTGTGTGGCGGCTTGGTTGTGCGCCTTTGGGCAGCTGCCGCTCTCTCCGTCTGCCAAATGCGAAGGAGAGGCATTTTTGCGCACAGAGCATTGTGCTTTGTGCCGTGAGCTGCGGAGAGTGGGTTCTGTAGAAAGTCCCCTGGAACGGCGATCAGCTTGGGAGAGCCCGGTTTCTCGCTCTTCTCCCTCTCTTGCCGCCTAATACTTAGCAAAAAGCTTTTCCACACTCTTTTGGAAGAAGAAACTGTGCCAGTAAAGAAAACATCCCCAATCTTGTTCTAGAATGTAGACAGAGGGCTTTAGAGGGTTTAGGAAGAAGTAAAAGATAGATGCCAAAAACTGCTTCTATTCAAATATTAATGTCAATGGAAAAGGTAAAAGAGTGGTCAAATACTGTTTTCTCTCCGTTTGAAACCTGCTCACAGTATGCCGGGTTGTGGCGGCTTGGTTCTGCGCCTTAAGGAAGCTGCCGCTCTCTCCGCTTCTTAGAGGCGAAGAAGCGGAATCTTTGCGCACAGAGCATGGTGCGGGTCGCAGGGAGCTCTGGAGAGCGGTTTGTGTGGAAAGACACCAGGGACCGGCGTTTTCCTTGGGAGAGCTCCGAATTTCCGTCTTCTTCCTCTCTTGCCGCCTAACACTTAGGAAAAAGCTTTTCCACTATGTCTTGCAAGGAGAAACTATGCCAGTAAAGATAACATCCCAGATGTCATTCTAAAAGTGGCACAGAGGTCTGCAGAGTGTTGAGTAAGAAGAAAATATAATTCTCCAAAAGTCCTTCTATTCAAATATAATGTGAATGAAAAAGGCAAGAGATTAGTAAAGTTCAGTTTTGCATAAGTTTGAAAGCTGCCCTCACTATGCCGCTGTTGTGCGGCTTGGTTCTGCGCCTTTCGAAAGCTGCCACAGTCTCTGTCTCCCGGAGGCAAAGAAGTGGCTTCTTCGGGCACAGAGCTTTGTGCTTGGTGCCGTGAGCTGCGGAGAGCGGCTTGTGTGGAAAGACACCAGGGACTTGATATCAGCTTGGGAGAGCCCGTTTCACGGTCTTCTGCATCTCTTGTCGCCTAATACTTAGCAAAAAGCTTTTCCACTCTGTTTTGGAAGAAGAAACTGTGCCAGTAAAGAAAACATCCCCAATCTTGTTCTAGAATGTAGACGGAGGTCTTTAGAGGGTTTAGGAAGAAGTAAAAGATAGATGCCAAAAACTGCTTCTATTCAAATATTAATGTCAATGGAAAAGGATAAACAGTGATCAAATACGGTTTTCTCTCCGTTTGAAAGCTGCTCCCACTATGCCGGGGTGTGGCGGCTTGCTTCTGCGCCTTTCGGAAGCTGCCGCACTCTCCGCTTCTTAGAGGCGAAGAAGAGGCATCTTTGCGCACAGAGCATGGTGCCGGTGGCAGGGAGCTCCGGAGAGCGGCTTGTGTGGAAAGACACCAGGGACCGGCGATCAGCTTGGGAGAGCCCGGTTTCTCGCTCTTCTCCCTCTCTTGTCGCCTAATACTTAGCCAAAAGCTTTTCCACACTCTTTTGGAAGAAGAAACTGTGCCAGTAAAGAAAACATCCCCAATCTTGTTCTGGAATGTAGATGGAGGTCTTTAGAGGGTTTAGGAAGAAGTAAAATATAGATGCCAAAAACTGCTTCTATTCAAATATTAATGTCAATGCAAAAGGTAAAACGGTGGTCAAAGACTGTTTTCTCTCCGTTTGAAATCTGCTGCCACTATGCCAGGGTTTGGCGGCTTGGTTCTGCGCCTTTCGGAAGGTGCCGCTCTCTCCGCTTCTTAGAGGCGAAGAAGCGTCATCTTTGCGCACAGAGCATGGTGCCGGTGGCAGGGAGCTCCGGAGAGCGGCTTGTGTGGAAAGACCCCAGGGACCGGCGATCAGCTTGGGAGAGCCCGGTTTCTCGCTCTTCTCCCTCTCTTGTCGCCTAATACTTAGCAAAAAGCTTTTCCACTCTCTTTTGGAAGAAGAAACTGTGCCAGTAAAGAAAACATCCCCAATCTTGTTCTAGAATGTAGACGGAGGTCTTTAGAGGGTTAAGGATGAAGTAAAAGATAGATGCCAAAAACTGCTTCTATTTAAATCTTAATATCAATGGAAAAGGATAAACAGTGATCAAATACGATTTTCTCTCCGTTTGAAAGCTGCTCCCACTATGCCAGGGTGTGGCGGCTTGCTTCTGCGCATTTCGGAAGCTGCCGCTCTCTCCGCTTCTTAGAGGCGAAGAAGAGGCATCTTTGCGCACAGAGCATGGTGCCGGTGGCAGGGAGCTCCGGAGAGCGGCTTGTGTGGAAAGACACCAGGGACTGGCGATCAGCTTGGGAGAGCCCGGTTTCTCGCTCTTCTCCCTCTCTTGTCGCCTAATACTTAGGCAAAAGCTTTTCCACTCTCTTTTGGAAGAAGAAACTGTGCCAGCGAAGAAAACATCCCCAATCCTGTTCTGGAATGTAGATGGAGGTCTTTAGAGGGTTTACGACGAAGTAAAATATAGATGCCAAAAACTGCTTCTATTCAAATATTGATGTCAATGCAAAAGGAAAAACGGTGGTCAAATACTGTTTTCTCTCCGTTTGAAAGCTGCTCCCACTATGCCGGGGTGTGGCGGCTTGGTTCTGTGCCTTTCGGAAGCTGCCGCTCTCTCCGTCTCCCGAATGCGAAGAAGAGGGATCTTTGCGCACAGAGCATGGTGCCGGTCGCCGGGAGCTCCGGAGAGCGGTTTGTGTGGAAAGACACCAGGGACCAGCGTTTTCCTTGGGAGAGCTCCGAATTTCCGTCTTCTGCCTCTCTTGCCGCCTAACACTTAGGAAAAAGCTTTTCCACTATGTCTTGCAAGGAGAAACTATGCCAGTAAAGATAACATGCCAGATGTCATTCTAAAAGTGGCACAGAGGTCTGCAGAGTGTTGAGCAAGAAGCAAATATAATTCTCCAAAAGTCCTTCTATTCAAATATAATGAGAATGAAAAGGCAAGAAATTAGTAAAGTTCTGTTTTGCATAAGTTTGAAAGCTGCCCTCACTATGCCGCTGTTGTGCGGCTTTGTTCTGCGCCTTTCGAAAGCTGCCACAGTCTCAGTCTCCCGGAGGCAAAGAAGTGGCTTCTTCGCGCACAGAGCTTTGTGCTTTTTGCCGTGAGCTGCGGAGAGCGGTTTGTGTGGAAAGACACCAGGGACCGGCGATCAGCTTGGGAGAGCCCGTTTCACGGTCTTCTGCATCTCTTGTCGCCTAATACTTAGCAAAAAGCTTTTCCACTCTCTTTTGGAAGAAGAAACTGTGCCAGTAAAGAAAACATCCCCAATCTTGTTGTAGAATGTAGACGGAGGTCTTTAGAGGGTCTAGGAAGAAGTAAAAGATAGATGCCAAAAACTGCTTCTATTCAAATATTAATGACAATGGAAAAGGTAAAAGAGAGATCAAATACTGTTTTCTCTCCGTTTGAAAGCTGCCCTCACTATGCCACTGTTGTGCGGCTTTCTTCTTTGCCTTTCGAAAGCTGCCACAGTCTCCGTCTCCCGGAGGCAAAGAAGTGGCTTCTTCGCGCACAGAGCTTTGTGCTTTGTGACGTGAGCTGCGGAGAGCGGTTTGTGTGGAAAGACCCCAGGGACCGGCGATCAGCTTGGGAGAGCCCGTTTCACCGTCTTCTGCATCTCTTGTCGCCTAATACTTAGCAAAAAGCTTTTCCACACTGTTTTGGAAGAAGAAACTGTGCCAGTAAAGAAAACATCCCCAATCTTGTTCTAGAATGTAGACGGAGGTCTTTAGAGGGTCTAGGAAGAAGTAAAAGATAGATGCCAAAAACTGCTTCTATTCAAATATTAATGTCAATGGAAAAGGTAAAAGAGAGATCAAATACTGTTTTCTCTCCGTTTGAAAGCTGCCCTCACTATGCCACTGTTGTGCGGCTTTCTTCTTTGCCTTTCGAAAGCTGCCACAGTCTCCGTCTCCCGGAGGTAAAGAAGTGGCATCTTCGCGCACAGAGCTTTGTGCTTTGTGCCGTGAGCTGCGGAGAGCGGTTTGTGTGGAAAGACCCCAGGGACCGGCGATCAGCTTGGGAGAGCCCGGTATCTCGGTCTTCTCCCTCTCTTGTCGCCTAATACTTAGCAAAAAGCCTTTCCACACCCTTTTGGAAGAAGAAACTGTGCCAGTAAAGAAAACATCCCCAATCTTGTTCTAGAATGTAGACGGAGGTCTTTAGAGGGTTTAGGATGAAGTAAATGATAGATGCCAAAAACTGCTTCTATTCAAATATTAATGACAATGGAAAAGGTAAAAGAGAGATCAAATACTGTTTTCTCTCCGTTTGAAAGCTGCTCCCACTATGCCGGGGTGTGGCGGCTTGGTTCTGCGCCTTTCGGAAGCTGCCGCTCTCTCCGTCTCCCGAATGCGAAGAAGCGGCATCTTTGCGCACAGAGCATGGTGCCGGTCGCAGGGAGCTCCGGAGAGCGGTTTGTGTGGAAAGACCCCAAGGACCGGCGTTTTCCTTGGAAGAGCTCCGAATTTCCGTCTTCTGCCTCTCTTGCCGCCTAATACTTAGCAAAAAGCTTTTCCACTCTCTTTTGGAAGAAGAAACTGTGCCAGTAAAGAAAACATCCCCAATCTTGTTCTAGAATGTAGACGGAGGTCTTTAGAGGGTTTAGGAAGAAGTAAAAGATAGATGCCAAAAACTGCTTCTATTCAAATATTAATGTCAATGGAAAAGGTAAAAGAGTGGTCAAATACTGTTTTCTCTCCGTTTGAAAGCTGCCCTCACTATGCCACTGTTGTGTGGCTTTCTACTTTGCCTTTTGAAAGCTGCCACAGTCTCCGTCTCCCGGAGGTAAAGAAGTGGCTTCTTCGCGCACAGAGCATTGTGCTTTGTGCCGTGAGCTGCGGAGAGCGGTTTGTGTGGAAAGACCCCAGGGACTGGCGATCAGCTTGGGAGAGCCCGTTTCACGGTCTTCTGCATCTCTTGTCGCCTAATACTTAGCAAAAAGCTTTTCCACACTCTCTTTTGGAAGAAGAAACTGTGCCAGTAAAAAACCATCCCCAATATTGTTCTAGAATGTAGACGGAGATCTTCAGCGGGTTTAGGAAGAAGTAAAAGATAGATGCCAAAAACTGCTTCTATTCAAATATTAATGTCAATGGAAAAGGTAAAAGAGTGGTCAAATACTGTTTTCTCTCCGTTTGAAAGCTGCTCCCACTATGCCGGGGTGTGGCGGCTTGGTTCTGCGCCTTTCGGGAAGCTGCTGCTCTCTCCGCTTCTTAGAGGCGAAGAAGCGGCATCTTTGCGCACAGAGCATGGTGCCGGTGGCAGGGAGCTCCGGAGAGCGGTTTGTGTGGAAAGACCCCAGGGACCGGCGATCAGCTTGGGAGAGCCCGGTTTCTCGCTCTTCTCCCTCTCTTGTCGCCTAATACTTAGCAAAAAGCTTTTCCACTCTCTTTTGGAAGAAGAAACTGTGCCAGTAAAGAAAACATCCCCAATCTTGTTCTAGAATGTACATGGAGGTCTTTAGAGGGTTAAGGATGAAGTAAAAGATAGATGCCAAAACCTGCTTCTATTCAAATATTAATGTCAATGTAAAAGGTAAAACTGTGGCAAAGTACTGTTTTCTCTCCGTTTGAAAGCTGCTCCCACTATGCCGGGGTGTGGCGGCTTGGTTCTTCGGCTTTGGGCAATGCCGCTCTCTCCGTCTCCCGAATGCGAAGAAGCGGCATCTTTGCGCACAGAACATGGTGTCGGTCGCAGGGAGCTCCGGAGAGCAACTTGTGTGGAAAGACACCAGGGACCGGCGTTTTCCTTGGTAAAGCTCCGAATTTCAGTCTTCTGCCTCTGTTGCCACCTAACACTTAGGAAAAAGCTTTTCCACTATGTCTTGCAAGGAGAAACTGTGCCAGTAAAGAAAACATCCCAGATGTCATTCTAAAAGTGGCACAGAGGTCTGCAGAGTGTTGAGTAAGAAGGAAATATAATTCTCCAAAAGACCTTCGATTCAAATATAATGTGAATGAAAAAGGCAAGAGATTGGTAAAGTTCTGTTTTGCATAAGTTTGAAAGCTGCCCTCGCTATGCCGCTGTTGTGCGCCTTGGTTCTGCGCCTTTCGTAAGCTGCCGCTCTCTCCGTCTCCCGGAGGCAAAGAAGTGGCTTCTTCGCGCACAGAGCTTTGTGCTTTGTGCCGTGAGCTGCGGAGAGCGGCTTGTGTGGAAAGACCCCAGGGACCGGCGATCAGCTTGGGAGAGCCCGGTTTCACGGTCTTCCCCCTCTCTTGTCGCCTAATACTTAGCCAAAAGCTTTTCCACTCTCTTTTGGAAGAAGAAACAGTGCCAGTAAAGAAAACATCCCCAAACTTGTTCTGGAATGTAGATGGAGGTCTTTAGAGGGTTTAGGAAGAAGTAAAAGATAGATGCTAAAAACTGATTCTATTCAAATATTAATGTCAATGCAAAAGGTAAAACGGTGGTCAAAGACTGTTTTCTCTCTGTTTGAAAGCTGCTCCCACTATGCCAGGGTGTGGCGGCTTGGTTCTGCGCCTTTCGGAAGGTGCCGCTCTCTCCGCTTCTTAGAGGCGAAGAAGCGGCATCTTTGCGCACAGAGCATGGTGCCGGTTGCAGGGAGCTCCGGAGAGCGGTTTGTGTGGAAACACACCAGGGACCGGCGATTAGCTTGGGAGAGCCCGGTTTCACGGTCTTCTGCATCTCTTGCCGCCTAATACTTAGCAAAAAGCTTTTCCACACTGTTTTGGAAGAAGAAACTGTGCCAGTAAAGAAAACATCCCCAATCTTGTTCTAGAATGTAGACGGAGGTCTTTAAAGGGTCTAGGAAGAAGTAAAAGATAGATGCCAAAAACTGCTTCTATTCAAATATTAATGTCAATGGAAAAGGTAAAAGAGAGATCAAATACTGTTTTCTCTCCGTTTGAAAGCTGCCCTCACTATGCCACTGTTGTGCGGCTTTCTTCTTTGCCTTTCGAAAGCTGCCACAGTCTCCGTCTCCCGGAGGTAAAGAAGTGGCATCTTCGCGCACAGAGCATTGTGCTTTGTGCCGTGAGCTGCGGAGAGCGGTTTGTGTGGAAAGACCCCAGGGACCGGCGATCAGCTTGGGAGAGCCCGGTTCCTCGCTCTTCTCCCTCTCTTGTCGCCTAATACTTAGCAAAAAGCTTTTCCACTCTCTTTTGGAAGAAGAAACTGTGCCAGTAAAGAAAACATCCCCAATCTTGCTCTAGAATGTAGACGGAGGTCTTTAGAGGGTTAAGGATGAAGTAAAAGATAGATGCCAAAAACTGCTTCTATTCAAATATTAATGTCAATGGAAAAGGTAAAAGAGAGATCAAATACTGTTTTCTCTCCGTTTGAAAGCTGCCCTCACTATGCCACTGTTGTGCGGCTTTCTTCTTTGCCTTTCGAAAGCTGCCACAGTCTCCGTCTCCCGGAGGTAAAGAAGTGGCATCTTCGCGCACAGAGCTTTGTGCTTTGTGCCGTGAGCTGCAAAGAGCGGTTTGTGTGGAAAGACCCCAGGGACCGGCGATCAGCTTGGGAGAGCCCGGTATCTCGGTCTTCTCCCTCTCTTGTCTCCTAATACTTAGCAAAAAGCCTTTCCACTCCCTTTTGGAAGAAGAAACTGTGCCAGTAAAGAAAACATCCCCAATCTTGTTCTAGAATGTAGACGGAGGTCTTTAGAGGGTTTAGGATGAAGTAAAAGATAGATGCCAAAAACTGCTTCTATTCAAATATTAATGACAATGGAAAAGGTAAAAGAGAGATCAAATACTGTTTTCTCTCCGTTTGAAAGCTGCTCCCACTATGCCGGGGTGTGGCGGCTTGGTTCTGCGCCTTTCGGAAGCTGCCGCTCTCTCCGTCTCCCGAATGCGAAGAAGCGGCATCTTTGCGCACAGAGCATGGTGCCGGTCGCAGGGAGCTCCGGAGAGCGGTTTGTGTGGAAAGACCCCAAGGACCGGCGTTTTCCTTGGGAGAGCTCCGAATTTCCGTCTTCTGCCTCTCTTGCCGCCTAATACTTAGCAAAAAGCTTTTCCACTCTCTTTTGGAAGAAGAAACTGTGCCAGTAAAGAAAACATCCCCAATCTTGTTCTAGAATGTAGACGGAGGTCTTTAGAGTGTTTAGGAAGAAGTAAAAGATAGATGCCAAAAACTGCTTCTATTCAAATATTAATGTCAATGGAAAAGGTAAAAGAGTGGTCAAATACTGTTTTCTCTCCGTTTGAAAGCTGCCCTCACTATGCCACTGTTGTGTGGCTTTCTACTTTGCCTTTCGAAAGCTGCCACAGTCTCCGTCTCCCGGAGGTAAAGAAGTGGCTTCTTCGCGCACAGAGCTTTGTGCTTTGTGCCGTGAGCTGCGGAGAGCGGTTTGTGTGGAAAGACCCCAGGGACTGGCGATCAGCTTGGGAGAGCCCGTTTCACGGTCTTCTGCATCTCTTGTCGCCTAATACTTAGCAAAAAGCTTTTCCACACTCTTTTGGAAGAAGAAACTGTGCCAGTAAAAAACCATCCCCAATATTGTTCTAGAATGTAGACGGAGATCTTCAGCGGGTTTAGGAAGAAGTAAAAGATAGATGCCAAAAACTGCTTCTATTCAAATATTAATGTCAATGGAAAAGGTAAAAGAGTGGTCAAATACTGTTTTCTCTCCGTTTGAAAGCTGCTCCCACTATGCCGGGGTGTGGCGGCTTGGTTCTGCGCCTTTCGGGAAGCTGCTGCTCTCTCCGCTTCTTAGAGGCGAAGAAGCGGCATCTTTGCGCACAGAGCATGGTGCCGGTGGCAGGGAGCTCCGGAGAGCGGTTTGTGTGGAAAGACCCCAGGGACCGGCGATCAGCTTGGGAGAGCCCGGTTTCTCGCTCTTCTCCCTCTCTTGTCGCCTAATACTTAGCAAAAAGCTTTTCCACTCTCTTTTGGAAGAAGAAACTGTGCCAGTAAAGAAAACATCCCCAATCTTGTTCTAGAATGTACATGGAGGTCTTTAGAGGGTTAAGGATGAAGTAAAAGATAGATGCCAAAACCTGCTTCTATTCAAATATTAATGTCAATGTAAAAGGTAAAACTGTGGCAAAGTACTGTTTTCTCTCCGTTTGAAAGCTGCTCCCACTATGCCGGGGTGTGGCGGCTTGGTTCTTCGGCTTTGGGCAACTGCCGCTCTCTCCGTCTCCCGAATGCGAAGAAGCGGCATCTTTGCGCACAGAACATGGTGTCGGTCGCAGGGAGCTCCGGAGAGCGACTTGTGTGGAAAGACACCAGGGACCGGCGTTTTCCTTGGTAAAGCTCCGAATTTCAGTCTTCTGCCTCTCTTGCCGCCTAACACTTAGGAAAAATATTTTCCACTATGTCTTGCAAGGAGAAACTGTGCCAGTAAAGAAAACATCCCAGATGTCATTCTAAAAGTGGCACAGAGGTCTGCAGAGTGTTGAGTAAGAAGGAAATATAATTCTCCAAAAGACCTTCGATTCAAATATAATGTGAATGAAAAAGGCAAGAGATTGGTAAAGTTCTGTTTTGCATAAGTTTGAAAGCTGCCCTCGCTATGCCGCTGTTGTGCGCCTTGGTTCTGCGCCTTTCGTAAGCTGCCGCTCTCTCCGTCTCCCGGAGGCAAAGAAGTGGCTTCTTCGCGCACAGAGCTTTGTGCTTTGTGACGTGAGCTGCGGAGAGCGGCTTGTGTGGAAAGACCCCAGGGACCGGCGATCAGCTTGGGAGAGCCCGGTTTCACGGTCTTCCCCCTCTCTTGTCGCCTAATACTTAGCCAAAAGCTTTTCCACTCTCTTTTGGAAGAAGAAACAGTGCCAGTAAAGAAAACATCCCCAAACTTGTTCTGGAATGTAGATGGAGGTCTTTAGAGGGTTTAGGAAGAAGTAAAAGATAGATGCTAAAAACTGATTCTATTCAAATATTTATGTCAATGCAAAAGGTAAAACGGTGGTCAAAGACTGTTTTCTCTCTGTTTGAAAGCTGCTCCCACTATGCCAGGGTGTGGCGGCTTGGTTCTGCGCCTTTCGGAAGGTGCCGCTCTCTCCGCTTCTTAGAGGCGAAGAAGCGGCATCTTTGCGCACAGAGCATGGTGCCGGTTGCAGGGAGCTCCGGAGAGCGGTTTGTGTGGAAAGACCCCAGGGACCGGCGATCAGCTTGGGAGAGCCCGGTTTCTCGCTCTTCTCCCTCTCTTGTCGCCTAATACTTAGCAAAAAGCTTTTCCACTCTCTTTTGGAAGAAGAAACTGTGCCAGTAAAGAAAACATCCCCAATCTTGTTCTAGAATGTACATGGAGGTCTTTAGAGGGTTAAGGATGAAGTAAAAGATAGATGCCAAAACCTGCTTCTATTCAAATATTAATGTCAATGTAAAAGGTAAAACTGTGGCAAAGTACTGTTTTCTCTCCGTTTGAAAGCTGCTCCCACTATGCCGGGGTGTGGCGGCTTGGTTCTTCGGCTTTGGGCAACTGCCGCTCTCTCCGTCTCCCGAATGCGAAGAAGCGGCATCTTTGCGCACAGAACATGGTGTCGGTCGCAGGGAGCTCCGGAGAGCGACTTGTGTGGAAAGACACCAGGGACCGGCGTTTTCCTTGGTAAAGCTCCGAATTTCAGTCTTCTGCCTCTCTTGCCGCCTAACACTTAGGAAAAATATTTTCCACTATGTCTTGCAAGGAGAAACTGTGCCAGTAAAGAAAACATCCCAGATGTCATTCTAAAAGTGGCACAGAGGTCTGCAGAGTGTTGAGTAAGAAGGAAATATAATTCTCCAAAAGACCTTCGATTCAAATATAATGTGAATGAAAAAGGCAAGAGATTGGTAAAGTTCTGTTTTGCATAAGTTTGAAAGCTGCCCTCGCTATGCCGCTGTTGTGCGCCTTGGTTCTGCGCCTTTCGTAAGCTGCCGCTCTCTCCGTCTCCCGGAGGCAAAGAAGTGGCTTCTTCGCGCACAGAGCTTTGTGCTTTGTGACGTGAGCTGCGGAGAGCGGCTTGTGTGGAAAGACCCCAGGGACCGGCGATCAGCTTGGGAGAGCCCGGTTTCACGGTCTTCCCCCTCTCTTGTCGCCTAATACTTAGCCAAAAGCTTTTCCACTCTCTTTTGGAAGAAGAAACAGTGCCAGTAAAGAAAACATCCCCAAACTTGTTCTGGAATGTAGATGGAGGTCTTTAGAGGGTTTAGGAAGAAGTAAAAGATAGATGCTAAAAACTGATTCTATTCAAATATTTATGTCAATGCAAAAGGTAAAACGGTGGTCAAAGACTGTTTTCTCTCTGTTTGAAAGCTGCTCCCACTATGCCAGGGTGTGGCGGCTTGGTTCTGCGCCTTTCGGAAGGTGCCGCTCTCTCCGCTTCTTAGAGGCGAAGAAGCGGCATCTTTGCGCACAGAGCATGGTGCCGGTTGCAGGGAGCTCCGGAGAGCGGTTTGTGTGGAAACACACCAGGGACCGGCGATTAGCTTGGGAGAGCCCGTTTCACGGTCTTCTGCATCTCTTGTCGCCTAATACTTAGCAAAAAGCTTTTCCACACTGTTTTGGAAGAAGAAACTGTGCCAGTAAAGAAAACATCCCCAATCTTGTTCTAGAATGTAGACGGAGGTCTTTAAAGGGTCTAGGAAGAAGTAAAAGATAGATGCCAAAAACTGCTTCTATTCAAATATTAATGTCAATGGAAAAGGTAAAAGAGAGATCAAATACTGTTTTCTCTCCGTTTGAAAGCTGCCCTCACTATGCCACTGTTGTGCGGCTTTCTTCTTTGCCTTTCGAAAGCTGCCACAGTCTCCGTCTCCCGGAGGTAAAGAAGTGGCATCTTCGCGCACAGAGCATTGTGCTTTGTGCCGTGAGCTGCGGAGAGCGGTTTGTGTGGAAAGACCCCAGGGACCGGCGATCAGCTTGGGAGAGCCCGGTTCCTCGCTCTTCTCCCTCTCTTGTCGCCTAATACTTAGCAAAAAGCTTTTCCACTCTCTTTTGGAAGAAGAAACTGTGCCAGTAAAGAAAACATCCCCAATCTTGCTCTAGAATGTAGACGGAGGTCTTTAGAGGGTTAAGGATGAAGTAAAAGATAGATGCCAAAAACTGCTTCTATTCAAATATTAATGTCAATGGAAAAGGTAAAAGAGAGATCAAATACTGTTTTCTCTCCGTTTGAAAGCTGCCCTCACTATGCCACTGTTGTGCGGCTTTCTTCTTTGCCTTTCGAAAGCTGCCACAGTCTCCGTCTCCCGGAGGTAAAGAAGTGGCATCTTCGCGCACAGAGCTTTGTGCTTTGTGCCGTGAGCTGCAAAGAGCGGTTTGTGTGGAAAGACCCCAGGGACCGGCGATCAGCTTGGGAGAGCCCGGTATCTCGGTCTTCTCCCTCTCTTGTCTCCTAATACTTAGCAAAAAGCCTTTCCACTCCCTTTTGGAAGAAGAAACTGTGCCAGTAAAGAAAACATCCCCAATCTTGTTCTAGAATGTAGACGGAGGTCTTTAGAGGGTTTAGGATGAAGTAAAAGATAGATGCCAAAAACTGCTTCTATTCAAATATTAATGACAATGGAAAAGGTAAAAGAGAGATCAAATACTGTTTTCTCTCCGTTTGAAAGCTGCTCCCACTATGCCGGGGTGTGGCGGCTTGGTTCTGCGCCTTTCGGAAGCTGCCGCTCTCTCCGTCTCCCGAATGCGAAGAAGCGGCATCTTTGCGCACAGAGCATGGTGCCGGTCGCAGGGAGCTCCGGAGAGCGGTTTGTGTGGAAAGACCCCAAGGACCGGCGTTTTCCTTGGGAGAGCTCCGAATTTCCGTCTTCTGCCTCTCTTGCCGCCTAATACTTAGCAAAAAGCTTTTCCACTCTCTTTTGGAAGAAGAAACTGTGCCAGTAAAGAAAACATCCCCAATCTTGTTCTAGAATGTAGACGGAGGTCTTTAGAGTGTTTAGGAAGAAGTAAAAGATAGATGCCAAAAACTGCTTCTATTCAAATATTAATGTCAATGGAAAAGGTAAAAGAGTGGTCAAATACTGTTTTCTCTCCGTTTGAAAGCTGCCCTCACTATGCCACTGTTGTGTGGCTTTCTACTTTGCCTTTCGAAAGCTGCCACAGTCTCCGTCTCCCGGAGGTAAAGAAGTGGCTTCTTCGCGCACAGAGCTTTGTGCTTTGTGCCGTGAGCTGCGGAGAGCGGTTTGTGTGGAAAGACCCCAGGGACTGGCGATCAGCTTGGGAGAGCCCGTTTCACGGTCTTCTGCATCTCTTGTCGCCTAATACTTAGCAAAAAGCTTTTCCACACTCTTTTGGAAGAAGAAACTGTGCCAGTAAAAAACCATCCCCAATATTGTTCTAGAATGTAGACGGAGATCTTCAGCGGGTTTAGGAAGAAGTAAAAGATAGATGCCAAAAACTGCTTCTATTCAAATATTAATGTCAATGGAAAAGGTAAAAGAGTGGTCAAATACTGTTTTCTCTCCGTTTGAAAGCTGCTCCCACTATGCCGGGGTGTGGCGGCTTGGTTCTGCGCCTTTCGGGAAGCTGCTGCTCTCTCCGCTTCTTAGAGGCGAAGAAGCGGCATCTTTGCGCACAGAGCATGGTGCCGGTGGCAGGGAGCTCCGGAGAGCGGTTTGTGTGGAAAGACCCCAGGGACCGGCGATCAGCTTGGGAGAGCCCGGTTTCTCGCTCTTCTCCCTCTCTTGTCGCCTAATACTTAGCAAAAAGCTTTTCCACTCTCTTTTGGAAGAAGAAACTGTGCCAGTAAAGAAAACATCCCCAATCTTGTTCTAGAATGTACATGGAGGTCTTTAGAGGGTTAAGGATGAAGTAAAAGATAGATGCCAAAACCTGCTTCTATTCAAATATTAATGTCAATGTAAAAGGTAAAACTGTGGCAAAGTACTGTTTTCTCTCCGTTTGAAAGCTGCTCCCACTATGCCGGGGTGTGGCGGCTTGGTTCTTCGGCTTTGGGCAACTGCCGCTCTCTCCGTCTCCCGAATGCGAAGAAGCGGCATCTTTGCGCACAGAACATGGTGTCGGTCGCAGGGAGCTCCGGAGAGCGACTTGTGTGGAAAGACACCAGGGACCGGCGTTTTCCTTGGTAAAGCTCCGAATTTCAGTCTTCTGCCTCTCTTGCCGCCTAACACTTAGGAAAAATATTTTCCACTATGTCTTGCAAGGAGAAACTGTGCCAGTAAAGAAAACATCCCAGATGTCATTCTAAAAGTGGCACAGAGGTCTGCAGAGTGTTGAGTAAGAAGGAAATATAATTCTCCAAAAGACCTTCGATTCAAATATAATGTGAATGAAAAAGGCAAGAGATTGGTAAAGTTCTGTTTTGCATAAGTTTGAAAGCTGCCCTCGCTATGCCGCTGTTGTGCGCCTTGGTTCTGCGCCTTTCGTAAGCTGCCGCTCTCTCCGTCTCCCGGAGGCAAAGAAGTGGCTTCTTCGCGCACAGAGCTTTGTGCTTTGTGACGTGAGCTGCGGAGAGCGGCTTGTGTGGAAAGACCCCAGGGACCGGCGATCAGCTTGGGAGAGCCCGGTTTCACGGTCTTCCCCCTCTCTTGTCGCCTAATACTTAGCCAAAAGCTTTTCCACTCTCTTTTGGAAGAAGAAACAGTGCCAGTAAAGAAAACATCCCCAAACTTGTTCTGGAATGTAGATGGAGGTCTTTAGAGGGTTTAGGAAGAAGTAAAAGATAGATGCTAAAAACTGATTCTATTCAAATATTTATGTCAATGCAAAAGGTAAAACGGTGGTCAAAGACTGTTTTCTCTCTGTTTGAAAGCTGCTCCCACTATGCCAGGGTGTGGCGGCTTGGTTCTGCGCCTTTCGGAAGGTGCCGCTCTCTCCGCTTCTTAGAGGCGAAGAAGCGGCATCTTTGCGCACAGAGCATGGTGCCGGTTGCAGGGAGCTCCGGAGAGCGGTTTGTGTGGAAACACACCAGGGACCGGCGATTAGCTTGGGAGAGCCCGTTTCACGGTCTTCTGCATCTCTTGTCGCCTAATACTTAGCAAAAAGCTTTTCCACACTGTTTTGGAAGAAGAAACTGTGCCAGTAAAGAAAACATCCCCAATCTTGTTCTAGAATGTAGACGGAGGTCTTTAAAGGGTCTAGGAAGAAGTAAAAGATAGATGCCAAAAACTGCTTCTATTCAAATATTAATGTCAATGGAAAAGGTAAAAGAGAGATCAAATACTGTTTTCTCTCCGTTTGAAAGCTGCCCTCACTATGCCACTGTTGTGCGGCTTTCTTCTTTGCCTTTCGAAAGCTGCCACAGTCTCCGTCTCCCGGAGGTAAAGAAGTGGCATCTTCGCGCACAGAGCATTGTGCTTTGTGCCGTGAGCTGCGGAGAGCGGTTTGTGTGGAAAGACCCCAGGGACCGGCGATCAGCTTGGGAGAGCCCGGTTCCTCGCTCTTCTCCCTCTCTTGTCGCCTAATACTTAGCAAAAAGCTTTTCCACTCTCTTTTGGAAGAAGAAACTGTGCCAGTAAAGAAAACATCCCCAATCTTGCTCTAGAATGTAGACGGAGGTCTTTAGAGGGTTAAGGATGAAGTAAAAGATAGATGCCAAAAACTGCTTCTATTCAAATATTAATGTCAATGGAAAAGGTAAAAGAGAGATCAAATACTGTTTTCTCTCCGTTTGAAAGCTGCCCTCACTATGCCACTGTTGTGCGGCTTTCTTCTTTGCCTTTCGAAAGCTGCCACAGTCTCCGTCTCCCGGAGGTAAAGAAGTGGCATCTTCGCGCACAGAGCTTTGTGCTTTGTGCCGTGAGCTGCAAAGAGCGGTTTGTGTGGAAAGACCCCAGGGACCGGCGATCAGCTTGGGAGAGCCCGGTATCTCGGTCTTCTCCCTCTCTTGTCTCCTAATACTTAGCAAAAAGCCTTTCCACTCCCTTTTGGAAGAAGAAACTGTGCCAGTAAAGAAAACATCCCCAATCTTGTTCTAGAATGTAGACGGAGGTCTTTAGAGGGTTTAGGATGAAGTAAAAGATAGATGCCAAAAACTGCTTCTATTCAAATATTAATGACAATGGAAAAGGTAAAAGAGAGATCAAATACTGTTTTCTCTCCGTTTGAAAGCTGCTCCCACTATGCCGGGGTGTGGCGGCTTGGTTCTGCGCCTTTCGGAAGCTGCCGCTCTCTCCGTCTCCCGAATGCGAAGAAGCGGCATCTTTGCGCACAGAGCATGGTGCCGGTCGCAGGGAGCTCCGGAGAGCGGTTTGTGTGGAAAGACCCCAAGGACCGGCGTTTTCCTTGGGAGAGCTCCGAATTTCCGTCTTCTGCCTCTCTTGCCGCCTAATACTTAGCAAAAAGCTTTTCCACTCTCTTTTGGAAGAAGAAACTGTGCCAGTAAAGAAAACATCCCCAATCTTGTTCTAGAATGTAGACGGAGGTCTTTAGAGTGTTTAGGAAGAAGTAAAAGATAGATGCCAAAAACTGCTTCTATTCAAATATTAATGTCAATGGAAAAGGTAAAAGAGTGGTCAAATACTGTTTTCTCTCCGTTTGAAAGCTGCCCTCACTATGCCACTGTTGTGTGGCTTTCTACTTTGCCTTTCGAAAGCTGCCACAGTCTCCGTCTCCCGGAGGTAAAGAAGTGGCTTCTTCGCGCACAGAGCTTTGTGCTTTGTGCCGTGAGCTGCGGAGAGCGGTTTGTGTGGAAAGACCCCAGGGACTGGCGATCAGCTTGGGAGAGCCCGTTTCACGGTCTTCTGCATCTCTTGTCGCCTAATACTTAGCAAAAAGCTTTTCCACACTCTTTTGGAAGAAGAAACTGTGCCAGTAAAAAACCATCCCCAATATTGTTCTAGAATGTAGACGGAGATCTTCAGCGGGTTTAGGAAGAAGTAAAAGATAGATGCCAAAAACTGCTTCTATTCAAATATTAATGTCAATGGAAAAGGTAAAAGAGTGGTCAAATACTGTTTTCTCTCCGTTTGAAAGCTGCTCCCACTATGCCGGGGTGTGGCGGCTTGGTTCTGCGCCTTTCGGGAAGCTGCTGCTCTCTCCGCTTCTTAGAGGCGAAGAAGCGGCATCTTTGCGCACAGAGCATGGTGCCGGTGGCAGGGAGCTCCGGAGAGCGGTTTGTGTGGAAAGACCCCAGGGACCGGCGATCAGCTTGGGAGAGCCCGGTTTCTCGCTCTTCTCCCTCTCTTGTCGCCTAATACTTAGCAAAAAGCTTTTCCACTCTCTTTTGGAAGAAGAAACTGTGCCAGTAAAGAAAACATCCCCAATCTTGTTCTAGAATGTACATGGAGGTCTTTAGAGGGTTAAGGATGAAGTAAAAGATAGATGCCAAAACCTGCTTCTATTCAAATATTAATGTCAATGTAAAAGGTAAAACTGTGGCAAAGTACTGTTTTCTCTCCGTTTGAAAGCTGCTCCCACTATGCCGGGGTGTGGCGGCTTGGTTCTTCGGCTTTGGGCAACTGCCGCTCTCTCCGTCTCCCGAATGCGAAGAAGCGGCATCTTTGCGCACAGAACATGGTGTCGGTCGCAGGGAGCTCCGGAGAGCGACTTGTGTGGAAAGACACCAGGGACCGGCGTTTTCCTTGGTAAAGCTCCGAATTTCAGTCTTCTGCCTCTCTTGCCGCCTAACACTTAGGAAAAATATTTTCCACTATGTCTTGCAAGGAGAAACTGTGCCAGTAAAGAAAACATCCCAGATGTCATTCTAAAAGTGGCACAGAGGTCTGCAGAGTGTTGAGTAAGAAGGAAATATAATTCTCCAAAAGACCTTCGATTCAAATATAATGTGAATGAAAAAGGCAAGAGATTGGTAAAGTTCTGTTTTGCATAAGTTTGAAAGCTGCCCTCGCTATGCCGCTGTTGTGCGCCTTGGTTCTGCGCCTTTCGTAAGCTGCCGCTCTCTCCATCTCCCGGAGGCAAAGAAGTGGCTTCTTCGCGCACAGAGCTTTGTGCTTTGTGACGTGAGCTGCGGAGAGCGGCTTGTGTGGAAAGACCCCAGGGACCAGCGATCAGCTTGGGAGAGCCCGGTTTCACGGTCTTCCCCCTCTCTTGTCGCCTAATACTTAGCCAAAAGCTTTTCCACTCTCTTTTGGAAGAAGAAACTGTGCCAGTAAAGAAAACATCCCCAATCTTGTTCTGGAATGTAGATGGAGGTCTTTAGAGGGTTTAGGAAGAAGTAAAAGATAGATGCTAAAAACTGATTCTATTCAAATATTAATGTCAATGCAAAAGGTAAAACGGTGGTCAAATACTGTTTTCTCTCTGTTTGAAAGCTGCTCCCACTATGCCAGGGTGTGGCGGCTTGGTTCTGCGCCTTTCGGAAGGTGCCGCTCTCTCCGCTTCTTAGAGGCGAAGAAGCGGCATCTTTGCGCACAGAGCATGGTGCCGGTTGCAGGGAGCTCCGGAGAGCGGTTTGTGTGGAAAGACACCAGGGACCGG
Organism: Molothrus aeneus; assembly: GCF_037042795.1. Lineage (NCBI taxonomy): Eukaryota > Metazoa > Chordata > Aves > Passeriformes > Icteridae > Molothrus > Molothrus aeneus. The sequence continues at coordinate 12,903,571 of NC_089649.1, read as the reverse complement.
CGTTTTCCTTGGGAGAGCTCCGAATTTCCGTCTTCTGCCTCTCTTGCCGCCTAACACTTAGGAAAAAGCTTTTCCACTATGTCTTGCAAGGAGAAACTATGCCAGTAAAGAAAACATGCCAGATGTCATTCTAAAAGTGGCACAGAGGCCTGCAGAGTGTTGAGCAAGAAGGAAATATAATTCTCCAAAAGTCCTTCTTTTCAAATATAATGAGAATGAATAAGGCAAGAGATTAGTAAAGTTCTGTTTTGCAGAAGTTTGAAAGCTGCCCTCACTATGCCGCTGTTGTGCGGCTTGGTTCTGCGCCTTTCGAAAGCTGCCACAGTCTCCGTCTCCCGGAGGCAAAGAAGTGGCTTCTTCGCGCACAGAGCTTTGTGCTTTGTGCGGTGAGCTGCGGAGAGCGGCTTGTGTGGAAAGACCCCAGGGACCGGCGATCAGCTTGGGAGAGCCCGGTTTCTCGCTCTTCTCCCTCTCTTGTCGCCTAATACTTAGCCAAAAGCTTTTCCACTCTGTTTTGGAAGAAGAAACTGTGCCAGTAAAGAAAACGTCACCAATCTTGTCCTAGAATGTACATGGAGGTCTTTAGAGGGTTTAGGAAGAAGTAAAATATAGATGCCAAAAACTGCTTCTATTCAAATATTAATGTCAATGCAAAAGTAAAAACGGTGGTCAAATACTGTTTTCTCTCCGTTTGAAAGCTGCTCCCACTATGCCGGGGTGTGGCGGCTTGGTTCTCTGCCTTTCGGAAGCTGCCGCTCTCTCCGTCTCCCGAATGCGAAGAAGCGGCATCTTTGTGCACAGAGCATGGTGCCGGTCGGAGGGAGCTGCGGAGAGCGGTTTGTGTGGAAAGACCCCAGGGACCGGCGATTAGCTTGGGAGAGCCCGTTTCACGGTCTTCTTCATCTCTTGTCGCCTAATACTTAGCAAAAAGCTTTTCCACACTGTTTTGGAAGAAGAAACTGTGCCAGTAAAGAAAACATCCCCAATCTTGTTCTAGAATGTAGACGGAGGTCTTTAAAGGGTCTAGGAAGAAGTAAAAGATAGATGCCAAAAACTGCTTCTATTCAAATATTAATGTCAATGGAAAAGGTAAAAGAGAGATCAAATACTGTTTTCTCTCCGTTTGAAAGCTGCCCTCACAATGCCACTGTTGTGCGGCTTTCTTCTTTGCCTTTCGAAAGCTGCCACAGTCTCCGTCTCCCGGAGGTAAAGAAGTGGCATCTTCGCGCACAGAGCTTTGTGCTTTGTGCCGTGAGCTGCGGAGAGCGGTTTGTGTGGAAAGACCCCAGGGACCGGCGATCAGCTTGGGAGAGCCCGGTTCCTCGCTCTTCTCCCTCTCTTGTCGCCTAATACTTAGCAAAAAGCTTTTCCACTCTCTTTTGGAAGAAGAAACTGTGCCAGTAAAGAAAACATCCCCAATCTTGTTCTAGAATGTAGACGGAGGTCTTTAGAGGGTCTAGGAAGAAGTAAAAGATAGATGCCAAAAACTGCTTCTATTCAAATATTAATGACAATGGAAAAGGTAAAAGAGTGGTCAAATACTGTTTTCTCTCCGTTTGAAAGCTGCTCCCACTATGCCGGGGTGTGGCGGCTTGCTTCTGCGCCTTTCGGGAAGCTGCTGCTCTCTCCGCTTCTTAGAGGCGAAGAAGCGGCATCTTTGCGCACAGAGCATGGTGCCGGTGGCAGGGAGCTCCGGAGAGCGGTTTGTGTGGAAAGACCCCAGGGACCGGCGATCAGCTTGGGAGAGCCCGGTTTCTCGCTCTTCTCCCTCTCTTGTCGCCTAATACTTAGCAAAAAGCTTTTCCACTCTCTTTTGGAAGAAGAAACTGTGCCAGTAAAGAAAACATCCCCAATCTTGTTCTAGAATGTACATGGAGGTCTTTAGAGGGTTAAGGATGAAGTAAAAGATAGATGCCAAAACCTGCTTCTATTCAAATATTAATGTCAATGTAAAAGGTAAAACTGTGGCAAATTACTGTTTTCTCTCCGTTTGAAAGCTGCTCCCACTATGCCGGGGTGTGGCGGCTTGGTTCTTCGGCTTTGGGCAACTGCCGCTCTCTCCGTCTCCCGAATGCGAAGAAGCGGCATCTTTGCGCACCGAACATGGTGTCGGTCGCAGGGAGCTCCGGAGAGCGACTTGTGTGGAAAGACACCAGGGACCGGCGTTTTCCTTGGTAAAGCTCCGAATTTCAGTCTTCTGCCTCTCTTGCCGCCTAACACTTAGGAAAAATATTTTCCACTATGTCTTGCAAGGAGAAACTGTGCCAGTAAAGAAAACATCCCAGATGTCATTCTAAAAGTGGCACAGAGGTCTGCAGAGTGTTGAGTAAGAAGGAAATATAATTCTCCAAAAGACCTTCGATTCAAATATAATGTGAATGGAAAAGGCAAGAGATTGGTAAAGTTCTGTTTTGCATAAGTTTGAAAGCTGCCCTCGCTATGCCGCTGTTGTGCGCCTTGGTTCTGCGCCTTTCGTAAGCTGCCGCTCTCTCCGTCTCCCGGAGGCAAAGAAGTGGCTTCTTCGCGCACAGAGCTTTGTGCTTTGTGACGTGAGCTGCGGAGAGCGGCTTGTGTGGAAAGACCCCAGGGACCGGCGATCAGCTTGGGAGAGCCCGGTTTCACGGTCTTCCCCCTCTCTTGTCGCCTAATACTTAGCCAAAAGCTTTTCCACTCTCTTTTGGAAGAAGAAACTGTGCCAGTAAAGGTAACATCCCCAATCGTGTTCTAGAATGTAGACGGAGGTCTTTAGAGGGTTTAGGAAGAAGTAAAAGATAGATGCCAAAAACTGCTTCTATTCAAATATTAATGTCAATGGAAAAGGTAAAAGAGTGGTCAAATACTGTTTTTTCTCCGTTTGGATGCTGCTCCCACTATGCCGGGGTGTGGCGGCTTGGTTCTTTGCCTTTGGGCAGCTGCCGCTCTCTCCGCTTCTTAGAGGCGAAGAAGCGGCATCTTTGCGCACAGAGCATGGTGCCGGTCGCAGGGAGCTCTGGAGAGCGGCTTGTGTGGAAAGACACCAGGGACCGGCGATCAGCTTGGGAGAGCCCGGTTTCTCGCTCTTCTCCCTCTCTTGTCGCCTAATACTTAGCCAAAAGCTTTTCCACTCTCTTTTGGAAGAAGAAACTGTGCCAGTAAAGAAAACATCCCCAATCTTGTTCTGGAATGTAGATGGAGGTCTTTAGAGGGTTTAGGAAGAAGTAAAAGATAGATGCTAAAAACTGCTTCTATTCAAATATTAATGTCAATGCAAAAGGTAAAACGGTGGTCAAAGACTGTTTTCTCTCTGTTTGAAAGCTGCTCCCACTATGCCAGGGTGTGGCGGCTTGGTTCTGCGCCTTTCGGAAGGTGCCGCTCTCTCCGCTTCTTAGAGGCGAAGAAGCGGCATCTTTGCGCACAGAGCATGGTGCCGGTCGCAGGGAGCTCCGGAGAGCGGTTTGTGTGGAAAGACACCAGGGACCGGCGTTTTCCTTGGGAGAGCTCCGAATTTCCGTCTTCTGCCTCTCTTGCCGCCTAACACTTAGGAAAAAGCTTTTCCACTATGTCTTGCAAGGAGAAACTATGCCAGTAAAGAAAACATGCCAGATGTCATTCTAAAAGTGGCACAGAGGTCTGCAGAGTGTTGAGCAAGAAGGAAATATAATTCTCCAAAAGTCCTTCTTTTCAAATATAATGAGAATGAATAAGGCAAGAGATTAGTAAAGTTCTGTTTTGCAGAAGTTTGAAAGCTGCCCTCACTATGCCACTGTTGTGCGGCTTTCTTCTTTGCCTTTCGAAAGCTGCCACAGTCTCCGTCTCCCGGAGGTAAAGAAGTGGCATCTTCGCGCACAGAGCTTTGTGCTTTGTGCCGTGAGCTGCGGAGAGCGGTTTGTGTGGAAAGACCCCAGGGACCGGCGATCAGCTTGGGAGAGCCCGGTTCCTCGCTCTTCTCCCTCTCTTGTCGCCTAATACTTAGCAAAAAGCTTTTCCACTCTCTTTTGGAAGAAGAAACTGTGCCAGTAAAGAAAACATCCCCAATCTTGTTCTAGAATGTAGACGGAGGTCTTTAGAGGGTCTAGGAAGAAGTAAAAGATAGATGCCAAAAACTGCTTCTATTCAAATATTAATGACAATGGAAAAGGTAAAAGAGAGATCAAATACTGTTTTCTCTCCGTTTGAAAGCTGCTCCCACTATGCCGGGGTGTGGCGGCTTGGTTCTGCGCCTTTCGGAAGCTGCCGCTCTCTCCGTCTCCCGAATGCGAAGAAGCGGCATCTTTGCGCACAGAGCATGGTGCCGGTCGCAGGGAGCTCCGGAGAGCGGTTTGTGTGGAAAGACCCCAAGGACCGGCGTTTTCCTTGGGAGAGCTCCGAATTTCCGTCTTCTGCCTCTCTTGCCGCCTAATACTTAGCAAAAAGCTTTTCCACTCTCTTTTGGAAGAAGAAACTGTGCCAGTAAAGAAAACATCCCCAATCTTGTTCTAGAATGTAGACGGAGGTCTTTAGAGGGTTTAGGAAGAAGTAAAAGATAGATGCCAAAAACTGCTTCTATTCAAATATTAATGTCAATGGAAAAGGTAAAAGAGTGGTCAAATACTGTTTTCTCTCCATTTGAAAGCTGCCCTCACTATGCCACTGTTGTGTGGCTTTCTACTTTGCCTTTCGAAAGCTGCCACAGTCTCCGTCTCCCGGAGGTAAAGAAGTGGCTTCTTCGCGCACAGAGCTTTGTGCTTTGTGCCGTGAGCTGCGGAGAGCGGTTTGTGTGGAAAGACCCCAGGGACTGGCGATCAGCTTGGGAGAGCCCGTTTCACGGTCTTCTGCATCTCTTGTCGCCTAATACTTAGCAAAAAGCTTTTCCACTCTCTTTTGGAAGAAGAAACTGTGCCAGTAAAAAACCATCCCCAATATTGTTCTAGAATGTAGACGGAGATCTTCAGCGGGTTTAGGAAGAAGTAAAAGATAGATGCCAAAAACTGCTTCTATTCAAATATTAATGTCAATGGAAAAGGTAAAAGAGTGGTCAAATACTGTTTTCTCTCCGTTTGAAAGCTGCTCCCACTATGCCGGGGTGTGGCGGCTTGGTTCTGCGCCTTTCGGGAAGCTGCTGCTCTCTCCGCTTCTTAGAGGCGAAGAAGCGGCATCTTTGCGCACAGAGCATGGTGCCGGTGGCAGGGAGCTCCGGAGAGCGGTTTGTGTGGAAAGACCCCAGGGACCGGCGATCAGCTTGGGAGAGCCCGGTTTCTCGCTCTTCTCCCTCTCTTGTCGCCTAATACTTAGCAAAAAGCTTTTCCACTCTCTTTTGGAAGAAGAAACTGTGCCAGTAAAGAAAACATCCCCAATCTTGTTCTAGAATGTACATGGAGGTCTTTAGAGGGTTAAGGATGAAGTAAAAGATAGATGCCAAAACCTGCTTCTATTCAAATATTAATGTCAATGTAAAAGGTAAAACTGTGGCAAAGTACTGTTTTCTCTCCGTTTGAAAGCTGCTCCCACTATGCCGGGGTGTGGCGGCTTGGTTCTTCGGCTTTGGGCAACTGCCGCTCTCTCCGTCTCCCGAATGCGAAGAAGCGGCATCTTTGCGCACAGAACATGGTGTCGGTCGCAGGGAGCTCCGGAGAGCGACTTGTGTGGAAAGACACCAGGGACCGGCGTTTTCCTTGGTAAAGCTCCGAATTTCAGTCTTCTGCCTCTCTTGCCGCCTAACACTTAGGAAAAATATTTTCCACTATGTCTTGCAAGGAGAAACTGTGCCAGTAAAGAAAACATCCCAGATGTCATTCTAAAAGTGGCACAGAGGTCTGCAGAGTGTTGAGTAAGAAGGAAATATAATTCTCCAAAAGACCTTCGATTCAAATATAATGTGAATGAAAAAGGCAAGAGATTGGTAAAGTTCTGTTTTGCATAAGTTTGAAAGCTGCCCTCGCTATGCCGCTGTTGTGCGCCTTGGTTCTGCGCCTTTCGTAAGCTGCCGCTCTCTCCGTCTCCCGGAGGCAAAGAAGTGGCTTCTTCGCGCACAGAGCTTTGTGCTTTGTGACGTGAGCTGCGGAGAGCGGCTTGTGTGGAAAGACCCCAGGGACCGGCGATCAGCTTGGGAGAGCCCGGTTTCACGGTCTTCCCCCTCTCTTGTCGCCTAATACTTAGCCAAAAGCTTTTCCACTCTCTTTTGGAAGAAGAAACTGTGCCAGTAAAGGTAACATCCCCAATCTTGTTCTAGAATGTAGACGGAGGTCTTTAGAGGGTTTAGGAAGAAGTAAAAGATAGATGCCAAAAACTGCTTCTATTCAAATATTAATGTCAATGGAAAAGGTAAAAGAGTGGTCAAATACTGTTTTTTCTCCGTTTGGATGCTGCTCCCACTATGCCGGGGTGTGGCGGCTTGGTTCTGCGCCTTTCGGAAGGTGCCGCTCTCTCCGCTTCTTAGAGGCGAAGAAGCGGCATCTTTGCGCACAGAGCATGGTGCCGGTCGCAGGGAGCTCCGGAGAGCGGTTTGTGTGGAAAGACACCAGGGACCGGCGTTTTCCTTGGGAGAGCTCCGAATTTCCGTCTTCTGCCTCTCTTGCCGCCTAACACTTAGGAAAAAGCTTTTCCACTATGTCTTGCAAGGAGAAACTATGCCAGTAAAGAAAACATGCCAGATGTCATTCTAAAAGTGGCACAGAGGTCTGCAGAGTGTTGAGCAAGAAGGAAATATAATTCTCCAAAAGTCCTTCTTTTCAAATATAATGAGAATGAATAAGGCAAGAGATTAGTAAAGTTCTGTTTTGCAGAAGTTTGAAAGCTGCCCTCACTATGCCGCTGTTGTGCGGCTTGGTTCTGCGCATTTCGAAAGCTGCCACAGTCTCCGTCTCCCGGAAGCAAAGAAGTGGCTTCTTCGCGCACAGAGCTTTGTGCTTTGTGCCGTGAGCTGCGGAGAGCGGCTTGTGTGGAAAGACCCCAGGGACCGGCGATCAGCTTGGGAGAGCCCGGTTTCTCGCTCTTCTCCCTCTCTTGTCGCCTAATACTTAGCCAAAAGCTTTTCCACTCTCTTTTGGAAGAAGAAACTGTGCCAGTAAAGAAAACGTCACCAATCTTGTTCTAGAATGTACATGGAGGTCTTTAGAGGGTTTAGGAAGAAGTAAAATATAGATGCCAAAAACTGCTTCTATTCAAATATTAATGTCAATGCAAAAGTAAAAACGGTGGTCAAATACTGTTTTCTCTCCGTTTGAAAGCTGCTCCCACTATGCCGGGGTGTGGCGGCTTGGTTCTCTGCCTTTCGGAAGCTGCCGCTCTCTCCGTCTCCCGAATGCGAAGAAGCGGCATCTTTGTGCACAGAGCATGGTGCCGGTCGGAGGGAGCTGCGGAGAGCGGTTTGTGTGGAAAGACCCCAGGGACCGGCGATTAGCTTGGGAGAGCCCGTTTCACGGTCTTCTGCATCTCTTGTCGCCTAATACTTAGCAAAAAGCTTTTCCACACTGTTTTGGAAGAAGAAACTGTGCCAGTAAAGAAAACATCCCCAATCTTGTTCTAGAATGTAGACGGAGGTCTTTAAAGGGTCTAGGAAGAAGTAAAAGATAGATGCCAAAAACTGCTTCTATTCAAATATTAATGTCAATGGAAAAGGTAAAACAGTGGCAAAGTACTGTTTTCTCTCCGTTTGAAAGCTGCCCTCACTATGCCACGGTTGTGCGGCTTTCTTCTTTGCCTTTCGAAAGCTGCCACAGTCTCCGTCTCCCGGAGGTAAAGAAGTGGCATCTTCGCGCACAGAGCTTTGTGCTTTGTGCCGTGAGCTGCGGAGAGCGGTTTGTGTGGAAAGACCCCAGGGACCGGCGATCAGCTTGGGAGAGCCCGGTTCCTCGCTCTTCTCCCTCTCTTGTCGCCTAATACATAGCAAAAAGCTTTTCCACTCTCTTTTGGAAGAAGAAACTGTGCCAGTAAAGAAAACATCCCCAATCTTGTTCTAGAATGTAGACGGAGGTCTTTAGAGGGTTAAGGATGAAGTAAAAGATAGATGCCAAAAACTGCTTCTATTCAAATATTAATGTCAATGGAAATGGTGAAATAGTGGTCAAATACTGTTTTCTCTCCGTTTGAAAGCTGCTCCCACTATGCCGGGGTGTGCAGCTTGGTTCTTCGCCTTTGGGCAGCTGCCACTCTCTCCGTCTCCCGAATGCGAAGAAGCGGCATCTTTGCGCACAGAGCATGGTGCCGGTGGCAGGGAGCTCCGGAGAGCGGTTTGTGTGGAAAGACACCAGGGACCGGCGTTTTCCTTGGGAGAGCTCTGAATTTCCGTCTTCTTCCTCTCTTGCCGCCTAACACTTAGGAAAAAGCTTTTCCACTATGTCTTGCAAGGAGAAACTATGCCAGTAAAGATAACATGCCAGATGTCATTCTAAAAGTGGCACAGAGGTCTGCAGAGTGTTGAGCAAGAAGAAAATGTAATTTTCCAAAAGTCCTTCTATTCAAATATAATGTGAATGAAAAAGGCTAGACATTAGTAAAGTTCTGTTTTGCATAAGTTTGAAAGCTGCCCTCACTATGCCGCTGTTGTGCGGCTTGGTTGTGCGCCTTTCGTAAGCTGCCACAGTCACCGTCTCCCGGAGGCAAAGAAGTGGCTTCTTCGGGCACAGAGCTTTGTGCTTTGTGCCGTGAGCTGCGGAGAGCGGCTTGTGTGGAAAGACACCAGGGACTGGCGATCAGCTTGGGAGAGCCCGTTTCACGGTCTTCTGCATCTCTTGTCGCCTAATACTTAGCCAAAAGCTTTTCCACACTCTTTTGGAAGAAGAAACTCTGCCAGTAAAGAAAACATCCCCAATCTTGTTCTAGAATGTAGACGGAGGTCTTTAGAGGGTTTAGGAAGAAGTAAAAGATAGATGCCAAAAACTGCTTCTATTCAATTATTAATGTCAATGCAAAAGGTAAAACGGTGGTCAAAGACTGTTTTCTCTCCGTTTGAAATCTGCTCCCACTATGCCAGGGTTTGGCGGCTTGGTTCTGCGCCTTTCGGAAGGTGCCGCTCTCTCCGCTTCTGAGAGGTGAAGAAGCGGCATCTTTGCGCACAGAGCATGGTGCCGGTGGCAGGGAGCTCCGGAGAGCGGCTTGTGTGGAAAGACCCCAGGGACCGGCGATCAGCTTGGGAGAGCCCGCTTTCTCGCTCTTCTCCCTCTCTTGTTGCCTAATACTTAGCCAAAAGCTTTTCCACTCTCTTTTGGAAGAAGAAACTGTGCCAATAAAGAAAACATCCCCAATCTTGTTCTAGAATGTAGATGGAGGTCTTTAGAGGGTTTAGGAAGAAGTAAAAGATAGATGCCAAAAACTGCTTCTATTCAAATATTAATGTCAATGCAAAAGGAAAAACGGTGGTCAAATACTGTTTTCTCTCCATTTGAAAGCTGCTCCCACTATGCCGGGGTGTGGCGGCTTGGTTCTGTGCCTTTCGGAAGCTGCCACTCTCTCCGTCTCCCGAATGCGAAGAAGAGGGATCTTTGCGCACAGAGCATGGTGCCGGTCGCCGGGAGCTCCGGAGAACGGTTTGTGTGGAAAGACACCAGGGACCGGCGTTTTCCTTGGGAGAGCTCCGAATTTCCGTCTTCTGCCTCTCTTGCCGCCTAACACTTAGGAAAAAGCTTTTCCACTATGTCTTGCAAGGAGAAACTATGCCAGTAAAGATAACATCCCAGATGTCATTCTAAAAGTGGCACAGAGGTCTGCAGAGTGTTGAGCAAGAAGCAAATATAATTCTCCAAAAGTCCTTCTATTCAAATATAATGAGAATGAAAAGGCAAGAGATTAGTAAAGTTCTGTTTTGCATAAGTTTGAAAGCTGCCCTCACTATGCCGCGGTTGTGCGGCTTTGTTCTGCGCCTTTCGAAAGCTGCCAAAGTCTCCGTCTCCCGGAGGCAAAGAAGTGGCTTCTTCGCGCACAGAGCTTTGTGCTTTTTGCCGTGAGCTGCGGAGAGCGGTTTGTGTGGAAAGACACCAGGGACGGGCGATCAGCTTGGGAGAGCCCGTTTCACGGTCTTCTGCATCTCTTGTCGCCTAATACTTAGCAAAAAGCTTTTCCACTCTCTTTTGGAAGAAGAAACTGTGCCAGTAAAGAAAACGTCACCAATCTTGTTCTAGAATGTACATGGAGGTCTTTAGAGGGTTTAGGAAGAAGTAAAAGATAGATGCCAAAAACTGCTTCTATTCAAATATTAATGTCAATGGAAAAGGTAAAAGAGTGGTCAAATACTCTTTTCTCTCCGTTTGGATGCTGCTCCCACTATGCCGGGGTGTGGCGGCTTGGTTCTTTGCCTTTCGGAAGGTGCCGCTCTCTCCGCTTCTTAGAGGCGAAGAAGCGGCATCTTTGCGCACAGAGCATGGTGCCGGTCGCAGGGAGCTCTGGAGAGCGGCTTGTGTGGAAAGACACCAGGGACCGGCGATCAGCTTGGGAGAGCCCGTTTCACAGTCTTCTGCATCTCTTGTCGCCTAATACTTAGCAAAAAGCTTTTCCACTCTCTTTTGGAAGAAGAAACTGTGCCAGTAAAGAAAACATCCCCAATCTTGTTCTAGAATGTAGACGGAGGTCTTTAGAGGGTCTAGGAAGAAGTAAAAGATAGATGCCAAAAACTGCTTCTATTCAAATATTAATGACAATGGAAAAGGTAAAAGAGAGATCAATACTGATTTCTCTCCGTTTGAAAGCTGCCCTCACTATGCCACTGTTGTGCGGCTTTCTTCTTTGCCTTTCGAAAGCTGCCACAGTCTCCGTCTCCCGGAGGCAAAGAAGTGGCTTCTTCGCGCACAGAGCTTTGTGCTTTGTGACGTGAGCTGCGGAGAGCGGTTTGTGTGGAAAGACCCCAGGGACCGGCGATCAGCTTGGGAGAGCCCGTTTCACCGTCTTCTGCATCTCTTGTCGCCTAATACTTAGCAAAAAGCTTTTCCACACTGTTTTGGAAGAAGAAACTGTGCCAGTAAAGAAAACATCCCCAATCTTGTTCTAGAATGTAGACGGAGGTCTTTAGAGGGTCTAGGAAGAAGTAAAAGATAGATGCCAAAAACTGCTTCTATTCAAATATTAATGTCAATGGAAAAGGTAAAAGAGAGATCAAATACTGTTTTCTCTCCGTTTGAAAGCTGCCCTCACTATGCCACTGTTGTGCGGCTTTCTTCTTTGCCTTTCGAAAGCTGCCACAGTCTCCGTCTCCCGGAGGTAAAGAAGTGGCATCTTCGCGCACAGAGCTTTGTGCTTTGTGCCGTGAGCTGCAAAGAGCGGTTTGTGTGGAAAGACCCCAGGGACCAGCGATCAGCTTGGGAGAGCCCGGTATCTCGGTCTTCTCCCTCTCTTGTCGCCTAATACTTAGCAAAAAGCCTTTCCACTCCCTTTTGGAAGAAGAAACTGTGCCAGTAAAGAAAACATCCCCAATCTTGTTCTAGAATGTAGACGGAGGTCTTTAGAGGGTTTAGGATGAAGTAAAAGATAGATGCCAAAAACTGCTTCTATTCAAATATTAATGACAATGGAAAAGGTAAAAGAGAGATCAAATACTGTTTTCTCTCCGTTTGAAAGCTGCTCCCACTATGCCGGGGTGTGGCAGCTTGGTTCTGCGCCTTTCGGAAGCTGCCGCTCTCTCCGTCTCCCGAATGCGAAGAAGCGGCATCTTTGCGCACAGAGCATGGTGCCGGTCGCAGGGAGCTCCGGAGAGCGGTTTGTGTGGAAAGACCCCAAGGACCGGCGTTTTCCTTGGGAGAGCTCCGAATTTCCGTCTTCTGCCTCTCTTGCCGCCTAACACTTAGCAAAAAGCTTTTCCACTATGTCTTGCAAGGAGAAACTATGCCAGTAAAGAAAACATTCCAGATGTCATTCTAAAAGTGGCACAGAGGTCTGCAGAGTGTTGAGCAAGAAGAAAATGTAATTCTCCAAAAGTCCTTCTATTCAAATATAATGTGAATGAAAAAGGCTAGACATTAGTAAAGTTCTGTTTTGCATAAGTTTGAAAGCTGCCCTCACTATGCCGCTGTTGTGCGGCTTGGTTCTGCGCCTTTCGTAAGCTGCCACAGTCACCGTCTCCCGGAGGCAAAGAAGTGGCTTCTTCGGGCACAGAGCTTTGTGCTTTGTGCCGTGAGCTGCGGAGAGCGGCTTGTGTGGAAAGACACCAGGGACTGGCGATCAGCTTGGGAGAGCCCGTTTCACGGTCTTCTGCATCTCTTGTCGCCTAATACTTAGCCAAAAGCTTTTCCACACTCTTTTGGAAGAAGAAACTCTGCCAGTACAGAAAACATCCCCAATCTTGTTCTAGAATGTAGACGGAGGTCTTTAGAGGGTTTAGGAAGAAGTAAAAGATAGATGCCAAAAACTGCTTCTATTCAATTATTAATGTCAATGCAAAAGGTAAAACGGTGGTCAAAGACTGTTTTCTCTCCGTTTGAAATCTGCTCTCACTATGCCGGGGTTTGGCGGCTTGGTTCTGCGCCTTTCGGAAGGTGCCGCTCTCTCCGCTTCTTAGAGGCGAAGAAGCGGCATCTTTGCGCACAGAGCATGGTGCCGGTGGCAGGGAGCTCCGGAGAGCGGTTTGTGTGGAAAGACCCCAGGGACCGGCGATCAGCTTGGGAGAGCCCGGTTTCTCGCTCTTCTCCCTCTCTTGTTGCCTAATACTTAGCCAAAAGCTTTTCCACTCTCTTTTGGAAGAAGAAACTGTGCCAATAAAGAAAACATCCCCAATCTTGTTCTAGAATGTAGATGGAGGTCTTTAGAGGGTTTAGGAAGAAGTAAAAGATAGATGCCAAAAACTGCTTCTATTCAAATATTAATGTCAATGCAAAAGGAAAAACGGTGGTCAAATACTGTTTTCTCTCCGTTTGAAAGCTGCCCCCACTATGCCGGGGTGTGGCGGCTTGGTTCTTCGGCTTTGGGCAACTGCCGCTCTCTCCGTCTCCCGAATGCGAAGAAGCGGCATCTTTGCGCACAGAGCATGGTGCCGGTGGCAGGGAGCTCCGGAGACCGACTTGTGTGGAAAGACACCAGGGACCGGCGTTTTCCTTGGTAAAGCTCCGAATTTCAGTCTTCTGCCTCTCTTGCCGCCTAACACTTAGGAAAAATATTTTCCACTATGTCTTGCAAGGAGAAACTGTGCCAGTAAAGAAAACATCCCAGATGTCATTCTAAAAGTGGCACAGAGGTCTGCAGAGTGTTGAGTAAGAAGGAAATATAATTCTCCAAAAGACCTTCGATTCAAATATAATGTGAATGAAAAAGGCAAGAGATTGGTAAAGTTCTGTTTTGCATAAGTTTGAAAGCTGCCCTCGCTATGCCGCTGTTGTGCGCCTTGGTTCTGCGCCTTTCGTAAGCTGCCGCTCTCTCCGTCTCCCGGAGGCAAAGAAGTGGCTTCTTCGCGCACAGAGCTTTGTGCTTTGTGACGTGAGCTGCGGAGAGCGGCTTGTGTGGAAAGACCCCAGGGACCGGCGATCAGCTTGGGAGAGCCCGGTTTCACGGTCTTCCCACTCTCTTGTCGCCTAATACTTAGCCAAAAGCTTTTCCACTCTCTTTTGGAAGAAGAAACTGTGCCAGTAAAGGTAACATCCCCAGTCTTGTTCTAGAATGTAGACGGAGGTCTTTAGAGGGTTTAGGAAGAAGTAAAAGATAGATGCCAAAAACTGCTTCTATTCAAATATTAATGTCAATGGAAAAGGTAAAAGAGTGGTCAAATACTGTTTTCTCTCCGTTTGGATGCTGCTCCCACTATGCCGGGGTGTGGCGGCTTGGTTCTTTGCCTTTGGGCAGCTGCCGCTCTCTCCGCTTCTTAGAGGCGAAGAAGCGGCATCTTTGCGCACAGAGCATGGTGCCGGTCGCAGGGAGCTCTGGAGAGCGGCTTGTGTGGAAAGACACCAGGGACCGGCGATCAGCTTGGGAGAGCCCGGTTTCTCGCTCTTCTCCCTCTCTTGTCGCCTAATACTTAGCCAAAAGCTTTTCCACTCTCTTTTGGAAGAAGAAACTGTGCCAGTAAAGAAAACATCCCCAATCTTGTTCTGGAATGTAGATGGAGGTCTTTAGAGGGTTTAGGAAGAAGTAAAAATAGATGCTAAAAACTGATTCTATTCAAATATTAATGTCAATGCAAAAGGTAAAACGGTGGTCAAAGACTGTTTTCTCTCTGTTTGAAAGCTGCTCCCACTATGCCAGGGTGTGGCGGCTTGGTTCTGCGCCTTTCGGAAGGTGCCGCTCTCTCCGCTTCTTAGAGGCGAAGAAGCGGCATCTTTGCGCACAGAGCATGGTGCCGGTCGCAGGGAGCTCCGGAGAGCGGTTTGTGTGGAAAGACACCAGGGACCGGCGTTTTCCTTGGGAGAGCTCCGAATTTCCGTCTTCTGCCTCTCTTGCTCCCTAACACTTAGGAAAAAGCTTTTCCACTATGTCTTGCAAGGAGAAACTATGCCAGTAAAGAAAACATGCCAGATGTCATTCTAAAAGTGGCACAGAGGTCTGCAGAGTGTTGAGCAAGAAGGAAATATAATTCTCCAAAAGTCCTTCTTTTCAAATATAATGAGAATGAATAAGGCAAGAGATTAGTAAAGTTCTGTTTTGCAGAAGTTTGAAAGCTGCCCTCACTATGCCGCTGTTGTGCGGCTTGGTTCTGCGCCTTTCGAAAGCTGCCACAGACTCCGTCTCCCGGAGGCAAAGAAGTGGCTTCTTCGCGCACAGAGCTTTGTGCTTTGTGCCGTGAGCTGCGGAGAGCGGCTTGTGTGGAAAGACCCCAGGGACCGGCGATCAGCTTGGGAGAGCCCGGTTTCTCGCTCTTCTCCCTCTCTTGTCGCCTAATACTTAGCCAAAAGCTTTTCCACTCTGTTTTGGAAGAAGAAACTGTGCCAGTAAAGAAAACGTCACCAATCTTGTTCTAGAATGTACATGGAGGTCTTTAGAGGGTTTAGGAAGAAGTAAAATATAGATGCCAAAAACTGCTTCTATTCAAATATTAATGTCAATGCAAAAGTAAAAACGGTGGTCAAATACTGTTTTCTCTCCGTTTGAAAGCTGCTCCCACTATGCCGGTGTGTGGCGGCTTGGTTCTCTGCCTTTCGGAAGCTGCCGCTCTCTCCGTCTCCCGAATGCGAAGAAGCGGCATCTTTGTGCACAGAGCATGGTGCCGGTCGGAGGGAGCTGCGGAGAGCGGTTTGTGTGGAAAGACCCCAGGGACCGGCGATTAGCTTGGGAGAGCCCATTTCACGGTCTTCTGCATCTCTTGTCGCCTAATACTTAGCAAAAAGCTTTTCCACACTGTTTTGGAAGAAGAAACTGTGCCAGTAAAGAAAACATCCCCAATCTTGTTCTAGAATGTAGACGGAGGTCTTTAAAGGGTCTAGGAAGAAGTAAAAGATAGATGCCAAAAACTGCTTCTATTCAAATATTAATGTCAATGGAAATGGTGAAATAGTGGTCAAATACTGTTTTCTCTCCGTTTGAAAGCTGCTCCCACTATGCCGGGGTGTGCAGCTTGGTTCTTCGCCTTTGGGCAGCTGCCGCTCTCTCCGTCTCCCGAATGCGAAGAAGCGGCATCTTTGCGCACAGAGCATGGTGCCGGTGGCAGGGAGCTCCGGAGAGCGGTTTGTGTGGAAAGACACCAGGGACCGGCGTTTTCCTTGGGAGAGCTCTGAATTTCCGTCTTCTTCCTCTCTTGCCGCCTAACACTTAGGAAAAAGCTTTTCCACTATGTCTTGCAAGGAGAAACTATGCCAGTAAAGAAAACATGCCAGATGTCATTCTAAAAGTGGCACAGAGGTCTGCAGAGTGTTGAGCAAGAAGAAAATGTAATTCTCCAAAAGTCCTTCTATTCAAATATAATGTGAATGAAAAAGGCTAGACATTAGTAAAGTTCTGTTTTGCATAAGTTTGAAAGCTGCCCTCACTATGCCGCTGTTGTGCGGCTTGGTTCTGCGCCTTCCGAAAGCTGCCACAGTCACCGTCTCCCGGTGGCAAAGAAGTGGCTTCTTCGGGCACAGAGCTTTGTGCTTTGTGCCGTGAGCTGCGGAGAGCGGCTTGTGTGGAAAGACACCAGGGACCGGCGATCAGCTTGGGAGAGCCCGTTTCACGGTCTTCTGCATCTCTTGTCGCCTAATACTTAGCCAAAAGCTTTTCCACACTCTTTTGGAAGAAGAAACTGTGCCAGTAAAGAAAACATCCCCAATCTTGTTCTAGAATGTAGACGGAGGTCTTTAGAGGGTTTAGGAAGAAGTAAAAGATAGATGCCAAAAACTGCTTCTATTCAATTATTAATGTCAATGCAAATGGTAAAACGGTGGTGAAAGACTGTTTTCTCTCCGTTTGAAATCTGCTCCCACTATGCCAGGGTGTGGCGGCTTGGTTCTGCGCCTTTCGGAAGCTGCCGCTCTCTCCGCTTCTTAGAGGCGAAGAAGCGGCATCTTTGCGCACAGAGCATGGTGCCGGTGGCAGGGAGCTCCGGAGAGCGGCTTGTGTGGAAAGACCCCAGGGTCCGGCGATCAGCTTGGGAGAGCCCGCTTTCTCGCTCTTCTCCCTCTCTTGTTGCCTAATACTTAGCCAAAAGCTTTTCCACACTCTTTTGGAAGAAGAAACTGTGCCAATAAAGAAAACATCCCCAATCTTGTTCTAGAATGTAGATGGATGTCTTTAGAGGGTTTAGGAAGAAGTAAAAGATAGATGCCAAAAACTGCTTCTATTCAAATATTAATGTCAATGCAAAAGGAAAAACGGTGGTCAAATACTGTTTTCTCTCCGTTTGAAAGCTGCTCCCACTATTCCGGGGTGTGGCGGCTTGGTTCTGTGCCTTTCGGAAGCTGCCGCTCTCTCCGTCTCCCGAATGCGAAGAAGAGGGATCTTTGCGCACAGAGCATGGTGCTGGTCGCAGGGAGCTCCGGAGAACGGTTTTTGTGGAAAGACACCAGGGACCGGCGTTTTCCTTGGGAGAGCTCCGAATTTCCGTCTTCTGCCTCTCTTGCCGCCTAACACTTAGGAAAAAGCTTTTCCACTATGTCTTGCAAGGAGAAACTATGCCAGTAAAGATAACATCCCAGATGTCATTCTAAAAGTGGCACAGAGGTCTGCAGAGTGTTGAGCAAGAAGCAAATATAATTCTCCAAAAGTCCTTTTTTTCAAATATAATGAGAATGAAAAGGCAAGAGATCAGTAAAGTTCTGTTTTGCATAAGTTTGAAAGCTGCCCTCACTATGCCGCGGTTGTGCGGCTTTGTTCTGCGCCTTTCGAAAGCTGCCAAAGTTTCCGTCTCCCGGAGGCAAAGAAGTGGCTTCTTCGCGCACAGAGCTTTGTGCTTTTTGCCGTGAGCTGCGGAGAGCGGTTTGTGTGGAAAGACCCCAGGGACCGGCGATCAGCTTGGGAGAGCCCGTTTCATGGTCTTCTGCATCTCTTGTCGCCTAATACTTAGCAAAAAGCCTTTCCACTCCCTTTTGGAAGAAGAAACTGTGCCAGTAAAGAAAACATCCCCAATCTTGTTCTAGAATGTAGACGGAGGTCTTTAGAGGGTCTAGGAAGAAGTAAAAGATAGATGCCAAAAACTGCTTCTATTCAAATATTAATGACAATGGAAAAGGTAAAAGAGAGATCAAATACTGTTTTCTCTCCGTTTGAAAGCTGCCCTCACTATGCCACTGTTGTGCGGCTTTCTTCTTTGCCTTTCGAAAGCTGCCACTGTCTCCGTCTCCCGGAGGCAAAGAAGTGGCTTCTTCGCGCACAGAGCTTTGTGCTTTGTGACGTGAGCTGCGGAGAGCGGTTTGTGTGGAAAGACCCCAGGGACCGGCGATCAGCTTGGGAGAGCCCGTTTCACCGTCTTCTGCATCTCTTGTCGCCTAATACTTAGCAAAAAGCTTTTCCACACTGTTTTGGAAGAAGAAACTGTGCCAGTAAAGAAAACATCCCCAATCTTGTTCTAGAATGTAGACGGAGGTCTTTAGAGGGTCTAGGAAGAAGTAAAAGATAGAGGCCAAAAACTGCTTCTATTCAAATATTAATGTCAATGGAAAAGGTAAAAGAGAGATCAAATACTGTTTTCTCTCCGTTTGAAAGCTGCCCTCACTATGCCACTGTTGTGCGGCTTTCTTCTTTGCCTTTCGAAAGCTGCCACAGTCTCCGTCTCCCGGAGGTAAAGAAGTGGCATCTTCGCGCACAGAGCTTTGTGCTTTGTGCCGTGAGCTGCAAAGAGCGGTTTGTGTGGAAAGACCCCAGGGACCGGCGATCAGCTTGGCAGAGCCCGGTATCTCGGTCTTCTCCCTCTCTTGTCGCCTAATACTTAGCAAAAAGCCTTTCCACTCCCTTTTGGAAGAAGAAACTGTGCCAGTAAAGAAAACATCCCCAATCTTGTTCTAGAATGTAGACGGAGGTCTTTAGAGGGTTTAGGAAGAAGTAAAAGATAGATGCCAAAAACTGCTTCTATTCAAATATTAATGTCAATGCAAAAGGTAAAAGAGTGGTCAAATACTGTTTTCTCTCCGTTTGAAAGCTGCCCTCACTATGCCACTGTTGTGTGGCTTTCTACTTTGCCTTTCGAAAGCTGCCACAGTCTCCGTCTCCCGGAGGTAAAGAAGTGGCTTCTTCACGCACAGAGATTTGTGCTTTGTGCCGTGAGCTGCGGAGTGCGGTTTGTGTGGAAAGACCCCAGGGACTGGCGATCAGCTTGGGAGAGCCCGTTTCACGGTCTTCTGCATCTCTTGTCGCCTAATACTTAGCAAAAAGCTTTTCCACTCTCTTTTGGAAGAAGAAACTGAACAAGTAAAAAACCATCCCCAATCTTGTTCTAGAATGTAGACGGAGATATTTAGCGGGTTTAGGAAGAAGTAAAAGATAGATGCCAAAAACTGCTTCTATTCAAATATTAATGTCAATGCAAAAGGTAAAAGAGTGGTCAAATACTGTTTTCTCTCCGTTTGAAAGCTGCTCCCACTATGCCGGGGTGTGGCGGCTTGCTTCTGCGCCTTTCGGGAAGCTGCCGCTCTCTCCGCTTCTTAGAGGCGAAGAAGCGGCATCTTTGCGCACAGAGCATGGTGCCGGTGGCAGGGAGCTCCGGAGAGCGGCTTGTGTGGAAAGACACCAGGGACCGGCGATCAGCTTGGGAGAGCCCGGTTTCTCGCTCTTCTCCCTCTCTTGTCGCCTAATACTTAGCAAAAAGCTTTTCCACACTCTCTTTTGGAAGAAGAAACTGTGCCAGTAAAGAAAACATCCCCAATCTTGTTCTAGAATGTATATGGAGATCTTTAGAGGGTTTAGGAAGAAGTAAAAGATAGATGCCAAAAACTGCTTCTATTCAAATATTAATGTCAATGGAAAAGGATAAACAGTGGGAAAGTACTGTTTTCTCTCCGTTTGAAAGCTGCCCTCACTATGCCACTGTTGTGCGGCTTTCTACTTTGCCTTTCGAAAGCTGCCACAGTCTCCGTCTCCCGGAGGTAAAGAAGTGGCTTCTTCGCGCACAGAGCTTTGTGCTTTGTGCCGTGAGCTGCGGAGAGCGGTTTGTGTGGAAAGACCCCAGGGACTGGCGATCGGCTTGGGAGAGCCCGTTTCACGGTCTTCTGCATCTCTTGTCGCCTAATACTTAGCAAAAAGCTTTTCCACTCTTTTTTGGAAGAAGAAACTGTGCCAGTAAAAAACCATCCCCAATATTGTTCTAGAATATAGACGGAGATCTTTAGCGGGTTTAGGAAGAAGTAAAAGATAGATGCCAAAAACTGCTTCTATTCAAATATTAATGTCAATGGAAAAGGTAAAAAGAGAGATCAAATACTGTTTTCTCTCCGTTTGAAAGCTGCTCCCACTATGCCGGGGTGTGGCGGCTTGGTTCTGCGCCTTTCGGAAGCTGCCGCTCTCTCCGTCTCCCGAATGCGAAGAAGCGGCATCTTTGTGCACAGAGCATGTTGCCGGTCGCAGGGAGCTCCGGAGAGCGGTTTGTGTGGAAAGACACCAGGGACCGGCGTTTTCCTTGGGAGAGCTCCGAATTTCCGTCTTCTGCCTCTCTTGCCGCCTAACACTTAGGAAAAATATTTTCCACTATGTCTTGCAAGGAGAAACTATGCCAGTAAAGATAACATCCCAGATGTCATTCTAAAAGTGGCACAGAGGTCTGCAGAGTGTTGAGCAAGAAGGAAATATAGTTCTCCAAAAGACCTTCTATTCAGATATAATGAGAATGAAAAAGCCAAGAGATTAGTAAAGTTCTGTTTTGCATGAGTTTGAAACCTGCCCTCACTATGCCGCTGTTGTGCGGCTTTGTTCTGCGCCCTTCGAAAGCTGCCACAGTCTCAGTCTCCCGGAGGCAAAGAAGTGACTTCGTCGCGCACAGAGCTTTGTGCTTTGTGCCGTGATCTGCGGAGAGCGCCTTGTGTGGAAAGACCCCAGGGACCGGCGATCAGCTTGGGAGAGCCCGTTTCACGGTCTGCTGCATCTCTTGTCGCCTAATACTTAGCAAAAAGCTTTTCCACTCCCTTTTGGAAGAAGAAACTGTGCCAGTAAAGAAAACATCCCCAATCTTGTTCTAGAATGTAGACGGAGGTCTTTAAAGGGTCTAGGAAGAAGTAAAAGATAGATGCCAAAAACTGCTTCTATTCAAATATTAATGTCAATGGAAAAGGTAAAAGAGTGGTCAAATACTGTTTTCTCTCCGTTTGAAAGCTGCCCTCACTATGCCGCTGCTGTGCGTCTTTCTTCTTTGCCTTTCGAATGCTGCCACAGTCTCCATCTCCCGGAGGTAAAGAAGTGGCTTCTTCGCGCACCGAGCATGGTGCCGGTGGCAGGGAGCTCCGGAGAGCGGCTTGTGTGGAAAGACCCCAGGGACCGGCGATCAGCTTGGGAGAGCCCGGTTTCTCGCTCTTCTCCCTCTCTTGTCGCCTAATACTTAGCAAAAAGCTTTTCCACTCTCTTTTGGAAGAAGAAACTGTGCCAGTAAAGAAAACATCCCCAGTCTTGTTCTAGAATGTATATGGAGGTCTTTAGAGGGTTTAGGAAGAAGTAAAAGATAGATGCCAAAAACTGCTTCTATTCAAATATTAATGTCAATGCAAAAGCTAAAACGGTGGTCAAATACTGTTTTCTCTCTGTTTGAAAGCTGCTCCCACTATGCCGGGGTGTGGCGGCTTGGTTCTGTGCCTTTCGGAAGCTGCCGCTCTCTCCGCTTCTTAGAGGCGAAGAAGCGGCATCTTTGCGCACAGAGCATGGTGCCGGTGGCAGGGAGCTCCGGAGAGCGGCTTGTGTGGAAAGACCCCAGGGACCGGCGATCAGATTGGGAGAGCCCGGTTTCTCGCTCTTCTACATCTCTTGCCGCCTAATACTTAGCAAAAAGCTTTTCCACTCTCTTTTGGAAGAAGAAACTGTGCCAGTAAAGAAAACATCCCCAATCTTGTTCTAGAATGTAGACGGAGGTCTTTAAAGGGTCTAGGAAGAAGTAAAAGATAGATGCCAAAAACTGCTTCTATTCAAATAATTATGTCAATGGAAAAGGTAAAAAGAGTGGTCAAATACTGTTTTCTCTCCGTTTGAAAGCTGCTCCCACTATGCCGGGGTGTGGCGGCTTGGTTCTGCACCTTTCGGAATCTTCCGCTGTCTCCGCTTCTTAGAGGCGAAGAAGCGGCATCTTTGTGCACAGAGCATGGTGCCGGTGGCAGGGAGCTCCGGAGAGCGGCTTGTGTGGAAAGACACCAGGGACCAGCGAGCAGCTTGGGAGAGCCCGGTTTCTCGCTCTTCTCCCTCTCTTGCCGCCTAATACTTAGCCAAAAGCTTTTCCATTCACTTTTGGAAGAAGAAACTGTGCCAGTAAAGAAAACATCCCCAATCTTGTTCTAGAATGTAGACGCACGTCTTTAGAGGGTTAAGGAAGAAGTAAAAGATAGATGCCAAAAACTGCTTCTATTCAAATATTAATGTCAATGCAATAGGTAAAACAGTGGTCAAATACAGTTTTCTCTCCGTTTGAAAGCTGCTCCCACTATGCCGGGGTGTGCGGCTTGGTTCTTCGCCTTTGGGCAGCTGCCGCTCTCTCCGTCTCCCGAATGCGAAGAAGCGGCATCTTTGCGCACAGAGCATGGTGCCGGTGGCAGGGAGCTCCGGAGACCGACTTGTGTGGAAAGACACCAGGGACCGGCGTTTTCCTTGGGAGAGCTCCGAATTTCAGTCTTCTGCCTCTCTTGCCGCCTAACACTTAGGAAAAAGCTTTTCCACTATGTCTTGCAAGGAGAAACTGTGCCAGTAAAGATAACATCCCAGATGTCATTCTAGAAGTGGCACAGACGTCTGCAGAGTGTTGAGTAAGACGCAAATATAATTCTCAAAAAGTCCTTCTATTCAAGTATAATGAGAATGAAAAAGGCAAGAGATTAGTAAAGTTCTGTTTTGCATAAGTCTGAAAGCTGCCCTCACTATGCCGCTGTTGTGCGGCTTGGATCTGCGCCTTTCGAAAGCTGCCACAGTCTCCGTCTCCCGGAGGCAAAGAAGTGGCTTCTTCGCGCACAGAGCTTTGTGCTTTGTGCCGTGAGCTGCGGAGAGCGGCTTGTGTGGAAAGACCCCAGGGACCGGCGATCAGCTTGGGAGAGCCCGGTTTCTCGCTCTTCTCCCTCTCTTGTCGCCTATTACTTAGCAAAAAGCTTTTCTACTCTCTTTTGGAAGAAGAAACTGTGCCAGTAAAGAAAACATCCCCAATCTTGTTCTAGAATGTACATGGAGGTCTTTAGAGGGTTTAGGAAGAAGTAAAATATAGATGCCAAAAACTGCTTCTATTCAAATATTAATGTCAATGCAAAAGGAAAAACGGTGGTCAAATACTGTTTTCTCTCCGTTTGAAAGCTGCTCCCACTATGCCGGGGTGTGGCGGCTTGGTTCTTCGCCTTTCGGAAGCTGCCGCTCTCTCCGTCTCCCGGATTGCGAAGAAGAGGGATCTTTGCGCACAGAGCATGGTGGGGGTCGCAGGGAGCTCCGGAGAACGGCTTGTGTGGAAAGACCCCAGGGACCGGCGATCAGCTTGGGAGAGCCCGGTTTCTCGCTCTTCTCCCTCTCTTGTCGCCTAATACTTAGCAAAAAGCTTTTCCACTCTCTTTTGGAAGAAGAAACTGTGCCAGTAAAGAAAACATCCCCAATCTTGTTCTAGAATGTAGACGGAGGTCTTTAGAGGGTTTAGGAAGAAGTAAAAGATAGATGCCAAAAACTGCTTTTATTCAAATATTAATGTCAATGCAAAAGGTAAAAGAGTGGTCAAATACTGTTTTCTCTCCGTTTGAAAGCTGCTCCCACTATGCCGGGGTGTGGCGGCTTGGTTCTGTGCCTTTCGGAATCTTCCGCTGTCTCCGCTTCTTAGAGGCGAAGAAGCGGCGTCTTTGGGCACAGAGCATGGTGCCGGTGGCAGGGAGCTCCGGAGAGCGGCTTGTGTGGAAAGACACCAGGGACCTGCGATCAGCTTTGGAGAGCCCGGTTTCTCGCTCTTCTCCCTCTCTTGTCGCCTAATACTTAGCAAAATGTTTTTCCACTCTGTTTTGGAAGAAGAAACTGTGCCAGTAAAGAAAACATCCTCAATCTTGTTCTAGAATGTAGATGGACGTCTTTAGAGTCTTTAGGAAGAAGTAAAAGATAGATGCCAAAAACTGCTTCTATTCAAATATTAATGTCAATCCAAAAGGTAAAACAGTGGCAAAGTATTGTTTTCCCTCCGTTTGAAAGCTGCTCCCAAAATGCCGGGCTGTGGCGGCTTGGTTCTGCGCCTTTCGGACGCTGCACCTCTCTCTGCTTCTTAGAGGCGAAGAAGCGGCATCTTTGCGCACCGAGCATGGTGCCGGTCTCAGGGAGCTCCGGAGAGCGGCTTGTGTGGAAAGACACCAGGGACAGGCGATCAGCTTGGGAGAGCCCGGTTTCTCGCTCTTCTCCCTCTCTTGTCGCCTAATACTTAGCAAAAAGCTTTTCCACTCTGTTTTGGAAGAAGAAACTGTGCCAGCAAAGAAAACATCCCCAATCTTGTTCTAGAATGTAGACGGAGGTCTTTAGAGGGTTAAGGAAGAAGTAAAAGATAGATGCCAAAAACTGCTTCTATTCAAATATTAATGACAATGGAAAAGGTAAAAGAGTGGTCAAATACTGTTTTCTCTCCTTTGGAAAGCTACCCTCACTATGCCGGTGTTTTCCGGCTTGGTTCTGCGCCTTTCTCAAGCTGCCACAGTCTCCGTTTCCTGGACGCAAAGAAGCGGCTTCTTCGCACACAGAGCTTTGTGCTTTGTGCCGTCAGCTCCAGAGAGCGGCTTGTGTGGAAAGACACGAGGCACCGGCGATCAGCTTGGGAGAGCCCGGTTTCTCGCTCTTCTCCCTCTCTTGTCGCCTAATACATAGCAAAAAGCTTTTCCACTCTCTTTTGGAAGAAGAAACTGTGCCAATAAAGAAAACATCCCCAATCTTGTTCTAGAATGTAGACGGAGGTCTTTAGAGGGTTTAGGAAGAAGTAAAAGATAGATGCCAAAAACTGCTTCTATTCAAATATTAATGTCAATGGAAAAGGTAAAACAGTGGCAAAGTACTGTTTTCTCTCCGTTTGAAAGCTGCTCCCATTATGCCGGGGTGTGGCGGCTTGGTTCTGCGCCTTTCGGACGCTGCAGCTCTCTCCGCTTCTTAGAGGCGAAGAAGCGGCATCTTTGCGCACAGAGCATGGTGCTGGTCGCAGGGAGCTCCGGAGAGCGGCTTGTGTGGAAAGACCCCAGGGACCGGCGATCAGCTTGGGAGAGCCCGGTTTCTCGCTCTTCTCCCTCTCTTGTCGCCTAATACTTAGCAAAAAGCTTTTCCACTCTGTTTTGGAAGAAGAAACTGTGCCAGTAAAGAAAACATCCCCAATCTTTTTCTAGAATGTAGACGGAGGTCTTTAGAGGGTTTAGGAAGAAGTAAAAGATAGATGCCAAAAACTGCTTCTATTCAAATATTAATGTCAATGCAAAAGGTAAAAGAGTGGTCAAATACTGTTTTCTCTCCGTTTGAAAGCTGCTCCCACTATGCCGGGGTGTGGCGGCTTGGTTCTGCACCTTTCGGAAGCTGCCGCTCTCTCCGCTTCTTAGAGGGGAAGAAGCGGCACCCTTGCGCACAGAGCATGGTGCCGGCTGCAATGAGCTCCGGAGAGCGGCTTGATGTGGAAAGACACCAGGCACTGGCGTTTTCCTTGGGAAAGCTCCGAATTTCAGTCTTCTGCCTCTCTTGCCGCCTAACACTTAGGAAAAAGCTTTTTCACTATGTCTTGCAAGGAGAAACTATGCCAGTAAAGAAAACATCCCAGATGTCATTCTAAAAGTGGCACAGAGGTCTGCAGAGTGTTGAGCAAGAAGCAAATATAATTCTCCAAAAGTCCTTCTATTCAAATATAATGTGAATGAAAAAGGCAAGAGATTGGTAAATTTCTGTTTTGCATAAGTTTGAAAGATGCCCTCACTATCCTGCTGTTGTGCGGCTTGGTTCTGCGCCTATCGTAAGCTGCCACAGTCTCCGTCTCCCGGAGGCAAAGAAGTGGCTTCTTCGTGCACAGAGTTTTGTGCTTTTTGCCGTGAGCTGCGGAGAGCGGCCTTTTCGGAAAGACCCAAGGGACCGGCGATGTGCTTGGGAGAGCCCGTTTCCCGGTCTTCTCCCTCTCTTGTCACCTAATACTTAGCAAAAATCTTTTCCACTCTCTTTTGGAAGAAGAAACTGTGCCAGTAAAAAAACACCCGCAATCTTGTTCTAGAATGTACATGGAGGTCTTTAGAGGGTTTAGGAAGAAGTAAAAGATAGATGCCAAAAACTGCTTCTATTCAAATATTAATGTCAATGCAAAAGGTAAAAGAGTGGTCAAATACTGTTTTCTCTCAGTTTGAAACCTGCTCACAGTATGCCGGGGTGTGCGGCTTTGTTCTTCGCCTTTGGGAATCTGCCGCTCTCTCCTCCTCCGAGAGGTGAAGAAGCGGCATCTTTGCGCACAGAGCATGGTGCCGGTCGCAGGGAGTTCCGGAGAGCGGCTTGTGTGGAAAGACACCAGGGACCGGCGTTTTCCTTCGGAAAGCTCCGAATTTCCGTCTTCGGCCTCTCTTGCCGCCTAACACTTAGGAAAAAGCTTTTCCACTGTGTCTTGCAAGAAGAAACAATGCCCGTAAAGAAAATATCCCAGATGTCATTCTAAAAGTGGCACAGAGGTCTGCAGAGTGTTGAGTAAGAAGCAAATATAATTCTTCAAAAGTCCTTCTATTCAAATATCATGTGAATGAAAAAGGGAAGAGATTGGTAATGTACTGTTTTCCATAAGTTTGAAAGCTGACTTCACTATGCCGCTGTTGTGAGGCTTGGTTCTGCGACTTCTGAAAGCTGCCACAGTCTCCATCTCCCGGAGGCAAAGAAGTGGCTTCTTCCCGCACAGATCTTTGTGATTTGTGCGGTGAGCTGCAGAGAGCGGCTTGTGTGGAAAGACACCAGGCACCGGTGATCAGCTTGGGAGAGCCCGGTTTCTCGCTCTTCTCCCTCTCTTGTCGCTTAATACTTAGCAAAAAGCTTTTCCACTCTCTTTTGGAAGAAGAAACTGTGCCAGTAAAGAAAACATCCCCAATCTTGTTCTAGAATGTAGACGGAGGTCTTTAGAGAGTTTAGGAAGAAGTAAAAGATAGATGCCAAAAACTGCTTCTATTCAAATATTAATGTCAATGGAAAAGGTAAATGAGTGGTCAAATACTGTTTTCTCTCCGTTTGAAAGCTGCTCACAGTATGCCGGGGTGTGCGGCTTTGTTCTTCGCCTTTGGGCAGCTGCCGCTCTCTCCGCCTCCGAGAGGTGAAGAAGCGGCATCTTTGCGCATAGAGCCTGGTGCCGGTCGCTGGGAGCTCCGGAAAGCGGCTTGTGTGGAAAGACACCAGGGACCGGCGTGTTCCTTGGGAAAGCTCCGAATTTCAGTCTTCTGCCTCTCTTGCCACCTAAAAGTTAGGAAAAAGCTATTCCACTATGTCTTGGAAGGAGAAACTATGCCAGTAAAGAAAACATCCCAGATGTCATTCTAAAAGTGGCACAGACGTCTGCAGAGTGTTAAGCAAGAAGCAAATATAATTCTCCAAAAGTCCTTCTATTCAAATATAATGTGAATGAAAAATGCAAGAGATTAGTTAAGTACTGTTTTCCATAAGTTTTAAAGCTGCCCTCACTATGCCGCTGTTGTGCGGCTTGGTTCTGCGCCTTTCGAAACCTGCCACAGTCTCCGTCTCCCGGAGGCAAAGAAGTGGCTTCTTCGCGCACAGAGCTTTGTGCTTTGTGCCGTGAGCTGCGGAGAGCAGCTTTTGTAGAAAGACCCCAGGGACCGGCGATCAGCTTGGGAGAGCCCGGTTTCTCGCTCTTCTCCCTCTCTTGTCGCCTAATACTTAGCAAAAAGCTTTTCCACTATGTCTATCAAGGAGAAACTCTGTCTCTAGAGAAAACATCCCCAATCTTGTTCTAGAATGTAGACAGAGGTCTTTAGAGGGTTTAGGAAGAAGTAAAAGATAGATGCTAAAAACTGCTTCTATTCAAATATTAATGTCCATGGAAAAGGTAAAACAGTAGGAAAGTATTGTTTTTTCTGCATTTGAAAGCTGCTCACACTATGCCGAGGCGTGCGTCTTGCTTCCTCGCCTTTCGAAAACTTCGCCCCTCTCTCCGTCTCCCGGAGGCGAAGAAGCGGCATCTTTGCGCACAGAGCATGGTGGTGGTCGCAGGGAGCTCCGGAGAGCGGCTTGTGTGGAAGAACACCACGGAGCGGCGCTTAGCTTCAGAGATCTCCGTATATGCATCTTCTGCCTCTCTTGTGGCCCTACATTTAGCAAAACCTTTTCCAATATGTCTGGCAAAGACAAACTCTGCAAGTGCAGAAAACATCCCCATCCTCTGCTAAATGTTGCATGGAGGTCTGCAGAGTGTTAAGCAAGAAGCAAAAGACAGATGCCAAAATGTTCTTCTTTTCGATTATAATGTCAATGGAAGTGGCAGGAGACTGGTAAGGTACTGTTTTCTATAATGTTGGAAGGTGATGACAGAATGCCGGTGTTGTGCGGCTTGGTTCTGGGCCTTTCGGAAGCCCCCCCTCCATCCGTCTCTCGGAGGCGAAGAAGCGGCATCTTTGAGCGCAGAGCATGGTGCCGGTCGCAGGGAGCTCCAGAGAGCAGCTTGTGTGGAAAGACCCCAGGGACCGGTGTTTAGCTTGGGAGAGCTCCGAATCTCGGTCTTCTGCCTCTCTTGCCGCCTAATACATAGGAAAAAGCTTTTCCACGATGTCTTGCAAGGAGAAACTGTGCCAGTACAGAAAATTTCGCCGATCTTGTTCTATATCTTGCATGGACATCTGCAGAATGTTTAGCAAGGAGCAAAAGATAGTTGTCCAAAAGTCTTTTCATTGGAATAGAAGGAGAATGGAAATGGGTAGAGAGTGGTTAGGTAGTGTTTTCTCTCAGTTTGGAAGCTGCCCACACTATGCGGGTCTTGTTCGTCTTGGCTCTTCGCCTTTCAGAATCTGCTGCTCTCTCCGTCTCCCGGAGGCAAAGTAGTGGCTTCCTCGTGCAGAGAGCATTGTACCGGTCGTGATGAGCTCTGGACAGCGGCTTGTGCTCTGAGACCCCAGAGACCGGCGCTTAGCTTCAGAGAGCTCTGTACCTCTGTCCTCTGCCTCTCTTGTTGCCTAACACTCAGCAAAGAGCTTATCCTCCATATCTTGCAAGGAGAAACTCTGCCACTAGAGAAAACATCCCCATTCTCTTGCTAGAAATTGCACGGTGGTCTGCAGAGTGTTTAGAGAGAAGCAAAAGACAGTGTCCAAAAACTCCTTCTATTCAAATGATAATGTCAATGGAAAAGGTAAAACAGTGGGAAAGTACTGTTTTTTCTACATTTGAAAGCTGCTCACACTAAGCCGAGGTGTGCGGCTTGCTTCTTCGCCTTTCGAAAACTGCCCATCTCTCCGTCTCCCGGAGGCATCTTTGCGCACAGAGCATGGTGCCGGTTGCAGGGAGCTCCAGAGAGCGGCTTTGTGTGGGAATACGCCAGGGACTGGCTTTTAACCTGGGAGAGCTCCATATCTCGGTCTTCTGCCTCTCGTCACCTAACAGTTAGCAAAATGCTTTTCCACTATGTCTTGCAAGGAGAAACTATGCCAGTAAACAAAACATCCCAGGTCTTGTTCTAGAAGTTGCATGTAAATCTTCAGACTATTTTGCAAGTATCAAAAGATAGTTGTCCAAAACTCCTTCTCTTCAAATCTTAATATCAATGGAAAAGGTAAAACAGTGGGAAAGTACTCTTTTCCATATGTTTGAAAGCTGCTAGCACTATGCCGGGGAGGTGTGGCTTGGTTCTTCGCCTTTCGGAAACTGCCGCTCTCTCTGTCTCCCTGAAGCAAAGTACCGGCATCTTTGTGCACAGGGCATTGTACCGGTCGCAGGGAGCTCCGGAGAGCGGCTTGTGTGGAAAGATGCTGGGGACCAGCGCTCAGCTTGGGAGAGCTCCATGTGTTCGTCTTTAGCATCTCTTGTCACCTAGATCTTAACAGAAATGCTTTCCCATATGTCTCGCAAGGATAAACTTTGCTAGTACAGAAAACCACGCTGATCTTGTTCTGGAGCTGGTAGTGTTTAGCAAGAAGTAAAAGAAAGTTGTTCATAATGCCTTCTATTTGAATGTTAATATGAACAGAAAAGGCAGGATTGTAGTAAGGTTCTGTTTTGTATGAGTTTGCAAGCTGCGCAGAAAATCTAAGTGTTGTGCGGCTTTGTCCTTCGCCTTTTGGAAGCTGCCGCTCTCGCCGTCTCCCGGAGGCGGAGAAGCGGCTTCTTCGTGCACAGAGCATTTTGCCAGTCGTGGTGCCCTCCGGAGCGTGGCTACTGCAGAGCAGCACCTGGGACCGGCGCTTAGCTTTGGAGAGCTCTGTATCTTAGTCTTCTGCGCCTCTTTTCACCTACATCTTAGCAAAAAGCTTGTCCATTATGTCTCGCAAGGAGAAACCGTGCCAGTAAGAAAACATCTCTGATTATGTTCTAGAGGTTGGGCAGAGGTCTGCAGTGCTTAGCAAGAAGCAATTGAATGATGCACAAAACCCTTTCCATTCAAATGTTTATGTGAATGGAAAAGGCAGGTGAGTGGTAGGGTACTGTTTTTTCAGTTTGAAAGCTGCCCACACAATGCCAGTGTGGTCTGGCTTGTTTCTTCGCCTTTCGGAAGCTGCCGCTCTCTCCATCTCCTGGAGGCGAAGAAGTGCCTTCTTCGCGCACAGAGCATTTTGCCGGTCACAGTGCGCTCCACAGCACGGCTTCTGCTGAATGACGCCCAGGACCAGGGCCTACCTGTGAAGAGGTCCATATCTTCGTCTTTAGCGTCTCTTGTCGCCTACATCTTCGCAAAAATGTTTTCCAATATGTCTCAAAAGGAGAAACTGTGCCAGTATAGAAAACTTCTCCGTTTGTGTTCTAGAAGTGGCAGGGAGGTCTGCAGAGTGTTTAGCAAGAAGCAAAAGAATGTTGTCCAGACCTTCTTCCCATAGAATGCTAATGTGAATGGTAAAGGCAGGAGAGTGGTAAGGTACTGTTTTCTAGAATTTGCATGTTGTGCACAATGCCCCTGTTTTGCGGCTTTGTTCTTAACCTTTTTGAAGCCTCCACTCTCTCTGTCTCCTGGAGACGAAGAAGCGGCTTCTTCACGCCCAGACCATTGTGCCGGTCGTGGAGCCCTCTGGTGCAAGGCTTCTGCCGATCAAGCTTTGGGACTGGCGCTTAGCTTCGATGAGATTCATATCTTTGTCTTCTGCATCTCTTGTCGCCTACATCTTAGCAGAAAGATTTTCCACAATGATTGGACAGGAGAAACTGTGCCAGTACAGAAAACATCTCCGATTTTTTTCTAGAAGTGGCAGGGAGGTCTTCCAACTGTT
Source organism: Molothrus aeneus (assembly GCF_037042795.1). Lineage (NCBI taxonomy): Eukaryota > Metazoa > Chordata > Aves > Passeriformes > Icteridae > Molothrus > Molothrus aeneus. The sequence goes on along the minus strand of NC_089649.1, from coordinate 12,872,759 downwards.
TAGCTAGACCCCTGGGACCGGTGTCAGAGAGCTCCGTTTCTTCGTCTTCTGCGTCTCTTGTCGCCTACATTTAGCAAAAATGTTTTCCACTATGTCTCGTGAGGAGAAACTGTGCCAGTACAGAAAACACCTCCAATGGTATTGTAAAAGTATCCCAGAGGTCTGCAGAGTGTTTTGCAAGAAGCAAAAGAGAGTTATCTATAGCTTCTCCTGTTCAAATTGCAATGTGACTGGAAACCTCAGGAGAGTGGTAAGGTACTTTTTTCTATGAGTTTTCAAGCCCTGCACACAATCCCAGTGTTGTGCAGCTTCAGTTTTTGCCATTCGTAAACTGCCGCTCTCTCCATACCCCTGAGGCGAAGAAGCGGATTCTTTGCGCGCAGAGCATTGTGCCAGTGCTGGTGCGCTCCGGCGCGTGGCTTCTGTCGAACAGTGCCCCGGACCGGCGCTTGGCTTCGGAGAGCTCTGTATCTCCGTCCTTATCGTCTCTTGTTGCCCACATCTTAATAAAAATGTTTTCCAATATATCTCGCAACGAGAAACTGTGCCAGTACAGAAAACATCTCCAATCTTGTTCTAGAAATGGCAGGGAAGTCTGCAGAATGTTTAGCAAAAAAGAAAGTTGTCCAAAACTCTTTCCATTTGAATATTAATGTGAATGGAAAAGGCAGTAGAGTTGTAAGGTACTGTTTTCTATAAGTTTGAAAGCTGCGCACACAATGCCGCTCTTGTGCAACTTCATTCTTCGCCTTTTGGAAGCTGCCACTCTTTCCATCTCCCGGAGGCGAAGAAGCGGCTTCTTCACACACAGAGCATTGTGCTGGTCACGGTGTGCTCCCAAGCGTGGCTTCTGCCAAAAGAAGCCCGGGACTGGCACTTAGCTTCAGTGAGATCCGTATCTTCGTCTTTAGCATCTCCTCTCTCCTACATCTTAGCCAAAACCTTTTTCACTATGTCTCGCTAGGAGAAATTGTGCCAGTACAGAAAACATTTCCGATCACGTTCTGGAATTCACGGGGAGGTCTGCAGAGTGTTTAGCAAGAAGCAAAACAAAGTTGTCCAAAACTCCTCCTATTCACATATTAATGTGAATGAAAACCTTAAGAGAGTGGTTAGGTACTTGTTTTATGTGTGTGCAAGATGCGCACAAAATTCTGCTCTTGTGCAGCTTCGTTGTGTGCCTTTTGGAAGCTGCCACTCTCGCCGTCTCCCGGAGTTGAAGAATCTGCTTCTTTGCGTGCAGAGCATTGTGGCAGTCGCAGAGCATTGCGGAGGTTGCGGTGCCCTCTGGAGCGCATCTTCTGCTAAAAGACGCCCAGGACCGGCGCTCAGGCTTCGGAGAGCTCCGTGTCTTCATCTTTAGCGTCTTGTTGCCTGCATCCTAGCAAAAAGCTTTTGCACTATGTCTCACAAGGCGAAACTGTGCCAGTACAGAAAACATCTCCGATCGCATTCTAGATGTCGCAGGGAGGTCTGCAGAGTGTTTTGTAAGAAGCAATAGAAAGTTGTCCAAAACTCCTTCCTTTCAAATGTTAATGTTAAGATTCAAAAAGGCAGGAGAGTGTTAAGATGCTGTTTTCTATAATTTTGAAAGCTGTGCACACAATGCTGCTCTTGTGCGGCTTCGTTCTTCACCTTTCGGAAGCTGCCGCTCTTGCCATCTGCCAGTGGCGAAGACGAGGTATATTCCGGTACTGAGCACTGTGCCGGTAGTGGTGCCCTCTGGAACGTGGCTTCTGCCAAAAGATGCCCAGGACCAGCGCTTAGCTTCGGAGAGCTCCGTATCTTAGTCTTCTTCGTCTCTTGTTGCCTACATCTTAGCAAAAAGCTTTTTCACTGTGTCTTGCAAGGAGAAATTGTGCCAGGAAAGAAAACGCCTCCGATCGCGTTCTAGAAGTTGCAGGGAGGTCTGAAGATTGTTCAGCAAGAAGCAAAATAAAGTTGTACAAAACCCCTCATATTTGAATGTAAATGGGAATGAAAACCTCATGAGAGTTGTAAGGTGCTGTTTCTATCAGTCTGAAATCTGCGTACATAATGCTGCTCTTGTGCTGCTTCCTTCTTCGCCTTTTGGAAGCTGCCGCTCTCTCCGTTTCCCGGAGGCAAAGGAGCGGCTTCTTCATGCACAGAGCATTGTGCTGGTTGCCATGCGCTCCAGAGCGCGGCTTCTGCCAAACAACGCACGGGTCCAGCACTTAGATTGGGAGAGCTCCGTATCTCCCTCTTCTGCCTCTCTTGTCACCTACATGTTAGCAAAAACTTTTCCACTATTTCTCGCAAGGAGAAACTGTGCCAGTACAGAAAACATCTGCGATTGTGTTCTAGAGGTTCCACAGATGTCTGCAGAGTGTTTAGCAACAAGCAAAAGAAGGTTTTCCAAAACTCCTTCCGTTTGAATGGTAATGTAAATGGAAAAGACAAGGAGGGTGGTAAGATAGAACAAGCAGCCTTTTAGGTTGTTGTTGGCACTATGTTCATGAATATGGTTGTGTTTGAACTCCTTGGTAATTCACAGATATCTGCTCTGGAGGATATGACTGTCTGCAGGACTGGCTTTTTCTACTGGGATTTCCCCTTCTGAATGTTTGTTTTATGGTCCAGAGGCAGCCTGCAGAATAAGCAGGTCCTTCTCTGTGGCACTTTGTTGGGCTCTTCTGGGGAGTGTTCATGTCCCAGTTGTATTTTGAACAGAGATTTATGATCACCTTCCCAGTCAATAAAATTCTAGGTATTGCTAAGGCAGAATTCAGTTAAGGCTAATTGGAGCTTCTGATAACTGGTTTTCCAAACAGAAACAATGGAGGGGGTTGCAGATCCTCGAGGGTTTCTAGCACTTTTAAATAACTTTCTGTTCTGTACTTGCTTGATGCTGCTCTAATCTTTCCTCAAGCCCCATGGTTTTTCTTGCGACAAGCAATTAAAATGTTGATTTTTTTTCTGTCACAATTTATCATTTTGACTTATTTGTTCTTTTTCTGTCTTGTTCTAAATGTGAGGGAAAAAACCAAGTCACCAAACCCTGCAGAAGCCTGGAAATCTGTTTGTATCAATCCCACTGGTCAGACACAAAAGATATAAAGCCACTTCTAAGTTTGACAATTCAGTAACAATTATCTAAACAGTAACAATAAAAACTCGCTTTTCTTTTTCTGCTGTGAGGGAAGATGAGGTTTTCATGAACTCTCAATAAAGATTAAACAGGAATAAAATACCAAGAGTAGAAAAAACCCAGGTGCAAGCACAATGGCATTAAAATACATCTCAGGTTTTTCCATTCTACCCTAAATTCTATTTCCTTGGCATCAAGAACTGTTGTGACAGTTCTTTGCACACTTGATTGAACAGGGAAAACACATGGGACTGTATCTTAGTCACAGAATGCAGAACATGTAGCTTTCCTTGCACAGAGCAATCTCACAGAGGGATGAATAATCCTTTCAGGAGTTCAATTTGCCAGAATTTGCATCATGTTCTTTACTGTGGGGGCACTAATAACAAAATGGCAAATGGGAATTAAAAAAGTGAGAGAAGGAATGATTGATATATATATATAGAGAGAGAGAGAGCAGTGACGCCTGGAATGTCCAACTTCTCCCTCCTGGTGTGTGTGGTTGTCATTTGTCAACTGGAATACTTTTTCCTGAAGTTTTATTTTCTATGTTTTCAGGACTACAATTACATTTCTCTCTGCACATATCCTGTGTCTTGCTGTTTAAAGGAAACCAGAGCAACCCTCCACATAACTGTGTTTTTAGTGTTTCCCTCTCTTCATGTGAGAAAAATGGCAGAAAGTCATGGGCAATTATTGTGTGGGAGTTAAAGGGAAAAGTTGCTTTGATAAGAAATGATTGTGGAATTATACAGTTGTCAAAGGAGAACAGGTGGATGCACTCTCTGGTGTGTGATTACTAATGAATTCTGGGTATTCCTTGTGGAAATAAGGCATAACTGTAAAATTAAATAGTCGATGCCTATTTGATGAAAGGATTTGCAGCCACTGGTGTCCTTTATCAAAATACAGTGAGTCTTGAAGGAACAACTAAAATAGCAAGTCTCAGCTTCAAGTAAGGCAAGCTGAGTGGAAAAACTCTACAGATGGCTTTTTCTCTGTGAAATTTGTTTACAATGTGTTCTAGTAGCAGAAACCTCTGGCCTGGGGAAGTGGTCGGTAGGGTTTTACCAGGAGGTTGCTGAAGCTGTGGTCAGTGCCACGGGGCAGATGAGCAGCAGATACAAGACCAAGTGTCATATTGGGGTGTGAGTGTTCACAGGAAAATGGGTTCAAAAGCAGCTGCTATTGTAGAACTCTTTGTGAGGGCTGAGTTTTCAGAGAGGTGTATATACATAAAGGAGAAATCCCCTTAATTCACCAGCACATTCAGTCTCAACTTCTGGGCTGAAGGAGTGACTAAAATGTTGCAATGTGAATGGAATTCTGAGTTGTCTGCTGCCCTGACATGGTTCCTGCTGTCCAAAAATAGCAGAAGCTATGAAAAATGCTTTAAGACCCTTTGGAGATGCCATGGGTGAGCACCTTACAGAAACATCTTTATTACACACTAATGAATGCCAGAGTGGCAGACAAGGGAAGGTCTTGTATGTATACCCTAGATATAAGTTGACAGCTGATTTTTGAGTACCTTCTTTCCTCTGGTGATTTCTATTTTGGTTTTTGGAAGGTTTAATAGTTAGAATGTCTTAATTTCTTATTTCTGTTTCTATGTCTACATGATGGCAAATTTTTACTGTTCGTTTAGGTCATTCATTTCAGAGCTTGGAAATGGGAAGAAAGCACTACATTGCCTTGTGTTCTAGCCATCTCCATTTTCTTTATTTGAACATTGACTTGGTCATTCAGGGTGCCTGGTTTCACTCGTGCTTCCCCCAGTCTGAATGTGTTAACAAAGCCATTAACGAAGGTGGTTAATTATTCTGAATGTATTAACAAAGACATTAACGAAAGTGGTTAATCACTTTGCAGCAGCTGCCTGGTGGTCCCAGCTCTGCTCATCAAGGACACTGGGGCAGCCCATGCATTAGGAAGGTGCTGAGAATGCCTGATGAGGCTGTGGCATTTCTCAAAGCCAGAGATGTGCTGGCTTTCTCCAAATATGCCATGAGATGGCAGCAAAGGCTTTTGAAAGGATTTTGTACCACAAGTTGTTTGTTGCCTAGGGATTCTTGTAAGAGAACTTGATCATAAATCCACGGTTTTTAATGCATCCTACAGAGTATATGCTGTATTGTTCCCTGAAATGTAAGGGTTTCTTTTTCAGTAGAGAAGGCACTTTTCCCCCTTTGTTCTGTTTCCTCTTTTCACATCTAGTGTATTCCCATTGTTTAGTATTATTGGAAAGAAATGGACAAGCAAGGCCTTTAGTTTTGGTAGGAAGGGAGCTTAAAGATTGTCCCGTTCCAACCCTCTCTGCTATGGACAGGGATACCTTTCAGTAGCAACCAGGTTGCTCTAAGCCTTTAGTGTTTGCCTTGATCATTGCCAGGGATGGGGCATCTGTAGCTTCTCTGAACAACCTGTTCCATTGTCTCACAACCATCAAAGTGAGGAATTTGTTCCTAATATCTCATCTAAACCTACTCTCTATCAGTGGAAAGCCTTTATCCCTTATCCTATTGCTACATACCCTTGTTAAATGTCCCTCTCCAGCTCTCTTGTAGCCTCTTAGGTACTGGAGGGTTCTATAAGAGCTCCCTGAAGCCTCTTTTTCTTCAGCTTGGAGAGGTGCTGCAGCCCCCTGGTCACCTCTGTGGCGTCCTCCCACAGGTCCACATTATACTGGGGACCCCAGAGCTGGATGCAGGAGGGGTTTCTCCAGAGCAGAATAGAGCAGCAGAATTCCCTCCCTCTTCCTGCTGCCCACAGTGCGTTGAATACTGCCCAGGACACAATAGGCTTTCTGAGCTGCAAGTGCACATTCCTAGGTTGTGTTGAGCTCCTCACCCACCAGCATCCTCAAGGCCTTGTTCCCAGGGCTAATGTCAGTCCATTCTCCACCCAGACTGTACTTGTGCCTGGCATTACCCCTTGCACTTAGCCTTGTTCAAATTCATGAGTTTTGCACAGATTCAGCTCTCAAGCGTATCCAGGTGCCTCTGGATGCCACCCCAACACCACCACACAGCTTGGTGCCATCAGCAGACTTGCTGAGGGTACCCTAAATCCCATTGTCTGTGTCTCTGACAAAGATGTTAAACAGTGCCAGTACAGTGGGTTATTCCTTGCCAAAAAATGAGCATTACCTTTGTCAAATGTATTTATGCTCCACAGAGAGAGAGACCACATGCAGGAAACCATTTTTGCAGAGATCTGTTTAGTTATGGGAAAATAGTTAAGGAGGAAATTGAAACTTTTGTTTTTGTCATCAGCTATAGCTATCAGGTAGAAATTTGTAATTAACAAACTTGTGGGTAGAGAAACAGAAGTTCTTTCCAGCCACGTGGTGACATTATATGCACCCTTGATGATAATGTGATATGGAAAGAATGGCAGATATTCACAAAGGTGAGGAAAACCAGACTTATGTCTGCCACCCCCTCCCACTCTTCATCCTGTTCTAATCACAGGTATTACTTTTAGAACTTTCTTCTTAGCAAAGTAACGAAAAGTAGGTGAAAAGCCATTAGCAAAACTGCCTCTTTATCATCTTACAGGAAAATGTTCTTAAAGACAATGTTGTACATGACTTGCTCAAAAACAGCCTTTCCAAAAAGAATCGGTTATAACTGCAGAGCTACATTGCAGGAAGCAATTTAGGATCCTTAAAATTGGTTCTGTGACATGCTGGTGATGAAGATGATGAGGGACAATATAGTAAAGGCAGTTGCCATTTCATTCATATTGATGGACAACTGGGATTCTAAACCAAACCTATCTTCTGCCAGTTTAAAGTCAAAACCCTTTCATTACATGCCCTTGTAGAAAGTCTGTTCAAAAAGTCTTCAGATACAATGTCTTTAAATAGAAGAAGAATTGAATATATTTAGTCCTTGGTATTTTACAAATAATTTATTAGAAACAAGCAAGTAATTATTAGAGGCTTCTGTTAATTTTTTTGGTGCTAGCATTGGCTAAGCTCATCAGTGGGTGTCTGATTCCCGCAAATTATCACTGAGGTTGCTCAGTCTGCAGTTTGGGGGCAGCAGCAGCAGACAAAATCCCTGCTCCTGTTTTCCACCCTCTGCTGTGTGGCTGAGCTGCTTTTTGCTGCTGCAGAGCGAAATGGATTCAGGAAGATGTGGACCTGTTTGCTTGGGTTTTATTCTGCCCTGGGAGTTTTCATCTGAACCTGTACCCAGCTCCCTTTCATCACAGAGTTGTGGCAAATATTAATGCCATGCCTGGATGTATTGCCTAGAGGGGAAGGGCAGACAAGTGGGTGGAAGATTTCTGTTGGTTTGAATATTGCAGCTTCAGAGTGCCTGAGGCCAGAGGGATGTAGACAAGTTTCCTGGATCCTAGAGGCTCTATCTTACAATCTGATCAGTTCTCTGTCCTCTTTTCTTAAAAGTTTGTAAGTATTTGCTTGGGTCTCTGTAATACCAAGGATGCCATCTCCCTGCACTGTGCAGAATCGAGGCTTGCACCTTTGGGCACAGGCTCCAATCATGTCTTTGGGCAAAGCTAAAGCATACAGTTGTGGTCAGAAATATGCACAAAATCCAACACCATTATTTACACTATAAATTCTCAGTTCCCTTTGTATTATTTCCAACATTCCCAACATATTTTTCTGGCTCCCCTTGTAAAACAGAAAAATAACAGGGTTTATTTATAGGGAACTTCATGAGTCGCATAGAGTTTCATTGAAGTATTCTTCTCTTGCCTTCATTTTAAACCTAAAACCAAGCAGACAACATTTCTGTGGCACAGTAAAGGAGCTGGTATGAGAGAATTCATTCTCACTGGTATGAGACACTGAATTCTCAGCTCCATCGTCCTGAGGCATTTTGTCCTCTGTGAAAACTGTTTTTATAATTCACCCCTGTCCATTCCTTGACTTTTATATTGTTGCAGGGACTGATCCTGTAGAGAGGGATGGGGGAGAAGGATTAGTTTATGAACAGACTCAGATTTGAGTTTGGAGTGGGAATTATGAATCTAATCAGACATGCATTTATAGCTGTTGGATGGAGTCTCTTCCCATTATCCCTCTGACATTCTTTATCTCTTCATAAATTGACACAGTGAGGAAATCCTGCTTTACACATTTGTTATACAGGCCTGCAAAAATATCTGTTTTTTCCTCTGAAGATTTGCATTGACAGGGAAGAAAGCCACCTCACAGCTGAAACAATCTGTATTTTAAACGTTTTCTCTTCATGTGCATCCCAGTTAACATGCCATCAAAAGTACAGCTGGATAATCTCTTGTAGAAAGAATAATTCCTTTCCTTTTCCACTTCCCAGCTGATTCTTAATGTTTTACCTCATGCACACCTCTCCTCAGTCTCGGACAATGTTCCTGTAATTCATGAATACTTTTAGCCTGTGCCTGCAACACAAGGTCTGCAGAGCTTCTCTTGCCTCCAGAAATGTTCAGAAACATTTGATGGTATGATATAGGGAAGGTGGTGTGATTCCTGCCTGCAGAGGCAAAGGTAGCAGTCATGGGACCCCCTACACAAGGCAATGAAAAGCAGGCTTGGATGGAAAGATGGGATTGACAGGGAGATTATGAGAAACAAACTTGCATCTTGAGAGTTGTTCATTTTACACTTAATTCTTCTCCTAATGTTCATGTCATGCCTTATTTTTGCCATAGCCATGCATGAAAACAGAGGCATAATAAAAATAGCCAGGAACCTTCTCTGTGCTAAGACTGGACATAGGAGCCCAAAGACCTTTCTTCTGTCCTTTCCACAAGGTCTGTGGTCCTGGAAGGGAATGGAATGACATCTGAAAAGCAGAGTTAAGGTCATTCAGTTGTGTAGCCCTGTTTTTCCATGCTGTGTTCCATACTGCCATAACCCCCCAGGGACAAGCAGGGCACATCAGGCTTGTAGGCTGTATTCCTGTTTAATTACTGAAGAGTGTACAGGAGTTTGCAGGGTTTGCTTATGGCTATACTTTTGTCCTATCTAACAGTTTTCTTTTGTATGTGTGAGCACAGCTCTACCACCCAGAAAAACTCAGGTGCCCAGAGAAACTGTGGATGTCCTGTCACTGGAAGGCTCAAGGCCAGGTTGGATGGGGCTTTGAGCAACCTGGTCTAGAGGAAGGTGCTCCTGCCCATGGCCAGGAGGCCGGAATGATGGTACTCCTTTGGTCCATTCCAAGCCAAACTGTTCCATGATTCTAAAGCAAGGGTTGGTGTGACTGTGTTCACAGGGGTCTTAGGATGAGGGAAGAGATGAGGATCTGACTCCATGTTTCAGAAGGCTTGATTTATTATTTTATGATATATATTACATTAAAACTATACTAAAAGAATAGAAGAAAGAATTTCCTCAGAAGGCTGGCTAAGAATAGAATAGGAAAGAATGATAACAAAGGCTTGTGGCTCGGACTCTCTGTCTGAGCCAGCTGGGCTGTGATTGGCCATTAATTAGAAACAACCAACATGGGCCAATCACAGATCCACCTGTTGCATTCCACAGCAGCAGATAACCATTGTTTATATTTTGTTCCTGAGGCCTCTCAGCTTCTCAGGAAGAAAAATCCTAAGGAAAGGATTTTTCATAAAAGATGTCTGTGACAGGTTGGTGTATGGGAACACCTCCACAAGTTCTCTGAAGAGTTTTGCCACGTGCTGGCAGAACAGAACAGAGCTTGGCAGTCTCACAGGCAAGGAGAAGAATCAGCAGCTTTCCCTTGCAATGAGAAAATAGGGAACATTGACTTGTGTGGCAATTTGAGGTGGATGATTAAATTTGGCCTCTTAGGCCCTCAGCTGAAAATTCAATTTAGGTGAATAATTTTCTTTTCATACACTGCTTAAAAATCTTTTGTTCTGCCACCATTAATATTCCTGATGTTGATGGTCTTTTTACTTTCACAGAGTGCAGAAATGCCCAGTCTGCTCTGCATTTTTGTTGGCTCTGGGCTATGAAAGCAAAAAGAAAAGAAGAGTGGTTTTGGTTTAAGGTTGTTTACATCCTTTGGTTTAAGGATGAAAACTTAAAGAGAAGATTGCTTTTGGTTTTATGTGTTCTACCCTGAGATAGACTGATGTGGGATCTCAGCACATCGTTCCTGATGTCCAGAGATGCCAGGAGAACCCTTGGGGGTCTCGAAAATCCTGGAATGTTGCCAGAAGTGTCTGGTGGCTTGATTTTGATCCATCCACAGAAATAACGAGAGTTTGAGGACAAGAGAATCACTTTAGAGTAAAAGGTGTAAAAAGAGACACATTTAGAGGGTGAACTATAGACTTTAAGGTTTTTGGTACAGGGGGGTTATGGAGACAAGATGGAGGGATCAGGGCGTGTCTCGTCCTTCTTCTTTCTTCTTCTTGTCCTCCATCTCCTGTGGTGATGTTGGCACTTGGGGATTGGTTTATGGTGAAGGTGCACTTGCTAACATGGGTGAAAAGCATTGGGAAATAAAGGTAAATATTATGTACGTAGATATTAGTATAAAAAGACATGACCGCCCCGTGGGTGGTCAGAGAGTGCCTGTGACTGCTTGCAGATCAGACCTCTGTTGGGCAGACAGAAAATTTTGTAGATAAGAAATAATAAACAACCCGAAGATCGAAAAGCAGAAGAGTCCAGACTCGTCCTTTAAAACGCGTGCCACCCAAGAACCACACTACCCGTGTCGGGGCAGAGACAGACAGCCGAACCCGACAGACTGACTGTCTACCCCGTTGTCTTGGTTTGAGACAAGTTAGAAGTATCCTGAATGGAGCATCCCCTCTAAAGAAGGTTTCAGCACTCCCTCACCCCACCACTGCTACAAAAGGAATTTCTTGGAGGAAAGTGAAAAATACTGTTTATTTTAACACACAGAGTGCACAGAGGCATGGGAAAAAGAATCAACAATGTTAGATAATATAACCTTGCTGCAGAGAAAGCTGGTGGGTTTTTGAGTCCTGCTGCATGCAGTCCCAGGAAAACTTGTTGCCTCAGCTAACAAAAAAGAAGCTAGCAAAAAGCAAAGATGTACTCCCTCTCTGTCCTGCACAGCACAGCTGAGAGAACACAGAGGAGGATGTGTGTTTGAACACAGACTGCAGAAAGAATTCCACTGGCTTCCCCCCACTCTCAGACCCAGCTTAAAGTTACAAAACACATTCCTGGGCATAAAGTAGAGGACAGGGGATTCAATATCTTCATAAAGTCACCCCAAAACACCCATAAAGTCACCCATTGATGTTACACTGTGTGTAAAGAATAGTCAAGTCAAAGGGACTATAACTTTTCTACTTAATTCAAAGTTTTTTCAGATATTGCAGTTAAAGATGCCCAGGTGTTGGACATGTTTTTCCTGGGAAAAGCAAACAAACCGGAAAAAAAACAATCTGTCATCAGCTTGGTATTGGAACAATCTAGACAAATAGTAGGACCATAGGATAAAACATTCTGTAAGCATGTATGAGGGGATAGGAAAGATGAAGATGAAAAAGGGGAAAGAGTAGAGGAGTATTCTATTCTGTGGTATGTTCACTGGGATTTACTTATGCTGAGTCCAAATATCAATGTGAGAGCAAATGTTTCTGAAATGAGGCAAAACTGAGTGCTGATGAAGGCAGCTGAGTGCATTAGAGATAGTTTTGCCATGTGACATGTGCTTTCCTTACTGCCTGATGTTTTTGCACAGACTAATAATACATGTAGTTGATACCCAGAGGATAATTGCAACTTTAATGGGAAATGCTATTATGCATATTATTTACAGTGCTGTCCTACTTTCATGAGGATCACCACACTGCTGCCTTAACTAATGTTAAACAAGTCATTAGTGGAGAGTACACAGATTTGCTGCACCAGATTTTACCTTTTAAAGAAGTCTAATCTGTCAAAGAAACATAGGGATTCTCTTAAGAAGGCTCCACTGTTGCATGCACAACTTATTTTCCTCAGGTAATGAATGCAGGCACTCAAAAAGTGCTTTTGGTTGACAGACTCCAAGAAGAGTGTTCACATCATTAAGGGATCCAGAAGAGCAGCAAAAGCTTCTGAAGAAAAGAATATATAAAGGGCACTTAGGTGTGCAAATCTCCTAAGTGAGAGCAGCACTATGAAGTGAGCTCCTGATTGCTACAGATACACTGCTGGATGGTTTTAATGAAGTGAGAGAACAGCTGAGCTTGGGTTTAACAGATAAAGCAGATTTAGGTATAAGATTAGAAAAATAAGAGAAAGATAGCTGTGTACACTGTAAAGGATAGGCCTTTGCCCTTAGCAAAGCTTTCTTGTTCTGAAACCAAGTGGATGGCATTTCCAACATCATCTCAAAAGAAGGCAAGGGCTGTGCAATATGCTTAGGCTGGCCAAGGGTTGGTATGAGGCAATCTGTGTTGCCTTGCTGAAGTAATGTTTATTGCCTATAAATAGGAACATTTGAAAAGCATACTTATGGAGTAAAAAAAGGTGTGATTTCAGCAGACATAGGTATAATGTAGATTTAATTCTGCCTGCAAAAACCTCTCTAAAGAAACTGCAGAACTGATTTTAACATGCAGTCTGCTACTGGAGGAAAAGCCCTGCAGCAACACTTTACACATGCTCCATGTGCTGGGTGCTGCATCCTTGGCTAATGACTACCAATACCTGCAGCAAGTAAGCCACAGAAGGAATGAGAAGCTACAGACTCTATTACTACATCTCTAATGAAAGATTAAAACACTTAATTTCCCTCTTCCATCTTTTGATCTCAGCCTGAAAGAAAAAAATGCACAAGTGAGTAAAATGAACTGTGGGTTATAGTGAGCAGGACAGATTATAATAATGCACTGCATTAGATTCTACTGGTGGTGATGATTGCATTTACTCTGATCAGAGTATTTATGACTACTTTCTATGGAATGTGAGCTAACTGTAAATAGAAATACAGATTTTAAGATTTGTAGGTGGTGGTCAGCCAGCCGTTTTCTGTGTAAAGTTGGAAAAAATTGTCAAGGGAAAGTGGTGATTATTGTGTTGCTTTAGTGCATAAGCACCTAACAGAAATTAACAGAGATGTGGCCATATATACTGACAATCCAGTCTTCCTTCCCAGGGAAATAATAAAGCCATTGTTGTATGAATAAATAATTAAACACCATTGAGCCAAAGCAATATGATGTGAGTGTACAGTAGAGCTGAAAATGCAAGTCTGACTTGCTCAATCCTAGCACACAGACTTAAGCCACTGTCAGTCTATGTTATGGCATTAGCCTGGTAAAATAGGAATACCTTTCCAACAACCCTGGTCTATCTCCCCTTTGGTGCTGTTACTGTGCTTTTTCCACATCAATGTGTGGGGCTCATGACCAGCCCTGATGCTGTTGAATGACTATAGAGGCAGCTCCTCACATCCTCTCACAAAGACACCATATAATTTACAACACTTGGATAGAATGAGGAGATCCTGTAGTCAAATTTTCTAAGACTCCCTTAGTTATATTTAGGACTTTCAGTTCTGACTGAAAGGTTCAGCTGCTGTACTGAGAATGATGAGATAATACGGATGGGGATGCTGCTTTTGATTTGGCAGATTACTTGGTTAGTTGAAAGTAACAAGAGAAATTGTGCCAGAAGATGCCCATCTCTAAGCTGAAGGCACAAGAATGTATCTGCATTTCCTGCAGTAGGTCAGGGTATGATTTCTACGTGTACTTTTCTCCTGGCTGCCATTTTACCATTTCTTTCCTAATTTTTGCCAGTTTTTCACAATAGCTAGTTGATTTATGTTACTTTTTCCTTTCTCTCCCCCCTCCCCCCAATATGCACAAATAAACTATAAACATTTCTTCATTTTCTTTTGGTGCCTGATTCCACCCAGCTCAGATGGTAACCAAACCTGGCTTTTTGGCTTACCAGGACTGCAAGGAAACTGAGGAGCTTAGAAACTGAAGGTGGGGGAAGCCAGAATCGATTTGGGTTACTTATTATTTCCTGATTGAAGTTCTAAAAGAGTCCTAAGGAGATGAACAAGCCAAGAACCCACCAGATTAGACAAATATACTCATGTGCAGCACTTCATATACGTCATTATCTGCTTGAGTAGAAATCAAGCAGATAAGTGTCCTTACAGCAAAAGAACATCTGTCTGGGGTTACAGATGAGACATTCATTTCCTCTGAGATTATTTCTAAAATAAATGGGTTTTGATTAATTTAGTATTGGAATTTGTATTCAGCAGTTGTCTGCATTTTTACTGCTAAAGGGCTGGGAGCACAGCACAAATGTTTGCCTCTCTGCCAATGAATATGTGTCGCTGCTCAGGAATGATGGATGTGGTAGTTCCTGTCTCTGTGTAATTCCAATCTTGAGATTGTCACGAAAAGACCTGATGAATCCCCTGCCTTATTCTCATTACTATTTGTGTCATCAGAATGAATCTGTTTCACGCTGCCAGCTGCTCCTGTTGCAATCTTTGTCACAGGCTCCAGAACAAAAGAGAAGAGCAAAAGGAAGAAAAGGCCTGATTTCATGTGGGGATTTTGCTGAGAGCATGCAAATGTGGCATTAACTTTAGTTAATTAACTTAGTTACTGAAGTCAGAGATATGGCTAAGATGGTGCACTGCAACTGTGAATGCTGTGATTTTCCTGACTGCTGGGGATCTTGTGGGGATATCACTCACTCAAGGAAAATCCAAAACAATGCTATGTTTGGATTAAGCAATGTTTGGTTTAACAAATAAATAGAATAAAGTCTGTGATCTCTGTGTGTAGGAGATGATCTTGCAGGTACAGGAGGGAAATCATGTCCTCTGAGCGCTTTCAGCGTGTCTCTCTCAACCCAGTTCAGGTGCCTCGTGTGGAATCAGTGATGAGAGTTTAAATTTATCCATTAAAGAACTCAGGGTGAAACTGAGGGCAGAAGAGGAAGGAGATGAGAAGTATGTGCTTGGAAATGGAAGGAAAACCTTGGCAGAACATCCTTGCAGGAACAGTACTGCATTTGGATCGCTCTGGTGGAAACCTCACCATATCATTTGGCTATCATTTGGGAAGCAGCTGGTGCAAATCTTAAGGATGGACTGAGACACTGAAGCCAGATAAGACAGTATGTGGAGGACAATCCTTTTTTCTATTTATGCTGGCCTGCAGCAGAGTTTGATTGAGGTAGTGGCGTTTTTAACTCCCTTTGTATACTTTTTCTCCTTCAAAGAATATTGAAGTCTGAAGTCTAAAACTGGAATAACTCCCTGGTAATGGGATTGTTATAGGTAACTATTCAACTTTTTGCAGGGGGTATAATGGTTCTTCAGCCCAGGTGGTCAATAGAGAAGTGTTAATTACTACACATGGTCTGCCTTAGAGATGCAGTGCCAAGGCACATCAACTCCTTCAGAATAAAGTTCAAGTCAGAGAATACACATGATTGGGAATGTGGTATTTACAGCTTTTGTTAGGAGGCAAAATGAGCTGGGGCTGCTTGTTTACTTTTCATGTGTTGCTTTAAAGAATTTTGTCTGAAAAGATCAAGAAGTAAGAGAGAAGGTGCTAAAGGAGGAGAAACATATCAGTGAGCTCTGTAATGCCAGCTTCCTTTTGACAGCTCTTCTCTTTGCACAGCACCTGGTGGCCTCTGGGAATTAGTAAAATGGAGGTAAGGTTGGAATCCTGGTTCCCTCCTTCAGAAAACCTCAGAACCCCATCCTTGTGCCTGGCCATGATCTAGGGGAGCCTCCTGCCATGGAACTTGCACATGGAGCCTGGGGACAGCCTTGGCTTCAGGGAGAGGGAATTAGGTTTTATTTCCTAACCTGCTACAGGTCAGGTCTGAAGAGATATTTTTCTCTACCTTACAAATGGTAAAGAGAGGTAATGAGAGGCAGACCTTGTGTCCAATCCTCCCCTTGAGGATTCACACCTCTGGGGCAGATCCATCAAAACTGCCTGAGAGAGAGTGAGGGCAAATGCATTAAAGATTATGAGGTATTGAGGTGTGACCATGAGGGGTATGAGTAAATACTGATGACAGATTCATTGCTTCTTATGTCTATACAGACAGGATAAGGCCAAGAAAAGTAACAGGCACCTCTGGACTTATTACCATGGTTACGTGCTCTGTCTCCACTGAAATCACCTGAGTTACAGCTACCATGCAAGTAACAGGGAGTCCTGATGCTGTTCATAGTAATGAGAAAAAACATGCCCTATCCAAAAAAACCCATGTGAACTGCATGCAGAAAAGCTACAGGAGTGGCATCTGCTGTTGTGATGCTTGCTTTAGTGACCTTATGCAGGTCCATATGCTGAAGATTAAATCCAAATATGCCTTTGAGTTTTGAAATTTCAGGTCATTACTTTGGTGCACTTGGGGATGTATTATTTGTTCTGTCTTGCACAGGCTGTGTAAGATGTCTTCTCTGTATTTTCCCTGATGTCTAGTCTTATTTCCCCCCCGATTTAATAAACCAAACTGTCTTTTTATTTATTAGGACAAAACCAGTCCTGGAGAAAATGGATAAAGTATGCTTCTATGTTGCTTCATTTTTGCAAGACTTGTCATATCAGTAAAGCAGACAGGTGGCTGGAATAGCAGACTAGCAGAGGTACTTGGATGACTGAAAGCAGGAAGCAGAAGACATCTTTCTGGGTGTCTTGAGCTGCCAAACTCCTACACCAAGCCCTAGGGACTGCAGTCTTGCTGTTGCTGTCAATATAAAACTCTTTAGTCTGGCATTTAATGTGCATACACCTGGAAAGCTATATTTAAACTAATAATCCTAATTTTTTTGATTGTGTGAAGTAAGTGGATTTTAGGCTTCTCATGCACTTGCCTGAGGGGATGATGGATGCAGAAGGAATTTATGTTAACAAACTCAAAGGATCCATAGTACTTGTTGCTCCTTGAAAGGAGCTTCTGTGCATTCACAGAAAAAAAAAATCCTATGAAAAACAAAATAACTGTAGGGGCCTGTTTCAGGGGTTGTGACTAAGATCCAGGCACCCTGAGCTGCATGAAGAGAGGGAATGAAAAACATTACAGACTTCTTAAGTTTGGAAAAATAAAAAGGCCATGTCTTTTTCTTAACAAAACCTTGACTGGTTCTTTTGTTTTTATCCTTTTTTTAGGCTTTCTTGGACCCGCTCTCGGACCCTCTCTCTTGTGGACCTGCTTCAAAGTTTGAGAAATGAAGTTGGCTCCTTCTGGAAAAAGTTTGGCCATGCTTTTCCGTGTGCCAAAAGCCCTGTCATATAAACTCTTGCCCCAGAATAGTAGGTTATGATGTCTTTCTGCTTTTTTTCTCCTGTCTAACCTGAAAAGCTTTGCAGTGCTAATTAGGCTACTGTAAGGATTAGGAAACGGCATTTTGTAAGTAAGTTGTTTGATACCTGGAAAAGTGACCTGTGAATCCATCACAAACTGTCCCCTCTCTGCCAAGCCACTGCAGCCTTTATCTTTTTTCCAGCTGCCCTGGCTCTGAAGATCAAATGCATCCCATTCACTTATGCACTGGTGCTCAAGCCTTGATATTGGAAAGCGAGCAACTCCTTATTGTGCTCTCTGTTAGCAGTTTCTCCTTTTTGCAGCTTTATATAAGCTTCTAGGAAATTTCCTAAACATTTAAGATTGATTACTTTGTTAGTCTGTTAGTAGCCCTTCCCTATTTTTATCCTTTCTCTTCAAGAGAGACCACAGAAAAGCTGTAGTGGTGCCTGTTTGATTTTTGTTTGTATGTTTATTTTCTTGACCTTGTCCTCAAATTAATTGTAATTGGTGTGATGGGACTTCACTGGGATTAAATGGTCAGGAGGTCTTGGAGTCATGTATTTAGCCTGGTGGAGAAACTGAGTTCTGAATATGCAAAAAACTGTGTTCCAAGTAAATTAGACACCACTACCTGACCTGTGCTCATTATACAGTAAAAACATGACCTATCATCATTACAGCACTTTCTGGCCCTTTCTTTTGAACCACAGGGTCTTAATGAGTCTATTTTGCTATATAATTTATTGTCCTTAGGGCTTCTCAAAAAGAATCCATTTTGTTGAAACAGGGTCATGGGACCTGAAGCTGCTTTGTGCTATTGCCCTCCTCATTGGTCAATAAATTTTGAACTCTTGGCCATCCAGGAACTGGCAAGAGAAGTCTACTTTTAAACTGTAAGCTAAAATAATAGGTCAAGCTCTCCAGAATCCACACTTTGGAGGACATACAGAAAAAAATTATTTTTAAATGGAGATATTTACGTATTATTTCACATTTTGTAGCTAATAGACTTTTATTCTTTACTCTTTGCTTGCTTCATGGAATGGCCAGCCAGATTACAGAAGAGAGAAATAATTTAAAAAAGAAATGAAATATAAAATAAATCATGTCATCATGAAAAGCAGAATACATAGATATCTGTGCAGGTAAATTTAGAGAACTCCAGTAGGATTTTTAAGGCCAACCTGAGTAAAATATGATTTAAAATTTGATGTGAGTTACAGTAGCTAGAAAAATAGTTGAGTAGAACTGTCACTTTTATGAATCCACGTTGGAGAAGGGGCCCTTTCCACTGGTGTGGCAATCATACAGGACAGGGAGAGAGAGCAGAAGATACTGAAGCACAGAATAAAAGTAATTTTTGGTAGCAGATGATAAAATTTTTTTGACCTCAGGCTTTAAATTTCCTTTAAAATCCCTGCAGTTACTGAGGTTGCAGCAGATGTGTGGTAGCAGTGGGTAACTCCACTCTGCAGGAACCTCCAGTCCTGACACACTCCAGCAGCCCATGGGTTTCTCCAGGCATCTGCTTTGATACAGACACCTGCCTTCATAAAGCAGATGGATTAAAGGATTAACACCTGCCAATAATGTCCAGGTTGTTAGTGTTTGTGAAGTGCTCTCTATACTCTGGGTTACCTTTAAAAGTTTATTAAAAATTTTAATCATTAAGCCAAAACCAAACACAGCCTCTACATCCTTACAGTATACAATTATTTTCTTTTTACAACGTGCTATCACAACACACAGACTTATTCATTAATCCAGTGCCCATTTTTTGTTACATAAAGACAAGGAATACGGAAACACAGTATTCCCACACACCCCTATGTAGTCAGGGCTTGATTTTATGAATAAAGACATGCAAATATATGAACAGACATTAAAGAATACTTAGGTATTCAAAATACTTAATTGACCAAACATGTATCTGGAGTAGGAAGAACATCTCTGAACAGAGCAACAAAAGTAATAATGAACTACATCAGTTAAATCAAGTATCATAAAAAAGGTCATTAACTACTTTAATAAAGAAGGCATACTATATGTTTTTAAATATTTTTTGTGGACAACTGGAGCTATAGGTACATAGAGAACTGTGGCATTTTTTCGTGAAGAATATTAAATGGCTTCTAGGTAGAAAGGCATCTTTCTCTTAAATAAAAGGAAATATTACAATGTACATTAGCTGGCATGTGCACCATAAGCATCAGGAGCAGCTGCAAGCAACTATTGTAAGCAGCATAAAATGAGGCAGCAGAGGAGGCCAGCTGTTCACACACCTCTTCAAAGCACTGAGGACTTGACTACCCAGCAGTAATGGTGCAACAAGTACATTTTTCTGCAATCAAAGGTCATTTTTCTACTCAGGAAAAAAAGCAATTAAAGTGGGGGTTTCATTCTTGAAGAAAATAAATGGGATGGGCATAACCTTTAAACTTTATGCTTCGAAACACAGCCCTGCAGTGGGAGGCAGTGCCTATGGGGAATTGATTCAGAAACATTGGATGCCTTTCTTCCTCAGAGTAGGTGTGTGAGATAGGTAAGAGGATTCAGGAGGAAAGACTCCTTTCCTTCCTGGCCACAGAGGACAGTGTGAGACAGCAATGAAAAGCTCTTACTACAAAGCAGTGGGCTACACCTGAGGGCAAGATTGCACCTTCATGTGGTGTGAACACATCACTTCAGCTCAATTGCTGAAAACAGGCTGTCTGCAGCTCCAAGGAGCTCTGAGACCACTAATTTGTGATGCAGTAACTCATGGGTCTGTCAGTCAAACAATTTTTGGTCAGTTAGAGGATGGCATCTGCTGATTCTGCTTGCAAGCAGGGCTTCCAAATCCTGGTGTTAGGTTGTGTGGCTACAGTTGTAGTTCCCCTGTGCTTTTGTAAGGTGTTCTCTACACATACAGAAGCAATCAAGTTTGTTCGCAGAGCTTTGCATATATTTTGGATGTAATATATACATAGAATCATACAAAGTCTTAAATGAAAACCTATCCTAAGGAAAACAAGCTCTACAGCCTGTATGACTTACATGTTTGATTCCTAATTTTACAAAGTCCAGAACAAAGGACCAAAAAAGAACAACCTGCATGAATCAAAGGAAGGTGTTTAGTTAGAATCTTGGAGATGTGGGATACAGTACATCAAACCCCAAGTGAGAGGCTTTCCACAGTTTGTGATCCAGCAGCTGCTCTGCTCTGGCAGTTTGTTTTCAATAACAAACAGGCATAGAGCACTGTGAAAAATGAACCCAACAACAATGACTCTATAAATAAAATCCCATGCATTTTTTTTACAGTCAGATTGAAAAGGAGACAACTTTTCTACATTATTCAGTACACTTATGGAGGAGAGTGTGTGCTTGCACTGGCAAGCCTTGTTAAAAATGGAGAGATAATAGAATAATCACATTTAGGTTTCCAGTGATGATTGGCCTATTCTTCTGTCAGATTCAAGGTGCCAACAGTGTAGACATAACAGATAAATTATTCTGTAAAACCCAGCAGTTAATGTAAGACATGTAGTTAATGGGAAGTAGCAGTTAGAGCTAATGAGATGATAGCATTGCTAAAAGACCAAAGCAGAAGACACCAGGGCAGTCTCTGCATGGTCTCCTGGGCAGAATGGATCCCTTGGACAGGATTTATCAAGGAGACCATCCCATTGATTCATGAGGTTCAGGAAAGGATTGCCTTGCTTTCCAAACTTCTTCTCAGAGGAGAATCTGGGTGTGACTGCCTCTAATCTTAGTCCCAGTCTTGGTCAATGGTTTATGTTATATATATGCAGTTAAGCCTTTATATGCTGCTGTCCTGGAGGGTCAAGGATGACAACCCCCATGTATTTACATAGGACAATACAAACAGTCTGTTTATTGCCACATCCTGTCAGAAAACAGAGTTTTCACATCCTCAAATGTTTAACATTTTAACTGATTAATCAGGCTTCTTTCAGCTGTCTTCAACACAAGAAGCAGAGGATGCTCCCTTCTCCATCTACTTTTTCCAGTAACTTTTGTCAGTAAAGAGAAATCCAAGGCACTTTCTCCCCAGTTAGGTGCTGCACATATCTGGGATTAGTTTTTCTGTGATGCATCATTACAAAAGAGTGTCATGAAAATCATATCTTTCTGTGTGTGCAGCTGCATTAGGTCTGTACTTATCTTTTCCTTTTCAGCAGATGTTGTGCCTGAGTCCTGCTTGAGGGAAAGATTCTGACTTCTTCTCAACCAGAGTGTGAACCCAAGCAATAGTATTTTTTTGACACAAGCCTCTTGCAGGATTGATGGAGTGCACTGGGGTGTTTCTAGGCTGTCAGAGAAGTTGATTGTCCTAATTTTATAGTGACAAGGTGAATGAGAGATGATACTCAGAGGGGCCATTCTTCACCCTCAACCACAAGGATCTCCAGTGCAGCCAGGCTATGAAGACACACAAGGCATGAATGGAGGCAAATGTGCTCCAAGCATGGCCCCAGGCACAAGGTGGACCATCATAGGATGAAGGGCAAAGTTGGAACTTCCATGGTCTCTCTGTCCCTTTGCAGATCTCAAGATTCTTCTGTTAAGTTGTCACAGAAAATGAGGAGTGTGTAAGCTTGGGGTTGCATCAGCAATCTGGGAGAAATCCACACATATACAGTGTCTCACACTCGACATCTATTCTACTTGGCCTGAAGTATTAGTTAAATAATAGAGAGATTTATTAAATATTGCTTGCAAGTCTTACAGTCCTTCACTATTTGAAAGCTGCCATGCTTGGACAGAAGTTTTTCAAAGTCCTATTTTGCACATTGTGCTAAAAGCAGAGCAAACTGGCTGACAAGCCGGTTAAAAGACCACAGGGAAAGAAAAAGACAGTGAAGCAAAAAGTGCAATTGGCTGCAAAATTGTCACCTGCAGTGCCTCTAGATCTGTATAGATATTTTCCATTTAGTACTGTCCAAGCTAGAGTAAAAGATTAATAAGGAATTCAGCTTGAAGGCACTGGAGGAGCTTGTGCTGATGGGGTTGCTGAGGAGATGATGTCAGGAGTACCAGGTGGATGTTGGCATATCAGAACAAATCCCGTTTTTTACTTCAGTGTTTGCAGTCTTGAGGGTCACATCCAGCTAAGCTAGGGAACACCTGCCATTGCCCAGCTGCTAGCATCTGACCATATTTTCTCCAACACAATATTATGATTTAAACAAGTGGTATGTCTCCCATTTTAGAATTGCATACTGGAGCAGAGAGCTGCTGCAAACTCCAGTCTTACAAAAAAGGTTGTAATTTTAAGTTTCTTCTAATTTTTAGTCCATTGTAAGAAAGGATAACATCAAGTCTAATCTATAATTTTGTAGGTTTATCTAATCCAAGTTTCATTTTCTTTTGCTGGTAATATTCTATTTAGAATTAAACTTCAAATTAACATCAAAGTATCTGAGAGAATGTTCCAACCTCTTTGCTAGCTGAGCATGTGGTGACAGCATTATCAACTGTCCTGCATTATTAATTTTGAGGACAGAATTGGAAGTGCTGTGGCCTGGTCCGACATTGAAAATTGATATTGAAGTACTTAAATAATCCCAAGGTTTTCAGTGGCTTATACAGGATAGGTTGAAAAATAAAGAGATAGAGTTCTATAATTTTTACTTCTGGTGTCTTAATATTTTCTACCATAATGAATTATGGGGAACATTTTTGAATGCAACTGATGAAATCCTGATGGCAAGGTAAAAGGGTTTGGGAACCTCCAATCCCCTACTAAGCAACATTTATCATATATTTTTTCTGTCCAGGTTGTTATTACTGGTTTTGCCCAATATATGTCAAAGTTGCTGCAGCCACACATCTGTCAATTACTGAAATATGAGTTTCTATTTTCTGGTGTTTTCAATTTTAAAGTTTTCTTTCCTAAAGGTGAAGAGTTTATTTCCTTCCCTGCAGTCCTTCAAGAAGGGGGCTGTTCTCAAAGAGTTTTAGGAAGTTATTTCCACTAGCTATTCCTTCTACTGTGTCTTTAAAAACTGTGTGACCCTAGGGATCAGTTTAGCATGACTAGCACCTGCTTCCTTATTTTATACACTTTTTAAAATTTGTCTCAATTATCTTTATATGAAAGTCACCTTTAGCCTTTAATTTGCATTGTTGTTATGCTCCCTCTGTGTGTGTGTGCATGTAACACCAAAAAAAGAGGCTTTCATGCTCTTTACTTCCCAGCTTGACTATCTGGGTGACAGAAATTTCTCGGGAGATGCTGTGCACTGTCAGATCCCAGCTACAGCTGAGCTCCATCAATGAGTGAGCTGTGAGGCACAGAACTTCCCTGGAGACACTGAGTGCCCTATGTAGGAACTGCTCATGTTTTAGTGCTCTACTAGATCATGTTTCCTTTTTTCCAGGTCTTCTCCCCACCACATTTTGTCTTTTAGCAATGTCTGTTTCATTCTGCTTCAGTATTTTCCCCAGCTGGATTTTAATGTGAGTATAATCCCACAAGCAACAGAAGAAATGTCTTTCTCAACTGGGACAGGCCAATCTGCTTTTGCAAAGTTGTCTGCCTTCAGCTTCCTAATTATCTTCCTTCAGTAGTCAACACAGGGCAAAATTGCCTCACTTCTACCTAATTCTTATTCTGGGCTTAGGCTCAGAATGCTGACTTCATTCAAGCAAATGTAATTCTAAAAAATCTGTATGTCAGATAACTGTGACAGGAGCAGGACTTCACAGTCTGGTTCTGTGCTGGCTTTGGTACTGATTTGTTTGATATTAGTCCAGCTGGTTCCCTTAAGATTGGTTGTCTAATATGAATGGTGATCCTTAACTGCAAAGTCTAAGCACTTTAAGTAGGGGTCCATCTAGAGTTCTAGAAAGCAAACACCTTCAGTTCACACATGCAGACAGAATAAAATTAGGTACAAACAGAAATAATCTGCTATAGCCCAGTGCCCCTTATCCCCACATCAATTACAGGTGAGCTGGTTGCGCAGCTGCAGCTGATGTACCCTAAGGAAAATGGGTATCAGGGCTGCTTTCCTTTATATGTGTAATATAATATCTTGATCTGTGTCTGTGGCAGAGGGGAGGATGAACAAGTCAGGGAGCAGCAAACATGGGAGTCACTGGAGAAAATCGAGGGTAGGCTGTCCTGCTCCTGAGTCTGGATTCTGCTGCTCAGGCACTGAATTTAGAAAAAATTGGTCCACCTCTCCTGTCTCTTAGAGCACATACCCATGAAAAGCAGAATAATCTCTGGAATATGTGGAGTCCTTTGAAGTCTTTTCTGAGTAAGAGAGACAGACTGTTTAATGCCTTTTCTTCTAATGGAGCTCTGATACTTAAATATGCAGCAGCAAGTCAGAAGAATCAATTTGTTACTTGTATGAGGGGCATAATTCATCCTCCCTCATTGAAAAGGTCAAGGATGCAGAGGCAACTATCAGCTTCCAGGTAAATATTCCTTTTATGTTCCTTTAGTGCAAATACCAGGCAGTAAGTAGGGAAGCATAAAAGGAAGTCATGCTGCAGGCTTTTACCTGAAGTAGGTGTTTTGTCATGGATTAATGGCAATTCATAATACATTATTTATCAGATAATAAGTGTGATAATTGTTTCTATTTATCATGAGCCTACCTCAGCTCATTCTCCTTTCATTCCTTCAGTCAAGCTGCCTCTGGAGATTTACAAGAGAAAAACAGTCCAAAGGTCATTCCAGCAATTTTTACTGATAATGACATTTTGATTAACTCCTAATTGATAAGTGTAAACTACAGACACTTTAGATAATGCAACTGACCCACATTCTCATAGTATAATGCCCAGAGAACTTGTCTGTCTCACAGCCACCCAGAGAACAGCATCCCCTTTCTCTAAAAGCCATATCTCCAGAATGAATTAGGAAGAAACTTTTATTATCATTACACTTTCCCTATAGCAAGAGTATGATGTTGACGCGTGATAATATGGATAGCATATGATATTATGGAAGCACCTGTGCTTTGGGCTCAGTTCCAGGACTGCATTGTAGCATAGCATTTTGGCTTTCAGTCAAAAATCTATCTCTTCTTGTTGATATGGTGTGAAGATAGTAATTTCCTTTTTTCTACATCTCTATTTAGATTTCTTCAGACATTGCAAAAAATAGAGGTCACAAGCAGAAGTACTCATTGCTGTAGGATTAGAAAAAGAAGGGGATATGTGTAAAATAGTAAAAAAAGAGAAAAAAAAGGAAGCTCTGGGCCATAACCCTGCAGGAAGCCCCAGGCCTCTGGACAGAGCTCTGTAAATTGTTAATGCTTTCTTGCCTTGGATAGCAGGGTGTTAATGCCTCCTGCAGCTGAAGGCTGTCTGCCTGCTGGGAGAAACACTAAGAGCTTTTTTCAGCATCTCATCCTCTGCAACAAAAGAAATAGCAGACTGAAGGACCACATCCAGTGACTTAAATTTGCTCATGTCTAGTCAGTCCATTGCCTGCCTGAGCTTGGGTGACCCCAGAGCCCCCTACAGTGTAGCATTGTGTGTCCTGTATGGGTTTATTGTAAAGTTGGTTATAAGTTAAGAATTTGGTTTGACCCTCAGTTCCCACCATGTTCTCCCTCATGATGGTTCATTCCTTCCACCAGTTACCTGTCCCTCATTGTAACCAATCCCCTTTCATTTCTAGAAATTTCTATGTCAATCTTCCCTTACCTAACATATGATTTATTCCCTGAGCCTTTTCCCTCCCCTGGGCCATTCCTATTCGTTCAGTTGTGTCCCTCACTCCTCCCCTGGGCTTCATTCATTGGTCCCTTGTGTCTCCTTCCATTACACCCTTCCCCTTTATAAGTGCCTCCCAAGTGTTTTTCTTGGACTCCGTTACTGGTCCCACGTGGGTCAATAAAGCGCCTTGGCATCCACATGCGTGTCCACTCCTTCCTTCCTTTGCCTCAGTACTTCACAGTCCTGCTCTCGCCTGTGTCACCACGCCACAGATGGAGCCACTACCCAGGGGTTCTCTTAGAGGACCTGGGAATGGCGGGATTTGTAGTCTCCACCGGTCACTCCGGGAGCGGCTAGCTGGCACCTGTCAGCTCCAGTGGCCGTGGGACGAGACTGCATTACAGCGACGGCATTCTGAAAAGGTTTGAGTTGGGAAGCATGGAGTTGTAGCCATTTGCAGTCAGGTTTATTGGTAGGAGCTGGTGATGTGACTCCAGAGCATGACTTTGAATTGTACTTCAGGAGACCTTGTAAGCTTCCTTCACTAGCCTGTCTGTGTTTTCCTTGGTAGATATTTCTTTAGTGGTATTGGCTGGTGTAATCAAAATTTGTCAGTAACTGGAAAGCTGCAGCCTTTAAAGAAGAATATAACTTGGTAGAGGATTATGTAGAATATAGAGTTTCCCGTTACTGCCCGCTGAGCAGCAAGTGGTATCCTTTGAGATTTCAGGAAAAAATGGATTATTACTGTGGATAATGGAAAAATGCCTTATATTCCTGCACTCATTTAGGTTCAAGGGAATGCCCTCTATTTTGTGTCTCTAGAAAAGCTAATGATATCCCTCTGTGAAAGAATTGGGTGAACTGAGTGTAGTGGGTTTAGCGCTCACCAAATCACCAATGCACCCACTAAAATATACTCATTTTTCTGCTGTGAGGTATGGATTAGAAGGAGGTGGGCAAAACAGGCTCAAAACTTTAAAGGGTGTAAAGAGAACTTTATTGACAGAACTAAAGGAAAAAATAATAAGAAATCAGAATAAAACTTTCAGACACTTCTCCTCCTGCATCACTCTTTTCTTTCCCACTGACAACATAAAGAGACAAAACCTGGGACTTTCAGTCAGTTTACCACCTCTAAAATAGTCTTTCTTCAGTTCTCTGAGGGAGAGGAGTCACTCTTGCCATGCCATGGAGACTTCTCCACAAGAAACAGTTCTCTCACGGCATTTAATTTCCATGAATAACAGTCACCCAGTAATCTGCAATCACTGGGTGAAGTCCCTCCCATCTTTTGCAGCCTTCCCACAGGGAAGGTTCATGGGCTGTGTCAAATTATTGCGGTGCTATATGCATGAGCTGTTCTAGCATAAAAACAAAAGTTCTTTTCATCCATCTCTGGGAACAGAGGTTTTCTTCTTCTTTTCCTGGGGCAAAGTTTCTCATCTCTCTTATCTCTTTCTGTTCAAGTTTCTTATTGGATTACAGCTACTGCAACATCTGCTTATTCCAACGCTGGTGCTTCTGCTTATGGCTGTGATTAGAACACTACAATGCATTCCATGAATTACAGAGAAAAATATATATCAAATACATCTTCACCATAGCCTTACAAAATAATTTCAGCCCAAAACTATAGCATCTTCTCAATCCCCTCCCACCTAGAATTTGGCTTCTTCTTCACTGACCTCAGTGTCCCATGTTGTTTTCTCTACATGCCTTCACCCTTTCCTTTTCCTGATTCAGGAGAGAATTGATGTTCATAGGTTTGTTTATTCTGAAGCTTTATCAATTGAAACAGTTTTTATAGAGCTATGCAGGGTTGAAAGGTTGATCTCATCCAGGCTCTGGAATCAAGGAATTGCTGAGTCTTTCGCTGCCGGCACCATGCAAGTTGTGCTGGATGCCGGTGCCACCCCTGTGCCTTTCCTTCATGTGGACTGTTGGAAAGAAGGAAAAGGTGCTGCTGCTGCTTTTGCCCTTAGGTCTGCAGCATTGCTGGCTAAAAGCAGCCAAGCAAACAAAGTTCATTGCAACCCATGTTGAGATATCTGCAGCTATGCAGTGCTGCACTGGCTGAGTGCTGCCGGTCATGCCGATTTCAGCCACGCAGTCCCAGCTATGGGATCACTCCCAGTGCTGGTCCTGGAGTAAAAAAATTCATTTGTGAGCCATGCTGAGATAGCTGCAGCCCCACGGTGCTGCCCTAGCCATGCAGGGCTGGTCCCAGCTGCGTGGTTGCTCATGGTGTTGGGATAGTTCGGGTGGCATGGCCCAGTGGTGGCAGAAATCTCAGCCAAGCCACAGGCCGACCTGGTCATGCAGGGCTGGCCCAATCAGGCCTGGCTGACCCAGCCTTGTGGCTGCACAGGGCTGGGTTGGCCAGACCCCAAGAGAGCTTCCCATGGCCATGCCCATCCTTAAATGTGTTTTCATAGAGGCACATCCAGCTCTTTTAAGTGGTTTAACCAGGTGTCAATCTTCCAAACTAGGCAGCTGATTGGTTCTGCCAGGTCCCCACAGGGAACCCCTTCCGCAGGTCATGGACTCCCTCCCCAATCAAAAACCAAACATACATTGAAACACAATGCTGAGCAAGAGATGTATATTAATACAATTTAGAAATATAAAGAGCCCTTCCAAATGTTGATGTGTTGCTAATGTATTTATTGCCCTGCCTTGTGACCGCGTTCACAGGTGTCTCAGGTTGACGGAAGAGACAAGGATTTGACTCCATGTTTCAGAAGGCTTGATTTATTATTTTATGATATATATTACATTAAAACTATACTAAAAAATAGAATAAAATATTTCATCAAAAGGTAGATAAAAATAAAATAAGAAAAAATGATAACAAAAGCTTCCATCTCAGACTCTCTGTCTGAGCCAG
The DNA here is from genome assembly GCF_037042795.1 of Molothrus aeneus. Lineage (NCBI taxonomy): Eukaryota > Metazoa > Chordata > Aves > Passeriformes > Icteridae > Molothrus > Molothrus aeneus. Next base: position 12,843,854 of record NC_089649.1, on the reverse strand, counting down.
CTAAGCTGTGATTAGCCATTAATTAAAAACAACCAACATGGGCTGATCAAAGATCCACCTGTTGCATTCCACAGCAGCAGATAATCAATATTTACATTTTGCTCCTGAGGCCTCTCAACTTCTCAGGAGGAAAAATCCTAAGGAAATATTTTTCATAAAAGATGTCTACGACACTGCCTCACACATGGTAGCCAGTCTCTTGTGTCACAGAGAGAGGAAAAGTGTTACAGTCCACATTCTAGGAATTTCTAACCATTTGTGTTTTTGTAACATGCTGTTCTAGGTCTTCAGAATGTTCTTCCAAGTGTCTCTCCTTCTAATCTTCAAACCTTCCTTGAAGTCCTAGAGCCCCCCACCAAAAGATTGTTGGGCTTTTGAGCCAACCTCTTTCATCCCAGTGTTAATTTGTCTTCTCCCAGTGAGTTAGGCAGAGATGCCTCTTTGTGTAAATTTGTATTTGATTGCTACAACCTGCAAAAAGAAAAAAAAAGGCTCTCTAAAACACAATTTTTGGTTTATGCCTATGGTAAACTATCCTTTGGTTTCTCTTTACATGATACCATAACTGATTGTTGTTTTTCAGCTCTTCTCCTGGGTAGGACTGTTGCAAAACATGGATTCCTAGATAGGAGTGATGTTTTGTTTCCTAAACCTCTACCTGGCTTTTCTCAATCTGCCTGGAAAAGGGAAAGTAGCCTCATAGGAGTCATGTGGTAAAAGATACCAGTGAAATCAGCTGGATCATGGAGTATTAAATGCTGTGGGTTGCTCGGCACCTTAAAGGCCATCTTAAAGGCACCTTAAAGGCCATCTCAAACTGCTGTAGGTAGGGATACTTTACACTAGACCACTAGGTTGCTCAGAGCTCCATCCAATCTGGCCTTGAACACTTCCAAGGATGAGACCTACACCTTATCTGGGCCAATGTGTTCCAGTGCGTCACTATCCTCACAGTAAAGGAATTCTTTCTAGTATTTAATCAATCTTCCAGTTTGAAGCCATTGCCCTTTGTAATATGACTACATGCTAAAAGAATTAAGACGTTGCTGGGACAGACATATCCATCCAATTACCACATGGAGTCTATAAAATACCTTTTTGGTGTGCCTCAAAAGAGCAGTATTGTACCTCAGAGAAACCTGTATTTGCATTCAAAGTCTTTGTATTAGAAAGCAAGTCTCCTGGACAAGTGGGGTAAATCCTGCTAATTTGGTTCCTGCTTTGCCTGGCAGTGTTGGTGATGGTGAACACATAACACATGGTGTTCGTGTTCCATGGGGTCACACAGGTGGCCAAGCTTTTTGCAAAACCCAGTTCTCAGAACAGTAAGAGGCCAAATCCATTGAAGTCGGTGTAAAAGGATTATATTTGCTTCTACTGACACCTGCTACTGAATCCAGCAGTCTGAGAATTACACTAATGACTGGGACTTGTTTAAAAGTGTTGTTATATCACACTTGACATTACTGGAGGTGTATCAGATAAATGACTACAAACAGGAACTTCTAAATATGTGTTTTTTTGTGCAGTAAGTCAGAAGAAAATGTATTTAATACTGCTTGCAGAGACCACCTTCTGAGAAATTGTCTTCTGCCAAATAGGCTTCTGGGAAACTGGGACTATAGTTGTTAGACACAGCTTGATTGAGACACTGTTAGCAAACAAGAGGGAGATGTCCTGATTTGTCAGTGGACATTGTCAAACAAAGAAAAGTTGAAACAAACTTCTTATCAGCATTATTCTGCAAGCCAGGGTAAGGAAGGCTTTCTTTCTTTTAAGCATTGTATGAGTTCAGGCCAAATAATGAAGATGACAAGCAGTCTCCAGCTATACATGGGAAAAACTAGCTCATGCTGACTTGTATGCAAGTGGATTTATGCTTATCACAGAGTGACATGGCATCAACCATGCTGTCTTTTGCAAAGTATTTATGGCCAAAATAATGTGTAGTGAGAGATTCAGTAAGTTAGGCAGGGTGAAAACGAAATTGATTCTCTTTGGATGAGCTCACTAATGGCTAGTAGTGCAGCAAAGGGATCAAATTGCTTTCAAGTGCCAAACAACTTTAAGGTTTTTATAGTGGTTGTAGGTTTTTCTGGTTTTGACATTTTTTGATATGAAATGCTTTCATGCCATCTCAGGAAGTGGGTGCGTATAGCAGAAGAGCATCAAAATTGCTGAGAGTGTTACACCAAAGGTTGTGGTGTCTTCTAACTCAAATCTCCGACAATCTTTAGCATAAAGGAAAAAGGAGCAGTGCAAAGTTTACCTTCCTCTCGAGACCAGAAAAATGATCTGCAGTGAGAAAATACAAGAAACATTAAATATGTGCTTCTACATGAAACATGCATCAGAAGACAAGAGAGTCCTGGGAATTATTTGTTAAGTAACTAAATTCAGACATGCTTGGCTTATGGTATCAAAGTTCCATTATTGCTTTCACAGCTCATGATGCTGTTTCTCTGCTTTTCTATACCCTCAGTGGCAGGAATATCTAGTCAGAAATCAATTCTGTATCTTCCACAGTGATAAATGTTTCTAGTACACCCAAATGAGGATGAAGGCTGGGAATAAAACCTGCCTGTATTGAAATGATGGAAGGAATATAAGGGCACTTGCATTTGCTCAGCTGGTGTTGGGCTTAGTCTTGTTTCTGCAAGTATTAGTATTGAACTGAAAGCACAGCCTTCTGTAATGAAGCATATTTGTCCAATTGCTTCCACATAAGCTAAGTCTCTTCTCTGCTGGGGTCTTTTTCCCCATTCATCTTTGCATACATATACTGCCTTAGGTTTTGACATTAACAGCAGCACAAGTTAATCAAATCCCAAAAAGTTTTCCCATCCATATATTTCACTTCAGAGCAAGATACAGCAACTCATATGGTAATGCTTACACTTTCAGGGAAAGAACAGGGAAAATCAGGCCAGACTGGTAAGTGACCCAGCTAACCTCTCTCCCTTTACACAACACTGACTTTTTCTTCAATAAAGTCTCGCTCAGAACAATCTCAGTTTTTCATCACAGAAATTTCCAGTGCACTCCCAGGGGATTTACATAAATCTCACTGTCCTTTCTGATTTTTTTTTCCTTTCACACCCGTCACACCTGAGTCCCTGTGTTGCCATTTCTTTAAATCTTTTATCCTTTGGTTAGTACTGATGGCAATATGGATTACCCATCACCACCTCCAAATATTGCACAAAGTCTTCTCCTGCCATGCTTTCAGCCACAGAAGTGATGAAAGGAATTTGAAAGGAACAAATCCTGAACCAAGCTCAGTGCATTTCCCTTTTTACAGCTTATTACTTTCTGGATGTTTCTTTTGACTGGTCTTCAGTCATTGTGGAACTAACTCTGAAGTGATTCCTAAAATATCTGCTCCTCTGCTAGATGCTAAGAGGAGCACATACAGTATGAGAAAAGAAGGGCACTTCAGGCATCAAATTAAGCATGAGCTTTGTTCTGAGTCTAGAGTGGGTGTATTGTTTTTTTGATTTTTGTTGTTTTTGTTGTTTTGTTTTGGTTTGGTTTTTTTGGTTTGTTTTTTTTTTTTTTTTTAATGTAAGGGATTTTCCTCAGCAGAAGCTCAGTAGTTAGACCTCTGTGTGCATAAGTAGCAATCAGACACATGCAATGTCTGGCAGAAGTGCTCCATGGAATGAGGGGGGGGATAAAAGCATTACAAAACCCCCCAAAATCCCCAACACTGATTACAAACTAGTTTACAGTTTACTTGTAGTCTCCAAATCTTCCCTTGGTGAGCAATTTTTAAAGGAACACTAAACTTTGCAGGCCAAATGGGTTCACAAACAAGGGCAGATCATTGCCTGACTAATGAAGCAGGTTCTCAAGCCTAAGACTTCTACAGTCTCCAAGAAGTGAAAGAGGCGTAAGGAGCTCTACACAGCCCAGGCTATAATTTCCAGGGGCTCAGCTTCTGGTGTGGAATTGCTAGTGGCTCTTGCTGCTGTTTGGCCTTGCATGAGGGATGGTGGGATGGCTGACACTGTAGGATGCTGCAGTGAGTCACCATGTGCTCCTGTCAGGAGGTGCTACAAGCCTGGGTTTTCATTTAAATACTTCCCCCTCTGAGGGAGTTGCATTCAGTGTTTATGGGGTGGGAGTTGGAAATGAGTAAAAATAACTCTTGTCCTTACCCTTCTTCTGCACTGGCAGGACTCTTCCTAGAGCTTTGATTTTTCTCCTTTCCTTTTCTGGGATTAATTTAATTTTTAAAGGCTTATACTCTTAGAAATGTGTTGTTGCATTGCAGCTGATCTGGAGCTGCTCCCTAAACTCAACCAACCTAGAAGAAAACAAGCCCCCAGTTACAGTGGGGATAGGTTGGATTCAAACCCAAGCAAAGACCTCAGCCAGCCCTGTTCTAGCTTAGATGCAGATACACCACTGGCCAGAGAGCTGGGCAGAGAGGTCTCATCCAATCCATTACCTGAGCCCAGGACATCCATATTGAACTCATTTCTGTTTGTTGATGACCCACTGGTGTGTCGTGTGTCTGTCTCCAACCCTCAACCCTATGTATCACAAGTGAATTATCCTTGTAATTTATCAGCAAGCTGGGAATCTTTCTCCATTCTTTAATTAATCTGGTCCATTGATTAGAATAATTTTTGGGAAGCTCTGGAAGCTTTTGGGTCAGACTCTTGGAGTTTAAGATGTCAGCATGAGTTGATTAGCTCAAATAAAAGAGTCCTATCAGATGATGAATTCTTATCTCCAGTATTGACACTGACAGTTTGTTTTTCATTTTACATCAGCTTTACACTTTATAGAAAAATTGTAAATTAAGAAGTTTATTTGTCACTAGTGGATAGCAAGGTGATGGAAAGAGGTGTGGATTAGTCAGACTTCAGTGACTATTTTTGGGAAAAGATATGAAGTTAAGAGATAGCTCTGAGGTATGAAGTGAGAAATCTGATTTCTTTTTTTAAATGCTGATGAAAGAACCATTCATCCCTATATTCTATATTTACACCAAACATTCATTTGTCTCTGGGAATTACATAAAGGCTTAAGTTGGCCCCAAGTTTAGAAGAAGTCACTCTCAGTGGAATGTTAAAGCACAAAATCTTCCCTGAGGGCCGAAAAGAGCTTCTCTTTTTAGAAGTTGTAAGGTTTTGTATTTCTTAGAAAGCCCAGATTACATAGCTTTATGGTTGGAAAGTTTATATGGGTTTCTCCAGTGTGCTTGTCAGAGCAGTCCTTCAGACCACATAGGTTGTGGTGTGGGAGTATGCAAAACCCATCAGTGTTGTGTTGGGAGTGAAACACTGCCTCACTCTGCCAGTCTTTTATTGTAAAAGAACTTTGTAACTGGTTTGATAAGAAAATGAACAGAAGAGTGAGTTCTGTTCTGGCTTTGTTTCAAATGAAACTTGGATAAAATAAAATACCCTGAAATTTGGATAAAATATTTGGAAATATTTTCCAAAGGCAATGATGGTAGACCACTGGTAAGTACTGTTGTGTCATGAACTCTTCCATGTTGGAGGCCTCTAGGAAGAAGGGGGGAGGGCTGGGGGGAGTAGCACAGGGAGAGAGGAGCCCTGTGTTGGATGGATCATGGGAAGGGGCTGGGCAGGCTTATGGGCAAGGTGAAGTCCTGAATGTGTTGCTCTGCTTCTCTGTGCCACCAGTCTGAGGCAGGTGTAATTTTCTCATGTAATTGCAGCTCTCTACTCCTGTCAGCATCTGCTGATATGTTTTTGTTCAGGAATTGGACAGGAGAGATTGAGATGTCTGTACATTTAGCCCTGTGGGAGACCTCCAAAGAACCATTATTCATTTTCAAGATGCTGAGTGTCAGGATTGGATGTGATTTTTGAGATCATTAGCACCTAACATTTATTTATGGTTCTAGCATTTCAAAAACCTCATATTAAAAATTTATTTTTTCCCTTTTCCTGCCTTTTCCCTGTTTGCTTATTACTAATCAGGCAAGTCCAGTAACTGCTTGCAGTATATTGCCTTGAGTAAAGATTTAAAAACATGTTTTAAATGATTTAAAAGATTTTAAAACATGTTTTAAATGTAACTCTTTTTTATAATCTTCTTTTCTCCAGGTGATACAAATATAAATATTGATTGGTTGCCTTTTTTAGGCTGAAAGAACAGAATTAACTTCGTTCTCTAATTCTACGCCATCCAATAACTTATCAGCAAAGCCATTTCTCCTGTGCCTTCTAACTAGAAAAAAAAAGAGTTAGCATTTCTATTTACAGTCTTTCTATTTACTACTTTCACTTACAGTCTGAGCACCAAGATTACCTCTGCCATAAAGAGAGTATTCTCTCAGTTATCCTCTCAGGAGCACTCAGTATTCTCTCTGGAGCAATGTCTGCCAGATACTAATCCAGTGGTGAACATCCTCTGTACTATGTTTTCAGCAGCACCCATCTGGTGGATTGCTGCCTTTTCCCTTGTTCCCCACTTTAAATAAGAGATTTTTTTTATATGTGTGCAGAAAACTGAGTGTGTGCTGTGGACACAGGAGAGAATAATGTAATTTGTAGGATCAGTCTGTCCCAGGCTTGAGCAGCCTGGGAGCTGCCTACTGGAAACACAAAAGTTTCTTACAGATTATAGCAAAATTTTTCTAAGTACTGAGGGCTGAACATGTAAGGCCACAAGGATGACAATGTCTTGCATATAAAGTATATATAAATCAGTATATATTGCTGTATTAAACTGACATAATAATTAAAAGAAATAAAATTAAAGCTGCAAATGTACAGATCATTTTACATTGCCTCTGCAAATTTTTTTGTCAACAATATTTTCCGTGTTGTGCTTCTTTCAATGCCTGAAGTGCTATCCTACATGAACAGGAGAAGCAGAGTTGTTACTTTCAGTGCATTCTGTTTTAAGACAGAATTTTCAAGAGCTGTAATAATATTTTTAATGAAGGGGCAGTTGTTTCCTGAATAAATTATCACTTTTTTTTTAGTCAACTCTAGTTTTGGTACTTAGATGTGAGAAAACAAAGGAAAGGCCTCTGCACTATATTACTCATTACATTGGTATCTCACTTGCTATTAATCAAACTTTGATATCTCATCCACAGTTGATACTTTCACTCCTAGTAAATGACAAGAGAGAAGCACCTCAAGGGATCTGTCCATCTAAAGGCAGGTTTCTAAGATGAAGTTACTTCTAAGATGAAATTTTTTTTGAGATGTTTCTTTTTAGGGGCTATAGGCAGCACTCAACTGGCTGATTAAAAGTAAATGCCTTTGTTTAAAGTTTTAGTATCAATTGGATTAACCCAATATTATGAAAGCTCTCCCTTCTGGGAAAATGAAAATAAACAAAAGGATTTCATTAAACTTTTTATGAAAGCAGTGAGTTCTGAGCAAAATCTGAGTGTAAGCATTTGTTTGGAAAGGTATTTGCTCTAGAATTGTTTTGCAGCTCTTTATTCCCCAGTGTAATACAAGTTTTCTGAGGTGCAGAATGTAAGAGAGAGCATGGGAAATCTGAATCATGATGACGACAGGAATTAATCAGATTGGTCTTTTTAAAATAAAACACTGAAGAGACATGTGGGGTGGAAAAGAGTTCTAAGTTTTAGATTTTATGCATTTTAGAGGTGGAAAATGAAAAGATGCCACAGAAAAAGATTTTAGTTTAAAGGCAAAACTCCCTGTTGTTCTTCCACACCTTTCTGGTTTAAACAGAAGTTTTTTAAGGTGAAGCTCTTGTGGCTCTGGAATGGAAGTGCAGTGGTATGCATTTTGTTTTAGGGTCTAAAACCAGGCGTGTGTGACTGCTGGAGACAAAAAAATAGAGAATCCCCAGAGGAGCACTTCTTGTGTAAGAATCTTTTCTTTACATGTTAGGATTAGGGAGAAAACAAGGCTGATTTGTGGTCTGCCATAAATGCAACAATCCAGGCTAGCAGCTCTTCCTAGCCTTCATCCTTTTGGGAGACTCTTTCTTGACTAGCAGAGTTACATCCATGACACATGAAAATAGAAGTGTCATCAGACTGCTCTGAGGTCACTGTTTGTGTGACAAACCCATTGGAATCTCTGTCAGCAATAAATGTGAACCACAGGCAGGTAAAGAGACAAAAGAAAGGCAATGCACCTGAGCAGTCTAATGCTCAGGTTTAGTGAATGGAGCTGAGGGATGCTGGATATCCTATTCCATATAATTGCATAAAGAGACTCCATAATTCCCTCCCCAAGCAGCTCCTCTGAAGGCAGTGTGGGTGAGCGAAGCATCCAATGGTGGCAATCATACTTTTTTTCCATCTATCTCTCTTTTTGCCTTTTTTTTTAAATTTATTTTGTACTCTGTGGAGGTGTTGTCAGCTACCTGTCTTGTGTTCATCATTGTCAGGGCTGGCAGTGTAAGAGATAACTGAATGGATTCAAGGCCACCCAGGAATGGCACCTGACAGGAGCTCATTCATCAATTTCATTTCAGAGTTCTTCAAGGAAGATCTAGCATCAAAAAGGTAATCAAGGCTCATAGGGCCACATGGGTGTTGAGAAGGAGTGCTCTGAATCACCAATAAACTGAAATATCAAATCTGGTTTGTAAATTAGGTGCTTTTCTGGAGAAAGTATGACTATAAGTGTCATCCCAAGCATATTCCCGATAATATACATCTTCTGTGACTGCTGGGGGCCACAGCCTGATCTTTTCCCAGCTTCCAGGTGAAAAATAGCAGCTGCAGTCAGGAGATAAATTGGTCCATTTTAAAATGTGTTTCATCTGTAATGGTTTGTTTAATCAGATAGCCTCTCTATCTTCAGTGCTTGTCTGGTCATTTGGGCTTCCTTCATTGCATGTGACCAGCCCAGAAAGGGTGATGCCTTGGCTGCTGAGGTTCAGGCACATCCTGCACTGTGCTGCAGGCTCTGTGGACTTTATGAGAGTAAGAGAGACTGCCCTTAAGATAAAAGTAACCTGTTAATATCACAGAATCACAGAATTACAAAATAGGTAGGGTTGGAAGGGACCTCTGCAGTTCATCCAGTCCAACCCCTCTGCCAAGGCAGGCTCACCTCAAGCAGGTGACACGGGAACATATCCAGGTGGATTTGGAATGTCTCCAGAGAGGGAGACTCCAAGACCTCCCTGCTCCAGATGCTCTGCCACTCTCTACATGGAGAAGTTATTTTTGTCTCCTTCAACATCAATGAGTTTTGCCTGAACCCTCTTTGTAGGAATCCTCAACTTTTCTCTATTTGAATGATTTTCCTTATTCAAAGTACATTCAGCAAATTTAATCTTTGTCTTTTTACAATGCCACTGTAAAGGTTGGCCAATACTGAACTGTATATGATAATTTGTAACTGTGGTAAGTGATTGTGTTGTTAATGAGGGGAAAACTTGTTTGTTCTTCTTCCAGAGGAACTTTCTCACTTGTTGATAGAGCAGTCATTGTTCTGCTTCATCCTGTGTGACTCCTGGGAAAGACATCAAGGGGTTTTCTTCCATGAAATCAGCAATGAGCAGTCCTTACATTTGAAGAACAGGCTAAAGAAAAGAGGCATAAATCAAGCATAAATGAAGTGTGGGTTTGAAACCTACTAGTTTGAAACCCAGGCTGAAGTTATCTGGTTCTCCGTCAGAGAGGAGATTTCTGGTGTTGTATGGGTGGAGTGTCCATTAAAAAAAAATCTAGAATAATTTTTTAATTTTGTTTGGGTTTTTTTTTGTTGTTGTTCTTTTGGGGTTTTTTTGGTTTTTTTTTTTTTTTTTTTTTGGTTTTTTTTTAAGAGCTATTGCATTGCCTATGCTTCCCTATTGCCCACTTTTTCCAAGAGGACACTTTTTTCAGTTCAGCCAGTATGCCTGGGAAGAGGGTTAGGGTTACTTTGCTTTGTTTTTCTTATGCAGTTCCTTCCTCCCTCCCTCCCTGTGACCTAAATTCTCAGAATAAAATGTTTTCATAGTTTTTATAAGTTTTTATAACAAAGATGAATTATGGATTGAAAACCTGTCTGACACTGGGGGACCTGAACTATGGCTCATAACAGGTTCTGGGAATGGGTCTCCAGGAAGTTGTGTCACAGGTAGATTAATACTCTGGTGAAGGGATTCAACACTTCAACAGTCCTCCTAAAATATGGTTAGCAAAGTCTCAGCCAGCAAATTAATCTCTGGTTAGTGCATAGTCCTCTTTAACCACTGTTAAAATATCATTACAGATGTAATCCTTGCAGAAAACTTTTTTTTTTGAAACTTGGGTCTGTATTTCCTTTGCTCTCTTCATACTGCATTATAATCTGAAGAAATCTGGCATGAGGATTACTGGTATCATGCTTATGACTGGCCTGCATGCATCCCAGGAGAGTGGAGAATGGCCTCTTTGATTTCTTTTTGCTTACTCTCTCATTCAGTAATTAGCTGGAGCATTCCCCTCACCTTTTTTTTTCACTTACACTCATGATGACTCTTCTAGAGCCCCCCAGCCTGAGCCTAGGCATTTCTGCACAATGTTTTTCTTTATGGCTGAGGCTGATTGCTCTTCATGGCTGACATGGCTTTTCAGTACGTTAATGCTCGGGGTTGCCTAGAAGGTATTTCATTCTGGATAAGAGAAAGTCCCAGAGGGTGCCTAATTAAACCCAAAGCTGTATGAAACCAACTATTTTCCTTTAGATATGAAAGTTTATGTCAGAAGGAGGTTTATGGCTGCAACAACCAGATTGGTGTAAGACATCACAATGGAAATAACACAAACCCCTCAATTATATATACATATGTATATATATAAATATATGCATTTTATATATATATATACACATATGTAGTTGAATACCCTTAAAGCAATATGATAATCTGAGAGTGTCTGGTTTTCTGGTTGAATTAACTTTTTTCAGAGTTGCCACAGCTTCAAAATATACAAATTGATGCTGTTGCAGCTCTGCCTCTGGGGTTTTGTTTAGCAAATGCTGTCAGGTTAAAAGTCTGATAGCTGTTTTTTGTAAGTCTTACAGGTTTGGCTGGTATAATGATGTATGTTAAGAGACAAGATACCTGTTGCCAGGGTATTTTCCTGTCACCATGATATTTCCTGAAAAATCCTCTTTGCCCAGGATTTTCTCCTGGGAAGCTGAGAAGCCTCAGAGAGAAATGCAAACAGTAATTATCTGAGTCATTTCTCCCTGTTTTGCTGCTTTGGACTGTGGCTTGGACATTGTTTACCAACAGGTGAATGTTTGATTGGTTCCATATGAATTGTTTTAACCTAATGGCCAATCACAGCCATCTGTGTCAGAACTCTGGAAGGAGTCATGGGTTTTTACTGTTCATTCTCATTAAGCCTTCCGATGTATCCTTTTTTTAGTATAGTTTTAGTATAGTATTCATTAGTAATATAATATAATATAATATAATATAATATAATATAATATAATATAATATAATATAATATAATATAATATAATATAATATAATATAATATAATATAATATAATAATAAATCAGGCTTCTGAGAACATGGAGTCAGATTCTCATCTCTCACCTGTCCTGGGGACCCCAGAAAACACCACATTTTCCCATGTCTTGGGGAAGGAAGAAAGAAATCATTACAATTTAAGTGAAAACCATAAGCTAAAACCTCGCAGTAGGTAGTATGTGGATTTGAAAGCTGGCCATTCTGAGTATGGTTTTCACTTCCAAGATGCATATTTCTGCATCTGATTGTGGACTTTTCTGCCTTACATTACTGGACTGAGCTGTGATGGCTGACAACAGGCTTGAAAGTCTGGGCATTATAGACAGGACTCCGACTTGGTCAGCTGTATCCATGAAAACTTCCCAGCTTTCATGAGAATGGAATTCTGTAACAGTGGAAATCTGCTTGTTCTCTTGGGAAGGGATTCTAAAATTGTGGCAGTTAACTGCACCTGTGACAGCTGTCCTGGATGGCTGAGAGAAGAATGCAAACATATCCAAAAAAAAGAAACTTGAGCCAGCACGTGCCATGACTAACCAACTAACCAATCAAACGGGGTAACAGCTAGTTACCAACCAATCAAATGGGGTAACAACTAGTTACCAACCAATCAGAGTGGTGCTTTAGAAAAGGATATAAATTTGGGCTGTGGATAGGTAATAAAGGGACCTTTTTTCACTGCTTGAAGAATTGTGTGTCTTGTACATCTCTAACACGAGTTCACAGTGACACTAAACTGATTCTAAATTGTCAAAAGAATTTTGAGACTAAAGACATTCTGCCACATATAATGTACAAAGTCAAGTGGATAAAAGTGACTGATCTTAACCAAGGTCTATGAAATTGAAGTTTGGTAACTCCATAGATGTTTCTCCATTCTGAGATCAGTTTTAAGACTAGTAAATTAGCTAGTCCTAGTAATCATAGATTTTCTTTAAATTTGTCTCTTCATCATGTGAGTTATTCTCATTTCTGGGAAAATGTAGTGTAAGCTTAGTGGTTTTTGTCAGAAGAAACTGTTATTATCTTAAACGATGTGACATCAATATCTGGAAAAAAAAAATTAACGGTTATAATGATTTGCCTCTTCTGAAGCTAACTTCATTTTCTTGGTGATGGTGAAGGAACAGAATTGAATTGAAATTCCAGTCAGGTCAGGTTTCTGGCTCTTTGTTCTGAATATGTTAATTAGTGGTTTGCTCACAGAAAGACTACAAAAAGAAGTGATGAAGGGAAGGATATGCAGTGTCCACTTGCTTGCTTGCTCTGGGAAAATGTTTTGATTTTTTTCTTCCTGGATATTTAATTAAGATAGAAGACATATCTTTGTACTTTCAAAACATGCTGCTGGCATCTTTTCCTCCTTGAGAGCCTTTGTGCATATGCCTTACAAGTTTTCTCTTCTCATGAACAGAAAAAAACTATTTGCAAATTGGTCTTCAAGAAGTTAAGACACCTTTAAATACCAAAGATGCAAATCAATGTTTTCATGGTTAAACAGAAAACAGCATAGCTGTATTAAAGAAGTTCTCTCTGTGTATTTTAATATTCTTTGATATAAAAAGGAGGAAACTTTAAAAAAGTTATTGAAAAAGATTTTTTTCAGTGGAATTTTATGGGGAATAAAACAAGTTGGTTTAACTTAATATTTACATAGCAACCCTGTTGAAATATGAATTTCAATCCAAACACCACCTTGAAACATTCTGAACACAATGCAATTTATTTTAAAAACAGAAAAGGGCTTTTCTAAAATATCCTACTTAATTCTTTTTCAGAATTTTGCTTTTACCTCTCATCCTGCACTTTTGCATAAGATTATTTCATTTTCTTTGTGTTTTATCCAAAATAGAATTCTCAATTGTCATTTGTTGAGAAAATAGGCTTATGTTGAATAGACTTTCTGTCATCACTCAGAACTTGCTAGAGCAATAGGAAATGCAAAATTCTAAAATAATCCAGATTATTGTTATTAAGTGTTTGTCTTTACACTGTTTGTTTCATCTGTTAAGTCTTGCCCTCTGATTTGAGAGGTGATCTTGGAAACCTAAAGGAGAAATCTCCAGGAGTGCCCTTAATTTTCCCAAGCATTTAGTTTAACAAAATATATAACCACATGCATCAACAGAAAATTGCAGCATCTCTATCACCATCTGTGTCTAATTGTGGATTATCTATTAAGAGTGCAGTGCTGGTGATTACAGGTGGGAATGGAAGCTTCAGTTTTTACTAGGGTTACCTGACATTTCCCATTATAAAGCTATTTTCTGATCTGTTTGATAATTTTCCAGCATTTTATTTTATTTTCCATGCTGGGTGATTGCTTCCACTCTTGCTTTTTGTTTGGTTTTGTGGGGTTGTTTGTTGTTTTTGAGGTGAAAAAGAAGAAAAAATGGTTTTGGATTTTTTTTCCCCTAAGGAAATAATCCCTGTGATCTTTTTAAAGGCCTGGTCTCTCTCTTAATCCCAGCCCTTCAGGGCAGATCTGATATATGATTTTTTCAGGGATCCAGGATCATATATGTGAATGAGTTTATTTTTTTAGGTGAAGGGCAATTTGCTTTTATTTGGGGTTCATAATTTTTTTAAATTTCCCAGCCCCCTAGAGAGGACAGGTTGGTTTACATTAGTCACAAACCTTCCTCCCTATTTATAAAGAAAGGACACTCAGCTGCAAGGATAAGAGGAAATAGAATTAGGAGCAACATAAAGCTACTTATTGTCTCACTAGACTTACATTGAAAAAAGGAGTATACTAAAATTCTGGTTTTGTTGGTCTGTATCCATGTGGTGAAATGCTTGGCTACTTGGGAACTGCCCATTTGTCCATGTAATTCTGTAGCGTAGCCAAAAACTGAAGTAACCTGACTCAACTACGCCATCTAAAAATACAGGTCCAGTTAGTAAGTCTTAATATTCCTTCATGTGAAACAAAATATAGACTTGCTAAATCCTACAATTTTTTCTTCCTTGCATCCATTGGTAAAAGGGAAAACAAATACTGAGGTTACAGAAGTGAGGATGTATAATATATTATTCATGCCATGTCAGCATTCTCCTTTCCTTCCTTGCTGCACTAATGTGCCCAGTCCATAGGGTGTGATATTTGGCAAACAATTTGTAGACTTCTTGGTGCTTTATGATGTGTATTCCACACAGTTTAGCATTTATAATGCAGCAAGGGGGGAAAAAAACCCCAAACAAATCCAATGAAGTTTATCTGCATATAAGGGAGAATTTCTATAGAAATAACTTGTTTCTGCAATTTCTCACAATTATGAATTAAGTTTCAAGAGCTAGGGCCAAAAGGCTAACAGGGATCTCTTCTAGGATGCCAATCTAAGGAAATACAGGGCATTTTATTAATTATTAGCACACCTTTAATTTAACGCTTTCATGCTCCTGGAGCAAATACTATGCACAGTTTTGCGTAAAGAAGATAAATAATGGCTGGTGGAGCTGTTCCTTATCAGTTCATGGTTATATAATCTAAGGCTAGTAATGGCTTGATAAAGGACTCTGTAAATATTTATTCATAATGTCTGATATATAAAGATAATTCAACAGAAGGAGAGAATTTCTTTATCTGTTTCAGGCTGTTCCAGGCTGGGGGTGACCTGCTGGGGAGCAGCTCTGTGGAGAAGGACCTGGGGGTGCTGGTGGACACCACGTTGTCCATGAGCCAGCAGTCCCCTGGTGGCCAGGAAGGTGTACTGGAGTGCATTAGGAAGAGCATTTCCAGCAGATCGAGGGAGGTTGTGAGTCTCTCTCATGGGAGGTGTTCTAGGACCATCTGGATGCAATCCTATGCCATGTGCTCTGGGATGGCCCTGCTTAAGCTGGAGGTTGGGTCAGATGTGTTCACTTCCAATCTGACCCATTCTATAACTCTGTAACTTTGAAATGCCAATAAGGAAATGACAGGGAATATGTGCAGATATTCCTTTTGGTCAGTAAGACTGCTTCCTCACAGAATACTCACTAGCTCTTAGCTGCCTACCTGAGGATAAAAACCAAGTTGTTATCTTGTTTTAAGAAGTATTTTGATACTCTGTAAAGCCGCTATAGCAAAGAAGGCTGTGTTCCTAGGCTGTCTCTCCTGCTTTTCTGAGAGCTCAGCCAAGTTGCCACAGAGGTTGCTCTAAGATAACTCTTATTCCTGCTAAGTTAAGAAGTAGATGGAAGTGAATTGGAATTGTGAAACCACTTCTTGATTGAACAGAACAGCTCACACTTCAGGTTTGTGATGTTTTCTTTCTCTATCTGCTCCTTCTATTTCTTTTTAACTCAGTTGGCATGATTTGTCTGGCATTCAAAACTGGTTTTTTGGGGTATGCTACACATGGGATTTTGACTCGATCAAACTATAGGCAAGAAAAGAGTTAAATAAACAACATTCAATTTCATCTTATGTAGTGACATCAGTGCTGACAAGTCTTTTGTTTTAAAATCACCTTCTGCCCTCTGTTCTCCTCGGGTTTTTGTTCATTGAATAAAAATGAAGGAAAGGTTAACTTTCAAGGTATTTTTGAAAGTAATTTTTCAGATGATAGACACATTAAAATCAAAATGGGTTAATAACTATGCATCACAACCATTGCTTCTTTAAAATAAAAATTAATATTTTTCCCAAAGTAGTTGTTACTAGACTGACTTACCTGCTAATTTAGCTACTGCACAGTCATGGATGTGTGGCTTAGTGAGTGGGTTTTCAGAATATTTTTTGTGATGTCTTTATCAGTCAGGGCAATATATTACTTAATTCAAGTTTATCAACTTGTACATAGAGCTCCATCCTTTACTGGATTGTTCTCTGCCATATCTGCCATGTTGCTCTTTCCAAAAGGTTGCCCTGCAGGGGGATTGGGCTGTGTGAGAGCCCAGGAAGTGGGGGTATATGTGATTCCCTCAAGGGAAATATGAATAGTTTGCTCTTTTTTTTGATGAAAAAGGGAGGAGGTAGAATTTGGGTGCACAGGGAGAAAAGCAGGAAGCATGGCAGGTTTTGTATCCTACCCAAAACCTGAATGGGAAGAGTAAGGGAATTGCAGTGACACAGATGAGTTTTTGTTGCTCTCCCTCACAGCTGCCCTGACACTGTCCAGCTTCTCTTGCTGCTGGTGCTGCCTGGTGGATTTATTAATGCTGATTCTTTCAGCCAGGCACAGCAGGCACAGCCAGCACTGGTGATGGCAGCAAATCTCTCTCTGGGTACACAACAGGGTTGTAGTCTCGTTAAGGAGCTTCTGCAGTGAATTCCATCACTTCAGGCTAATTCCATCTCTACTTCCCTAATGGTTGCAGTTTCAAATGTTTCAGTCATTCAGTTCTTTAATTTCCTTCTTTTCCTAAAGGCATCCTGTTTCTGCTTCAGGATTGTGGCAGAGGTGTCTAAATGGTATAACACGATGCATGATGCCTTTGATGCCAATGTAGGGCCACACAGGAGGATTCTGAACTGGGATGGCCCTCTTTGCAGGACAGAGTGGGACAGCACTTCCTCCTGATGGGACTGCTGCTCCAAGCAGAAGACAAAGTGTAGTATTTTGTTTGTAACTACAAATAACTATCTCTGGCTGCACAATTATCTGTACTTTAACCTTTTAGTGGGAGACAAGAAGACAAGTAGGAGAGTAGATGAAATAACGGCTTACTTTTAACATTGCAACTTTTACAATATCATTGTTCTGTTAATATTTTTGTAATTAGTATATTATTTCAGAGGGATTTTGTCTCTGTTCCCATGGTCGCAATAGTGTGTGGTCCCTGTTTCCAAGGTCCCTGTTTTCCAAGGTCAGCAGCACTGCCAAGAGATGTGGTAATAAATGAGAGGTAAGAAGATAAACTGCTCAGTCCTGAGCCTCCATCCTTTGGATGCAAATTGACTCTAGAATGTGCAAGGGCTGCCAAGATGTTAACCTGAAAAAAGAGTGCAGCAGCAACAAATGAACTGTCCTTTGGTGAAAGAATCTTAATGCTTCCTTAATTACACCCCTGTAGGGTATGCACAGTTTAATAGCCAGCAGTGGAGGTGGCAAATGGAACTTAGGTCTTGAAAAGTTTTAGAGAAAACAGGTACTGTAGTTTCAAGAAGTGATAAGGGGATAATTGAAGTAGATTGGAGAATTGGGATTTAAAATGTCTAGTGTTATTCAATTCTCTTTTCTTTCTGCCAATACTGAAATGAAGATGTTCAGTATAAAAAGACCTCTTTACTGAACACTCTCACAGATTGTCTATTTGAATGTGAATGCTGTACACATTATTCCAGCAGAGTTATACTAGGAAATTGCCTTTTTGAACATTTGTTCAATCACAACCATTTTGTGCCTAACCACACATGCATGATAGGGCAAATACCTCCTAAAATAATGATAGATCTAATCTAATAGATTTGTTAAAATCTCTCATTTTTGCTATGCTAATATCTCTTTCTCCTTCAGGCAAGACTGAGTGTAGCTAACCTGCCATATATTCAAGTATGGGAAAATGGAATAATTTCTGTTTGGTTTTAAGCCCTTCAAACGATGTCGTTTGAAATTATTTCAGATTGAAAATTATTAATAAAAGAGCAATTGCGATAATATAAATCTGTCAGCATTTTGACTTCAAGTCAGTGGGCTGAACCAGCCTGAGACACTGATATACCTCCTGACAGCTGGCTAAGTGGTTTCTGAACAAGGCATCTCCTGTTTGCTTGCCTCTCTGGGATTTGCATATTAGGTCTAATATTTAGGGTAATCTGAGTCTGCATTATACATTATCATATGTATATTAGCTGATGTATTGAGGATCTCTGCTTTTGTGATATTTAAATGAAAGGAGGAGTGATTTCTCCTGGGAACAAAGAGGATGTGAAGTTCCGGGAGCCTAACAGCAAAGCAGATTTTTCTGCTTGGACTGTTAGCAGGATGTTTATTTAGGTCGTATGTCTTGGGATCCATGTACTCTTCAGTTGCTCTTGCTGGAGGTGCTGCAATACTGGCTAGCTCGTTATTTGGTCTTTTCCACTCTGCCTTCACTGACATGGTATTGTCACATTATGTCACAGTACAAGCTGGCTTGTACTGGGCAATTAATTTGGCTATAAATAAGAAACCCAGCCAGCTCCATAAAGCCAGCCTCTGGGTTGAAAGACAGGAATCTCAACCAATTATGTTCCATCCTAAGCTCAACCAATTATGTTCCATCCTAAGCATTTCACTGGTCCAGGATGTGGGGTGCATAAAAGATCAGACCAGTGAGCTATCCAGACAGGGTTTTTGAGACCCCCCCCCTTAATAAAGAGGGGCTTGAGGAATAAACTCTGTTGCCACATGGACATCAGGGGAGTGGTTGTCTTTGTCTCCAACACACTCCCCCACACATTCACAACATGGGGCAAAGCAATCCTTGATGCCTGAGTATTTTTCCCTGTCTCCACTCTCTTCAATTTTTTTTTTGAATTCTCCCTCAGATTCCCAAGGGGGCCAGTGAAAAATAACTTTTTGCTGAAAAACATCAGATAGCTGAGGGGAAAGACATGGTGGTTTTTTTGAGCAAAACTAGTCTTTGAGAAATCTTACATTTCAGAAATATTTTTGCTTTGAAGTGTTTTTACACTTCAGTGTGTTTAGGAATTAGATGCTTCCAAGTATTTCAATGATGTCAAAATGAAAGGTTTCAAACACAAAATATGTTTTCAGCCAAAATGATTTGCCAGATTTGGTGTTAATCAGTAGTCTTAGTTGCCTTAACTCTGAAATTTTCTGCAGCACAATACATGGTTGAAAAGTTGCCCACCAATGTACCCTAGTGCCTCCTGTACAGCCTTCTTCAAGGGTTTAGCCCAAGACAGCAGAGTTTCGGCCTCCAAAGGCAGAAAAGCTAGGAAATGCATGAATATTTCTAGATACATTTTTGGAAAATATGAGCTTACTAGAGGGGAATGGAAGACTTTGGCATAAGAAACATGTATGATGCAGGAATCAGCATCTTTGGCTTGTTTCTGTTAAAGATGATGAGAAGAGGTAGGTACAAAGCTTGTATCAGCATGCTAGACCATCTGCTGCTAACATCTCTTAGAGCATTTTCCAAAGGAAAGATACTGCTGTCAAAAGTTGAAATTTTTTTTTTGCTCTTCAGAAGAAAATCTTCAGGTAGTTCAAGTCACTGCTGAACTGCAAATTAGACTGGAACAACTCTGAGTAAATTATATATCTAAAACTGAGTGCAGCAGTAAACCCTTTAAATTGTATCTGAAACTTGGAAGTCATGAATGGATGAAAGATTTCAGCATATCTGAGCACTATTTTATCTTATTTTTTTTAGGGAAATGGGAGAGAAGGAAGGAGAAGCTCCTAACAGAACAGTGTTGAACATTGGCCTTTGGTTGGCTGTTCAGAACAGTTGTCATGTTAAAATGAACGTCAGTATTCTAATCAAGGCAAATGAGCCTCAGAACACTGCAAGCTCATTTTTTCCCTTTACCTTATTATTTGTACAGATCTGCACTGTGATTCCCCAGTGCTTACCACAGAAATACTGGTTTCACCCTGTAGTGCTGGCTTATGCCCTTCTTCTGTATGCTAATGTGATATTCCATTTCTAACTGGAATGTAGTAGATTAGTGAATACATGAGGCTATCATTCCTCTGCTAATGTGAATCCAGCCAAGCAGAAACCCTGAGGTTTATCATAAACAGGCCAGCTTCTGGGCATTCTTCATTTAAAATTCAATTTAAATAATTTCTAATGTAAGTGTCTACTTTGTTTTCTCTCTTTCAGCTTTGATGCACTTTTTTTTCTTTCTTAGAAAACCTTGATGTTTACACCTAGAGGATAAGGACGGATGATTATGCTGTTTGCATTTTTCAGCTAATTTTCTACCATTGTCATTCTCTTTATGAATAGGAGGTGTATTGTAGTGATGTTTGAAGTATTTGTCTTCATTAGGATTTCAAATAGTGTTTCAGTGCCTTTTCTGGACAGGGAATATAGATTTCTGCACTTAGTTTTTCCTCTTTCTGGCATGGCTGCACAGATTGTGGTGCAGTCCAAAATCGTGACTAAAACACCCACATGCACTATATCCCAATTCTACTCTAATTTGCCTTTTTTTCTGTACACAGAGGGGTGGGTGATGTAGCAAAACTCATGTACAGCATGCTGGGCTCAATGAGTATATAACAAGCTGCCAGAGCTGATTTTATTCCTGTTTTCAAAGTGAAAGAAGGGGACATTGTAAGGTCTTTTAGAAGATCAAGTAGGTTGATTTAATGATGCAATCAAAACATATCTGCACAGCTCTTTACCTGCCACAGTGTGCATAAAATAATAATAGGCTACCTCTCTGGTCCTTAAGGCCTGGGTGTGAAAAGTTGTGTACCTACCTTACCAGGCCTGGTGACCTGGTACCAAAGTATTCAGATGAGCAAGTGCCACCTGGTGCTTACCAGAGGGAGGAGAGTGGAAAAAGGGCAAATTCTGGGGGTGCCTACCTGTGGGAAATCGCCAGGACATAGCAGGCACCCCACTAGTGGGGTTAGGATGAGCTTATTTGGGTGTGCAGAATATGACTAGTGCTGGGTTATGCTGGCCCCAGTGATCTCCCTTCCTGTTTCTTTCCGTGGTTGAGGATCTGGATGATTCCTGGTGGTCAGGGAGGTTCTCCTTGCACAGGAGCCACCCCTGCAGTACTTGTTAATAATTCCCATCCTGTGTGGTTCAGAGATGCCTCGTCACAAGCTCAGATGTGTTTGGGTCGTCTTGGCAGAACAGGAAGGCAGAATAATGTCCATAAGATGGAAGAATGTTGGGTTGCTGCTGATATTTGGCATTAGGCTTGGGGTATCCAGTGGAGAGCAGCCCTTCTTTTTGACCCTGAGACCAAGCACTAGAAGTGGAGTCAAGGTACAGCCCTCCTTCTGATTTGCTTTTTACAATTTTTAGACTTTGCATTTTTATGGTTAAATTTTTCTTCAAGGATCGCTTGTACTGAGAAAAAGAAATCATAATTTCAAAGTGTATATCTGTTTGCCTTCGGCTAATCTCAGGATGATATACAATAGCTTGGGGATCTGAGAAATAAGACATGAGTCAATATTATTTTTCTGCTCCTTTAAGTGTTATAAGCAGATTCACGTCACTCTTATAATATTCTCATACACTTGTATTTTGAAGATGATTTTCTCTTTTTCTCTATTATTCATAATGCTTTGATGTCTATGTGTCAAAGAATTGCAGGAAAAACCCCACAGTGCAACTGAGGGCAAGTGTGGAACATTTTAGCTCCAAAAGTGAATTTTTTTTCATTAAGATGTAAATAAGAGTGTGGATTATATTTAAAGCTAGTTCTCTTCTATTTAGCATCTGTGTGAGAAACCATAGCTATGGTTGTGTTTTACAGAATAATATTATAGACCAATTTCTCTTTGCCTCTGTAGACATCAGTGATCATACTGAATGACATTAAATTAATCCTGCCCATTTTGACATTCATGGGAACATTTTCACTGATTACAGTGAAGTCAAAATCTGTCTAATATGTTTTACATTGGCTGACAGAGTTTAAACCCAGGTGAACCTGTTTCCTGCCAACACTGTTATGATTTTATTTTTTACTTATGTGTGTTTCCTGACTGTGTAATGGGATGTTAATCCAGACTTCCAGGTGCTAGGGGGAGTGTAAGAAGAAAGAAGAGGTGTTTCTTCTTACCTTTCCTCTCTTTAAGAGGTTTCCTGTCCCACAGAAAACTTGAAGCGGAAGATTTCCTTCCTATATGCACATTTATAACAGGTGAGCAGAAATCAAATCATAAAAGCCATCCAGATGAATTGTTGCTGTATGCTTTTTACAACTTGTTATAGTAGAAAGGCATTGTGTTTTAGATATTTTATTTTCTTGTATCTATTGGTTCCTTCAATAAGTTTCTTTAAAAGTGTGTATTTTAAATGGTAGACTTCTAACTAGGGACTTAATTTTTGATTATATCACTTGTAAAATGAAATTTGAATGCTAAATGCTATAGTTTTGAAGTGCTGTAGTAATAATAAGATTAATTATTGGAATTTAAATTTCAGTACTAGAGATTTTCAGAATTTTTTTTTTAAATTCTTTTTATTGTGATATTTTTGAGACAATTGGTTTTACAGCTTTGGCCCTGCCACTTGAAAATGTGAAAATTTAAAATTGTATTTGGTAGAGAAGAGAGGAGAGAGAATCCTTCTCTTTCCTGAGAAAAATAAAGCAAATGACAAGTGTTCTTAGCTTTTGTTTCTTACATTTCTAACTGCACTTAACTTTCCATAACTCCTTAAATTTGCAGAGATTATGCAGTGGAAAAGTTATTTTGATTTTTTTCTCTGGGATTCCCGAATAGCTTCTTCAGTACTGAAAGGAGTTAAAAAACCTAGAGTGAAATATGAACATGCAAAAAAATCAGTCTGTGTGTTTGTGAAAACAGAAATCTTTTTTCTGATGCTCTCCATATCCTGAGAAAGTAGAAATATTATAAAGATGGTGTAGCTATTTCTAGAACATGCCTGTTTTTGGGAACCAGTTCAAAATGAAAGTTTCCTTTTGAAACAACGTAAGTGATGCTACAGTCATGCTTACAGTCATGCTAAAAAATGGATTTGAGTGACCTGTGGAAAAAAGTAGTCCAAAAATCTTTTGATTTTCTCCATGGCAAAACTCTGACCCACTGAGTTGAGCAACATCCCGCGGCTGCCACCATTAGCTAGAAGTGCTACCAAGGAAAGTGACCCAAACTTTTGGAGCTTTTTGCTGCAGCTGCCACCACAGATGCTGCAGCTCCTCAGAAAAAACAGGAAAAAGAAAGCTACCAGTCCTGAGGCTCCTATCCACAGGCTTGACCTATGGATAGTCAACACACAGCCTCATCTCTCTGTGGAGGAATGTGCTCTGTTCTGAGAGCTGCAGGGGCAAGCAGCTGTCACTGGGATGTGGGAGGAGTGGATTTTTGTTGGTCAGGTTCGGGACATGCCATTGGAATGTGCTTGCTAGGGTTTTCCCAAAAAGCAGCAGGGTTTCAGCATTCTTCCCCAGAGTAGTGCTGATTTGAAATCTCAACAGCACATTTCTGTGTTCTATAGGAGGAATTTTAACTTGTGGCCTCTTGGTTTACTTCCAATCTGTAAAACACGGGATTTTGAGACTCAAAATAAACTTCCCTGCAGTGCTTGCAGGCCTAAGGTCTTGTATCTTGTCTCTCAGATGGAGATGTGAATTGAGCCTTGACTTGAAATGTTAATACCACAACTGAGAGAGCTGCTATATCATCACTCAGCCAGACTCCAGAGGGAAAAGACAAATCACTTTAGAGTTAAGATGCTTGAGATAGAAAAAGCATGTGGGCCATGATTGACATTCAGATATCATTTTTATGTGCTGTTGGCTGATACCTGAGGAATTCCCTGGGCTTAGAAAAACAAGGGTCACTGAAGAACATGTCTCACGGCTGCTGCTCCACCATAATATATGGGTAGGATAACGAATTTCCATACTCTGGAGAATAAGATGCTATATTTAAATTTTTGAAGCATGAACTGATTTATATGACAGGGGCTTCCTTTTAGCTAATGACAGTGTAGAATGTCCTTGGTGAGACTCACTGGAAAGAGCAGGCTAAACATTTAATAGTTTTACAAAAAATATGACCCTAATCTCCACAAGCAGCCAATTGAGTTTGTCATGCCAGATCCTAATCTGGTAGTGCATTGGGAATCCTGCACGAATACAGCTGGGCATCCCATGTGCAGTCTGGAGAGTCTGGGTTTATTATTAAGTTATATTCAATAAAACATGTCAGAATGGATTCCTTTTCAGGAGATGATTTATAGGCACTAAGTCTGGGTTTTGCAGCAGTTCCATGAAATACAGTTTTTTGAATATATCTTAAAAAGTTAATGCAGTTAAGATTTCACTCAGACAGTTTATGGAGCCTCTGAAAATAAATTTAGTTTCAATAGAATGACATCTCTCATAAAAGCCAAATCCGTCTTTCTCGAAATTCAGTTTTTGAAATGAGAGCTGACAGTGGCTTGTACTGTCAAAAGCATTTTTGCTGGTTCAGTCTCAGGACAGTCACTGTATGACTTATCCTTCTTTTAGGCTGCAGAAGATAAAAGGTCACAAAGAGAACAGTATTTCTCTCCCAAACCAGAGCTGGAATTAGCTCTTATTAAGAAATTCTCTTTGTGCTCACATCTTGGTTTTGGCAACACCAGCTGTAACCTCTGTAATGAACCTGTGCAGGACCTACAAGGAGGGGATGCAGAGTGGAGGGTAAATGACAGAAGCATGGGCATGAAGTCCAACAGAATCACCTAGTGTTTGAGTATAATTTGTCTCAATGAAATTTCTTTATCTGGTGATTCTGTTGCTGGAGGGTATTTTGTGTTTCAGTCATATTGACCAGCATACAGCAGGTTCCTATGCTGACATCAAATGAAAATCAGAAATTTTACTTGCCTTTGCTTGGTCAGCTTGAATCTCTTAAATGAATATTTGGTGTTTTTCCCTGTGTTTCTTCTAAGAATTTATTTACCTTTTTTTTTTTTTTCGTTTTTTTTCCTCATTGGAAATAGTTCTGGTTACAGGTATAAATGAGGTATAAATGATCATATTAAAGATTACATTTTAGCTATTTTAGATATTGTGGTTTCTGAATAATCTGTTCATCCACAGCTCAATTTTCTCAATGTGCTATTCCAATACTTTGAACCTCAAAAGTTTGAAACTCTGACATACTTCTTGTTTGCCAGAAAAATATCGTATCCTGGTCAAAATTAAATTCTCTGTGTGCTTCTCAAGCACTTCAGTAGTAGTTCCAGAAGAATCCTTTCTGACTTTCTACAAAGAATAGGTTTTTGGTAGGTTTACATTAAATTCCACAAAGTGTAAAACTTCTAAAAACTGTGTTTGGTTTGTGTCATAATTTGGTTTATAGAATGGCATTTAAATTTTAATTTCAAAATTATGTGCCTTTAAAACACTGAATGAAAAGCAAAAACAAGAAAAGTTTTTTTCACATTTGTTTTAGCATACATGGAAGTATGAACTACAGGATCCTTTATTATTCATGATATTTCATATTCTTCACTGCCAATGCACATATGTCAAAACACAGGGGTTATCTTTTGGGCCTTTCATAACTCATCCTGCTGAGAAACCTGTTCTGCTATGCATCAGAGACAAACATGCGCTTGTGTATCTCATAAGCAGGAGGAAAGTACTTGTAGGTTTTTTAGCACTTCTAATGATGTTAAAGCACTTCACACCTGTTGATATCATCATCAGAGGACCAGGACAGCTTTTTAGCAGCTATTGATAATGATGTGGCAGGACCTCTCACCCCTGACACAGCAGAAGCTCATCTGCTTCCCCCTTGGCTAGGTCAGGCTGGAGTAAGCTTGCCTTGGAAACATCCTTAGCCAGCAATCAACATCCTGCCTTGAATGCACGGGAAGGGATAAGCTAAAATTTGTGAGTGACAGACACAGCACTTCTACAAACTATAAAAGACCACTGTAATTTACACATTCTCTGAGTATGTGAGAAGTTCTCCTTAAAAGCCAAGACATCAGTCTCAAGTAACTTTCCTGGGAATTGAGAGAAAGGTGGGTCTTTGCCCACCAGCATAATTCCTTGGTAAGTGACACTGGCTTCTAATTTAGACTATTTCTTTGCTAGCTGTAATATAGGTACCTTTATTAGAGTGCATTGTCTTATATATGCCTCAGGTTTTAGCTTTTATATTTTTCAGATTCTCTACTGCTTTAAGTGTGTTGATCTGGGCTTCATATGAGGGGATAGTAAGCTCTCTTCACAGAGTAGGTAGACAAAATAATTCCTTCTCTAGTTGGCGACCAAGGACAAATGATTCAAATTTCAGGTCCAAGAGCATAAACAACATGGACTGAAGAGAGAAAAACAAGAAGGATGGGACTTCATAACCTAAAGCTGTAATTGAGCAATTAACTTCAATATGCTAATGGATCAGAACTTACAAAAGTGTGAGACCCCGTGACTGGTTGACCATTTTTGTGACCATTTTGGGTTCGCCTGGGATGTAGCCCTGGCTAGGCTCTTGTGCTGCCCAAGGTGGATCTGCTGAGGCCTTTTAATAATTCCCTACTTTATTCTTTAACTCTGTCTAGCCTTTGTTCTAGGTCAGCCTTCACAAGGCATCGTTATGAACATACTAGTAGTGTTTTTGTTTATCCTGTGTAGTGAGAAGCCTGTTAAAGCCTTCCATCTGCTCTTCCTGGTGTCTATTCAATAAATAATTCATGTTGTAATGGACCTGATTGGTCATTATTATGAACTTGTGAGCAAGAGTGGATTTTGGGGTGCTAGCCACCTTAATAAAACTGCTGCCTACTGCCAGAAACGTGGGCAAAGACAGGGGCCATCTAAACTCTCCCCCCTTATATTTGTAACATATAAGGACTTGAAATAATTCAATGACTATGTTGAACTAACCCAAAATCGCATTTGAATGATTTGAAATAATATTTCTTAGTGTATTTCTTTTTATAAATATTGATGTCTCACAAAAGAATGTTACTGAGCAAGCATATAAAAACATTGGTAAGATGAGCACTTTTGGCTCTTATCTCACTGGAGCAAAAATGGTATAGAAGGCTTCTGTAGTGCTATCACAATGTTGTGATAAATATTAGCACTGCTTATAAATTTTGACTTCCCTACATTTATGAAGAGCAATCACATTTAGGAAGAAAATGCATAATTTCATGCCCAAATTCCATAGTCTTCAGCACATTTCTGTATTTTTGATTGTTTTGGCACATTGTTTTTACATATACCATAAAAACCATGACTTTTAATTTACATTTCACTATTTTGCCTGGAATTGGAAGCAATTTGTCCCAGTTGGAAATCAAGAAAAAAGTGCACGTACAGTTCTGCAGCTGGTGGGTGGACAGCCTAAGAATAGCAGTACGGAAAGGAATTGCTTTTGTGTAACATTCTTTGTTTGCTGAGCATTACCTTACAGTGATATGTTCAATATGCTCTTTGCCCTGTATTTGAAGCAGGGAACTAGTTGCTACCTGGAAGTGGATTTTCTTTTCTGACTGCCAATTTATGCTAATTAATTTGATAAGGACAGCAGCTGTATCTGCCTCTTAATTCCTTGCTCTTACAGTAAGAATTAGAAATTGATAAGTCAGAGATACATTTATCTTATAGCACTTTCTCCTGAGAAAAAGCCCTTTAAAAATATTGCATTCTGGACTATAGCAGGACTGGCCAGCACAGTGATGAAAGCAATTTTCCACTGCTGGAGGGAATTGTCTATGGTGACTGAATGGAAAGGATAAATGTTAGCTGATAGTAAAAATGGGGAATAAAATTTTGACTATAGGCAGTGAAAATAGTTTTGTGGGCTGATCTAAGGGTTCCTTGGCTCCAGGAATGAGGGTGTCTATAGGTTCTGTCTAGTATGGGTGAACTTACTACAGATGTCAACCAAAGATCAGGAAAACGGAAAGCATTTTTTGGGAAGCAATGCATTTTTACGGTTCCTGTTGGTGAGGGTTTATTATCTTTCATGATGTGATGCTTCCTGTGCCAGTATTATATCTCAAGTGTGGAATGCAAATATGTTTTTAATTAAATGAATTGTTTGGGTATACACACACTATGATTATTCAAGAATTTCCAAAGTTTGCAAAGATTATTTTCCCTCTACTAAGCAAGTCATCACTGAATTAATAACTGGAACTAATTTCTGGAGTCTCTTTGTTGTACTTTAAGTGAATTTACTGTGAAGGAAAAGTCCTACAGTGACCACAATTTAAGTACTTTTTTTTGGATACACTTGATTTAGCCATCTGTAACCATCTGTTTATTTATACATCTAATCTGGATGACAAGCTATTAGGGCTCTTTGCCTTTGATGGCCTTTGCTGAGATAACCAGGAAGGCTGTTGGAAAGTGGTTTGACTGTTTCACCAATATGCATGTTGCTCCCTAGAGACTAGCCTGAAATTGTTATTACTCACAAATGAAATTAGCAGATTAATTTTTATTGCTGGATGAAGGACTAAACCAAATTCAAGGGAAAGATTCAGCAGTTTTTGGTGGTTTAAAGGAGGCCATATTTTTGCTATTTGAAAAGAGATTATAATCTTAAAAGCACTGTGCAGCCAATCTGTTTTATTACCCTTACCAGAAAGCACATTTACTCAGTCACAAAATTGCTAACAATGTAGTATGCATGGAGTGGAGGACAGTAGAGCTTTGTATTTTTCTGGGTTTGACGTTTCTGCCTTGTTTTAAGACCATTGTGAAACAGCTCTGAGGGGGATCCCAAAATCTTTCACCAAAAAAATGAAAGCTTTGATGTGACTCCTGAAAAAGTAAAATTGGACTGATTTCTTTGTGAATTTGGCTTGGGAAAAAATAAAGATTATATTGAGCATAACTCAATAAGTGGTTATTAATGCTAGATAGCTTTTTCTTTTTTTTTAATTAAATTGATTTGCAGAAAGGGAGTTTCTGCAGAAGCAGTCTCAACATGCTGCATGGTACAACACAAGAGCTTCCTGCACCTTTAAACTCAGTTTCCTGTTCACTAGGTGGGGAGATTGTCTGTGTTCCACCAGTGAAGTGCTAAATCTTTGAGGAAGTCTTGGTGTTTGAAGTAATCTCACATTACATCCATTTGCAAGATTTGTGTGCTCACATTTAGCAAGCTCCATATTCCTTCTGTCCTTCCTGTTTTGAGGGAAGCTGGTTTTGTTTTTGTTTTTGTGGAACCAGAGTAGGGAACTCTGAGAAGCCTCTCTTTATGGACAAGTTGGTGATCTGCTCTTTTATGTACACAGTGATGTGTTTGCACCTGCCTTTGGTTCTGGGAGGGGAGATGGATGCTGGTGCTCCTTACCACTTCAGTTTCAGGTGGTTTTATTGTAGGTTTTGTAACAAACACTTGAAGAACTTGGATCTGTCTAGGCAAGACTATTATCTTGTGTGAGCGTGTGTATTTCCATCAATTTCTTTGTTCTGTTTGACTGTTACTTAACCATATTTACCTTTTCTTTTTTAAATAAAATATATCAGTGTTCTGTATATTTGAAGCAAATTGATGTTGTTTTTTTTTTTAGTTCCTAATTCCTATTCAATTCCAATTTTATCAAAGCACCTGTAAAGGAGCAGTGTACTCTCCCCCTCATTCTTGGGGGCAAAGAATCCAGCTCTTTCTAGGCTGATTGTTTCCATGAAAAGTGATGAAGCTGCTCATCTGGAATGATAACTTAGCAGAAATCAGCTGCAATATTAGTGTAGTGAAACACCACTCAGCATGAGGAAGGCTGGTGGGAGAAGGTGAACTGCAGTTTAAAGCTTTAGCGGGGTCTTATAATAGCCAGATTGTTTGTTCTACACAGCCTACGTGGCTGAATGCAGAGGTATCCATGATTGAAAAATGCTGGCATGTGGTGATGTAAATGCTGGCAAGCTCAGAGGACACATTTGACATGGTGTGCCTGTTCTAGGAAGCAGCGGTGAAGCAGTTAACATAGATGGGAATCATGCAGCTAAAAATCCTGAATGTATTTTGAAAACTCATCCAAGGTACTTGGAGCCCATTTTTATTGCTGTCTCTCAGGATTTGTACACAGTTTCTGGAAAACACAGTGTATGCTGCTGATAGAAATAGGTATCCTTTTTCTGCCATCCAAATGCCAAACAAAGAGGAATGGAAACCAAAGGGAAGCACAGTCCTTTTGTAAAATCTGTCACTAGAAGGGTATTTTGAGGTTAGCTTCAGTCTGGTTGCATCATTCTCTGGATGCTCGTGTATAAAGTAAATTTCTGCCCAAACAATATACCTGATTGCTCCTTTTTTTTCCAGGATTTTAATTTGAAAGAGGTGGGCATTACTTTGGTAATTAAAATTATGGAGAGTTCATGGACTTCCTCTGCTAAGAAAAACAGTAAGTCCAGTTTTACTGTAACAGAGCATCTGAGTTTGTGATTGGTAAAACAGGTGCTGTACATTTTTAAAATGATTTCTATGTGAATACTTGTGCAGAAATCAAGAGTTATTCATGTCAAAAAAAAGTAGGTGTCTTTGAAATGAATTATTTGCTTCTAAAAATGAACTTTTTTTTTAATTCAAACAATCCTAAATTCTTCAGGAATTTTTTTTTGGTTTTGGTTTTAAATAGACTAAATCTTACTAATTTGAACACTGTCTTCAGAACCTTATTAAAGACTCCAGATGTTATCTTCAGATCTGAGATGGAGAGTTCAGTTTATGCACCATGATGACAGATTTCCTCTACTTGAGGATCTGGCTCATGCAAGCCATCAGTATTAGCACATGAGGGATTTCCTTCTGTGTTCTTCCAGAATAGTCATAGTCATTATTTGCAAGATGTATCAGAGAACAGTAATTTGTTGTGCTCCATAACCTCTAAGTAACTAATTGCAATATTAATTGCAATATTAATTGCAATATTAATTGCAATATTAATTTCTCTGGTGGTCCCAGAGCTCATCGGGCAGCTCCCTGTAGTTACAAGCAGACCATTGAACATGCATGTGTGAGGTGTTCCTCTCTTTTTTTTTTTTTTTTTTTTGGTGTTCATATGGGCTTAGTGGATATACTGGACTGTTTCATAGCAATCATAGTAAACACAGTCATGTTTCATAGCTTCGTAGTAATCAAAACTGCACTGAAAGTGCTGCAGAATATAATAATTCTAAGATTGATAAATAGGATCCCTTTTAAACCTGTATAGGCCTTCTATAATTAAACACATACAGTGCTCTCATAGCTGTGGTTGTCTGAGGAGAGGAAAGACTTGTAGAAAGAAGTTTGGTTTTTCATTAGTTGGAAAAATCAGAGAAGCTTTCAAATACTTATGTCAGATACCTTTTTTTTGTTTTGCTTCTGTTTCAGCAAAAATGTCAAAGTAATCAATGCAAAAAGAGCACTGCAATTGTGACAGTGTTCACAGGGGTTCTTGAATGAGGGGAGAGACAAGAATGTTGACTCATGTTCAGAAGGCTTGATATATTATTTTATAATATATATATTACATTATAACCATACTAAAAAGAAATAGAAGGAAGGTTTCCTCTCAGAAGCTAGCTAAGAATAGAAAAGAAAAGAATGACAACAAAAGGCAGCTCTCTCGGACTCTGTCAGAGATGGCTCTGTCTTGATTGGCCATTAATTATAAACATTCAGGATGGCCCAATCAAAAATCCACCTGTTGCATTCCACAGCAGCAGATAACCATTGTTTACATTCTTTTTCTGAGGCCTCAGGTTCTCAGAAGGGAAAACCCTAAAGAAAGGATTTTTAGTGAAAAAGATGTCTGTGACATGCAATAATGTCTTGGATGCTAGCAGAAATTAGACTGTGTGGACTCCAAGAGTGATAATTTTGTATTGAGAACTAGTTGCTGCATCATTCACAAATACTCCTTGCTCAAATATGTTACATATGTTGGAGTGTTTTTAAGTCTCATTGGGACAGGCCAGGGGAGGCTATCTTGGAGGGTCATGAATTTAATGTAAATAAAAAATTCTTCTAATGTTAACATTACTTTTACAACATCAGCAATAAATGCTGGAATAAGGAACTGAATTTCACCATTAAAGTGCTTATTGTTGGTTAAATACTGATGTGTCTACAGCAGAGTTGATGTCTGATCAATAACTACTTTTTCACCTGCTCTTGGTGGTCCAAGCAATGGAAGGGACATTATCTTAACTCACCATTCCAGAAAAGCCCTCAGATCTGTCCTCTCTGTTCCAGTTACTCAGGATGCAGGCCATGCCTGGTTATTGTGAGCTCTGACAACAGAAGAAACCCTTTATCTAGACCTCCATATGGCACATCACTGGACTACCTAGACATGTGCACTTTTGTCTTTGGTCATTTCATACAGAAAATACAATTAGACTTGGCTGTCAGATGAAATCTGTCACATTTCTCTTGTAGGAGCTGAACTTGGTCCAGTGCAATAAATACAAAAAATACTCACCCATAAAATTGTAAGCAGAGCCTGCGATTTCGCTTCACTCGGTTAATTTTCTGTGGGGTCTGGAAGGCACCACTTCCTGGCTGAGCAGCCAGTTTGTATGATCAGCACCATTTCCTGCTCCACCACGCAATAAAGCAGCATATGGCTTTGTCCCAGCTTCCTAACAGGGCACTTTCATACTTAAAAATGGGACTTTCTGTCTTTCTGAGGAAGAACCAAAAACCAAGATGTGTTAAAATGCTTTGCTAAGATTTGGGCTGTGTGGAGCTGTGCAGATTCCTGGTGCTTAAGGCCCACCTTTCAAGGATGAGGGCAACAGATGTCTTTAGCAGAGACAAAATCTGTGGGGAAAAAAGCAATTTTTCAGAACAATTATACCCAGCAATTCAACTTATGTTCCCTCTGTCATGGTAGGCAGGACTGAGCTAATAACTGTGCTTAATAACCTTGGGACTACATCAACTGCAGTCTGCTGATAATCCCAATGAAAAGTTTGTGCCTTCATGTTTGAGAAGGATCTTCATGAAGTGAGGAGTGTCACACCTTTGTATGGTGTTGGGAGAGCTTGCTTATTGTTCTGCTGGCCCTTGCCTCAGGTTTATCTTATTCTTTGCATCCTGGTCACTTGAACGGTCATTCAAGCTGCCCATACTTTTAATTCTAGGGGAAGACCCATCATGTTTTGATGTTAAAGAGCTGCTTTTCAGAGGCTTTCCCAGGCACTGGCTTTCACAAGCACCAGCTTCCCAGCTTGTTTGTGAGTAGGTGACTAGGCTGCAGGAGGTAGTGCCACCTTTAAGGTGGACGGGAGAGGTCACTGTCAATGGACTGAATTGATGAGAAGTTGCTACTGCTGTGCCATTTCTAGGCATCCAGGACAAAAGTGATTCATGGCTTCTCTGTGTAGGTTATCTGTATACTCTGTGGAAATAAAGTTACTTTTATCAGCTGCTATTAATCCCTTCTTAAAACCATATTCAACGATAGGAATAGGGAAGGGGAAAATCGTATTTTACAGAGCTGCTTGCATTCCAATTCCCTTTTCTAGCACTGTGCTTTTACTGCCAGTGCTTGAGCTCATTACAGTTCAGTCTTTTCTTGTAATAATCTTCATTTGTAATGCTTCTGCTTGGTGTGAGATGTGTCACTTTGACAGGACCCCGTTCAGGGATTTAATATTGCATCAAGGAGAACAAGATTAATCTAGAAAAGCATCTAGAATGAATGCAAATGTATTACATCTCAGATATGAGCACAGTGGAAGTCAAATAACAGCAGGATGCCCTAAGGTTGTTGTAATTGCAGGTGTACCTAATTCCCAGTCTTGGTCTTGTTCTTTTTTCAGTTTATAACATTGTGGACTGAAACTGGAAGAGGGCTCTCAGCAAATATTTGGCATTTTTGCTATTGTACAGAAAATCCTCAGAAGAGAGTGGGACAGAACAGTTCCCTCTCCCTCAGAGACAGGGAAAACAGTTCAATATTAGATTGAATACCGTGTAAACATAAATGTAGGACGTAATTAACCAGCTAGGGCAGTCTGTCCTGTACTGACAATCAGCAACATAATAAACAGAATAAATTGTTCATTGAAGTTTTCCTCTGATAAAGTGATGTGTTCTTTGCATTTTGCCTTGTTTCTGTGTGATGGTGCATTTTCTTTGTGTTCCCACGCCCCCCCCCCCCCCGTCCCCCCCCGTCCCCCTTTCCCTGCTACTTCGGAGTTGTTTTTTTGTTTTAAAGCTGTAATTTGAGTCTTTTGACTTGCACTGAAACTCAGCTGATGACTTCTCCCCCATAAGGAAGACACTACAAACAATTGCTCTCCCTGGGCCTTTTTTTGCTGCTGGAAACTTTTTTAAAGATCAAGAGAATTGTTCAATTTCAAGATTCAGACACTCATTCAATTTCAAGATTCAGACACTCATTCTATGCACCATTACCCATGGAAGAAGGAAAAATAGACTATTATAACTGTAAGTGGAATAGTCTCAGCTAATGGCCAGAATAAGATGTGTACTTTGCACATACACACCAGTCTTTGAGAGAGAGTTCATGATTTCGATATTCCTTTCTCTAATGAAAAAGCAGTTAATAACACTGAGCAGTCTTCTATAGAATAGATAGAAATTCCACCCACTTATCTTACATGGGAAGAACAGATAGAATAAGATTTGAGAGAGAGAAATACCTCTAGGCTCAGTTAAGAGATATATTTTGGTACTGCAGATGCAGTAGTGATGTACAGTAAAACCCTTTCCTTTTAATTGCTGAATAATTATCATGGAAATGGTGTGAATAAAATGGAATGTCCTTGCAAAACAACAGTAAGAAAGGCATCTCCTGTGTGATAATAAATAACAAGGGGTAAAGTGGTGCACTTATGATTTTGTTTTTTCTGCTAGTGTCCCTTGCTTTTACATTGTGTCTTTTAAAGCAGTAGCACAAATTCAGTATTCACATGTGTGTGCACATAAGTTCTTTTTTTTTGGAAGAATATATATAGTAAAACTTTGTAGTACTCTATGTTTACAGATATATTTTCTTGTTTAAAAAGGACTAAAAAATGAGTCAATTGACAAATGGCTTGTATTTGGATATGTTCCTATCAGTGAGATTTGCTTTCACATATTCTTTTCTTCTTAATTTATGTAACCAGACACCCAATTCCTGCTGTTTATATACCATTTTTGGTTTGAAAATATTCAGTTCCACAGGGACTTCCCATCCTCCCTCTCCCAGTCTCATGGTACAAACAAAGCCAATCCTTCCAAGCAGCACCTAAAAGTGACTGCTTTCAGTTTACACAGTATGTGCAGGTCAGTAAAACTGTTTCAGACCTTATATGATTGGGACCTGTCTGCACACTCTTTCAGCCTTCAACTATAGGGTTTCTTTACCTTGCTGATCTACCTATTGACAATCACAGATTACATGTATCCTGTTTCTCCTATAGATGTTGGCACTGAATTAATTTGCCTTCCCAGCACTATATAAAATGGTATCCCTCTAGACAAATTTAAATTGGGTCCAACTTGTGTAAATAACTAGACTGTCCTAGCAAAAAGGAGATAGAAAGGAAACCAGATGCACAGCTTTCATGTAAGATTCTTAACCCATGAGAAAGCAATGGATAAAATTTTGTATGACTTGACTAATAACTGAAAAACATGGTATTGTTTTGGCACGGCCTGGTTTTTGGTAGCAGGGAGGCCACAGAGACGGCTCCTGTGGGAAGCTCCTGGAAGCTTCCACCATGTCCAGCAGAGCCAATCCCTGATGACTCTGAAGATGAACATGCTGCTGACCAACACTGGGCCAAGGAGAGAAGTTGGTAATGCCTCTGTGATGACATATTTAAGAAGAAAATCAAAACAAAGTGCATAAAGTTTTTTTTCCTCCAGCCAGAGAAGAGGACGAGGTGAGAACATGTGAGGGAAACACCATGGAGACACCAAGATCAGGGGAGAAGGAAGGGCAGGAGGTGCTCCAGGCCCCAGAGCCGAGATTCCCCTGCAGGCCATGGTGAGCCCATGGTGGAGCAGCTGTGGCCCTATAGCCCCTGGGGATCCACGGGGAATGCAGAGATCCACCTGCAGCCCCTGGAGATCCACGGGGAATGCAGAGATCCACCCGCAGCCCCTGGGGATCCACGGGGAATGCAGAGATCCACCCGCAGCCCCTGGGGATCCACGGGGAATGCAGAGATCCACCCATAGGGAATGGGGATCCATGGGGAATGCAGAGATCCACCTGCAGCCCCTGGGGATCCACAGGGATCTGCTCCAGTGGGAGACCTGGTGGAGAGAGAGGGCCCAGCTTCCAGGCTGGAGCAGCCTGACCTTGGAGCACTGCACCTCGTGGAAGAGTGACCCATGCTGAAGCAGTTTTGGGAGGACTATGTGCCCATGGGAGGGACTCCTGTTGCAGCAGGTGCGGTGTGGCTGCTCTGCTGCTCATGGACCCAGGCCAGGGAATTCATGGAGTTCACTGTCTCCCCCACAGCCTCACAGGGGAAGGACTCTTCTTCTGGAGCAGCAGAAGAAAATCTTGGTGATGAACTGATCAAAATTCCCATGGCCTGTCTCCATGTGCTGTCAGTGGGAAGGAGGGAGGGTTAGGGGGTGGGGGAAAGGTGTTTTAAGGGCTTATTTTACTTCTCATTATCCTCCTGTGATTCTGTTATTAATAAAATTCACTTTGCAATTTAAGTTGAGCCTGCTTTGGCCTTGAAATATTTTTCCTGGTCCTCATCTCACTCATGAAGTGTTTGTTAATTTTTTTTCCCTCCTCTGCCCAGCTGCAGCAGGGGAGAGTGAGCAAGTGACTCTTGTGGGTGCCTGGCCTTAGGCCAGTGTCAAACCATGTCAGAAAAGCCTTTGGGTTACAGAAATCATTCTAAAATTAAATACTGACATTTTGTAAAGGCCTAGGTGATTTTGGTGTTTGAGTTTTAATTTTCTTTTAGAAGACAGTTTGTGCACTAGTCAGAAAATGCTCCTTGGTCTACTTTATTTTTTTTCTTCCCATTTTCACAATCTGTCCAAATCTGTCTTTGTCCCAGTCATCCTAAATTACTCAATCTCTTTCTCATTCTTTTAAGGCACATTGGTTCTAAGTAAATTTCCTCATCAGATGTAAAAGTTTTGGTTAGGGGTACGTATGGGAGGAGGACCTAGTTTGTCCCTCAGCTGGTTATAGTAAGTGGTTCAATAAACATGACTAATAATGATGCTTCATCTTACATGATCAAATCAAATACCTTTGGTGGCCAGTCACTACTGGGATCTGTGCCAGGGCCAGTTCTGTTTAGTGTTTTTTGGTTTTTTTTGATGACGTGGATGAGGGGATTGAGTCTATCTTTAGTAAATTTACAGATGACCCTAAGCTGGGAGTGTGTGTCGATCTGTTGGAGGGTAGGAGGGCTCTGCCGAGAGATCTGGAAAAGTTGGATGGATGGGCAGAGTCCAATAGGATGAAGTTTAATAAATCCAAGTGCCAAGTCTTGCACTTTGGCCACAACAAGCCCCTGCAGCACTACAGGCTGGGGATGGTGTGGCTGGACAGTGCCCAGGCAGAAATGGCCCTGGGGGTACTGCTTGACAGCCAGCTGAACACGTGCCAGCAGAGGGCCCTGGTGGCCAAGAAGGCCAAGGGATCCTGGTCTGGAACAGGAACAGTATGGCCAGCAGGAGCAGGGAGGTAATTTGACACTGGTGAGGCCACACCTTGAGTACTGTGTCCAGTTCTGGCCCCTCAGTTTGGGAAGGACATTGAGATGCTGGAGCACGTCCAGAGGAAGGCAACGGGGCTGGTGAGGGGCTGAGAACACAAACCCTGTGAGGGATGACTGAGGGAGCTGGGGATGTTCAGTCTGGGAGAAAAGGAGACTCAGGGGTGACCTTATTACTCTCTCCAACTGCCAGAAAGGTGGCTGTAGTCAGGTGGGGTTAGCCTATTTTTCCAGACAACAACAGACAGAACAAGAGGACACAATCTTCATCTATGCCAAAGGGATATTTATGTTGGATGTGCGGAAAAAGTTTTTTACAGAAGGAGTGATAAAGTTCTGGAATGGTCTGCCCAGGGAGGTGGTGCAGTCACCCTCCCTGGATGTGTTTAAAAAAAGATTGGATGTGGCACTCAGTGCCATGGTTTAGTTGAGGTGTTGGGGCAGGGGTTGGACTTGATCTTAAAGGTCTCTTCCAACCTAGTGGTTCTGTGTGAACTTTTCCATATACATGATATGAAAAACTGACTTGTGAATTTTATCACTGTATTTATTTAATAAGCTTGGTAGGAATATGGATCAGAAAACAGCTGTCTGTAGCCCTTGAGATTTCTGTGAATTATATTAATGAATTATGTGACATATGGATTATGTTATTTTAAAAAATTGGTTACACATCATAATTCCAATTATATTTGGAGTTGAAAAGGAATTGTAAAAAAATCTCCAACCCCAAAACAACAAAACACCCTTACATATATGTAACTAGATTTTTTTCTTTCAAAGTGCACAAAGTTTTGCCTTTTTTCTGCTTTGGAAATCAGTTGGAAAATTCCTCTTAACTGGAATTACAACAGATGGTTTTCTGGCACTAAGTTGGTTTGCAAATACCATTGCTCATGTCACTTGAGTGTTAAGGGAAAAGTATAGGAATTCTAAGGGCTGAGAATATGGTTGTGTGATCTTGTCTGATGTGTAAGGAGCTTTCTTTTAGGTGGATGAAAGGTTAAATATGTCTTTATGATTCTGGGTTTACAGCAAATCATAAAGTTATTAATGGCCAAGGCTTATTAATGATGTGTGCAACACAGAATTATAGCTTTATCAGGCTGTTCTGTTCTGGGTCTGAATTGTAATTCATCCTTGCTTTGAGATGGGTATTGCCACCTAAGCCTGATTTTTCTGGAAAACTTGAAAGTTTTATTATTTCTATAGGCCTAATTGTTCTCATTGGGTTGTTTTGCTATAGTTGAACAGCTGGAGCAAGGAGAGATTATTTTAAATTAGGAGGGCTTTTGTGGAAGGCAAGGAGAGGGAAGCTTTGTGGCATGTCTAATTTGAGCATTGATCTTTCATTTCTTGAGAGTTAAGTGTGAGATGGTCTTAAATCCTGAGTCTAGGACTACTGAAGACTGGCTAGGCTATATGTCTGCTCCCAGGGGAAGGCAATGCCATTGCACTTAATAAAAATACAAGAACCTCAATAGATAAAATAAGGGCCTGTATATTAAAAAAAAAAAAAGAAAAAGAAAAGAAGAACAAAAAGCTAAAAGGTGAAAGTTGAAAGTTTGCTAACAAATCTTTCGTTTTTGTAGACTCAGGGTAACTGTCTACTTTCTCAGTCTCTGGCAAAATATTTTGTGGTGGGAAATGTGGAAGGGAAGCAACATTCTTGTTTTAGAGCAGGCAAGTCAGAATTCAGCCTGTTATGTAATAATACATGAGAGATCGATAGATAATTTTAATCAGAGAAGGAATGAATACTACTCAAATTCATTTGAGAAAGACCTCCACAAAATACCATTACATCCAATTTCCTTTGCTGCTTATAAACACAACTCTGCCTAAGCCTTTAACAGGTCAGTAGCCGTGGCATTTAATTGCTAGCTGCCTTTAAACCTTAAGCAGGTCAGCAGAGACACAATGCTATCGGGGATAATTTGTCATTTATGTATTTCCATGGAGTGATATATAGTGTATTGCTGAGAAGGGTCCTTGTGGGTGTCAAATACTGTTACTGCTTGTAATGGAGATAAAGAGAAAAAATAAAAGGCTGGCAAATAGATGTTTCTGTAAATGTAACTTTCAGTTTGCAAGTAGCCTTGCAGCTAAAAGATAATTCCATGTCTGCTGAGGGGAAGTAAGGAGGTGGCAGGTGAACAATTCAACCTCTGTGTTATTTATTGATTGAAAACAACTCCTGGCATGTGTGCTGCTTCTGGAATTTATTAAAGTCAGTTGAACATCCAGAGTGTGATAAACACAGACTTGCTCTCTTCCCTCGTTGAATTTCAATTTTTAAGTGCTTCCTAGAGACAGATATAGAATCAGTCATCATGTCTGGTATGTGGTGTGTATTTAGGGCTGGAGCCAAAAAACATTGAAGTTATTGGTTGTCTTTCAATTGACTTCAACTGGTTTTGGCTCAAGCCTTCAAGAAAAAGAAAACAAAAAAAGAAAAAATACAACTACATGTGGTTCAGTCTAAAAGAGCTGAAACAAATCCAAATCTTTCTTACCCTCTCGAAATAAGTGGAGATAGGGTGGATGAAGAGATCTACATAGACCTGGAGTGTTGTGGATGAAGACCTTTGTTTCTCTGTGCCTGCAAGCCCCCGTCTCCTGGTGCTGTGTAGCCAAGCTGGAGGGCTGGAATTCCGGCCTTGTGCTTATCCCTGGGCTCCTCCCACATGGGGATGATGTATGGCAGATACCTGGAGTCAAAGATGTTTGTTACTTGTGTGTTGACTCTGCTGGTACCACCAGCTGCCACAAGCTCTGTGCCACATGTGGTGGGATTCTCTCACATTTTTGGCAATTAATTTGGTCATAGGCAATTTGTTCTACAGAGGAGGGTACTTTAACAGAATTCACCTAATTATTTTTCTGTGTTGCAGTGCGATTTCCTATTTTACCTATGCCAACCTCCTCAGGTGTGCCAAGCTTTCCCCCTCCCCCTTTTGCCCTCCTGCCTAAGAGGTGTCCATCAATCTTAACATTCCAGCAGGGCGTCGTGTGGTTGGCAGATGCTCCTCAGGTCTGGGCTCATTGGCCTGTCCAAGTGTCTGTATCCCGGGAGCCTTCCCCTCCTCCCACCTGGTTGGCCCTCACCTGTCCCTCCCCTCCCCCTGTCCCTGGGGCTTAAAAGGACACGAGACCACGCGTCTGGTTGTCTGTCTGTGAGCTGTTACCACATTCAGAGGTTTACCATGCTGCAATAAAACTCTGGACTAAGACTCTATGACAGAACCCGCTTCTTTTCTCTTCACTGCTGCTTGAACCTTTTCCACCAAAGGTAAACTGAGTTCCTACTTTGCCTGGATTTGTTCTGAGTGTCCAGCTGCAGCATCCGGCCGGCCAAAGGTATCTCTGCGGTGAAAACACCACAGCTGCAGCCTTTGGTCCAGCAGCGAGGGCTAGATGAAGCCAGGCAGGACACTCCCAGAAACCTCGGGGTCTAATATACAATATTTCTGTTATAAGGAACTCCTGCTAGTAGTGAAACCACACTCACTGATTGAAATTCCTTATGGCTTTTCCTTGGCTGATAGGGGTGACAGTATTTATACATTTAAAAAAATTGTCTTCCATGGGTCTGAAGTTTTTCTCCAGATAAGGGAAACGATTTGGGAAAAAAAAGGGCTATTTTCTCTTTCAATTAATGTTTAAAAAAATAAAATAAGGTAAGTCATAATGGCTTTTGTCAAGGAAAAAGGTGTAAAGGAAGAGAAGTTCAGCACTCTGCAGTGATGCCAGCTACAGCACTGGGTAAAGCAGTGCTGCAGTGAACATCAGGATATGGTGATCCAGTTTTGGGATACCATTTTAGAAGATGTATTTAAGCTGTTGCATCCTCAGATAGGTACAGAATATTCTCTTTTATGCTCTCAGGGGACAGAAAACTCATGTAGTGCAGAATGAGTTTTTCTTTTAATCTGTTTTTCTATAACTTTCTAACTTCTCTGTGATGGCTTTCTGTATCTGAGTTAGTGTTTCTCCTCTTCCACAGAGGCAGTCTCTGCTTTTTGTCTCAAACACTGGTGTCATATACCCAGCTCAAACCAGGACAAGGGTCTGTTATACAATATATGTCCCAAGGCCAGCAGATTTGGGCTGGCCTCAGGTTATTAATGACCACCAGATCTTTATAGTATAAGACATACTCCCTCTCTCTTTCTCCCTCTCTCTTTCTCCCTCTCTTTCTCTCTTTTCTTTCATGAAGAATGTACTTAATTCTTAGAGAGAAAAAATGCAATTCCCTTGCCACCGTATTTGGTGAGGATATTGCATTTTATTGTTCAGATAAATTTCTTGAACCTACCTCTTCTTGCATCTTGGTGGCAGAGAGGAGGTGCTGTGATGATTTCACACTTGGCAGGTTGTACAGGACATGTGGCTTTTGCATTGCATTACTGCTGCTGGCAGAACAGAGCCAAAAAGATGGATGAACTATTTGTAGGATTGCCTCCTATTCATTTTGCTCTCTCTCATCCAGGCACATTTTCTTCTTTGCACCCATCCTTACAGACCTGCTTCAGCTTCTCTCCTTGTAGAATAGTATTAAAATTTCACAAATGACATCTAGAGTTTCTTTAGATGAGAAGGTTTCCAAGTAGGCTGTTTTAATTCTCAGAAACGTTTTGTGTATTTCAGATCAAAAGGTTGTGTTTGTGCCTTGGTAGGATTTCGTTAGGGAAAAGATGAGATGGTGCCTTCCAAAGCAAAGGTGTTTCAGTTTGTTTTGATTTTCCAGCAGGAAATGCCACGGTGAAATAAGGATCATGCTTTGCTGCAGGGTGTCATGTTGCTCCTCTTGGGGCCATGCTTTGTTTTGCTGCTGACAGCCCTGCTTTGCTTCTGATTGCGGACATCACTGGAATTATGGACCCTAAAAATGCTGAAATCTGGCAACCCTGGCAACAAAAAGGACTTTTATGCTTTATAAACACACACCCATTCCATATTGTTTGATGCTGCCACTCTTTTGTGTTTGCTTTTTCCTTGTTTTTGTCACACCTTGCAAAGGCAAACTGGCACCTGCCCCAGATGCCCCTGTTTTTCTAAGCCTTTGGAGAGGAAAGAGGTTAGATCAGAAGCCTGAGCAACCTCTGTCCTTGGAGTTGGGCAGAGAATGTCTGAATGCTTCCTGTGCTAAATTACCAGACCTGCTCATGGCAGGGCTGGGACTGGGGACACCCCATGTTCTCTTCCATCCAGGTGGTTCAGGGATCTTCTGATCCCATAATCTATTTCTCATATAGTTTCACCCACTCTCTCCCTGTAAATATGCTCTGAAAGAATGTAAATATCCCTGTAAATATCCTCCTGTCTTCCTGATCATGTACGGCATGCTTTTGAAGTTTCTAGAAGTTTCCAGAAAGCTGTGGTGCAAATGCAGATTGCAGCCTTATAGTACATAAAGGATGCTTGTGAAAAAGAAAGAGAGTGCAGCTTTTTACATGGGCAGATAGTGGTAGGACAAGAGAACCAATTTCAAAGAGGAGATGGAAAGGTTAAGTAGTAGGGATCTGAGGAAGAAATTGACTGGTGGAACCATTCTGAACCTGCCCTAAGGCAAATGCACCAGACAAATGCACCTCAGGAAGTGCTGTGGTCAGTCTTGGGCCCTTCACTTTAAAGGTCATTGAGGTATTGGAGTGTGTCCAGCAAGAGCAGCAAGGCTGGTGAAGGGTTTAGAAAACTTAGGAGAAACAGCTGAGGGAACTGGGTTTGTTTAGTCTTGAGAAGAGGAGGCTTAGGGGGAAACCCATTCCTCTCTAAAACTCCCTGAAGGAAGTTGCAGTGAGGTGTGGGCCCATCTCTTCTGCTGTGCCTTCAGTGATAGGACTAGAAAAAAAAGAATTTTCTTTTAAATTGAGACAGGGAAAATTCAGATTAGATATTAGAAAAAAAAATTCTCTGTTTGGGTAGCCAGGCATTGGAATGGGTTGCCCAGGGAGGTGATGGAGTCACCATCCCTGGAGATGTGTAAGAGGCATCTGGATATGTTGCTGGATGACATGGTTTGGTGGTTTAGGGGTTACAGTGCCAGTGCTGGGTCGATGGTTGGACTGGATGATCTTAAAGGTCTCTTCCAGCCTTGATGATTCTATCCTCCAGACAACTTACATTTTCTAACTATATATA
This sequence comes from Molothrus aeneus, assembly GCF_037042795.1. Lineage (NCBI taxonomy): Eukaryota > Metazoa > Chordata > Aves > Passeriformes > Icteridae > Molothrus > Molothrus aeneus. The sequence continues at coordinate 12,800,007 of NC_089649.1, read as the reverse complement.
TCCAGAACTTTACCTATTTCTATTTTTATTGTATTCTGATATTTATTGTAAGACAAGGGACCACAAGGCACAGATCAGTGTTTTCATGAAAATCTGAATGTGTCTCATAGAAGAGATGATTATAAAGAACAGCCACAGCTTTATTTTTGAAATCTGGGCTTGTCACATAGATATTCTGTCTCTGGATGGGTACTGTTGAAACTTTGTATGAAACAGTGATATTTATTTTATTTAATAACAGAAAAAAATTCTTGTATAAAAAACCCCCGTACATTCAAGAAAGGTTGAGAAAATCACTGCTAATATTGGTCCACAAAAAATGGATGAGGACCAAGAACTACTAGCAACACTTCAGGATCCATTAATGCAGAGACAATTACAAGATTTGGCCATAATTATCTAACATAATACCAATTTAAATAAAGATGTATTTCTTTTACTATTCCCACTGGAAGCAGCTTTCAATTTTACAAATACTAGAGCTTTCTTATGAAAACCACTGCAAAACTCTCAGTGAGGCAAATAGGTAAATTGGCTTTAAAATTCTACCATCTGGAGACAATCTGGAAAATTGGTCTTTAAAACAGATAGTAATAATACTTAAAGAAGCTGTCATCTATTTTTCAACTCCAACTGGTGTTCTCAGTGCAGTCTAGGTTGGAATATGGCAAATGCTTTTATTGAATTCTTGTTCCTCTGCACTAAGTATGATACCTTCGGTGTATGTTCATGATTTGTGGTTTTACAGCAAGAAAATTTAGCCATACAGTTTTCAAGATTTTTATAACCTAAAGAAATGCCTGAAATGGCAAGGAAGAGAAAAAAACCCAACCTTGGACTAACTAAACAAAACATAGAGATCTGAATTGATAATAAATGAAAAAAAAAGTGTGATGGGGCAAAAATTGGTGATGTCAAATCTCAGTTTTACTGTTATAAAGAGACACTCAGAGAGAAATAAGCTTTGTCCCATTGACCAAAGCTGTGGGTAAAATATATTCCTGTAAAGTTCAAGTTAAAAATATCTGTATTAAAATTGATGGCAAGTCTATTTATGGATCATAATTGGTTATAGCACCAAAGAGCATGCAGATACATGAGATGAAATACATAATCTAATGCAAAGGGCATTTACCTGGCATGAGACGGGTAAATTATGGTGTGGCCAACCTTAGGTCTTGGCAAACTGCTGTCCAAATTAAAATTTAGCAGAAACATTGTGTTCTTCAGTAGATAATCAACCAATAAGACACATTCTGCTGTTCTTTGTCTTCTGTGTCTCTTACTGAATGGGTTTCCTTTCAGAGATCATACCAGCACATTGCAGAGGCTGCATAAGTGTTAATAAGCACTTTGCTGAATTTTTGAAGGCTGGAAAATAGAGCTGCAAAGTGCAGATCAATTAATCCTTGGTCACCAGGCAGTGCGGCAGTTGTCAGGGAAGTGCTGTCAGTGCCACGGTAAGTCCCCTGTCATGCTTCTGGGTTGAGGAAGGTCTTTCCTCCTCTTTCTCCACCTCATGAACTGGGGCACTTCTCAGGCTTCTTGCTTGGTCTACTCAGCATTTAAATTCAGCAGTAAATGTGTGAATCATAAAATGCATGTGCTGAACTCAACCTGTAAATCTGGCCTTGGGATTGTGCTGAGCTCAACCTGTCAATCTGGCCTGAGGATTGTTTCTAGGGCATCTGCTTCAGGAAGTTGAATCACTCCTTAGGATCTTTGTGCCATGACACAGAATCCTTGTGCCATGGTCTGGCCTCTGAGGCTTCCTGCCTGCCTCTCTGGACTCTGTCTCTGAAGAGCAGTGTGTTTGAGAGCACTGAACACTTTTGCTGGAGATGGCAAAAATGTTCAAAACATGAGGGAGTTGTGCTTGCTCTGCATTCCAGCTTTCCTTGGCAAAAGGCATGGGGCTGTATTCCCATCTGTCATAGCCTAGTATGACTTTATTGAAATGAGCTGATCTATACCAGCAAGGGTTTGACCTACTGCAGCTTGGGTGAAGAGGAGCTAAGAAAATCTACCTGCATATTGATGAGAGAATGAAACAATGAGCTCTGGGGTTGGTGGTGTCATGAGGAGGAAAGTAGCTATTTTAACCTATTCAATCAGAACGAAAAATAAATATGAACAAACTGTATGGAATTGTTAGGGTTTGCTTGCATCGTTTCTTTCCTATGTGGTATCCTTGCCATGGTGTGATTTTATGATGATCCTCTCTTCTGTAATTGTCTGTTCAATGCCCAGAAATGGTTTCTGTAATTTTAAGCTGGGTCTGGGGAAGAGGGGCAAGCCTTGGGGCTCTTGTGCAGGCTTTTTCAAAAGCCTCACTCCCAGGTGTGCTGGGTGCAGTGTGGACTGGTGGTAATGCTGTTGCTGATCCAGCTTGTTTTTTTCTTAGCTTAGGTAAGAAGGGTTTTTCCCCCTTTCTCTGGCCTTGGACACTGCAATCCTTCAGCAGCTTTTGTTTTCTCTTGAACTGTTCGGCTTGGTTTTGGTTCAAGATCTGACAATTGATGGGAGATGATTGGCTGGGACCAGTGGGGGAGCTGCTCCACCTTGGCCAGACCTCAGAAAAGCCAACCCAGTCAGAAAAAGGGCCCAGCTTCATCTGTGGTGCCAAGGAGACCCAACATCAGAGTCACTGGGTTTCTATCTGTTTTCGCCTGAGCTGCTGTGTGAACCTTTTGTTTTTTCTTCCTTGCGACAAATTCCAGGTGCCATTCTGTTCCTCTCCTCCATGTGGTTGTCCCTTTTTTTCACTTCCCCTTGCATTTTGGCTTTTTTTTGGGTTGTTTTTATTGTTTTTTGGTTTGTTTTTTTTTTTTTTCTTCTTTTGGGTGGGGGGGTTTCTGCTGTGGGTGTGTATGTGTGGGGTAAGGTTCTGACATTTCAATATCTAGCATTTATTAATTTTTCCCCATGTCATGTGGGAAAAAGTTCATCAATAAATGGTTGGTTTTTTTCACTTTCATCCATTCATTTTCACAGTGGCAGAAAGTGATTGTTGGAACCCCATTTTTTTGGTAGAGGAGACATTTATTCCAGAGTTCTTCTCCTAAACTTATTTCTAAGCCTCTGAACCACTCTTCCTCTTGCCTTCCTCTTGTCTTCCTGTACTGATGTAGTCCTGAGCTTTATAGGAGTTCATATAGATCCCAACAGTAAATTTTGGTGTAGCCTTTTAAGATGGCTCATTGTGGTTAGGCTTTTATGCAGGGGGTCGAAATCCACATCTGTATATTAACATTTAAGCCCCTCTCAAGGCTTTTTTCATCTGGCTTCAGAGATGAGAGAGAACAGTTTGGAAATCACATTATTGGTTGTTGCTGTTGCTTTTTTACCTCCTGGAAGCTATTAGTAAGTGATATTAATATAAATGGAAGGGAGATCTCCTTTTTGTGGGGATGTATCTTTCAATTTAGTGAAAATTGCTGACTTGGAGCCTGGTGTTAGAGAAAATGAAAGCTCTTCACAAGTTCTACATCGTGGCTTTGCAGGTGATAAACATGACAGATCATCCAGGCAGAACTCTCACAGTATTGTTCAAGTTGTGCAATTTATTTTTTATAAATCATTGGAGTGATTTTATCCACATATAATAGCTACATGTTTATCATTTTTAGAAAACAAGTGTCTGATATGCTATGATACAGCACCAGCACCCAGGACTCAGGTTAAAGAAAAATCTAAAATCAAATGCTTACTTTTGGGTAACGGAATTTCTGTTAGACCTGAGCACTGTTTCTTCTGGAGCCTGGTTTCTCAGTAAACACCTTCTGAATATGGCTTCTAATCAGGATTTGAAAATTTATCGGATCATTCTTTACCTTGTGTGAGAAGACATGGATCAATTTATTAGTTGGGATTTTTTCACCATCTTACACAAGAGAAAAGTCCCTTCTTTGCTTTGGAGTTGATACACAAGTTGTATATGGGAAGAGTTGTCAAGATGATTGTCAGTAAACCAGGCTAAGCAAGATAAGGTGTCTGTACAGACTGGTTTTCAACCCAGAGAATAAATATGAGATAGATTCAGCAATTCCATCTGAAAGGAAACATTTTGCTTGGAGATGGTTTCATGTTTTCTGAAGAAATTTTTCTTCCTGACAGCTCTGGAGGGCAGCATTGCACTTTGGATGACAGAAGGCTTGCTCTTAGCTCCTTCATTAATGGAAAAAATGAAACAGTGAATTAAATATATTTTTTTAAAGTATGTGTGTTTGGGAAGGGGTACAGGAACAAAATGAATCAAAGATAAACAAATCAAGGAAAAAAGTAAAATAAACACTAACCCAGAATACAGGATTGGGGTGGGGGAGGGGAGGAAGGTGTATTTGGTATTGGGTTTGTGCTGTCTATTCGTTATATATTCCTTCAGAATGTCTAGAGTACCAAAGAACTATCTTCCTGGATGGGCTATACTGGATAACCTCTTGAAATGGAAAACTACTATTATTTTAACTTCTCTGTGATATCTGTTAATTTTTGCCTATCCATCTTCTCACCTTGTATGTTTCTATACAGCCACCTGGGGTATTCATTTTAAGCCACAGCTGTTAAAGATTAAATTGAAAGCCTGTTTTGCCTGCAAGTAGCCTCTTAAAACGAGCTGCATAAACACCCTTTTAAATCCTGCAATGCCTCGTGAGACCTGTATTAACAATAGCCCAGGGCAGCAGGGAGGAGGAGGAGGTTGAAAGCCCTCTTTACACTGCTTTACACTACTGGAACCCAGAGGTTGGTAGCTATGTCTGTTTTTCTGTAGTTTTCATGTCTTTCTGTTTTCCTCCCTTTCTTCTTCTGACTCCCTTCTCACAGAGTGTAACATTGAATGGATTATAAGGTCTTCTATGTTCAATGGGCTAAGTGTATGCTGGGATAAGTGATGATATGCTGTATTTACTCCTTTGCCAATGTTCCTTAATTTTCTATAGTTCCTTAAATTTCTATAGTTTATTACCTCATTTGCCAGTAAACTTTTGTGTATTTTTACCTCTTGAGAATATTTATTGGAATTTTCTCCTCTGCACCTACCCAGAGCAAAAAAAGCCCCCTTGGTTTGCCTCTAGGTTTAAATGATTGGGTTGTTACAACAATCCAAAGGATGTTCTCAAACTTTCTGTAAATGAGTTAACATGACATGAAGCTGTGGCACTTCTGAAAGAGGTAATCAAAGTGTTCACAATCTAGAGGCAGGTCTGGATATGGATGCTCAAACCTATTTTTGCTTAAAGCCTTTTGTTATTGCTGCTGAAATTCACTACAGTTCCCTTCCCATGTGACACCTTTCTCTCAGTATCTGACTTTTGTTTGCCTCAGGCCATTTCATGGCGATATCCTCTTCACCTGACTCATAAGAATGTTCAAGTGCAGTTCAGGATTGCAATCATGGTGCTGTGGGAATGGCAGTGGAACAAGCTCCTGGGATTTGTGATGGTTGTTACGCTGTCCAGAATGTTGTCTTCATGGACATCAGTTCCATTAGTTTAATCAGAGTTACACAGGAGCTTGTTAAAGGAAACTCTTTTTTTCCTGAATAGACTTTTTAAGTCTAGAAAGCCATGGTCAACCCAATTCAGCAAGAGGACCTGGGTCTGGTACCTTGCGTGTCAGATGAGACCTGGATTGTTGACAGTCTCAAGCTTTGTGTTTCCTTTCACTTGTTCATGAAAAAAATTAATCCAGAGGTTAAGACATGTCCTGACATAATACACAAAATTGTTTGAAATTTCCAATGCTTTCTCAGGAAAAGTAAATAATTCCTATCCTGCAGTCAGCTCTACAAAGGTGTGTGAAAATTTTCACTAGGACGAGACTTTACATTTGAATAGCAACCTTGTCAATGTCACTGATTTAATTTAAATGAGAAGTGATTCTTTCCTCATATATTAAGGAAAGTTTTGGAAAGAAAGAGGCAACAGAGGAAATGTTTTTCTTTGGCCAAAGGTACAGTTTGGGCAGGGTATAAAAGACCACATGCAGATTAATTACTTCTGTTGAAATTTAGCTTGACTGAACAAGGTTTAATTATTTAATCATAGTACTGTCTTTAGCTGCTGAGGCCAGGAATACAGTGATTCTGTTCCCTTTCCTACCCTCCTGTGCTTAATTTATGTGATTTCTTGTACTTAACCCTCCTGCTCTCTGCATAGGAAGAGGGATTAAAATTTATTTCTTGGCATGATGTTTTATCCTTGTACCTTTTGTATGTCTCATGTCAGTTTTAACTGGTGGATTACATTCATTATGATTGATGGAGTGTTGTGATTTATTGAAAGCTTGGGCAGTTATTATTGTTTATTCACTTAAATTCCAGAAGAGTCTAGGAGATTTGAAATGGGATTAATAGGTTTATAAGGACTCTACAGAAATTATTTCTGGTTCTCTGTTTCAGTGTCTCTTCCTTTCTTTGATAGATGTTTTCCTCCCTTGAAAACTTAGTTTTATTGTGGTTTGATGCAAGCTTTAAATAACACCTTTCTTCTACTCCAAGCCTCTTCCAAGCTTGCATTAAAAGGACAAAAAAGCATCTTTTAAACCCAGTGAGACTTAGGAGAAGAATATTCTGAAGTTACAGAGAACTTTCTATGGACTTAGTTGGCCTGAAGGGTATCTGTCAGGCAGACATTTGAGAGGGTGCAGCATTTAGAGATGTGTAATTCATTGCAAGTGATGCTGCTTTGCTTTACTGGAGTGCCTGGTGAGCCCAGCTTACTCCTGTTTTCCTAAGGACACTGCTCATTGACCTGCTTGTAGATTGCCTGGCCATGTGGTCTGGTCCTTTTACTTGATGAAATATCAAAGTGTACTACAGCTTTTGTTTTTGAGTAATAGCAACACATAGTGTTCTTGTGTAACAGCTTACTTGTGCAGCTTTGCAACCCTTTGTGTTGGGTTTGGATGGCTTGATTTTTTGGTGAGGAGGGAAGAAACCAGCCACGGAAGTGATTTTTCTGTAGGGAGCTGCTAGAAGTTTCTTCCATGCCTGGCAAAGCCAATCACAAGCTGGCTCTGGAAATGTCACAGACATCTTTTATGAAAAATCCTTTCCTTAGGATTTTTCCTCCTGAGAAGTTGAGAGGCCTCAGGAACAAAATGTAAAAAATGGTTATCTGCTGCTGTGGAATGCAACAGGTGGATTTGTGATTGTGTGATTGGTCTCATGTAGTTGTTTCTAATTAATGGCCAATCACAGTGAGCTGGCTTGGACAGAGAGTCCGAGCCACAAGCCTTTGTTATCATTCTTTCTTTTTCTATTCTTAGCTAGCCTTCTGATGAAATCCTTTCTTCTATTCTTTTATAACATAAAATAATAAATCAAGCCTTCTGAAACATGGAGTCAGATCCTCATCTCTTCCCTCATCCTAAGACCCCTGTGAACACTGTCACACTAGAAAGAGACCTACTAGTATGTCAGTTAAAATAATTGGCAATGCCCCTGTGATGACATACTTAAAAAGGAGAAAGTGTGTGCAATTCCTTTCTTCCTCTTTCTGAAGGGTGAGGAAGGGGCTGCTAGGGTCCTGCTGCCAGGGGGATCATCCCACAAGCAGCCCCTTGGCCAAGAGCACGTGGCCAGGGCTGGCGCTGGGAGCACTCCTGTGGCCGGGAGCGGCCACAAAGCTGAAATCAGCATGGCCAGGGCGGCACCAAGGGGCAGCTGCTATCTTGCCACGGTGCTCAATGAACTTTATTTGCTTAGCTGCTTTTAGACAGCCATGCTGTGAACAGAAGGGGCAAAAATGGCGACAGCCACTCTTCCTTTTTGCTGCCCCAGATGAGGAGAGGAGCTGAATGGAGCTGGGGCTAGTGTGGCTCCCACAGTGCTGGTGGGCACCATGTGATCAGCAGCAAGAGGCACGGTAAGTGATTCCCTGATGCAGAGCCCGGATGAGATCAACCTTTCAGTGCTGAAAAACTTTTCAATTGATAGAACTTGATAATAAATGAACCTATAGACATCAATTCTCTCCTGAGTCAGAGAAAAGGAAAGGGTGAAGACACGTTTGCCGCTATAGGACATGAAAGAACACAAGCTCACACCGCTCTTTACAAGGTGAAGAAAACAGGGAAGTTTATTTTCTGACTCCAACATTTATAGTTTTCCAAGAGTGACAGTGGATTGGAGGGTGACAGTGCCACCTCTCCAATGACACTGGTCAAACCAACAGTCCATCAACTTTCTCCTCCTCCATAAAGGAATGCGAAACAACGAGTTATTTACAGAAAGTGTGTGAGAAAGTTCACTACAAGAATGTCAACATTAGAAGGCTTAGAAAATCTTAAAAAACCAGTGTGACACACGTGAAGAGAAAAACATGGTAACACTAAGGGCAGTGCAAAAGTGGGAGGGGGAGGTGCTACAAGCATTGGAGCTAAGATTCTTCTGCAATCCCTGGTGAGGAATATAATACAAAAAACTGTTTCCCTACAATTCATGAAGTGCATGTAGGGGTGCAGAATTTACCCACAGCCCGTGAGAATAAGGTAATGATTTTTCATGGGTGCTCTGGTGTTTGATCCACATCAAACTGTGACACCTATGTTTCAAAGTGTTGGTGCAGGTACCAATTTATAATTGAGTAGTTGTCTGCCCGCCAGTTGTCCTGAGGTTGTGCCTCCCAGCTGATCACATCTAACCCAAGCTGTTTTCCATTTTCCTGACTGTTTTTATGATACAGGGTTTGAACTTTGGATGCTGTCCCCCCCAATCTTTGGAAAGATCAGTAATGCTGTATGCAGAGCTTATTGATTCCTTAGCTGCTTCAAAACTTAGACAGAAGTGAACTAGATTTGCAGGCCATTTGTGAGTCAGGAACCAGAAGAGACTGAAGCAATCCAATTTCTGTGACACTTTATTAGTAATATTTATTGCACCTTGACTCATTCATCAAGCTTGCACTATGTTGATAGTTCCAGGGCTGTATCAGTCTAACAAGGCAAAATTTCCTTCCTCTGCTTAATATTTTGTTTTCTATTTACAACTTGCCTTTAAAACAAACTTTCTCATTTCATCAGCACAAGGGATATTATTGTTGCAATGATCATATTGATTGCATTTTATCTAACTTCCAGAGAAATGGCATTTTTAGCTAAATGGCAAAGCTTATTGATAGGATGGGACCTCAGCTTTCAAAAATACATACTTCATGACTGGATTTAGTGTATTCCTTCAGCATATCGCAGCTTTTCTTGGGACTCAGCCCAGTATGCAAGGCATAATTATTTTACAAATGAATACAGCATTTTCTGAAGTGATATATTGACCAACTATTGGCAGCTAGTACCTAAATATATCCCTTTACAGTGAATGCCAGTGAAAATATAAAGTACATACTTTCAAGTATGAGGTGAAGTACTACTCTCAGTATGAATTCATATTGCTGGGACAATAATCAGTCTGTTACACTGGTAAAATTCCAATCAGATTGTGTTGGAAGCAGTAATAAGATTTAGATGCCCCTAGGGCTCCTCTCAAAGCATGCTGGTTGGTGTCTGCCTGGTGACTTTGTTCATTATACAAATCCGTTAAAGCTCCAAGCAAATATTCTTTCCTCATGGGATGCTGATGCTGTGGGAAGGCAAAGGAAATGTTCTTGTGGAGGGAAAACCACTTACTTGGAGTTAACAGCAGTAAAGCAGAACTCTACTGGCAATGGGAAATAACTCTTTCTAACCCTCTCCCTTTGACTTCAGGGTTCTGGGACCTCTGGGCCTGTGTGTACTTTGGGTATACTGAATGGTATTAGCAGGCAGACAGAAATTCACTCCTGGCCTGTGAATGGACACACATCATTAATTTGGTCACAGCATGGTGGTTGTGCTGTCTTCTGCAGAAAAGGCCTATTTTGTTGTGCCTTTTTCCCTAAGTACCACTTTTCCACTTTCCTGATTAGCTTCACTTGCTGCTTGTTACCAGTTGATAGTGAAGTCCCACATGCATTTGGCAAGTCCACTTCTGGATGTCTAGGTAACCTTTTCTTGGCTATGGCTGCACTAGAAGCTATACTGGTATTTTAGGGCTGCAGTGGTTTAGAGATTTTCTCTAAACTCTCTTTACTTTTTTACATTTATTTTCTACTTTAAAAAATCCTTAATTTAAATATTTTACTATTGTTTGCTCGGCTTTAAAGAACTAAAAGATTTTGCACTGCAGATGGAAAAGCAGAGGTTATATTGGGGTTTACAGTTCTGTCCACACAAAATTAAATTGTTGCACTTAATTAAAACTGAATTTTTGTTTGTGGAGGTAATAAGTAGGATTTTTTGTCAGTGTAGCATATGTTTCTGGTTTTGCCAGGTCAAAATGTGATCTGGAGCAGAAGATGAAGTTTCTGTAACATAGAAGTTGGGGAAAATACATTAGACATTGGTAGATTTACAATTCTGGAAAGCAATAAAGAAGGTTCCCTGTGCATCGATACTTTTCTCCTGTCACTTAAACCCATCAAGGTTAAAAAGATTATCCCATCTGAAAGAACATGGAGCCATTTCTGCTATCCACATATATAGAGAGGGCAGGCAGCTGGGATGAGAATTAGAGGACTAGAGGCAATTCCCCTGCTCTAAGTAAATGGATAATATATCAGAAACTGGTAACCAGAGCCTGTAGCAAATGATGAAGTTTTATTTTAATCTTCTTCAGAAACTGTCCAGCAACTGAGCAGATATTCTTCTGAAAACTTTAACCAGAAACTAGCTTAATACTGGAATGTCATGGACTTTAATTTATAGTGGGATGCTGCTTTAGGACCTAAGCCTTATTTGATTGCTGGGTTGGTTTTGCTATGTTATATTTTGAGCTCAGATAGCATGGAGATTTTATAGAAGGAAACTTCTTTGTTCCCAGGGATTTCTGACTTCCTGTGACTTTCTTACATTCACCATCAGTCATTGAAGCGATTGAATCATGGACACCGTTGTGATGCAACAGAATTGCTTTATTAGGCATGAGTGAACTTTACATGTTTTTGCTGTTGATAATACAGCTGAGCAGGAGGCTAACCAATATGCTAAGAAATGGCAGAGCAGGATGTTTCTTGCTCTAGTTGCAAACACTCTCACACATCCCACAGCAACCTGTGTTCAAGTTGCCAATTAAAACATTCTCACATGAGTATTTATGGTTTGGTCATGATCCTTTGGTGTGCACCTTCTCATGCAGATGTTAAGGTTGAACAGTGGTCACATCTCCTCCTTCTTTGTTTAAAGATGAATTGGTCACAAGGGCAGCCATTGTTTGGTTTTGCCTTTTTGCTGACTTGGAACAGTCTCCAGAGGCAAAGAAATCAACAAGAATGACACCCATCCCCAAAGTGCCAAACAGCCGTATGCATAAATTCAGTCTCTTAAACCAAGTTTTTGGATTAAGCCAAGTAAAGTCATTAGCAAGTGTATCATAGAAATTCTGTGCAGATATGATTTGTAATGTTTGAAATTGTTTCCTAAAACTACCTCTTAGTACATTTATGATTTTATCCATATTTGTAGAAAATGCCCCCTTTAAATGAGCCTTTACCTTATCCCAGGAAGTTTCAGAACTGTTCCATTCCGTGCCCCTGTACCATAGGATTAACACAAATGTTAGCATCAGTGTCACAGTGAAGGCACAATCAGGTATTTAGGGCATCTTGTTTTTCTCCTACCCATAACAAAGCAGTCTCAAGGGCATCTAAGCATGCCAATATTTGTTGATCAATTACAGTTTGCATTTACAATTCCTCTGTGAAATTGCTCATTACAGAACTAACTTCATAGGCTGTTTTCACTGATTCCATTAAAGCAGCAATGGCAATAGTAGATACGAAGCTAAAATAGTAACAGGAGATGCAATAAATCTCTCAGTTAATTTGGATTTCTTTACAAACAAGCAGTTTAGATACATGACTCCTGATTCTCCTTCTCATTCCTGTGTAAAATCCATGGAATCCATATTTCTGCATGCCAGCATGGAGATAAGAGATAAGTAAAATTCCTTTCAGCTACATTTTCAGGGATGGTGCAGGAGGTGTACCTAGGGTTGATGGCTGTGATGCAATATGATTGATTACGAGATTCAACTGTCATATCTGTTGTTAATAAAAATGCATAAGGATGTGTTGTGCACATCATGGCATCAAGAGTTTTCATATAAATAGCATTCATCCAATATGTAGATGACACATCAGAATAACTCAAAGCCCATATTCGTAGAGGCAGGGAGGCGAGCATCAATCTCCAATGAATTGTGTGAGGGAGGGATTCACCACTGACATCACAGATCTGTGTGACAGACACCAAGAGTCCTCCTTTCCTCCAGCTAATGCTTCCTGAGCAGGAGTCACATCAAGTCTGGCATTGTTACAGATAAAATCACCTTGTGAGCCCCATTCTGACACTGATACATTAAGGGCATGTATATCATGTTGCTCAGGGTTTTCCACCCTACGTGGAGACCATGAAGTATGCACCAAAGGTGAGAGGTCTTTAAGTTTGCATATGGAAATATTATTTGGAGCTGTGGTGGTGTTTCTAGGGTTATGTGATGTGTTAACTCCTGGAATTTCAATTGCTTGTAACATTCTCTTACTGGTATAATTTTTTTTCAAATGCATGTGCAGTGTGAAAGGGGTGCAGGTGCTATCATTGTGAGTAGTTAAGCATAGGGGATAGGAATCTGCTACAAAAGTTTGATTTCCCTCAGCTGATAGCCAATCTGTGTCATTAGTAAATGATCCAGATGGAGGGAGCTATTTCCCTCCTAGCATTTTAGAGTTGTTAGTGGAAATGGGAATTTCTGGGTCTCACCAGGTTACTGGGTGAAACACCAGAGGGTCTTAAGCATGAACCCAGTAGATTTGCACGTTGACACCCACAACACAAGAGCTAAATAGTAAAACATAAAGCAAAGGTCTTGCTTTTTAGTTAGCCAATACAATGGCCATGTAGAACAAGAAGGTATGTGTGGCATTGGGTTCTGCCCCTACATACTACATCATTCTAGATGCCTCAGCATCCAGAGCATGCTGGATTACATGGGGGTATGTTATGTTATGTTTTTACTTCTCTTCCTCTGCTTCTCTGTTGGGACAGGCAGTCAGCAGGGGAACATCAGAGACACTGTACCCTCCAGAGAGGTTACTCCAACCAGATGGCAAAAGGTCTCCACCAATGGACTGCAGTGAAAGGTTGGACTGGGCCAATGGTCTCCTGTCAGCAGCCAGAATTTTGGGAGGAACTAGGGGGCATAAAATACAGCTGCACTACAAGCTGAGGAGGGCTCATTGGAGGGTTGTCTTTTGGGGGCTTTTTGAGACTGGAGTTTTGCCTTTGGATTTCTGAATCTTGTTTTTTGGGGGGTTTTTTGAAACTTGTGTTTTTGGGGTTTGGTGTCTGGGGCTTTTTGTGTCTTGTCTTTTGAGCTTTTTGTGTCTGCTCGCTCATTTGCTCGCTGCTCCTTTGACCTGGCCCTGGTCAGTTTTTTGTCCTTTTGCCTTGGCCACAACCTGCCATTTGGCTCTCTTGCCCTCACTGGCTCTTGCTCACCCTCACATCCGTCCTGCCTCCCTGTGCCCCTCATTGCAGCCCTGCCACTTCACCCCTGCGTCCTTGCCTGAGCCACCTGCGTCCAATCCTTCCTGCCTCTGATCCAGCCTTCTGCTGCAATCCTTGCTGTGACCCTGCCCAGAGTTCTGCACCTCCTGCATGAGCGCCCACTCACTCACCAGATGTCTGGCTGCCCTTCCCCATGGCAGCTGTGCCTGCAGAAGCTTCTCGGGACTCTAGCTGGTCAGAGTGACCCCGAGATATGTCAGAAAGTCTCTTTTCCCAGCCTGGCGCTCGAGGAAGGAGTCAGAACTCTTCAGTTCTTGATCTCAAGGTTGTTTATTATATCTTATCTATAAAATTCTTTCTCCTGTCCAGCTGAGGTCTGCTCAGCAAGACAGTCCGAGGCATTCTGCCTGCCCCTGGGGTGGTATCTTTTTCTACTGAAAACCATGTGTACAATGTTTACAATTACTTTCCAATACCTATCACCTGTGTTAGACAGCGAGCTTCTACTCTAAACCAATCTAAAAGTGCCACCATCATAGCAGAAGATGGAGGCCAGGAAGAAGGAGAAAGGCTGGACACGCCCAGATTGTTCCATCTTGCCCCCCCCCCCCCCCCTTCTAAAAACCCCAAAATCTACTTTTTCACCCCATGATAAATTCACTATCATTCTACTTAAACTGTCATGCCTTGCTGATCTTCATATAAGGTTTGTAATTTGCTCCATGGGTCATAATCAAAACCACAGGTGTCTTGGGCTCTGTGCCAGGGTCTCTGAGCCCCCTGGCAGGGGTCTTGGCAGTCCAGGACAGGCAGAGGGATGTCCTGAATTCCAACAGAGCCTCGCCTTTCCAAGAGCTGTTGTGAAGGCTCCGCAGCACACAGTGTGCACATTCTCTGTCTCATGGATGTCGATAGCACTCCCCAATCCTCTGGTGGTAATACCCACTTTTTCTCTCTGTCTCCTTTCTCTCCTTCCCCATTCTTTTTCCATTTTCCTTCCTCCTCTGTCTTTTCTAGGGAAAACTATTTTTTTTCCAGTTTCATTATCAATAAACAGTTCTCAGATACAATGTTTGTCTTGTTTCACCTAATTTCATTCCAGACCATCTATTTTTAAAAGAACTCCTCGCAGTTCCTCACAGTGGAATGCAACAATCAGTTTGCCATAATTGACAGGCTGTAAGTCCTCTACATACTACTCCAGTAGGCACATTAGGAAAAAGAAAATGCTGGCAGTCAGGACAAGTGTTAATAATCATGCCTGCCTGGGACATTGAAATGCCATAATCTTTAGATGAAGCAACAGTGTTATGATGAAAGAAGGCATGAGATTCTGAGGCCACTGTAAATGTCTGATTAAATGTGACTACCATCATCAAGCATTCAGCACAAGTGTTCCTTTCTGTTAGGGGACTTGGTAAGTTAGAATGGGAGCAAGTATGCATGACAAAAAATGGTGTACAATGAGAACAAATGAGAGATGTTAAATCCACAAGTAACAGGGTTACATCAGCAGTATTTACAAAGTGCAGAAGCATTCTGTCTTAGGTTGCAATGCAAGATGTAACCAAAAGTATGTATTCTATTACCATCTGTTGAAATCATGTGGGGCAGTGCTCTTTATCTTTTCCAGACCTATCCTCCCTCTGAGCAATATCTGCTGTTAATGGTCTATTGAGTGTCACTGCATGGCTGATAAAATTACATCATCCCATTATGAGATGCTCCACCCAGGGGGAGCAACAAAGCATTCCTACCTGGATATCAACCCAAACAGGCATATCTGTTCTCCACGTCAGTTTGAGCAGGGGATTTTTACATCAGTGGCGCGTTTGTTAAATTTGCTGCATTCACCGCAAGCATAATATTCCATTGAGAAAGTAAATAATGACCCCACAGCATAAATTGAGAAGGCAAAACAGACAGTAAGAAAGTTGCTGGGCGTTCATTCAGCCCCATGACTGTAAGAACAAATGCACTTTGTTTAGCGGCTTGATGCCCCCTGATGCTTTCCACTAAGGCATCAGCTGTTTTAGGAGGCCACTGTGGGGCCATGATGACTCTGAAATGATGGAAACATCTGCACCAGTGTCAAGGAAACCCATTAAAATTTTTCATTTACCTGTAGAGTTAGTAAGGGCTTTTCACTCATAATTTGTTGGAACCAGTGAACGTGGATGGCATTGGTGCTGCCAAACCCACCAATTCTGAGACTCACAGACCCCTGGGTCTGTGGTTAAGATATCGTCTGAGAGGGATAAGTCCAAACCTGTGCTCCTGTGGGTACTGGCGAAGAGAGAAGAAATTAAGACTCCTGGGTTCAGATTGCAAAGACCCTATTGGGTTGAGGGGTACTGGGTCTCATGCACCTCTCCTTGTTTCCCTGCTGAGGGATGTGAGGGTTACCATCTTTATCAAATTTAGACCTACATACTTGACTCCAGTGGTAACCCTTTCTACATTGTGCACATAGGGTGGGGGGCCCTACTTTCCTTTCTTTTGAGTGGAACAGCTTTTCTGTAAATGCTCTTCTTGTTGGCAGTTAGAAGACCAAGCACCAGAACATCAGTTTTCTTATCTGTATTAAGGGCTTGGGATAAGGCAGCAGCCAAAACAGGTGCACGGTATCCCTCTGTCCCCACATTCTGACAGGCTTTGATGTAGGCAGGTAAATTAGCATGCTCATTCCTTACAGATAGCAGTGCTTTCTGACAAGCTGCATTATCATTTTCAAAGGCTAGCTGTAATAAGAATATAGTAGCTGCTTCTTCATTTTCTCTTTGCCTGCTTATGGCCATCAGCAATCCATCAATGTTACATATGATTCTTGAGGGCCTTGCTGAACAGATGCAAAGGAAGAGTCCTTTCTTCTGAACTCTGGGACTCTTTTAAGAGCCTTTATGGGTACATTGGAGCTTTTCTGTAGCACTGCACAAGCTAGGTTAGCTTGGGCAGTCGGGGTAGCATATGTGTCTTGCCCCATTGAGACCCCCTACTTCTAAATCTTCAATATTATCCATAGTTTGTGCAGTAGCAAGGTCTTTCCCCTCTGCCAGCCACACTGTATATTGTGCTGAGGTTAGTATAAGTTTAAAAAGCATTTGCCAACAATTAGGAGGCACAGTGTACCCTTGGTTAACAGAATCAATCAATCCCATAGTGTATTCTCTTTGCAGTCCGTAATCTTGGACAGCTTTATGAACTTCTTTTATTAATTCAGATGGAGGTTATACATACTGAGAGGGTGTCTTAAGCTGATAATTGACCCGTATGGCCAATAACATGGGAATATCTCCCCTTTTTAGGGCCTCTTCCTGCATTTCTCTATTAATGTGGAATATGAATGAGATTGCAGTGGTAATTTGGGTAAAGGAGCCATAGGTGGAAAATTATAAGAATTAGCTAACACTTGAGCCATAGTGGGAAATGCAGCAGCTAAATTTGTTATGGGAGTTAAAGGAGGATAAAGATCAGGCCCCTTGTCAGGATCCATAGGACAAGGATCAAAAGAATAGCCAGGCTTCTGAGGGTCCTCATCTCCTAATTCAGCTGGTACTTCTGCATAGACATAGCTAATATTCAAATCAGTCTCTAAATTTAAAATATATGTGACAGGGCACTCACAAACTTTCTCAGAAGGCTGCAAAGCTTTTTAAGGAAGTATACACAGTTTTCCATGTAACTAACATATTGTCAGGGACTGGCTGTCTTTTTTTATTCTGTGCCTCTAATTCAAGCTTCTACCTTTTCCCACACTTAAGCATTGCAGGAACCGTGGGGAGGGAATACATTAGAATTACTATTTGGACATACTAATAAAACAGCTAACTTAACTGATGGGGTCTTAAATTCCTGTTCTCTTAAAATTCCTTGTAAAATCTCTAAATAAAACTTATGCTCATGAGACAGAGACTATCCCATAGTTCCGCATTCCCAGTCTTACCTGTCCTGTGGGTAGTGATGAAGGATGGTGTGACGGTGTTCACAGGGGTCTCAGGTTGAGGGAAGAGACGAGGATCTGACTCCATGTTTCAGAAGGCTTGATTTATAATTTTATGATATATATTACATTAAAACTATACTAAAAGAATAGAAGAAAGAATTTCCTCAGAAGGCTAGCTAAGAATAGAATAGCAAAGAATGATAGCAAAGGCTTGTGGCTTAGACACTGTCTGAGCCAGCTGACTGTGATTGGCCATTAATTAGAAACAACTAACATGGGCCAATCACAGATCCACCTGTTGCATTCCACAGCAGCAGATAACCATTGTTTACATTTTGTTCCTGAGGCCTCTCAGCTTCTCAGGAGGAAAAATCCTAAGGAAAGGATTTTTCATAAAAGATGTCTGCAATAGGATGGGGATCCCCTTTTCACAGAACCTGGTTTGAATGTAGTGTTGCTGCTGGAGATTCACAGTTCCTGCTACACATTGGATGCCATTTGTAGGGATTGGATCATGGACACCACTGTGACTCAACAGAATTGCTTTATCAAACATGCATGAGTTTTTTATGTTTTTATTGTTTACAGTGCAGCTGAGCAGGAGACCAACCAACATGCAAACAAATGGCAGAGCAGGATGTTTCTTGCTCTAGTTGCAAACACTCTCACACATCCCACAGCAACCCGTGTTTGTGATGCCAGTTAGAGCATTGTCTCATAAGTATTTATGGTTTGGTCATGGTCCTTTGGTGTGCACCTTCTCATGCAGATGCTGAGGTCAAACAGCGGTCACATCTACCGTCCTCTCTCCATGCCAGCCTGCTCAATGGCAAACAGGGGGATTGGTGACACACAGACCAGAGATCATGATTCTCTGTGGCTGGTAGGAGGTATATCCTCTGGGAATGACAGATGTGTGTAATGTAGGCTGCAAAATTTGTTGAAACTTCTGATGAATATGCCTGAAGTATTTGTCGATAAACCAAAAGGAACAAAGAGAGGGTGCTAGTATTAAAAAGTCAGACAAACATATATTTCAGTTATTACTCCCTTGATTCCTATGGGGTTTTGACATGGGAAATGGAAGCCTTCATTGGTGTGGTAAGATCTGTTTTAAAATTGTATTTTGAAGATGGCATACAAAAGGATTATGGGGAATAAAAACTGACCAAATGACATTAATTTTTAATCAAAACAATTGATCCCAGAGATCACTGAATTAATTTTTTTTTGTGGAACCCAAACTGTGAATAAACTCCATTAAAAAATCACTAATTAGATTGTGGGATTTTTTGTAATAACTCCTGTGATCAGGGAATATGTATATTTGCAGTAGTTTTGTAGATGCTTCTATGAGTAGGAGTAACAGCAGGGGGAAATCTGCACAAAGGACCACTGCAGATTTACTGCCTGGTACTTTTTTAAGTGAATGCAGCATTTTCCAAATCCTACTTCTTGTTTGTTTGGCAAAATGATATTCCAGTATCTCTTGGAAGGTGCTTGGTGTTAAGATTTCTGTCAGAGCTCAATTTCAAGCTGTGGCTCTGTATTGTGTTTCTCTGATGGGTCCTTGGGAGCTGATATTCCACTGCATGGTCCGTGGGGAGGTGCCCTGGACAGTGTAGTGCAGTGCATGTGGTTAAGCAGTGTCTTTCCTGTCTGAGCCCTTAAGATGCTCAATAACTCATATTGCTGGACATCAAAAATGCTCCTCTGTGAACTTGGCTATTTTAGACACAGGGAAAAGTGCCTGGTTGAGAGGGGCTAGAGGTTTTTTTTCCAAAGGGATTGCTGACTGGAGCCTGTATTTGATGGGGTACATGAGTGTGTACCCACTGTGTGTGGCAGAAAACCCAAAACTGCTGCATGGGACCAGAGAACCTTTGGAGAGGGGAGCCATGCTCACCTGACCCCAATGTCTTTGCTTCTGGGGGTGGGACTTTTTTGGATTTAGCTGTAGAAGGGTAGCTAGAAACCTGCTTGTACGTATTAAGATTTTGAAATAGTTCAGTGCTGTGGTTTTTCCTTCTAGATGCTGATTCTGGAGTGTATTGTGTGAACTAGCACTGATTGCTGCTTAATTATGTGTTAATAAATAAATTAACTACTCAATCATGATTTGATTTAAAACCTGTTGAATGAGTAGTTTTACCCTGGTGAGCAGCAGCACTGCATCTGGCAGAATGTGCTTGATCCAGGTACATCAGCAGTATTCTATAACTTGAGTGATGACAAAAACTGAAATTATGTTATCTTCCTCCCTGATTGCTGTAAAAAAATCCTTTTGTGGTCAGTTCTTGGCCAAAAAAGACTGTGCTTGGCCATACCGAAGCACTTTCTCTAACTTTTGAAAGACTTGGCACCCAATGGCTTATAAGTCAATCACCATACCTGAAAGTGTTGAGAAAATGTGCAGATGTATTGTTTAGGGACATGGTTTAGTTGTGGAGGAGAAAGTGCTAGGTTAGCAGTTGCATTTGATGATCTTAAAGGTGTTTTTCAGCTATGATACTTGAATGAATTGTAATGTATGCTTGGAAAGTGTCATTCCCAAAGTGATTATTGAACTTGTGCAAACAGAGCTAAAATCCACATAAGTTAGTCTGAACAAATCAGTAAGAGATTAAATTGCATAAATTGTTAACTGCTACTGATTTATTTCTTTGTTTCTCCTGCCATGCAGTTCAGAGTGCCTGGGTCATGCTGATGTATCTTTTCCTCATGTTTACATTTTCAGTGTGGTATTTATCTTGCTTTTGTACTGGTGAAAGTGTGCTTGCAGACTTACCAGCCACATCAGCCAGAATGCTGCACACATTTCCATGCAACGTGTGTACATGTATGTGTGATTCCACTCTGAACTGTCAGAGGCAATCAGCCAATAACAGTCTCCAAACCATGTTGTCTCTGCCATGCTATCACCTAATGAATGTGCCTGTAAACTTCTGCATAGTGATTTTGCTTATCTAGAGTTTTTGGCGTTTCAGTAAATTGATCTATTTTCTATTTGAAGCATTTTCAGCCATCTCCTCTTTTAGCCCAGCTTCAATGATGCAGAAGGTAAACTAAAATCCCACTCTTCAGCCCATGACATTGTAGTGGCAGGTCCCTTTTTAACTCTTTGCAATAGGAATGTTTGCTTTAGAGCTCTACATCATATTGAAGTCTATAGAGAGACATTCTTTGCCAGAGAGATTTATAAAAGGCATCATTTAGCTGCAGTTTCCAGTCAATATGTTTCCTTCTCACTGACACAAACAAACCAATAGTTTTAAAATATTTAAATACCACATGCTCTTTAAAAACAAAACGAATATTCAATCACTTGTAGCAAAAAATTTCAACTGAAAATTTATTGGAATGGAACAGCAGGACCTGACTGAAATTATTGATCAATTTTCTCCATTAAATCAGAAATAGCAGAAAAGAATGAAAAAGAGCAAGATGTGAATATCTGTCTATCTATCTATCTAGCTATCTATCTTTGGTAAGAATAATAGCAACCTATCAACCTTCAAGCTTTGTTGAAGTCAGGCCTACGAATCCCAGCAAAGTAGGTGTGGGAATGGAACTGGCTGGGATAAATAGTGGTTTAGCCTCGGTGGTATATACAGGAGGCATCAACCTGAGACCATGGGAAGTGGGATACTGAAAGGAAGATAGCTGGTAAGGTCATGGTGAGAAGAGTGTAGCCATGGGAGTTGGTATGTTAATGGTATGTTAATGGGATTACTCTATAATAGGTCATGTTTCTGGTTCTTGTTCTCAGTTGGTTCGTGACCTGTCACATATAAGGTCATGTTCCTAGTTTGCACTTGTGATTAAAGCCTTGCCCTCAGAATATCCCTATATATTGTTACACTTGCCACACCCCTTTGTCTTTGGATCTTTCCCCTCAGATTGTGCAGTTTCTATGTTTGTTATTTTGCTATTAAATGTGGGAATCCACAAAATCAGAGGGTTCTGGGAAAGCTGCAAAAGGAAGGCCTCAGAGACAGCAGAACTCTGATTAGAGCTAAGCAGCAGCCATGAGATAGGTCAGCAGAAAAATGATTTAAAAAGTAGAAAAGCAAGAACAAATAGAACAATGGTCTGTGTATTAATGCTTGTCTAGAATAACTCCCTAAGCAACAGAAAAGTTTATCTAGCAAGATATTAGGAAGGTTGAAGCTTAATAATGGAGCTCTGTGCATTGTGTTTTAAGGCTTACAAGCAGGTATTGTATTCGAAATAAGCAAGCATTGTTTAACTAAAGGTACGTGTGCTTATAGTGATTGGATAGAACTACTGTCAGTATGCTTTTGCTTGGTGTGATTGGTCAAAAAACTAATATAAAGTAAGTTGTAACATTAAGTTCTTTGTCTGCTGTCACAGACATCTTTTCACTAAAAATCCTTTCTTTAGGATTTTTCCTTCTGAGAAGCTAAGAGGCCTCAGAGACAGAATGTAAACAATGGTTATCTGCTGCTGTGGAATGCAACAGGTCCACCTGTGATTGGCCCATCTAGGATGTTTATAATTAATGGCCAATCAAGGACCGAGCTATCTACCTCTGGCTCTTCTCCAGAGTCCAAGAGAGCTGCCTTTGTTATCATTCTTTTTTTGTCTATTCTTAGCTTAGTTAGCATCTGAGAAAACTTGTCCTTCTTTTTCTTTTTAGTATAGTTATAATGTAATATATATATATCATAAAATAATAAATCAAGCCTTCTGATCATGGAGTCAACATTCTCGTCTCTTCCCTCATCCAAGGACCCCTGTAACACGGCCTCAGGTAAGTCTAAATTTTGCAGTAGGAGAGCAAGAAAGTCATCAGTATTTTTGTAATGAGATTTTAAACACTGATCACTCTGATCCTTCTGGTTAGTTCCCAGAGCCCTGTGAGATACAGAGTTTAACATACAGCTAATTAAAACACAGTCTTCAAATAGCTTCAAATAATCAGTTGGAGAAAAAAAAAAGAACGCAGGCTTTTTTGTTAACAAGCTTAATTCCAGAATCAACCCCATGAAACCATTTACACAGGTCTCATTTTTCATACCCTACACAAAAATATTCTCAGAGGCTTAAAAATGCTTTAGGTATCACATGTTCTTGTAAACACCCTGTAGAAAACCTAAGAGCTTATGGAGTCTTTCAAGAAACAAAACAGTGACTCTACTTGTCACACTCGGGCTTGCTATGACCACAAACCCAGTCCAGCCAGGGAGAACATGGTAAAAGTAGAAGGACAGGAAGGATGAAGTTGCCCAAAGAATAAAGAAATTTAATATCGCCAGCCAGGGTCTGTGTTCAAATCACAAATGGAACGGGACTGCTGTGGAACCTGCCTTGAGCTGTTTTAGTTTCCAGCATCAGTCTCATTACATGGTTATGACAATGGGAAGATGCCACCAGCTCACATCCTAGGCAGCAGACTGTGACCGTGGCCACAGGGGTTTTCCAGTGAAGGAAGAGACAAGAATGTTGACTCCATGATCAGAAGGCTTGATTTATTATTTTATGATATATATATATTACATTATAACTATACTAAAAAGAAAAAGAAGGACAGGTTTTCTCAGATGCTAACTAAGCTAAGAATAGACAAAAAAAGAATGATAACAAAGGCAGCTCTCTTGGACTCTGTCCGAGATAGCTCGGTCCTTGATTGGCCATTAATTATAAACATCCTAGATGGGCCAATCACAGGTGGACCTGTTGCATTCCACAGCAGCAGATAACCATTGTTTACATTCTGTCTCTGAGGCCTCTTAGCTTCTTAGAAGGAAAAATCCTAAAGAAAGGATTTTTAGTGAAAAGATGTGTGCGACACTTACCTGCGTCAAAAATCACCAAAGTGGTTTTTGAGCAATTTAAACCAGGTCATAGAATAGTTTGGGTTGGAGGTTATAGAGGTTATCCAGTCCAACCCCCTGCAATAAGCCAGGGGTGTCTTTAACTAGACAAAGCTACTCAGAGCCCCGTCCAGCCTGATCTTGATTTATGGTGAGTGTCAGAGATATGACTTCGCTGAAGTCTCTCCGATCTTATTTGAAAGAAGATAAACTTTGTCATGTGACCACATAATTTTTCTTTTTCTTGCTCTTGCCATCCTTCTCAAAGAATCATTCCTGATTTAATATCACTGACACTGAGAACATGTATGCTTTTTACATTGTCTAGTTGTGTTTTTGTTGAGAAACAACAAACAATGTCCACACTGGTATGTGAATGTGATGTGTTATATATAAATATTTTTAGGTATTATTATTAAAGGAATATTTACAGGCAGCTTCAAACTGGTCTCAATGCGATGGAAGTGTTGGGGGACACCTAAAAAGAGTATGGAAATGGTAGAAAAGAGAAGGGAGAGGGCCAGATGATGCAAACTAATTTGTCACCAGACTTCTCTGGTTCTGTTTCTTGGGGTGAGGGGAAATTGGTGATGTTTGATTATTATTTAAGTGGTAATAGAGTACATTGCTGCATAAAATACATGGACAGAAAGGAAAGAGCAAATTATCTTGTTTACATGGAATGGAGCCCTGTTTCTAATTTTTTCTGCATTTGGGAATAAAAAAAATTAGATTTTTCTCTGTATTATTGAACCAATATATGAACCATTGAAGTTGCCCTACATTGTGCAGATGACAGAGCTAGTATAAAACTTAGGCAGTCACAAACGATTTCTCTTTCTCTTCTTGCTCAACTTTTCTCATGTTTGTGAGTGCCCAGTGTTTTCCAACTCCACCCCCACGTCAACAGCAGTAATGAACATCGCCTCTTTGGAAAGCAGAACATAGATGCTGTCATTAGCATCATTTAGGGACCTCCTGTTGTTTACACCTTCATTAATGGAGGTGCTGGCAGTACTGTGACAAGATGACAATTTATACCTTATTACTGATTCTGCTGTAAATGGCCACTGAGGCTGAGCCCACTGTGGTTGTTCTGAGGATGACAAGAAGGCAGCACTTCTCTTCATGCTTCTCAAGCAGGCCTGAATTGGCCTTTACAGGTTTCACCATTAACGTTTGCCTTGGAGTGCATAAAAATTCATTATTACACGATCAAAACCAACTTCTTCCCTTTCCCTTCCTACAGAAGAGCATTGTGTTCTGTTTGCTTTGCTTCCTTTATTAATTTACTGCTGTTCTTCCCACCTGACCTACCTCTGGCTCTTCTTCTTCCTGACTATCCCACTGCGGGTGTACGGAGTGCTCCTTGCTTTCAATTTTCCTTCTGGCCAAATTACTGCTGCTTGGAAATTTTTTTTTAACTGAGCTCTGTTGTTGCTGCAGCCCAAATTTGCTGCACAACATATACAAGCCAGTAAAGGTGAACAATTTCAGTGAGCCAAGGCAGGTTCTTACCTACTTGCAGCTCAGCTCCTTGAACACCTGGAGCAGTCAGTGCTCATGCAACTGGCAAGCAGCTTCTCAGGCAGGCATTCAACACAATATACAACTTGAACCACGTTTTCTGAGGAAAATGGAACAAAAGCAAAGCTGATTTGCTTTTTTCTAGTGTGGAATATGAGATTTAAGAACTTCCTTCTTCTGTAAAGAAAATGCCCTAAGATTAAGCTGGTGGAAAATCAGAATTTGGAATGTGAATTCTTGTGAAATTGAGAAGATTCTTCATGTGATTCTTAGGAAAATCTTCACCTCTGAATTGATTTAAACAGTTCTGTGTAAGAGCAGACAGAGGAGGCTAATGTGATACAGGTTGGAAGTAATAATTACATCAAAAAAAGAAAAAGCAAAATTTCCAATCCTGTTTTAGAAAAAATAGCCTGATTATCTTAGCATATACTTAGTGCAAGTGTATGCCCTTAGTGTCTGAATGATATCTACATTTTTTGAGACTGAGCAAAATTTCTTGTTTGCCACTATTTCTCTGAATTGTTCCCATGACTACTTTTTTCAAAGCTAACAACTGTTTTATTTCTGTGCACATGAAAATTTCTATCGATTAATCAGTTATTGTTTGATTTGGAGTTGTATGATTAGTTTTACTTGAAAAGAAGTGGGAAAAGGACCCGAAAGAGTTTAGGATTTAACTAAGCAAGTGCAAGGAGAGTTAATCAGTGTCAAGAAAATGTCACAGACATCTTTTCACTAAAAATCCTTTCTTTAGGATTTTTCCTTCTGAGAATCTAAGAGGCCTCAGAGACAGAATGTAAACAATGGTTATCTGCTGCTGTGGAATGCAACAGGTCCACCTGTGATTGGCCCATCTAGGATGTTTATAATTAATGGCCAATCAAGGACCGAGCTATCTCGGACAGAGTCCAAGAGAGCTGCCTTTGTTATCATTCTTTTTTTGTCTATTCTTAGCTTAGTTAGCATCTGAGAAAACCTGTCCTTCTTTTTCTTTTTAGTATAGTTATAATGTAATATATATATATCATAAAATAATAAATTAAGCCTTCTGATCATGGAGTCAACATTCTTGTCTCTTCCTTCACCGGAAAACCCCTGTGACCATGGTCACAAGAAAAATCTTCTTTGGTATGTTTGCCTGATGTGGCATACATGAAAATCGACCAGAGCTCTGAAATTCTACTTCTTTCTCTTCTCTTACTTTGAGTAAAAGTTTTCTGTCTAGATCAAGAGTGTACAGTTATATTTATTATTTATTTTCATTAAAAAACAGTTATCATCAGCCCAGTGGTTTTTGTAGTAAATGTGAGAAATTAATTTGTGCATATAAATCCTTTCCAAACTAATATTTAGTAGATGGTACAACTGGTTTAAGTAAGTCCAACCTATAAGATTAATCTTCCTGTATAATTAAGAACAGGGGGCTTTAAGTTTAGACTTTGAATATTGATTGAGTCTTGTAGGAAATGACTTACTAATCAAAATGCAATAATCTCAATAAATAAATTAACAGCTTGTTTGGAAACTTGTACACCAGTCAAGTCCACACTGTTACAATTGTGTTGCATTGTTTGTAAACTGGGATGTTTTGGACAAGCAATTCCAGCTTCAGTTAAAATAAGCCTGTCTGTGTTTTTCATTTTAAAAATGAAATTTGCTTGTGTGCTAGTAATTGCTATAAAGCTGTGTCTTATGCAACATGCCTTGTGCTGTGCACTAGGCAAAGTCCCTCTCATAGGTAGCACATATTTGTTTAAGAGAAAACTAAACACTCTTCCTTTTGTTGTCTTTGAAATGCTTATACAATTTACAAAATCTGCAGTCAGATATTAGAAAGAAGGCATTTATACAAGCTGCCACTGACCAGTTGTACTTGTGATACATGCAGGAAACTCCAGGGGTTTGACGAAATCTGTGTACACAGCACCACAAATTTACATCTTGGAAAGACTGAATTTCACCATTGCTCAAAGCAATGTAAGGATCTTATATATTTATATTCACTGTTGATATTACACATTTATTTTGAGTATACATGAATCCTCATGTTATCTTCATCCTATTATCCCAATGTTTGAATGCACAAAATAGATCAGTATCTCTTGTTTTCAGACCTTTTTTTTTCTTTTGTGGTAAGTGAGACTGGTCCAAATATGACATAAAAGTTTTATTCAGATTCAAGGCTGTTTTTGGAAAAAGAATGGAAGCCATCATCTAAAAGAATGCAACTATCAGCAGACTTTTAAAAAATAATCTGATTTCTTTTATGCAATTTTCTCACTGCTTTCCCTTGTTCAGTTCCCTTTGGTCCCCTACCTTAGTGAAAGTGTTTCCATTGAAATAATTTTTTACTAAAACATTACAACACGAAAAAGATTCACCTCATCTTCTTTTATAATTACCAGTTTTGCAATTCTTGGGGAAATTTGGCTTCACAATCTTGCTGTTTCTGCCTGAACTCTGGTGAAAATTTAATCTTTGAGGCCTCTTTTGCCGTCTGTGCCTTCAGCTGAGGGAATAAAAACTTGCTTAGATCACAGCTATTGGTTTGAAAGCCCGATGCTGGCAGGAATGGGGATTCTGTGAGGCAGTAACAAGTTGGGAGGGAGAGACAACATGTAGGAATTTATTCCTTTGAAGGACAGAGTGTCAGCAGGACACACCTTTACTGTTCTGTGCTTGATGTGAATAAGGTACCTGTTTTGTGGGTTGTGCAACAAGTCATTACAGTATCTTTTGCAAGTATGTCAGCGGTTAGCCAGTGACCCTCACCTTCTGCTTGCAGGAACATCATCAAAACCAAGCTCCCTCCGTTCCAGCTGGATTTAGAGCTGATAAATCAGCACACACTTTTCACCCAGATGAGGTGTATTTTGGAAGCCAGCCTGGAGCCTGCGGTAACACCTAATGGCCACATGCAGCGATCCATGCCACAAGCACAATACAAAATTCCTCTTTTAGAAGGAAACTGAAATAACCCCTAGGCATTAAATAATCCTTGCTTTGTTTGTAATTTAACTTGGAGGCATGTTTTTTTATCTGTTCTCCCTTCAATGTTGCAATGTCTTGTTTCAAAGGTAAGCATGTTTCCCTTCCTCTTTAATTACAGATCATTGTAAAGAAGATATATGGGAGAGCTGAGTGCAAGTTTCTCATACGTCCAAGGTTTTCAGTGAGGCTGAAGATTGGCCTGAACATGAAGAAAGATTCTGAAGCATGCTTATTTTTAGATCTGCTTGTACAGCCTACAAGCTAACTAAATTCAAACTTTAAAAGAGCTCTATAAAACTAGTAAAGCTGAGTATAGAGGTTTTAGTTCTGCTGTTCTGTTCCAGTAATTTTTAATGAAACTTGGGAGCAGGTAATTTACAATAAAAGAACAATAGATCTGAGAATAATGAAAATATAATTCACTATAATTGTATCCAACTTAGCTGAAAGTCTTATTATTCGTTGTCCAATTGATTAAATCAAAGATAAATAATAATTGTATCATTTAGGTTGTTTCTGAGGAAAGGTCTAGACTTTTTTTGGTCTAAATATTTTCAGAATTATATGTAGTGCAGCTGTGGGGAAAAGGCTCCAAGTCCCTCCAGGCTGTTCAGAACATCCTTGATTCTTCTTTAGTTACTCTAGCACACAACGAATCAGCTGCTTTCCAGACCTGATTTGATCTTGGAAAAGTTAAGTAACCAGTTGAAAACAGCACAGTGTCTTTGGCAGGGCAGGCTGGCTTCAGCTGGATTTGGATATAGCCCAAACTCCCATCCAGAAAACCCAAAGTGTGTAAATAACTTATGGAGTCCCAGTCGCAAGAACTCTGCAGAGAAATCTCTTTTTCATGTGCATTTATTTTTTCATCCTGAGCAGTGACACCTATTGTCTTAAAACTTGTTCTTGTAGTCATTTCCATGGAAAAACATCTCAGTTTATCAGTGAGGAAGGCAGAGTAGTTGTATTAATCAGAGACAATATGCTCACTAGTTTAGGAATCTGTGTGAGATGTGGACTGTCTAGTAAGACAACAAACAGAAGTTGACACACAGTTTACAGTTTCACCACCATTGACTTCTACACCCTGAGTCCCTTTACAGAGTAAAACACTAAACCAAAGTTGGTGGAACTGACCTGAATAGAACCTTCTTCTTCAGACTTGAAATAATAACTTGAAAGGATTGCTCTGTGAGTATGGATCTGAGAAGAAAACAGTGCTGGAACCCAGACATCCAGTGCTGTTGGAGCCAGTTTTCTCTGACAGTTGTGCTGGAGGCTGAGGCAAAAGCTGCTCAGGAGAGAAATTGGAAGACCTCAAAAAGTAGTAGAGTCATCAGTGGGTAATAGAAAAAGAGAAAAACTGCTGGGAAAAGCTTGAGCAAAATACAAGGGCAAGGGCATTATAAAATTTGAGACTGAGACTATGGAATCTGATATACCAAGGATGTCTTACTTTTTTGATAGAAAGAAGGATGAAGACTTTTCTTCTGTTGGAACTGAAGACATCCCATGATACCAAGATGCAAATACAGGAAAACAAGGTTTTTAGCAACCTTGTCTAGTGGATATTGTCCTTACCCATGGAAGGGCCTTGGAACTAGATGTTTAAGGTGCTTTCCAACCCAAACCATTCTTTTATTCTATGATAGCATCTTTTCAGGGATGGTAAAAACATGGCTATGTCCATCAATGACCATGGCTATGTCCACAGTGTGACCTGAGCTGGAGAGGGCTGGGAGTTAGGAGAGGGCAAGGGGCTGAGACTCATATGTTATGCAGAAAGTGTTTGTATTTTCCTTTGAGAAATTGTGGGCAAAACCTTGGGTTCATGTGCAAAGAAGTCACTGTGTCAGTGGGCCAAATGCACCGCACATTGCCCTTGTGGAGGAAGCTGAAAAGTTGAGTCTATAGGAAGTGGAAGTTTTTGGTGCAGCCTGACCCTGCAGTGAATGCAGGATGTGTCACACTCACTGCACAAATGACAGTGGCCATTTGTCTGGGATCTTATCTGAGCTCTTGGACATCCAGTCTTGGGAAATGCACCAGGAGCTGCTAAAGCCCCTGTGTGCAAACAGTGAGTTAGCACATGGAGAGTATCTAGGACAGACCTCTGCAGATTTATTACCAGTTTATTCCACACTTTCCCAGGTTTTTAGAGGGCCATTTAAATGTGGGACGAATTTACACTGAGAGACTGAAACTAATATATGCATGAAATCTTCTTTTTCTAACCACTTTCTTTTAATATGGACAATTCTGGAAGAGCAGGAAATGGCTCTAATTAGCTGAGCATCAGTGACCTAAAAAGTGTGCTTGCTTTGAGAAGTGAGAGGTCTTTCCAGTCATCTGGTGAAATGAATTTCTCACTAATTGTTCCACTTCCCTGTTCAGGTCAGACCTGTAACAGTGTTCATCATATACTGGCACATTTTGACATGGTGAGGATATGGTATAATTGTGTTACTGTCCTCCTGTTTTACTCCCTTCTCCAAAGTGAATGAACTTTGCTGAGGTCTGTCCTGTAGCTTGTATCTGGCAGCTTTCTTGACACTGACCTTCTTGCTGAAGTATATATATATATATATATATATATATATATATATATATATATATATATATAAAAGAATATAGAATATGTGTGTATATATATATATATCCCTGACTAACAGGGCTACACCAGCAAAAGTGGGGAGAGAAGGCTTGGCCTGGAGACAAATGTTCTAGAAAGCACTGTGTGCAGCAGTGTGGCTCATTTGGTCATTTGGCTGAGTTTTAAGGAGAAATTTCTGCTTTCAGCCCAAGAGTTCACTTGCTCCCCTGTGCCCTTGTATTTTAGTACTTATGTTAGAACTGTGGGAAGGTTACTAAGGAAGCCCAAGGCTGCAGGGTCTGCACCACACTGGGCAGTCTGCACTCAGGGTAGTTATGCTACTTTGCTTTTGGTAGGAAAGCTAACAGGATTGAATTTCTTTATGAAGCAATCCCTTTGGATTTTAATTAAATGCATGTGCAAAATTGGTTTAAAACATCTACTAGATAAGAAGTATATATGTATATATATCTAGTAGATATATATATACATATATCTAGTAGATGTATATATATATATATATACACACATATATCTAGTAGATGTGTATATATATATATATATATATATATATATATATATATATGGGCTTAGGCTGTCTGTATCAGTGGGGCACTGAAGATGGATATTGCCGGGTTAGAATGGCCTGAACTGATTTTAACACAGTCAGTTTGTGTGCTCATTGCATTCTAGTCCTAGCACTGCAGACTTGGCAAAGATGAGATTTTTGCCAACTGCATTGCTGGTTTACAGGACCAAAGCCCATACTCCCTCTTTCCCCTGCTGCTTGGAACACTCAGGCACTGGGTACTCAGCTTCTTTCTCTCCCTGGCAGCCTCTTTTCTCCTTGTGATATGACCATGCTGAGGCAGAAAAATCTGTGCTGGAGTAGTATTGTTTGTACCAGTTCTTGTTCTCCTGGCATGGTTTGCAGCAGATTTTTAAGTTCTTCTTTATGTCTGACATTGAAATAGGCCAAATGTTTTCTCTTAGATAAGTTTGCCGTACATGTGATAGTGAGGTTTTCTCTGGATCAGGGCATGAAGAGAAGATTAAAGAAGGAACATGGTAATTTGTGTTTCTCTATTTACCACACACAGGGGTTATTGAAGTGTACAGTGCTGAATGCCATAAACTTCAACATGCCACATGCTACCAGGTCAATGATATGTATGGTGGGCTGAGCTAAAATGCTCACTTGCTGAGTTCTTCCCTCATCTTTGCTGCTCTGGTGGGAGCAAAACCAGCAGAGACACCTCTTCTTCCTCCTTCATACAACAATGGTGAAAATGAGTCCTGAAAATTTGCAAACCCTCTGTATTATGGAAACTGCACTTGCTTTGAGGAGAAACATTAAATGCATTTTTGCATTTAATGGCTCTGACTCTGCTCCCAGAAGTTATAGAAAAAAATATGTCCACAGCAGTAAGTGTTGTCACTGTAAATGATCTCTCCTCCTCTTTCCTCATATTTCACCACCTCTCACCAAGATGATAGAAGCTGCCATGCAGTCTGATTTTGTTTTTGTATAGTTTTTTGTGTATTTTTTCTCTTTCATAACAACTTGTTTGTAGATACTGCAGTGTCATGGTTATCAGCACACTATTCAATGGGGTTTGGCTTCAAGTGTAAAACTGAGCCATAGGTGTATTTGTGAAACTTTATCTGGCTTTTCTTTAATCATTTTAGTAGACTCTTAACTGGATTAGTAGTGCTGACAATAATAGTAATTAAAAAAAAAGTCTGGTAGTGAATTCTTTTTCATGGCTTCTCTTGTCAGTATTGCTGGAAATAATTAATCCACAGTGCTGAGGTAAAAATGACTGACTTAGCACTTACATAGTGATTCTATCCTCCACTCTCCCCAACATTAGCTATCTATAAGTTTGAAATGGTATTATTCTCTCTTTGGTCAGCAAATAATTCATTTTAATGTACTTTGAACCTCCTGGAGAGGGATACACTGTTTAAAATTGTCATTGGAAAACAGTACTCTGTCATCCACAGCACGGTGTCTACGTTTGGTGTCCTGTGGCTGCTGGCAGTGATGCTTCTGCAGAAAGCTGGGGGAGCTCTTAAAAATAAGTACTGAGAGCTCCATTCTTTGCTAAGTGTAAACTGGGACCAGACAAAGATTAGCAAATGTCTTTTAGGGAGTAATCCTAATATTAGGATGGAAATACTTGTTCTGGTGCTCCTGATACAGACTATCCCCAGGGATTGCCTCCTGCCAAAATGCTTTTCTGAGATGGATTTGGCCTTGAACTGACTAGATGACAGCTTTTAGGTGTTTGCATCTACTCTTTTTGATTATGAATAAATGTAATACAAGGTGATTCCCACTGCACTACAAACAGGAACCATAAGAATCATCTCCAAGCTGATTTTTGGATCCTTTGCCAAATACATTTGGGCTGAGAACTGAGAAACTTCCAGGCATGAGAATAGCCTCCCTGAGATTTGGGCACAAAAGCTTAACCTGCTGGTGTTATTGATTACTGTGAAAAACCTGAAAAAACCTGATTGCTCTGTTGGGGTTTTTTGCTTCTTTAGGCCTGTATAAATCCAGCCCAGTTTACCAGATAGAATATGCTGCAGGTTTTTAAATTCATCCTGGTGTAGGGTTGCTTTTTTCCCCTCTTTGTTTACTGAAACTGCACAATAAGTACAAGAACATACCCATATCCCCTTGGAGTTTAGATAAAACTTAAAAGAATGGAGTCAGAACCATCGTTCACCAGTCACTGATATGATCAAGCTTAAATAATTTGCTGCCTTACTGTGGAGTTGTCCCCATGTGAGATTATTCTGAGCCTGGTCCCTAGCTGTGCACTGGCTGTTTCTTTGTGGTTTGTTGCTAGTAAGGCTCTATCTTTTGAGAAACTATTTAGATGGCAGAGTCTCTGCCTGGTGGGAAAAGGTTTTCAGTGCTTGTCTATTGATGTTACGGTTTTGTTGCAGTGGGAGAATGAAACAGTGTGCATGTTTATATGCTTAGAAGCAAAGAGAGGTCTCCTTTTCTCTTTTTTCTTAAGGTGTTGTATCTTAAAGGTAAGTAAAACAGGAAAAGAACAAATTTATTCTCAGAGTTGGAAACTATGAATTATTTATCCTTTGGAAGCTTCCACTATCTCTGCATGAAAGGAACTCCTATTATTATAAGCAAGTGTTTCTTTCTCTGCATGTCAATAAGGGAGAGATCAGAACTGACTGATTTTTGTGATGCCTTTTCTTTTAGAGAGCTGGACAGCTTTACCTGGTTGACATTAGAAGCTGTTTTTAAAACAGCATTTAAAACAACCTCTAGCAAGTTGTTAGATTTAATATTAATGTGAGATTAAACCTCTGCTAAAATGTCTATGAGAACTAAAAGGTTAAACAAATCCTTGGAGGTGTTTGTGTGACTACATAACTTAAGTTCTTTGTGTATCAAATTGCTTTTCCCCATGTATCCAAAGTTTTTAATGGTTGGGTTTTTCATTCAGAGATTGTTTATTATGATTCTTGTCTTGGATTTGTGTTTACATAAGATAGACCACTTGAAAATTAACATACTGCTCTGGAACATGCCCACCATCCCACCCTGGCACTTCTGTCTCGGCTCTACAAATGGAATGGCTTTTTTTTGTGCTTGTGATAAGCAAGCTCCACAGACCTGATAGATGCTGTATTCCCCAGGGGGAAATCATCACCTCAGCACTTCTCTCTGGTTTTCAGTGAACTTTGGGGAGTGAGGTACAGAATGACACTACCCCCTTTTACTGCATTTGGACATCCCCTGCATATTGTGGCCAGAAAAACACTTTTTTTGCTTAGATGTGTAAGGTGAATGTAGTCATGTTCATTATTTTCTATCATTTAGTCACTCATTGTAAGTTGTTATAAGTAATGTCCTGAAATCAAAGTTATAGGCCAACAAAATATTTTCTTGGGATATGTTGAATTGTTGGAACTGGTGTGTTTTTTTCTGTGGTATTTGTAGAGGATCAGAGTTCCTGAGCTGGGAGTAGAGTGTTACAGGTAAACCCAAGAGTGGAAAGCCTGATTTACACTGACTTCACTAAGGTTACCCTCCAGGTAATGAAACAATATAATTTGTCAAATGTGATAATTTTGGAGGAAATGTGGTTTTGTACAGTCTTATGTAAGGATGTTAGCTTATAGGAGCTCCTCTTTGGAGGTATGAAATAAGACTTCTTTCCATTTTGTCTCCTAAATTTTAGTAAACAGAATATATAAATGATTCTGTGATCACATAGTGGAAGAAACTTAGCATACACAAAAGCCTCCAGCAGACTGGATGCCCCTGTCCTGGCCATGGGGACACCTTTCCCCTCTGATTTTAATATGATCACAGCATCACTGTCTGGCCTTTTTGGTTTTCACATGATGGGTCCCAGCACCACCTCAAGGTTTTTCTTGAGGTCTTGCAGGGATTCAGAAGGTGGATGCTCCTCAGGACTGCAAATGGGTGACTTCTGTGTATCTGGAAGAAATACTGTGGCAGTGACAGGCACAATGTCACTGGTTTTACCAGGTTCAGCTCCCTCCTGCAGCAAAGGTGTGGTGGCCTAGATGCCAGCAAGTGGTATTTAGGAAGTCTGGGGACTCCTGGGCATGCCCTTAATTTGTAAAGTTGTGCCCATATCCTTTGCTTCCCATCTCTCTGGATCCTGCCTCAGCTAAAGTAGAGGGCAGGTGTTCCTTCAGGTGTTTCAGTTTCAGTTCCAGCTGCAGAATGTACATTTACAGGCCCTGTGAATTTCTTCTTCTCTGAACATGGTGGTTTGAGACATATTAGTCTTGCTTTCAAAGCAAAAGCAGTCAGCTTAATACTTACTTAATTGAAATATTTAAGAAATGAGAAAAATAAAAATTTGTTTTGGATAGGTGGAATGATACAATCTCTGTCTGTCCCAGACATCTTCCCCTCATTGAGAGAAACAGGGCCCTGTGCTACTTGTCCTGTTGGGAAGTTTTTGAATCATTGGCCCTGGAAGCGTTCAAAAAATGTGTGGATACGGCCCTTAGGGTCACTAAAACTATGGTTTAGGAGTGTACTTGGCAGTGCTGATTTAATGGTTGTACTTCATGATCTCAGACGTATTTTCCAAGTGTAACAATTCTGTGATTCTGTCTGGGCTTCTGTTTTAGGACAGCTATAAGCAGCACTTCGAGTTAAACTTGCAGAAAATGTTATGGAATAAATCCCTCCAGTGACCACCAGCCAAGTAAGTGAATGCCCTGGAAGTTTTAATTCTGCACCAGGCTCCTTACCCAGGAGGCTCTCCATCTGTAATTGGATATTCTGGTCAAGACCAGGACTTTTATGTTATTCTGCTGAACCAACATTATACATCTGCTGTTACCAGACCCAAACAGTCTTAAATGTCACTAGTAAGGGCTGCCTTACTTTTTGATGACTGACTATGACAAGTCTAAAAAACCTCCTGCAGCTTTTACAAAAATCCAATAATGAAAAATATCCACAGATTATTAATTATCAGCATATGTGGAGCTATTACAAGCTCCAGACAGGCAAAACATCTTTGCAAACATTTGGTTTTAAGCATATGAGAGACTTAAACCTCTTAAGATGCTTTGCTGGGTTAAGATCAAAATTCCCCAATGAGTCTATCAAACACTTAACTGGTCTTTTAAAACAAAACTGACTTCCTCCAGATACTGTTAATAATGCTTGTACATTAAATCATTTTAATGTAGTCATTCTCATTCTCAAGCACTGCACATAGAATCCAGTGTATAAGAAAATAATAGGAGAGTTCAGATAAAGCTGACCCGAGAAATTGGGTTCTGAAGTGATAATACTTCATCACTGTACACGCCAAGCAGCAGATAATGCAGTTTAGTGTATTTTGCTTGTTTCTTTTGACTGGAGCAGAATGCCCAAGAAGTCTTAAGATTTAGGCTGGTTTTAGACAGTTTTTGTATCTTTTGGGCAGCATAATTTTCTCTGGGGCTGGAACATGCAACTATCCTTGTTTTTTAATAAATGAAAAGGTGAAGACAAGATGCAGTCAATGAAGAAATTATTTGCTCCTGACCATTTACCTCTCAAAATGGAGGATGCAATTAAACTTCTGCAGTGTGTGTATATTGCATTGATCTCCATCAGAAGACAGAAAAGAAGTGCTCTGAGCACCCATTCTTTATGTGGTCCAATACCTGTACTGTGGTACTTATTACTAATGTGCAATTAGTAATAAATTGTTACTTGTTGGAAGGAATATTTAAGTCTCCTGATGTTATTTTTTTCTAAAAGCAAATGTGTACTTCCCCTTTTTTTCTTGTTTTCAGCTGCCTGTGACTTGTTATCTTTGACAGCAAATCCCAGGAGTTCAGGAAATCTTGGACTGAGGAAGAGCACTGGATTCCAGCTCAAATCTTTCTTGGGAGAGCAAGGCACACACCTTTGACAAGTCTGAACAGTTGTGCACATGCTGTGCTGCTGTGCCATGCAGTTGGTATGTGATAGATGTAGTCAAGTTTCCCTACAAAAGCTGAATTTTGCAACACCTAATCTCCAAATCTCAATTGGGTTAATGAAGGAGATCATAATTAGAAATTCCACCTCTAGGCCATCAAATAATTCTGAAATTTCAGCTGTTTGTAGAATACAGATGGGATAAGGTGCCTAAAGTAGCTTTACTTCCTGCAGAATTGGTGCTTATGGGTTTTGAGTATTGCTGAGAGTAGCAACAGGTAGTAAAATACTACTACACTGAGCAACTGACAAGGGGAAAATCAGAAGTAAAAGCAGACACATGGTTACTCCAGAATGTATAGGTGGATTCTAGGAGCCTTTTTTCTGAGGTACTCTTTTCAAGAAGATCAAATTAATGCTGGATGGGCCATGGTGATGATCAAAGAAAACAAAGGAAAGGAGGAATTGCCAGTTACATGTCTATAGATACATGGTCGAATATTTGTCTTCAATGCAGATGTTCATAAAATTGTCTGTTGTGGGAAAAATAGAGGCTGTCAGAATTTGAAGTCCCCTGGATATTTTTGGGAGTAAACTCTTGATAAGTGCACTGTGTGACCCTTAGGTAAATGACTCAAAATATGTAGGGTTGTAAACATGACATATTATCACAAAGTCATCACACATTTCTTGCAGACCTAAAACTGTTAGTGTACCAAAATAGACATCATGTTTTAGAGATGTGGGATGGTGATAACAGGCATATGTTTAAGACTTCAAATAGTATGCTTGTGTGGATTGACATGCCTACAAAAGGAGTTGGGATCTTGACTTTTTATGATAATATGGAAAATATAATTTATCAGGGAATTTTTAGGAAGTGTGGATGAAAAGAAGAGTAACCTTGTCTAATAGCATTTGTGTTATCTCCTCCTTTGTCTATAAAAATCAAACGTGAGTTTTAGCATGAAATTTTCTGCTGACTCTGGAGTTTCAGAACAAGAAGTGGGAAGCTGGAAACTCCACAACTCCTCTTACTGTTCACTAAAGATATTTTCTGCACTTATATCTGAGTTGTGACAATTCTTTTGAATGGAGAAGGGGAGCTTGGACAAATCCTTGCCTCTGCCCAGGCCTCTGGCAGTTGACAGAAGCTTTATTGAGGTGGCCAGCACTCCAAAACCACTCTTACTTGCAAGTTCTTAATAATGACTGATCAGGCCTATTACAACATTAATTATTTATTGAATAGACTAAGGAAACAGACATGAGTCTAAAACAGACTTTCTTACTACAGGAATAAAACAAAAATAAACACTACTTGTAGATAAAGTTACAGTGCAGAATTATAGATTTACCTTATGTTACTGCTAGCAAAGAAATAGTATAGGTTAGGAGTCAATGTCACCAATGAATGATAGCGGTGTGCAGACAATCTCCTTTATTTTTCTCAACCCCTGGGGAAGTAACCCAATGTGAACATCTTTCTCATTGGGAGAGCTCTCTACACACTCAGAGTGTATTAAAGATTTCTGATTTCATGAAAATCATAGTTGTCTTCTGTAGTTGTAAAAATGGTTGTGTCTGTAGTCATTAATTTAGGTTTTCTTTTCTCACTGTTCAAGTCAGGATGTGTATTATTGGCTAAAGAGGTTCTCAGCTGAGATAATTCATCACATCACAAACCATTCTGGTCTGATTTTAGCAATATGTGGTGGGGAGATAAGATTTTGCTGTGTCAGGGGGTGAAAGGTCCTGCCACAACAATTCATCAAATTCACCAATTCAGTCCTGATATGAGTGAAAGACCTACACATTTCTACTTATTTATTTGATTTCTTTTTGGACAAAGAGCAAAATTGTTTTGAAGCATCAGTTTAGATGTTGTAAAGGAAAGAAGAAGGCATTGCTTTTGTTTCAAAGTGTGTTTGTGGTAGGTATGAATTTGAGGGTCCTAAAACATGATAAGCCAGTAATTGTGACTGCCTATGAGAGGTTTATCTCTAGAACTCTAATCTCTTTAAACTATATGAGGCTTGAAAGATGTGAAAATGTCTGTTGCATTAAGCCACCTAATTGTAGAATATCAATTTATTTCCAGAATTAAATGCAAAAAAGAAAAATTTACTTATACAATTTTGCATTGAGGCACAGAAGTGTGGCTTTCATAATACAATTTAGATAAAATGGGAATTACAACATATTAACATGATGAATTTAATCATTATGTATAGAAATTATATGACTGCATGGAATACACAGGGTTTGATGTAATTGGGTGTCCTTTATACTCAGTTGTACACAGGATACAGGGTTACTCATGTTCTCAGCTGAAGCATTTAATAACTTTTGCTCAATTACTATTTTATAAGGCTTTGGTGTCTGTTTCTACAAGAAATGAAATTCAAGGCAGACTGCAACCTGCTCATCCCTTTTCTGTTTGTGGAATGCCTTTATGTAAAGACAGACGCAATTTTGTTGGCTGTA
The DNA here is from genome assembly GCF_037042795.1 of Molothrus aeneus. Taxonomy (NCBI): domain Eukaryota; kingdom Metazoa; phylum Chordata; class Aves; order Passeriformes; family Icteridae; genus Molothrus; species Molothrus aeneus. The sequence continues at coordinate 12,760,642 of NC_089649.1, read as the reverse complement.
AAATATTTTGGCATTTGGGGGCTCACGAGTGCTGTTTGTGCTGAGCCCTTTTCTTCTCCCTGTGGTTCATTTTGAGGCCTTTGTTGGCCTTGAAGTGAAGAGTGATTTGGGATCTTTGTGGGAGCCTTTTAGGTGCTTGGGAAACCTGTGGGACAAAGCTCACAGGGGAAGGGGAAACTGGCAGTCTGTTACTGGAGAAATGGTGCCAAATGTGAGTCTGAGAAACAAAAAAGAGAACAACAGACACAATTCCTACCATTTTGAGGAAGAGGATGTGTATGGATGTGTATGGGTACCAGGGGAACAGTGGCATGAGTTGAGCATGTCTAACATATTTTCCTAGGATAAGAAAGCTTATGCCCTTACAACAGTGTGTCACTGTTGCATAAAGTTTTGGTCAGAAAAATCTTCAAAAATGTATCAGCTCTGTTTGTTGTAAAATAAAGAAAAAAGGTAATGGCTTACGATCCCACCACAAAATTGCTTTTCTACCAATTTTGCTACTTTTAATTTTCTGCTTGTAAATGTAATTTTTAGTGTTATAGTGTAATTTTAACACATAGATATTAGATGAAAGGGGCTTTTAGAAGCCCAGCTATGAGATGTCAATTATAACAAATTAGCTTCCACATTAAAATCCTTTTAAAGTGACATAATGTTCAACATGGTTGCCTTGGAGATATTCTTGGTAGTTGGTATAGGATCTGAAGAGAAGCTGCTAGTCTAAAATGGGTAAGCCTACAACCTAATTTCCTGTCACAGAAAAAACACCTAAGAAGGGTATATGTGTATTTAGTGTGTATATAGTGTGCATGTGTGTATATAGTTGACTATATCCTGTACACAAATCCTCTAGTCAGTTTTGAGGCTCTTCTGGTCTTGGTGTTACATGGATCTACACAAAAAAGGGTTTCAATTGCAGTGTGCTGGAACTTTCTAGACAGTTAACGTTTTTTCATTAACCAAAGCTTGAAGCATTGTAAATGCAGTTGTAATTTATTTATATCTCATTTCTAAATTTAACATTGAGCATTACCATGTTTGTACTGCAAAAGCTTTCAAAGGACTGTACAACTTACTGCAGCTTTTAATTGATTTGCTGCTACTGTTCAGCTAAGCCATCTCTTGCCATTGCAGGAGGACCTTGTGATGCAGGCTACCACAGGAGCTAAATCTGGTGCTGAAGCTTTATTGAAGGTTTTACAGCACTACATCTTAGCCTTGCAGTGAACTGTCTGCAATTTATTGCTGTGTTTTGCAGCAAGAAAGTAGAAAAAGAGATTGATGTTGGAATCATTTTATCTCCTAATGTCTGCATAGACATAGTTAACCAATGGCATTGACTTGATGAGGGTTTTACAGCACTTTTAAAATGATTCAAGGAAAATGAATAAATTGATCAAACTCACCCATTCCTTTACTGGGAATGGATGACGAGTTTTTCCATGCAACTTTCATGCCAAACAGATTAAGCTACTTCTGTGCTTTGCAATGAGTATAGGTTAATTTCCAGTATTATTTGGTTTTGCTGTTTACTTTCAGTAGACTTCAGCTTGTAAATGTGAACAACACAGTCTAGTCAAAAGACTTTGGTTTCATGAAGTGTTGTTTAACATGTCTTGCCGGTTCTTTGGGACAGTTTTTCCTTACTTCCTGCAGGGAATGGGCCCTGAGTTATAGGTCCAAGCATTTTCAATTGGTGCAAGACCTCTTGAATCCTATCTCACGGGGCAGATGTTGTCAAAGCAGCCAGAAGTGTTCTCTGTATTGAGCTGCTCATGGGGCAAGCACAGACTGCCAATTGGGTAGAATTTAATTTCACTTGCTGCCAGTCACTACTAGTATATTAAACTGCATTATACTATTTTATATTTGGAGAGACTTTTCAATTAGATGGTCCAGTAGCCTTCATTTCCTAAGGGGAATCAGCCTAGATCAAAGTGAGTATGGAAGACAAACAGTTCTTTACATCTCCCCCTTCTTACCAGTATCACCTAATTCCCAGAGGCTGCTTGACAGAAGATTATCAACCATCTTTGCTATTAATGATAACTTTGAGAGTAAGAAACATGTTCCAGGGCAGGAGGGGGGAAAGTGAGAATGGCATGAGAATTCTCACTGCTGCATATTACATCCAAATAGAGGTGGTAGCTGAAAAGTCTGTGCTCCAGCACATACAGTCTGAACAGTATAGAAAATGCAGGGGAAAGTAACCCACAGGCTCTCTGTATTGAAAGCTGTGTGCCAGGAACATTTTTTTTTCTTCAATGAAACCTGTCTTTATTGTAAGGCTTTTTCTGGTTTGAACAAAATGAAGTATTTTACTTTACTGAAATGTTTTTAGCTCTTCCTCCCGGCAGAAGTGGCATATCCTTTTATTCATTAATATTGCTGTGATTTAGATGATAACATGTGTGTTTGCTTGTTAAAATATTATTCTGGAGGTAGTAAAAACTCCAAGGATTAGAGATAAAACCATATATTGATAAGAACATTTAAACCCTGCAGCACCTTTCAGATGTTGTGAATCACATGTAACATCAATAGCATCCTGTGTCAGGAGGGAAGGAACGTACCTCTGAACAAAAAAGCATAAACATAAAATGACAGTTTCTCACACTAGTTTTCTCACCATATACATTGGAAAATTTTTTTTCCCTTTCTTACTTTTTCAGGATTAAGCAATATAAAAAGGACAAATGGTACTCCTCTTAACTGGTTAACTGAAAAATAGAATGACAGAGACTAGGCAACTATTCCTAAGAAAAAAGTAAGATGGAGGATTATTAGGGCATTGCCATTTATAATTCTCTAAAAGAGTATGGAATGTACATTTTCATAAAAACAGGCCTTCCTTCCTTCCTTCCTTCCTTCCTTCCTTCCTTCCTTCCTTCCTTCCTTCCTTCCTTCCTTCCTTCCTTCCTTCCTTCCTTCCTTCCTTCCTTCCTTCCTTCCTTCCTTCCTTCCTTCCTTCCTTCCTTCCTTCCTCTTATATATATGCTAGTAAAGAGCTAAGATTTGTTTTCCCATATTTTTGCCTGGAAGAGTTATTGTATTTTGGATACTGGAGGTCATCTTTCTATTCCAGGAAGGCTCCCCCCTTCCCTGGCAGATATATGTCTTTTAAACCAGGACATGTATAAAGAACATCTACATTTATATGTTGTTCCTTAATGTATAAAGAAGATACTGACTCATGTCCATCTTCAAAAGTATGCAAGCCCCAAATAATTAAGAGCTTGTATGCCTGTTCCCAGCCTCACGGGTTCTTATGTGGTTTTAAAACATAACAAGCTTATTTTCAAGGTTATTGGTTATTTTTAAGGGCTTTTTTTTCTGCATTCTGGAAGAAGCTATATAGGTTACAAAAAGGCAGTTAAATTGAGAGCACCAAATTGACTGCAGAATGCTCCATGTTACGATTTTCTGAATGCTTGCTGAAACGACTCAGCTGTCCTGGAAAGAATAGGAACAAAATCTGATTAGAGGACTTGCAGTGGTGGTGCAGCAAGTGGCTCGGGAAGGAGGAGATCTCCACACTTTCCATCTGCTGGCTTGCTCCAGAGGTGATGCCAGAAGAGCTACAGAGGGGTTTTGTGTCCTTTGTGCACTATAGATCACTTTATGCTGTATATGACAGTAATTTCCACTGCTCTGGTGGCTTCCTTGGTGTCTCATTGAATAAGGAATGAAGTAACTGAGGATGTTTATTTAAGGATAATAAGCCTTTATTACCAACCTTGAACTAATAGCAGATTTTGAATAACTTTTAAAGAAAAATTTTGTGGTATGACTGCAGCTGGCTTTCAGAGTCCATTTATTGAATGTGGCATCCTGTAGAATGAGGAGCAATGCAAAAATGGAGAAGGCTTTCTATCTGGAAGAAATTATGTATCTTCTGATGATTTTGTTACAGTATTTTCCCACCTGTGAAACATACAATGTACTTATATTGTATTGCATATTTATATAATGTAAAGACAGTGTACTTACATTATATAAATATAAGAAGGCTTATATTTATTCTCATTTTTTCAGTCTTTGTTGTAAGGATAACTCGTTCAGTTGACAGAGAGATTTGTATCCTAACTGGGTTGTGTAGTTATTGCATGCTCGAGTTTGGGTCCATTCCATTAAGCACTGTTCTGGGATAAACCCAGTATTTTGGAGAATACTGAGATGATACAGTGTTCTTGCTTCTTACATGTTTTTTAGTACAAACCTGTCTATTAGGATACATTTGAAGTTCCTTAGGAATCCTCAAGCAGATTTTATGATAGAAATTAACATTGCCATTTAGCTTGGAAAAAACTTTATAAACATTTAATTTTTCCTCAGGTTTTTCATGTATTTTATATTAACAGACTAAAACACTCATAATGTTGCATTATGTTTTATATATATGAAAAGAAGAAACCAGATATGGTTCCTTTTTATTATTTTTGTGGCTGTGTAGAAAGATCAAAGATATTTTCACTGCTTATAAAATAAACATGTGTGTGGAGGTTTAATAACATCAGACATTGTTTAAAATATCAAGGTTTAACTCAAGTGGTGCTTGTAGTCTAAATCATTTCTCTTTTTGACTTCTCAATCTGTTGTGTTCAGGTATTAAAGGACTTTGTTAAAATTAAATGTTACTCTGTCTTAAATGCAGAGCTAAAAGAAACAAGGAGATATTTGGAGTACCCAGCTATTGGCATATATATTCTTTGTTCCTGGACAGAGACATTATCAAACTCTTTTTGGGACCCCAGATCCAAGATTTTAAATCATATTTGGTTAATGTTAGTCTCCTATGTTGAGCTGGAATGTATAGTAAGGTGTTCACAGACCATTAAAAATTCACATTATTATTCTTCCAAGATCTGTAGTATATGAAAAAATTGTTATTTTAGCTGGAAATCCAGATATAGAGTAGAGTAGTTCAATTTGAGAGAGTCATACAAAAATCATCTAGTCAAACTGCATGGGTGATGCGATGATAAACTTTTCTCACTTATCTTTTGGGTGTCAGATCCTGGGCTGGAATTAACAGTGGGGGGACTGGCTGAATTGAGAAAGGCAAACTGTTGTGTCTGGAGAGTTTTTCCTGTGTTTGTGAATCCAGCTTAAGAATCTTGGGAAACTAGATTAAAAAATAGAAAAGATTAATTTAAACTTTTTTGTATTTTAACTCCCATTTCAGTAGACAGCTCATTAGTCAGTAGATTAGGCTGTTCCCATAATGTCACTTAAATAGCAGAGCAAAATCGTAGAATCATTAAGGCTGGAAAAGATCAAGCCTGACCATTAACCTGACACTACCTAGTCCATGACTAAATACAGAAATTTGATACACAGAATAGCTGTCTGAGGTCCAGGTGCCCACAGACCCCCATCTCAGCCCCCAGAAGGGTTTAATGTGGGGTACAGGAACAGAAGTGTCTATTGAAACATTTTATCTCAACTCAGGGGTAGAGCCCTGAGTTGAATTATTTTACTGCCTGGATTCTGCAGACAAATCCAGGGACAGTGTATTTTCAAAATGCTGAAGTGGAATAAAGAAATGAACCCACAGAAGTTCAGAGCCAGATTTCCCTCAGTCTAATAAAGACAGTGTAAGTATTATTTATACAGAAGGTATATAAACCTAGGTCTGAAATCTAAAGGAAACAACAACCTACACTGTCCAATCAGAAAACTATTCTTTGCCAGGTTAGTTAGATAGCTTGTTTAGAGATTTCTGCAAGAGACATGGCTCTGCCAGGGCTTTGTCATCTTCTGCCACTCTCTTCTATACAATGGAGAGCTCTCTGCAAGTAATTGTAATGCCTCTCCTGAGTTACAGAGCAATATACTCCAAAAATTGCGGGCAGTGTCAGCATGCTACAGGATTTCTGTGCCACTTTTTTTTTTTTTTTGTTTATTCAATTTTGTGTGTTTGCTTGTGTTTTGTGTGTTTTTTTCCCCACATAAAATGTCTTTCATTTTTCAGTGGAGGACAAAGGATAATTTTCAAGGCAGTGGAGGAAAGCTGAGACCTGCATCTGCTGGATGTAACACATGGAAATGGACACTGCTCCATCTGGCAGTATTGCACTTTCCTTTCCTTGTGAGTAGGTTTGGAACACTGACTTCTCTACATCTTAACTGTCCTAAGATAGTTGCAATTCTAACAATCTTCTCTGCTTTTTTTATGTTCCATCTTCTTTCTTCCTTTTCTTCTTTTGTTTTTGCAGTGAAATAAAAAGAAAATTTCCCATTTCTGAGTGGACTTGGAGGAAGCATAGAGTAAGATAGGCAATGGGGAAGGGTGTTCAAGGAAAGATTGAGAAAGTAGGAAGAGAGATTTGCTTAAAAAAGGAGAACAGAAAATTACCCCCTTTGGGTGGAAACTGTGGATTTTGATGTGGATGAACAGCCATATGTGGGAAAAGTATTTCCCACTCTGATGGGATGGACTCCAAGTAGTTGCCATCATTTCAAATTCGGGGGTTTTTTTTGTGTATTTGTGGATATACTGGCCAAAAAGCCAATGACACCTTAGCAACTCTGTGTTTTGAAGACATCTTATCCTTTTAGTACCAAGTAGAAAGCGAGATGCCAGTGGCATCCATACACAGCCCAGATTGTGTGAATAGAGGGTTTTTTCATGCTTGTGTTCTTTTATTCAACAGCCTCTCTGCAGTGAGGAAAACAGACCCAACAGGCAAAAGTACAGCTGGCACACAGCACAATAAATGACTAATTTTCACTCAGCAAAGTTCTCTAAATGCCGCTACATGCCAGACTCTGTGGAGCCATTTCTAGGATCTCAAAAGAAAGATTAAAACCATCTCAAATACACAGAATTGACAGGAAAGTAAACTTTTCTGTGAAAGGGACACAAGAAGCCAGATGGTGAGTATTGCACAAAGCCAAACAAATCCAGTCTCTGAATTCCTAAGGCATATAAGCCTCTGCAGAGAAATTAAATTTCTCTGCAAAAAAGTGAGCTATATGCAAATTCATGCTGTCATAATTCTGCCATGCAAAACAAAGATCTTGTAATTTCCCAATGTTGTCCTTTCCTTACCCTCCTGAAAATGTATTCAAAAGCATAAAATAAGCAGCATTTTAACTGGAGTAAGCTGGTAAGGAGATGAAATAATTACAGGTAGCAGAGGGGGATCAATCAGTAGCTAAATGAACTCCTTTTGTTGTTTGCAGTAGCTCTGGATCCCTGCAAAGCTTCATCTTTTGTTGCTTCATTGTACTGTTGTCTGACGATGCAGCCAGCTCTTCAAAGAGTAATGTGGTGGATGATCTTCAACTTCAATCCACAGAGTTTAAAATACGTTCCTACATGCCTAAGATGAAATTGACTGAGGTTGTGTTAATACATGTTATTTAAATTCCTTGACCAGTGAGCAGCAGTAATAAGGTTTAATAAGATGATGGCTTGCACAAAGTGGGCTCTAAGTCTAGGACTGTTATCCTGTCACTTTGTAGAACTCATTTTGTTTTCATATGACATTTATTGCCCAACCTAATTCACTCAGTTCTGAAGAAAGATGTACTAAAATTGTAGAGCTTTTGTCCTAGCGCGTCTACAGAGTAGAAAGATTGATGTGTGAAGGAGGGGATTAGGAAAGTTTAGAGGGCTGTGAAGAAACCATCTGTAGGGACATAAGTTACATAAAGGTAAGGTAACATATTAATATTAATATGTTGTGTTTAAGTGTTTGTTATTAAATTTTGATTTTAGCTTAGAATCCAGGACCCCATGCTGGTCTTCTCTGTGCATGGTAGGACATGCTGAGAGGAGTAGTGAAGCAGAGTGTAAATCAAGAGAACGAATCAGCTGTAAATGATTGGAACTGTGATCATGTGGGACTAAACTGCCAATTATCTTTATCAGCTTCCCAGTCTATGTATTAAAGTTAATTTTTCAAACTTTAATTAGAATTGGCTATAACATAAAAAGCTTTCTTTCTTCTAAACAAAACAGAATCAGCTGGTAGATGCACTGTCTGGGGATAGGAGCTAATAGAAATTCTTCATTTTATTTGAGACTTTGTTGCTAAATTATTGAATGTATTTAAACCAGTTTGCCTTTTCATCCTTGGAAATGGCAGCTTATGGCATTTTTGTCCTCCCTAAAACATAATATAAAAGTTACAGAAAAATGAAGGAGACGATTTTGATGAGCTGTAGTTGCATGTTTTTATTTAGACCTAAAGTTTGTCTGAGCTTAGATACATATCAAGGTATTTTTCAATGTCTGTCTGTAGTTTTCTTTGTGATCAGATGAGTAAAGCTTAGCAAACTCACTCAGTGTTTGACCAAGTCATAAATGAATGTTAAAGAAAAACTGGAGAGGATTGAGCAAAAGGGTTTCTGAGAAAAAATAAAAAGAAGACGTTTATTACACTTGCCTTTTCCTTGCCTTTGGAAAACAGAATTTGTCACTACTTTGGTATCATCTAATTCCAACTCATTGCTGTTGGCAGGGTCACCTTTCACTAGACCAGCTTGCTCAGAGCTCCATCCAGCCTGGCTTTGAACACTTCCAGGAACAGACCATCCACAGCTTCTTTGGGCAAACTGTGTCTGTGTTTCACCTCCCTCAAAGCAAGGAATTTTATCTAATTAAAAATCTGCTATCTAACCTAAACCTACTCTCTTTCAATTTGAAGCTTATTCCCTTTGTCCTGTGACTACATGCTACTGTAAACAGTCTCTCTTCATCTTGTAGGCTCCCTTCACATACCTGAAAGCTGCAACCAGGCCACCCTACTCTTTTCTTTTTTTTTCCCAGGCTGAACAAACACAGTTCTCTCACTTTTCCTCAAAGGAGAGGTGCTCCATCCCTCTAATTAACTTGGGGGGCTCCTCTGGAGTCACTCCAACAGCTCCATGTCCTTCCTGTGCTGGGAGCCCAGAGCTGGATGCAGCACTGCAGGTGGGCTCTCAGCAAAGCAGAGGGGCAGAATCCCCTCCCTCCCCTGTGCTCTGGATGCAGCCCAGGACAATTTTCGCTCTCTGAGCTGTGAGTGCCATAGCCAGGGCATGTCCAGTCTCTCCTGCACCAGCACCCCCAAGTCCTTCTGGGCAGGGCTGCTCTACATCTGTTCATCCTCTAGCCTGAATTGACATCAGAGGCTGCCATGACCCAGGTGCAGCACCTTGCACTTGGTGTTGTTAAACCTCATGAGATTCCCATGGGCTCACTTTCTGGAGCTTGTCCACATCCCATGTCCTCATCCCATTCTGTCCTTCACAGGTGTTAACAGCACCACTCAGCTTGGTGTCACCTGCCGAGGGTGCACTTGGTCCTTTTGTCTATGTCATTAATGAAGATATTAAATATTGTTGATTTATAGCTGAGTCAGAGAATCATTTAGGTTGGAAGAGACCTCTAAGATCATTGAGTGCAGCCATTAACCCAGCACTGCAAGGCCCACCTCTAATCCACGTCCCTAAGTGCCACATCCCCACATTTTTTTGAACACTTGTGGGGATGGTGTGATTCCACCACTTCAGTGAGCAGCCTGTTGCAATGCTTTAACACCTTTTGGTGAAGACATTTCCCCTAATAGCCAATCTAAACCCTCCCTGGTGCCATTTCCTTTTGTCCTATTGCTTGTTATCTGGCAGAAGAGACCAACCTCCACCTAGTTATGATCTCCTTTTTGAAGTTGTAGAGAGCCATTAAGTCCCCCATGAGTTTCCTTTTTCCAGAACAAGCAACTTCAGTTTTCTCAGCTGCTTCTCATCAGACTTGTGCTCCAGACCCTTCACCAAGGCTGTCACCAGCAACTCAGGTTTTCTTCATCAGCTGGAGAAATTAGGAGAACATGGGTTAGCGGGAATGGAGACCTGCATTTTATTGTCAGTCATTAGATAGCTCATGCTGTGTGTGTAATTCTTCCTCTTGCCTTTGCATGGCTTCCTTTGTGTGTGAGCTCAATTTGCTGCAGAATCAAGATGTATGCATTGAGTCTACTTAGCAAATAAGCAAGCTTAACAAAGCAGTACTGATCCCAAGTGTGCCTCAGAGAATACCTGGTGTGGTGTATAATGGAAAAGTAAACTCACCTCCAATTTGAAGGTGAGAGGTTGAGTATGGAGAACTGTTAACATGTCTCAGCAGTGCAGGAAGTTTTTGCCCACAGTTATGTCATATAGGAGAATCAGTGAGTATTTACCACAAGTTAAGCCATCAGGGTAATTATAGAAAAAAACATATGACTGGATGACCTTTGTAGCTTGCACAATGTCTTTTATGAGAATCTTGGAGGACTGTGAGCACTGATGAGCAATGAGAAAATGTTTTCACTTGGAACTCATAGGATTTAACATGACTTGCCCAGTCAGGTGAGAATTGAAGTTTATAATTCAAGTCTCTGTGTTTCCAGTCATATTTTTACTGCTAGGTCACGTTTTCTTTCTACCAAATGTAACACAAGGCTCTCCCTCAGTGGTGTTACATGAACTTTTTCCTTCAGCCAGTTTGCACCTACTTGAAATAAAAAATAAATAAAACCTAGGGGCCCTGAAAGACAGACTTTACCATAAACTGTTTAAACCTATGCATAAATGCCCTACATCAGAATGATGTTGTCTTTACTTGTTGGATGTCTCCAGATGTCTGTGAAGATGTCAGATTAAAGGTCTAATCCTCAAAAAAAAAAAAAAAAGAGGGAATGGAGTGGGGATTTGTGGTATTTGTGGTTTGGTTTATGAATCACAAATAATTCAAAGGGAACAACTGAGAGAGCTTTACACTATGATATGGGGCAATTCTGATGGAGCACTCTGAACTCTGATCCCTTTCCCACGATATGTCAGTTTTGTTATCAGAGAAGTCATGAAACCCTAGTGCATAGTGTGGAAACCTTTCTGAAGAGGCAGAGAAAAGGAAGATGGCAAGAGAGCTTTAAGAATCATGCTTCATGCAGGGTGGGTTTTTTTCCCACTTTTTTTCAATTGATCTTATGAAATCTAAGCTGTGATCAGTAGAATGGAGTAGTTTGGAAAGACTTCAGCTATGTCTTCTGACCAAACAAAACCACAAAGAAATAAAAATAAAGAGAAAATAAAAAGGTGAGAGAGAAAACAGGTTTTGTTCTAGAAAGAGTAATCATTTGAGCTTTGGCCCCACACTTGTTTGCAATGGCATTATTGGAGCAAAACGAGTTCTAACATTCTTTTTAGTCTCACAAAACACTTCACATATATTAGTTATAGCTGAGAAATCAACACAGCACCTTTTTGCCACATTTCCTGAAATATCCGTGACCTGCCTCAGTGAAATGTTTGCTTGGCATTAATTTCTTCCAACTCCAAACAATGGCATTTAATTAAATGGGATTAATTTAACAGCCTGAGCACTGCTTTTTGCTCTTCCTCTTTCTACCAGTTCTTCTTAAAGTGATAGTGTATTTTGAAATGTAATCCTGAGGCTTGCTGGACTGGGGGTTTACACCATTATCTCTGTCTAAAGACTGCAAGAAGTATTATTTAAATTCTAGTTTTACAGATGCCTGAGGTGAAGCGGTAAATGAGTGTAGCTGTTGTTGAAGCACTGTTATTCTGTAAAGTCTGTCGAAGAAAAGCCTGTAAAAATGGGAAGGGTGAAGAGGTTGGAAAAGATCTCTAGAAATTATCTTGTCCAGCCTCTTGCTCAAAGCAGACTTGATATCCCAGGTAGATCAAAGCCTCTCTTAAGGGTGGTCTTGTTGGTAAGGAGATGCAGAAGTTGACACCAGGAGGTAAAAGATCTGCAGCTTCAGAGGGCTGTCAGTCCTGTCTCACCATGTGATGAGAATTAGAAAGTTTAGTCTGATCTACTTTATCACCAATTCATCATCACCTAGAGCTAAACCCAGCTGGGAGCACTTTGTTTTCCTAGGGAGGAAAAGGTCTAAGTGTTTGTGTGGTTCAGTTTTTAAAATGATTGTTGTTATTTTTCTTGAGTGAGGCTGTTAACAGCTGCTGGGGTTGTTAAGTGCTTCAACTCTCTTGATGCTCTCAGAGCTGTGCCCCCAAGTCATCAGTGAGATGGAGAACTCCACACCATATTAAATTCTAAAGTCTGAAAATTTACAAATCAGCTTCACTAAATTTAGATTCCAATTGCTTATTGGATTATGAACCTAGAGTTGAGGTGCAATTGTGCCCATCAAATGCGGGATGAGGTTGGCCAAATATGGTGAAGAAGCAAATTTCTGGCAGAGTTTCTGAAGGGTTTCTCCAAGGGTGTGCATTGTGGCTCTCATGAGTCAGGGATTTGCTGGGTGACAAGCTTTGCTTTGCTTTTGGCTGTTTTCAGCATCACTTACAATATTGGATGACAGGGCTGAACAAGGTAGTCTGGCTCTGTGCTTCAAATTCAAACATTTACCAGCAATAAGCAATAAATGTCATTGCTTTAGATCAGATGTTATTTATTATGTTATAGTGCATTGTTTATTCTGATTGCAGAATACAGCTTCTAAAGGGATCTGAACATGTGTATGCTGAGCCTCCTTATCAGTCAATCAAAATCATTGTTTTTTAAGCGATTTCTTCCTGTTTGAAATTTGGCCCAAATGAACATTTGACCCATTCCATCAAAACAAAAAAGGAGTGTGGTGCAAAAAACCTTTATCATAATTTAGTCACACTTTCTCCTCATGTGCTTATTAGTCACAGAGACCAATAATGGCCATGTGCTTCTGCTTGAAGCTGTCATAAATGTTATTATTGTGTACAGCAATAAGAGAAACAATTTATGAAAAATAGAAGGTAAAATATATATTTTTGTTTTATAATAAAAAGTAAATGTTTATCATAATATGTATATTATATTATAGTACAATAATATGTTTGTCACATAAACAAAAAAATATAATTTGGTTTATGTGACAAACATATTCCACCCCTAGTTTATGACACAGGTTTAAAATAGATAGAAATCAACAACGAAGCCTATAAAAGCCCACTCTCCCATTAAAGTTATATTGAGCTTCTGCTTTATGCTTTCCTTGGAGGTTGAACATAGGTGTGCTTCTAAACATGCATAAATATTAAAATGTGTGTATATATGTATAAATGAAAAATGAAAATGCCTGTTATAATTTTCCAGTAAATTCTGAGACACTTTAAAAGTACTTAATTGAATCTAAGATAGAGAAGTAAGCAGGGGTTATATATTTTTGAAACTTTGATGAATAAAATTACTTTAAATGTAGTAGAAACTGCACCTATAAATGATATGCACTGGTTATGTGGCTTGGTAGAACTAACCCTTCAAGAAGAATTCTTCTTTTCAATTAATGCCATTTTAGTAAATGAGATGAGCTCTGTGTCCCTATGGTATGCTTAATAGGACAGAATGGGGGTCCACATTCTGCATGTAGGATGTAGGATTAGGACAGGAATTGCATGTAGGATTTTTGGACAGGAAATGTTTTTGTAGGCATTATTATAGCAGTGATGAGAGGCTGTTCAGAGAATGAGGGCTCCAAATGTCAAGTGAAGAGGATCCACTGAGCAGCTACAGTGCAAACAGCAAAAGATATGCTCCTGGGATAATTTCCTGAGGCAAAGGAAAAACAGGTGAGTGAGTGAGGACAAAACAGAAACAAACACTATCACTTCAAAATCTGAATTTTGATGAAAGGGAAGATGACTGGGAAACTTGTTTTGAAAGTGTGCTTCTGATCCATAACCAAATGCTGAAATACAGACATTAGGGCTAGCTGACAATAAAAAGACTGCACTACAAGATGAAATTTTAAATGAAAAACTGGGAATACAAGTGAAACTGATGTTGATGATTACTAATGTACATTTTATCTTGCTCTGTGAAGACAAATGAATATTATGTGTGTATTATGATTTGATAGTCATTTTTATGTGCTTTTCATTTTAATAATAGTCACTGAGAAGTCAGTCTGAACTTAATTTAGAGATAGCACAAGATAGACTTTATTATATAAAACACCTTTTAAAGTAGAGAAACCTGTATGTCTTATCCAACACTTGGTGAAGAATGCAAACGTGAGAGATCAGAATACATTCTGCAAGGGTCACTTAGATTTTTTTATGAATTAAATCAAAACAAATTGCACCAAGTAATTATATTTAGATGGTTTTTTTCCCAGATCCAGCCTGCTTAGTCTGCTTTCAGTTGCTCTTCCTGTGACAAACTTAAAAAGTAGTCATGTGAAATTGTGCCCTGACTAGACGGAACAAAATGTTTTTCATTGACTTCAATAGGCTGGGCATTGAATGCCAATTCTCAAAAATCAGGAGATTTGGCACTCTCTTAAAAGCAATTCTCTTTGAAGCCCCTCAGGTTTTTTACCCAGAAATGACAGCACTTACATTAGTGGCCATGCTTCAGAACTCTGGCCTTGCAGTACACTCCAGTTAGTTTTGGAACTGGGTAACAGAGAAGTGTGCTTAAAGAGATTTTCTTCAAGCAGACAATTTATTTCCATTGACACTCACTGGATAATCCTTTGTTTAGTATGACAAGACCTCTTTTGTGAAACATAGATTTTGTGATTAGGCAAACCAAGCTGCCTTAAATCACAAGCAGAGGTAGTCTCTTAAGCTTTGGAAGTGGTTTTAGCTTAGTTATTAAACTCTGTGCTAAGCTACTTTTCCAGTGCATGGTGCATGGGACATCTAGGATATGCCCTGTACCCCAAAGGATTCAACTGGGACACTAAGAATTGCCTATACAGTGTATAAAGACTGGTTCCCCCTGCAGAGGATTACTGACCCATCTGAGGGAACTCAGCAGCTGCCAGCAGGAAGATGCATGGTGCAAAAGCGGGATGATAACTTCTGTAATGGATACTGTAAAGGGAGTGCAGGAAAGGAAAGTATAACCACCTGTGTTTGCCTAAGACAGCAGCCTTAATACTGCAGAAGGCACTGCAGGACCTTTGATAGCTGAGAATGGTCAGTGCTGCTGTTCTGTGGGTGAAATTTCCCATCTGCTAAGTATCTGCCTGGGACAGATTTTTGCCATATCTACCCATCTCCCCAGCTTTTCTCTTACTAACTGATTTATGATTTCTGCTAGATCAGAGTAATTTGCATTTTACTTATGAATCTGTCTACCAGATGACCTCTTGAATGCTTTTTAGGACAAATTAAATTTAAGCTTAGGTATAGCTCTTTAAGAAAGTATAAGGTCTAATGCAGAAGGGGGTAAGGTTCCAGCAGCATGCTATCTAATTCTGTATGATTTTCCATCTTCTAAGTCACTTCTCTTCCTACACTAATCTGGGGTGGTACTGCTTACCTAGAAGACCAGGACACAGTTCAGTGTGTATGTGGCAGACCTGCTACACACATGGGTCCTGCTCTCCATGTGGTTGTCTGGCCATGGCAAGTATGAGAGGAAGTGATGCTGTTTGGTTTATGCCCTTTTTTTTCTTTTATATGTTCTCTGCATTCTTCACACATGTATTTGTAGCTCTGTAGCCTATTGTATTAGTAGCTAGTTTTCCCAGTACTTTTCCACAGTCTTTCCTTAAGCAGAAAGACAAAACAAATTCCAGAACTGAAAGCCCTGGGGGTTACAAGGTCCCAGTGCTGGCTTGGTTCTTGCTGGGAACCAAGGCTGAGAACAACACTTTGAGATACATTCTCAGGGACAAAGTACAACTAGTGCTGCGGGGGGGACTCTAGAGAAGGGGCTTGACCTGGGGGGGAATTGCATCACCACTTGTCCTCCTCATTGGTGCTTTTTACCAATTATGCTAATTTCCTAAAACCTATAAAAATGTATTCACCCCTGGAGAGAGTGGGTTTTTGTGGACATCTTTCCAGAAGGTCCCTGAAGGCCTTCAAATAAAGATCTGCTCTTATATTACCTCCTTACTAAAATTATCTTGAGTTTCATTTCCAGGTGGGGAAAAACGCAACAGAAGAGGAGCCTGCAGTCCCTGGGGATGTGTGATTATACAGATCTAGACTTCTAAGCATAGAATTCTGCCCTCCTTGGTAATCCCTCTTATTTATTGGCTTGACACAAAAGTTATAGGGAGCTTCCTGCTTTGAAACCTTGGAAGCACCCCATCTGACAAAGCAGTACCTTTCTTTGTTAAAAGCTTTTCAAGATGATAGAGCTGGAAGAGCACCAGTAAAATCAATGAAAAACTATCCAAGGCAAGTAGACTTACAGATGAATAAATGCTCACTACTATTTTTATTCTGAGCTCACAAAAATTTCTTTCTGTCTGTATTTTTTTGCTAATAAAAAAGCTAATTCTCCCAATATTAATAGAGGTGTATTGGCAGATTTGGGGCTTGCAGTTCTTCCTGAGCTTAAACAAGGGAAATGTAGCTAGACAAAAGCTTTTCCAAATGGGCCTGTACGTACTTGTCTAGCCAAGTTCACATTTCACCAAGGAATGATCTTTCCACAAATCCTAAGCAGCATTAGGGAAATAGAAACACTGCAGGCAATGGAAGATTTATTCATTTCTGTACAAGTAGACATCAGCAGCCATCTTTTTTACTGTGCAATTTTCCAGACCATTGAGCACTCAGGGCTCTAGGAAAATATGTGGTTTAAATGAAGCTTGGAAGGCCAGGGCAAGAGTGGATAGTTTCTGGGACAACAAGACCTCTAACTCTGAGACCATGTTTTCTCATCTGCTTTAGTGCTTACTAGTGGATATATATTTTTTGTGCTGGACATGAGGAAACACACCTCCTATGTTTGGATTTGCTGGATGTGTCTTCTATGAACTGGTTTATGTACTGACGTATTTTTCACAGAAGGTCCTTGTTCTCCTCTCTTGGGTGGTTCAGGGTGACAGAATGCTGCTGCAATTTCATTCACTGCTGTATCTTCCTATTGCCCTGTGTAGCAAAAATCATGAGATTGTTTATTTGAGTATCTTTGAAAACTGCCTTACTTTGATGTGGAAAATCCCAAGCCTATAAAAAGTGGTTCCTTTCCATGGCATAGTCTCAGGAATATAGTCTGATTTTTTTTTCCTTTTTGAAGTGATCATAATTTTGTCTCAGATCTACTTACAGCATAGCTTTGCTGATTTGATATTCCTTTGTACCAAAGTGATTTGGTGGTCTAATGATGTGCCAGTGTGACTTTCAGGAAAGGCACCAGACCTCTGCTATGGGAGTGCTCTGTTCACCCTGCATCTCCCATAACCAGATGTGAAATTTCCATAAAGCACCAGCATGCTTAGGTTGCCCATATCTACTTTTGCTTTTTAAGTACACATGATTGGGACTTCTACTTCTTTGGATAGAAGCCAAAAATATCTTTTTGTATTTGCCCAGACCCACTACAGTCTGCTCCTGCATTCTCCTTGGTTGCAAATCATCAGCTTTTTGGGACTTTGGGTTTTCCTTGTTCTAGAAGGAATTTTATCATTTGAGGGTCTTGACCTATGGTGTATGCCTGGGAAGCTGACCAGGAGGAAAAGAAGACTGTGGGCCAACATGACATATACCTTGTCTCCCGGATGAAAAAACCTTCCCTTTGCAACTTACTTTTTGTGGGTTTTTCACTTCATATCCAGGCAGAGTACATCCACATTCATTACAAAGATGATTTTTTCACACCAAAAGGATGTATGTATTTTTGACTCCCAAACCCTTTGCCATACTGATGGTTTGTATTTACATTTGTGCTTCTCTGAATACTATACTCCAGCTCATCCTGTAAGGCTGAGCAGCAGATGTGGGAACCAACAAACTGGATCTCCCTTGAGCTGGATCTCAGATGAGGCAGCTGCAAGGCTGCAATGAGGCAGTAGATGTGAGTATTAGATCAAAGACAGAATGACACCTCTAGCACTGCTCCAGAATTGGAGATGGAGAGGGACACGATTTTGGCCTGAAGCTCATGAAGCTCATGAAGCTTCACCCAGCTTCATGTCTGGGAAAACAGGAAGATACTGTGGGAAAGACATAACATGGGTGGGAAAGGTGGCTGTCTGACTGGCCATATGCTGTGTCTGGCAGTCTGAGCACGTTCCTTAGACCTTCATGGTAAAGTTACCAGTGGCCTTTTGGGGCTAAGAATAAACACATTTGTGCTTGTGATGGCTGTTAGAGGATGCTTAGAATTAACATCCAGTTTGTTCCTGGGATTGGTTGCTTTAGTCTTGAGCAAATGTGAATGTAAAAATTTAGACATAGCAAATTTTCCTCCCCATAAGAGCCTCCTCAAATGCATGCTCAAAATGTCAGGTTTTGCATCTTCTCCCTCATCATTTCTTTTGCTGTATCAAAAAGTGCTATCTTTCCAATATTTCCCTTTGCATCTCTCTGCCATTTCTCCATCTGAATTTATTAGCACCAAAAACCTGAGGCTCAGGAGGAGATTTCCTTTACAAAGATGTCTTTTACAGTCCAGTACGATATTAATGTCTAAGTTTGGTGGGGCTGTTTTCCAAGGTTTTGCACAAGTTTGTGTATCAGCAAATACCAGTCATTGTCATAAATGGCTTTTAAATGAACATATATGTCTGTTGGGGATTGGGCTTGGTTCCATTTTTTTTTTCTCTTAGGGAAATTTCTCCCATTTGTTGCATCAGAGACCAGAATGATGGATACTTTACTTAAGAGAGACAAGGGATGTGGCTAAGGTGCAGGCAGGGGTGGAGCTGGCTGCAGTCTCTTAGTTGTGGGGCTTTCTCTTGGGAAAGGCAGAAACACCACAAGATTTTGGCTGGGGAGTGGAGGCTGGGCTCATCCCTCGCTCTCTCTGGCTCTCAGGACTGGAGGGGAAAGGTCGGGCTGGTGCTGCTGCAGGGCAGAATTCGCAATTCGCTGACACTGCGGAGATCAGCCCTTGACTGCTTCTCCTGCTGGAGATGAGCCTTTCCTCATAAGAGCAACCTTTTAACTGGGACATTTTCAACACCCAACCTCATCGAGAAGGATCCTCAGGAACTGCTCGGGTGCCTCAGGGGAAAACCCGGGACTCCGACCCTCTCCCCATTTCCAGAGGGAGAATATCCCGGCTGTGTGCAGCAGCGGCCTGTGGCGGCCCATCTGACACTGTCCAGCCCTGCTGTTTTCTGGTGCTGCTTTGGGCTTTGGGATTTTTGCTACACTTTAACCATGGGATGTTGATTCCATGCCCGACTGGACACCTTGTGGCTTCTGGCAGCTCCAGAGTCTTTGCTACTCTTTATCTGGAGCTCCGGGCACGCTCGCCTTTGCTGTCCCTGCCTGCTGCTCCGAGGTTCCTGCTGTAGTCCATGACAGACCCGGAAGGGCACTGAGAGCGGCTCCTTCCCGTGGCTTTGCAAAGGAAAGCCCCTTCTCTCCTCTCTCCCTGCTGCCGCCCGAGCCGCCATGGCCGCGTGGAGAGGCGGCCGAGCTGGCGCCACAGCGCCCCCTGCAGGCACGGGGGAATCATCGCACCTGCCCTGCCCGGCCGGGAGCCACCAGCGCCCCTTCTGGCCGTGCCCGGAACTGCACCGGAGGGGAAAGGGCCCGAGGGCCCAGAGAGGCTGCGGGGACATCTGTGCTGCTGCGCCACTCCTGCTGCTGCTGCTGCTGCTGATGGGGCTGATAGGGCTGCTTGCCTTGTTTTATCTATCTATCTATCTATCTATCTATCTATCTATCTATCTATCTATCATTATATCTATTTATGTATGTATGTATGTATCTATCTATCTATCTATCTATCTATGTATACATAGACAGATATAAGGAAAAGCTGTAATTCCTTTCCCCATATCTTTGCCAGAAAGCCCCATAATTCCAAAGTTATCATAATTTGGAGGAAAGAGGGTCCCAAGGGAGGTTCCCGCCTTCCTTGGCAGACACCTGTCTCTCAAACCAGGACAACGTCACATTCTAAAAGAGGCTTTGGTAGAAGTAAAATTCTTAAAGGTATTTAAGTGTGAATCCCCAATCAGTTAATACATTCCCTGTAAGTTGCTTTACCTGCATTACCTGCAGCAGCAGAAGGCACTGGATTAATAAGCACAAATTGCCAAATTTTGCTTCCAGTCCCCCAACATTCCTCCATTCCATTGTAACCAAAGCCCCATGCAGAGCAGCAGCACTGAGGTTGTGATGGAGGTTTGGAACCTTCCCTGCTTATTTAGAAACTGAGTTTCAAGTGTGGGAATCTCCCCCTGGGAGGAAACAGGTGTTCGTCAGTCCCACACTCTGCTAATAAACACTGGGTGTTTACATCTGGGCGTCATCTTCACTGCCGGTCTGGGGTGAGAGTCTGGGTGTAAGGTCAGCATTTATGCATTAGCTACTCTGGTGAACAACCACTTGTTACTCTGAGGGAAGTCCCATCTTATAGGTGAGCCCCTTGCAGTTCTTTAAGTACTGTGACATTTTTCTTTTATTCTCTTGACAAAAAGTGCTGGAATACAGGGATGAGAGAACCACCTCTGTCATGGCTGAGCTTCATTGAGGTCAGGTGCACTCTGTACACTGATGAAATGAACTTTGTGTGTGGCTGGAACTTGTTTTTGTGCTCAGTGACCTAGAAGATGTTCAGCCCCAGTTTTCTGAACTGTGACTGCACTTGACCCCATTTTGCATGCACACCTTTCCTCCTTTTGCTTCAAAAACCCCTCAGCGCGGGGCAGGAGAGGCAGAGACGTACACACAACTGCTTTATTTCCACTGTGTTTTGGGTGGCTTTGGGCCACAAAGCTGTGCAGAGACAATTCAGCTAAGACCAGCTGCTGACAGACAAGCTGACTCTAAGATAAAGACTCAGTGTTTAAAATACAACTTTTCTCATTACTCTTTCTTACTCCCAGGCAGAGATCAAATCTTGTTTGACCTTATGTAAATATCCACATTTTGGGACAAACATGATTTTGATTTTTGATGGTGTATCACTAAACAACTGACATTGTAACATTATAAGGATTTTTTCAGTAAATAGATTTAGAAGCAAATAAAAGCAGTGCGAAGAGTATTTTGATAAAGTGTGAAGATCTATTTTGTCCTTCAGTTGCACTAGATATCAAGGATGAGGGGTCACATCATAGTGCTGACGTGAAATCCTGGAATATGCTTTTGAAAAATACAATCTTGGGTTTGTAAAAACACTTACTGAGGATGAAGAAACTCTTTAAAGGAGCACTGAAACTGTACAGAGGGCAGTTATGAGGCAAGTCTCCAAAGTAAAAACATGAGGCTACAGGCAACACAGTCGGAAGCACAACAAAGGGCTTGTGAGGCTTAGAAGAGGCATGCAGAAGATGGGTTTTGTTGGCTTCTCTGCCTGCATGGGGCTGGGGGAAAGGGTGTTGGAGCAAGATCAAAACCTTTTTAAGATTTCTGCTCAGCTTGCACAGCTGACTGGGAAGGCAGGGCAGGCCCAGGTTGTTGGCATTTATCTCCTTCCCCAAGTGCTGCTGGGCTGAGAAGAGTGGGAGGGCAGCTGCCCAGCTGTTGCTGTGTGCCTCTCTTGGGAGCTCTCCACAGGAGGATGAATATGTGATTCTAAATATCCTATCTTTAATTTCTTGACCTTGAACATTTCTGCCTTCATTTAAAACATCTGGAATATGTGTGAGGAGCCAGTTCAATTCTGATCTGTTTCAACACCATCAGAGGCATGTGGGAGAGGGGGTGCACCTGTGCCACTTGCCGGAGGCAGCTGGAAGAAGATGGGAGAAAGTCTTGTTTCTGGGGAGACTTTGCCTGACAACCATTTCCCATCTCACATGGGACAGGCAGTCAGCAGGGAAACATCAAGGACACTGTGCCCTCCAGAGAGGATTGGTTTCTCCAATTGGATGGCCAAAGGTCTCCATCCATGGAGTGCAGTGGAACATTGGACTGGGCCAAGGGTCTCCTGTCAGCAGGAAGAGCTTGGGAGGAGCCAGGGGGCATAAAAAGTAAATGTGCCACAAGCTCTGGGACCTTTTGAGCTTCTTGCCCTGGCTCTAGCCTGGTTTTTGTCCTTATTCCCTGGCTTCAGCCTGCTCTTTGGCTCTTCTGCCCTCGCTGGCCCTTGCTAGCCCTCACTTACTCGCCCTCTCTTTTGCTGGGCGCTTGGCAGAGCACTGGCTGAACTCCGAGCCTCACGCATCCCTGTGCCCTGCCTGTCCCTCCATCTGTCCCAGCCGCCGCCTGTCCTGCCTCCCTGTGCTCCTGCCCGTGCCCTGCTCCGTCCCTGTGCTCCTGCTGCTCCCACCTTTCCCGCATCGATCCCGCCGCACGAGATCCCCGCTGCGACCCTGTCCAGGGTACTGCAGCTGCTACCTGAGCGCCCACTGCCTCTGCCCGAGCTCCTGCGGCCCCGAGCTGTGCCAGGAGCCTCTCCGGGAGCTGGGCGGGCTCCCTGGCAGGCAGCGAGCACACACTGATGCCGCTCGGACCGTGGGGGCATCCCTGACCTTCTGGTGCTGACACTCGCTTTTTCTCCCTGTCTCCTCGCTCTCCCTCTCCCCCCCAATCCTTTTGCATATTCTGTCCTCCTTTTCTGTCTTTTTTACTCTTCTACCATAGGGCAACTCACTTTTTGTTACCAATAAATGGTTCTCAGATACAATATTGTCTCATTTGACTTAATTTCATCCTAGACCAGAAGTTTTATAAGAACTCCATGCAGTTCCCCATAGTGGAACATGACAATATGTAATACAATTTAGATAGTACTCTTGCACATGGGCAATTCTTGCATCCCTCCAAGTAGATCATGAAATGAACAAAGTGCAGTAGCTAGTCTGAAGACAGTTTTAACATTCTAAATATAATGCAGTTTTTGGCCTGAATGCAATTTGCAGCTTGGAGTGAGCATGACAACTCACACTGTGTATGGCTCCTGCTCTTGCAGAAAAAAACAGTTCATTGTCCTGAAGACTGGGTTACATGCAAAAATGCTGGCACACAGGGTTATGTCAAGACAGTTGTCCTGAATTTTCACTTAAGATTGTTTTCTCTTTGGCACAGATGCAAACTCCTAATCCCGTGGTGCTTCTGGTACTTCACTGCTAAAACACCTTGGCAGCTCTATGAGCATTACAATGCACATCAAAAAAAAAGTTGTTTGAGCTTGTGGCTAAAAGTGTTTTCACCACTGTTTGGCAGCAATCTAGAAGCAAAGACCTCTGAGCTGCTCTAGTGTGAGACTTCAGCCATGGTCCTAATCACCTGTTGTCACTAAACATTTTTTAGTACATTTCACAGTAGGAAGTTTATTAACTCTGGTGTTCACATGAAGTTCAGTTTGGATAATTACATTGTGGCTAGATGAAGTATTACACCACAGTATTTTCTGGTGGAATCTCTTCTCCTCTTCATCCTAAACCATGGTATGGTAGTTGCAGTTTGTCCTACAGTATTTCAGTATGCTTTATCTGTGTCAGTAAAGCTAAGGCCCACAATTAGCCAGGTTGCTGCACCTTGCCAGGCTGGTGCAGCATTGCTGGATAAAGCTGCAGTGGTGTGTGTTGGGGTGGGAAATGGGCTGTCTGGTGAGAGTGGGCACAGTGGAGTGTATCTTGTGTCATTTGTTGAGCTGTCACGCTTCCCTTTGCCTCTTCTTCAGAAATTACTCATCATTTGTGCCTCTGAGGGATTCAGTCATAAATCTCTCTGGGTGTGCCCAAGTGGGAGAAAAAAAATCTTCAGTTTTTGCCACTTCCTCATTTCAAGTTTTAGTCTTATGACTTGCCTCAGTACCTGAGGCTGTGCAGTTTACTGATCTGCATCCTGCGTTCACCAAAACATCTGTGACCACATTGAGGTACCTCATTCACAAAAGGGACATGTGATAATTTCTGAAAACTGATGGTGAACATCTTTGATTTTGCAAAATCAAAGGCCTGCTTCCACTGAGATATGTGGTGACTGAGAGAGAAGAGCTGGGTGATTTTGTAGTTTCATAGCAGGAAGCCAGACTACTTCTCTTTCTGAAAGAGTGCTTGTGTCTACTTAATTGCCAAATCTGTAATAGCTCTGGAATATTGGCAGTTTTATGAAAGAGAGGAGCATGGGAGTGGGCCATGTAGTACACTTGCCCCCTTGATTTTAGCATACTCTACTTCTCTCTATTTTTTCTCATTTC
The DNA here is from genome assembly GCF_037042795.1 of Molothrus aeneus. Classification (NCBI taxonomy): domain Eukaryota; kingdom Metazoa; phylum Chordata; class Aves; order Passeriformes; family Icteridae; genus Molothrus; species Molothrus aeneus. The sequence goes on along the minus strand of NC_089649.1, from coordinate 12,736,629 downwards.
ATTTGAAGCCTCAAGATGCGACCCTCCCTGGAGGGCATGGCAATCAGTGCACACTGGTGCCACTGGATGTGGTAGCCATCTGACAGACATTGTCCTAACCATGTGTTTCCTCACCTGCCTCAAAATCCTCCTTTTAGGTGACAGGCTTCTTTGAGAGAATGATTAAAATCACCAGAAAATACAGCTGTTTGTCCTTCAAACCAGTCTAGTGAAAGGTGTCCCTTCCCATGGTGGGAACTAGATGGTATTTAAGGTCCCTCCCAACCCAAACCCTTTTGTGATTCTATGTCTTAAACAGATCCCACTGCTTGGAAGCCAAGCAACTGACTACTAAAAAAACTTCCTTTGGAGTTGTGTCTGTACAAGGCAAATAAATGGTCACCAGAGTCAGGGGTGCAAATCTGTGCATTTAGTGTGTGGTGTGAAAACTGTGCTACATGGCCCACTCCCCTGCCCCCCCCCAAAAAAAAATTACCAAAACCAGAACAAAAAACCATTTCATTTGGAGCTGGAGAAATGAAAAGTCAGAGTCTGATGCTAAAGGATTAAGTAAGAAGAAGCGCTGGGTGCCTATTTAAAAGAGAGTCCTCAAATGCAGTACATCAAGAGAGTAGAATCTGAAGCAAAGTCTATATTTTTGCCATGTAAAGAAATTTTCTGGCTGGTATAGTTAGACTGTGATATTACCATGTTTTCTGCATTCTAATAGCTTCTGTTCAGGAATTGACAAACAGAGTGGTTTTGATAGAGGGCACTGGAAGTGGAATAGTCTCTAACCCACACTGCTCAACCCCTTGCTATCCGATTCACATCACAGCATTTTCCTTAAACAGAGATTACAAGAGAAAAGCAAAGAAAGACAACTTTGTCATTTGAATTTCAAATGTAATACAATGGGTAGCAGAAGTAAACAGCAGATTACAGTAGTTCTGATGCTGTTTAAACTTCAAACACCAGCTCAATCTTCTCTCTTTCATAAAACTGCCAATATTCCAGAGCTATTACAGATTTGGCAATTAAGTAGACACAAGCACTCTTTCAGAAAGAGAAGTAGTCTGGCTTCCTGCTATGAAACTACAAAATCACCCAGCTCTTCTCTCTCAGTCACCACATATCTCAGTGGAAGCAGGCCTTTGATTTTGCAAAATCAAAGATGTTCACCATCAGTTTTCAGAAATTATCACATGTCCCTTTTGTGAATGAGGTACCTCAATGTGGTCACAGATGTTTTGGTGAACGCAGGATGCAGATCAGTAAACTGCACAGCCTCAGGTACTGAGGCAAGTCATAAGACTAAAACTTGAAATGAGGAAGTGGCAAAAACTGAAGATTTTTTTTCTCCCACTTGGGCACACCCAGAGAGATTTATGACTGAATCCCTCAGAGGCACAAATGATGAGTAATTTCTGAAGAAGAGGCAAAGGGAAGCGTGACAGCTCAACAAATGACACAAGATACACTCCACTGTGCCCACTCTCACCAGACAGCCCATTTCCCACCCCAACACACACCACTGCAGCTTTATCCAGCAATGCTGCACCAGCCTGGCAAGGTGCAGCAACCTGGCTAATTGTGGGCCTTAGCTTTACTGACACAGATAAAGCATACTGAAATACTGTAGGACAAACTGCAACTACCATACCATGGTTTAGGATGAAGAGGAGAAGAGATTCCACCAGAAAATACTGTGGTGTAATACTTCATCTAGCCACAATGTAATTATCCAAACTGAACTTCATGTGAACACCAGAGTTAATAAACTTCCTACTGTGAAATGTACTAAAAAATGTTTAGTGACAACAGGTGATTAGGACCATGGCTGAAGTCTCACACTAGAGCAGCTCAGAGGTCTTTGCTTCTAGATTGCTGCCAAACAGTGGTGAAAACACTTTTAGCCACAAGCTCAAACAACTTTTTTTTTGATGTGCATTGTAATGCTCATAGAGCTGCCAAGGTGTTTTAGCAGTGAAGTACCAGAAGCACCACGGGATTAGGAGTTTGCATCTGTGCCAAAGAGAAAACAATCTTAAGTGAAAATTCAGGACAACTGTCTTGACATAACCCTGTGTGCCAGCATTTTTGCATGTAACCCAGTCTTCAGGACAATGAACTGTTTTTTTCTGCAAGAGCAGGAGCCATACACAGTGTGAGTTGTCATGCTCACTCCAAGCTGCAAATTGCATTCAGGCCAAAAACTGCATTATATTTAGAATGTTAAAACTGTCTTCAGACTAGCTACTGCACTTTGTTCATTTCATGATCTACTTGGAGGGATGCAAGAATTGCCCATGTGCAAGAGTACTATCTAAATTGTATTACATATTGTCATGTTCCACTATGGGGAACTGCATGGAGTTCTTATAAAACTTCTGGTCTAGGATGAAATTAAGTCAAATGAGACAATATTGTATCTGAGAACCATTTATTGGTAACAAAAAGTGAGTTGCCCTATGGTAGAAGAGTAAAAAAGACAGAAAAGGAGGACAGAATATGCAAAAGGATTGGGGGGGAGAGGGAGAGCGAGGAGACAGGGAGAAAAAGCGAGTGTCAGCACCAGAAGGTCAGGGATGCCCCCACGGTCCGAGCGGCATCAGTGTGTGCTCGCTGCCTGCCAGGGAGCCCGCCCAGCTCCCGGAGAGGCTCCTGGCACAGCTCGGGGCCGCAGGAGCTCGGGCAGAGGCAGTGGGCGCTCAGGTAGCAGCTGCAGTACCCTGGACAGGGTCGCAGCGGGGATCTCGTGCGGCGGGATCGATGCGGGAAAGGTGGGAGCAGCAGGAGCACAGGGACGGAGCAGGGCACGGGCAGGAGCACAGGGAGGCAGGACAGGCGGCGGCTGGGACAGATGGAGGGACAGGCAGGGCACAGGGATGCGTGAGGCTCGGAGTTCAGCCAGTGCTCTGCCAAGCGCCCAGCAAAAGAGAGGGCGAGTAAGTGAGGGCTAGCAAGGGCCAGCGAGGGCAGAAGAGCCAAAGAGCAGGCTGAAGCCAGGGAATAAGGACAAAAACCAGGCTAGAGCCAGGGCAAGAAGCTCAAAAGGTCCCAGAGCTTGTGGCACATTTACTTTTTATGCCCCCTGGCTCCTCCCAAGCTCTTCCTGCTGACAGGAGACCCTTGGCCCAGTCCAATGTTCCACTGCACTCCATGGATGGAGACCTTTGGCCATCCAATTGGAGAAACCAATCCTCTCTGGAGGGCACAGTGTCCTTGATGTTTCCCTGCTGACTGCCTGTCCCATGTGAGATGGGAAATGGTTGTCAGGCAAAGTCTCCCCAGAAACAAGACTTTCTCCCATCTTCTTCCAGCTGCCTCCGGCAAGTGGCACAGGTGCACCCCCTCTCCCACATGCCTCTGATGGTGTTGAAACAGATCAGAATTGAACTGGCTCCTCACACATATTCCAGATGTTTTAAATGAAGGCAGAAATGTTCAAGGTCAAGAAATTAAAGATAGGATATTTAGAATCACATATTCATCCTCCTGTGGAGAGCTCCCAAGAGAGGCACACAGCAACAGCTGGGCAGCCGCCCTCCCACTCTTCTCAGCCCAGCAGCACTTGGGGAAGGAGATAAATGCCAACAACCTGGGCCTGCCCTGCCTTCCCAGTCAGCTGTGCAAGCTGAGCAGAAATCTTAAAAAGGTTTTGATCTTGCTCCAACACCCTTTCCCCCAGCCCCATGCAGGCAGAGAAGCCAACAAAACCCATCTTCTGCATGCCTCTTCTAAGCCTCACAAGCCCTTTGTTGTGCTTCCGACTGTGTTGCCTGTAGCCTCATGTTTTTACTTTGGAGACTTGCCTCATAACTGCCCTCTGTACAGTTTCAGTGCTCCTTTAAAGAGTTTCTTCATCCTCAGTAAGTGTTTTTACAAACCCAAGATTGTATTTTTCAAAAGCATATTCCAGGATTTCACGTCAGCACTATGATGTGACCCCTCATCCTTGATATCTAGTGCAACTGAAGGACAAAATAGATCTTCACACTTTATCAAAATACTCTTCGCACTGCTTTTATTTGCTTCTAAATCTATTTACTGAAAAAATCCTTATAATGTTACAATGTCAGTTGTTTAGTGATACACCATCAAAAATCAAAATCATGTTTGTCCCAAAATGTGGATATTTACATAAGGTCAAACAAGATTTGATCTCTGCCTGGGAGTAAGAAAGAGTAATGAGAAAAGTTGTATTTTAAACACTGAGTCTTTATCTTAGAGTCAGCTTGTCTGTCAGCAGCTGGTCTTAGCTGAATTGTCTCTGCACAGCTTTGTGGCCCAAAGCCACCCAAAACACAGTGGAAATAAAGCAGTTGTGTGTACGTCTCTGCCTCTCCTGCCCCGCGCTGAGGGGTTTTTGAAGCAAAAGGAGGAAAGGTGTGCATGCAAAATGGGGTCAAGTGCAGTCACAGTTCAGAAAACTGGGGCTGAACATCTTCTAGGTCACTGAGCACAAAAACAAGTTCCAGCCACACACAAAGTTCATTTCATCAGTGTACAGAGTGCACCTGACCTCAATGAAGCTCAGCCATGACAGAGGTGGTTCTCTCATCCCTGTATTCCAGCACTTTTTGTCAAGAGAATAAAAGAAAAATGTCACAGTACTTAAAGAACTGCAAGGGGCTCACCTATAAGATGGGACTTCCCTCAGAGTAACAAGTGGTTGTTCACCAGAGTAGCTAATGCATAAATGCTGACCTTACACCCAGACTCTCACCCCAGACCGGCAGTGAAGATGACGCCCAGATGTAAACACCCAGTGTTTATTAGCAGAGTGTGGGACTGACGAACACCTGTTTCCTCCCAGGGGGAGATTCCCACACTTGAAACTCAGTTTCTAAATAAGCAGGGAAGGTTCCAAACCTCCATCACAACCTCAGTGCTGCTGCTCTGCATGGGGCTTTGGTTACAATGGAATGGAGGAATGTTGGGGGACTGGAAGCAAAATTTGGCAATTTGTGCTTATTAATCCAGTGCCTTCTGCTGCTGCAGGTAATGCAGGTAAAGCAACTTACAGGGAATGTATTAACTGATTGGGGATTCACACTTAAATACCTTTAAGAATTTTACTTCTACCAAAGCCTCTTTTAGAATGTGACGTTGTCCTGGTTTGAGAGACAGGTGTCTGCCAAGGAAGGCGGGAACCTCCCTTGGGACCCTCTTTCCTCCAAATTATGATAACTTTGGAATTATGGGGCTTTCTGGCAAAGATATGGGGAAAGGAATTACAGCTTTTCCTTATATCTGTCTATGTATACATAGATAGATAGATAGATAGATAGATAGATAGATAGATAGATACATACATACATACATACATACATACATACATAAATAGATATAATGATAGATAGATAGATATAATGATAGATAGATAGATAGATAGATAGATAGATAGATAGATAGATAGATAGATAGATAGATAAAACAAGGCAAGCAGCCCTATCAGCCCCATCAGCAGCAGCAGCAGCAGCAGGAGTGGCGCAGCAGCACAGATGTCCCCGCAGCCTCTCTGGGCCCTCGGGCCCTTTCCCCTCCGGTGCAGTTCCGGGCACGGCCAGAAGGGGCGCTGGTGGCTCCCGGCCGGGCAGGGCAGGTGCGATGATTCCCCCGTGCCTGCAGGGGGCGCTGTGGCGCCAGCTCGGCCGCCTCTCCACGTGGCCATGGCGGCTCGGGCGGCAGCAGGGAGAGAGGAGAGAAGGGGCTTTCCTTTGCAAAGCCACGGGAAGGAGCCGCTCTCAGTGCCCTTCCGGGTCTGTCATGGACTACAGCAGGAACCTCGGAGCAGCAGGCAGGGACAGCAAAGGCGAGCGTGCCTGGAGCTCCAGATAAAGAGTAGCAAAGACTCTGGAGCTGCCAGAAGCCACAAGGTGTCCAGTCGGGCATGGAATCAACATCCCATGGTTAAAGTGTAGCAAAAATCCCAAAGCCCAAAGCAGCACCAGAAAACAGCAGGGCTGGACAGTGTCAGATTGGCCGCCACAGGCCGCTGCTGCACACAGCCGGGATATTCTCCCTCTGGAAATGGGGAGAGGGTCGGAGTCCCGGGTTTTCCCCTGAGGCACCCGAGCAGTTCCTGAGGATCCTTCTCGATGAGGTTGGGTGTTGAAAATGTCCCAGTTAAAAGGTTGCTCTTATGAGGAAAGGCTCATCTCCAGCAGGAGAAGCAGTCAAGGGCTGATCTCCGCAGTGTCAGCGAATTGCGAATTCTGCCCTGCAGCAGCACCAGCCCGACCTTTCCCCTCCAGTCCTGAGAGCCAGAGAGAGCGAGGGATGAGCCCAGCCTCCACTCCCCAGCCAAAATCTTGTGGTGTTTCTGCCTTTCCCAAGAGAAAGCCCCACAACTAAGAGACTGCAGCCAGCTCCACCCCTGCCTGCACCTTAGCCACATCCCTTGTCTCTCTTAAGTAAAGTATCCATCATTCTGGTCTCTGATGCAACAAATGGGAGAAATTTCCCTAAGAGAAAAAAAAAAATGGAACCAAGCCCAATCCCCAACAGACATATATGTTCATTTAAAAGCCATTTATGAAAATGACTGGTATTTGCTGATACACAAACTTGTGCTTCTCTTCCTTACAAATACAGAAATGGGCAGAAGAAGCAAGAGCATGGGTAATTGTAAACAAAGGTTGAGTCCTTGTAAATCTACATCACTCCATCAGGGACAATTCTGTTTCTTGTCATGAGCCTTTCCTCCCTCTCTTAACTTGTGCTGTTCTGCTGCTGCTCTCTCTCCTGTTTGTTACTGGTCTATGTAGCCAGTCAGGGAAGTGACTCTCAGGGCAAAACTTTGATACCTGGCCCAAGGACAGTATATCCAGCTGGTAAACAGTGCCTGTCAGCCACAAGGTTGACAGGAATGAAAACAAAATGTTGTCATGTGTGGAAATAACCACACTAGAAGTTTCTGACGTGGAACACACTCCAGCAGTGGCTGCGATTTTCCCTCCTGGGAAGAAGCTGGGAGATTCCTCTCAGATTTGTTTTAAGGTTATGTTATGCAAGAAACTACACTCACTTTTAAAATTTCAGTGGTTTATTAAACCTTAACAAAAATACAACAAAGGGCTGAATAATTAAAAATTTCAGTCCTGGGACTCTCTGTGACCAGCAGCCACATGCTTGTCTACAAAACAGGTGCTCTGCCTTTTATACCCTTAGTGCCCCCCAAAGTTTTGTCAGTAAATTCCTTCTCTGCAATCCATTGGTGGAGATCACTTTTTTACATCTTGGTTGGAGGCCAGGTGTTGCCATGTCATGCCTCTTAGTAACAAGCCAGCCCTCCCCGAGTGACTACCAAGACTATTACGAGGGGGAGGGGAAAGAGGACTATGAGAGGACATATTCTCATAACATACACATAATATCTATCTCTTAATTGTGAGAGCCAGCTATCACATTACTCTTCTACAACAGGTTATCATTGGTGGGGAAAGTCTGGTGTAACTTTTACTTTGTGTCCTGTGACTTCTCAGAACTTTCAGGACCTGCTTTATGGGGAAGCTCCAGGGGAAATTGCAGGGTACTGTATGGATTTAGGGTGATCTGACCCTTCTGGGAATGGCAAGAAATAAGATAGGCAGAAAAGAGATGTTTGAAGGGAAACCAGCTTTCTGGTTTAATGTGTCTATAAAAGCCACCCATATAAACAGGAGTGATTTTCCAACTCAGGAGTTAGCATGTTTTTTTAACCTAGCTCTTTCATATGTGAAGAAATCTGGATTTTTCAGTAGTTTCTTTCTGCCTTTGGCTTCAAAAGAATGGTAGATTTTCACTTGGGGGTTGAATGCAGTGCAGGCTGTCCTGGTGAAGTCCTCAGCTGAAGTCATGAGTTGATGCAGCTCCCATGAATTAAGGTAAAGGTCCTGCTGCATGTTTGCCTCCCAAGCTTTATTCTATTGTTCAGCATCCTCCAAAATATTCATACTTCTGTGACAGGAGGGCACCATTAGTGCAAAAGCCATGCATTGAATAGATTGAAGAAATTAAGATCTACTATATTTTGGGAGAAACAGATCCTTAGAATGGGGTGGGTTTTTTTAGCAGAACCTAATGTACATCAGGTTCATTTTTCTTATAAAAATTGGAGGGAATCTGCTCCACTGTGCTGGGGTCATAAATAAATTTTCAAGTAAGGTGTTTTAAATGTTAACACTGATGTTAGGGTTATTTCTATTTGTGGTTTTACTCAGCCCTGGAGATGTAATACTTAATATTGTCAGAGCAAGAGCTTGGAGTCCACCTCAAGTCTTGAGCCTTTAGTCTGCTTTTCTTTCTTCATATTTTGTCGTTTTTGTTTTGTTTTTTAAAAATTCCTGTTTGTTTCACCCTGCATTGGCAATTAGTGTGACTCTCGTTAAAAGTGGAGTATGACGACTTCTTCTAGTGTGCAAGATGTGGGTCAGTTTCAAATCCTCAGAGAAAACCTGTCATGACATTTAACAGGCTTCATTTATCTGAGCAAAAATTACTCATTTAAATCACTGTCAATACGATCACTCAAGCTCTGTTAACAAGCTAAGAATGTGATGATCAGACATATAGATGTATTCAGATTTATTAAGAGATACCTTTTTAGGTGTCTGCCTTCAGATGTTATAACTAAGAGTCCAACAGAGAGCACCTAGCACAGAGGTATGTAGTCAGCCTTTTACTGTATTTGACAAAAATGAAGAAAATAAATATGTTATTAATTTAGATTAATTAATTTATTATATTAGACTATATCTTTGGCATGTGTTGTTGTTATGTGCTCAAATTTGACCACCTGAACTTACAGCTTTGGCAAATACAGGGTCATCTTTAGCACTTTAGTGTAATACTTTGAGCTTAGAAAAGCTTTCATGAAAATGGTGCAAAATAATTTTTTGCCTTTTTTTTTTTCTACAAGAAATATGAACAACATAAAAATCAGATTCTGGTCTTTCCCTGAATATTAGTATCCCAGTCCCTGTGGCAGCACTGTGAACTGGCATGGAAACAGGCAAAGGGTTCCTGCTGCAGCAGAGAAATAAAGCAACCTTGCATCTCAGAAGGCCACATGGATGTCTCACTTACAAGCCCTCTGGGACAGTCTCTACCAAACCAGTGCTTTCTTAAGAGCTTGTAAATATCTACAGACTCCTCCATCCTTCAGTCACACTTGGGAACATCCCAGTCTTTTCAGTGCTAAATTACAAACGGCGTGGCCCCTTCACAGCCTATCTGGCCTCACCTGCAGGAGCTGCAGCAAGATAGGCTGGTGTTCTCCTCCCATCCTATGACCTTTTGTGAGCTTTTAGAATATTTCAGAAGAACAGAATTTGTTACATCTGCCACAACAACGACAACAACAAAAAAAAAAGCAGTTGCCTCCTTTGATGGCCCTGCAGACAGATGCTTCAAAGGAAGAAGGTCAATATTTAATTGACTGTGTGCTTTGAATTTTACTCTTCAGTAGAAAACCAGGATGCAGCACTTACACCCGCAAGGAGAAATGTGGCTAGGGTTCATTTTCAGCTACTATTAATGTTTTCCTGAGGAAGTGCAGGCTTCCTGTAAACTTGTTAAGAGGCAAAACTACTCTGGTTTTTAACACTATGCAAACAATATTGTTAACTATGTTAACAATGTTTTCTACAATGAATAGAGATAACGCAACACTTCAGATTTATCTTCTGCATTTTGTGACTTCCAATATTTGTGTTATATCTTATGTTATATGTTCAATTGTGCTGAGTCCATTCCTCTATAGGTCCTGCAGAATATTTCTAATTAGGAATATTCAGGGGAAACAGATCTGTGCTACAAAATTGTGCTGCTCCAAATTTTGTTATCAGGTAGCAGTTATCAGATGTATGCATCAGTGACACAGTAACATCAGGATGTTAATGTTGATCACATATCACCTTGTAGCCTGACCCCTGTAGCAGCTGAGCCTGATGGATTCTCTGATAGAAAAAGCAGAGACCTCCTTTCCATGCTTTGATACAAAATCATGGAACACTGAAGTGTGTCATCCAATACTGGATTAGCGTGAAAGTATTTGTAATACTAAGGAAAAAGAGGTCATGTAATTGCTTTTCCCCCCTTCTCAGTGTTTTTGCAGCCCAGATTTTTTGCAAAGGATAAATTTTACAGATCCTTTTATGCTTCATTTTTTTTCTATCAGCAGGAATCCAATCCCTGGCAAAGAAATATTTTGTTTTTTCTCCCTCTCTCACTATTTTTAGAAGAGTAAGTTACTTTTTGTTTCTATTCTTTGTAACGTGCTTTGCATGAAAAAATTACTTTCCAAGAGCTTAGAATTAAAATAATGCCTATTGCCTCTGGATTTACCTAATATTAGTAGTCCCACAATTGTGAGATGAAAAAAAAATCAGAAATTAGTGAGAATTGCAACTTTCAATTAAGAATGAGCATGAAAGTGAAGAGAAATTAACATCTTTGACATTAGTCTTTCCTGACTGCTCTTTGTTATTTGGGTGGCTGCAGACCTGTGGTGTTTCTGAGAGCTCCAGGCTCTGTCAGGTGGGTTGACATTACCCTTGGCACTGGCCTTCCTCTCTCCCCTGCTGTGTACTTGAAAGTACATGTTGCCCAGTTCATATGGAACACTGTGGTGTGGGGCAAGGTGTGGGCAGTTTGCCCCCAAGTGTGAAAGGGAAAATTCCTGGGTTTTGGCTCCTGGTGTTTTGTTGTATGACCTTCTCTTGTGGCAACCCAGCTTCAGAACCCTCTTCTTGAAAGCTACTGATTGTCTCTGTCAAAGCCCATGCCTTTCAGCCTTCCTTGAGATGCCTTCAGCAGTGTTCCCATGATGGGAGATGCTGGGGTGGAGCTGTCTTTGCCTGCCTCTATTCCCCCCATCATGATGAGATACCCCTGGATTTCTTTTCTTTCCCTTCTCCAGGTAGGAGGATAATATGTAGGGGATACTTTCAGATGGAGCATCAGTGAACTTGGAAGTGCTAGGTTTACAGCTGGATTCAATGTTCTTAAGGATCTTCTCCAACCTAAATGATTCTGGGATTTTACATCCAATTTGCTTCAGCGTCACCTCAGCCCGCTCATGGCAGCACAGAAGCCTGTGGGCATCGTCCACTCGCAGCTACCTGTCAGGCCTGGCCTTTTTGTAACTGTGCAACAGTGAGTTCTCAAGCCAATATCCTTCCTGTTTGACAGCAGAAGTGTTGAAGAGGGCTGTTTTCTTGTGACAAAATGATATAGTAGCTCAAATGACCAGAAAGGAAGAACCTCTCCACAGACGACACTGTGCATCATCCATCCAGGCTGTGTCTGATGCTGCATGAATGTGGGGTTCCAGTGTGGCAAGGGTCATGACAACTTCTTGTTATCTATTATTTTTCTGTTCAGTCTTTTCAAACTAGCTATTTCACTAAGCCACTTGTTGTTAGACTTTCTTGCTAAGACCTTGCTAAAAAGGAGCCCTGTGGCACCTCTCTCCTACCTCACCCCCAGTGCAGAAGACCTGGTCAGAGGAGTTTGAAGTCATGACACTGTGAAAGTGTAGGTGCTGTGGGGTTTAACCTGGGGTGCAACTGGCCTTCAACAAAAAGATAGAGCCCATAGCTGACATTTCGGGCCAGAGAACTGTTTCCAAACACCTACACCTGATGTGTCTCCCTCTCTGTGCTGTAGTTCCCTTGGGAATGAAATGCCAGACAGAGGATGGGCAAACAGTCATGGCACACCTGGATCATATACAGTGACTCCAGTTGCTCTGATGGCAGGCAAGGCAGAATTCATCCACTACCCTCTGCAGACAAACAGCTGTGACTGCTGTGGGGTGTTGGTGATTGTTTCCTGTTAGCTGAGGGCATGTGTCTTTTAAGGAGATAACATTTAAAAATTCAAAAATGTGGTTTTTCTGGCTTGATCTGAAATTGTAAGGATCTATATATAAATCTCTAGAGATAAAACCTGTGTGTTATGTAGACAAAGCTACACAGACTGAAGGTTAAAGTGTTAGAACTTTATCAATCATAAGAATGAATAATTTTTAAATATTGTCCAATAAAGGGTTGATCCTAGGTGCTTGGTAGGTTTTTCTACAGGTTTTCATGACATGCATACAGCATTTCTTGTATTTCCAGCTATCAATAAAATGAAAATTTGTGCAGAATGGTTTTTTTAAATGTGTTTTAATTTCTTCTTCTTTCATTGCCTATCTGTCGCATAAATATTTCCCGGTTTGTAAAAGCATGGGGATATTTTTAGATCTCTCCCTCCAACAAGAATGTGAGGTCAGCATGGTGTTTATATTGTTCTACCAAGTCAGTGTGATGTTACACACTGAGATGTGGGGAGTTTTCTTTCCCTCTCTGTGTTACTGCTTTGCATTCAGACTTCAAAACAATGCGAAATGTCCAAAATACCAGGAGAAAGTTACAGTTCTCTCATCTTGGTAGGATTTTCTCACCGAAATAATTGTTCACTTAAATTTTAGAACAAACACCACTATAAAGGGCCAGTAGCTACTTTTTGACGTGAGATTCTATTCCATAACCTCTTATGTGATTTTGCAAACATATCAAATTTTGCTCCAACTTTGCCAATGATCAGGCCTCTAAATTTAAACCCTTGTTTTAAATGTTTAGACCTTGACTAGATCTGTGCTAAGTATTTACTTTGGTTTTGCTGAGATTGTCTCAGTTCTGATGAGATCAGAGTTGTGCTTGAAAGCCAGTATCTAATGCCAAGTTTTGTTATTAAAATTCTCATGGCATTTTGTAGCCTACAAACTACATTTGCTCAAGTATAGAAAATTTCATACCCCATCCTCTCATTGCCATTGATTAGAGCAATTTTAGACTTTTGAGGGTATTTGGGTATCATTTTGGATCTGGTATAACTTAGGTTTGCCCACATGTTGAACTCAAGAAGATGAGATTGGTTCTTTCAGGACTCTAGGAGTGTTTTTTCATGATACTGATGCAGAAAGAAAATTATGGTACTAGCAAGTAGCATAATGAGGATATAAATGTTTTAGCAATAATATTCAGTATACTGTTTGAGGTGGGATTGGAACTTTTTCTTCACTTCTTATTCCACAAATAAACTAATCTTGCAAGCAGGGACCGCAAATGAAACTTAGAAAAATTTAATTCTTTACTGGACCATGCTGCATCACGGACTGCCATCTTTTTTCTTAGCTCTCATAGCAGACTACTCCAATAAAATTGCTGCTCTCAGAACACACAGAATGAATATATTTCACAGAACTTGTGTTGGCAAGACAAGACTGCTGAGGTGATGGTACCCTCAGTTTTGGTAATTTATGCATCATTTTATGTTCTATACAATGAGAATTTCAGCACCACCAGACTGGCAGATAAACATCTAGAAATAGTAAAGTGACCCCCTATATATGTGTGGGAACATGCATGTCCTCCTTACAAAAGAGACCTTTAGAAAGGCAACATAGAGACAAAAATAAGGTGATGCTGTCTTGAAGGAGCTTTGCCTTCTTCCTGTGTTCCAGTTAAAATCTTGTTGTTCTGACCCTGTGTAAGTTGAGTCAGAATATGTTGTACTTTATTTTGAAGGGCAAAGTTGAGGCAATATAGCCACAGTCTTGAGCACCAGTTCTCTGCTTTTGCTCAGACCTGGTTAAATGAGGTGCTCCTAGGGATGTAGAAAAGCTGATCTGGGAGCAATGTCTGCTGAGTGGCCCAACTTCTGTTGGAAGAAAGGTCTAGAAAGCTTTGAAAAGTCATTATTTTTATTATTTTCTGTAATTTGCCCAAGATTGTATCGAAGTATAAGACTGAAACAACTTCATTAATCTTCTTACCTGCTACAATTTCAGCATGAGGTGAGGAGGGCAGTTGGTTGTTTCCATTTGGCAAGTTTTACTTTTTTTTTTCATCTAGGAATTCCAACAACAATAACATTGTTGCCTATTTGTTCTTTGATAGAACAATTGAGTTAAATGACTCAGTTATGAGGCCGGAGAAGAAAATGTTCATTGCAAGTGAACTGCTCTGCAAAGCACAGGCACAATGATGTTATCACCTAATTACATACTTTCAAGGTAATCTTCTCAGCCTTTCTTGGTTAGTCTTTTGAGGCACAGGGCCAAGTGTGACCTTGAGATCCATCACTTGAGAGTGCCTCTGACTCCTGTAGTGCACTTCCAGCTCTCTGAGCTTTGTATGGCTTTCAAGAAACAGCTTGTCCAGGGCAAGTAACAGACATGTATTTCTATTTCTTTCATTGTTGGGAGCGCATAAGAAAGGACTGCATACTCCCGAAACTATTATTCAGCAATGGAAGTAAAAAAAAGCTGAGGTGGATTTGAATAATCTGTTTGCTTTCAAAATCCAAAAATACTTCAGAACTGTTGTAATTGCAGCATTCTGAAGGGGAACAGTGTTGGAAACTTGCCTTGCTGACAACCAGTTAATGATGGAAAAAAAAAAAAAAAAGATAAAGTGTTTCTAGGCTATTAGCACTGTGACTTTTTAATGAAGAATTATGAACACAGACATACACATATGCACAGACACCTTCACAGTGCCCCAGGCAAATGATTATTAAAATTAACAGCTTTAATAGCTGTGGCTGGTGGTACACAGACAATTTTAAGTGTTTCCCCTGAAAGTTTAGATACCTTTTATTGAGACTCACCCCAACACCCACAAATATTTTAAATGTTTTTGACATTTTGAAGACAACAGTAATGTTTTACATAAGATAATACCAGACCAGATATAGTAAAGCATTATGAAAAAGTCATTTTGGGAGGTTTGGGGAGAGAAGGGGATAGAATTGAGTTACAGCTGTGAAGCACATGGTAGCACAGAGCAGCCTGACCTTGAGGGGAGGAGGTGCCAGAGGGCAGAGCCCTGCAGAGAGGAGCCTGCTGGAGCTGACAGGTGAACAGTGTGTGATCTCCCCATGTGGGGACATTGAGCAAGCACATTGCTGATGTGGCAGTGTGCGACAGGTCATTCAGTGAGAATTACCATATAAGGAAATACTGTGTCCTAAAGAAGTCTATAAAACCAGCTCCTTTCTTTGAATAAACTATTGAGATTCCCTGCTGGTCTGAGTCTGTGCCTCAGTCATTATTACAAAGAGGAGATGTCATATTTTTGTGTACCCCATAGGAACTGATGCAGTCTTAATATGCAGCGGAGGGCGATGAGAGGAAACATTTGCCACCTTCCCACTTGTGCCTCCTGCCAAATTGTTTTTGCTTTCTGGGGGCATGGTTCTCTTTAATGTGGTGTAATTACTTAGGGTTCTGCCTCAAATAGGCACAAACATGCTTAGTAGTTCACTTGGCTGTTATAGTGGCAGTGTGGAATCAAGAGGACCTTACAGAGTCATGGTGGTTCACAGTCATGGATGTTTTTTAGAAGGAGAAGGAAAGCTGAAGAAGAAGGATATAAATGTGTTCTACTGTTCTTGTGCAAGGGTCAATCTTCAGTGGATAGATTAACTCTGATGGCAGAAGTTCTTGAAAATTCCTATGTTGAACTTCTGGTGCATTTTTGGAGCTGCATGTCTTTAACCTTTCCCCCATGCAGAGGCTGATATTTAGATGAAAGATTTAGTAGCTATTGGAATGGTTACTTAAAATGTATTTTATACAAATATCATATTACACTAGGAGAAAGAGATCAGATTACATTTGTGCATGTAAACCCTAGTTAAATGTTCTTTTAAACAATGCAAGCCTGGGCATAATTTTTTTCTGGGTGTTTGTGTTGGTTTTTCTTTTTTCTTTTTTTCCCCAAGTGTCAATGGATTGCCTGGTTAATAGCACCTGGAACTCTGCCAGTGTCAAATATAAACCACACATTCATTTTAACTAGCAAATTTATAAAGATTTACAAACTTGATGGATGGCAGCTACCAGAATTTTCAACAAATTATTCTTTTTTGAATTCTTTCTGCTCCAGAGAATTAATTTGAAAGGAATTCAGAAATAAGCATGTTCATCCTATTTAATTCCTGGAGTGCTTTATCTGGCAGTTACTCTATTCAGTTTATATCCTACTTTATATTCTAATAGGCTATATGGTCTTTCTCTCTTTAAAGAGCAAACTTCAAGGGGGGAAGTTCCTTAAAGAAGTACAGTTGCAGAGATTTTCAAAATTATGAGCTTGCTGGAAGCTTCACAACTTCTTTATCCTCCTCAAAAAAAATGAAAAATAATACAAAATAGCCTTAATGGGTTTTTAAAGGAGTACCAAATTGAAGGGTATAAGCACTGTGGAAGTTAAAAAATAAAATATTAATTTAAGTGATTGTCACTCCTATCAATGCTAGGATCTTTCATTTTTTCATGCTAAACACCTCCTCCCCCCAGCCAAGTAATAAACCAGTCTGAACAATGACTGAACACTAAATGAAATATATTGAGATGTGTTTAGAAAGCCATTAATGATAGTAAATTCCATTAGTGGAAGTTAAAAGGTTAAATGCTCATGCATGCAGCATCACATAAAGTAAGTGGCTTGGGAAGGGCAGAGGCTAGTTTTTTATCCAGGTCCTTTCAGTCTCTGCTTCTCAGTCCTGCCTTGCCCTCCTGCTGTTAGCATTCAGAAACATAATCATGAGAATGATTATATGCAGGTGCTTTTATTGAAGAGCTCTGGGTGTCAGGGGTACAAACCCAAATCTGACTCTGACATGGGTTTGGGATGAACATGTTTTTATATTCTATCGTAATATAACTTTCATGTTAATTATTAAACCTATATTTTTCTATTGTATACATAGATTTCATCCAAGCATGGACTCCTCGTGGCCCTCCTCAAACTTCTAACGTAGTTTCTCATGATTCTTCTTATGATTAAACAATAATTATATTTAATTACTCAACAATCATCACATCTAACAATTATATCATTTATCATATACTGCTTACAAAGGTGCAATTTCACATGATCTGGCAACCACAAAGCCTAACATTTTCAGAGTCTATTTTTAACATTTTTCCAGGGCCCTACTAAGTCTAGCTTCTTTCTAATTCCCCAAATTTTATAATGTTAAAACCTTTTACTATCACTGCCACCTCACCTCTGAAAGTGTTCAGTGCCAGCTTGGATGGGGCTCTAAGCAACCAGGTGTAGTAAAAGGTGTTCCTGTTAAAACTTGGGTTTTTTTAAAACACAAGAAAACCTGAGCTCTTTCCCATCTTTTAAATCAAGGGTGTAGGAGAATGGATTGCAAGCAACTTCACCTCTAATGAGTTGCAGCTGTATTAATTACCAAAGAGGAGGAACAGCCTTGCCCTAAAGGGGTCACAGCCATGTCCGGTAAGGATGGGTGTTATAAAAGAGTGGGTTAGCTAGTTGAGAGGAGGGTCTGCTGTAAGCACATTTGGAGCCTGCAGTCAGGGTCTGCTTGGGAAGCCTGCAGTTGGAGTCTGCTGGCTCTGCTGTGAGGAGGAAGGGTCAGGTAGTTGTATAAGGTACAGGAAGGGGCTATTCTGCATGAAGAAACAAGTGCCTCGTCCATCTCATTTCAATCTCTAATGCAAGTTCTATAGCAAAACATGGGTATTTTTTTTCTAAACCGTATTGTCAAATTCATGTAAAGTGGTAAAAACTCAAGCTTTTTCTATTGATAGAGAAAGAAAATCCAGATTTGTTTTTATTATGACAGGATAAAATTATTATCCATTTTCAGTCTGCAAGCTCTCGGCAGATTGACGTTACCAACATGCATGCCAACTCAGTAATAATGGTTCCAGTTCCTAATGGAAATATAACATTGTTCCTTTGTAATCCAGTCTTAGTATTCCTTAATTTGTGTCTTTAGGATGATATTGACCACTTTGGCACACTAACATCCCCACTATTGAGATTGTGCTTGACTGATTCTTCCCCACAGGTCATATAGGTTCCATCCTAGAAGCCAACCCAAAGAGGTTCAGGAATGTGACCCTCACATTATTCAAAGGTACTGTGTCCCTCGGCACATAGAGGAGAGTGTCCTACCTTTCTCCAATGAAGATTCTCCTCCTGCATTGGAAATGCTTGGAGACTGGAGTTTGCTCAGAGACAAGCTGTGAAAATTAGACTACTGGAAGATCACACAAGAAAATGTTTGTTGTTGTTCTTGTTAAAACTTTCCCAAAGAAGCTTCAGTGCATGACAGTCTCATTCTTCTGTGCCCATTGTAAAAATTTTCACATTTCCCAATTTCTGGAAGCAAATGTTACTTTTGTTTTGTCATATATATCAAGATGTTAATGTTGCCTTACAACAATTTCTATTCTTGTTGCTAATATGGAAAAAAGAATTCCAATCACTTTGGTTTTTAAGTTACTTAGCAATTAAGCAAAAAAAAATTGTCTTTCTAATGTTGTTCTTAGAATCTACAGACCTTCAAAAGCTGGAGATGGCTATTTATATTTTCTGTTATTTTTGAAAGACATCGTATCTCCCCCCCATGCTTGATCTTTCTCTGTAGAACTGGACGAGGTTGTTTTCATTTTGCTTTTTTTGAGCTGGACTGATGGTCCTCTTTGAGACTTAGCAAAGAGACAATCTCTATAGAAAAATGTGTTTTCCATGAAAAGGTATTTGTCTAATTCTTCCAAGGCTACCATCTCTTTACTGTCCTTGCTACCACTTTGTTTTTAGTGTATGTTTTGGATCACTGATCAAAAGACTGAATGGACTAAATCAACACTTGAAAGAAGAAGGTAAAGTGTTGGGGTTTTTCCATTTTCTTTTCTTTTTTTTATTTTTTGTGTTTTTGTGGGTTTTTTTAGCTAGTATTAAAATAGGCAAAGCTTCAGTTCCAGAGCATATACTCCTTTCTGTGGACTTTCTGGCATCTAGTCCACAGAAGAATTGTCCTTGAATGTGCTGGTTTGACTTAACTCATATAAACTTTACCAGTCCACTCTCTCAAAGTGAAGCAAAACATTCATGGTAGCCTGCTGAGAGGAAAGTTTCAAATCCTCTTGAGATCTTATGGCACAGCACTACTGGCTGCTGATACAAAGATTTGACAGGACATCTCAGTTTATTATTTTCTGGGGATTAGTATTCTATCCCTGATGACTTAACATAAGTGATAAATGCCCTTAGAAATCCTATGTCACTTTTTGAGTGGTTGAGCTCAGTCTTGGCAAGGCTAGCAGCATGATGATATGATGGCTGAAGATGCTCTAGTCATCACTGGATTTAGGGAAAATTTCAGAATAGCAATTCACATTGTCTTGAGTTCTCCGATTTAATCCTGTAATGTGCATACCTGCTTTTGAACTTTTCCTTGCATTACTTTTCTTCTGATTCAGGTAAGGTGTCCAGTCTGTGTGCTAAAGAGAAGTCAGAAACCTGAAATTGTATGAAAAATACATAGGAACTCTTTTAGTACCATGGGAAGATATTCATAGAGAGGGGGCTAGATAAGGAATTACAAATATACTTTTTCTAGAAGGATGAGAGCAAGCAAGAGTGGAAAAGACTCCCTTGTCTGACACATTCTCCTGAGAGTCACTGGATAACCTTAGTACCAGATTGTGCCTTTAATAATGGTAACTGCATAGCTAATATTTTTCCTTTCCTGATGAACTACCTTGAGGTTTTGTACTTGCTCACAGACAGGACAGGGTTCTGTAGCATGTACATTTTCTAAAAATGATTATTCACCTAAAGGTTTTCAGAATGAGGTATCTGTCCCATTCCTCCCCTTGGGTGGATTCGGAATCTTTTTTTTATGGAGAGCAAACCTACTTGTAGGTGGAGGGGCTAACATCAGCTCAGGATGATGATGCTGGAATTTATTTCCATGCGCTGGTCCCTGCTTTAGCTCCTAATGTCTTTTCAAGTGCATTGCAAGCAAATTCTGCTTGATTACAGAATCCTTCTGTTGCAGGAAAAAATTTCCAGAGGCAAAAGAATTATTTGTTCTTACTCCTTGGCCAGTACTGTGCACAATACTCCAGTTGCATAAAGAATGCTCTGGTTGTGTGAGGTTGTTAGGCATGGCTGATGCCTTTGCCTCCTTGCATTTCAACTCTGAACAGAGCAAGTCCAACACACTGGGCTTGGCTGCTCTTATCGCTATAAAGCTGACAACATTTAGGTTTCTTCTCTGTGAAAGGCATTATAAAAGCCAGATTGCTGCTCTTAATAACAGATGTGATCTGCCTCTGGCACAGTGCAGGGATTTGGTTCACTAATCCATGACACTGCACTCACTTATGTTGTATCATTCTTCAAGTGGAAGACTAAAGCATATGATGCACTTTACATTGCATTCACTTAAATACACGAGTTTAACTCAAATGAGTTTTATATATGTTAAAATGTATTATCAAGGTCTATATATTTATGGATACATAGAAAAATATAGTGGAAGATATCTGTAATAATAACAAAAAAAAAAAAATTTCTGCCACTAGTGGGAGATGCATGTTATGCCCAATCCGTGGCAGTGCTCAAGGCCAGGTTGTTTGGGGTCCTGAGCAACCTGAGTGGCATCCCTGACCATGGAATGGCAACTGGAACTAGATGACTTTTAAAGTTGCTTCTAGCCAATGGTTCTCTCTATATATCACTTTTATTTCCTCAACAGAGCCTCTAATAAAGATTAGGAAGGCTTTCTTCTGGGTGTTATACTAACACAATGTGAAATTCCCCTACTCCAAGGGACCTTAATGATCTTATCTAAACTCCTTGATGAGTGGGATCTGCTGCTGTGGAATCAATATTTAACAACAACAACAACAACAACAAAAAAAAAAAAAAAAAGCAAGTTGTGATTTCTCCAGAAAGATAAATATAAGTTAAATGTGTGTTAAACTAATTATGAAATTATTGTGTGAAATACTTCTCACAGACCTGAAAACATGAATGTATTTTCTCCTGAGCTTCATAAAAAAATATTTTAGATGAGCCTTGACTTTTTTCATCAGAACTATGTATAAAATGGTCATAGAAAGGGGAAGGGAAAGCAGGAGAGAAAAAAAAAGATATTTTCATCTTCTTTCTGCTGCTAATATTTTTAACTTTTTGAAACAGAAGGCTCTATAAAAAGGTAAAGAGTTTGCATCCATTTGGGCAAAACCAAGAAGAACGTGGGTTAGTTTTTGGGGTTTTTTTGTGATTTGAGATGATACTGAATCAGATACACTGGTGGTTGTATCTTTTAAATGCTTGTGAGGAGCCAATTTAGTTTTGGTTTGTCTCAATACTGATTGTCAGAGATATGTGGGAAGGGAGTGCACATGTGCCATGGACAGGAGTCAATTAGAAGATGGGAGAAAGCCTTGTCTCTGGGGAGACTTCACCTCAACAACAGCTCATGTAGGACAGGCTGTCAGAAGAAGATGCTGTACTCCTCAGAGGGGCTTCTCCAGTCAGATAGCAAAAGGTCTCCACCAATGGACGGCACTGAAAGGTTGGACTGGGCCAAGGGTCTCCTTCTGTCAGCAGGCAGAATTTGGGAGGGACTAGAGGGTATAAAAACTAACTGCTGCTTGCTCTCTGGCTTGCTCGTTCCTTTGCCATGACCCCAGCCTGTCTTTTGGCTCTCCTACCTGTCACAGACATCCTTTATGAAAAATCCTTTCCTTAGGATTTTTCCTCCTGAGAAGCTGAGAGGCCTCAGGAACAAAATGTAAACATTGATTATCTGCTGCTGTGGAATGCAACAGGTGGGTCTGTGATTGGTCCATGTTGGATGTTTGTAATTAATGGCCAATCACAGTCAGCTGGCTTGGGCAGAGAATCTGAGACACAAGCCTTTGTTATCATTCTTTGCGATTCTATTCTTAGCTAGTCTTCTGAAGCAATCCTTTCTTTTATTCTTTTAGTATAGTTTTAATGTAATAATATATCATAAAATAATAAATCAAGCCTTCTGAAACATGGAGTCAGATCCTCGTCTCTTCCCTCATCCAAAAATCCCTGTGAATACTGTCACACCAACCCTTGCCAGCTCTTGCTTGCCCTTGTGTCTGTCCTGTCTCTCAGCGTCTCTGCGTCCAACCCTGCCTGCCTCTGAGCCAGCCCAGCACTGGGATCCTCATCTTGACTCTGCCCAGGGTTCTGGACCCTCTGAGTCACCTGCATCCAACCTGGCCCACCTCTGATCCAGCCCACTGCTGCAATCCTTGCCATGACTGTGCCCAGGGTCCTGGACCTGCTCCTGCTATAGCGCCCATGCACTCACTGCATGTCAAATCACCCATCACTGGGGGAGACGTGACCTCTCTGAGAGCTGCATGCACACCCCCTGTTGTGTGGATGTTGATGGCACTCCCTGATCCTGTATTTCTTTTCCATTTTCCTTCCTTCTTTTTTGTCTTTTCCAGTCCTCTTTCCTTTGGGCAACTCTTTTCTCTTTTTTTGTTACTGATAAAGGGTTTTCAGATGTCACAGTACAGCTAGTCTGTAGCTGGACAAGATGAATGTAGCCATAACATAAATCCAATTTGGCTCACCTAGTTCAGAAATACAGAAGTCTCTGAGTGAGCAATCATAGGATAGTTTTAAACTTAAACAGAGGCCTCAGCCAATCATGTTCAATCCAGAATGCAGAGATATCACTGCTCAAGGAGCTGGGCGGTGCTGAGACCTCAACAAATCTATACCCAGGAGTTTTGTAACTCCCTATATGAGAAGGCTCTGAACAATAAAACACGCTGTTGTCTCTCTGTCCTGGTGACTCGACTCGTGAATCTGCCTCCAACCTATTGACAAGGTTTGCTTTGTTTGACTTAATTTTGTTCCTGATCATCTAATTCTAAAAGAACTCCTCACATTTTCCCTCAGTGGAATGTGACAACACTACAGATTCATATTTCTCCAAGGAAGAGTATTGTCGGCTTGTAAAATGATGAAGATTTCTATTACTAAATGTTTGTTATGAAAATGATCTCTTTATAATTTTCATTGGGAAAATATAAAAATAAATATCCATCCAAAAATCATAATTCTTACCCTCTAATTAATGACTTGTGTACCATAAATTACAAAGGAATATGTATTCCATAATAACAGATGAAGTGCCTTGAGACAAATCTGGAATGTGTCATGTGCACATAATGTAAAGGAGCATAGATTAAATTTGCATGCATGAAGTAATGTAGTGTCGCTGGATAAAATTAAGGTAAAGATTTAGTTTAGGCATCTTCACTTACAACATTTTCAATGAGCTGGTTTTCCATTTAAGTAAGACTGTTTTTTTTCTTTTATCTAGGTCATATGAATTTGAGGAATACAATAAATGTTTTCTTGTAATCCATATAAACCACTTAACATACCTTGAAATGGCTGTTTTCTGGCAATACAATAAAGACACATTCACTTATTTCCCACAAAATCTATAGATATGAGTTGCATTTGTGGGCAAAAAATTTCAACAGACAATGTGAAAAGAGAAATAAGAGATTTTCTCTGTTACATCAAGATATGTTATCAAAGAACTATTTCTCTGTGAAGTTAATATCCTGGTGAGAGCTCAGGAGTATCTGCCGTAGGCACTGTATTTTGTGAAAATTACCTGAAAAGTTCATTTTCAGATACAAATCCTTATTTCTGTCACCCATGACACTCATGATAGGAAACTGAACATGTCTAGGGAGGGTTACTAGCAGTTCTCTTTTTTTTTTTTTCCTTTTGTTTTTCTGACAATGCCCTTTTTCTGGAGCTCTTTTCAAGAAGAGTTGTGGGAGATTTGGTGCAATTGGTTTCCTGGAAACTGTAATTCTGACCAGTGCTCCCAGTCTGTGCCAAGTACACTTCCATGGCCTCGTAAGTGATCAGTTTTGATGGCATGTGGTTACACCTGGTCACACACGTGGCAGTGGGATGCTAGGGGACAAAGAGGGACTAGACTCTTTCCACCAAACTTTCAAAATCCTGCTCTCTATAGAAGGAGAAAAAGTTACAGCAAGAAAATAATGGATAATGTGAGCATAAAGGAGAAAAGCAGAAGGTGAGGAGTCACCAGTGTGTTTAGAAGAGCAGAAACAGAAAAATTCCAGGGAGAAAGTACAGGAAAGACTGATTTATCTGGATCCCAACTAAGTGTTTAAATTTTCTTGATAATCTAAAACAACTTTGTTGTATTATGTCTAATTGAATTACATCCATATTTTCAGATACAAGCAAGAGGTCTTTCATCCTACTTGGATTCAGTTGGTTGTAAGGATGTCTCTTGAAAGCTAGTCCTTTTTTCCTACTTCTATTTTCCGTCTTCTCTTTTATGAAGGCTCACCTGAGCTGGCTGAATTTGTGTGTACAGTTTCCTCAGCCAAAGCTAGATCCCTGGCATCCTTCAAATCTCTTATTTCCTGAGCTATCTCTGGTGAAGTTATTGAAATACTGACAGCTGTAAGCCTGACCTGAAGCCTCTTGCAAATGAGGTGGGTCAATATGCTTACAATCAATATCCTAGAAATACCAGTTCAAAACCTCTTAGTTTGGCTTATGTCCTAAATCTAATTCTAAGATTTAAAACAAAGTTGTATGTCTAGGTTTATGTATTCTAAACAAATTCCATTATAAATTATGCAGATGTGAGTTTAAATGATGCGACTTCAGGTATAACTGAAATGAACTCTGAGCTTAAAAGGTACTACAAATGCCTTTAAAGGTATACTTTAAAGGTACTTAATCTGAGGTTAAAAGGTACTAAAAAAGGTACTACAAATGCCTTTAAAGGTATACTTTAAAGGTACTTAATCTGAGGTTAAAAGCTACTACAAAAGTTACTACCCATAACCTTCATTCTGCTCTTTGGTGGCAAATGGAGAATCCACAATATGCTTGTCATACAGCAAGTGCTGTGATCCTTTAAAGAACTTGCAATCAAAGGAGCACAGTAAAACAATTGCCCAGTAATGCCTGTGTCTCTGTGGAAAGGGAAGCTTCTGGATCAGTTCACCCACCCAACAGCATCATCTGACAGCATTCAGGACAATAAATATGAACTGGTATATAGAGCACTGATCATGTTTTTAAAATGCCCACTCTGAATGGTAAGTAGTTTTGTATACCATATTACCTATGCCCATTTCTTCATCCATCCATGGAGATTGGATGGGGCTCTGAGCAACCTGGTCTAGAGGAAGGGGGATTGGAACTAAATCATTTTTAAGGTTCCTTCCAACCCAAACTATTCTATCACTCTATTTCCAGCCTGCATTTAATTTTCATCATCATCACAAGATATATTTTGCAGATATTTGCTTGTGGGTATACAGTTTAGGAAACCTTTCCCCCACACGAAATTAATCTACTGAATACTCTTAAAACGTATAGTCAAGCGTCTGAAAAGCAGAGTGATTTGTTCTGAGTTCTTTATTAGAGGAACTGATAGAGTGCAAGTGAAGCATTTTAGATTAAGTGATTATCACTGAAATGTGAATGAAGTACAGCTTCATGTTGCACTTGAGTTCTGTATCCAGTTGTTAGCTAGAATTAGAATTAGTGTTTGTTGTGCTTTTTGGATATGATTGAAGAGCAGAAGGAATGGTTTTTAAAAAAAATCTGTTTTTCCTGCAGATATCCACACCAAGCTTCAGTACTGCAACATTCTCAGACATGGGTGTAGTATCTGAAAATATGTCTTGGTCTAGGGAAAAAGTGAGGATTAACTCATTGACATCAAGCTGGTTGGGAACTAAGCTACAAGATCCATGAAAGGTTTAGAAAGCATCCTTGGCATTTGCATTTCTAGTAGCTAAAGTGACATCAAGGAGCAGAGAAACCACAAGATAAATCAGAGGAAGGAATGGAGTGGTGTAGTATAGTGTACAAGTGTAGTGCTTGTACTTTCTTTTGAAAATTATTTACATCAGCTGTAAACCAGTTTGGTTAGATTAAAAACTAAACAGATCACTGAGAGTTTTATACAGCAGTGAAATTTGATTTCCTAGAAAGATTAGAAATGCAGGACAAAGGGGGAATTCAAGGACTATGAAGTAAAGTTCCCTGTCAGGGAAGGCTCTGTCACTTAGGTATTTCCAATACTATAATTAGCATTCTTTTGTATTTAGAAATTTCCTTTTCCCACTAATTTGCTTGATTCACTGTCTATCCCTGTCCCTAATACATTTATTAATGTCATTTTAATATCATAGGTACATTTTTGCTGGCATCAGGCTGATGGGGTTTATCCTCAGAGATCTACAATTAATTTTTATTCATAATTTTTATTTCTGTAGCATGGCAGTTATTGCTAGGAGATGTAAAGAGAAGAATTCTGATGTCAAATGGAAAAAAAAATTATTAATATATGAGTTCTTTATGCTCTGAAAGTTCTACATATTATGAAGCAATTCTGTTTGATTAATTGCTTTGGAAAAAAATTAAATTTATAATATTTTCTCTTGATACTTAGAACTCCTACATTATGCTTTTTAGTTGCTGCTTCATCACCATCACAAAGTTGTGTGTACTTGCCAAACTCTTTTATTCTGTTAGTCGTCATTTTAAGGACACTTAACCACAGAACTATAAGGGACAAGATAGTATCTAGAAAATCTTACTTCTGTTTTTCTGAGCAACATTTGTGATGCTGTTTCCACTCAACACTGTTCTCCTTTTTTAGTATTTGGTGAGCAAAGATAATTTCCATTTTTCCTACTTGGAACTTATAATTACTTTCTGGCTGCTTTTCTATGCATCCTGCACTGATTTTGGTATTATTGAGAATTTAAAGTATGAGGAGAAAAATATACCTGTTGAAAGCACTTTCATCATTTTTTTCTTTTTGTGTTCATCAGTAAGTGAGCAGAGAGGCACTAACAATTTGATGTTGATGGTTGCTAGAAATAATTTCAGATGGAGCAGAATGTCACAGGAAAGGGTCCAACAGAAAGAAAAGGAATGAAAGAAGCAAGCAGTGGGAGTTCAGAAGGGTAAACAATAATCTGAACTGGCTACAGCAAGGTCAGATGTCTCTGCTCAGTGAAGTCCTAATTAGTAAAGCTGCTGATGATCTATGAGAGCAGTACTGCCAGGCTGGTGTTAATCACATGAACCTAACTTTCTTAATTGGATTGCATTTTGCCACTTTGCAAGTCCTAATTGTACGAAGAGTTTATTTAGCAGCAGGCATGCTTTAACTCTACAAAATATTTTTTTCCCCTGTCACACCCTTCTTCATTAAAGTAACTCTTTCTCAAGTCAGTTTCTCCTCCCCAGGCTGATGGCTTTAACAACCATGGTTATTTTGTTGTTTTGTTGTTTTTCTTTTTTTTTTTTTCCATCTTAAATCAATATTTACAGGTAAAACCTGGTCAATGGAGAGTTTCTAAAGAGGTGAGATGTAAATGAAAGATTGCTGCCACAAAGTCATTTTCCAGGCTGTTCAGAAAAAATAAAGCAAAACATAGTGACTCGTTGCAAGGCAAGGAGAGATGGTAAGATATTCTTCATTTTCAGCAGTCCAAACAAATGCTATAGATTTATCCATTTTGTTATGGTGGTGTTTGTGCAGAAGTGATTACTAGATCATTAGTGTTCTCTTTGAGTTTTGAATGTTTAGTGGATATGTTTTTAGGGCCTGCTGATTAGAAGTTTCAGGTATTGGCATAAACTGGCTCCCACCAAGCCCCTGATTGAGCTCCCACAGTGGCACTGACAGAAACAGTTAAACTGCCTGTTAAAATGTGTAAATCCTCCCAGTGCAGTTTCTCCCCTGAACATTTTTCTGGGAAGCGACTGCTTCATGCAATGCACCATGTGTGTAGATGCCTATTGCTTAACCAGAGCTAATTAGTTCAGCTCATCATCACCATTTCACTGTGCCTATATGATTTAAAGGAAACCTCTACACCCACCTTGCTCTGTCAGTGTGGACTTGCCCCAAAAAGCCAAGTTTCATTACTTTGATACCTCTTTGTTTCTGAATGGCAATTTATTTCCACAAAAGGCAGATGTCTTTTTTCTTTTCTAGATTGAAATGAAGATGACAGCTGCCATAGACAGCACTCTGATAGGTCTTTTCAGTTTTCTGTAGAGTCCAAATCTGTTTTTCACATACAAATCCCAGAATTCCTCTCTTAGATTTACAAAGACATCTTAAAGGTTTATGAATATTTATGAAAAAAAAACAAACAAAAAAACCCAAGAAACTGTCAGCAGGGTAAGAAATCACAAAATAACTTCTGTTTCATTCCTAGCTCACCAACATACTTTTTTTTTTTTCCACAAAGATAAAAATATTCTATGAGTTCAAAAAATGCATCTAAAAATACTTTAAAACATCCCTGGTGCACTCTGCAATCTCTTTCCTCAAGATGTGCACAGTCAAACTGGCCAGGGGGTGCCACTGCTTATTCCTAATCCAAGAGTCCTGATTTTCTGCCCCTGAAACCTGAACAAAGTGAGGATGTAGGAGAGAAGAAAAGTGGTTTTGGTACAGTAAGTCATACACATCTCATCCTATTGGAGGTGTTTGGATGTTGCCTTGCTGTCTACTGTCCCAATAATATATGCCCTCAGTCCTCAGGCAGGTGCTGGGCACCTGTGTCTAATTTCTTTTTTTTTTTTTCTCTTTAGGCATCTACCTTTCATCATCACCTATTGCAAATATAATTCAGTCCATGATATTTCAAAAGAATTTCTCACTGAAGTATTTGAAATACGTTACACAACTAGGAGTGAGGAAGGGCCATGAGTACTAACAGTACAATGAGGTCAACATCTTTCACTTCCTTTTAATAAAATACTATATTTTGCTTGTTATATGGAGTTTGGTCTCTGAGAATGAAGTGTCATAGAGCCCAGTGAGATCTTGGCAGATTGTTCCATAGCTAAGGTTCTGTTTTTACAAATGATCTGTCATCAGATGATGAACATCTGATCTTCTCCAACTGTGGGATCTCTAAGATGTGTGATTGTGTGTCTGGATTAGCTGATTCAAAAATACCAGCATAACCTCCCCTTCCAAATCCCCTCTTGAGGAGAGGAATTAAAAAAAAGGGGGTTCAAAATTAAAAAAAAAAATAAATTTGTATTTAATAGTTTTATTGTAATATTGCTTAGAAAGTCTTCTGGCACTTTGAAAATTAGCCAGTGCCAAGGAATTTCAGATCCACACCGACCTGCCATGAGCAGCCATGACACCAGTGGTCAGGCCAAGGAGCAGCTGCAACTGCTGACATTATTTCCACCCTGAAGTTCAGTGCTGGGCTCACTGCTACACCCACCTTACTGATCTTCTAGGCTATGCCTTGAACTCTGGAGCAGGTTTAGGGGCAGTGGTGTACTAAATGTAAATCCGATACCATATTGTCTTTAACAGAAAACAGCAAATACTGCTAAAGTATTTGGATTTTTTAAAATTAAAAACTGTGTTGAAAGCTACTGACATAAGCTGCTCCTTCATTAGGTAAACAACACTTTTTTAATAACCCCAAGGCTCTTGAGATTGATAAATAACTTCTGGCAGAGAAGCTGTAATCATTGGCTACATTTTTGCCTTATTGGTGTAAAAAAGATAACCTATCTATAAGAGAAATGGGCACCCATAAAAGAGACATGACCAATGCCTTAGGAAGTGATTCAAAAAGACCAAAGCATAGGAACAGATAGTTCAAAATTGTGGAAAATAAGTAAATATGACCCTCACAGACGGAAATTATGGCAGACTGAGGGGCCATCAAACAGAGAGACATTTCTAAGGCTTGCCTGACCTAAAGGAAGATGGATGAAGTAAAAGATGTTGATGCTGTATGAAAGATGAACTGGTGTGGAGTAGCTCAGTCAGATGCTTCTCTTTTTGCTCTTTCTCATTATAAAAGTACAAAGGGATAATGAAATTAAAGGCAACAAATTTAAAATAGATAAAGAGAAACACATTTTCATGCAACATTTATTTAATCTATAGAAGTTGCCAGGGCAGGGCAATGCTGTTGCCAATAGCCTGATTAGGTAATAAAAAGGATAAGACACACGTGAAAAGGAGTTGTTACACAAGTCAGGAAAGAAGTTACATTCTATGAGCAATTAATGAGCCTTCAAGGGAGAAACAATGATCATCTGCTGGGTGTTGGAACCAACTGCAGTTTGAGTTTTAAAGAGGCAAAACTTCTCTTAAATTCAGTAGAATTTCTTCTAATTAAAGCCTGTATGATTGGCTTCATTGTCCCTCCCTCTCCACAGGATGGCATAATTGCAAAAAAAGGGTATATTTAAATAAATGCTGCTCGTTGCCTAAACACAGGATTTGGTTTTAATCTGCCTCTTCTGCTTTCTTTACTTAGGAAAATATTTTTGTGAAAAAGTCAGCTAATGTTCGGCTTGACATGCAGGAGTTATCCTGCCCTGTGATGTTAAAGCCAATTTACACTCATAGTTTCAGAACAGTTTTGGGCAAGGATCTGGTTATAAAATCTAGAGTTGATTCCTGCTACTAGATG
The DNA here is from genome assembly GCF_037042795.1 of Molothrus aeneus. NCBI lineage: Eukaryota > Metazoa > Chordata > Aves > Passeriformes > Icteridae > Molothrus > Molothrus aeneus. The sequence continues at coordinate 12,706,283 of NC_089649.1, read as the reverse complement.
AAGCTTCCTGCAGGAATGCAAAGCCACAGGATTTATATGGTAGACCGAGTATTTATTAGCATATTTTTGCTCCTGGGCCGCACAAGCTCTGTCATGTTGATATGGTACCAGCATTTTAATTAAAAAATTCTGGAGTGGAGAGTTTTAGCAATTATATGCTCTGGTATTATCCTTTTATTCATATAAAAAAATGCATTTACAATTATCTGATGCAAAATACAGTGAAATTACACTGGATGAATATAGACCTGCCAGCCTGCAATGTGTTATTAATAGCTAGTGTTAAAAAATTATTCTGAAAGGAAAGCTGCAAAATTCCAGTTTTTCTCTATATAAGTGGAACAGACCATTAAATCAAAAAGGTTGTCTCTTATTATCTCAGATCTCATGTTTAAAACATAAATCCTTCATATGGTAGAGTATTTTTGAAATTAAGCTTAGAACTTGAAAGTTTTTAAGCATTTTCTCATAAAGATCATTCTGGTTGTTTTGTATGCTGCAATGGTCAGTAGCAATTCAGCTTTCTTCCTTTAAAAAGACTTTTCAGGACCTCATTACTGACAAAATGAACAGATATGAATGTTGTTTGGATTGCTTGTGTGTGAATATATCTCAAAGATAAAATAGGAAAATCCAGTCATCACTGAACTTTCTGTGTCTGTAAAAGAAGTCTCATATTTGATAGGCTGCTTACTTGGATTTTTCTCCCAGCTCAGTCATGTCCTGAATCTTTATTATCCTGCTGCTGTCTTGCAGGTCAGAGGCTATGGAACAAATTATTGTGATAAATGTCAATAGTTAATTTAACTTCCATTAAAATTTTCTCTGTCATAAGCCTTAAATTAAAGAGAAACGGCCTCTCTTTTATTATTTGCCATGGCAGTAAAAACAGAATTACGTCTGGCTTTGGCTCCAAGGGAGGGGATGATGAGACTTGAAAACTTTTTACAGAAATATAAGGGCAGAGCATGATGACCTCCTGCTTTTAGTGGTTACCTGATGCTCTGCCCAAACTCGAATTCATACTGGAATCACTTAACTCTTAGTAAAATTTTATCTCATTCATTGAGGCTGGAGTGGAATAAATTTTTAAAATAATTATTATCCGTTGTCTTTGTGCAGTACCTGCCTCTGTTTGGAAGAACTATATCTTCAAGCTCTTTCCTTCTTTGAAGGAAATGTGCTCTAAAGTGGCAGTCCATAAAAACTGTAGAACAGGGACTAGAATTCTTGTGTGGAGGAAAAGAATCCATTAAAAACCCCTCAAAAACCTAAATCAAGGGAGCATGAGGATATGGACAAGGAACATATTTTTCATTAATACCTCTGATTTTGTGACCCCTCCCCCACCTTCCCCCTGGTAACTACAGCAAATTTGGAGTTTCTAAGAGAATGGGATGTGCTTTTCTGAGTTTAGTATGTAATGTGTGAAATATTAATGTTATTTGATTTTATTGTTAGCTACTTGGAAAATGTGAGTCTAAGTATGTGAGCAAGGCATTGCTAAAAAAGTGCTTAGTGCTTATTTTTCACTAGGAGTTTCCCTCACAGTAAGTACTGTGGAAGAGTCTTAAGTCCGTGATTCAGACTGATCATGAAACATGATTACAGGGCACCTCCCTTGATTGGGAAAGTGCTGTATGCTGCTGGGAATGCAGGCACATGAAGATGGTTATTCAGTGATCATTTGTCATGCTGATGGATTTAAGGACAAAGGGGCTGGTGGAAGCAATGCAAGTGTTTCTCTGTCACCGTTTCATTAGGTCATTAGGTTAGAGATGAAGCATCTTGTAATTAAGTTTGTGGGAAGTTACATTCACTTACTGTTAATTGCTGACAGATGAAGATATTTTTGTTAGAAATTTACTGTCATATGGAAGGAAATTCAAAGTTACATGTCTGAAGTTCTCTATTTTTAAAACATGAAAGTTATTTTAGGATTTTTAAAATTTGTTATTAAAGATTTCAGATTGTCTTAAGGTCTTACCAGTTATTTTGTGCTTTATTTTTCTGCCTGTGTTGATAAATAAATGTTAGGCATAAATGAATATGCTATGCATAATACATTTACATGTTTAATGTCTAACTTGACAAAAAACTCTCCAGGGAGAATCTCATCAGTAGAGTCACTTTAACTTTTGGAAAGCTTATGTTCTGAAGTTTATAATCTGCGTAGCCCCTGTGTCACACAGTTGAACTCATCTCAAACTGGTAACCTAGTCAGCTGTCTGTGGTTGTGGTTTCCTTTTTTGTATTGGCATACAAGAAGAATTCTTACAAGGTGGAAAAATATCAGTGGATTCAATATTTTTCAATATTTAATTCAAATATTTTTCTCTTTTTTTTATTTTTAAATGCAGCATTATGGCAGTATTAAATTTTCAGGATGCTTTGAATGTTTGATCTGAAAATGAGAAAAACTCATAGGCTTTGGAATGAAAGTAACTGATACTGGAAAGGAAAGGAAAAATACTGCAGAAATTTTGTTAAATATTTTAATATTGTGGATGAAATACATTCATGTGAGTTATAAGTAGGACTAGAGCTATGTTGGGATTTGAGCCTTTCATTTCTAATGTATCAATTCTTTCTTCTTTTGAAATGTACAGAGAAAGTGCTAAGGTAGCCACCTTCCTCCTCTATCTATTATTTGAATATAGACAATTAGGAGAGCAAAGAATTTAATATTAGTTGACAGATCATTAGCCTGTAAGACAAAAAGTAGGAAAAGACAGGAGTCTAAGGAAGCAGTAATTATATTTGGAGTTGAGGGGGGAGAAAAAATGGTCTTAAATATGAAGCATGATAATATCTACAGGTTAGGCACAAGAAAGCAGAAAATTTCTGGTACACAGAAATTAGGATTATGCCTCTTTGCTGACACTGAATCAGCCTGAATCTGAACCCTAATTGGCGCCTGTAGGCTGATCTCTGTACAGTCCCTTCATGACCTGGACCTGTCCTGGGGGATGGTAGTGCCAGGTACCTGGGTGAATGACAGCTCTCATGGGCATGTTTGGGCCTCATTTCCCAGAGAGCTGAGTCTTCATTAGGATTGGGCTTTGAATGGTGGAAAATAGACTCAGCTACTGGTAAAGATAAAACGGCTGCACTATTTAATATGCTAAAATTGGGTTTATATGCCCTCCCCTTTTAGGAGAGAGGAATTGGGGGGATGTGTTGCAATGAGCAGCTACAGACTGGAGCCCGATATTGAAATGGGAATTTCATGAGACTGAAACAGTAAGCTAGACAGCCCCATGAGCAGCTTTTTAAAATAAAGATTTTCCTTTAAAGAGTGATTTAGGCTGGGTTGTTACTTCATCCCAAACCTACATTCAAACTTCTTGGCTTTCTAGATCACATAATTTACAGTATGGGGCAAATCTTATTACAGATCTTTCATAAAGAAGGAGAGGTATAAGAACACCTACCCTACATTGAAAACTGCTGCCAGATCTGTGTGTGGTGATATAGTCACCACCTGTGAGCAAAACATTCCAGTAGGAAACAGCAGTACCAGCAATGGGAGATGGATGTCCTAGGATAGGGCAGAACACCTTTACAGAAATAAAGGGGTTATATATTTTTCTTTCAGGAATTATGATTACAGCAAAGACTGGTCTGGAACTAACGTTTCACTTTAGGCAAATCAGTAAAATGTGTTCTACTGTTAATTTTAGGTGAGTTAATGGATGGTATGATAAATCCCCAGATAAACAGTCACTACCTGAAATGCAATTTACTAAGTATTACATTGGGGTTTTGGATGGCTGTTTAATTATAATTAGGTATATTATAATTTTTCAAAGCATTTTTTCCACTTTTAGTTGTTTTTTTTTTTTTTTAAGGAAAAAGAAAAGAACTTTTTAATTAAATTAAAATTGAAAAAAAAAGTTTGTTCTTCTCTTTTCAGTGTTCTTTCAGAATGCTTACCTTTTGTTAAATTTTCTTCTCTCCCAGTACTAAAGGTTTTCTTTAATTAATTTCCATTTCTTCATGGTATATTATTAGGAAGTAGAATCTGTAGTGGAGATTAAAACAAATGTGAAGTTTTTTGTATTCCCTGAGAAACCTGGGGTCTGAATAGCTTAGAATAACATGCAGTTCTTGAATATTATCTAATTATGAGCTGGGTTTTTTTTTAAAACAAATTCCTAGGAGAATAAAATCAATGCTCTCTTTCTTTATAGTTTAAAGTCCCCATTCTGCAAAGACATTTGCATAACAGTTTAGTAGCTGCTCAAAATGTATGAGCTATATACCCTTCTCTGTTTGAAGTGCATTTTTAGAGAGGCAATTTAAGATATCTTTTAGGTTGCTGGTGAGATATCTAGTCATATAAAATTATTCCATAGGACACAGTTTAGTACAAACCTTAAAAATTATAGCACACACCTTTCATTTAAAAATAAGGGTATGGAATTGCAATGACATGCTTAGACGGCTTTGAATTGAAAAATGGAGGAAAACAATAAACAGAGTTATGGAGGAAAGACATCTTTCTTGCAGGACAACAAATGACACAAACTTGATTAGATTTTGGAGGGAGTCTGTCCCTCTAAAATCAGAATATATTGTAAATATAATACAGCACTTGTAAAAAAAAATAAATTATTCTAAGTCAAATGACAAGCTCCTAGCTGACAAAGCTGGGAGCCCTCAGCAATAGTATTCCATCTGGTTATTCTGGTTTTTTCCCTTTGTTTTATCTTCTCTGTGTATATCTTTATGATTGCTGGAATCTGGGACTTCTCTGATACAATTATGTCATTATCCTGATCTGTTTTACAGCCCCTTCAATTCTCTGTTCTTTTTCTATCCAATGATTCTAACTTTAAAGTCCAGGAGCATATGGGATACCAGATATAGGTATATCCATCTTGTCAGAGGAATGATGCATTGCTGTATAGTAATTGACATTTTTAGAGAGTGTTGTCCTTGCATATTTCACAAACTGATTTCTTTCACTAATACAGGAAAGCAGAGTAGAGGAGTGAATTTATAACACTGATTTTAGAGGAAATGAGATAATCTAAATACATACGTAAAGCAAAAATTTCCCTTAGAATTTAATTTGAAATCAAAGTTTTCAAACACAACTACCTTGGCTTATGCTGTTTCTTGATGAAGTGCTGCTTCTGGGCACATGTACAACGCATTAATGCATGCAAAAATAGCATAAAAAGGAAAATCCTACAAGTTCAATTTTTATGTGTTTCTGTTGGCCAGATTTTCTTCATTATTTTGTGTTTTCTCAGCTACAAAGTACAGGTTCTGAGAATTTCAGAAGTTCAGGGTACCCTACAGGTATGAACTGTAGCCACAAAATGGAACTGGGTTGGGATGGCTGAAATTTTCTAGTGAACACAGATGAATAGGGCTGCTCTGTACTTTTTACTTTCAATTAAGGACAATCAAAGCTTCCTTTCCTGTTAATTTGTGAGATATAGAATTGCCCTTTTTTTTTAAGAAATCTTTAAAAATTTTTAAGTTTACCAGTGTTGTCTGGTAAATCAGACAACACTGAAAAAAAACTGTCTCAGCTCTGAAACTTCTTGAGCTAATCTAAATGATGAATACTAATCAATATTTTTGTATTTATATAAAAACAAGTATTTCAGCCCACGGAGATTTACTCTTTGTGCCAGCCATGAGCCCAATAGTTCATGCTTGACTTGAGAGGTTTTGAATGGTACTAAAATTTGTTGTGGCTGGTTCTGACTGGCTTATGCCAAATGCCTGAAAGGCTGCAATTCTCTTCAGTTCACCAAATTTTTTCTGTCATACAGAATAAGCAATTTCTTGTGTTTTAAACATAGATTCATGTAAGAACTTTAAAAAAATAGAAGTTAATTAATGGTTATTGTGAATGTCATTCATAATGACATATTGTGTCAAAAGTAGCTTCCACTACTGGTTTCTCTCCATTATGTCAGAGAATAGTATGAGTTGTTAACTAGTGCCGACATTTCATCAGAAACTTTTGCAGTTTTCTGGAAGCCCTGACTTCTGGAGGGAAGACCCTGATTTTTCATTAGAAAAAGAGAAGAATGTGTTTTAGATCTTTCAGTTCATCTCTTTTATATGGAAAAGCCTGAAAGTATAAGCTTTATTCCTCCCTAGTACCTTGACAATACAATAAAAAGGGATCTATCAGAAGAAAAAAAATTTTTTTAAAAGGCATTTGAGGAAAGGGATTGTTTCAGGAGGGGTAAATGAATATATAAGGCCAGGAACTGACAAGACTGTGTGCTGGAACTGAACTTGTGCAACTGGAGGCATAGAAAATGACTTCTCCCTTTTATCTTGCCTGTGCCAGCTAACAGTTTAATCTTCTCTGTTTGCTGCATAGGTCAGATGCTTTTCTTGGTCAGTGGATTACAGGAACAGAAAGCTCCTGTGCTTGTGAGACAATTACTCTCATCTTCCCACTGCTTGTGTGTTATAAATTGAGATAATCTTTCAGATATTAAATAGATTCTGAATAATTTGGTGCTCAGCAGTGTGCTCTTCTGATCACTCAGTTATGAGTCCACCTTTCATTTGGAGATCACCTTAACAAAAGAAGGTGTCATACAAACAATAGTCTAGTGTTGCTCTTTAATCATTCACTTATGCAAAGTTCCTTTTCAAAGAAAATTCAGGATGTGAGGTTGGAGGGAGTCCCAGCTGATTCAGGGTTACTATTGTGTAAAACAGTCTTGAGCAAAACCATGGCCTCTTCTGATTCTTTTATCTTTTGTATCAGTGTGTAAATCTTGGGCAGGTGTGCATGAGACTGGGAGAGATGGGATCTGGATGTTTACGGCCAGGTTGGATGGGGCTCTGAGCAACCTGGTCTGTCACATCCACATTTTCTGGAAAAATCCCTTCACCCAGGATTTTCCTCCTGGGAAGCTGAGAAGCCTCAGAGAAAAGTGAAAACAATAATTATCTCATTTGCTTCCCCTCTGTTTTGCTCTTGTGAAATGTGTTTGGAGATTGTTTATTCAATAGGTGATTCATTGGTTTCTGGTGTGAGTTATTTTACTCTTTGGCCAATCAGGGCCAAGCTGTGTCGGGGCTCTAGAGAGAGTCAAGGGTTTTCATGATGGTATTTTTAGCATTCTGGAAGTATCATTTCTGTATTCTTTAGTATAGTTTAGTTTAGTATTCTTTAATATAATTTAGTATAATAAAATGATAAATTAGCCTTCTGATAACATGGAGGAGTCAGATTCATTGTTCCTGCCTTCATCAGGGCACCCTGCAAATACAATACTGGTCTAGTTGAAGGTCCTGGAAAGAGATGGTCTTCAAGGTCCTTTTCCAACTTGAACCATTCTAGGATTCTATGGTGTGTTTCACTGTAGTCCAGATGTTGGCTTAACACTAACAGATGTGTGGTGGTGTGGTAGCTGAGGCTGTTCTTGGTCTCTGTCTCCTTCGCAAAGAGCCTGAAGGGCTGCTGTCATACCCTTCCCCAGCTGCCCTCACTACTCCCTGGTCCCCAGTGCAGAACAGCTGCTGATACTGACTTGCACAGGTATGGGCTTGTGAAGGAGTGCAGGCCTCCTTTGTACCCTGTCACCCTCTTTGCTGGGTTAGGTGTTTTGAAGGTAGGTCCATCAGTATTCATTCACTGGCCTGCCCTTTCTGCATCCCTTTAGTTTGCTTTTTTAAGGGTATCAGCTTGTGTGAGCAGAGAAATGGACAACTGGCCCGATTAGAATCACTGCATAAATTGGCACTGTATTGTTTTCTTGTTTGTGCTCAGCTAAACTTTGATTTCTGTCATTTTTATTACTCAAGTCGTGTGAATAAAATCTGACAGTGTAACAGAACATTCAAGACACAAAAAGTGTCCTTTAACACCTGCCTGAATTCACTCATTCATTAAATAAGCAATCAAAAATGCATGCCAGTCCATAATTAAATTGACATGCGTCAGAGACTGAAATATTATCGTTTATGATTTAAACATTTTCATGAGGGACTTTTGCCTAGCAAAGACTGTATTACAAAAGCTGCAGAGAAGACCATCACACTGAATAGGCTTTCTAACTGAGGCCCTGGACTGCTTGCTGATGGAGATAAGGTAAAGTAAACTCGGATCTGGGGAGAAAGGAATGCATTTACACAGGGATCAAGCTTAGCATCTTCAGGGTAGAGACGACAGCCCCAAGGTTATCAGCTGCCAAGTTTGCACAGACCCTCATATCAAAAGGGGGGTGGGGGGAGAGAGAGGCTTTGGGAAAAGCCTCTGTGTCAGAGGTGCAGGGTGTTGGAAAAGCCTCTGGTCAGAGGTACAGTGAACGCCCGTCCTCTGCTGTGCACACCAGCTCAGCTGTGGATCTCTTCAATGGGGAAAAGCTTATCCACAGCAGAGGGGGTGTCATGGCCCATCAAAGACCCCCGTAGGGGATCCCCAGACCCTGCAGCAGAGCATTGCTCATGCTGCAATGCATCCACAGCGTTGCAAGGGACAGTGTCAAACTGGTCCCCTGCAAGGGAAGCACCTGCCCAAAAAATATATTAATCCACTGGATTCTACCCTTCTTCATGGCACAGCATGGCATTGCAATGGGGGACCCTCATCACCAAGAAGACTAGATGGAGGGAGCAATGAGTGTTGTTAGGACACCTGGAAGGGTGATATACTTCCACCTTACCCGTGTCACTCTCTCCCTGTCCCCCCAGACCCTATGCACTTTCCCTTTCCCTTTCCCTTTCCCTTTCCCTTTCCCTTTCCCTTTCCCTTTCCCTTTCCCTTTCCCTTTCCCTTTCCTTTTCCCTTTCCCTTTCCCTTTCCCTTTCCCTTTTCCTACTAAGGAAGGCAGGAGACTCCTTTAGAATGGAGAATATGACCCCCTTCCCTCTGAATTATTATAACTTTAAAATTAAGGGGCTTTCAGGCAAAGGTATGAGAAAAGGAATAACAGTTGTTTACAAGTGTATGTATGTATAAGAAGGCAGCAAACAACCACAAAGGTAACAAGAACAGAAACTCCGGGAACAGTCTTGTCCCGCTCCTTAGGCGCTTTCCCCTCCAGTGCAGTTCCGGGCACGGCCAGCAGGGGCGCTGGTGGCTCCCGGCCGGGCAGGGCAGGTGCGATGATTCCCCCATGCCTGCAGGGGGCGCTGTGGCGCCAGCTCGGCCGCCTCTCCACGCGGCCATGGTGGCTTGGGCGGCAGAAAGGGAAAGAGAGGAGAGAAGGGGCTTTCCTTTGCAAAGCGACGGGAAGGAGCTGCTCTCAGTGCACCTCTGGGTCTGTCATGGACTACAGCAGAAACCTCGGAGCAGCAGGCAGGGACAGCAGAGGCGAGCACGCCTGGGGCAGCAAATAAAGAGTAGCAAAGACTCTGGAGCTGCCAGAAGCCACGAGGTCTCCAGTCGGGCATGGGATGTTGGGTTAAAGTGTAGCAAAAAGCCCAAACCAGCATCAGAAAACAGCAGGGCTGGGCAGTTCAGATGGGCCGCCATAGGCTGCTGCTGCACACAGCATGGAGATTCTCCCTCTAGGAATGGGGAGAGGGTTGGGGTCCCGGGTTTTCCCCTGAGGCACCTGAGCAATTGCTGAGGGTCCTTCTCATTGAGTGGGGGATGAGCCCAGCCCTCAGTCCCCACCCAAAATCTCATGGTGTTTCTGCCTTTCCCAAGAGAAGTCCCCTCAACTAAGAGACTGCAGCCAGCTGCACCTGTCCTTGCACCTTGGCAGGGGCGCTGTGGCACGAGCTTGGCTGCCCCTCCATATGGATGATGGCAGACACAGCCAGGGGAAAGAGATGGAGGAGGGGGTTCCTTTAAAAACCCCCAAGGACAGCCGATCCTGGCATCCCCTCTAGATTGCAAAAGTGAGATAAATAGGGCCAGGAGACCAGCTCCTTTAAAAAGGCCTTTATTAAAGACAGCTCTGGGTGGGGAACCCGAGGGGTCGCGCACACCGCGCTGCTCCCACAAGAGGACACTGAGGAGGAGGAGGAAGAGTGCAGCTTTGTCGCTCGGCAGAGCTGGGGCTTCTGTCCCCGCAAGAGTCCTTAGGAAGACAATGTTGACTCGTAGCTTAGGGGTATTCTCTGAGGCAAAGTGGAAATTTTCCAGGGTAGAAATCCATTTTGATTTAGGTGAAATGTACATTTTTGAGTTGAGTCTGTGGTTAGAATACATAGCTATTTTGCCTGACTGCAAAACCTAGGCTCAGAGAATCAGTGAAGGACAGAGATAAGGGGGGGGAGACAGAGGATGATAGAGAGAGACAGAGAGACTGCTGTGAGAGCAGGTCAAACTGACCTAGGAATTCTTTCTAATAAAGAAGAACTAGCAGCAAACATCACATGAAATTTGTAAAAATGAATATGTATGAACCTATTGTGAAATTGTATGCATATGTATCTGAGAGGGGAATAAAAAAGGACCTGAAGTTCCCAGAGGCACGCATGTCATTTTGAGGAGACCGATTCCCACATGCATCCAGCACTGTAATAAACATACTGGCTTTACAACTTTCACAAAAGTTGTGGAGTTTTGATTATCTCTGCAAAACGCCTCCAAGCTGGGTACTATTAAAATTATGGCGGCAGGACGGAATCTGGCTGTGGTCAAGGGTGGGTGATTTAGTGTGGTACTGGTGGGTTAAAGTCATAGTTTATGTGCTGGTTTGTTGTTTTCAGAGGGTTCATATAGTTCCCACAGCCTGTCATTTAAATTCAGTCTGGGCGCAAGTCCTTCTTGGGAGCAGGGGAGCAGGGGAAGTGGTTCCCAATGGGAAGGGATACAAGGAAGGGATACAAATCTGGGGTGAGATGAAAAGGGGTACAAATACAGAGTATGACGGAGAGAGATACAAATACAGGGTAAAATAGTAACACTTAACAGCAGCAACTAAAGGCAAGTCCTAGAACTCTAACATTCAGTGTTTAACAACAGACCAACACTTCAAATTAAGACCCTATCAACTTCGTTAACACCAATTAGCAATTACTACTCTGAAAAAAGAGCTCTCATCTCCAGGGTTTCCTTTCTCACAAAAGGAGCAATAGCAGGAACCTTAGGAGAAGCAAATGGAAGGGCAGGACCTCCAGTGAAAAGCTACAAACCCGGAGCAAGGGGCAGAGGTATGGCGGGGGATTTCTCACTTTCTCAGAGAAAGACAAAACACAATTCTTATCACTTGCTGTGCCTGTGTTGTACCAAAGTAGAATGCAATATAGAAATTGTTTATCCAAAGTAAAGATATTTTGTTTCCTTAGCATATCAAGGCCAAGAGTGTGTGTGTGTGTGGACTGTCAAGTGACAGTCACAAGATTCAGGGCAAAGTGTGTAAAGTTGTGCGCAAAGTTAAGTGCTTAGCAGATTCAGTTTTAGATGTATAAAATAATATAGTATAATAAAGTAATTAATTAGCTTTCTAATATTTATAGAATCAAATACATCATTCTCTCCCCTTCGTCAGAGTCGCCTTTAATTTACAATAGATGGGATAATAAAATATCCCCAAGACATTTCTCTCTACCTCTTTTGCTATTACATAAAATATATCAATATATTTTTTTGGCACCAGCATCTAACCTTGTTTGGTTTTAACCACATTTTTTAGGTATATTTTGAACCTTCAAAGTTCTTTCCATTTTATTCACAGACACCCAATTTTCTTTGCTCTTCCTTGCTCTGGTTTAAACCAGGTTATGGCAACATTTTTGTAGAATCTTTGGTGCTCTATTGTCTGTTTCTCTGTATGCTTTTCAAGGAGTCTTTAGGTCACAGGAAAACCACTTTTACCTGCCCTCAGCTTGGCTTCCTCATTGCTGTGGATTTGTAAACCCAAGGTAGTTGGAGCTCATACACACCAAGTCTAGCAAAATTCATTGTCTTTGTCCCCTTGTTTGTTCTCAATGACATGGCTCTGATATAGAGATTAAATATCTGTAAGGTTAAAAAGAAGCTCAGCTTTATATAAAACTCTTCATTGCTCTTAAAGGGTGATGGATTAATGTCCATTGGCTCCTTGGCTGGAACCACCTCTTCCTTCAGCTTTTCTCCTCAGATATTGCACTGTCAGAAGAGGGGGTGCAGTAGGAACATCACTGATAAAGAATGCTTAGTCCAGAAAATTTTGGGTTTGTGCCTTACCATACAGTGGATTTGTCTATGTATAAAACCAATGAGGTTCCAAAGGTCTTGGGATATTGCTAGAAATATTGCTAGAAATTAATTGATCTGAGTATGAGCATCTCACCTGCCTCTGTTCTATAGTCCTTGTGCTTTTGAGGAAAATGTTTGACATTTCAAAGAAAGAAGTAATACAAAATGCAGGAAAGCTTCTTCAGCATGTTGACATGGCAGACAAAGCAACACAATTGATTTGTGCATATTGTCATATTTGTGTTAATATTTTATCAGTTTTGAAGTGGTTATATCCTTAAAGTAAGTATAATTACTTCTAATATGTTTAATTTTTAAAAAAATGTTGTATTTCTCCCTTCACCTTTCATGCTTGCACCTCAGACACATTGCAAGGAAGAAACTTGGTTTGTTCTTCAATTATCAACAATTCATCATCAATTACAGCAGAATGGGCTTCTGACCTAATGCATCTTTTATGATAGCTCTTAAAGAAGTAGATAACAGCTATTTTTGGTAAGCTGCACCTAAAGTCCCATTAAGTCTTTATTTCAGTAGCCTACAATGTAGATCAGCTGAAATCACAAGATTTGGGTCAGAATTAGACAGAATATTAGGACATGGAAACTTTTCTTATCTCCCTCAGTACTACAGAGCTCACAGGGAAGGATACACTGCTGAGGTTGCTTTTCCTACCTACCTACCTAATTCACCAAAGGCAGTTCTGAAATAACTTTAATTGTTTTTGTACTTGAAGACAGTGATTTAAAGCCTTTTTGTGAGTATATTTTTGTTAAGCAGGCAAAAGACACCAGAAACTGCTTTTTATTTTGCAAGAGTAGGAGATGGGGTTGTTTAGTAATAAAGATTACCTGCACACTGTCTCTGTCTTAGATGGCTGTAACTCATGGGAATTCACTGAAGTTATTCCTGATTTACAGTACTGTAAGGGAAGGGTCAGAGAATAGTTAGCTTTAAGAAAATGGAACAGGTTTGCAATTTCCTAATACCTGGCATTCCTAGAACTTTAAATTTATGTGTGTTTTGTAGGAAGGCATTTTCTTGGTCAGAATGCTGCTGATGGAATTAGTATTAGAAATCAGGAATCCACACCATTCAAATGGTAAAATTCCAAGTCTCTGCTGAAGTGCAGTTCTGCCTGGAGATTACATTTTTTCTTTTAGCCTGCACTGCTTGCTTTAGGAGCTTTTGGATTTCCACTACCAAGGCTTCCACATCAGTGTTCAAAGAAAGGAAACCAGGAGGTACAGCTAACAGCAAAACTAGACACAAAGTTGTTATGTGCCAATATTGCTTATGAGAATGAAACGTACTTGTTTTGTCCAGCACTCAGTTCTTTGTAGGCCTGGAAATGGTGGGATGTAGTCTTTTCTCAGCTACCACTGAAGTTGATCTTGTCAGTGCACATTCCTTCAGGAATATTTTCCTGCATGAATATTTTTGGTAGTAAACATACATGTATCTCATGCAGTATCTATCTGTTAGACCAAAGACTGAATCAGGCTGGAAAAAGGGCTTCAGAATACTGCATGGGATGAGTGGCATCATATGCTGACCTGGCACTGGTTGTGCTGTTGCCACAGACAGGGAATCCTCTACTCCAGATCTGCCTGAGCAACATGGATCAGGTGCTCCCCTTTCTTTTCTATTTTCCTTTTTCTCTAGTTGTCTGTTTTGTTGGGGGCCCTTAAGGAAAATCACCTGGAAAGATTATCAAAGCACTTACTTATGTTAATAACAAAGTAAGAACATCAGTAGATTTGTATTTTCTACCTCTGAAAGAAATAAATAGGGAGCAGAAGTTACTGCTTGGAAGGATGCTTAGTTAACAAAATTACATTTTTTTTTTTAGAAAATAATTTCTCTGACTATCATCTGGTCATTTCTTGTGTGATCCCTGTAACCTACTGGTCATCTTGGTGTGTTTTTCCTACATTACTTGTGCACACACTGCTCTTCTCTTGCATTATTCATGGAAACCTTTTCCCTCTATGTTATCTTGTTAGCCAGCCATTGTTTTTACCTCCTGGTCTGGGTTATACAGGAAGAAAATGTCAGTGGGCAAACTTGTATCTTGTTTGGTGCCCCTTAAAGAATGCTACTGTTGTTTTGGGACTTGGTTTTTTTTTTTGTCTCTGGTAATTTATAGCAGCTGCTGCCCTTGAAAGTGGAGAGCATAAAGGTGAGCATATAATAATGGCTAAAGACAGATCCCTGGAATCTTGAGCTTTGGCATAGTGCTGTGGTTTGCATCAGAATTACAAACAAGGCTAGTCTATGATATAAGAGAAACAGTGGGAGCAGGATTCCACAACCAATCAACTAACCAGCACAAACCCCTGCTTGATCCAAGAAGGGATCAGGGAAATATAAACACAAAAACTTTCTCTGGAGAAATGTTTGGGGATGACAGCCAGAAGTTTTCTTGTGCTGTTGCATCTAAGCGTAGCTTGTTGAGGTTTGCTTTTATTTTCCATAGGAAGCAGATGGCTACCCAATTCAACAGTGTTTTCTGAAAGGTAGCTGTTAACCTGCTGGGAATTCCAGATCAGAATAATAATTGCAGGATTATCCTAGCTCGGCTGGATGATGTTCCTTCCCTAATGCTTCCCCTGAGCTTTGTTTGAAGCCTTTTGTGAGTCTTTTTCTTAGATGGAAAAAGGGAAAGAAGTACTTGTTTTCCTCTTCTAGAAATCCCTAGATAGGAGAAGGGTTATGGATATTGACTGTTCTCTTTGGACATATTTTCACTCATTTACTGTTGCCACTTTCCAGTAAACACTTCATTATAATGACTTATTGAAAGCTCTGGCATGTGATCACTAGAAGTGGCAATAAATATTTGGAACTTAATATTGAGCTGGTCTAAAGGAAGACAGTGTTTCTTGTTGACTCTAGTAAGTGGTCTCAGACTTTTGATGTCTGCTCATCTTTCCAATGAAATCTGATGATAGTGTAACTGAAATGCGAAGAGTGTTTGGAAAGTGAGAATTAAAAGAGGAACTGAGTTAATTGATAGTAGATCTGGTAGAGAAGGTAAAGAATAACATTGCAGAAAAACAACAGATACTGTCTTGTATAGGGAACCTAAGATCAATATCACTAACTTTTTAGAAGGATCAGAGTTGCTTTTATTATATGTTACAAATAATTTTGTCCTTAGTATTGGGCTCATGTAGAATCAGAACAGGAACTCTTTAAGGAGCAGAATTTGAGTTCAATGTGCTCAGGTTTTTGTTATCTGTGTATCAGTTCCACATACTTCAATATCCTAATGGTGTTTGGTTTTTCCCCTCTAAAACAATTTTCCTCCTTTTTTGGAGGGGGGATAGCTGTCTTTTCTAGGGTTACTTTTTTGGCTGTTGTTCAGATAGATACCAGTAAAGAACAGCATCTTGCCTTCAGAATATTCCTTTTAGAGCCCAGCAGGGATACAGTGTCTGGGATAGCTACAAAACTATTTTTTTCAGTTTGATTCATACTGAGACAGAGGTGGGTCTTGAGTTTTTTTACAGCCACCAAGAACTCTTGCCACCTCTTTGTGCCTGGGAGTAGAAATTCTGGCCAAATGTCTCCAGGTCACCTATTTAAGAGCACAGGGAGTTTTCAGGCAGGATGGAAGTGAAGAAGTTGTTGTTTGTTCCATAGCAACCTGTTTCAGGTGTTGAAAAGTTTTACAAGACAGCCTAATTCAGTGTGGTTTCCCAAGATCTACCAGTGTCAAAGGGCTGTAGTGGGTTGACTTTGGCTAGACACCAGGTCCCCTCCACGACTCGAGAGAGGAGAGAAAATATAATAAAGGATTAATGAGCTAAGGACAAGGAGAAATCAATCCCTGATTACTGTGACAGGCAACACAGACTTGACTTGGGGAAATTAGTTGCATTTATTACCAAGCAAATCAGAGCAGGATAATAAGAAATAAAATCTTCTAACATCCTCCACCCAACCCTCCTTTCTGCTCACACTCTACCTCCTCCCCTACAAGCTGGGCAGGGAGACAAAGAGTGGGGGTTGTGGTCTGCTCATCACACATTCTTCCTGCTGCTGCTCAGGGAGTGGAGTCCTTGCCCTGGGTCCCTCCCATCAATAAATGTTCTTCATGAACTTCTCCAAAGTGAGTTCTTCCCATGGGCTATAGCTCTTCACTAAGTGCTCCAATGTGGGTCACTCTTCCATGGGGTGACGTCCTTCAGGAACTCAGCGTGGGTCCCCCACAGAGTCACAAGTCCCACCAGGAAATCTGCTCTAAGGTGGGCTTCTGTCTCCATAGGCCCCTGCCAGAAACCTGCTCCAACACAGGGGTCGGTCACCAGCATCCTTTGGTCATCCACCTGCTTCAGCCTGGTCTCCTCCACAGGCTGCATGTGGATCTCTGCATCCCCATGGACCTCCATGGGCTGCAGGGGCACAGCTGCTTCACCATGGCTGCACCACAGGGGAGAATCAGCTCTGGTGCCTGGAGAACCTCCTGCCCCTCATTCTTTACTGACCTTGGTGTCTGCAGAGCTGTTCATCTCATATCTTCTTACTCCTCTCTCCTCTGAGCAATAATTTTTTTACCCTCCTTCTTACAAATGTTATTCCAGAGGCACTACCAACATCTCAGATGGGCTTTGCTTTGTCCAGTGGTGGGTTCATCCCGGAGTCAGCTGGCACTGGTTCTGTCAGACATGGGGAAAGCCTTTGCAGCTTCTCACAGAAAGCCACCCCTGTAGCTCCCCTGCTACCAAAACCTGGCCAAAGCCCAACAAAGGGTCTCAGAGAAGAAGTTGCAAAACTCACTCTGGAAGACTTTTTTTAGAGTTGAAGCACAGCTTCTTTAGCTGTTTTCTGTACATTATTGTTAATTTGCTAGATTTTCACATTGATCTATTTAGGATTTATAAGGACACTGTTAGATCCACATCCCCTAACCTTTGTGTTTTTAGATAGTCATTAGATTTAAATATAAAGCATCCTGAGTGCCAATTTAATTACATTGTATTACTGGCTAGTTTTCTGGCAGTATCTTGTCTCTGACTGTCCAGACTGGCTTCTGAAGGGAGCTGCTTATAAAAATATAGTCCCTAGGGCAATGATTAGAAAGGAAAGACTAAATGAAGAGTCTGTGCTGAAGGAAGAGTGAGTAGTCAATACAGGTAGAGGAGACTTTGCATATTATCATGCAAATTTTGCCCAAGCTCTTGCATGCATAAAGAAGACCTAATGTACATACTCACAAATGCAAATTGAAAAACAAACCCCTTACTGGAGCAGTTATTTTAAATAGCCTCATAAAAATTTAAATAATATGTGAATTTATAGTTGAAATATTATGCAAAAATAGCTTATCTAGAAGATGCTTATTGGACCTCTAGGTGATATGTGGATATCAATTAGTGAGCATTACATTATTTCTGTTTAGCTTTAGAAACCCACCAAAACACTGAATTACAGCATAAAAGGACACATGTTTAGGGCTGAGTTTGTGCTTAAAGGAAGGACTCAGCATCTTTCTAGAGCTTAAATCTCCCTGTACTTGTGAATTCTCCCCCAAGCTGCTGACCTATTTGAAGCCTGGAGGAAATCTGCACGTAGATGGAGAGAGCCCTTCTGGGCCTTGCTTCCAGGATGAACCACTGCCATTCTGCTCTTCAGCTGTCAGCCCAGGCTTTGTAAGGAATGCAGAGGTGAATTAGCATCACACGGCCAGAGCTGTTACTGCCTATATGGGCTCCATACCAACTTCATCAACTAACTTTGGTGTCAGGTTACCTTAATATGCTAAAATATGAGTTAGGGGTTGATTCATGAGTGGATCAGACATCCCTGCCTTGGGGGTGGCAACATCTGTTAGGCAGGTGGGGGAGGAAGGCAGGGAGTGGCAGCAACTTCAGCTGCCTGATTTTCCTCTGCTCCTGCATGTCTGCCAGAGCCGTGCGGTCACACGTTACCCCTCATTAAAATGTCCTTCCTGGACTGAGAGTTGCTGCTCGTTGTTCTCAGTGAGACTGAGGTTTACAGGATCAAAGGTTCTACCTTTGCCTGACATATGGCCACGGGCTATATTTGCTTACTGCAAAAGCAAACTCTTTCCTACCAGATGAGCCTGAGCTGTGCAATGCTTTCTCCAGCTCTCAGCATATGGAGAGGGAGGGCTGCAGTTTGAAACTCCTTTCCTTCCTGCTTTTTCAGTTTTTTTGGCATCTTCCCCACCTTACTGGGTTGGCACTGCAGTTTTCTAACGTGGTTCAGGAAATCTTTTCCCTGTTCGTATCTTAAAGACAATGCTCATTCAGCTGCAGGCACCAGTCAGCCTTCCAAATGCTACAAGCTTGTCCTTGTCACCCGGTTTTAGGGTATCCCAGTTGTTCTCCATCTAAGGTTCAGCTGTCATGGACAAAAATTTGCAGTCAGTCCTGGGCACTGTCTGCAAAATAGTTACCTTAAAAATTTAGTTGTAATTTGAGTTTGTTTGGTGGCTTGCTTTTATCTGTAGGAGTCTCTACATTGCTTTATTAATGATGATAAATGAATGATATCCTGATATCTTGCAGATTACAGGCTGAGGAATCCTGATCATCTGAAAATTCTTGCCAGCATCTGAGAAATTTCAGTCACAGCCAGGGTCTTCATTGGTAAAGAAGAAGTTGCTAACATTTGTTAATTATGCTTGTATTTTTCTTGATCAACTTCTCAAGTTCAAGTAAGATAGAAATTGATTTGCTTAATGAAATTTTTCTGTTTGCCTAATTCAGGATTTTATCTAAGATACATCTAGACTACATACTAGGTTCAACTATGGTGTGTTCAGGTGTTTTATGCACAGAAATGGGATTTCAGGAGTAAAGGATCACTTGGGATGCAGAATGCAGAACTGGAAGTAAAGGATCACTTGGGTATGCACTCCTGCCAAGCCTGGTAATACAGATGCAGCTCAGACTTCTTCTGTTTCTGCTTATGATGACAAAATAAATAGTAAATAGTATTGCCTTTCCTCCTGTTATGAAATTCATTAAAAAGACAGACACTTCTTCTCTTCTTTTATGCTGAAGAAGTTAATTGTATTGGAAGTGGAACTGAAAGAATCTAGCTGTAGGATGTTATGGAAGAACATGCTCAGCAAACATACATAATGAGGAAGAACATCAGAAAATAGAGGAGATATGGTAAATGGGACAAACCATATTGTGAAATTTTTTATCAGAAACTGAAATTTTTCTTCCTGGTTTTCTTAATATTTTTAAAATAGTTTTCCACCCATTGCTTCTCATATGTACATAATAATAATAATAATAATAATAATAATAATAATAATAATAATAATAATAATAATAATAATAATAATAATAATAATAATAATAATAATAGTTAGTGAGAAACACCAAAGAAATACTGCTGGTGCTCAACCCCTGCCAGAATGTAAAACCTGGAGAGGATCTCCTCTCAATTCCCAGTCATTCTGAGCAGAGTCTGAGCATGAAGATGCAGATGGCTAGAATGTGGAGGCAAGAGGGGAGTGTGGGAAATAGCAATAGTCCCAGTGAAGAACATCCTTATACTGTAAAACCTTATTCTGTCAAAAGCCCCATGCTTTCCTTACAGGTAATTCATATACTGATATTTTAAAGTTACAAGATTATTATTCTTTTAAGATGCCAAATCAGAGATATACTTCAGCAGAGGTATACCTGATGTATACCTTCACTCATTTTTAGTCTGCTCAGGATGAGAGAAGTAGAAGTTCAGGACTAGATTCAAATTAGTTGTATATTAAGTACACTTGCATGATAGGAATAATCTGTGCTAATTCTCTGAAATAAATGTTCCACTTCTCATTTCATTTGCTCACTTTCTTTTGCAGAACCCCTAAATGAATAAGGGATTGTTTGTTGTCAGTTAATCGAAACCATCAACTAGATTATTTCTTTATCCCAAATTTATTGAATCACTTGGCTTCTAGTGTAAGAAAGATTTGATGAGGTTAATGTAGCACAGGAAAATATCAATTTAATTTTTTGGTTTGTGCCAAATTTTATTTTAGTTATTATTTGTTATTAATATTTATTATTTAGTTCTAGTTTTTTATTTAGTAGAAAAGTTGTGAATACAGCTCATCAGATATTCAGTCTGTTTCTGTCTCTCTGAAGTGAATGCTAGACAGTGAATTAGTCAGATGTGGTGCTGGGCGTGTTCTTACTTCTTCCACTGCTATCCTCACCCACATCCTTCCAATTAAATTGTTCAGTTTCAGATTATTTGATGATGATAGAAAACATCTGGTGTCTCCTGTGGGCTTGCATGGAGTCTAGGATGGAAAAGGAACACAGCCACAGACAGACTTGGAGTGGACTCCCAGCAGATTGCTACAAGACTCTTTCCCACATAACCTTTTGCCACACAGCATGCTCCAATGTGTCTAATTACACCATACCAAGGGATTAAAATCCACAACAATGACCTACCTTGGAAGGAGAGTGGGGAAAAGGGAAGGCATTGCTATTCCAAAGTCCTGAAGTTCCTGGCTATTCTGACCTCTTTTCTTCTAGCCAGTCTTCCCCAACTACTGTTTTCATACATTCAGCTTTATAGCTTTTCAGCTTCCTCCACAGAATTGTTACTGAGGGGCTGTAAGTAAATTTGCCAACCAAATGCTTTCATTAGCACCTTTGAAGCTTTGTTATTTCTTGTGCTCCATCCTTTTTCTCATTCTGATCTCTTATTCTGAGTGAGTTCCTCAGGGAAGCATTACAATAACACTGAATTCTGCAGCTCCTGCCTCTCTTGCTCCAACAAGAACATACATGAGTATGAGACAGAGGCAGTGCACATGGAGCCATCCAGCTTTGGGCTTTAAACTGAAAGAGTACAGGTTTAGATTAGATATTTGGAAAATATTTTTATGATGAGGGTTGTAAAACACTGGCACAGGCTGCCCAGGGAAGTTGTGGATGACCCATCCCTGGAAGCGTTCAAGGCCAGGTTGGATGGGGCATTGAGCAACCTGGTCTAGGGAAAGGTGTTCCCAGCTCATTGCTGAGAAACTGGGCTAGGTGACCTTTGAAACCCCCTTATAACCCAGACTATTCTCTGATACCAAGATAATTAAGCAGGAGGAATTTGGATTGTGTTTGTTTTCTTCAGGAAAGTTGTAAAAGTAGTGCTTTCAAAAATCATGAAGGAACAAGATGATATCCTGTGCAGGCAGAACAGCAAACTTGTTCAGTCTGCTGTGGCAGCGTGAAAATAAAATGGGTATGCATTTCTTTCTGCTAAGCACTTTGCATCAATAAATACTATAAGCTCTTGGCATTATTAATTGCCCTTGCATTCTGTGAAGCAGGAAAACAGCCAAAGGTGAATAATCTTAATTCCCAGTCCCTTTATCTAATTTAAACAGTATTCAGTGACCTTTAGCCAGAGAATGATTTTTCAAAAGCCTTTTCAAACTCTATTTTAACATGACATCCAGCCTTTCAGCTGTGCCTGGGATTTCACCAAGCTTAGGGGAAAGGCAGGACATTATATAAAACATACCAGCTTCATCTAGCCATGTTCCAAAAAAGAAATAAAATAGGTCAATAAAGCATGTTGAATCATTATAATACAGCTTTTGGAAACTCCTGTTAGCTGAGCACTTGCGGGTATTAACTGAAAATATTTTCAGTTTTTTCTTTAAGGATGAGTGGCTGCAATATCTGCTGTCACTCAGTGACTGGGAGCTTTCTCTGCATGCAGATATCATGCCCACTCAAAAATGTGTTGGCCAGGTGGCAGTCTTGATATGTGCCTTATCAAGGACACATTGGTAAAAGGAGAAGTATGTCAAAACTCTGATTATCCTTCAACTAAATTAATCCTGTTTTGGAAGTTTGGAAATTTTTCACTCAGATGTTTCTATCTAGGTAGTCCTGATTAGGCAATGACTTTGTTCCTCTCTATTAAAAGAAAATGTTACATTTTTTGAACTCTGTTTGCTTGAAGGTATTGAGGGGCAATAAAAGATACATAAATAATAACCAAATCATCAAATTTGAGAATATGTAATCAGTGACCCAAACAGCAAAATTAATTGCTCTTCTTAATAAAACCAAAATCCTCAGTGTACTCCAGAGCAAGGGAATTTACCTAAGGAAAAGAAAAATCCATAAAATGCTTAATGCTTGACTTGCTATGGCATATTTCCTATTCTAATTATAAAAAATTTCCAGTTGTCACCTGCTGTATTTTCTAGCTGCTCACCTTTTATAGATGGGAAAAGTTCAGGAAATTAAGATAGAAGGAATTGAAAGAGATAAATATAAGTTTCCTGGGTTTGAATTTTCCTACTCTATCATGTATTGTTAATGTAAGAAAGAAAATCCCAAATGTGAAACAACTGCAATAAAATGAAATTTCTTGTCTAAAAGAATTTTCAGGTTTTTAATGACCTTAATTTTTTATAGAAGATATTCTTTAAATTCCTCCCCCTCTGATGCTTGCAGAAACAAACCAAATGAGTAATATCTGATTAATTCAAAATTAGATGAGATAAAGCTGTTATAGGACTATGCATTTATTTGTTTACAATGTTCCTAACCCAGAGTTTTGCTGAGCACTGACATGTTGGGTGCCTTGTTTTGTGGGGCAGGAGTTAGTTTGCTATAACTCTGATAATCATAAGGTCATGAGATCTATGAAGAAGTAAAATTATTGCTCGTGCCAGGTGAGGATTTTTTCCAGAACAAATGTTATACTTAGCTATGGTATTTAATAGCTGAAGGAGGGAAGCTTCCAGAAGGAACTGTGCAAGTCTGTAAGTGTGGTCACCCTCAGCTCTTCTGTGAAAGCAAAACAAACTAAGCAAAGTGAAGAAGTCAGCCAGTCCCACCTGAGCATGTGGGCTATAGGCAGGAAGTTTAATGCATTTTCCTGTTCTCCAGTTAATCCCATTATTATCCCCCATTTCTCATTACTTCTTGAAATTTAATCCTTACACATAGGAGTAGTCAATCCTAGGGACATCTGATGATGTCCGACCCTGATGAGGATGACTGTGTCCTTCCTCAGGACACAACAAGCATGTTCAATCCTTGTCTTTTTTGTGATGTTCTGGTAACAAAATACATGACTTGTGTGTTTGAGTTGTGATGCCCAAGGATAAGCTTACAGCACTGACAGTTGCTATAGATGCAATGCTTTTTGCAAAGTGATCAAGACTTGCTTTGGAAACTACTGACATGAAGTTAATTTTCTGAGGAAAGTCTTGACATAACTACAAGAACCATGAACTTCTAAAGGGATTTTAATTGCCAATGAATTTTTTACAGTTTGGAGACACCCCAAAGTAGTTTGATTTCACATGAAGTTACATCCAAAATATGTTCTTGGAAAATGGATACACCCTTAAGCAGTGGAAACAAATGCAGAGTACTGCTAATTGCTCACCAAATAAATTTTAACCTCAAATGTCAGGTACTTTTTGAAAAAGAAAAAAATAAAGATCTTCAATAACAATCCTCAAGTAAGTATTTCTTAATAACTATTGATCCTACACACACTAGTGCCTAAAGGAGATAGAAATGAATCTCATAAATGTCAGAGAGAGAACATCAGCAAAACATTTTCTGTAGAAGTCACAGATTGTAAATATTTTCCTTTGAAATCACAACCAAACATAACAGCAGTTCCTCTCTCAAATGGTTAAATTACCTTTTTTCATTCGAAAGATTTTAATTACATACTGTCAGAGAGTGATTTGTTACTTTTCAATATTTGTTTATAGGGACCTTTATAGCAGGAAAGTTTGGAGCTGTATTGTTTTTTGGTAGATTTTTTTTTATTCTTTACTGAAGTCTTTAAATGTGAGGTCTTTTAACCTGTATTTTCATAAAAACGACAGATCTTACAGCTGATAAAAATGCAAAAGTTATGGTACAGAAAAAAGGACATAAATCACATTATACCTGTACAATAGTTATACCTATACAATAGCTAAGTACTGGCCAAGAACAACTGTCTGCCACTGAGTTTAGGTGCATGGCCAACATGATCATTTGCACCTTTTTGCTGTCAAAGCAAACAACTTCATTTAATTTTCAGTGAAATTATGTGTAACTTTATGCTGGTTTTCAAATTAATTGTCTCATAGTCAAATAAAACCTGCAACTCTATTGCTTCCCTGGTTACAATATAACTTTCTGTCTTTGCACATTAACATTTAGTCTCATAACACTCTGTAAACTGGGTGAAATTTTGCAGTGAAAATGGGGGAAGGAGGGGAGTCTGTGGCATAAATAATTTCTGGTTTTAGGAAAATTAGTAATGTGAGGATTCCTGTGAAGCACAATGTGACCTAAAGTTATTACACAGGAAATTTAGATCCGCAAGTGCCTCCTGAAAATACAATTAGAAACTCTCTTCCAGACTGAGTAAAGAAAGGCAGAACTACTGGGATAAGAGAATCCTCTTTGGAGTAATGCGTCAATAACTCTGCTTGCTGAGTTGAGATATAAAGTTTGTGTTTAATGGTGATTATTGTTGTTGTGCTACTTCCAACCCTTCTAACCCTCCCATCCTGAACCTTCTTTGTACTCACAAAGTTTTTCTTTTTAAGTAATTCTCTTCTTTGGTCCTAACATGTAGAAGAATTAAACAAGGCTCTCCAGGCTGCTAATAAGATCAAAATCTGTAAAATGGACCGGAGGATAGAAAAACCCCTCAGTTTGAACAATAAACAAAGACAAATAATTACGATGAAGGTCATAAGAAGATGATGAATCCTGAATTACCACAGCAGCCTGGCCATGAAACTATAATAAGGGGAAAAAAAAATCCACCCTAGCATATCTCATTTTAATTAAGCTCTATTATTTTTAAGTGCTGCCATAAATTTTGCCACCAGCTTTATAGATCCTGACTTCTTGCCTAAGTCTGATTGCAGTCTGGGAGGTGCTATGTCCACACAGATTTCTATGGATTTATTCAGAAGTAGGAAAGGACTTTTGTTTCTTGTGTGGACCAAAATAGATATAACATAAAGAAACCAGCAGTGAAAGAAAGCAGCTGCAGAACAACAGAGTATCAATGAGCCTGGATGTCATGTGCTACAGTTAAACATTTTCACTTTAATGTGTGTTTCTTTAGCACGTATATGATGATATTTAGTTGGTTGAGTGGTGAAGGTGTGTAGATGTGAATTATTAGTGAAGTCTACTGGATCTGGGATGTGTTAGAAGCTCATGAGCTCCTCTGCCTGGAGCCCAAGAAAGGCTACTTGTAGTATAAGTCAGGCAATAATAGGAAAAAATATACAGGAAAAATTGATGCAAGTTGTCTTATTGGGAATTCTGCTCCTTATAATGAAAACTTTGAATGTAGAAAGAGGACAGTTGTGCACAGGACAGTCTGAAGATAATAAAGTCATTCCTTTAAGAGCTTATGGTGCCTTCAGAGAGAAACATGTCCTAGTGGTGTAACTTTTGTAGCTTACGGAGTCTCCACAGCACATGGAAAGACTGAGCTGTCAACATTGGCCATTCCTGAAATTCAGTAGCCTCTTAGGAGTGTGTGGCTGCATTGACAAGTTTCACAGAGGAAATGGAGACAGGAGGGAAGAAGGGAGGGAGGAAGGGAGAGAAGGAGGGAGGCAGAGGCATAGGGGAACAGAGGGCCTGCAGGAACTGCTGATCATAATCTGAATAGAAATCTAATTATAGCACTGTCAATTACACAGTTAATTTTATAAAGTTGCTACCTGATCTTTATTGATCGCAACTAGACTATGAATTTATTGTTTCTTCGGGAGAATCATTGAATCATTTAGGTTGGAAAGGACTTTAGGATCATAGAGGTCAACCATTAACCTAACACTGCTGTCTTCACTATTAAACCGCACAGTTTTACCAGCAAGCTTATTAACCCACCCTGAGACTTTCTTTCCTCATGGCAGGACACAAACAGTCAAGGAGTTTTCTAGAGGGCATCAGGAATAACTTCTTGCTTCAAGCAGCTAGTGTGATGCACAGACAGGTCTGCTCATTGTTGACATTGAAGATATGGCTTTGGGATGTGGTAAGCAGTCAGGTTGGGAATCAAAGGGACCTTGAACATCACATTGTTCTAATACGCCTACTGTGGGCAGGGACACTTTTCATTAGACCAGGTTGCTTGAAACCCCATACAACCTGATCTTGAACACTTCCAGCAATGAGGCACACGCAGTTTCTCTGGACAATAGCTGTGGGATGTGGAGGCCCATAAGCCTAATGGGGAAAAGGCAATGGCAATGGAAGGGTAGGTCTTAGGCTCTGGGCATTCCCCACAAGTTATGATGAGGAAGGGGCTTCTCCCATGGTGTTCTGCAGCACAATGTTAATTATCCCCAGTTCTGTTCTCCCTAATGGTCCGTTGGCCTCACCTACCCCTTTTACCATGTTTTTACCCCAGTTCTAGAATGTTCTTTGTGCCCTGTTGGCCCTTGTGTCCTTGCCTGTCCACCCTCTTGGCTGTTACTGTTTGCTGCCCCTGTGTACCATCCCTGTGCCCTCAGATCATTGATCCCTGATGCTCTGCTCCACCCCCTCTTACCCTGGTCCCTCCTTTGTTCCCTGGCTTCCATCCCTGGCCCCTTAGGTGTGTGGATTCAATAAACCTCCAACAGAGCTCCATATAGAGGGCCATTCCCCTTTTCATTCATTGACAGCTCTCTGTGGTGAGAGCGTTTGTGACTGTGTGATTGTCAGAGCACCTGCCCAAACACCCTCACCTGGAGACACTTTTGGGAGGGTGGTGGTAATTTACCATCCACCCAGGCTGCTACAGTGGGGTCCAAAACAGTGGGGTTCAATATCCTGAGAAGAAGGAGGAAGGAGAGCAGTAGAGAACAGATCCTGGGCTCTGTATTAACCATCTGTAGTGGTTTTCGTCATCAAATGGCTTGGATGAAGGGGCAGATGCCTCCTCAGTGAGCTCACTGATGGCACAAATCTGTGAGGAGTGAGCAATACTCCAGAGGGCTGTTAGCCCTTCAGAAGGACCTTGATAGACTGGAGAGGTGGACAGAGAAGAACTATCTGAAATTCAACAGAGGCAAGTGCAGGGTCCTCCACCTGGGGAAGAATAACCCCCTGCACCAGCACAGGCTGGGAGTGACCTGCTGGAAAGCAGGTCTGCAGAGAAGGACCTCAGGGATGTGGTGGACAACAAGCTGTCCATGACCCAGCAGTGCCCTTGTGGCCAAGAAGGCCAATGGTGCATTAGAGTGCATTAGAATGAGCAATGCCAGCAGGTTGAGGGAGGAGATCCTGCCCCTCTCCTCAGCCCCGGTGAGGCACATCTGAAATGCTGTGCCCAGTTCTGGGCTCCTCCAGTACAAGAGGGACATGGAGCTTCTGGAGCATGTCCAGCATAAGGCTATGAAGATGATGAGGGACTGGAACATCTCCCTTATGATGAAAGGTTTAGAGTTGCTTCTGTTCAGCCTTGAGAAGAGATGGCTGAGCAAGGCCCTCATCAATGTCTGTATGTGTCTGCAGGGAGATGTCAGAGGATGGACTGGGCTCTGCTCATTGGTGCTGAGCAACTGGACAAGAAGCAATGGGCAGAAACTGATGTGCAGGAAGTTCCACCTGACATGAAGGAGAACTTCTTTACTATGTGGTGACCAAACACTGTAACAGATTGTTCAGAGAGTGTGGAGTCTCCCTCACTGGAGATATTAAAAAACTGTCTGGGCACAATCCTGTGCCATGTGCTCTGGGATGACCCTGCTTGAGCAGGGAGGTGGGACCAGATGACCCACTGTGGTCCCTTCTTGACCCATTCTGTGACTCTGTGACTTCAGGAGAGCTTCAGCTCAGATTCAGCAGCAAAATGACAGCTGGGATGGCATTGGATGTAGCTACAGGGGAAGGTAAGTCAGGAAGAGAAGCAAACTTATCAGGAGATGTCTGTGTGCGGAGGGATGCCACCCACCACAACTTCTCTCACTTTTTTGCTTATGGATGAATGATACAGAGCAAACAAAGCAGGATATCTAGTCTGTTCCTCTGAATATTGGAAAAGGGCAATATGTCCCAGTAGCTGTTCAAGGATTGGAATCTAGATGTCTCTATAGCTGACAGGGCTGTATGTGTCTCTTCCAAAGAAGTGCCTCGCCTGGGTGAGGGAGGTATAACAGCAGAGAGGTTGAGGGCTGGCAGCTATTGCCAGAGCCCTGAGCCCAAGAGTATACTTAAAGCTGGCTATCTGGTGAGTCACATCTTCCCAAAGCAGCTAGCTGTACAGGGTGGAAATTTTCCATCTTTCTTTCTTGGGTTTGAAAAGTGATGCCATCTTTTCCTTGAATCAGTGATGAAAAAATAATTTGTACCTGAGGTGTAACTGCAAGCTTGAGTAATGATTTCCTATCCACTCTCATGTCCTGTTAAATTACCAGAAAAATAATGTAATTGAACTAGAGCATAATTTTGAAAACTTATCAGTGAGGTTAAAGGGAGACCAAACCTATTTTACCTAGTGTGTGACTTCCAAAGAAACTCCACACATTGCAGAAGCTTAATAGCAGGTAACAGAAGCTATGAAATGTGTTTTGAAGGAAAGCTAACTGTATAATTATTTTGCTTTGATAAAACTGCTGCTGGTGTCAACTGTCTAGCACTAATCTTAACACTGCATTGAAGCAGAATGTAGATAGCTTTACTGTTTTTCCTTTTTCTACAGCTTGAAATAGTGATGCTGTTATTGCCTGATATTACTCTTAGCACAAAAAATTACTGCCTGACATAGCAAAAATAAAAATAATTAAAAAAGAAAAATAGGCCAAATGTCTTAGGACTTCAGTATCAAAAGCTATCCACAGGACACAAGATTACAAGTCCCTATTGCCATGGCCTCATTGCCATGTGAGACAACAAAAAACTGCTTTAACAATTTTTTGTTCCAAAAAAAACTAGCCCTGGAATCACCTGGCAGAGCAGCAAAGTTACTAGTCAGCTTAGCCTTTGGCTCTGGTCGTTCACATGGAGCTAAATATTCCCTTGTACAATAGATTTTTCTGTATATTTTCTTACTGCAATTTTTACACTTCTAGAAGTTGCTGAAAGTTCTGACCTCAGTTGCAGCCTAAGCTGATCCTCTTTCTTTACATTTTATTCTGGTAATACTTACTCTTCTTTTGGTATACTACTGGGCTTGGGGAGAAAATTTTAAGTACCACAAGATCCAGAAATGGGAATGTGACAGTGCTTGAGATTCTTCTTCAGCTATTCTTTTAACTAGCAAAGAGATTTTTGCAAAAATGAAAATACTAATCTTTAAATGATGTGGAAGTGAAACTTAAAAATGGCATGTACAATATTATTTAGTTATTAATAAATATGAGGAGGAATCCTGTAGCACCTTTCATTTAAGTATGTTTAAATGTGTGATGGAGAAAGAACTGCTAACAGCAAAGCTGGAAGAGGTCGAAGTGCCTCATCTTGGACCACAAATCTTCTGGACCTGTCATGCAGTGATAGGCAATTTCCAGAAAAAGGACCCAACCATGAGTCATTTGTCATGGTAAAGTGAGGAATGTATCATGTTATTCTACAGCCTTCTAAAATGTCCATCTCCCATGCTTACTCATTTAGAGAGTTTTCAACAGAGGAGCAGTACAGAAGGTATGCATTGGATTATAGAGTTCCACCCCTGATCTGTTTTATGTGTTGGTTTTAAAGTAGACCTTAAATACAGGACAAACCAAGCTTTAAGGAGAAGATCTGTTCTGCAAAGTCATTTGGTAAAAATCTCAGCTTCTGTTAGTGGGTGATTGCCTCATACTTTAGTACTACTTTGACTTTGGAATTTTTCTTATAATTTGTACTACTTCTGTTCAATTTTCCTGTTTTATACCATTTCTCACTTAACCACTAATTGTTCAGAAATTTCTAGTGAGAATTTTTATGTAGAAATTTTCATGCTGTCTACAGGTTCAGTGGTTGTCATCCTACTAATCTTAAGTAGTGTGGAGTTGAGTTTTTATATATACTTATATATCCTATGTAAAATACCAGAGATTGAAAGTTTGGATTTTGTGGACATATTTGGTTCATACTCTAAGACAAAAACAGAGAGGATTCATGGCAACAAATTAATTGAAGCATCTACCCCTAGGTGAAAACCCTGCAGTTTTCTGATACATCACAATGTTTTTCACTGCCACCTCTTGTTTTTCTGAATACCTCTGTGTGCTGTTGTGAAAGTCATTAGAAAGCTGGACTGTTTTTCAAAGCTGCTCCCTTGGCTGGGGCAAAGGCATGCAGCAATCAATTGTTTCTTCTGTGATTCCTTTTATGTTCCCATGGTCCACTAGTACCAAGTATGATCAAATTATGCCTTGCCATGCTATTGTGAGTAATTTTGTTTTGGGCTTTCCTTTGCCACCAAGGGTAGCTTCTTGCATTTTTTTTCCTTAAAGAAGTCTTTCTGCCAAATTTTGTCCATCTTTCTGTCATAATAATACATAGTGATACTTTTGTGTAGCTAGAGAGAAGCTTGCCATAGATTTATCTAACATAACAATGTCTTCACATATACTAGAGCACACCCAATTGCTTCCTCTGATAGTTAGCAACCATGGGAAAAGTTTTTCCTGGAGAGATGGAGCTTAAAGATAGCCAGTGACTTCTGACTCTGGTTTAAAGCTGGGCTGTGTAATGCTAGATAAGCAGAGTAACTGTATCACCTTTTGTTGTGAGAGCCTTTTATGGTCCAAGATTATAGGGATATGCCTTAAAACCTGAGGAGCTAAGGGACAGGTCAGAAAGGCAAGTAGAGGAAAGGAAAATGATGACATGTTTTCAAGTTCCTTGTTGCATATAGATAAAACCTTATAAGTACCCGTGAGAAAAAGATTCTCTACCCATGAGAATTATTTTGTACCCATGAAAAAGAATGTAAACATCTTTGGGAAGAAAGTGTTTGGTGAGCACGTACACTAGCAACTGCTAACCAATGAACTGGGTAGCAGCAAGTTACTAACTGATTAAAATTAAACATGATGCTTTTAGAAAACCATATAAATATGAGCTGTGAGCAATAAAGATTGGCTATTGCTGCATGCAGGAAAGGTGTTTTGTCTGTCTCTACTGTGACAGTTCCTCTTTTTCCTGAATTATTCATGCCCTCCAAAAATCTCCTTTCCACTTTTCCCTGTGTTTGTTTCTTTGGTTATTAATGTTTTCTCTGCCCAAAGATATGCCTATGCCAGTCTGTTTGTCAGTCTATGAGATTCAGTTTAAGGCTAGGAGTTCTTATATCTGTTGGTGGTTCTTTTTCTTGGGTTTTTTTTTTTTGGTGTCACTAGTACCTGATGCTGAAGCTTTGAAGTGGACACACTCTATTTTTACCCTCCTTGCAGCATTGAGGGGTAGTTCATCTGGCAAACACCTAATTCTGCTGCCTCTTCTCCGATAGCTTGCAACTTACACATGCATCTTAAATGGGTCATTAGCTAATCATTATCTTGAATTGGCAGATGGTAATTGCTGTATTAAAATTCTACATAACTTATTTGCCATGTAGGACTCAGCAGAATTATATGTGCCTCACCAGTGAGTTGATTAGAGATGCCTTAGGCATCATCTTTTCTAAGTTTTAAAAAATTACTCACTCACCGCTTTCATATTAACTCAGAACAGGGATAAAGTTGAAAACAAGACAGTTCTTAGAGCATACTCTACATATTCTGCATCTTTTTTGTAAACCCAGCCTGACCTCTGTCTGCCTCCAATGACCCATACATGAAAGAAGAAAAGGAGAAATATTGTAATGAATCAACTTTCTCCAGGCAGGATTTTTATTCCTTGTAAAAAAAAAAAAAAGATGCAAATGAGAAAATAAAAGGTCAGAGTTGCTGAGCTGCTGATCTTGCCAGCACTGGAATGGCTGAGGTACCCTACATTGGAACGTGTCATGATGGAGGTGGAGATGTGTTCTAGCAGAGGTGCAGAATGTTTCCATAGTACAAAAAATGACAAATGACATAACCTAAGCCTGCAAAAGTACTCGGCTCTTAGTGAGTCTCTTTCTACACTGGGGATTTTGCCATCCATGCTTAGGCTGATTTGTTCTCTCCACTGCCAATGGATGTGGTTGTAATTGAAAACTTAGTTGTTATGCTTTGTTAGTATCCTCTCAAAAGAACAGTAATTCCTCTCAAAAGTACAGGAATTACAGTGGCCTAAAGAGCCCCTTTTGCAAAATATTTGAGGGAAGAGACAGAAGGTGGTGCAGGCTTTTAGTGGTCACCACTGCACCAATTTTAGTGAAGTGATCTTGCTCAACTCCCCATGTTGTGAGGAAGCCTTTGGTTAGGGTCCATCAGTAGAGCTGGACAAGAAACTTTGTGGCTTTGTTTTCTGTAGCTTTGAATCTGGGCTTTGAGAACTGACCAAGTCTTGTTGGTGTGTTTATGTGATAGCTGGGAGAGATGTCTGTCAAATCAGTGAACAGCTGGGATGAAGACTTGCACTGGAGAAGCCACAGGAACGTGTATACCAGGATGAGAAAATGCTTGCGTGTGCCTGAGTACAGAGCAGTCTGAGGAATTTCTGTTGTGTTGATTGGTTTATATTTGTAAATTGAAGAGCCAGTTCCTGCCTTAAAGGCTTTGCAACCTCAAATTGTGTGTTGAGTTTTGGGCCCTTTGCCTCAAGGAAGACATTGAGGTGCTAGAGCATGCCCAGGGAAGGGCAATGGAACTGGGGAGGGGTCTGGAGCATGTGATGGATGAGGAGTGCCTGAGGGACGTGGGGGGTTCAGTCTGGAGAAAAGGAGGCTTGGGGGAGAGGAATAAAAATTTGTAGCAATGTGGAATTTGGTCTTTTCTCCTGGGTAGCAAGTGATGGGACAACAAGAAATGACCTCACATTGCACCAGGGAGGTTTAGATTGGATATTAAGAGAGATTTCTTCACAGGAAGTGTTGTCAAGAATTGTCAAGTATTGCCCAGGGAAACTGTGACATCACCCTCCCTGGAAATGTTAAAAAAAATCCAGGTGTGGCACTTAGTGACATAGCTTAAAGAG
Organism: Molothrus aeneus; assembly: GCF_037042795.1. NCBI lineage: Eukaryota > Metazoa > Chordata > Aves > Passeriformes > Icteridae > Molothrus > Molothrus aeneus. The sequence goes on along the minus strand of NC_089649.1, from coordinate 12,673,127 downwards.
GAAGATGGCAGTGCTGGATTGTTGGACTGGTGACCTTAGAGGCCTTTTCCAACCTAAATAATTTGATTATTCTTAATACAACTGAAAAATACCTAGTGGAATGCCTAAAAAAATACCTAGTGGAATAAAATAAAGTGTAGGAGTCACTGGGCAGGCAGTGGGACTGGAGATATTGGCTGCAAATACAAGAAAGCTGATGTGGCAGGTGGTGGAAAGAGAAGTTGTTGAAGGATTCTCTACCTATGGTCCACTGTCTTTTGGAGGCTAATAAGTGTTTTCCTCATTTCAAAAGCAGAGTGAAACATTCCCTTTTGCTTGTTACTCAGGGAGGTTTTGAGAAAATTATAACAATTTTGCATTAGAAAACCTGACATGTACTCTAAAAGAAGCTTCTTTTTCCATTTGTAATTCACCAAGACGTAATGATGTTCACAACAAAAATGATGTCAAAAGTGCAAGATCATGATGAAATTTATGAGAAAAGCAATATAAGCAACTTATTTACTGTTAATGGGCATAACTAAAGCCAACAGACAAAGGGGGGTGGACTGCTTTCTATCCAAACGAAAATCAATTATTTGATAGTCATGTAAAATCAATGTCCATTGTCTCTGCAGCTGCATGCTGGGATTAGTCAATGATTATTTCACTGGATGAGCTTTTGGACTAAGTATAGTTAAATCACCAGTATTTCTTTCTGCACTGCTGTGCTGAATGTAAACATAGTGATTACTTCCCTTTCCTTCCATGCAGCTTGGTGGTATGATAAATAAATGTGTGGTGTTCTGGTTACTGCTGCCAGCTGGTGGAGTCACTTTTGCAGAAGAGGTGGTTTATATCACCAGGTTTATCATTTTATTGATGGTTCATGACAGAGATTGTCACGTAGTCAGTGCACATTCCTATGAACAATTAGATGAAAGAAGCTGCTTATGGAACTTCCAAGAGAACATAAAGCTGAATTTTTCATACCCACATATTAGGAGTAATAGTAGATGTAGCTATTTCCATGTACACAATCATTAGCTTCAAAATGAGGAACTGCTAAATTTATTTTAATCCATAAAAATCTGTCTGATTTTTGTTGTTTTTGTTTAATTTGCTATTGGATAGATGCTGAAAAAGTTCATGGCTGATACTCTGATGAAATGGTGCTTCTTATGTGTAGAAAACTACCTGAATAAAGAGCTGAAGCTGTGAGAACTGAATTAAAATAGTTCAAGCTTTAAGCACACCCAACAAGTATCTCTTGAAGGATATTGTGTGCTCATTGAGGTCCAAATTGATGGATTCTCTGGTGTAAGCAATTAATGAAGAATTCCTTAATTACAAGAAATGAAACAACTACAGTAGAGAAAAATACTGTTTATTTTATTATGACATCCAAATTTTTGGAGCCTGATCTGCGAGCAGAATTGGTCCATATATAGTTCACTTGCAGAGAGAAGGACAAGAGAGGAAGGTATTGCACTAAAGCATTAATCTGTTGATTTGCAACTATAATGAGATCAGTCCCTCACTGTACTAATGTACCACTTCCTGTCTACAGCTCAGATTGGCTCATCCAAACTTGGAGAGAGTGCTACCAAAAAAGAGAGAAATATTACTTGTTCGAGGTTTTTCTGGAAGAATTGGTTTGAAATATTTAAGCACTACAAAGTTTTCTGACCTAAAAGAACAGTGTGGGAGACTCAGAGGTCTCCTTTACTTTGGCTTTTTTTTTTTTTTTTTATTGCCAGGAGAAAGCTTAATGTAATAGTGAAATCTATTATAATCTGTCTCTCAGAGGTCCCATTCAGAAATTTATCTTCCTCTTCTTTAGCATTTAAGCCTTACCATTAGTTCCTGAGGAATTTAAAAGGAAATTGAGATGTTCATAGTTTAAGTGCATACAGATGTCAAATTGCTTTGTGAATGATATTCAAGAGTGTTAATGAGGGGGAAAAGTCCTATGATAGATATTGGTGAAGATCAAGATTTGGTTTTCTTTTTTCTTCTTTCTTTCTTCATATCTTATTCCTTAAAGTGGTTGAAAAATACATCTAAGAAAACTTCCTCTAGACTAAAAGGAAACGAACTAAAGAGCAGGATAGTGTGGAGTTTTAATGTGAGTGGATGGTCTAAAATAAAACATATTTTAAGCAGAAATATGGAAAACATTTTTTTGTTTTGTTTTCACCAGCATGAAATATGTCTCAAAGGGACTTATGCAAATTCATGGTGGAGTGGTGTTCTGGCAATTAAAATACAGGTAATTCAGATGCAATTTTTGTGTCACGAGCTCTTGGGACTGCAGCTGGAGTCAAGCCTATGTCCTATAGGTGGATAGTGTTTGCTGGGGAATCCAGTTTGGCAGGCTTTGAAGAACTGCTATGATAAAATGCTATGGTGACATTAAGCTAGTGTACAGCAGCTAATAAGGGAAGAAGAAATTACTTTGTTGTGGAAAGAGATGATCCTAGAAGAGAAAGGTGAACACTACCAGTTCAGTATTAGCCTCTTGTCTCACTTATCTCCACCAAAAAAAATAAAGCTTGGTATTTTTTCTTTCTCTTAGCTTTCAGTTGAGAAAGCTCAAGAGTGAGCTTTTTCAGTTGAGAGTGCATCAAGAGACCATCAGATTACTGTGGAAAGACTTCAACATGAATAAGTAGGACACTATTGATTAAACTACTCAGATCTGCAAAAATGGTGACATCTGTTAGTTACAATGTTTGTTTCTCTGATTTTTTTGCTGTACTCAGCCAACATACTGTGTGTGAACAATAATTGTAGAACTGGGTCAAACCATGATGCCTTTAATGTTTTGGAGATGTAGCTGAAAGCTGGCCAGCTGATGGGATGAGGCTGTGCAAGGGTGCTGCGTTCTGCCTTGATGGAGATGTCACTTTGAAGGCTGCCTTTTAGTGTGATTCATCCAAAGCATTTCTATTTTATTTCTGCAAAGACTTTTGATAGCTAAGCCAAAGGCGTTTTTAAGCCTGAACAGGTTTTATTGATATACAGATCGGGGATAGTAGAGAATGGAGAGATAAGCATGCCACAACTGAAATGTGTAAAAGAGCAGGTGAGATCCTGAACTGTTTCACTGGTTATGTGATTTAATACCCCCTGCTTTGAGTGAGATTCACTCAAAGACTTTGCACTCTGTATCCTCAGAGTCTGCAGCACAGAGCTTTGTTGTGCTAAGTGCATCTATTAAATGACTTGCAGTTTCCTCATGTGCTATGCCAAAAGGGGGGAGATATATAGAAAAGAGGCAGAAAAAAAGTTGAAAAAAAAGTTTTATTACAGGATAGAAAAGAAAGAAGGATTTAAAAAATGGAAAGAAAAAAACCCTGGCATTTGCTAGTTGGCTGTTCATGTTAATCCTCTTTAAGACACATGTGACCTCAGCTGGAAAACCTCTCACATTTTTCAATCTGTTGTGAAGCAGCGAGCTTAGTGACAGTCATAAGAACCTTTAAAAATCTCTGAGCAGTTTCTAGCCCCTCTCAGTGTCACTCTCTGACTCTCTAGGCTGGCATACTAGCACTGCTCAGTGACTTGGACCAAATGATAAATACTAAGGCTGCTTTTATATATATCAGTTAGTCTGTTCCAGGACTACTGGTTCAAAATGACATGTCAGAAATGGATGTGTGGATTTTAATGCCATTTTTGAAAAGAGACTTGAACAGAATTTTTATTTTTGAAATTGAATTTAATAATTTGTAGTGTGTGCCAAAAAAAACATGCCCTGGATTTCAGCTGTTAAGGTAGTTCACTAAAACTCCTGTTAAGGAGTTACTAAAAGTCCTGAAAGAACAAAGCAGAACATAGTGCTGAAAGCTTTCCCTCTTAAATGACTGTAGAGGTAACAAATTTTAAAAAATGAAAGAAGGTGTAATACAATAGATCATTTTGTCTCTTAGGCTGTCAAAGCTGAAGCAGGATCATACATTGTTATTTTCAGTACTTTTCCAGATTAATTTTGGTTGTTTCGAGGAGCTGGATTTTACTACCATATACACCCAGAACTACAGGCATGGGGTTATTTCAGTTTTTCTTTACTGTGTGGGATCTTAAATATATTACCAGGAAATGTGGGCTGACTGAGAACACTAATAATATAGCTCATATAGTCTAACTGTATGGATTAACTGTATGACAATGGTTTTAGATCTTAAAATGAAACTTACACCTTCCGTAATTCAGAGGTAAAAACAACCTAGAAAAGAAAGGAAATGGTCAGGTTTGGAGTTTTTTATTTAACCATTAATTTTTCTGCATTATCTGTGCTTAAGAACTGAAGAGAACAGCTGTCTGCTTGAAATGGTATTTTATGCTGAGCTCAGGTGAAGTATATTTTTATCCCTTTGGTGCTATCCTGTTGTATTTATTTTGCCTAAATTTTTAATGCATTTATAGTGATGAAATTTGATGTTGTATGATTCCTTTCATATTGTGAGAAATGAAATGTGTAGCTGTCTGGAAACACCAAACAAATAATTTATCTTTTCTCAGATCTCATAAATTATGAGAGCTTGGGTTTTTCTGTGTATAAATGCTTCAGTCAGATTGGTTGCCAATAAAACTGGTAAACCTATAGAAACTGAATGTGTGGTAAAACACAGAAAATATATATGAAAAGATTTATTTTATCTGATGGTTGTGAGATGATATGTCAGGAATTAAGTATGAGGACGTATTTTGTCATACCAAGATATCACTCTGAAATGAAACCTTTTTGTTCATGCTGACAGATTCTTTCTTCTTCCTAACTGATTTCCAGGTTGTAACTAGTATTCATGAATGCAGTGACAATTTTAAGACTGTGTTTTTTAAATGTAAGTGTGTCATCTCTAGTTTCATGAACTGCTTCTCTATGAGGTCAATCTCTAAAGTTCACATGTGCATATAAATTTAAAAGAAATTTAGTTTTTCCTTGTAAAATGCTGCAGTGAGAATGATTAAAAAGCATCCTGGAAAGTGAGTCATCATAAATGAGGAAAAGCATTTTGGGAATATGACCTTGAGAAGTCTGGGGAGCTGGTCCACAAATCCTACTGCCACTAAATTTTTGATGGCAAGTAGTAAAACTCAGCGCAAAGGTTGAATTGTACTTGAAATTATATTTTAAAATGAAATAACAGTAAAGCAGTGTCTGACTGCACTTAGATAAACCTTAAAGTGTGTGATATATGAAAGATAAAATTTACAAAGGGACAATGTGTGAATGGGAGCAGCCAGGCAGGCTGGAGGCCTGGCCACCAATTTATGCACACAACTGCATTTTCAGCATAATTAGCTGTCTAATTGAGCATTATAGTTTAACTGACACATTTAAACATGTAATTTATTTGAATGCATGCTGCTTGTAATCTATTTCTGTTTGCTCTTCAGGATGGCGTCGGACTCTAGAAGAGGAAATTATCCTTCTGATGAGCAGAAAAAAGAACCAAGAGTATGTTGAGAAGCCCTGAATGCAAATAAATTTCTGTAATTTGAGATCAGAAGGGGAGCATGGAAGCAGAAAAGCCATGCAAAAAAAGTTAAGTACTGAGCATGATTGTAAAGACACTACTTAATTTCAAATACCAGAGTTGTGCTCCACTTCATGTTATCAGGCTACAGTGAAAATGTGACTGGTTCATCTGGCACCTAGGTAAGAGGGATGTTGTAGCAACTGAGAGGTTTAAACTGCACATCTGTCTTCACCCAAGGGAAAAAAAACCCATCCTTTTCTCAATGTTTTCTCAATGTGATGGATTTTGCCATATAGATATGGCTGGATTTTTCCATTCCTGAACAGGGACAAGGGCAAATCATCCATACTCTGTTGAAATATACAGAGTAGTCTGTCAGCAAGTTGCACGAGGAAGGAAGAAGAATTTCCTTCATTTACAGTGCACAATGCCTGGTGTGCCAAAATGTCACTCTCTGGGTGATAGCTGAGCACCTGGACATTTATTTTTGGGGGAGAAACAAACCAATGCATGTTTGATTTTGTTCCCAGATTTTTTTTTCCTTTACTTTTGGGACTTATTTTCTGAGCAAAATAGTGGCAGATTTTCTTTTAACCCAGCAGACTTCAGTAGTTGCAGCTCATTCTGTATTTTGTGGTACTGAGCTGTGAATCTGCTGCTTCGATTACAGAAACTGCCAACAGACATGAAAATCCAGACCATAGAGGCTTAACAATTCCTGCTTTTTATCTTTGGAATTACTTTTGCATACCCTGACAATTTCTCCTTCTAAACAAAATGTAGTAACAGCTACAGTTAAGGAAATCAAAACAACTAATGCAAAACTTTGCTGCCAAAATAGAGAAGAAAAGTACTTTTTCAAACCGAGGTTGGCACAATTCCTGGCTTTCTCCTCACCTTTCCCTCTGCTCTCCACACTCCCAGGTAATTAATTATCAGAAGGGAAGAAGAGAAATTAAATGCAAGATCATGCAAGTAGAAATAAAAATGCATGAGTCTTTTACACCAAGATGAATTCTCTTCTTAGGAGATTCTGAAGTTTATAGCTGTGGATTTTGCATATCTGGATAGATAAGGTAGAATAAGCTCAGACAATAAAAATAAAACAGTGTATGTAACAGGATCTCTGAAATTTGCATAAGTTCCCAAATACATGGCTGCCATGCAGAAGCCAAGAGGAAAGGGAGCACTTACAGAAAAACTGATCTTTGTACCCTTCATGGGGAGATGAAGGGAGAGTTAGGAAGATGGACTGTGGCTCAGAGCATTGTTCCTCATTTCCAGTTTTTTGACAGAACAATCGTCAGGAGGTAGAATTTCTATTTTGTTGCCCGGTGTTTTCAGAATAGCTCTTGTCAGGAGAAGCAGTATTGGAAATATAATGAGAAATACATTAATAATGAGAAATACATTATAGAAAATAAAATTCTTTAACTGCTTTGACCTTTCAGTCCTTTACATCGTGCTCCATGGTGATATCCTCCATTTTGTGGAGAATATCAAGGCTGTCCATACAGAGAGGAGAGCACTTCAAAAAGCTCCCTACTCTGGTTAAGGGATTTGTTGGAACTTCTGGATTAGTGCCTCTTCCATTCTCCCTTCAGGATAAAGAAGCAACAAAGCCTTTCCCATTTGGGAGGGGAGGACCAGTGGAAGAGGAGAATCAGAGAAATTACTCCCTAATTACCTCTAATAGAGTAGTTCATATTTTAACAATATTGCTCATTCTTGCTCTGCTTCGAGAAAAACAGGAATTCCTATCTCTAGACTCTTGACTCTGCTCTGGTGGGAAACAGGAAGGGCACCAATGCCAAAAGGCAATCTGGGAACTGCTGTCTCCTCACCAAGATTTCTGCTTGGCTGTGCCCTGGTGTGGACACACAATGCTGGCTCAGCTGGCTGGTGGTGTCCTCCTCCTCCAATGTGCAGAACTGGCATAGCCTGGGGGGCAGGAAGGACAGTGAAAAGCTCTGGATTATGCTGCTTTTCTTGGCTGAGCTATCTGGGATAATGATGCTATCTGGATCAAAGAGTGAATTCTATATTATTCATGGATGTTCACTAAGACTTGGGCATTCACTGCCTCCTGGAAAGGGGCATGAAAAAATATGGAAAGTAAGAAGAAATTCAAATGGGAATGGCTCCTACTTTAGTTCAGACTTTACTGAGTATGTGCCTTCAGGTGGAAAAAAAAGGGGAGAAATAAAGATCAAAAACTAAAATAAAGCAACAATTAATGGCAGGATATTCCTTATGTAGCAGATTCATTGCTGTCATGCCTGAGGAGAGGCCTTTAAATATATGCTGTTTTCAGGAAGCTGAATTGGGTTATTTTCCTTGGTTTCTCTGAAGGGTTTTATAAATTGAAGATAATTATTAACAAAAGCTGTATGCAGATGATTAACGAAATTTCTCTGCTTAACCTATAGTCCTGTTCCTTTATTTCTTGTTTAAATTAAGAATAAATAAAAGCCTACATTGTGTAACCTGAAGAGAAGTTGATACAGAAGCCGCTCAAATTTTCCCCAACCTAAATTTCTGTGGCATTTTGACCTATTCTGCAGGAAGTGTTCATGTGATTTACAGTGCACCATCTTTCTGTACTCCCTCTCTGCATCCCTTCTGTCTACCACAGAATATCTTTTACAGGGACATGTTGTGCTACTCAAAAATGACCACAGTTACTTGGTGTGCTGTTTTAACTCAAGTACAATTTGTATTTTGATTCAGCAGATGGATACTCAGTAAAGGAGATATCTGTATATTCAGGGTTGCATACTCAAGGGGAGGGCCACTTCAGGGTGGGGGAGGTTATGCAGTGGGAAGGATTTGCTTTAGCTATAGAGATAAGTTTTCTTTAGCTATAGAGTTAAGTTTTCTACTGTGTATATTAGCTCCAAATTTCAGCACTCTCTGTGTGTATGTGTGTGTGTGTGTGTGTGTGTGTGTTTGTGTGTGTTAAAGAGGAGTGAGAGTCTTTTATCCTGTTGAATGCCTCTCTGCCACCATCTCCTGTGAGGGGATTGTTAGGGCCCTGAAGCCTCTGGAAAAGTGTGAACAATACTGATTATATTAATTTATTTTAAGGCAAGAGCCCTCGAATTGTGCTCTCTTACAGAGTCCTCTCAACTCTCCTCTTTGAACTGCAACAAAGAAGAATAAAATCTGAGGTTAGTGTCCATTTTGTTATAAAAGAGCCTATAATAAGAGTAGAAACATTCGATAGGAAAGCCTCCTCTCTTAATCTTTGAACTAGATTAAAGGTGGAAGGAATTGAGAAATGCTGGAAGTGGTACATTATACACAGAGAAGGTTGAGCTGTTGGCTGTTTCTATGTGAAGCATGAGCTTGAAATGTGCTTAGAAATCCATGTCAGTACTTTTTGTTGTCCTGGAGACTGAATTTCTCAGGATCTGGGTAAACTGTACCTCCTCACAAATGTGGGGAGGGGGAAGAGGGCATATTTCTGTCATGGTAGCTCTTTTGCACAAAATTTTAGTCTAGAAGTGGCAAGTCAGAAGTACCTTCATCAAGCCCAGACACTGTGTCCATCTGTCACACATCAGCTTCTTAATCTTTTTGCTAAATGTCACAAAACTTGGTAAAATTACTATGCTTGAGTAGGCTGTGTCTCTGAAGAATAGATTGTGAATGTGGAAAATAGGAACTTCACTTTCAAAGTAAAAACAGAGGCTGACCTCAGCACTAAAATGCTGCTCTCTTTTGAAGTGTAGGAATAATATATGGAGCTGCACTAGTACAAACTGCTGAAGCACCTTGGCAGTGCTCCAAGCAAGTGCTTTTTCTGATGGAGTTTTTAATACTTCAAGAAGACAAAGTATGTGTTTTTAGATGCCAATAAAATGATTCCCTGTATAATCCACAGGCTGCATTTCAACACTAAACTGCTATGACTGTGTGAATGATTGACTGCCAGTCATTTCCAGGCATGTATGTGCTTTTGCTTATCTGCAGGTTAAATCTCTTCTTGTGGCAAACTCTGTCACTGCTTCACTGCTTCAATCCTTAACTGAGATGCTTCTGTCCATCTCTATTGATGGAGATGTTGTGCCATTGCTGCTAAAGAAGCCATGACTACCCCAGAGCTCACTGACTGAACCTGACCTTGCATGACCTGCACAATGCCCCAATCAAGATTTGTTTGGTCTCCAGACAAAAAAAAAAAAATCTACATTAAATGAGAAAGGGGAAAAATCTATATTAAAAGGGAAAAAGTGTGAGTATTGCTGCATATGGCAATTGAGACCGGAATGAGAATAAGATGGGACCTACAATTCCCATCACAATTGTTCTTGGGTAAGAGTGCAGTTTTCTGCTTAAGAAAAATCAAATAACTTTGTAGATATTCTCTATTTAGTCTAAATTGTATGCAGCAGAAGGGGAAGGAGCTCACCTAATCTGGTGGGACAGACAGGTGACCTGTTGAGGGTGGAGGTAGGGAACTGGGCTTCAGATCACGACAAGGGATGTGAAAGATTTCTCCACTTAGTGGTCAGTAAATTAAAACTTTGTTTAAGGTCTTGAATTCTTCTCTCCAAGATTTTGCATAGATTCTTCTCATAACAGAATTCAGCAGCTGAATCTACCTGTCACACCTGTGAAACTGGGGTAAGTATCATTAACCCTTTTTAAAAAAAGAAAAATGTGCTTTATAGTGGAAAACCATAATTCCCAGAAAGTTCAGCACCTGATCAAATAGAAGAGTAATGCAAATGGAAAATGATACTGTATGAATTGTGTGAAAAATACCATAAAAGTGAATATGGAGTTGCTAAAGAGCCAAGGTAAAATTTGACAATCTATGCAGTTGTTGTATGTTTTCTTCACATTACAAGCTTTTATCTGCTGTGAAGGATTCTCCCACGATAAAGGGGGAAATGGGTTAGAAAACATTCTCACTGCTAATTCTGTCTCTATTTGAGTTTGTCAAAGATTTTTTTCTGAAGTGCCAATTAATTCTCTTCACATGCCCAGCCTAGCCTGAGTCATCTGAAATAAAATCCTGACTCCCTGAAGCTGCCAGCAATCTTGCCATCGTGCCAGGTATCTGGCACATGCAGTTTTAATGGAAATTTACCCTGAGGTCTTGATTTCTTGAGTGCCATGAGGTATCTCAGTATTTGCATCCAAAAGCTGAGGAAAAATAACATGGGGACTCTGAAAATTGTTGTTTCATTCTGCTAATGAGAAATGCAAACACAGAAAACTCAAGAATAATATTTATGTACAGCATTGCTTAGATTATGATTACATATATCCCAAATATGAAAAATGGGATAGTATAAAACACACTCATATTTTCACATCCACAGGGCTTCAGTGAGAATTGGCTTTCTCTCATGTGGAGCTTTCATGCTTGATACAAGGTGCTAATGATTCCTGTCTGCTTAAAAAAGACCCATTAAACTGTCAAACCATTCAGCTAAGTTCATCATGTCTTTTGAAATAGAGCTTTAATAGTGAGAAAAATAGGAGGGATTTCAGAAATCCTGCAGAGATTTCCAAATTTCTTTCCTTCTTTTTGAGCTGAAAATTGACTGGCAGCTATCAGCAAATTGAACACAGGGAAACTTTCAGAAGCATTTGCCTTCTAAACTGCTGTTGCCGGCAGTCTTCTGGATATCAGATTTTTATTTGCTTCCTGCATTTGGTAGGAAGCTTTTGACTGAGAATACAGGAAAAAATATTTGAATTGCTTTTGGATTTCTTATAGAGGTTTTATCTTATTTTTAAAATCTGTGAGCTCGATGTGTGTTTCATTCCTTCTCACTTTTCCTTTTGCTGCTAAATAAACTTGTATCCAGCACAGAGGGGAATGCAAAATAATTGAGTAATTTGTAAGACTCTGACTAGAAAATAGCAAACCCCCCCAACATTCTCAGCAGTTCCATTTTAACTGAAGATTGGACTTGTAGTAGAGATAACAAAGTATTTTGATATTCTCAGTTCTGTGTTTGCATTAAAGTTTTAAAAATCTTTCCCAGTCTGCTGAGATATTTGTTACTTCATAATGATTTATTCTCAGTGATACCTTAGTTTTTAAATGCTTATAGATTTTCTCCCCCCAGTGCTAGTTAAACTCCTTCTCAACACTACAATAGGAGCTGAAATCCCCAGTCAAAACTTCTCAATGCTAGATTATCTACATGAAACAAATTCTTTTAGGTATTTTCCCATCCTTTGACATTTGAAACCAGACTGCTGCCTTTCTGCAGGGCTGCTTTCTGAAGCTCACAAACAATTTGGCATTGTACACAGAAGACTCAGATCAGTTTTCTAAACAACATTTTTCATGCCATGCCACCCACATGTAATAGTTTGGGGCTTTCCTCGCCTTTTCAGTCTGGCTGAACTTCCTCTTTCATTCCTGTGTTTCCAGTCAGCATGGCAATGTGTGGCTGGAGGCTCGACTTGTTACTCTTTGGATTTGTTTGATGCAATAAGCTGATAGACAAATGCCTGGAAACGTTGTCAAGGTATGCTTTCTACATCTAGAAATTATAGAGTTTTTGTGGGCTTGAGAATTGGGAACTCAAGTTCAGGATTGAACTTTAAGTTCTTCACTTTGCTGCATTTGTTGTAGCATTACCATAAAGGTGAATGCTTTGTGTGTGTTCTGTAGCATTCCCCAGAGGAAATACCAAAATTGTAGCTTTTTTGGAATGATACAGCTGTGTCCAGATGTTGGCAAAAACTCTGTTAGTGTGATAAGCAGGGCTAACACCGTGTCAGGTATGTTCAGCCTGTGGTACTGAGCTGTTGTTATTCCCTGTGATGTTCAAGCACTGAGAAGAGAGGTGCAGCTGACCAGCAAGGTTATTCACACTGTGTGAGGCCACTGATGGCATTCAGGCAACCTCGGTTGCTGAATCTTCTGGCTGATGTTTTAGCTCTTTGCGGGGTATAGGTGTAGGACTTTTCTGATAGGTGTAGGCTTTTCTGATAAGGATTTTTGTTTGGAATAGACAGTGGATAGATTGATCAGGCCTGGCAGTAAGAGTCAAAAGGAAACTGTTTCACAGTGATGATCTCAGTTATGCCTTAAAATGTTTGTTCAGGAGAAAATGTCTATGAATTAGAAGAAAAACAACCAGAGAGAAAAAATAAAAAGGCTATGCACAATGCCAGATGCTATTAGAGGCTGAAGGTTTCTTTTCAGAACATGTTTTTTTAGAAACACTGCTTCAAAAAATTTCATCACTCTAAAGAAAATTGCACCTTATACCTTTTTGTTCTGCTTTTAGAGTGAGTTTTTATGGAAGAATGGAGCTGTTCTGAGCTCTAACCTGTTGGACAGGTTAACCCCTGTGCTTTCAGAAAAGCTCTTTGAGAAGACTGAGCATTGTTTGTTGTGTTTGCATAGCGGTACTTGCTCTGTGATGAATAATTGAAGTAAAAGTGGACGGTGAGATACAAATAATCAGAAGAGATTTTGTGAGTATACTGTAAGTGGGGTCAGCAGACAGTTATGACCCTCTTCCAGCTTTGTGACCTCCATAGGACTGGGCTCAGTTGATGGATAATTCTCATGAAATTCCCAGAATATAACAAATAATCCCCCAACACCAAATAAGTATTCCTTAGCCTGAGTGGAACTAATAATTGGAAGTAAGGCTGGAACTCAAAGGAGAAAAGCTCCTATTTTTCTTATTTTTAGTGAATAGAATTGAGAAGCTATGAAGAAGTACACAAACATACTCCCTGGGAAGGCTACAAATAATGAGATCACTAGCAAGCTGCCAGGAGTTAGGAAAAGGAGTTTTCTGCATCTAGCTTTTCTCTGGTCCTACCTTATAAATTTCCCTGGGAATTTCAGAAAGTCCTAAGATTTGCATGCATGCTATCCCTATACCACTGAAGGAGCAAGCACCCTTTTCCCTGCGTGGGACAGTGTTAATTGCCATGCCCAAAGGGGAAACATGTATTCTCCTGGCTAGTAATCAAATGTTATTTGAAAGCCATTATACTGCCCAGGATTTGTACTGGATGGTTGTTGCAGACAACTGGCTTGCTGGGAGCTGCCTCGGGGTCGTCTGGTTATTGAGCTTTTGTTTGATCTTGGAACCAACTTCCTGTGTAAATAAAGGCTAAACATTAGTTAAGAATGTCTCCATTAAAGTATCAGATGTTTGAAGATGTCATGTGCTTCTTCATTAAAAAGCCTTTGAAAATGAAAATAAAGGTCACCAGCCCAACTCAGTTCTCTGGTTAATGCTTTTTGCTGGTTTGATTTGATCCAGTTGCCTGACCTTATTGGGGGGCAGCCCATGGAACGTGCACCAAGAGAAAACATCTTGGCACAGCATGCCACCTAATCCTGGCCTTACTGGTCACTGGTGCCATGGAAATTGGCTTGGTTTGGACTGCAGGGTAACAGGGAAGGTCCTATCTGCAATCAGTCTGTGCAGTCACATGTGGGCTGCTGTACAGGGATCAGCTGACAGCTGAGGGATCAGCTACTGAGCACATCAAAAGGGGGAGGCAGAAGTAGGATATGTTCAGAAAACCGGACAAGCACTTGACTGCTCTGCAGTCAAAAGCTACAATCACTTTGCTTTTCACCTGCGTGCATTTAAACCAGATAAGCATTTTTTTATGCTTTCTTTCATCTCAGTGCCAACTATTACAAGTGAGTTATAACTGAAAATATGAGGCTTTAAAAACACTCAAGTTTTACAGCTGCAGCATGTTGGTATCTCTTCTTTCTCACATAAATTTGAAAGCATAGTTGTGCTCTGAGCTGAGTGCCTTCTTTTTGAAGGATAAAATGGTTTAACTGATCTTCTTTTTACTCCCAAACCAAGGTACTAATTAAGCAATACCTGTAAGAGCAGTAACTGTAGCAATAACCTCTCACTACACTGATCTAATCTGAAGCTATTAGCAGCTGCAATAGTTATACCACGAAGAATTTTTCCCCTTTGGCATATATTATAAAGGCTGTCCCTTGATTAGGTCAAAAATGCTTGAAGGCTATTGATTTTTGCTCTGTTTTAGGAGAAGGCACCTCTTTTGAACACTTTAAATGCTCCGTTTGAATTTTGAATGATCAGGTGAAGCAAATGTATTTATGCACCTGATTACCTGTTTATCTGGCATGGGGAGGGCTGCGGATTTTTATGTTATCAGGGATAACACAGAAATGCCATTCTGATTCCTGAGCTCCTGGAGATCCTGTGCTCTGGGGTGTTGCTCTGTTCCTGCCTGCTCACACATTCCAGGTGGCTGTGAACCTTTGCAGTGCATTTTAACAAGGTGGTGTCATGGTGCCATTTCCTGACATCCCGGAAAACAGCTGCACCTAGGAATATTGCTGTTCTGTGGAAATCACGCCTGTGTGCTCCTTAGGCTGACTGGGGGATGTTGCTAAGTAACTGGGGGTAACACCGGGGCTCTATGGATCCTTTACAGTGGGTCCTGGTCCCTGCGGAGATTTCCAAATTTGTAACATGGACGTGAGAGAAGCGGATCAACTGCGACGCTAGAAGTTCAGCCCCCACAAACTGAACTTTTGTTGAGAGTTTTTCGAGAATGAAATTGGATTAGACCCAGGGATGACGTATCCTGTTTGATTTCTTTTCCCCTTTTGCTCTGACGAGCTTTATGTTTAGGCAGGCTTTTGTTTCTGGCTCTGAGCTGCTTTAAAAAATTGGGAGTGTGTCTCAGGGTGTCGAGGCTGATATGCTTGCATTGATTGGTGAGGTTTGGCTTGAGTTGCTTGCAAGTGCTTTGTTCTTCTCACCACCCCCAGGTCAGTTGCACAACATGCCCCTACAGTTTAAAAAGAAAAAAAAAGGGGGGGGGGGGGGGAAGGAAAAACAACAACCAAAAAAAGAAGGAAAAAAAAAAAGAAATGCTGAGTAATGCCAGCGGTTTCTCAAATGGCTGATGCAAACCTGGAGAATTTGCATCATCATTCAGCTAGAGTAACTTGGTATGACAAGAGCTTAAATACAAGTCCATGCGGAAGCTGAGCTGGTTTCCAATGATAGGGCAGTACCACAGTGTGAAAACGCAGGTGTTCCTGAGCTGGGCTTGGATCACAGGAAGGGCTCACAGACTCTTTAAGAGCTTGTTACCTGTGTGTAGGAGCAGCTGGAAAGATAAAACAGGAAGAGACAAAGTAGTTGGCTACATAGAGAGGGAAAAAACCTCTTCAGTTTCTGCTGAAAACTTTTCTGCCTGTGCTTGCCAGCAGAGTGCTGGTGGCACTGTAGCATGTTTAGGAAAGCTGCTGTGCCCACGGTCTCTAATGGAAGCTACTTGCAGGGACAAGCTAATGGCAAGTTGTCCTCTCTGGACAGCGGACAGCCAGCCCAGGAGGGAAAAGTTGTGCTGAAGAAGAAAGTGACGCTTTTGAGGGGGATATCCATCATAATTGGCACTATCATTGGAGCTGGCATCTTCATCTCTCCCAAAGGCATCCTGAAGAACACAGGCAGCGTGGGCATGTCCTTGACTGTCTGGACAGTGTGTGGCATCCTCTCGCTTTTTGGTAAGTCCCTGAAAAGTTTCTAATTGGTCTAGAGGGGCAGCTGGAGAATTGTTGTGATTATTTCTCTGATTTTACTATTGGATAGGAAGTCAGAGTGCAGAGCTTGAGCACCAATGGGACTACAGAAGGTCTGTGCTTCATGATGGGTTTGTGGAGGGTGCAAAGATTTGCAACCCCTGTCCCCCAACTCCCGGCACCAGATGGTGAAAGCTGGAAGCACAAATTTTATATTTTTTTTTTAATGGGTCCCTAAAGGAACAGGAAAACTAAATGAGCATTTTTCCCTACAGAATGTGCTGTATGTTTTCCTCCTGTCTGTAAGACGTATTTATGGTTTGCTTGTAAAGACCTGGCAGCTAGATGAACACACTTCTTGAACAACACTGAAATGTTTAGACAGCTCAACCTAGTTCCCCAGAGGCTAGAGCAAGGTCTGAGAGGAATAATTCCTACTGTAGGTAAGCTGTATTGGCATGAAGGGGAGCAAAACAATAATACTAATAACCCCTCTTCCCAGCTCTTCCTTCCTCGCTTGTGATGTTGCTTTGAAAGATTTGGCTACAAAAACCAGTGTGATGGAAGCAAATCTGCCCTGGGAGTTTGATTGCTGGCCTGCACATTGTGGGAGTGTTTTTGTTTGATTCTTTGTATTCTTGGAGAGTGTTGAATTGTGAAGAAGTCCAGTTAAGTTGTTCTGTACAAAACAAAACCCTCATTCAGAGTGGAAAACCCCACCCTGGCTTCTGTGGGACAGAGGGTTCATTGACCTATTTAATGAGTTAGTCTCAAAGAAACTGAAGAAGTGACATGAATATTGGCTTTATTTAAAAGGGAAACTGCTTGTTTACTGGCAGGAGGTGAAGAGGACAAAGAGGGACTAAGTGTCTACTTAATAGGCAGAACATGCAAATGCCACCTTGTAAATTGGCTCTGAACTTAAAAGAAATATTCTTCACAGGCTAAACCCACCCAGGCCAAACAGTTGAGTAAGTTAGGATCCATTGGGTCAAGTGATAAATGTGCAGCATAATCTCTTGTACAAATATGGAAGATCTGCCTGCAACAAAATTCCGCTATCAAGAAAAACCTCAGATCCTATTTGTAACCCTATCAAAAGACCTTGGTCTTTTGAGTTACTTAACCCAGAATTTGCTGAAGCACTACATTTATGGCTATAACTTTAGCAGTAGTAAAGTTATTCTGGCTGTGAGATAAAGTCTGTACCAAAAAAAAAACCAACAAAAAAAACCCCACCAAAACCCAAACAGAAAACCACAAAAACCCCACAAAAACCCCAAATCAAAACAAAACCAAAAAACCCTCTCTCTTTTATCAAACAGATTTTTTAGGTCATTTTCCAGACCTCTAGATATGAAGAACTGTGTAAATTGGCACAGCAAAACATAGTATCTTGTTCTCAGAATGGACCTGTTACAGATTGATTGTTTGTTTTTTGGTTGTTGCTTTTTTTTTTTAATATTTTGGTTTTTCATTCCTTGTGTGACTTAGCTATAGTTAAATCACATGTAGAGGTCACGTAAGGTCTTGCTGAGGCTGTGTTTATAACTTATATTAAAACACAATTTCATTTCATCCTGAATCTCAGCAGAAGAGGCTAGCAAAAGAAAATTCAGAATTACCTTTTTTTAATGTAGCTGTAAGGATTCCTTTAAACACATCTTCAGGTAAGCTAGAGAATAGCAGATAAAAAGTTGCCACATTTTTGCAAAGTCCCAAGCAAAACAAATGAACAGGGCTGGAAAATTTGTCATCATGTGGTACAGCTTTGATGGGCTGGTACATGTGATGTGGTTTTGACAACTATACTTCTTATCTAAAAGTGTTGTGACGCAAAGGCGTGCAGGGAAGAGAGCTGAAATGAGTTCCTGTATGTTGCTGATCTTAAGCCTCTTAAGCCACTGTGATGCAGTGCTAACAATCTTTATTACTGTTTATTACTGTTTTCTCAGAGTCTTCCAAGAGGGCTGGCTGTGTTTGTTGGTTGTGGAACGCTATTGATGTGGTCCATGTGTGGAGCCATGAATCCCCGGCTTTGTAACTGCTTCATGGTTCCTGACCTTTCACTGCATTTGCAGTACACAAAAAACAATCCATTAGCGTTGAAAAGCTGTGACTAAGCCATCTCCCGAGTTTTGTATGGAAGATGTTAGGAGTAGTGTTGAGGAAAATCCTTATTCTGCAGATCCTGCTTCCAAATTTTGGCCATTTGGTTGCTTTTGCCCATGGCTGAGGAGAGGCAATATAGTTTTCAGACCTTCAGAATTGGAGCCAGGCATCTCTAAGGCTGAAAGGATTAGATCAGCCTTTGATAACAAGCAATTGTGTCAGAAATCTTGCATTTAGTATTGCAATCTAGCTGCCTGAGAAGTAGGGTGGCTGGTGTGTCACCCCAATTTTTTGTCCTTCTTCACAAGATATTGAGTAGCACAGTAGTAATTGCAAATAGCTTGTCCAGAGGCTTTATATGTAACTGGATAAATGGTTTGGTTTACTGCGTGTCTAACTGAGTGAATTAAAACTTACAAAATTAGTTGGAAAAAAATTAAAAAATATATAAAGTAGTTGTGATGCCATGGAAGCTCTGTTGTTTAGGCTATAAATGTTTTGGTAGGTATTTCTGGATATCTCTCATGTTGGCACTGTTGAATTCTCACAGGTGCCCTCTGCTATGCTGAACTAGGAACATGCATTAAGAAATCTGGTGGTCACTACACCTATATCCTGGAGGCCTTTGGCCCATTACCTGCATTTGTGAGGGTCTGGGTTGAACTCCTCATCATTCGGTAAGTGTATCATGACTCTTTCTTTTCTGATGGCATGCACATGTCAATCATAAAGAAAAATCTCTGATATATGCTGGGAATAAAAGAAAGAAAAATCAAATATATTTTGGTCAGTTAACTGTGTTCTTTCACTATGATTGTTTCAGAGAGTTTAAAAATGCTATTCTTCTCATCAGCTTTGAAATGTTCAAGGAGACACGTGTGTATATATGGGGGAAATAAGAAAACTCCCTGCCACAAAAATTCAATAAATTGCCTTCATTTTGGTAAGCTTACTATGTCCATTGATGTCACTAATAATGTTGTTAGCCATACTAGATATGGTACAGTGAAAGAGAGAAGTCACCTTTACCTTTTCTCAGTCTTGGCACTACCTTCTGGAGCAATTACTGTTGTCTATGGATACAGGAATAACTCCTGGTGAGACTATTGTCCAGTAGTTTTCAGAGTTAGGGGCACCATGTATGATTTATATGTCAGATTGGGGCCCCGATATTTTGTTTTTGTGGGGTGTTGGAGAACTTGACTCTTACTTTGAAAAACACTAGCAGACCAAATAAAGAAACATTGTCTTCACATCCCTAAAATGTCCAATATATTGCCTTGGTGTGTAAACCTGTGACTCATGCAGCCTTTGTGCAGAAGAATTACAATATGAAAGTGTTGAATTGTATAAAATAAACTTTCATAATGTAAATGGATCAATGTCTCAAACTCACGTGTAGCCTACCTTTTTATTTTTACAGTTGTGCTGAGTTTGGAGATCTTGATACATATAGAGCAGGGCAACTCACTTATACAAAATGACTTTGGGAATGCTCCATCCCCGGCCTCAGGCTGGTTAGCACTTCTTCCCCCTCTTCTGCAATCAGCAGATTAGTCACAAATGAGGCACAAGCATGATTTCAAATCACAGCCACGTTTACATAACACTGACAAGTCCTAGCATAGATTGTTGAGTTTAAAAGTGCTGATGGTGCTGAGTCATTATGAATCTATAAATCCTTGTGTTGTTACCAGAGGAAATAGCTTTGTATGTCAGATGGTCCAACACAACCTCCCCACCAAAATGCAGCCTTTGAATTAACTGCATCATTTCCATCAAATGTGATGAAAGGGCAGATGTCTCAACTGTATGAACTCTTTGCCAAGAGGGAAAAATCAGGCAGTGGAACGAGAACTATATTTTCACAGGTTGAACAGCTATATCATTTCACATTAGAGAATCAACAAAAGGGAACAGTAATAGAAATCTCCCTCTTAATCTGCACCTGGTTCGGCAGAGGGAACTTATTAACCTAGCACAACACCCACAAGAAACCAGGCCTCATAAATTCCTTTCCTCACAAAATAATTACTTTTTTACATACAACAATGTCCCAGGAGTGTTGTATAAATGCTCTTAGTCATCGTGATCTGCCCCACACCCAGAAAATAATTGCGTTGCATGGGAGAGAATATCAGTGGATTCTTTAATCACACAGTCTGAGAGGCTGTGAGGAAGCCATACATGTTATAACTTGCAATGACCAGAGCAGCACTGCTGAAACTCTGTGTGGAGTTTTATATCTGACTCCTGCATCAGGAAACTAATTGCTACCATCAAAGAACTTGTGACCGCTTATGTGTTTATTTTTTGTTTTCAGCAGATGAAGTTGCACACACACGTCTCAGCTAGACTGATTTTTCTTCTGAAAAATTGCAGGATTATCACACTCATAGGCTGGCAGAGGAGTCACAACCAAAATAGACATTTCCTGCTCTCATCTATCTCTTTAAAGCTGCTACGTGACAGTGGAGGACACACTTAACTACTCTGCCCACATACCAATTAGTTCTGCCTTGCACTGCACTGCTTCTCAGTGCACTCAGTGTGAACCTTTTTCTTTCCCAAAGCCAGGTTGTGTGTATTTTATACATATTTATATACCTTAATATTTTATACATATTTATATACCTTTAAAAAACCCCCAACAACTACTTTTCAAATAAGGAAAGACAGCAGTGCAACTGCATTGTCTGTGAGCTTCACTGTGGTGGTTGCCGAACAAAGGCTGGATCAGAGTGTGCTGCCAGGTGCCTGACTCACCTGTGGTATGTGCTGGGACCCTGTCTTGGTCCTCATCTGGTGTCTTCCTATATCCTTGCCCTTCAGTGAAAGCTGGTCATGCACTTTCTACCTGCTCCCGAGCACACAGCTATTGAGCACTGTAGCAAAAGGAAAAGCATAGAATCAGAAAGGTTGAAAAAGGCCTCCAAGATCATTGAGTCCAACCATTAACTCAGCACTGCTGAGTCCACCACTCAGCTATGTCCCTAAACGCCCATCTGTCTGTTTTTTTTAATACTGTTTCACTCTCTGAACTTCCCCCTCCACTGATTGTCTGCGCTGCCAGCAACATCTCCCCCAAGACATGGGAATGTCAGAGCTATTTATTAGAGGTGCAATTTAGGAGCTATGCTTTTAGAAACATAGTGGTGGTATAGATAGCAGTGACTGCTTCTTTAAAAAGGCTTTTCCTTGAAATAGGAGGGCAAAATCCAAGTTCTGGGGAAAGGAGCTGGGACCAAGGAAAAAAGTCTGGGACAGCTCCAAAGATCTAATCTTTCATCTGATCTAGGGTACTCCAAAACCACTTATGGCAGGCTGCCTGCAGTACTTGAATGCCAGAAGCCTGATGATCTTCTGATATGAATTAGAAATAGGTGAAGTCAATAAATGTCTGTGAAAACCCAGACAAAATTTGTAAAGCCGTTTTTTGTCCAGTGAGAAGAACATCCCCATGTGTGGGAGATGCTCGTGCAGCAGCCCTTGCTCATCCATGCAGAAACTTACTGAGGCAGATTGTTCTGTTCTGTCCTGCTCTGCAGCTTGGTCCAACACAGTGTATGACTTCTGGCTTGAGTCATAGCACAAAGAGTGTTTTGTTTCCAGGGTGCAACTCCCTTGTGGGAAATTCTTTTATTGTTTGATGGAGAACAACAACGTCTCTGCAGAATTTTTACCCTGTTCCATGGAATTTTTATCAAAATTCTGTGAAGTGAGGTGTTGCAGATTTTTTCACAAGAAATTTGCATGGACTCTTGTTCAACTCAGAAATCCTTTGAGAATCATGTGTTCTTTTGTCCTACAGTGTGTATGTGATAAAACACAGATGCCACCAAATGTCCTAAAATGAGTGAAAATGTCCTCCCAAGTGGAACATGAACAGTAATATGCAGGCACAGGCTAATTTGCTACTAATGTGTGTCAGTGCTAAGGCTTCTGTCAAACAATTAGCTTCCCTCAAAGGGAAAGGCTGTATAAATATTATGAGCATTTCAAATTTGTAAATGCAACAACTTTGTGGGGTGTTGGAGAGCTTAATTCTTACTATGAAAGGCACTAACTGACCAAATAAAGAAATATTATGTATTTTTTCATATTCCTTTGTTTTATGATATTCTATGGTTTACTACAGGGATTTTTGCTTTTAGCTGCAGTATTAGGAAATTGTTAGTCAATAAAAGGAAAATATTCTGTTTGTATTTTAGAAAATCCCATTTAAGATCTGGGTAAAATCCCATAAAAGATCTGGGTAGATTTTGGATGCTTATTTTAGTAAACCAAAATTCTCACTGTGAATGAATTTCATTTGCTTTTGTCTCTGAGGGGTGAGGTATAGCTGGCCACTAAAATTCACTGACTTTTTAGCAGGGTGTTGCCCATGTAATCTGATCCTGGTGTTAGGAAAATTAATCCACAAACATCAGAGGTTTATGTCCAAGAAGAAGACAGAGGAATCCTTTTACTTTGTTCAAAAAAACAGAGAAGCCATGAGGCATTGCCCTGGGATCTCAGATTTTTGGAGGACACAGCCTTCTTTTTATCCCAATTTCCCAGCCACATTTTCCTTTTCTCTTTCCCCATTGGCTAAGGTACTTGAGAGGTACAGACTTCCCCATATACCTGATACCGAAGATGATACCGAAGATTCCCCTCTAACGTACAACCTTCCCTTTTAATTTTTAATTCTTGTGGAATTTAGGGGTTTTTATTCCCCATTGTTTCTTTCATCTTTCAATGTCTAATTTCATTTATCAGCAAACCTAAAGTTCATTTGTAAAAGCAAATATCTTTTTCCATTCATCAATCAGTGGAATCCTTCCCATCGTTTCTTTTATCTCCCAGTGCTAGTTTTATCTACCAGCAGACCCACAGATGGTTTGTAAAGACAAATCTGCTATTCCTCTCACTGGCTATGTTCACTTCAAGTGAGTGAATGAAGATTTCTGTTGATACATTTCCTTTTCGATTATAACTGCTTTGCAACATGGAAGTTGTAAGAGCCACCCTGGTAAGAAGTGTTGCTGTCAAGATCAGAATCACTCAGTAGTGCTACATTCAGAAACTGTGGTGCATGTCAGCAAAGCTACAAGGAAGCACCAAAATTAAGGTTCACAGTTCTCTGATAAGGAAGTTACAGTATGATCCAGTAAGAATAATAACTATGTACTATCACAGATTAATTTTGTGACTTTGTTTTTCTTTCCCTCCAGCCCTGCTGCCACAGCAGTGATATCATTGGCATTTGGACGCTACATCTTGGAGCCTTTCTTTATGCAGTGTGAAATCCCAGAACTTGCGATTAAACTTATCACAGCTGTCGGCATCAGTAAGTGTTCCATTTTAGGTTTCAGGGGAGGGTAAAGATTATATAAATTAAAAAAATATATATAGCACACTGAGCAGGTTGCTGCTTGATGTAAATCATTAATTACTGTGCATCCAATGCCAGGGGCACCTGTGTGACATTTTGCCTGGGTGTGTGTGTTTGTGAACTAAGGCAGGAGCAAAAAGAACAACAGACTTTATCAATGGCTGGGAAAATTTATTATCAAGGCTGATTCTGTTGCCACTTGAATTTATGGCCAAATTGTCATTACTTTTGTAGAAGCAATTTCAGTCCCTAAGAGACGGCGAGGCAGTGTCAGAGATATGGAAGAATGATTACCTTCTTTAAGTGCTTTGCTCTACCTTGGTTTTAGGAGGCAATTGAATGCCAAATATGATGTCATGAAGAAACGTAGTTCTCTTGAGTGCAGACAGCAACATGAGGTCATCTTCCCCACTCCCACTCTTTCCATCCTGGCAATAATCCTTATTGAGGCACTTGTGGTTCAGAAAGCAGGAACTGAATTCTGGGAGCAGAACATACAGCCTGGTGCATGGTTGTTGCTGGCTTGTTGTCCTACACTTGCTAACTCTGTAAAAAGAGTTCCCTAGTGTAAAAGGGATCATTTAGGGTCACAGAAAGCCAATATTTGCAGTGGAAATAGGGGCACTACCCTGACAGCAGAGGCTTTACAGTGTACCTGGGCTGGTGTGGAGGATGCATGCAATGGGAGGGAACAAAAATGATGGAACTGGGACTCTGGAGCTTGTAGCATTAGAGGCTTGTTTCCAGGTCTGCCTGGTCACAGGTGAGAATGCTCCTTGTGGGCACACATTGGAATTCAGCTGTGCTGGGAGGGAGTGCAGAGTAGACCTGAGTAATTAGTAACAGGTTGTTCCTTTAAATTTGCTCAGTGCGCATATCAGAAACAAAAAGACTGGAAAAAGGAATTAAGACATGCAAAATGATCAAAGGCCCACAGGAGACCCCTTCAGTTTTGCACAATAATAGGTTCAGATGACTTTTTTTCTTCGGGGCAAGGAGTTCAATTGACATTTAAATTTCCAGTCTCCAGGTTACTGTGGCTTTTTGTGGGAGCTTTGTCTGTAAGATTTCCTTTCTGCTGGGAGTGTTAAAAAATCAGTATGTGACTGCATTCCTTTCTAACTCAATTATGCACAAACTATAGGTTTCATAGGAATAATTGAATTAGGGGTTTGAATTTTGAGGTCAATGACTTTTTTCAGCTACATCTGTCTAAAACATTTCAGTGCAAGATAGGAGTGAAACAGATGTTCAGTAATATTAAGGTCACTGAGACAAAAGGAATATTAAGTGAGGACTCCATCAAGGCATTTTGTTAATTGCATGTGATTCAAGCACAATAGGTGAACAATTTGAAATATGTTTTTATTACTTTTAATTTAAGTGAAAATCTGTATAATAGGCCAGGGCTTGGCAAAATAATTGAACAAATAAGTAGCATTGCAGGGGAGGTGGAGTCAGGCTGAAATAATCACAGCCTAAAGAGAGAGGGGAGGTCAGATGCTCCTGTTCAGAGTGGGTCTGTACAGCACAGTTAGGGTGAACTGGCATTTCACTGAAAGAAGGGATTCTTGTAGAAAACTTGTAGTGGTGAATGGGATGATGCTGAGAAAAACAATGATATGCCAGATTGGGGCTTCATTATTTGCAGTATGTTCTACAATGGAGTTTCATTTGTAGTAGTTCTTAGAACTTCTGCTGCAATTAACCTCAAGGATCCCAGAGTGTCTGAATGTTATCCTTGTGTGGTAAGAATCATGCTGTGGTGGTAATTGCTACAAATGTTTGGTATTGGGCATGTAGGCAGAGTGACAGGTAAGATTAAGGTGCTGAACTGAACAGACACTTTGGAGCTCTGGAGATCTTGGAATCCAATATAATGGTGGAAAAAGTAGTGTTTGTTTCCACTTCAAATTTTAAGTTAATCAGAAAGTGAAGTGACATGCCTTTTTCTTACCCATGCCTGTTCCCTTTTCCTTCCTTGCCTGATGAGAGAGCACAGATTGTGTATATGTCGTTATTGCATGGGGAAAGGCAGTGGGATGCACCGCTGAACTCTGTCCTCGGCTGAAAGTTTTACCTTGTCATTTCTCATTGTACTAGAAAGGAGAGGGAGAAATTTTGAAAAATCTTCAGGTGATCCTCTGATCCCAAACACAATCAGTGTTATCTAAACAATTTCTTACAGATGTTTGTCAAAACTGGCCTTAAAATCTCCAGCATGGGAGTTTTTTAAACCCTCACTGGCAATGTAGCCCAGTTTTTTCTGTCCTTGTCACAATACAGCTTTTCTCTTTCCTTTTTTGTTTTTCTGCCCACCCGTATCTCTACTGATGCATCTGAAGCCTATTATTAAAAGGTTGACTGAGGTGGATGCAACCAGGATTATGCTGGGGAGTAGCAAATACTCTTGCTTCTCTACCAGCTGCCAAAAAATATTTCTTATAGAGGGGCTAGAGCCATTCTGCTCCCCACCTCTGTGCCTCTTCGGTGAAAAAGGAAAGACAGTGCAAAGGAGATGTAGATCAGATGAAAGTTAAAATGCAACTACAGGTCATGGTGACATTTAAAAAACCCCTTGTCCTGGCTTTATTATTTATTGGAAAAAGACATATGCTGGGCACAAAATTCCCCTCAAAATCACCTGTTCAGAGCAATCTTGAACAATCTGTAAAAACAAATTTTCTGTTCCACAATATGCTGCTTTCATTTTTAGTTGCCTTTATTATGGTTTTTCTCTTTTTACCATGACCAACCAACTAAAATGTCCAAACATTTCAATGTCTCTGTAGAGAGAAGGATGCTGGTGTGGAGTCTCTATTCAGATGCCACAGCTTTCTGAACCTCTGAGCAAAACCTTCCTGTTCTTTTCAAACTTATAAATCACTTAAATTCACTTGGTGTTTCTTAAGCAAGTCTTCACAAGGAGAAAAACCTAGATCAAATACTGGATATGCAGATCTCAATTTGTCAGTCTGCCATGAACTTTTTCTCAACTCGGTTAATTAACTGTATGTGAAAGAGGAGCAGATGTCTCAAAGATTTTTATTACACTATACATTTCATAGACTCATAGAATGTTTTTGGTTGGAAAGGATGTTTAAGATCACCCTGTCATGGGAAGGGATATTTTCTACTAGATCATGTTGCTCAAAGCCCCATCCAACCTGACCTTGAACTCTTCCAGAGACAGGATCTAATTGCTACAATTTTATGAAAATAAATGGCCAGCTAGAGGAGAGAGAAGCTGGATGGGTTCCTGCACAGGGAAGGACAGCTGAAGAAAATGCAAGGAGATTAGCCCTTCTAACTCCCTGCTTTGTTCCAGCAGGTCAAAATAGCTCCAGGACACAAAGCAAAGGGATGTTGTCAACCTTTGTTCTGATGCTGAAGGTAGTCTTTTTAAGAGAAAGAGTTTAAAACTCATTTACCTCTTGAAGTGAAAGTTGATAAACTCCTCCATATTTGTTGTTTCTTGACATGAAGCAACATCCTGTCACCATGCCTATCATTGCAAAAAAGGCCCTGTATTCATATATTGCTTTGTTTTATAAATTCTTTTCCTAATGGTAAACTTAAATATAATGGTAACAGGAAGGGATAAATTGGGCTGTGCAAAGGTATCAAACTCTTCTATCAGTATGTAGCCTGAATAGAACTGAGCCTTTTCCAAACTTTTCACATGGCCTCCATGTCAGAAAGCAGATAAACAGGTTTCAGCCCTTAAAAACTGTGAGACTGAAAACCACTTACTAACTCTACCAACTCACATGAGTTCTTGCACTAATTCATACGTGTATTTTGGGCATTTTACACTGCAATAATATATAATTTCCCCTCTTTTATTTTTTTTTCTTTTGAGAAGTCTGCTAGCAAACTCAAATACCCCAAACTTTGGCTGTTAGAGCTAAAGTTATGCTTGAAAACTGTGGTTAGCTGTAGGTCTATCAGTGCTTGCTGGCAAATGCTCCAGTCCCAAGTTTTATTGGTGTCTAGGTGAGTCTATAATTAGATGCCTTTTTTTTCCCCTCATCATGGCAGATATTGCAGATGCCACTCTCTACTGCTGACAGTCTTCAGACAAACAGTTTACATTAAAATATCTCTTGGCTTGCAGGGATCTGCTCTAATATGCTCTTGCAGATATGCTCTGATAGGTGCTCTTGTGCTTCCTGTGACTTTTAATTGGCTCATTAGGGTCTGCAAATTGAGGGTATTTTTTGGCATTTTTTGAATGCCTTGACCCTAAAAGTCTGACAAGTTATGGGAGAGCAGTTTTCTTGGTCTCCTGCTGAGGCAATGGTACATATATTCTGAAAAGTAGGCCAGGATGTAATGCTCACTGCTGCTTCTCCCATTAGATTTTGTTATCTGTCTATAGCTGTGTCTGTGGAAGGGAAGAGATTGTGAAAAACATGCTTGGTGTTTCCATTGTGTTTGATTGTTCATGTACCCATTTTGTTCTCCCTCCACACTACGCTTGGTTAGGATTCATCTTAGCAAGGTGTTTAGTTTAGGTAATCTCCTGTGCTCCCCATACAGTGGAGAAAGAGGAAAGAGGAACCTCCTGAAGGTAAACTATCTCATCTGGGGTAGGCATCTCACAGAGGTATTGCTATTCATCCTCTGGAGCTAACTGTCTCTTCATTGAGATTGCAGCCACACTCAATGCCTGTCTTTTAGTTACAAAAGTTAGACCTGAGTCCTCCTTTCACTTCCCCTTTTCTGAGAAATTGGTCCTTCTGATATTTGCTGTGATCCCTTATCAAAGTGTCTGCAATCAGCTTCTCTAAATATCTCCAATAGGCCCTATTCTGAAGAGAGGTATTGACTAATGGCCATAGTCCCAGAATATAATGTCCTTCCTGAGCCCTGGCACAGCTGTCATCATCTTTTTTTGCTTTTTAGCAGCTTTCTTTATGATTCCACTTCCCCATTGCCTTTCACTACCCAGTTGCTCACACAATCAGTACTACGGTGCTGGCACATGGTACTGGTGTAAGCCCCACATTTCTAGACAAGTGTCATGCACACAGAACCTTTAACACTGAATATTTTTTTTTTAAATATTACTACTATTATTATTATTATTAGTCTACAATAAACAATAATGCATTTATATTATATAGTATTATATGATAAAGAAGACTGTAAACTCCTACAGCCTAATAAGTGCAATAAAATAAAATTAAAAAAAATAAAATGGCCTCAAATTTTCTAAGCATTTGTAAGCACTTAAGTCTCAGCTCTGCAGCCTGAATTACTACTATTGCAGTCCTCCAGCTCTGCACTTACTCTTGTGAAGGACTACCAAAGGACATTTTTATCAAGGGATTTTTTACAAGGGACTTATTTACAAATAAGGACACAGTGATAGGTGTCCTGGTTTCAGCCAGGTAAGTGTTAATTTCTTCTCAATAGCTATTACAGGGCTGTGTTTTGGATTTGGAATGAGAATGGTGTTAGTAACACACTGATGTTTTGGTTTTTTCTAAGTCCAGTTTACCGATAGTCAAGGACATTTTTCCCTGCCTCCATGTTCTGCCAGTGAGGAGGTTCACAAAAGAAACTGGGAGGGAGCATAGCAGGACAGGTGATTACCAAAAGGATATTCCACACCACAGAGCATCATGCCTGGTATATAAACTGGGAGGATTTAAATGAAAAGGCATCTGATCTAGGTTTGGGAATGGGGGTTCTGGCTCTGAGTGGGTGGTGAGCAATTGTATTGGGCAGCACTTGCCTTTTTTTCTTTTTGTTATCATTATTATTATTATTATTATTATTATTATTATTATTATTATTATTATTATTATTATTATTATTATCATCCTTTATATCATTTCTGTATTTTACTTTGTTTTCAATTATTAAACTGTTCTTATCTCAACCCACCAGTTTTACTTTGATCTCCTCCTCATTCCAGTGGCGGATGCAGGGAGAAAGGTGGGAATTGAGCAAGCTGCTGCCAGGTTTAATTTCCATTTGGGGTTAAACCAAGACAACAGGATGAGAGGAAATGGCTTCATACTGGAAAAGGGCTGGTTTAGATTAGATATATGGAAGAAATTTTTCTGATGTGGCTGGTAAGACACTTCTCTGGACAACACTGGCACAGGTTGTCCAGAGAAGTTGTGTCTGACCCATTCCTGAAGTGTTTGAGGCCATACCATCTAGTAACCTTCTCATATGCATATCAGGAAGGTGAAACCAGTGCATCAGAAAACCTGGAGAAGCTCTCCCCACTCATGTTACCTACTCTGACCTGTGTAAGGCTGACAGACTGATTGCTGCAGTCAACTTGAACTCTGAGCAAACTGGGTATCAAATTGCAGATTCTCTTACACAAAAAATTCCTCCTTGGCATTTTCTTGTGCTCTGGTCCATGCCTGGGTTTCACCTTCTACAGAAGAAAAGTATTGTATCCTGAGTCTTCTAGGAAAACTAAAATAAGCTAGTGCTTGACTATGGCACCAGATTTTTCTAACTTAAGCACTTTTGGTCAAATGAATATTTTAAATATATTTTGCTTAAATAACAGTTGTTAGTCTTGTTGGTAATCAGGCCTCAGGGAAAGAAGGGGAAACTCAAAGAGCGCTAATATTAGTCAGCAACCTAAAGGGATCTTTCAAAATTTAAATGAGTCAAGATATGTCAGTGTAATATTGGAACAACAGAGTAATGAATCAGGCCCTGGGATTTTCTGTTGCCTGTCAAATATAGGTATACAAGGAAGTAATAAGCAAAAAAAAAAAAAAAAAAAAAAAAGTTTGGGTCTCTCAAGACAGTCTCAAGTAAAACATTGCATGTTTGGGTCTCAAGTGAAATGTTGCAGAAGTCCAAGCAATTTTTTTGTGACTTCAGAACACTTCAGCTCTGAAATATGGTGAGATACAAAACTGAGTAAAGATTTTGATCTCCAAGATCCTTTTCTGGTGAAAAAATTGTGTTAGGTGGTGTTGTGAATATATATTGACTTGTAAATTGCTCATTGGAGAGTGGAACTGTATCTCCCAAATAAAAATTCTAGAGAAATACTTTTTTTTTTTCCCTGTAATTTTTATTTTATTAAAAATATATGAAAAATACATTGGGATCCAGATTACATGGAAGTTTTTCCCGGTTCCATTAAACTCAAACTACTTTCAGTTGAAATGAGAAGATTTTTAAATATTTTTTAACCTCGCTGGTGAAGAGAAACTGTATAAAAGACTTGAGATAAATCAGTGGGGTTTTTTTCCAGAAAGCCTGTGCCATGACAGATTTACAGTGCTAGCTCCTACAAACTAGCAAATTGTGCTTTTTGTGTCTTGAGATGTGTGATGTGGCTGATGATTTACACAAACTGCTGCTCTTGAGAGAGCTTGAATTACAGGAGGATTGAGATGAGGAGCTACTTCATTAGCTCCATATGATGGCAAGAAAGAGAGGCACATGCTTGAACATGTTTACCTGGAGCAGCAGGGGAAAGAGATTTTTTATCTAGTAAAATGGCTTCTATCTTCCATTCTTTATGGAAATTTTTATTTTTAATATCTAAATTCCTTCTGTTTAAGTAAACTAGATTAAGTGGCACTAAAATGACAAGACCTGCCCTCCTCCTGTCAGTCAGTGCTGTAGGAAATGCTAGAGGATGCTGTCCCTGACCCAGAAGGAGATGCAAGCTGACCAGGCAGGATGTAAATATCCTTCTCACTGATCTCCCCACATGCTGGTGAGCTGCAGACCTGGGCTTTGTTTTCAAGAAGTAAAAGGTCTCTGTTTCTTCACTGATTACCAGCAAGTGTGGGCACAGTACTTGCACTCTGGCCCTCCTGCATCTCTGGTGGTACAGCAAAAAGTGGGGAGAACATGGAAAAGAGGACCAGAAGTAAAGCAGTTACAAATTTATGTGTGGCCTAAATGAGGGTGAGAAAGTTCAATATGGTTATTAATTGTTATTGTTTATGAAAAATACAAATCTCTACTCAAAGCAGCACTGATAAAGAAATCTGGAGTGACAAGAGTTGGGCAATTAATTTCTTTCATCTGAAGAAGTGTCCTGGCAGCCAGTTGTCTACCAGCAGCTGACAATTCTGGGTCAATGAAGCTGCAATTTGGTGTGGAGGATGTCAGGCAGAGAAGGGACAGATGGATGGTCAGTGCAGTGGGTGAGGGAAAAAGGCTCAGCTCAAGCCTTTGGTGCGGTACCTCGAAGGGGGATGGGAGAAGAGGGAGGACAAGAGCTGGAGAGGGTTATCAGGGTGTATTTCCTTTAATGTATCAGGATCGGTTGTTTGTGTGACCTCTCTGCTGGCAAAGAATTTTGTGACAATTATTTCTTTCTGACTTTTCTTTTTCCCCCTCACAGCACTGGTGATGGTCCTGAATAGCACAAGTGTCAGCTGGAGTGCCCGCATTCAGATGTTCCTTACCTTTTGTAAGCTTGTAGCAATTCTGATAATTATAGTCCCTGGAGTTATCCAGCTAATTAAAGGTATGAAATGAAAAGTAAATGCTTTAAAAAGCTTTTATCTTTACCCTCAGCAGTCTTTCCCCACTTGCCTCCACCACATAATGCTTATAGCAGCAAAATCTCTTAATTAGTCTGTGCTTGCTTAACCGAGGCTCTGTACTGTCATGTTATTGATAAGAAGTGGAACTACTCTGGGATGAAATGGTATTTCCTTCAGCATGCCAATGAGACTGTTCCAATCAGACTTGCTTTTCCAAGGAGCAAATGGACTGCTCTTCTCTGGAATCTGTCTTTGGCCTGAACTTTGTGAAAGGGGCAGGGTAGGATTTAAAGGCAGGTAGATGCACATGCACTTCCCCAGAGCACATGCCTAGCCCAGGCAGGAAGGCTGCTCTGGCTGTGCTAGTCCCTAGTCATGGTACATGTGTGTGTGGTGCTAGAGAGGGCTCCCAATTCACAGAACCACAAAATCACATGGGGGTTTGGGTTGGAAAGGACCTTAAAGATCACCTAGTTCAAACCCTCTGCCATGGCAGAGATGTCTTCCACCAGGCCATGTTTTTCAAAGGCCCATCCAAAGCCTTGAACACTTTCAGAGCATCCTGGGCTGCTTCTCTGGACAATCTGTTCCAGTGCCTCATCAGTGTCACGAGGCAGATTTTTTCCTAACATGTAATCTAAACATGCCCTCTGTCAGTTTATAGCTATTTCCCCTTGTCCTGTCACTACATGCACTGACAGGTGCGCAGCTAGCTGTAGAGACTTTCCCATTCCAGCCCTCTGAGCAGCAGGTGTGAGACGGTGACAAGCCCCGGGTCACCTTCCCTACAACTACAGAGAGCACCAGCAGCAATGCAGCACACAGCGGCAGAGCAGGGAGCCCTCTTGAGTGTATTGGTGGCAGATTTTATCCAACAAAAACTGTCACAGTTTTGGGCTATGTCCCACCCAAGTGAAGAGCACAGTGTTAGTCTGTGCAGTGAGCTATGTCTTGGGCTATGTCCCACCCAAGTGAAGAGCACAGTGTTAGTCTGTGCAGTGAGCTCAGTTTCACAGGGATAGGAGGCTCTCTGTTGTTAATATAGACTCTGAAATAAAAGTTTTGCTGTGCAGCACTCTGCTGATTCACTTTTTTTGTTGTTTTTCACTTTCTTTCTGGCACTTGCAATGTTGTTGCCTCTCGCACATGACATAAGAAATGTGCAAAATTTCTCTCTGTTCCCATCCAACCCACTTTTTCTAGACCTTTGGAGCAGGTCAAACCTGCTCCAACCCTTGGGGGTTGTTGCCCTGAAGTAGCTCAGCTAAGTGTCCCTGATTCTCCACTGGGACCTTCTTCTGGCCACAGTTTCTCCCTAAACCAAAAAGCCTCTGCTTCAATGGCGATTTTGACTGAGGGCTTAGTAAAACCAGAGCAAAGGATAGAGGATTTCACTCATTACTAATTTAAATCTGAATTAATTAAGTTTCTTCCTGCTCCATATTTGTGGAGGATCATTGCTTCTCAGGAAATTTGGGATATGGTAGGGACATTTTACAAACCATAAAGCACTCTGTAAATGAATGAGAGCATAACAAAAGTGTTGCATATTTGCATTTATAGATATATAGATAATTCTTACTCGATGTAATATTAATACAGGATTGATTATCATGGTAGGGGGTTACTAAACTCATTTTTCAATGGTAGAAATTTCTAGGATTTTGGGTTTATTTATCTTATAAATGTTTCTTCTGAATGAAATGCCAGCAAAGTTCCTTCTGATTAAAATGTTGAACAAGTAAATTTTCCACATCAAAAACTACTGAGCTCATTCTGCTCTTTCATGTTGGTGTAAGTCACTGCTGGAAATGACAGAGCAGTGAGTGTCATCAAGCTCAGCATGCTTTGAAATAAACTAATAGGTCAAATTCTCCTATTGCATGAATACAGATTCCACAAAGCCTTTTACAATTGCTGGCAGATTATGGCTGTGAGGGTTGGGTCAGAATTTAAGGTCAAGGGGCAAAACTTCATGTCAGTGAACTGTTGGGTGATTAAATGTTCCATGCTGTGTTATATATATATATATATATTTTTTTAACTAGTTATGACCAAAGAGCTTATTTTTCAACATTTTATGTTGTTGATTTTGCAGGAGAAACACAGCACTTTAGAAATGCCTTTGCAGGGAATGATGCCAGTGTTATGGGATTACCACTTGCTTTCTATTCAGGAATGTATGCCTATTCAGGCTGGTAAGTGGATGAAACTTATACGTATTTGTCCTGAAAAAAAACCACTAATGTGCTTTAACAAAGCTATTTATTTATATGAAGCAATAAGTAGCACATTCTACATCTTTTGCCAAGCTACATCATACAGCTAGGGTATTTGTCACCACTGTTCCATATGCTCAGTTGTGATTGTGCAAGCAGCTCTGCAAGGGAAAGATTTTCCTTTTTCAGTGTATAATATATAAGCATGTACTGACCACCACAATAATCACACCACAAGAATGGAATATTCTTCATTTTTTTCATTAAATATTTTAATAACAGGATAAAAGTACAAATGAAGCTTTAATTTTTTTGAAGAAGTCAGTAATTATATAAAAATCAAATCTATGATTCTGTTACAAAATGGCCCTTAGCCTTGCTTTGTAAGAGCAGTATTTTACAAGTAAGAAACAATGAGATTGGTATGGGCCACAAAACAGAATAAAAATCTTTAGATTTTTACACTTCTTGGTCTAAGAGATTTGGACCATACTTAAAAGAAGTGCAGCTGGCTTCCACAAAAGTCAGGTGTGATTGACTGTGAGCAAAGGTATGAGAATCTACCTTCAGGTATCCTGCTTAGAACTTTCAAGTCCTTTCTCTCTTTTCCCTCCAAAGTACACAGCAGCTGGTTTGAAAGGTGCTGTCCCTTCTAGAATCTGCCTTTACAATTTATTCATGCTCCTCAGGGCTCTGCATTGTGCAGTGCCAAAAGTCTTTAGCAGAAGCAGCCTGGGGGGAAGGAAGCAGACTACAGCGCACAGAGTGGGCTTATTTTGTGATAGCTTTGTCTGCAGGTCTTCCCTTTGCTCTTCGTAGCCTCACAGGCAGCCAAGTCCTTTACCTTGCACAAAAAGGCGAGGGCTGCAAGATAACGGGTTTATTTAATATGAAAGGACAGTGGGCCGGGCATTGGAGTTCTCTGCCCATCTGTAACTCCCCGGTTGCAGGAGCATTATAAATGTGCACACTGAAGTATGAACAGAATTTATATACTAAATGGCAGCAGGGGAAGAAACCCAAGAGAAATCCAAGAAATCCAAAGCCTTTATCTGAGATAGATATGTAAGAAAAGAGCCTGGCATTTTGAAGCCTCAAAGAAATGGAATTGATTATGTGGAGAATCTCTACTTTCTTGCCCCTCTCTCTGTAACTGACTCTGTCTCTCATATCCATGCATGTGATGGTTTCTCACTTTTTAAATATTAACCTAAGTTTTTGTATGAAAGCAATTTAAAAAGCTCATTATTATTATTATTCAGAATTTCTTTCCTGCAAAATGCTTCATCAAAAATACTGTTATTCTGTTGCTTCTTTCCCATTTTTCACATAACAGTTCAAAGCCTTGCAATAAAAATGACCTTTTTTTCCCCTTTACACCTTCTCACTTTTATTTCAAGGTCTTTATTTGCTACTTATATTAGAAATTAGCAGGAAAAAGACCTAATTTGGCTAGTGGTTCTTCCCTGCTGTCTGTTTTCCTTTGTTATCAACTAAAATTCATCACCTCATCACAGAGGAGCAGACCATTAAGTGGAGTGGCAATATCCTTGCACTATCAGTTTCATGGGGCTAAATCAATGCAATTAGCTGAATATGAAGGAATGTTGGAAGTGTTGGTGATGTGTCCTGGGATGCAGGCAGAATTTTATGCATAGCTCACAAGACTGTTAAATTTTAACTGTTAACTTTTAAAGATACAGCTTTGAAGAAAAGCAGTATCTCTTCTGTGTGTGGGTTCGTCCTGCCAAGAGCAAGTTTTGACTATGGGGCATGTAAAATATTGGCTGAAAAAGTGGAGAAAAGAATGTGAGGAAACATACCTTTGCATCAATAAAAGGACTGATGCTGGACTATCACAGAATGGTTTGGGTTGAAAGGGACCTTAAAGATAATTTTGTTCCAATCCCCCTGCCAAGGATAGGGATACTTCCCACTAGACCAGGATGCTAAAAGCCCCATGCAACCTGACCTTGAAAACTTCCAGGGATGGGGCATCCACAGCTTCCTTGGGCAACCAGTTCCAGTGCTCCAGCACCCTCACTGGAAAGACTTTCCTCCATATATCTAACCTAAATCTTCTTCTGTGCTCTATGCACTAGAAAGTTTAAAAACAAGTACTGATGTTTTTGCATAAGGTGACAAAGAATTTCTTGTGCAGTCACAAAATCACTATTTTTAAAAAGCCACGAGCCAGGGTTAACTTGTTCTGCTAACCCAGTTCTGCTCCAAGACTTGTGATGGGGCAAAGTTCCCAGACTTCCTGCCAGCTTGGTTACCAGTGGTTTATTCACAGCAGCAGTGCTGGCTCAGCACTGGTCCCTTTCATTTGTCTTTCTGCACAAGATCAGAAGACCAGCATAGGTGCTGTATTGACTGCTCTGTTTGATGACTTTGGGCCTGTCTCTGAGCCAGACACCATTGTGTTCCAGGCAGGCACAGACTGAGTGCTAATAAATGTAGAACAGAGGGTTCAGTGACCTTGAGGCTTATGGCTGCTTTGCATGCAGGGCTGTGCCTGGTGAGCAGCTCCTATGAATCCCATACAGAGCTCTCCCTTGAATGCTGCTGGAATGTGATCAGAGTGCAACCTGTACTGGGGGTTGTGCAAGAGCATGCAGAGCTAGCAGCCTGTGTTTTAGATTCTGTACAACAAACTGGTGTGAAAGCTCTTGGTTTAGGAGGGGCTTCAGTTATTTGTAGTGTACTCGCTGAGTACTCTGATGAGACTTTTTGCCAATCTAACCTGAAGCTGTAAAAGGCAGCAAGCACAAATGGAATATAAAGCTTGAAGTGCGCATATGTGTGTGTGTGTGTGTATGGAATTACGGTAAACCATTAACTGTGTAGTATGCCAGGGGGGAAAAAATTAATTACATACTGACTGTACATAGTCACTGTCTTTTTATTTTCCTGCTTTGCTCTCTTTTCTGAGAATTCTCTTCCTAAGTGTGAGGATAAGGGAAGGTTAAATATCCCTCTCTTCTTAATCCAAACATGGGCCTGCAAAGCCTACTGTAATTAACAGCAGTGCTTAACTAAAATAATTTTCTTGATTCTTAGTGAAAGAAATACAGAATAAAAATATAGCAATAAATCTTATAATACATTTTATAACTATTTTCTAGGTTTTACCTGAATTTTGTCACTGAAGAAGTGGAAAACCCTGAAAAGTACGTACTTAATGTTTTGCTTGACTTTTGAGAAATGGTCATGAAATTTCAAATGTTGTAAAAGTAGTGATCTTCAAAGTTCTGTATGCTGGTCAAGTTGCTTGCCTTCCAGCAGATTTGGTATCTATTTGAATTACAACTGCTTGAAAATTTGCTATTTTCAGTCTGTTGTGACCTTATTATGTATTCTGCTTTTATCTGCACTGTAAGAGTGGCTGGTTTAGTGCATTCCAGGATTAAGTAGATCTATCTCTAGGGCTCTGGTTCTCCCCCTCAAGATACGAGTAACCATCAGCGGCTCCTTTCAGTGGAAGATACTGATATCCTGTCAGGGAAATCTTGCCCAAGAAACTTATCTGCTGCAATATTTGTCAGTTTTGCTATGTTTAAATGTTAATGAAATACTTAGTTCTACTTGCTCTGGATGTCTCAGAAATGCAGGATCTTGAATACATGTCACAAAGCATCCAATCTAATTAAACTGAACAGGGAATATGGGTTGGAGCCTGTTTCCAATCAGAGCTGAATACTCCCACATCACCTGCCTGGAAAACATGGAACGTTGTCCTGTTAGGGAGAATTTGATTTGTCCCATCTGTTTTGGTAGATGTGTTTTGGTACATGGGGACAGTAATAAAAGGCTACTAACTTTTTCTAAAAGTTAAAGAAAATGTGCCTTTCCAATTTGTTTTCTTTGAGGAAAAGAAACTATTTACTTGACAAAGAAATTAATGGCTAAATTTTCTTAGATTTTTAAAATAAGATAGCTGGCTGGGTACCAAATTGCTTATTGTTTTAAAAGGACCCCCAGCACTGTACACTCAGATAATATGAATCTGAGACATGTAGGGAAAGAAAACCCCAAGCCATTGACTGGGAGCATCCAGAAGATTTTTGTTGGTTTCTTCGAAGTCTGAACCAAACCTGGTGCTATTTCAGAGGCCTGAAATTATAAGAAAATGGATGATAAAACATGAGGCTGGTAGAAACACTGGCAGATTTCCATCGTTTCAGTGACTTTGGGACGTGTTGTGTTTTAGCAGACTCTTTGATGTGATCTAGATATGTAGAGTGAGGATTCTGTGACCGAAATCTGAGACCAGGTAGAAAATACTGCATTAATATTTGTGAGTAATCATTATGACAGATACCTATGTACAAATGGGTTTTTCACTAGTAATCTTCAGTTCTGATAAAATGCCATTTTAGGAGCTGTGGTTTAGTAAACATGACTCTGGATGTATTTAAAAGGTGTAGATGTGGCACTTGGGGACATGGTTTAGTGGTGGACTTGGCAGTGCTGGTTTCATGGTTAGACTCAGTGGTCTTAGAGTTCTTTTCAAACCTGAAGGCTTCTGTGCTTTTAAGGCATTGTATCAGTGGAGAGCTGTCGCAGACATCTTTTATGGAAAATCCTTTCCCAAGGATTTTTCCTCCTGAGAAGCTGAGAGGCCTCAGGAACAAAATGTAAACAATTATTATCTGCCACTGTGGAATGCAACAGGTGGATCTGTGATTGGTCTCATGTTTGTAATTAATGGCCAATCACAGTCAGCTGGCTCAGAGAGTCCAAGCCACAAGCCTTTGTTATCATTTTTTGCTATTCTATTCTTAGCTAGCCTTCTGATGAAATCCTTTCTTCTATTCTTTTAGTATAGTTTTAATGTAATATATATCATAAAATAATAAATCAAGCCTTTTGAAACATGGAGTCAGATCCTTGTCTCTTCCCTCAACCAAAAACCCCTGTGAACACCGTCACAAAGAGCAGCTGGCTAAAGATTCCCAGGCTTGGGACACAAATGAACTCAAGCTGGATGATCTAGGGTTTAACTACCAAGGATCTGTTCTCTTTATAAAATCATGAGAGACAGACACTAAAACCAAAAGACAGCCTACAGATTTTTTTTTACTTTTGAAAAATTGTTGTGTCACAGACTGATTTTAAATGTGAAACTAAATGTAGCTGTGAAGGGATTCTGGTCCAGGACATCTAGCTCTTCAGGAAATTCTGGGGAGATAGGTTAGGAGCCAGAGTCTTGGTGATATGATTAAATGCAGCTAGAAGCAATATAATTTGTAAATTATCATGTGGTTACCACCAATACCATGTGATCTTTTTAACTGTGCAGATGTCTACACCCTTTGTGACTTTTCAAACAACTTCTGTGTCTGCAGTTCTTTTAACTAGAATTCTTGGTAATTTTCATTATAGCTATTTTTATATCTATTAAGTTTTTTGTGACTGAAGTCAGAGGAGAGCCTATTTTTGAACATTTTGCTCTCTGCTGCATAGGACAGAAAAGCCTAGCTCCTCTCTCTTTTAAAAGCTAAGCACCCCTTGAAGCATGATGTATCTCAGCAAAGAGAAGTGGTGCTGGTTCAATTCTGATGATTTTTTTCCATTGCAGCTAGGATGTGAGGGTAGAAGACTGTTTTTTCCCATCTCAGGAGAACTTCTCTGTACTCTAGGTTATCTTTGGAGAGCTGCTGAAGTTATGTGTGCTGCTAGTGAGGATGTGGGACTGGAGGGCAAACCACATAACGTGGCTGGTTGAGTGTATTCCAGGATGGCACTGGAAAAAAAAAACACCTCAATATTACATGTGCAATGTTATCACAAGGCTCTTAAATCTTCCCTTCATCACTCTTCCTTTTGAGGCTGCACTTTGAGAGAATGAGATTCCCAGTTTTTACAATCTCCATGCTAAGGTATAATATAGACTAGAAGAGCGTGGGATATTAAAAATAGCTCAATAAGTGGCAGGTGATGGTGGGGCAAATGCGTTGTTACTGTCTGTGCTGACAGAGACCTCTGTACCACCTGTAAGTGGGGATTCTGGACTCCCTTGAGCTGAAATAAGCAATTCAATGAAACATTTGGAACATATTTTTAATTTGGTTGTCACCTGTGAATGGCCCTGTTGGAAAGATATCCTGAACCAAGGGCTGTTTCACCATTGTTCCCAAAGCTACAGGGCAAGAGAATAGTGTGGATTAATCTCAATGGCAACTGTCTCAGCTCCCACTAAACCCAATG
Organism: Molothrus aeneus; assembly: GCF_037042795.1. NCBI lineage: Eukaryota > Metazoa > Chordata > Aves > Passeriformes > Icteridae > Molothrus > Molothrus aeneus. Next base: position 12,632,712 of record NC_089649.1, on the reverse strand, counting down.
CAAATGTTAGATGAGCCACTGATTATTCTGCTGTTGTAGGCATTTATTAAGACTAAACTGCTTTTTTTTTTTTTTTTTTTTTAACCTAAAATGCTGTCTTTCATTCTTGTGTGAGCCTGATGTTAAAGCTTGCACTGAGCAACCTGGTCTAGTGGAAGGTATCCCTGCCCATGGGCAGGGGGCTTGGAGCTACAACTTCAAGGTCCCTCCCAACCCAAACTATTCTGTGATTCTACTGTATGGTACTTCTGTTGGTATGATGTTGCTGATTTTAAAAAGGAAGAGGAAAGTACAGGCTTGAAGCTCTTAGACCTTGTAGCACATCGAGATGTGCAATTTGTAATGTTTTCCAATGGTTAAGATGGATGCAAATTACTTACAGCAAAGGAGATGAGCACAGTGAGGTCTTCTGCCCTGCAGCTGTCAAAGTAAATGTTTGCCAGAGAATCAGTCACAGTTGTGCATTTCCAGATGTGCAACAGCTTTGGAAGTAGCTGAGGTGAATAATCAGCTCCATCCCCATGTGAACCAGCAGGCTGCAAACCCCCAGTGAATGTACCAAGGGGATGTGCCGGGTTTACAGCAGAGGGATGGCAGGAATGCTCTAGCAGAGAGTGGGGATTGGGCTTTGAGCAGCCTGGTCCAGTGGAAGGTGTCCCCACCTATGGCAACAAGATTGGAACAAGATGATCTTTAAGGTCCCTTCCAACCCAAAACATTCTGTGGAGGTGGGCCCTAGAATATATCCTGAGATGTGTTGGAAGGTGGAAGCATCTGCTATTAGACTTTAAGTTTCCCAGATAGGGATTGCATTCCTTTCTGTGGTGTATGGCACCAGGGAGACCTTTTGGAATATGCCATGTGTTGTTGGGAATGCAGGAGAGAGGCAGGGAAAGGGGGATGCTTGTGACCTTGCCCAGTCCCCTTTGTGCTCCAAGCAGCTGTTTGTAGAGGCAGGAAGGGCTTTGGAGGCTGCGGGAATCTTTAGAGGTGCAGCTGCCTGCCCAGGTGCAATAAATTCCACACTTAGGTCTATAAGTAGGATAAATACTCTGGGTCTGAAACACTGGGATGCTGAAGCAATACAAAACCCTAGAGAGGGAGGGCAGAAACAGAGACAGTAGGAATGAGCAAAGCGGAAGCAAGCACCCTTTACAGTGCAGAAGGGAGAACAGAAAGACTTAAAAAAAATCTCAAAGTGATTGTCATTACTTTTTGAACAGAGTTTTGGAAGTAGTGTTGAATTCTCACTTTGGAAATGCCCCTGTTCCTTCTTTTGTGTAAGGACATTATTATAACCCCAATTATCATAAGATGTAAAAGTAGCTGTTTCTGTCTCTCGCTAAACCACCTTTTGATGTCTCACTTTTAAGCCTGAACTCCTTTCTTTATTCCTCTTTGTTCAAATGCTTCTCTCCTTCTCTCATGCAGCTATTAGTAGCACCCAAAGAAACACAAAGTTAATGTTTATTTTAGAAGGAGCTGTGGTTGCAGTCTTAATATATAATTTTTTAAAATAGCCTGAAATAGTTTTAGTATCAAGAATATGTGGAAAAACATTAAAGTGTGAAAATTTCTTTTCCTTTTTTTTGAAAATTATGCTTTGCATGTGCAGGCTGGGTCAATAGCAATTGTTGTTTCAAATAAAATACCTAAATAATCCTTGAAGCAGAACTTCACCAAAACAAACTTGTGCAGCCATATCACCTGCAGCTTTGATCTTTTTGATTTCTTACACTCTAAGGATCAGTCTCAAACTGAGGTCTTACTGTTAAATAATAGGGTAATGAAGGAACAGCCAGGTCTCTGAGGGAGTTTGTCACCTGAAAATTGACAGGAGCCATGTTGTCTGGAGCAGGAAATTTTTAGGAGTAGAAATCATGCATGAACTTCCAGACTCATTTCTTGTACATAGTCTTTGATCTCATCCATATTCTTGAGCACCCTCTTGTCACTGACATCTTTTATGAAAAATCCTTTCCTTAGGATTTTTCCTCCTGAGAAGCTGAGAGCCTCAGGAACAAAATGTAAACAATGATTATCTGCTGCTGTGGAATGTAACAGGTGGATCTGTGATTGGTCTCATGTGGTTGTTTCTAATTAATGACCAATCACAGTCAGCTGGCTCGGACTCTCTGAGCCACAAGCCTTTGTTATAATTTTTTGTTATTCTATTCTTAGCTAGCCTTCTGATGAAGTCCTTTCTTCTATTCTTTTAGTATAGTTTTGATGTAATATATATAATAAAATAATAAATCAAGCTTCTGAAACATGGAGTCAGATCCTCATCTCTTCCCTCATCTTCAGACCCCTGTGAACATGGTCACACCCACCATGTACTCTCAAGAAGCAGGCTGAGTTTTTTCAATCAAGACCCTGAAAGCAGCTCTTGCCTGAAGAGCACTTCCCTCTTCCCTCTTAGGCTGAGCAGTGCAGGATCAGTGCTATAGTTCATCAAGAATTTTGGCAGCCTCCAGATGAGAAGATTAACACAGAAGTGTTTTCACATCACAGCAACACTTTCAGAGCCCTGTCAAAGTCAGAGCCAGGTTATGTCAGATGCTGGCCAACGTGAATCCTACTTTAACAAAATTGTTCTCTATCCTCACTATGAGTAGATGATTGGCCTGAATGCTTCAAGTTGTGAAGATTAGGCTTGTGTTGGAAGAGAGAGAAAATATTGTTTCACTTTAAGGGGAGGGAAACTTAGACTCAAATTCCTTACTGGCTTCAAGGCTGTCTGTCATCAAGTGGGCAACTTGAGAGAGATGTTAATTTATGGCTCTTGTTTTACTAAATAATTTTATTTCTTTGGCAGTGTAGGTTTTTGTTGGTGTTGTTGAACTTAGGAAATATTTTTCATTTAGTGGACAAAAATAATAGAATTTCAGAGGATGTGGATTCTGAAAACATTTTACAGCATAGATTACTTTGCAGTTGCAGTTAAGTACAGCTGCTATTTGGCATAATCCTTTCTTTATTTGTCTCTCTATCTCTTCTTTTTTTTTTTCCATTTCTCTCCTTCACCCCCACCCCCCTCCCCTGTCTCACTGAACCATTTCATTTGCAAATATTTCATTTTTGTTTGTAAAATAACTTTGGTCCAGCCCAGGCAATCTATCATTGTTTAAAAAATTACACAGTGCAAAGAACGTCTTATTGAGATGTATAGTGTTTATAAGTATGGTCTCAGATTGATAAATCATGTCTTGTGCTGTTGAAAAACCAAGAAATGAATCGCTTTGCTATGACCTTGGGGTCTGAGATCAGTCAGTTTGTCTATTAGATTTTTCCATGTTCTTCTCACTTCATTTATTCCTTCTTTTCTAAAACACCAAGGAACAGTAGCTGTATAGCAAGCCACCAGAGCTTGATATCATCAGACATTTTATAAAATCAGGATATCAAAATGTTTGATAAAATCTATTTTTATACTGTTTTTAAATAATGTGAATGTCATGTCTAGCTAATGTGTGCTGCCCATTCATTCTAATTATAGAGTCAACTTTGCATCTATGAGGACTGAGTGAGAGAAATAAAATATTAGGGGTGTTTTCTTCAATCTGTCTGAGAATTATAGAGATGCAGATGGATGGGAAGGGAATGGTGGCTGAGATGTTACAACTCTTCCAGCTCTCCTGTTATTTGTGGCAGTCTGATTTTTGGCACTTCTCATTAAAATGCAGCCCCCTGCCAAAGTCAGTCAGAAACTTGAATTGCACTGTTGCTCATTGTCAATCTAGCCACTGATTAGGGATCAGATTCCCAGTAAGCAAAAGAGTAAAAAATATTTTCAGTGTTAATTGAGAGGATGCAAACCTTTGATATTTCTGCCTCTCTGCTTCTTACATTTTTTGGTTGTTATTTTATAATTTAATGACAAGATTTACTCTGAAGAGGAATATTAATATCGGTACTCTTAGACACTTAAAAGGTTTATCTGCTTGGACTTTGAAATCTTTCTTGTATCATTATATTCTGCTTATTCCTAAAAGATACATTTGATTCCAATTCATTTTCTTCATGTCAAGCTACAGTGCCAAATATTCAGTGCAGAAGTTATAGGATTACATTGTGATATTTGACCTGAAGATAACGAAAAGAGACAAATGCTAATCTTTCCAATATTTTGTAAAGCCCATTTGCTCATGTGAATCCATCAGATTACCTTAAAGGGAAAACCAGGTCAGTTAAGTAAGCATTTGCATTTTTTCCTCTATATATTATTCGTGTCTTGGTAGATTTTTTGCACTTGAATACTTATTCTTCATTGTAGAATGAGGATGTTCTAATTAGCCTCCCCCCAGCTATTTTTATGTCTCTTTAATAGAAATTTTATACTTTCTAAATTTGACTGTGTTGAACAGCATTGCAGTCTGCTTAAATTCTTTCATTTATCTGGGAGGCATCTCAGATGAGGCGTCCAAACCTGGTGAATTCAACAACAATTTCAACTGTTTTTTTTTGCCCTCTGTAAGTGATAGTGTTTTCAGATCTAGAAAATCCTTTAATGGGGAGCTGAATCTGCCAAATAAAGAAAACAAATTAATTTACTACTCAAATCTACTTTCAGGAAACCAAGCATGGGTTTTGCTATTTGTAAAATGTATGAAAAACATTTAATTAAGAATGTAATTCAGTAGTATTTGTGTGTGTTTGAGAAGGACAAAAAGACAATTACTAGCTCTCAGGGGAGTTGACTCACCAGCTGTTCTTAATACAATGATCTTTCCTTTACTTTTGCTTTCTCACTAATTTTATTAGCTCCCTACTATGACTCACATCTTCAGCTTATTAATTATTGTTTCTTTTAGAAATTACTAATAATTCATTTCTGAAACTAAGTATTTCAGTCTTGAATGCATGATTTCTGACATCTCAGTATGGGAACAAACTTTTCTCCCTTCATAAATTTATTTTATTCTTTTTAGTTGGAGGATGGTGCTCTTGCTGGAAGTTGGAAATTCTCTTATGAGTGGGACTCAACTATCCTGAGTTGCTTTGCCTTTTATTTATATTCTTTCTTCACTCTTAGTTTGGGAGATTTTAGACCAGGCTTCTCAGGGCCCCCTCCAACCTGGCCTTTAATACTCCTGAGTTCTGGCTCCAACCTTTCCTTTCTTCTCTCTTGCACTAGTTTGAAAGCAAATCAGTAAGAGACTCCACATCAGATCTACAATTTAATAGGAAAATTAAAATAAATGCAAAAAAAAAAAGGCTTAACTTGACAGAGTGAGGATACAACCTGACACCCTGTGGGTGAGGGTGTTGGTAGCAGTTCCATTAAATGGTGGCTGCAGTCCTCCTGCAGTGACAGGTGTGGCTTTGTTGAAGCAGTGATCCTATAGAAAGGCCTGGTCCTCCTTGGAATGTCAAGTGGTGGTTCTGTAGTGCTCATCCTGTGGGAATCCAATAGATAAGGCTGCTTGTGCAGCTCCAATTCTCAGATTATATTCAGTTAGGAATGCTTGGCTCCTCCCCCTGGGCAGAGCATCTCCCAATGGGATGGTGTAATTTTAAGAGTCGTGCAGTGAGACTTTGATGGCCCATTAACAGAAGATATCCCCTGGAGATATCAGGGATGAGTCATAGAAGAGATAAAGAACACTGCCCCACCTGGTTTTAACAGGTGGTCATAGAATACAAACTTTTGGTTACATCTTACATTGTAACCGAAGACTACTCTCCATCCCACCCTCAGGAGATGTGCCATAAATGCCCTAATCTTGACAATCTGTTGGTTCTGCTGACAAAATATGATTGAGTTTCATGTGATACATACAAATGATTCAAGGATTGCAACTTGCTTATGAGCCCTAATTTGGCTCTGTCTGTGATAGGGGGTCACTGAATCCACAAAATATTTCCAACCAGAGTAAGAAGTAAAACTGTGATTTTAACTGTGTTACCAGCTTGAGTAAAAATGGGGAAAGAGTCAGAATGGAATTGGATGGTAACCCAAACTAAAATCGAAATAATTGGTTTCTTTCTTTTTTTGTTAACTTCAATTACATTGGACTGGATTTTTGGATTTGATAATGTGGATTATCCTGTAGTCTTGTGGTGAAGATGTTTCTTTGGCCCTGTAATTTTTGAGATTTTCAACATAGTAGCTACCATATACAACTAACTGAGGATGCAGATTCGGTCCTTCTGTTCTTGTTTTCCTTATTCTTGGCTGTTGAATGCAAATTCCTCCTGCCTCACCTGAGTGTCCCCTGCCCCATGGGTGCATGAGGTCCTACTCCACAGCAGTGTTGTGTCACAAGAGAGAGGGAATGGAGAGCACAGCTGGAGAGCACAGTGTGCTGTGCAGCCTGAGTCTGGAGGGATCCAGATGTATGCAGAAAACACTGCACATCCCCTGCTTTGTCTTTGACAGATGCACCTTGTGTCTGAGCAGTGCTCTGAACTCACCAGAGCAAGATATGCGGGCAGCAGAGGGTCTGGGAAGATGACTCACTGCATGGATTCACCTGGATGATCACAGGGAGCAAAGGCTCCAGCAGCAGGGATAACAAAAGGGCTGCAGATTTCATCGGGCACTGTTCCTCTTCCTTTCCTCTGAGACAGGCAGAAGCAACCACTGTGTGTGCCTGCTGCTTTCCAGAGGCTGCATGTTTTCCTAAGGCATTTAGTTAGGGATGCTGTTACAGTCTATGATGTTCAGGGATGTGTATGTGACACACATCCAATACATATTATCAGATATTTTTATTTATTTTTCCTTTTCCCATGTGCGGTTACTTGCTTTTTTCCCCCTACCCCATTTTTTTTTGGGTGCTTATGTCACTGTTGAGTCCTGTGGTGAAATTCTACACCATGGGAGAGATGACCTCGGGTGCTGTATCTTTGTCATTGGCAGCTGCTTTCTAAACCCCAGTTTAGCATTTGAATTGGTTCAGCTGTCTTCAGGTCTTTTTAACTCCTACTTCCACTCTTCCACTTTATTATCTTTCTGTTTTGTGTAAAAAAAAAAAAGAAAAAAAAGAAAAAAAAAAAAAAAGAAAAGTGATGTTCTGTTTAGAAATTGACGGCAGTGAAGACCTACCTGTGGCAGGCTTTAAACTGATATGCCAGTCAATATGAGTAAATTAGAAAAGAGAGTGATCTAATCTATAGTGTCTGTAAAGATTTCAAAGATGTACCTTGATCATTAATTAAGACAATAGGATCTCTTATAAAACTGCAGTTGAGAAGACTAATAATTCACTATTGAATGAAGCAAGGCAAGGTCACTTGTATAATTGCCTGTTCTAACATTTATATTCCTTGTATAAAATACTCCTACTCACATAAAAGTCATGCTGAAGGCTGTGGAAATATTCAGGATGAGGCAATGCAGTTTTCATACCTAAAGTTTTGTGCACACTAAAGAAACACAGTAGCTGTCTTTTTCTATGTATTTTTTTGATTTTAATCGACTGAATTATTATTTCATACAGAGTTAACTTATAGCACACACCTGGCATGGGTGTTGGAGAATAGTGAGTGGGAAAATGGCAGAATAAAAATGAGTGCTATAGATGCATGGTTAGATACAGTATTGCTGTGCCGGGTTTTATCTGTGAATATGTGAGTTGAAATTAATAGTGCTACCTCTGCTCTTTTCCCCCTTGTTGGCTGGTATAGAATCTGATTCTAACTTCTTTTATGTCTCAAAAATGTAATAAGGATACTGCCAAGACATTAGTCAGAAATCAGGAAGGTAGTCTGTGACCATGTTCACAGGGGTCTCAGGTTGAGGGAAGAGATGAGGATCAGACTCCATGTTTCAGAAGGCTTGATTTATTATTTTATTATACATATTATATTAAAACTATACCAAAAGAATAGAAGAAAGGATTTCCTCAGAAGGCTAGCTAAGAATAGAATAAGAAGGGCTTATTGATAACAAAGGCTTGTGTCTCAGACAGAGAGTCTGAGCCAGCTGACTGTGATTGGCCATTAATTACAAACATCTAAGATGGGCCAATCACAGATCCACCTGTTACATTCCACAGCAGCAGAAAACCATTGTTTACATTTTGTTCCTGAGGCCTCTCAGCTTCTCAGGAGGAAAAATCCTAAGGAACTGATTTTTCATAAAAGATGTCTGTGACACAGTAGTCAGCTACCTGAAAAATCAAATCTATGCCGCAAACATAGGTGGAGGATGGAAGGAAAAAGATAAATTGCAAGGGCAGAGAGTGTAATACCATACTGCTGTATCCCAGGACACAGGGGCAGTAGTGGTTCTGTTCTGTGTGTACTGTTGGGAGGGAAGATGGTAAAGCAGGGTGGGAATGCATGCTGCCTGAGGGATTGTCCTCCTCCTCTAAGGCAGATCTACATTAAGGCAATACCTCAGAAGCCATTGCTTTGATATGTTTGTTTCTGTTTATGTAGACTCTGTGGCTTAAGATAAAAGAACCAACTTGAAATGAAAATGACTGGATTAATTTCTTCACAGTCCTGGAGATGACTGATACTTTTTGAAGATTATTTGTTAGAACTATTTGATAGTTCTAAAAATGCACCATTGGGGCAGGATCCTGGGAGGATGGGAGAGGTTCCTGCAAAGCCACCAGAAGAATGGACATGTGAATGCCTGGGCTGCTGTGATGCCTGTTCTTATCTCTTTTTTTTTTATCCAGGGCCAGTGGAGAAAGGGGGTCTGGACTAATCTCTTCTGAGGGGATGATGATTGAGCAGACTGGTCAAGGGGAAAGTGTCCCTGTCCATGGCAGAGGGTGGAACTAGATGGTGTTTAAGGTCCCTTTCAACCAAACTTATTGCATGATTTCAATCTTTTGATTTTTACAAGTGACTGTTTTCCTTAGTTCATAGGTGACAATGGAAGGTATGGGTGAGGTTCTGCTTGCAGTGTACACAAAAGGGGCAAACATCTACATGGAGGTGCACACTTAGGATACAAGCCCTCAAACAGGCTTTCCTCTGCCAAGCCTGTGGCACCTCTTCTGAGGAAGCAAAGTCCAGGGAGCTCAGGTGGAGCTCCCTGCCCTCCCTCCTGCTCTGGAGTGGAGAAGGCGTGTCCTGGGTGCCAAGACTGTGGCTTGGCTGCTGCAGAGGGTCCTGCAGCCACTCTGTTTCATGGAGCTTTGGTGTCTCCAAGGTGTGAGGATGTGACAAGCCTGTGTGCTGGCCCTGTCTGTCCCCACAGTGGCTGTCTGTCCCCACAGTGGCTATTCAGTGTGTGGTGTACGGTGTTGTGCCCCTGCACAACATATTGCTCCTTTCTAGCCCTCGTGGCTCATTTTGTTTGCCAATGTGATAACCTGCTGAGTGTAAGGTTTGTTTTTTTTCCTGTTGCTGGTTTTACTTTTTTGTTTTTTTTAAAACCACTTCTGTTTGTTTATGTGAATCATGGTTACTATGAATCAGCTCTCCTAAGGAAGTAAAAGAAATATTTATCCACAGTCTCTCTGGGAAGCTGGAAAAATCGTAATCTGCTTTACCAGCAGGGCAATGTAACACAAAACATTGTAACCTTCGAAGTTTCCATTACCCTGGATTTTCCTTCATTTTTACCAGCTGAAACACATGCAAAACTGTTCTAACATCTATTTCTGTTTCACTGAGGGACATAGCAGTACCTGTAGAGAAGGGTGACAGTTTCCTCTTCATGGGGAACCTGGGTTGCTCAGCAAAATATTCATGGTGGGAATAAAAATCCCTTGCAAGACTGATGCTCTGCTGCAGAACAGAGTGTATTTTACTGGAGAGATGATGGGTTTCTCAGGGCTGAGCAGCTCTTCTCTTGGCCACAGTAAAGGTTCCATTAGACATTTTCATTCTCTTTTGATGGTTCATAAGCAGGGGGCCTGGCTGAAATTACTGTAGAATGGGCAAGAGTGTATTAGGGGTAGATAGAAAAATGAGTAAATTCACTAGGGTGACAAGTACAACTGAGGTGGTTCAGGGCAGTCACTGAAGCTGCACCTCACATCTCCTGTCCTGGGTCCTAGGGGTGTTGCACTTCGTGAAAGCAAGTGTGTTTTATAGAATTTCTAGTGTGGGTGCTGCTCTGTGTTGTAGGTAAACCTCTCCCAGATTTTCTCCTTCCCACTTTAAACTGGAACCTGGCTTTGTCTGATGTTTGAGCTCTTATTTGTGTGTACCAACGGCATTAGCTCTTGTGGAGGTGACTCAGAGCACTCACCCTAATGTTTTGGTCTGAGATTTAAATCTGCGTTTCAAATGGCCCTGAAATCTTGCTGTAAGCCCCAGTCAAAACCCCTAAATTCCTTATGAAATTACAAATTAGCCTTTTCTCATGGGTACTGTCAGTGCTGGTTTATAGCCTGGGTATAGAAAAAGAGGTCTCACAGCCTTTTATCCTGGTATTTGTGTAAGCAAGTGACCCCCACTACCTATGGTTATTTATATAGGGCAGCAACAGCTACTTTAATTCATAGTGCAATGTTGTGATCTGTATGTGGTACATCCTCTCCTGGAGCCAGAAGGGGATGACCCTCTTCTGCCACTTTTTATTTCATTTTCTCTTTAATGCTGAGCCTCAAAAATGAGAAAGAGCAGAGTGCTAGGGCAGTGTTAGGTAAGCAGGGTGTTATACCAGCACATGTAGCAACATCTTGCTTGCCATTAACAGTAAATCTTTTACTGGAGTATACCAGTAGGCTGATGCTGGCTAGCCCCATCTGACAGAGATGGTGAGATGACTGTCAGAGAAAGTAAGACAGCATTTTTTACTGGGATAAGATACAAAATCGGAGAATAAAATACAAACACAGCAATGGGCAACAAAAATTGCAAGGGCCATATGATCTTTATTGTAGTCATGCACATCAGATTGGAGTTTTATAATGCACAAAGAGTCATTAACACATGCCATGCCACCATGAGTAGTTGGCATGGTCACAATTCCAATAGCAATGGTATTACACACACAAGAAAAGGAATATGTTCCACTTACTTCAGCCAGCACAATGACTTACTCTGACACAGTCTTTTTGTATGAGACATTAAATGGGGTTCTCTTATCTGATTGTTCTTCTTTAATAGGTAGTGAGATTGCTGGCTTGTATTTAAGATATGTAATAGTCATATAAAAATGAGACAATTTGGCTTTGTATATCTTTCCCATAGATGAGTACATAATTTCCTGTGTCACAGCAGAATTTCCGTCGGGGAGAATTGATCTTTACCTAGTGAATGCTAAGATTGTTATTCCCCTGCACACTCCTTCACAGCATGGTGGCTGTTTTCTGTGAGTGCTTTTGGGTGTGCAGATGTTCTGGGAGCAGGTTCTGGTCACTTACATATTGATATTTGGCTGTGAATATCTTGGAATTTTAAACACAAAGTGACAGTGATATTTTATTTATGGAATGACTATTGTTAACTAAGTGACCATTAGGGTTTTTAGTCATTTAAATTACAGTACAGCTTATATCCATGAAATGTAAATGAAGAGGATTTATATAAGATTATTAATGCTCCAGGGGTGCTGTGAAGTGAATAATCTGAATTTCACAAGTAGCAGTGCTGTGGTTTATTATGTCAATCCTCATTCACTTGTAGCACTTGCTGTTGAACAAGTGCTGTTATTTCCATCTTCACCCTGACGTTATGTTTTGTTTATTGTCAAAAAGTGGACTATATAATAACAGTATTTAATTTTTTGAATTATGATGGAATGGAAAATCCCTTAGAAGAACAGTTTTGATACCATCATTTGGAAAGGTCTAAGAGCAATTTAGAGACCTCCTCCAGAGATAATGAGAATGGATAATGAATATGAGCACTCTGATATGGCAAGGGGTTTAACTTCTGTGTGGGGGTGTTTTGAAGGAAAGAACATTTACATTCATCTAGCACTGTAAAGGAATAACAGGCAGTTCTAGTTTATCATATTTGTTTATTACAGGAAAAAAAAACAGTTGCTAAGCAAAACCAGGAATGTAGAAGACCATGAAATTAATTTTCCTTGGACAAAACTCCCATTAGAGGATAAGCTGCTTGTGAGTCTAAGGAAGAAATATTTCAATGGATGTGAAAAAAAGCAGCAATGCTTTAAGATTCTTGCTTGGTGATTGTAAAAGTCATGAGGAGAGGCTTTTTCTTACTTGCAGACTATCCCAGACATGAACAGATCCAAGCTTTAGGCCACCTCAGCTTGGTGTTAATTGTTGACAGAGCCGCTATGCTGTACTGGAATGACCCTGGAGTGCAGTGAATTACATATTTTCTCTGCTTTTAAGAATATAATATTGCCCACAGAGGCCCAAAAGCTGCCATTTGCTTTGGTTACTGAAAAAATGTCTTGCAAGCACTATTGCTAAACTAACACATACATTTGTCTCTGTTCCCCAGAGCTGGTGTTTTTTAATGGGGTTCTGCAAGAAAAGTGAAGACAGAATTTTTATCAGGATCTGTTGCAATGTATAGAAAAAGGGGTAATGATTTTAAACCAAAGGAGAATAAGTTTAGATTAGCTAGGTGGAAGAAGGGGTTTACAATTGTAAAGCAGTGGAATGGGTTGCCTGGGGCAGTGGTGGATGCCCCATCCTGGGAACATTCAGGGCCAGACTGGGTGGGGTTCTGAGCTGTCTGATCCAGTGGAAGGTGTCTGTGCTCTTCCCAGGGAAGTAGGACTATATAACATTTAATGGTCCCTTTCAACCCAAATCCTTCTATGATTATCTAGGTTTACTTTCAAATGCAGAAGTCAGGGAGGCTGGTGCTGGATAGGCTGCTGTGGAGTGCCAGAATGTTGGGATTTTTGATGGCCAGTACATGGTCCTTTTAAGCTGATGTTATGGTCAGGATAAGAGATAATGTGGTAAATTCTGTATGAACCCTCATTATCACTTTCATTTTAAGATTTTAACATGGAAGAGTAGGGCATTTTTGCAGAGGGTACACTGAACAATGTGCAATTGCAAAGGTGAGTCAGCCTTAAAATCCTGAGTCTCATTGATTATACTGTCCAAGATAATTGAAATCGGCTACTAAGTCTGGCCTTTCATGTCACTATCAACTGCAGGGAACTTGATTTGCAGCAGAGTTTCAGGGTTAACTCTCTAAGGTTATGTTTAAGGTTATGTTTAAGATTTCTCAGTTTGAACACAGAAAAAGGAAACCTCAGCCTTACTAGCCATGTCGAAAATTGTGCATATTTTGATTCATGATATCACTTCATCAAAAAAGACAAGGATAAGCTTTTCTCCTATGCCTGTGATTGTAGTTTCAGCATTATGAAGTTTTAGTGAGAGAGGATTTCAGCTTACTGTTTCCCTACTCAAAGCACAGAAAGTAATAAAATAGAAAAAGTTGATATTCCCATTTGAACTCCATTCAAGTGCTTCCAGTTACTGTGTGTTGCAAAGGCATATTCAAGCTCACATTTGAAGTTTTCTGGATTTCTGTTCTGTCAGAACTCTACAGAGTTATTTCAGTGGCTGTATAGGCTGTCCTACATCTGTAGGTGCTCTGCTGGGCTGTCCTTTAACAAAACCAGAATTTCCCTGTTTTCTGCAGAGAAAACAATTTATCTGCCAGATAGCCACCTTCATGGCAGTGCAGTATTGTTAAGACATCTCCTTTTAATTTCATTTACACCTTTTTGTATCTTTAAAAATGCTAATGCTTTAAGGCACCTGCATTTACCCTTTTTCTTGTTTTGAATTTCTTCAGAAGAAGAGCCTGTCTTGGTAAATGATATTTCAGTTTCCATGGTGCTCCTTATTACAAATAGCTGCTCTTTTCATCACCAAATGGTGCAATTTTCATTCATGCTGAAATATCAATGGTAACATACAGCAGCAAATTGTTCCTTTATGATCCTTGGCATTGTGGAAACTCTTCTGCTCAAAATTAAATGTCAAGGAATTTAGCAAGTATGAAAAATCTGGCTCCTTTTATGCACATACACACAGATATGTGTGCTCTTCCCTCTATGCTCTGTGCATCTAAGCATTTACCTTCCTTTATTCCTGTAAGGAGTCATTAATATGCTACCAGTGATGCTTCCCCAAAAGTCTAGCTTTTAGAGGGGTTAAAGGGATAGCATTGCTTCCTGTACCTTCCACTGGAACTGAGTGAGGAGTTTGGTATTCAGGCTGCTTGTTGCCAGCTTGTGAGTGTGAGAAGATCATTTTGGGAATGATAGCAGCCTTGCCTGCTCCCTTGCATTCCTCAAAATGTTGCTCTGTCATTTGCCCTGGTCCAAATTACAAACCTGTATAGTTGGTGTAGGCAATAGAAATACTCACAGATCGAGGCAGGGCTCTGCTTCCACCCCAGCCCCGCTCCCTGCAAACACTGAGGTACTTGTGGCAGTGTGGGGAGGGTACTGTGACAGGCAGCACTGTTTGTAGTGGGATTCCTTTCACAGCCACTGTGATCTCTTTCCCCGGCCATGATATTGTTATGCAGGAGATGATGGGTTAGATTTCTCAGCTACGGTGGCCTGATCGGCACACTTCCCAGATCAGGTTCCCTTGTTTATAATTCTAAATATCCCTAACTCCCCCACTGCCAACTGCTGCCAGTGGTCCATCTTTCCTAAGAAAAGTGATCCTGTGTGGAGAAAGTAGACACTGTTCATAAATCAGGTGCTCAGGGAATTAATAATTTCAAATTCCCAGGAGAGCCCACTGTGTCACAGACATCTTTTATGAAAAATCCTTTCCTTAGGATTTTTCCTCCTGAGAAGCTGAGAGGCCTCAGGAACAAAATATAAACAATGATTATCTGCTGCTGTGGAATGCAACAGGTGGATCTGTGATTGGCCCATCTTAGATGTTTGTAATTAATGGCCAATCACAGTCAGCTGGCTCAGACTCTCTGTCTGAGACACAAGCCTTTGTTATCAATAAGCCCTTCTTATTCTATTCTTAGCTAGCCTTCTGAAGAAATCCTTTCTTCTATTCTTTTGGTATAGTTTTGATGTAATATATATCATAAAATAATAAATCAAGCCTTCTGAAACATGGAGTCAGATCCTCATCTCTTCCCTCAACCTGAGACCCCTGTGAACACCATCACACCGCTGTAATAAATTGAACTACTTATGATACACAATCACTTCACTTCTTCCCTTTTGCATTTATTTAAGTCTGGCAATGAGATATGTGATGATATGGAGTAGTAAGAGGAAGTTAGACCCACTAGACCCACTAAATAAAGCAGCTTGGAGGAAGTGCTTTGGATTGTGCCTCTGCCCCTTCCCCCTTCATTTCCATGTAGCTGGGTGCAAGCAGATGTTTATTTTTTACAGACCTGTGTCAGGTTTGTTGTTATGGCTTCCTTGCCTCCAAGCAAGCACCATGATTTACTAGTGCTTCTCACCATGATCTACACTACTGGCAGTACTGGGAGCACTTCCACAAATAGACCTCAGGAGAAAATAAAATGCTGAAACTTTCTTTGAGAGAGCAGAGGTGCTCCTTTCATCTTCTGGCTGGGAGAGAGCAGGGCAATAAAGGTAAAATCTGAGGTTTTGTCTCTCTGGTGGAAAAGGTCACAAACTTCCTTGAGGACATTAAGGTTCCCCACAAATGAAATTAAAGGAGGGTGATGTTAAATGATGAAGTAAGATAGAAACATAGAAGTCATTCATCAAACCCAGGAGTGGCAGTATATTTGTATTTGAATCCTCTGAATTTGGACTCTGCTGCTTTTTAAATGGCAAGCTTTTGTGAGAGTGGCAGACAACCTTTTAACTAGGTCAAACCTAAACCTCACTTTTATTGCAATACACTAGATAAATAACCATTGTCTTCTGGCCATCTTCATTACCATTTCAGGTTCTGAAATGCAAAATGCAGATCCTTTGCTAGAGATCCTGCATTTTCCAGGCATCTGGCTGTTCTCTGGTTAAGCCTCCCAGACTCCTAACAATAAGCACACTTGAGTTCCTAGGGTAGGCCTAGTTCCCTGCAGGTATGACTGTAGCAGTAGGAAGGAAAAGCAAGCTTCTTGGGACTTTCAGGTTGTCAGGAGGGATGTAATAATGCCATTTGTAATAACCAAATGTGCCTTTTATTTTGCACTGTAACTTGGAGTCAAGTTACTTCTCAAAGTAAAAGCCACATTTGGTTATTCACATGTCTTTTGGAAACAGTTGTAAACTTAGTACAATTAGTTTGCAACATGAAGATGTTGAACACTGGCACTTGATGTACTTATGGAAATAGAGTTGACTGAGAAATCACAGGAGGTGGTTGATATTTTGTTTCAAGTCTGTATTCCATTTCTTCTTTTAAAGAAATTTTAAAAATTAGTCCCCATAGTAGCTCTGTGTGCTGCCTCTTATGCTTAATTTCTGGCTCCTAGGAGCATTCATATGCCTGCTATACAAGAAAAGGCTAAGCAGAGACAGAGGGACTAATATTTAGTGCTGTAATCTCAAAAGTCTTTTGTGTATTTAGCTGTAATCTTTGACATCTGCTGTGTTGGCATAATTTTCTTTGGAAATGCCAGTAGTGCTATGCATTCCATGCAAAACGATTCAGGATCCTGCTTGACCATGAAGAGTGTCTCTGGCTGGTAGTCCAAGTTTCAGAGTTCATTCTGCTCTTCCAAGAAAGATATTTCATAAAAGGAATTGACTTGACAGGGTGGGGCTTGATATAAATGAGCGCTGTGGTCAGATATCTGGTTTGGCAACCTGAGTGTACACAAAGACATCATAGCCAACTTTAAACATCTATTAAAATAAAGCAAATCCCCTTGTGAGCATAACAACTATTCTCAGTTTCTCAAGGGCTGTGGACAGATTTGCCTCTTGAGACTTGAGTTGGGAGAGTTTGCCTGAAAGGAGATATTTTATGGAAGAGTGTTACCCTGTGCAATTAATACCTAAGTCTTAAGGCAGTATTTATGCTGATCAGTTTTTGAGGAAAACCTGTTGGAAAAAGTGCTGAAAACATCTGAGAAGTTAATAAAATTTCCTGCCTTTTGCAGCACACTGAATACACAGCATGACCCTTTAAAGTCAGTTGGTCATGGAAGACCCTATTTACAAACTGTAAGCAATTATAATCTGAACCAGTGAAGCCAAACGCTGAGAAGACAATAAGTAATTAGCACAGCAGAAGCTCTTTTCTTCTCTTGCTAGGTGGTAGAAGGCAAGAAGGCTTTGAAATGCAGACTGTAGCCTGATTCTTCACTCTTTTATCCCAGTGTCATGCTGCTGTGTCTCTGAAGTAAGAGATATGGAACCAAAGCATGGAAATGAATATGGGGAGCCCTTTAAAACTTCACTCCAGCAGTAGCTTCCATGGAGCATGTCGTGGTGTAGATGAGAGTGCATATTAATGACTGGGCTTTCCTTTCTTTCATTCCTCCTCTCAAAATCAAAAAAAGATCACAGGATGACAAAGGGCAGTTATATAATTGAATATTGTCTAAGCTGCAAGCCCACAGACTGCAAGTTCTTCTGATCTGGAACATAAGGATGGAACATATTGGAAGATAGTGAAGAGATGATTTGCTGATGGGAATCTTCAATAAACAAAATAATAGCTTGTCACTGAAGTCAGCAGTTGCTGAGACACTGGTTAGCATGTAGAAATATGTGGATCTGAGAGGTGCTGTGATGATGCCCATCCCTTCTGTCTCTCTATTCCTGGCTTTGATTCAGTCCTGGGAGGTGACCTCCTTTGAAGTTTAACATCTTCCTTTTCTCCTAGCAGATGGATGAGATTGTGGATTTTTCACCTGTTGACATGGTGAGGATGATTTGATCCCTTCAGTGTAAAGTTTTGTCTTATAGGCTGCTTTTTACATGAAAAACTTGTCAGGGATAAGTGAGTTTATATCAAAATGTGATGCTTGCTGTCCAGGATTTAGGATCGTCACAGCTCATGAAATGACTACCTAGGAATGGTGAGAGACATAGTTTGGACTCTGGAACACAGTGTGCTTACTAAGGCAAGCCTGTATGTCTTCTAGTCTTGCACTGAAGTCCTGGAAATATTAAATTTCTCTTGCCACTTTCTGTATTTGATTTTTTTTTTCTCGGTGTCAGGTTATTTGGATAAATTTACTTTTGTGATAAATTTGCTCTTTTTCTGCCAAGTTTTGGTGCCATGGACAGTGCAGTGGATGATTAGATTTTTTTTTAAGAGTGCCAAAATCTGGAAAGAGTTCATTTGAAAAATTGCTTAGCAGATTGCAAATGGTGAATAAATTATTGCACAAGGGAACTTTTGAAACTCCTCTGGTGGTAAATTTTCAACTAAGGAATTACAGAATATACAGCATCATGCTCATGAAAACTAAGTAAATCCTTGCCCATAGATCGTGTGAGGGAATTAGGATTTCTTTCCTTCTTTGTTATTGTCATTCTAAATTTATATGCAAAATTATCTTCCACAATTTTCTTGCTATTGTGAAGATGTAATTTCATGTAACTTTATCAGTAATTAAGTTATTTATTTCAACCTTTTTATTTATGTTTCCTGGCTGGGTCCTGCTAGTGCAACTTTGTCCAGGACAGTTGACTATGATGAGTATTTGTAAAACCTGGCTTTGATATGGATGCAAAGAAGACGTTTTGGTATGACCTCTAAGTGACAAAGAACGTGGCAGAAAGGTGCTTCACTGTTGTGAACTCAGCTTGGAGGGGTGTCTTTGACTGTGTGGTTGTCATTTCATAGGGAAAACAGCCCTCAGTGGACATGGCTCTTAGTGCTCTGTTTGCTATTATAAAAGTTGCCATTAACCAGGAATATGTGCTGTACATTTCTAGGAATGTTCCTCAGCTGATTTATTGACATGGTTTTTGTCACCCTGAGGTTCTTCCTCTGGCTTTCTCTCTTTTTCCTTTTATATTGTTTTTTTTTCCCCTTTCTCTTGCTTGCTCTGCTTTCAGTTTTTTTCTTGCAAAAATATTTGTGGGAGTAGAGATGTACTAGAGCAGATTTTTAGAAGATCTATGATTCTGCAGCACTAAAGGTTAAATGCAAAGCCCAGTGGTTATCCTGATTAACTGAATCAAATGCTCTAGCTCTGGTGCCTTTTACAGGCTCTAGAGGAAGGAAATTTGCTTCCAAGCAATATACAGCATTGCTTGGCAACCATTTCAGCCCTGTATAGCACAGGATGGGCTAGCTGTATTCCCAACCCTGAACATCTGTGTGATGGTAGGCTCCTTGGTGGCTCTTTTTCTGGGAATCACAAGGTAAATGCACTCTTTGTTCAAGTGTGATTCTTCATTACAGTTACTCTGTATATAGGGCAGAAGGGGAAGATTTAGCTTTGAATAGCAGCTAGGGATGGGTAAGTCTTAAAAGGTATGAAGATTCAATTCAATTTTAGTCAACATTCAGCTACATAGAAGTTATCCTAATTGTCTCTCACCCACTTTTTAAAAGACTGTTTAATTATAGGGTCAACATTGTCCTGATTCAGACTTCCTCAGATTCCCTTTGATACTGATTTTCTTCAAAGATTTGGGAGAAGACATGAGTATTGCAAAAAGACTTTCCTGGCAGCAGCTTCCTCTTCTAAATAATTATTGAATTTTCTCTCTGTAGTCCAAAAATCTCAGCTAGCTGTGAGGCAGCTGTGTATTTGTTTTACATCAGAAACATGGCTTATCAGTATTGTGGGCACTCTGTGTTGTGCGTGATTCATAGAATGCAGAAGTGAAAAGGTAGAAACTGCATCAGTAGAGGCAGTTTAATGGAGACTAGAACCTAGGTATGATTTTTCTTATTTAGAAACAAGATTTGGAAGTCTGGATAATATCTAAAATATTCCAAGAAAACTGGTACAGTGATCCTCTAAGGAAAGGAGGTAGTCTTTATTGCTAATGGCATTATAGCTTTTATTCTAGCATGGAGACTGTAGTTCACAGCAGAGAATCTGATAATGGGATTCTGTTGCAAATTGGGAGCTGTCTCTTAAACTGGATGGATAGAAAAGACACAATTTAAGCTCTCACTCAGTGGTTTTGCATATGGTTCCTGCCTGTCTGCTCGTGTTTTCAGGTGTTTTGAGGACCAACACGAATCTGAATGGAGGTGTCAGTGAGAAGTGAACCATACTGCATCGCTTATCCCTGAAATCTTGAAACTGGCCTTTTATTTCTCTCTGAATCTGTCACTGGAAGCAGTGGGTAATAAGCAGCACTTGGAATGGCTGTGCAGGGATACCACAGCCCTCTGAAAGCTCACTCCTGCCAGGAGACAAAAGTTGGTGCAGCCTGAGCACTCTTTCCTCCAGGAACAGGGACTTGGGAACTTAAAAGTCACAGCATCCCTTGTGCTGCTCCAGGCACTGGGTTATGATTTGCAGGCTTTTTAATGAATAGTGCTTCCTGACTAGTTCTGGCTTGTTCAGGGATTTTATTCTTCTGAGTGTGTTTCTTTGTTGGTATACTATCCAAGGGCGTTAGCACCTTTCAGCTTAACAAAGCAGGACTTGCAGTGCTCAGATAATGGTCACGTTTTGTGAAAAACGCCAATCACTTGTTTTTAAAATTTTAAAAGTTTAAGAGTAATAAAATGATTATAAAAACAGTAATATAATTAGAGTAATAAAAATTTGGACAAGTTGGATTAGGACAATATGAGACAATAGAAACAAAGACTTATGGACATCCAGATACCTTTTTCTGGGCAAAATAAGCCTGAAAAAGGACACAATTTAACAGAGGATTAACTCTTAAAAACAACAGCCTGTTGCATATTCATACATCTCATACATGATGCATAAATCCCATTCAAACAAAGAATTCTGTCTGGTCAGTGCCAAATTCTTCCTCTCAATCCTAACGGTGTCTTCAGGGCTGAGTGAGGCAGGAAGAAGTTCGTTTCTTCTGGTAAGGGAGCAATAAATTCTCTTTCTCTAAAGATTTAGATGTCCTGTGGCTGCTATCTCAGTGTGAGTCCTTTCTTTAGAAAAAAAGTATCCTACATAGCATAGTTTCTATTTTAACATTATGTTTTAACCTAAAACTATATTTAACACGCTACTTAAGAAAATTAATACAGCATCACTTTCTAAGATAACACATATAATATTCATTTTAATATCTGCAAAAAGCCAATCATAAAATATGCATTCTTCGCACATTTGGAAGCATGATTCTTTGCAGCCCCACCCCTGCCCTGCCACCTCCCCCCTGTTTTGAATTGCCATTTTGTTTTATCACAAGTTAAACTGGGATTTGAATTAGATGTGTATATAAGGTGTTTAGTAAGAGTTAGGACAAAGATAATCTATTAAGTTTAGCACTATGCTTTCAGTCATTTAAATGGTATTTGTGAAAAAAAGTCCAAATTTGCTATATTTGGCTGAAAACACTCTTTTTAAGGTTGGAGTCAGGGCTGATTTTTCCAAAAGCTTGGTGGTTGAAGCATTCATCTGCGATGCAGAAAATATAGATAAAATACCTGCTCTGAGAGGCTTTAAATCCATGTATCCCTACCTTGAATCAGATGCTAAGAGGATTGAATTCAATTTATACACCCAGGTCAGGTAAGAAGCTTAACCCAACTGACTGCAATATATCTAGCAACTTACAGACCCCATTTTGCCTTATATTATCTATCTGACTTACAAACCTCATTTTGGCGTGAATTATCATCACACAGAGCTGCAGTTATTTCTTGTGTCCATAACTGTGGGTTTTCCAGCAATACAGCACCTATATTCTAGGCTCTTTGCTCTAGTCCTTGCTGTCATCTTCTCCATCAACAAACACATCCTACAAGATGACTGGCTTTCCTTCTAGTTTCTTCACCTGAGATGTGTGCATGAGGTAGCTGTGGCTTGATACAGTATCATGATGCCTACTCAGATTTGGTGTTACATTACCAGCACGATCCTCTTACCCACCTGTGTGTCTGGGTTAATGGGAGCATTTGACACCATGGTTTCTGACGTGGGCAAGATGTGCAACAATGATACTGCCCTGCTTTACTTATTTATAAATACATTTATTTATTCAGTCTCAGGTTAGAGCTTGTTTTCAGCTCTATACAGCCATAATGATGTGAAGGATCTATTTGAGAAATAAAGGGAAGAAGATCCTTAAATTCTTATCTGACTATGTTTCTTTGAAAAAATATCAGAAAAGAAAGGTCTTTGTGTTGGTTTTCAAAATACCTTTTCCTTTGAGGTGATTACAACAGTCCTTGAGAAATGTGCTTGTGATCTCCTTTGGAATACCAGAATTCCTAGTTCTGTCTTTCCTTTAGCCACCTGCTGGGGTGACCTTCTTTAAATATGGCAACCCCACCATCCCTCCAAAAGCAGCCTTAATATAGAAAGATGGAAGGAACCAGCCCTGAAAGAGGAGCTCTCAGCTCTCCTCAGAGGGACTGTACATACCAGCCTTGGAACTAAAGGATTGGTTTCAGATCTGAGTTTTTTCTTGGTGTGATGTAGATATCAATAATATTAGGTGGAAAGAGACTAGCTTAACACTTGAGGCACCCGGGTTTTTCTCCTGACTCAAACATTTTCTTGCAGTGTGGCTTTGGACAGATTCACTGTGCCTCTGTTCCTCCTTTTAAAAATAGAAATAATTCCACTTTTCTGATGAGAAAGACATGCTATATAAAAGTTTGGTATTATTATTTTTTTTGTTTGTTGTTGTTCCATCTTTTAGTAGGATGGCAGGGGGGTTGTGCTTTTCAGTACCATTTGTGCTGTACTAAATTTACAAATTTGTATGGTTTCCCTTTCTGTGTCATATTCTGCTCTCATGTTCCCCTGAATAGTGAGAGAGATCACTGGGATGTGGTAAGGTATGTAAAAGAAGAAATACACCCAGGAGGAAAGGGCAGAATTTTGCATGCTGGATATTTTGGTAGCCAGGGGAAGATGTCAAACACCTCCAGGTGTTTGGGTTCAGCTTTCAGGTCACTAATCTGAGTAGGCAACTTAAATGGGAAATGGGGGACCAATTAGAAGCATGAGGGCCACAAGCCTCTTGGTGTCCCCAAAGGTCTCCTCCCTCAAATAGTTTCTCACCTCTTCATTATAAACCTATTTCCTTTGTCCAGAGGGTTTTGTTTATTCCTTTTTTTTCCTGGTAGTTTCTAGTGATGGTATTTTGGGATCTCTAAATGTGCATTCACCATCATTAGTGGCTTTTTCCCATGTTATTTGTTTCATGTTCAGGGATTAGCAACCAGATTGCAAAATAATGAGCTGCCTTGTGTATTTCAGAAATATACCCCTCGCAATATGCATTTCAATGATTATCGTCACAGTTGGCTATGTGTTAACAAACGTGGCTTATTTCACTACAATCAGTGCTGGGGAATTGCTGCTTTCAAAAGCTGTAGCAGTGGTAAGTTACAGAAGAAAAATACAAAGATATATTCCTGCTGCAGTTATGTTTGTTGATATTATTGTTTTCAGGGGGGAAAAAGATTGGGTGGACACATCCAGTCAGGTTTCAGTATGGCAGCACTTCTTAGCATCCCAGTGAAATTTGATTTTTGACTGATGAGTGGGATTGCAGTTCAGGTCATCAGTAGCATTTATAATGTAACATTGGACTGTATTTATTTACCTCTTATAACTAAGTCAATAGGATTTACATTTCATAGCCAAGTACATGATTGAAAAATTCAGAGCTAAATTCTAAACTCAGCTCTTGGGAAGCAGGAATTACAGATATTTATGGAAGAGAGAACTCTGAACTATCTTGAGTGGCAGAATACAGTAACTTTTTCTCTGCACAATGTGTGTCCTGAGTACTTGGGAAGGGGGCTGCTGTGAGTACTGGAGCTCATTTGGGAAGGAGTTGCAAGGCAAACTGGCTAGGAAACACTGCTTCGGTTGTCCTTGCTGAATTGTGGTGATGACACTGATTTTTATACTTCTGGTATCTGAGGCACAATGAGGAAATAAATAATTCCATTTCTTTTCCAGTAGTGATTCTGCCTGTGGCTATTTCAATTGACATGAGTTTTGAAAAATGACCAAATTCTGTAGCTAATGGGAGATCTAGAAAGAAAACATTTTATAAACATGACAAAAATTATGCATGTTGCCTGTGTGCCCCAAACTCCAATTAAGGCTCTTCTGCTAGTCTAAATCACTAAAGCCTGAATGGATAGATGATACCACTGGGTAGTACCAACTGAGTGCAATGAAGGCTGTAGAAAAAGGGTATTAGGTGTGCAGATGAGACCTTGATCCATTCAGATCTTGATCTTCTTCTTTGGAGCCATAATGGTTTAAATTGACATGAGTCTGGGCCTGATTCCACCTCCTCATCGTGGCTTCAACTGGAGCCATGCCCTTCCACATGCCCTCAGGGATGGGGATAGGACAGCTCAGCTGTAGTAGCTGAACTCTCACAAAAGAAGGAACAAATGCACTGCACAATTTTCAGTGAGGGATGCAGAGAAGGGGAATAACTAACACCATGATAATTTGTTAATAGAGGAAAATAATTTTCCCATTTTATGAAAAATCATTGTACGTTTCTGTCTCTTTTCTAACAGACCTTTGCCGAACGACT
Organism: Molothrus aeneus; assembly: GCF_037042795.1. NCBI lineage: Eukaryota > Metazoa > Chordata > Aves > Passeriformes > Icteridae > Molothrus > Molothrus aeneus. The sequence continues at coordinate 12,608,252 of NC_089649.1, read as the reverse complement.
GATGGGAAACTTCTCTTTAGCTGTACCCGTGTTTGTTGCTCTCTCCTGCTTTGGATCTATGAATGGTGGCGTTTTTGCAGTCTCCAGGTGAGCACTGCTGATGTTCCTGGGGGTCAGGGTTTGGGAGACACACTGAAAGTATGGAAGCAAGGGGAAGGGAGAGTAGGGTTTATTCCTTTAGCGGGATAAATGACTACACTGTTTACCAGGTGTAGGGCTTTTTCTCACTTTGTGTGGGATACTATTTTGAAAATCCTTTGAATGGTTTGGAAATGAATGTCTCTGAGGCTAGCCCTTAATCAATGGCTGCTTTTTTTCATGTAAAGAAGGAAAACTGGAGGGAAAGTATTAACTCCTTCCCAGTACCAGTCAAGGGACACCTTCAGAGATGGTTTTGCTTTCTGTGTGGGGGTTTCTCCTGCCAGTGCTTTCATTCAGAACACCTCAAACAAGACTGAGAAGTTCTGCTCTGCTCTGTGACTTTCATGAACCACTTTGAGTACTCACAGTAATGAGCACATTTAAAGTCTGTCCACATTTATTTCCCACCAGGATGTTCTTCGTTGCATCCCGTGAGGGTCACCTTCCAGAAATTCTCTCCATGATTCATGTCCGCAAGCACACTCCTCTGCCAGCTGTCATTGTTTTGGTAAATCATACAAACAAATGTTCCTGCACTAGAATTCATATTACAGGCTTGCTCTAGAGGATTCAAACAGAATTTGGGCACTGCTTGAGTCTCATTTATTAATGTGAACATGGGCTTTGAGCAGGGTGGAGGACAGGAGAAAGGAATGAGATTTGTGAGTTGTTCTTATTCTATCATCTCCTCCTTGCTTTCTTGTCTCTCACTGCAATCTAATTCACATCTTATTGCTCTGAATTTCTAAGGACCTGCTAGTAGTGAGCTAGTTGCCTTTCAGAGAAACAAATTCTAGTTAAACAAAAAAAAAAAAGGATTCAGTTTACTGAAAGCTGAATTAAACACCAGCATCTGGGAATACCCTAAGGGCTCATTATACTACCTTATAGTAAAAAATGCAAGCAGTTTTGCAACTAAGATAAAGGAGGAAGAACCCTCAGCTGTCCAGCATAGTGGTGATTAAAAAATGAGAGAACTTGTGCCTGTGAAATAATCTGTGGATTTTCTAAGGAAAACCACTGGTGCTTCAGTGGAAATCCTATTACAGACTTCTAAAATAAGCAGCAAAGGTAAATGTTGGCCATGTGTTAGCTTTGCAGACTAATTTTTATGGTAAAATGTTAGGACTGAATGTCAAAATGCCAACTTCAAAGTTCAGTTTTCATAGTGCCAGGAAGATTTTCACTTAACATGTAGTCTTCATAATCATGGGTATTCAGCCCCACTTTCAGGATCAATGACTGCAGTGTATCTGCATGGGCCTCTGCCATATTTAAGGACTCTCAGCCAAAGCAAAAGATGCACCCATGAGTCTATGCTACTAAGAGCAAATCCTTGTGGAATTTAAACTGGTTTTTGCCCTTGAAGCCTATAAGCTCATTGCTGAATTGTTGGATTTCATATGTGCACATATAACCATAGGCTTTGAAGTTTTGAAAATTAGGCAGTGTGATTATGGTGAAACGTTTTAATGAAATTAATTTTCTATAAACATTTAGTTTGCATTTTATTTCTTTTGGTGTAGTCATACCTTGTGGGTAAATTGCATTGACTGTTTTTTGTGGAATGAAATGCAAAAATGTATTAATATATTTTTTTTCCTGACAGACATTTTCTGCTATTGCATATGGTCCTGTTACACCAGTGCATTGATTTCCTTCGAAAAAGTCAGATTCTAGTATGAAGATCGCTTTCCTTCAAAGATTGCAATTTTTTAGCTCACCTTACTGCAAATAGAGCAGTGGCAAGATATATTCTACATCAGTAATTTTAGCATTTCCCTATTTTATTTCTCCTTCCAAGTTCTACACACTGTAAAAAAGGAAAGATCTTTTGAGGATAAACTGAGAAAATGAGCATGCATTTGAGGCTTGTTAAATTAAAAAAAACAAAACAAAACAAACCAACACCTTTTTTTTTAAATTAGGAAATGTGTTTATGTGTGTATGTTGCTAGAGAAATTTTCCAGCCTGACCATTCATGAGACTTCCTGGCAAGCACACGCCCAATGCCAGGTATGTCCCTGCTTGGACCAGAGCCCCTTCCCAGCAGTGACTCTGGTGACTCAATGGGTCACTGCTGGACTCCTGCACATCCCACTCACAGGCCAGGTTTCCCCACTGCTTTGAACCCACGTTTCCCATGACAGAATATCAGATGTCTCATTTCATAAAGCCACTTAGTCCTGGCAAAGGAACACAGAAACAGCTGAGCTGGTGCCCCTGAGGAAGGACCCCTGACAAAGGAATCTCATTGCCTTTTATAGCCCACATTTTCTCCACAAGTCTTGCTCTTCCTCCCAAGTCTTTGGTTCCTGCTCCATCTCCATGTCCATCCACTTTGCTGTCTTCACTGGTCTTCATTTGCTTTGGTATCCAAAGGGTCAGCAATTCCCAGCTCCTGCTGTGTCACCCAGTATCTGTCCATCTGGCTGGAGTCACCAATCTTTCGTACTCTTTGTTGCCTCAAAAGTTGGCTACTCATGGCCTCTTCTCTCAGGCTTCTACACAGAGCTCAGCCTGCAATTCAATCTGCATCTCAGTCTGCAAGCTGAGCTACCTGGACCAGAAGTATTCCTCACCAACATGAGGAATTTGATAGATGTGTGTAGTGACTCATAGAAATCATGCTATCTGATTGTAATCCTGCTTTCTTGTATTTTTTCTTGATAGCCCTCCTTCACTTTCATTATTATATATAGCTTGCATTCCAGTTATGACTGAGATTTTAAGCTTTTAGAGGTTGAGTTTGCAGAGAAGAAATCTTGCCCAATACAATTCAGTGGTACAATTTCCCTTGACATTTACAAAGGAGTTTGCTTACTATCTATATGTAGGGAACCAAGTACTTTATTACAGGTTAGAGGCCAGAAACCCACATTTGAAATATTGATCCTTCTGATTCAAATCCATGTTGTCTGCACTCCTTTGAAAAAAAGGAGAGTGTGGCTGTGAATCTAGGTAAATAATACAAGTTAGTTTTCTATGTGTAAACATTTAGCCCAGTGTTTTACTGCGTCTGCAGTTGATTTCACCTGTGGCCTTGTTATAAACCTCTCACTTCCAAGATCTACCCTCCTGTTGAAGAATGAGGGATATGGTGAATTTGACTTACTCCTTCATGCCCAAACGCAAGGACATTTTTTTTCTCCAGACACTCCTTTGAAATAGATCCATGTAGCCTTCCCTAACCATCTAACTCACAACAAAACACTAGTTTGTACATAACCTTCTGCCTGCCCCACAGAGGCCTTGTATCTCAGACTAATTTTTTAGTGAGGAACTGTATGTATTCTTGTGTCCTCTCTCCCTCTCTCCTTCTTGCTCTTCAGTAGCTACCTGAGTGACAGCTAAATTCTTCCTTCTTCTCATAAATATTTGCATTTACAATGTGCAGTAAGTCTACACTCAGCAAGTCTGGACAAAGGCAAACCCAAGCTGGTGGCAAGACAGTGTGCCCAGCTGGCATCTCATGGTGTGGAACTGCCCCTAGCCATGTCCTCCTTGCTCACTTCCCCTATGAAGCCTGGGTGACTACGACTTTTTCCTTCCACAAAACACCTAGAAACTTCTGCTTTCATATGATTAATGTGATCAAAATTTAACTGTTCTTATTATTTACATCAGCAATGAGCAAGTAAACCTGCAGTGAGCTTATATCCCACGAGAGTGCTGCCCAGAGTGCTCCAGCACTTTGGTGGTGCAGTGTGCCTGTGTATTTTTGTCTTGGTCACAGGAGACAGATCTGTATTGACTATGTGTGGCCACCCAGGACAGATATATATTGATCCAAAATGGTCTCAAGGGACAGCTAGACATTGATCACACACCTGATTTTATGACAAAGGCAAGCCTGAAGTCTGTGGCACTCAGGTGTGTGCATAAGGCTGTGCTGCTTGTCCCTGAGGAAAACTTTGACATCACTGCTGTAAAATAATAGAGATAGATCTACTAAACCCCTCTTATGCTCTGAATTTCTTTTGCAGCATCCTCTCACAATGATAATGTTATTCAACGGGGATCTCTACAGCCTCTTGAATTTCCTCAGCTTTGCCAGGTGGCTTTTTATTGGACTGGTAGTTGCTGGGTTGATTTATCTCAGATATAAACGTCCTGATATGCCTCGTCCTTTCAAGGTAACATCTGCTTTCTACTCTTTTACATGAATCCTCCCTCCTCTCTGTCCTGCAGTCAGACAGCAAGGGAGCATTTTCTGATGGAACAAGTTAACTTCTTTCTCAGGAAAAACCGATCTAAGAGAAAACAGTGCTTTGCTGTGAAGAGTGAGAGTTTTCCTGCAAGGTCCCCAGTGCTACCCCAGCTGTGTTCCATCCTGGAAAAGAATTCTTCCCTCTTCCCTATGCTTGGGGAGCGGAGACTGAAGGTGCTATGCTGAGATGAAGACATTTTCTCAGTTTTGCCTGTCTGTTGTGCTCAGGCTGTCTGATGTGAGCTGTGTGATGCAAGCTGTGTGAAAATACCATGGGCACTCTGCAGCCACAGAGGGCTCAGACTGCAAATATTGGGGTTACTTGAGCCGACCTGATTTTCAGCCAGTCCTCTATTTAATGTCTCCTTTGATAAAGGCCTGGATAATTTTATGATCAAATATACAATAGCATGATCAAAAAAGTCATGTCAAGTACAAGAATTTATGAGAGAGGGCATTTATGTCATTGCATATCCAATATCAAGTATGCCAATTTTCAGTGCAAATAAGTGATTAGTGTGATTATTGTAATATTTGGCACTTGCAGTGGATTGGCAGACAGAGTTATTGTGAACCCTGAAAGAAAATGCTAATAATCCAGCCCCTTGAATAGTATCTATTTTGGCCTTGGTTCTGCTATATTTCTTGCTTGTTTTAAGTAGCATCGTACAAAGTAAGTTGTCCCATTGTGTATCCAGAAAGGTAATATCCATCATCAAAAAACTGGGAAATATATCTCTGTTTAGATGCTGCCAAGATGACTATTTTGTGACGAACTAAGAATGTGTATTGTTGCATTCTTGTAGGTATATTAGTAAATAAGGAGGTATATTAGTAAATAAGTACAACCTATTTTGCTTTGATTAAAAAAAAAGCTTTGACAGTACACAAAAGAAGAACAGTAATGCTTTGAGGCATGAAAAGAAGAGAACAATCTCCAAGGAATTCTCAATTTTCCATTACACTTAATGTCTCATAAGCCATGCCTGTAGGCATTTCCTTCAGAGACTTGCTAGGAGAGTGATTGTATTGGTGTTTTGGAAAATTGAGCAAATAAATTTGATATGGTTACTTTGTGTGCTTTCAGCAGTGACACTTGCAATGCCATCAGTCATACAGTCAGAAAGTGCTTTTTCAATCCCTATCAGGTGCATAACACTATCAAATATCTTTATCACTAGTCAAATTGCTGTTTAATTTGCTCTCTTCCTGCTAGATTTTGGTTTTTACCTTAGGAAGAAAATCAATATGTTCCTAATAGTTTTAAAAGGTGACTTGAGCTCCTGGTTGTATTTTAAAATGTTTTCTAATGGGTAATTATCAAAACGGAAATCTTTACTGTGGTTAGAGCTGCTTGCTTATATGCTGGGGGATTAGAGGAAGGACTTTTACAATGTAACTTATTTACAGTCCTTACACTTTAAAGGAAGTAAAACACTGGAGTGTTTTAGAGTGCAATTAAGACACTTCTGTGGTACTTACTGCATAGCACTGGCAGGGCCTGGCTTCTGCAGTCACTGACATTTTGTGTGCCTGTTCTAGATACCCTTATTTCTCCAGAACTGTCCTGTACTGCTGGGTCTTATGCAATTTACATCTCATGGAAAGTTAAATGCCTTGGTCATTACTTTACAATGACCTTACTATTTAATGGTCCTTTGTGTGGTTATTTTTCAGGTTCCTTTATTTATTCCAGCATTGTTTTCCTTCACTTGCCTCTTTATGGTTGCGCTGTCACTTTACTCTGACCCAGTAAACACAGGGATTGGATTTGCAATAACCCTGACTGGCATTCCTGCCTACTACCTCTTCATTGTATGGGACAACAAGCCAAAGTGGTTCAGAAAGCTTCTAGGTAAGTCCTGGGGTGGGACTTCTGTCCTTCATGCTGACTCCAGGAGTTTCTCAGAGCTCTCCCCATGTTGTGAAATCCTTTGGATCGACCCTCTCAGCTGCTGTGAGGCAGGGGGGTGACAGCACAAGTTGCTTTTGGGCACGTGCTCCAGCATTGCTCTGCCAATGGCAATCAGTGTCCACTAACTAATGAGGTACATTCCCAGCAAGGCTGTTCCTCAGCCAGTGATTGACTTTAAAGGACTGATGCTTCTTCCCTGCCCTCCCCTACAAACATCTAATTCCTTTTAAATCACCATCATCTTCTCCTGACCCTGCCTCTGTGCTAATAAAGACAGTACTGCACTCCTTGGAGAATCTGTTTGGAATCTTGAGCAAAACAACTGTGATATCAGGATGAACTTGGTGTTCCCTACTGACACCATGTGTTTGTGGACCACTGAGGAGTCTTTGGAATGGGACTGGAAGTGTCTGGAAGATTCAGGCAGCTTGGGCATGGGATACTGTCCTTAGCAGTGGCTCCTGACAGGGTGGTAGCAGCATATACCATGGCTTCTATGGAAATGATTTCTGTGCTTCATGAAGAATGACTTCTGTGTGACTTGGCTAGTAGTACTTCATGCCTGAAATACACTGAGAATACTTTCTGTACCATTTCTGGAAGGTTTTGAAAGGATTTGTGGAAGTTCTGATGTGTTAGAGAAGGATTATTTGAAACAATTCAATTAGAAGTCAGTATTTATTTATAATTTATTACAGCTCTTCACTCTCATTTTTTTGTTACTAGGATGATAGGCTTCTAAAATAAAGGGAATTTTCAAAATATCAAATAAGACTATTGGCAAGGTATTTCAGGAATCATGGATTATTTATTAAACAAAAAAAATATTTTGCTGCAAAATTAAAACTCAGCCTGTGAAATCTTTAACTAAAAGTAGTTGATTTCTATAGATGCTGAATTAAAAGTGCATATTGTGTTCTGTGCTTCAGTCTTAATTGATGATTTAAAATGAGCTGCTCTCAAGAAAAGAATAGTGCTTTTATATGTAATTACAGTATAACCAGTTGTATGTATTTTCTCAATATAAATAATTTATAGAGTTATATCCTATCTTCTGTAGAATATGTGAATTTTCCTCTCAATACATGCTGGGAAGTCCATAGGCAATAGGGTAGGAAGTATTTACAGCAAAAGGTGTTATTTTGCACTAGCAAAATCTTAATTTTATAGCTAAAATGTTATAAATTACTTGCATTGTCCTTGGAATGGGTAGAAATCTTCAGTACAAATTAAAGCAGTTGTATGCAGAAGGACATTCTATTAAGTAGTTGGGGTTTAGTCTGTTTATAATCTCTCAGTCTTGACATTTAGGGTGTAGGAATTTTCCCCTCATCAAATCCAGGAGGTTTTTGGGCATTTTCTGTTGTGTCTCAGAGGTTTTGGAGTACAGCTACTTGAATCTTTGGCCACGGGATGACAGTGTTGAACTACATTACTTGGGAAAGAGAAAGAATATTCTCTTTAAGGCAGACTGGATAGATGTGAAGATTTTTATGCCAGCTGTGACAATGAAGGTGAATAATTTCTAGATTTGAGATAACACAAAATTCTCCTCCTAGGAAGAAGTCTGTGTGCCTGTGTCATATCTATGGATAGGCATGGTGTACTGACTCAGAGAGGAACGCAACAGAAGCCAGTCAGTGAGGGAAACAGCTTGTTTGCTTTGCAATTATTATCCCCAAAATAACAACAGTAATGACAGAAAACTGATGCTGACAGTTTTGAGCTGGGCCAGGGTGGAGATTTACTTGTGAAACAAACAGATTTTTCTTTTCCCTAAGAAGAAGCAATAAACCTTCTGTGTGGAGTCATTAAGCCGGCATTATTTTGGGAGCCTGAGAACATTTACAAAAGGTATTGATTGAGAATAAATTCACTTAAGGTACCTCTGTGAGATATAGAAAAGAAATTGGGCAGCTGCAAGCTTGATATTCTAACCTTGAAACAATATGTCTTGCATAGGCATGAAAGTGTAATTCCTGACACATGGTAAAGGACAGCATAAAAAAATAGGATTTTCATTTAAGACGTAGATTTTTGCCAGAGTAACTGGGTAACTTTCAATGAGAAGATAAATGATTTTTTTTTTTAATTTTTTACAAATGTGATGAATCCAATTTACTTACACTTGACCAAAGCATTTCCTGTGGTACCAGAGGAGAAGTAGCAGCCTGCTAGTCTGGACACACTGCTGTGCTACCAATACTATTGCCAAGCTGTTTCATGTGCCCAGATCAGCACATGGGCAGCTGGTGTGGGCTTTGAAAAGTCACCTCCTTGAGGCATTGACTGGTTCAGCTGCCCAGCTGTGCTTCAGCAGAGAGAGATGGCTGGTGCTCATAAACCCCATAAGGTGCAAATACCCATGGGTACAGACCAGTCCCCCATAAGGTCAGAGGGAATATCCTGAATAGGCTTTGTAAGGATCAGAGAAAAGGCATATTGAGCAGCCAGAATGAGTAGTGGGATAAAAGAGCCAGCCTGAAAATACATGTATTTCTGAAATGAGTTTCAGGCTGATTACACGAGCAGAGTCCTGGAATGGATTACCCAAGGAATCCCCTCCCAAGACTGAAAGTCTTTGTTCTGTACTTCGGGCATTTACATTGCCCATTCTCCTTATAAAACTGCTGCATTGAACAAAAGGTAACTTTACAGCTCTCAGGGTTTGTAGATTCCGGGATGGTATTTTGCAATGAGAATAGCATTTTGTTCTCTCCTCTTCCAAAGGAATTCTGCTGTAGAACTAGATGTGCTGGGACAAATAATTTTGAGCTGGTACAGGCTTCATTTGACAGCTGCATTCTTTCTTTTTGTAAAACTAATGTGAAAATGAAAAAGTTGAGCCTAGCAAATCCTAAGCAGCAAATCAGTATGTAAAAGGATGCATCACCAGCATGAGAATACTTCTATCTGTACTTCCCCAGCTGAAAACCCAACCCGAGACTCATACTTAAAAAACATTTCTTCCTTTACAATTAGTTTAATTGCAAAGAGGTAAAAAGTTGAATCCTACTTTTTTTCATAGCTGAGCCCTTGATGGAAATGAGATCTCTTTATATAGCAAAATATCTGCCAGGTTTATTTAGCAGTTCCAGAGGATAACACTTGTTCACTTAGGACAAAGTGTTATATGCTCAATTTGCTTCTCTTTGTCGAGTTTGTGGTGGGACCATAGGAGATTATCTCAACATTTTGTTGTTACAGATTTCATGTCCAGTCATATATATGTGATAAAATTCCTGCTTTCTTTCCTCACCTAAACTTTATGTGGTGCTTGTGTGGATACAAAGTCTGGGTTTTTTGTTTGGTTTTTTTTTTTTTTTTTTTAATAAAGGTTGTCCCCTGGGACCCATTTGCAGTGAATTTTATCAAAAGGGATAACTAGGATTTAAAATGGGCTGGGGAAGTTATCTGCACTGCCATGGCATGTTAAGCTGTCTTGTGACAAATGTGAAATCGATCCTGTAACTCTAGGTACTGCTCCAAGCAGACAACATAGAGGTAGGTACTGACTGGAAACAGATTGGAACATTTTCATAGGGGAAAATGCTCCTTATACTGATTTATTCTGAGTATATTGCAACAAAAAAATGCAAAGAATGCCAGCTCCCCCAACTTTTCTGCTCCGCTGTGGCTTCATCCCAGGAGAGAGAAAAACTGCTGCATGGAAATGGAGAGCTGGGCAAGGTCTTGCTGCTGGTGGGTCTGTCCACTTAGGTGAACAGAATCACAGCCAGCTCTAGAGATGCCCAGGATTTCTTTCTGCTACTGTGCCCTTTCCCAAGAACTGTCATGCCACTGCTCAGCCTCATAAAATTCTCTTTTTCCCTTTGCTTGCCCTCAAAGCTGGAAGGGCTGGGATGGCAGGGGTGAAGCCTTCCTGTTTTCCTGCTGCTGGCTTTCCTCCTGTCTTTCATCCCCGCTGCACTCAGCCCAGCTCTGATGTCCCCACAATGGGTAGGGAAGGCAGATGGGAGGAAAATGCAAAGCCTGGAGACTCCTGGCCTCTCTGCCCTTATCAGTTTATAGTCTAAGGGCAACCTGACTTTGCACTGAACTGGTGACATCCAGAGAAAAGAGGAAAGGATGGTAGAATCTGCCTTAGACAGAAGATCAGAGAAACGGTTTCAGTTCATATCTTCTGTGAGCTGCACTATTTTACCCTCCTGGCATTGTGTCAATGTCAACATTCATGCCAGACATTCAAGGAAAATGAGAACTTTCTTTTGCAACAATTTCTGCTTATTTGAAATAGGATATTAAGAAAGAGTGAAAAGTGAAAGAAATTGGAAGAAAATGTTCTTTTACTATTCTCTATGTGCTGTATGTGAATTAACTGTGCCATTTATGCATCAGTACCCTAAAAAGAAAACCACCAAAAGCACCAGAAGGCAATAAATGTTCAGAGTGAAAAAAAAGAAAACATGAAGTTACTTGGATGAGTGACTTTTTTTTTTTGCTTAGGCAGGTCTTGGCACAGATAAATTAATTTATTTGAATTTTTCCAGACTTTTATTTCAACATAAAATCTTGATAAAGCTAAGCAGTTATGCAGAGTAGTAATTTTTTTTTAAGATAGCCTTTAAAAGCATGCAGACTTTTATTGAATAAGATTACACATCCATACCCTTCTATTATTATTGTATATGCATAGCCTTGGATCAGAGGCATGGAAAACAGTTAATAGGAAGATGTCGAGTTTAAATGATAAATGTATATGACCTGTGTGAAATCTATGTGCAAGTAGCCTTCATAGAAGCTAAGATAATTTTCTTGACTGCTTCTCCTTAATCTCTCCTGCAAAATCTTACTATGTATATGCTTTTATCTTTGCAGGCAGGGTAACCACAACATTGCAAATCCTCCTGGAAGTCATCCCAGCAGAGGAAAATCAAAAATCATGATCATCATGCACAGCTTTTGGCTTGGTGTTTCATTTCTACCTGAAATAAAAAGAGTAGGGAGATTTATCTCCCTTCCTAACATGCTGCAAACTGGAGGAACAAGTCACAGTTGCAATGGATACTGAACAAGTCCCTTACCAGAATTGTCTTCTATGATGCTGTTGCAACATTTTTTTAACACAGTTGATCTATATGTAGAAAGCAAGTACTTGTGCTATGAGGGAACTCTTTACTGTTTTTTTGGTACAGTGTCTTATTTTAACAGTCTGTAGGTTCATCATACTGGGATTTTGTTTGCCTTGTCACTGAAGATAGGTTTAAGTGATGTGTAACAGCTGGGTGTACTGTGAAGATGGATCTTGCTTTCTGCCCCTGGAGATCTCAAGTCTCACCAGAGGAAGGGTGAGATAAAGCTGCTGAGTTTCACATCCTACATTCTTGCCATCACTCTCTTTGGCAGCCTGATTTGACTTCTTTTGACTTGCTGGAAGCCCCAGTGCACAGATGCAGAAGAACCAATCCTCAGACCTTTGTGATGGCAAACTCCAGGTTTCTTCATTCCAGAGTTCTTGAACCATAGCCAACAGAAACATCTTCTGTGACTCAATATTTCTGCCAGTGGGGCAGAAAGATTTTAGCATGGGAATTTTAGCAGTAACTTTATGCACACTAACTTTTTTACCAGGCTGGAATTGATCACTGGTTTTACCAGTGTTTGTGTGCCTACACACACAAAATCCAGCAAGTTGAGCACTGACCTTCAAATGAGTCAAAATATTTGAAGATCACCTCCACTGCTGTATGAATATTTCCTATCTAGGAGCATATGGTCCTGCAGTTATCAGTCAGGCAAACCTGATTTTAAAGTTTTATATCAGTGTTGGTGGGCAGAAATAGATGTCACTTGGTGGGAAATGGTACAGACGTGGCAATAAATGCAATACTTTCTTATGAATAAGACATAAGGCAGGCTACAGCAGATTTGCTGATTTGAGTAGGATGTGTACCTGATCTGTGGGCTTTTCACTCAAGCACACTCCAGTTAACAGAGCTTTGGAACACTGAGGAACATGTGCTTTTCCTGTCTTCTCATGGGTTTTATCTCAGCAGAAACAGAGAAAGGCCTTCAAAACAGATAAAATTAAATTAAATTAATCTCCAGAGCTATTTTTGAGCTGAAGTCTGGCTCAAATGTGAGCTGAAATTTTGCCCTTTTAAAAAGATAATTGTATAGCTGAAGAAGTTTTTTAATACTTAGAAATTGATTTTTATATTCTTAATGACTACCCAATCTTAAGGTTAAGGTTTATTTTCCCTCTGTTAAGAAAATAACACCTAACTATTGAATGCACTACTATTTGAGCTGTCTGCTTTCAGCAAGTCACGTTTCATGAAAATTCTTAGGGAACTAAGAATTAACATTTAACTTCCTAAATTGGGAGAAAAGCACAACAAGTAGCCAGACCACTACAGTAAAGGGAGACTGTGTATTGTATATGTGTTGTATATATCCAAAATATCTACTGCTTTAAAGGTGTACAGTAATGTGTCTTAAATGTATACATGTTTTTTGATTTTGTATCTCTGTGGTGGAATTTCACAAGAGTAGGGAAATGCAAGTAACTGCTTATGGAGAAGAGCAGTAATTTAAGACACAGAAAGCATTTTGCAAATAATGTTTTTCTTTAAATGTTTTCTGTTTACAGTAATTTAGTGTTATTTGAATTTTTTTTTTAGGCAAACATTTTGAGAGGGTTTTTTGTGCTGACAGTGGGTGGGTTTATTTAGTACTTACATTTGGGTCACAATTCTGCCTTTGAGGCCATCCTCTGCCATCCCGGTTCATTGGGGTTTGGCCTCTGTCACCATGGAGCATCTCTAAAGTACACAAACTCTGCTCCTCTCTGACAGAAATAAACTGTCTGGCACCTTGCAGGAGTGCACCTAACCCACTCCTCCCCTAATGAATGCAAAGTGCATGGGATCCAGAGCAAACCACTTCCAGAGCCATAGTGGATGTGACTTTTTCACTCTGTTTCGTTCCCATGTATTCACTTCTGTTGTGCCACATTACTTGAAAATTGGATTGTTGGCAGTGTTAACTTGTAGAAATAAATGGCCTCCATAAATATATGGATATTGAATGTTGCTTTATTTTCCCATTGTGGTCTTTAAAGTTTAGAAATGTTTCTGAAGCCTTATTCAGTGAATGTATCTTTACTAACTTTAGTTCATGTAAAGGGTTAATTTTTCCCAAGGGAAATCCTAGGACTTGTTGATTGTGAAGTTGTATACTTTAGGAAGGAAAAAAATTACAAGGAAAATAAAAATCTGGGGTTTTTGAAGGTAAGCAGGGATTTTAATTTCAGATTTAGTTTCTTTAGCACATGCAAAAGCAATACAAAATAATATAGTTGGGTTTCCACAGTATGATGAAAATCAGTATTAAGGATTTTTATTGCACTCGAAAGTGAGGCATATCTTCAGAAATGGAGGAAAACCATATTTTCTTAAAGCATCAAGTTCTCTTATAACATTGTTAAGTATTTATTTTCAGAGTCATAGAGGAAATTCTTCTAGAATAAAGAATAAATTTTATGTATCCTTTTTCTTCTTAGGGCCTGAGGTGGTCAGCCAATGAGACCATTTCTGTGGAGATATTCAGTAGTTCTTATTTTTCTTGCCTTTTGCACTTGTATATAAACTGGATGTGCCAAAAGATATCTTCCTGTTTTTTAGATGGTTGTTCCTGGTTTTTTTTCTTCTTTGAATTTGTCACTTTTCTGGGGTATAGGTAAAAATTTCACTGAAGGCAAGAGAAATGTGTATCTTATGTGAGTAGCAAATACTGGTCAGGTTTAGTATAAGATAGAGAAACTGTTCAGCACCTGAAGCTCTGAAGGGGCTGACACGCCTTTGCATCTCCTAATCTGGAGCATCATGATTCCCCCATAAGAATTATTTATTTTCAATTCAAATTGAAACAGAGGCTTCTCTTGACCACACTACATCTTCTGTATTTTTCAATCTGAATGGAAAAAAACCCCCAAAAATCTTTGCTCGCCAAAGGTTCATGTGCCTTTCACTATATGTATATAAATATAACTCTTTGTCTGAATGTGTATGCTCCTGCTTTTTTGATTTTCACAGGAAAATCAGGCTTCAATTTAAGAATCGTTTTCAAATATTTTTCTACAGAAGAAAGTAGTAGTTACCTATTTCCACAGGGTGCATAATTGATATAACAAGATAAAGAGGATTTCCCATTATGTTCTGTGCCTCCAGAATTTCTGACTTAAGAATTAGCCATACATCACAATCCAAGCAGATTTTAATTAGCATAAGTCTTCGAGAAATGGGTGTTCATCTTTCTTAGGAGGAATTAGATATTTCATTTTTTTTTCATTGTACCTATCAAATATGGTGTTTAATGACCAGCAGACCACAGATAGCTTGGACAGCAGAGCATGGAGCAGGTAACGAATATACTGAAATCCAATACAAAAATTGTATTCATGTCTGCCAAGGATGCAAAGTACGAAGTCTGGCATTTGAACCCAGGCAGGAGTGGTCAGGGGGCAGTGCAGGACAATGTGTGATGACCCCTAATGGTGATTTGGCAGATTGAGTCTGGAGACTCTTCTGCTAGACAAGCATCCTAAAAATTAATACTTGTGCCCATGCCAGTTTGTGTCCTGCCTAAGGTGCTGTGGAGTCCCTTTAGCCTGGCTCTCCCCTGGCAGGGAAAGTGTCAGGAAAGGCTGGTACTGTCAAAAGGAGATGGCAGATTGAGATATCCCCATGCCTTTTCTGTAGAAGACATCACTTGTGATTTTTCTTTTGCCTCCTGAACCTCCCCCTGCATTTTTGAACCATTCCTCTCTGGTGGTGTCTGCAGTAACTGAGGGAAGCCTCCATGCCTTAAACACTTTTGGGGATTTGTTGAGACTTGGCAAACTCATGGAATTTTTTTGTTGCCTTCAGAAGCCTGGAGAAGTTTCTTCTGTGTGTTAGTCCATGTTTAATTTGTTTTCTATGGTATTTTTGCCAAGGAACTCTTGGGGGACATGTCAACAATGGGCACCATTTCTGTTTACATTTGCTTTCTTATTTCTTTATTTATTCAAAGAAACATTTGAAATAATTTTTCCTTGAAGTGCAAAGAACCAAGTGGATAAAACACCTCTTCCAACAAAGGATTAACTTTATCAGGAGAGTTTGGATCCTCTTTGGATCCTCTTCATATTCCCTATAACAGGAATGTCTATGGTGTTGTGATGTATACCAAAGCTTTGATATTTTCTAAATATGCTATTGGGGATGATCCAACATGGTTCTAAAAATGCTGTGGCAACAGACAGTTTTATGCTCCTCAAGCTCATTCTCTGCTCCCAACCCAGGCTACTAAATGTTCCCACTGCTAAGCTTTTCTACAGGCCTTTTTCAGATCCAGGAATTCACCTACATCTCCTTTGAAAGGGAAATGCCATCCCTTCCTTTGTGGTGCACCTCAGCCCCTAGACCTGGATGTGAGCAGGTGACCTTAGCTCTAGACAGGCCCTTTGCTGAGCCCAGAGCTTGTTCTGTTCAAGGGAAGTTGGAACCCCGGGTTTTAAAAAGAAGCTGGCTTTTGCTATCACCTCTCTAATTTGTACTTAAAATGTTTTGTAAAACTGTTAGATAGGAATTTTAGTGCTGTTTTTTAAATGTGGTTTTGTGTGTGTATGTGCCGGAATGTGATTTTTATTTTTCCCCCCTCCCTGTTAGTTATGAGAAGTTAAATGTTATGGGATCTTCTAATTTTACCCTGCGCATTTGGCTCTGCCTGAAGAAAGCTGTTTGATGCAGCTTCAGCTGCCAATATCTCTTTGCTACTCAGTCATTACAGTGTAATTGGATCTAAAGCACGTCTATAATTTGCTGCTAGCAATGCTGGCCTGTCTTATTTATGACTTCCAGCTGATTTCTAACGATGCCCATCAATGAATATGCATAGCAAGGCAGTCAGACTGGTGCAGATGAATAACTCTTCTTGGGAACTTGAGCTTTCATGCTATCAAGCTGTTTAAAAGCATCAAGGCAGGATGTCTGGCTTAAACTGGATGCAGGCTTTCAGAAGGGCTTATGACACAGCCCAGCACACCATGAGTACAAAGCCTGAGATGTTTTAGGTTCTATATAAGTGTGCATTCTTCCACATTTGGCAAAATTTCTGGGAGAAAATGAGGAAAATATGAGAGGTATAAATGTGACCTCCTAGGCAGATGATTTCCCCAGTGCTTTTTTCTGCATTCACACTGACTGAAAGCTACAAATACATTTTCACTGAGAGCATTTATATTCAGTGTCTCTTCTGCAAGCCAGCTCTTTGAAACATCTGTATTTAATTTTAAGCTGGGTGCTATTCTTGACCATTTGCTTGTGATTTTTTAAACCTCCTATTTTTCCTCACCTGAAAACTGTCATGTCATAGAAAACTGGTTTTTCAGGCTGCAACAGTACTTTTGAAAAGTAACACAGTCATAAATTAGGGTCACATAAAGCTCTAAAGGGATTCCAAGCTGCTCCCTCCTAACAGGCTCATAGTTTTGTTTGCAGATTGCAGCCAGAGGACCTTAAAGTTTATCACAGCAAATACTCAGCTCCTCTCAGGTATCAAGGGCGTGGTGTTTTAATAGAATCCTTGCACTTGCACTCCAACACCTGACTAGAGGTCCTGACTTGGCCAACCTGGCATTAGAAAATTTGGGCACATGGTAAAACCCACTCAAGGTTATGAAAACTCTGTGGGGGAGATTTGGACAAGCTGAAAGACCACATGCACAGCAGTGAATTTTATGATTAGTCTTCTATGTATACCTAATTACTTGTATATTTTCAATTACCAATAGCTTCATTAAAAAATATCTGTTCTACTGTTCTAGAGGGACATGTCAGGTTTCCTGAGTTCGGGTTTTTTTTCTTTTTTCTCTTTTTTTCTTTCTCATTTTGTTTTGTTTTGGGTTGTTTTTTTTTTTTTTTCCTTTTTTTCTTTTTTCCTTTTCCCCCCCTTTTTTTTCCTTTTCTTTTTCATATTTCTTTCCTTTGTTTTTAAGCATTATATTCAAGACAGCTCCCTCAGGTGTTCTGCTTGAAAGCTGGGGCAGACAAAGAAGCTTTTAAGGGAATTCTCACTGTATTTTCTCTACACATACTGCACAGTGCAATTTAATATTCATAACTTACTTTTGGCTGCTGTTAGTATTTCCCATCTCTGTTTGCTAATTCATGTACCAGATATATTTAAAATGAATCATTAAACATCAGGGGATTTGATGCTTGTTCCACATGCAACAGCTCACTATTGAACAAAACTCCAGTGCTTTGTATTAATCCTTAGCCCTACCTTTGATTTTGTAATAAACATAGGAGTCAGAGGCAGAATAAATCAGATCCTGTACTGTCAGGCTGCCAGAGATGATTGATCCTACCTTTCTGACAGCACTGCATTTGACTGCAAGTCTCATGCAGCCCTGCTTTGGATCATACAGAGGCATCTGGATGATGAGAAGCAGGCTGGCTTAGAAGACAGCATACAGTGCTGCACCACTGTCACATTTATTTAGTGGCGTGTGTCTGCTAAAATGCTTCAGGTTGTAGCTCATGGTAATAATTCTCTCTTGTGTTGGATCCATCCTCCCCATTTTTATTCCTTTACCCATATTTTAAACAAAAATTGTTCAAAAACCTTTCCAAAATGGAAACATAAAGCCTTTAGCTAAAGCGGACTCATGTGGGTAATAAAATAGCTCATCTCTGCACTCACTAAGAGTGCAGCTTTTAGAAATGAAATCATTATGTGTTTGTCAAAAGTTTAGGTGGTCACACAAACACTGATGTTCTTCCTACCTCAGAAAAAACTGCTTACTCAAGTATCAGAAACTCTCTGGTCATACAAACTTGAGTTTGGTTGCTGTTTGGCTCTTGGCAATGGATGTCTGCACCAAGGCTCTGGTCTTGAACACCGAATTTGGACCTGAAAGACAAAAATTTATCTGGGCAGAGGGAGCAAGAAGCAGCAGCCTGTGACTATCTCCCTGTCCTGCCTTGCTGGTGAGGGGTTTGTGCATCTGTCATAAGAATAGAATTCATCTGGAAGCTGCTGTCATGGAGAAATTGCAGTTCATTCATGTTATGAATATGCCTGCATAAAAACTACAGAGTGGTGCAGCACATTGTGTTGGGTTTTCTCACAATTTTTCAAGATGCTACTTGAGATGCATTTATGTTTGGCTTGTATGGCTTTCATTTGGCTTTCTCTTTTATAATGCAAACAATTTTCTGTGTGTACATATACATGTATGTGTCTATTCTTTAGGGCTAGTGATGCAGAGCTGCACTCCTGTGTTGCAAGTTTAAGACGATCAATGAAGTATTATTTAATGCATGCCAACTTCTTATTTAATACTGTTTCTAAAGTAAATTGCAGCAAGTACACAGCTATCCACCATGGATTAATAAATTGATATAGAATGTGCGGGGAATAGGCAATAAGCCAGAATCATTAAGAAGCTCAGTGCACCACTCCAGCAACAAAAAGCAGCCCTAAAACTGAGGCTGGAATTGCAGACAGCAAATGGTGTACACCAGTAAATCTGGCCCTGGTAATTTTACTGCAAATGACGCACAAGCCAGAAAAACATTTAGATAATTGAAATCAACACTTTTAACAAGGATCTATAAAGCAGTGAATGATAATCAAGAGGTTCTTTCAAGCTCTTTGTAGCAAACCTATAGTACTTCGCACTCTTTTTTTCTCCAATATCAATGAGACACAAGAACACAGACCCTCTTTTCCTTAAGAATGGAACATCTTTTTGGTAAGGTATCATACCAGCCCCTAGTTTGCCAAACACTGCAACTGTGCATGCATGGGATGAAGGCTTGTTATTTTAGTCTTGGAACAAAGTTAGATAAAAAAGGAAAAGTTAATAAAAAGGAGCTGTTGGAAAAAC
Organism: Molothrus aeneus; assembly: GCF_037042795.1. Classification (NCBI taxonomy): domain Eukaryota; kingdom Metazoa; phylum Chordata; class Aves; order Passeriformes; family Icteridae; genus Molothrus; species Molothrus aeneus. Next base: position 12,589,085 of record NC_089649.1, on the reverse strand, counting down.
ATTAAACAGATTTTTTTTTTTGATTGATGCAAATCTGCACCTGTGTTTTCTCATATCAAAGAGACTGTGCATACCAGATCATGTGAACATAGCCCTTGGGTAGGTAGAAAGGCTGCTGGAAACTGAATTCCTTCAGAGGGTGTAACCACTACTGGAAGACTGGATATTCTTCACTGATACTTTCAAAATTAAAAAGTTTTTTCTTTTGTATTTCATCCAATCCATATTTTTCAATGTTGCTCTTAAAATACAACTATTTCCTTTCTTTCTAACTAAACTGATGAAAGAGAAGACTCAATCTCTCAGGCAATAAATCATTTTTTTTAATGTTAGATCAGCTATTTGAATCACTGTTTGACCACATTATTGGCCGCCATCTCTCATTAAGCTGCCTCCCAAAGTCACCAGGTAGGGTCTGCTATCTGTCTGCTATCTTACAGCACTCCAAACAGGCAATAAGCCTTTAAAATGAACCTGGGAAGAAATGGGGACACTGCCTTCCATCATGTTGTGCACAGGGGTGAAACGTTTCTCTGTGGATTAGAACTAAAATCCCACCAGAACGCTTTTTAAAACTGAGATAGTTTTGCTTATCTGAGTTCTGTGCAGAAATCTGGCCATCACTTTCTAGTCTATCAATCTGTGCTCTTTCATGAATACCAAATTAATTAAAAAAAAATCAGAGTCAGTAAAACAATTTCTGTCGAGGAAGCAGCAGTATTGGGAGAGAGATGGAAATATGGGTTTGCATTAAATTCTCCTTTTTTGTCAGATGATGGGATGCTTCAGAAGTACTACTGCAAATATTTAAGAAACAAAAACCCAACAATTTCTCCACACTTACATAAAAAATTTTGTTCTCAAATAAAAGCAGACAAATACGTGTGCATGAGAGAAGAAATAAAGCATTGCAGTGGAAGAACACATAAGAGCAATGTTCTGTGTACTAATCCTGAAACTCTGGGGAGGTGTGAGTGCTTCAGGAGGGGATTTGTGCTGCCAAAACTTTGGGACTCTGATATTCCTGTCTCTTCTCCGAGGCACTTCCAGCACCAGTCTTTCAGGTGCTGCCACTGTGAAGAAATTTGGCTGGAGTGGTTTTTCCTGTCTGGGTGGTGGAAAAGGTGCAATGTACCTGGGAAAGTCATCAGCCCCCATGGAGAGGCGGCCCCATACCCAGTGGGACTGTGAAATATAGTGAGAACAGTCTGGGAAAAAATAGGTGGCTTTTGAGAACCTACCCATGAGCCCATGTTTGTAACAAATGTAAGTTACTGGAAGCTCTAAAACCAGGAAGTCTTTTATATTGAGCTCCAACAGACTGTGTAAAAGGAATTTAGCTCCAAAGTGAACATAAAGGTGCTGTCAGTATTGTGCTGCTGTCTCCATGGGGGATAAGTAATTCAGCTCCCTGGAGAGCTAAACACATCTCAGGAAATACAAAATAAAAAAAGAAGCCTCAGCTCATGAGGGCAGTTGGGAAAGCTGGGTTATTTTAGGAGGCTGGAGAAAAGGAGAAAGGTAACAGTAGGGAGACAGGCTGAATTGAGAGGATCAGGACAGGGTGCCAACAGTCATCACCTCTAGGAGAGAATGGGCAGAGTTTTCTCCCTATGAATTTAAAGTCCTGGTGTCTTGAAGAGGAAACTACAGACTTAAATTCCCCTTAAAGGGGGATGCCAGAGATACAGACCTATGTGTTTTTCCAGATGAAACGAGTGGCTGCTGTATGAAACCTGGGGGCAGGTAAGAACTGCCTGGGACAAGAGCAGGACTGAGCTGAAAAGAGGCCCAAGCTGTTGTGGCATTTGTTTGTATGAATAGAGAATGAATGTTCATATAAACATTTAAAAATATCTGATTTGCCTTCCATGTTTTTCCCCATTTTACATTCAGGCAACAAATGCTTTTGAGTGTGGGTGACATTGTACTAATTGACAAACTGTGGTTTCTTGACAGTCAACTCATATTCAACAGTATTTGAGAAATATTGTTTTGAAATCTTTAGTCTACAACTGAGGAATTATATCCATAAAAAATTGTGATTGATTGATTGATTGATTGATTGATTGATTGAGACAGGCACATAATATTGCTTCTTTTCTCCTAAGGCACCTATTGATGTTGTGGATGTCCCATACCCGGAAACATTCAAGGCCAGGTTTGATGGGGCTTTGAGCAACCTGATCTGATGAAAGGTGACCCTGCTTATGGCAAGGGGGTCGAAATAAGGTGATCCTTAAGATCTTTGCCAGCCCAAACTATTTTATGATTCAATTCCAAACATTTATGCTCAAAGGATAACAGGAAGAAGCTTCAGTTACAATTACACTTTTGAAGTAATAAAATAATAAATTAAAAGACAGCCACAGATTTTGGATTTCTTTTGAAACATCTAATTTGATGTATTTTAAACTGAGTAACTGAGTATTCAAATTTAAGAGGAACCTTCAGAGCCATAATTTAGAAGTTGTAGACTCTTTTTGGAAAGGTAATATCTTTTTTCCTCTTAACTGAGTTCATATTGCTCATGGGGCTCCAAAAGCACTTTGAAATTTTTGCTTGCAGTTCAAGTCCATTCCTAAAAGATTTTGTTGATTAAAAAAAACGCTTTGCTTTTATTTTCTACACAGTTCATATTATTGAATTCTTGACAATGCTAGGAGCAGACCAGGAGCTATCATTCCAGAAGCAGCTATCTGAAGTCTAGGCAGATTTGTGGATTTTACATTAACAGCCTGTTTTGCAGAAATCCTTTATTCTTCATTACCAAAATACAGGTTGGATGAATATCATGATACTGCTGCTTTTTTATTCATGCTTCTGTTTTTACAAAAATTGATTGTGACTCCAGTTAGTTTTCCTATCTATTATATGACATTTTCACTATGCTTTTTTTAAGACAACAATTTATGTTTAGAAGTTTTAGTCCAGAAAATCTTATCTTTCATATTTTCTTTCTGGTTTTCATTAAGTTTATTTCTAATAATTGGTAATACTCAGAGTCCTGCATTTCATTCTGCAGTTTTTTTTTGTTTTTCTGCCAAAACCTTCAGCATCATTCTGCTGTCCTTGGTACTCAGTGTTTGCTCTTGTAAACAACTACAGGATTTCCTTACAAACAGACTATTGATAGGACAAAGGGAAATGGATTACAGCTGAAAGAGGGTAGGTTTACAATAGATATTAGTTAGAAATTCTTCCCTGTGAGGGTGGTGAGGCCCTGGCACAGGTTGCCCAGGGAAGCTGGGGATGCCCCATTATGAAGGACCGAGGCAAGGACCATCAGGGAATCTGAATCATTTATCCAATGAAATGAGCTGGTTTTATACACTTTTTCAAGGCACAGTATTTCCTTACATGGTAATTCTCACTATGTGACCTACCCCATGTTGCCACATCAGCAACACACTTTCTAAACCCCTGTTTCTGAAAGTGTTCAAGGCCAGGTTGGATAGGGTTCTGGGCACCCTTCTAGGGGGATGCATCCTTGCCTGTGGAAGAGGGGTTGAAAATACATGATCTTTGAGGTCCCTTTCAAACCCAAATCAGTCTATGAATCTATGAGTACCTCAGCAGAATACTTTTATAAATGCAAATGTGTAGGAATTCCATTTTCTTGATGATCTATGGTTGGTTCTGCACCTAAAAAGCAGAAGCGACCCTGTTAAATATTGCTTTACAAAAAAACATTAGGAAAGACCTGTTATTGTGCTGTGTTATAATTTCATCTCAAGCTTTTCTATTTCTTGTTCTGTCGCTATAGGATATGAAACAACATGAGATCACACACTGCTGCTCTCAAGGTGAAGAAAAGAGAAGTTTATTTTCTGACTCTAACATTTATAGTTTTCCAAAAGTGACAGTGGAATGGAGGGTGAAGTGCCACCTCTCCAATGACACTGGACAAACCAACAGTCCATCAATTTTCTCTTCTTCTATAAAAGAAAGCAAAACAATAAGTTATTTACAGAAAGTGTGTGAGAAAGTTTGTTACAAGAATGTAAACTTCAGAAGGCTTAGAAAATCTTAAAAAGTCAGAGCAACATTCTTCCGAATGTTCTAGATTGGAATATGAATATTCAGCTCTCTTCACTCTGGTGCCAAAAGTGTTCTGGTAGCTGCAATCCCAGAACACACTAAATTCCTTACTGAATGAGTCTGTATCAAAATAATAGGCATCTCTTCAAAGATTATGCACCAGCGTCAGCCTCGGTTACAAAAAACTGTAACCTTTGTGTAATGGTACACAAAGTACCTCCCCACATTAACAAATTTTTACATAGTCAAAACATGGATTTTTTCATCTGCAAACCTTATAGTTTTCTTTTTAGTCTATAAATAAAGTTATAGTTATAATAACTTTATAGTCTTATTTTTTCTCCCCATGTCCAAAGGACAAGATTTCTTTTGGCAATTCCTTCTGTTTTCTTTGTATTTTAGGAGTCACACAAAGAAAGGCAAAGCTCTGTAAGGACTGTCTCCTTTTGGATACATTTATTTACACATATATATGTAAATGGCCAGGACAATACTTTTCTTTGTTCCTTTTTTCCCCTCCCTTAAGTAGATCAAACTGCAGCAAAAATCTGCATGAACAGCCTTCCAGAAAAAAATAAGAGCAGATGAAGAGCTAACTTCAGAGCTGTGGAAGCTGGATCTTTGAAGATGATTATTTTATATTTATATATTATATTATATTATATTATATTATATTATATTATATTATATTATATTATATTATATTATATTATATTAAATATAATATATATATTTATATAGATGTTTATATTTATATTCATTTTACTTGCCTCTAACCAACTGAAAACAGTACTTAGTACAAGACTGAAGGTCTCTGTGGTCACTGCAGACAAACTGGTCCTCCCAGGAGGCAATGTGAGCTATTCTGCTCTATGAAGGATGAATTTTTCTGTCTGCCTTTTGCTTGTAGTGGAGTTGTACATTTTTGTCTCTCCAGCACTGTTGGACTTGGCTGCTTTTCACACCCTTTGACGCATCTCAGCTCACAGCATTTTGAGAATGGTGGGTTTTCTCTTCACCCCCGCTGGAGCACTCTGGTTTTTCCCCACTGATCACAAAGAACACTCTTAGAGTATAGAAGAGCCTAAGTCACACATCAGATGCCAAGGCAACTGAGAATTTAGGAGAAATAAATCCTACTCTTTGAAGCAATACTGATAAACCCAACCCAAGACTATCCATCCAATTAGCAGTGCACATGCCTGAGTAAGAAGCCAGGATAATGTGCAGAGGGAAGAAAACATTTGGGGAGAATGAAGAACAAAGGTTGCTTCAGTCCCTCTCTAAAAGGTTATGTTGGTGTCTGTCACTGGGGCAGATGGAGTGACCTACCTTTTGCTGGTTTTATAGCCATGGAGTTAACGGAAAAGAGGTTTTAATTTTTTTTATTTTTCTTTTCTTTTTCTTTTTTTTTCCAGTAAACCTCAAACACAAATTTTGAAGGAGAAGGTGCCAAATATACAGTGGTCAGTTCCAGTGATGGGGGCCTTCAGTTCAGGTCTTCCCACCCCTGCAGTGTTGCTGGGGACTCTCCATCCCTTCCCAAGGCTGCTTCATTTCATCCAAACCCTTATGTGATAAATGCAGGCAGAGGGAGCAAAAAGAGGTCCAAGAGGAATGCTTTAACAGCCATGGCTAGAAAGGATTTTCTGCTCCCATACTCTTTCTCTCTGGTCCCATTCAGTTCAAAATGCTGCAGACAATGAACTGATGGTTTATTTCCTGAAACAAATGAGCACTTCAGGGAGCATCTAGTGTTCTGATCAAAAGAAAAGCATTAAGAACTTGCTAGCAGTAAGAGGAAAATCTACTATTCCTTAGAAAATGTGATGGTGTTCACAGGGGTCCAAGGATGAGGGAAGAGATGAGGATCTGACTCTATGTTTCAAAAGGCTTGATTTATTATTTTATCATATATATTACATTAAAACTATACTAAAAGAATAGAAGAAAGGATTTCCTCAGAAGGCTAGCTAAGAATAGAATAGGAAGCAATGATAACAAAGGTTTGTGCCTCGGGCTCTCTATCTGAGCCGGCTCACTGTGATTGGCCATTAATTAGAAACAACCAACATGGACCAATCAAAGATCCACCTGTTGCATTCCACAGCAGCAGATAATCAATGTTTACATTTTGTTCCTGAGGCCTCTCAGCTTCTCAGGAGGAAAAATCCTAAGGAAAGGATTTTCCATAAAAGATGTCTGCGACAAGAAAAAGAATGTTTTGCAGCCCTAATCTGTTACTAAAAATTCCCATTAAACCCTAGCAATACGATCAATCTGTGCTGAAAATTCAGTCTTATATGCATGAATTGGGAGTGATCTTATTAGTGTTTTACTACATCAGGTTTGATAAACTCCCACATCTATTTCAGTTAAGCTTGTTTTGATCCACTTAGAACATCATTTTGACTTTCAGCATTTTTTGGGGGGCAATTTCATTTGTCTCAGACTGAAGTTATGAAGAAAGTGTAACTTAGCAACTGGGGGATGCATGCACTCTCCCACAGGTGCATGCAAACACAGACACCCAGATATTTGTGTAGCAGAGGTGTCTGTGTGATGCTTTGGAATGGACCCCTCTTGGTTCCTCAGTTATGGTGTATTTGGGTCAGACTTTGGTGTCTGAACTGCAGCATTACTATGGGAAGAACAATTCAATGGGCAACAATGGGCAACAGTTCAACTGCAGTCAAAGTTCCATTTGCAAGTCAGAAAGCGTTGTACAAGGGGAATGCTTTGTATCCAAAAGAAGACCAAGGGTGCTGAAGAAGGAGACAGGTGTGAGGTCTAGACCCTGGATAAATATCAACTGCAATAGCTCACTGTTATGGAGGAGGCTTCTTTGTTCTTCTCTGCAAAAAATATAGTCAGAGGGATGTAGCATCTCTGCTGTGAGGATAAACCAAATCAGATTGTTCAGCACAAGAGAAAGCTCTTGAGAAACCTGATTGTGGCATTTCAGTATTTACAATAAGCTTGTAAGAAAGCTTATTGTAAAGTTGGGACAGACTTTGAAGACTTTGTCCAGAATGAGGAGAACTGTTGCTTTCAAGAAGGTTTGATTAGTTCTATTAATAATTAAGGGCATTACCTATGGACACTATTTAGTTGAATAGTCACAGGAAATTTTTATTTTTCAAAACAATGTGATTTACATCATAATACATTTTAGTAGGGCCTATAGCAACAGGGCAAGGAGTAATGGTTTTAAATTAAAACAGGTTCTGTTTAGATTAGATATAAGGAAGAAAATTTTTACACTAAGAGTGGTAAAACAAGTTTCCAGAGAGGTGGAAGAACCCCATCCCTGGAAACATCCAAGGCCTGAAGGACGGGGCTCTTTGCAATCTGATATAATTAAAGATGTCCCTGTTCATTGTAGAGGACTAGATGATCTTTAAAGTTGGACTAGATGATCTTTAAAGTTCCCTTCCAAATGAAACCCCAAATTCTAGGATTTTTTCAGGTCTTTTAGGCAATGCCCATAAGTGGAGGGGAATAGGGAGGGAAGGACTGTGAGAAACCCCCCTTTCTCCAGTGTATCTGCCAGTGGTTTTTGGTCTGCCTTCCACCTGTGGAAACATAAATAGCTCCTGGAGGTGTGGAATAGAAACAGGATCTTATCCCACCTGAAGGTTTACATCTTCCTCTCATATGAGGCAAATACTCCCCATTTCCCATTGGCAATGCATGGATCAGGACTGTGCCTTCTGTGGCTGACAGTACCAGGAGAAAAAAAATTGTACAGGCAAGACACTACTCATGGTGAATGTGAAACATGTTGTTTTCAGTACTGACGTGGGAAGTAGGCATTGCTGCACTTCTTCTCTGAAATGCATGAAGTCATTGAACAATCACAAAAGGAACAGTAAGAAAGGTGATAAGAAGAAGCTCTGCTGAAGTATTTTTCCTCTGTAAAGATGTCATAGACTAGTTCCTTTTATTTATAGCTATAGTAGTATATACTGAACTCAATTTTTCAGAGGGTATTTTGCTATAAGCCTACTGTCTGTCTTTACCATTGTTATTTGCACCCCATAATCAGATGAAGTTGTTAACAGAAGGCTATAAATTCAAGTCATTAAACAGACTATCTGTCTTTCAACTGAAAATAATTCAGAACGATAAATTGAAAACATTAAAACCTCTTCCAAACTGAGAGGTAGACCACTTGTCCAGAGATCTGAAGACTCTGAGTCGCCTACTAAAGGCAACTGGCCCCGTCCACCCACTTGTTCACTGTGAATTAACAACTGATCACATTTATGGTTTCAACTGCAGCAAAAGAAGACTGGTGGAAATGGAATACCCGACCCAATATGTAAAACCTCCAAAGTTTCTTAGTGACTCAGGAGGTGACTCCCTGTGGTCAATCCCAGCACTCCTGTGGGAAGAGACAGGATAGAATTGAGTTACAGCTATGGGACTCACCTGCAGAAGCCCATGGCAGCACAGAGAAGCACATGGCAGCCTGACCGCATAAGGCAATACTGTGTCTTCAAGAAGAGTATAAAACCAACTTTTTTTTTGAACAAAGGATTCAGACTCCCTGCCGGTCTGAGTCTGTGCCTCAGTCATTACACATTTCCATGGGTGCAAGTATCCTGTCTGTGCAATAAGGTTGAATTAATAGAGTTGTCCTATTCCTAAATGCAGTAGATATTACAGTCTTGCAAGCTGTCTCCTCAACAGAGGGAAATTTGTTTATTACAAACTTGTAAAACAGGAAAGAGAAACCTCCCTTTTCAGGGAGATGCTAAATTCTTTGGAAGTTGTTTATTCACCATGATAACTGTTGATGGATGAAAAGTCTAAAGCAGAGTGTAAAATATCTTGCTTTTCCAATACTCTAATTCCACTTGGAAAAGCTCCTAGTGGCAGACTGAGCACGGTCAGTAATGCTGCAAGGATTGCTCATGGATTCAGCAGGGAACAGGACACCTCTGGCACAGTATCCAGCAGTGCCACCATGGAACACTCTGCAAATGTATGCTTGCATGGGCCTGAAGTGTTGAAATATCCTGTGTGATGGTGTTCACAGGGGTTCTTGGATGAGGGAAGAGACAAGAATGTTGACTTTATGTTTCAGAAGGCTTGATTTATTATTTTATGATATATATTACATTAAAACTATACTAAAAGAATAGAAGAAAAGGTTTCATCAGAAGGCTAGCTAAGCTAAGAATAGAAAGGAATGATAACAAAGGCTTGTCGCTCGGACAGAGAGCCCAAGCCAGCTGGGCTGTGATTGGCCATTAATTACAAACAACTCTATGAGACCAATCACAGATTCCCCTGTTGCATTCCACAGCAGCAGGTAATCAATGTTTACATTTTGTTCCTGAGGCCTCTCAGCTTCTCAGGAGGAAAAATCTTAAAGAAAGGATTTTTTCAAAAAAGATGTCTGCGACAATCCTGATGTTCAGAGCTCTGTGAAACATGCATTAAGCCTCCCTTTCTTCTTGAAATATTGCTTTGTATATATGAAAATATAATGCAAACTTTTGTGAAACATTTAATCCCAGAAAAAAACCCCAAACCTTTAAAATCAAAACACTGGGATACATTATTACTACTTACTCATCATTTCCATTGATAAAAATACTAGTAATAGTGATTATCATCACCCTCCTGTATATTTTCTTTCCGGTGCTATGGCAATTTCTGCACCATATGTGTGCTATTCAGACAGTTCCTCTTAAAATACTGACTCAGATTTACTGATAAATGTGCAATTTGCAAATGCAGTCCTCAGCTGAGTGGTGCATTCCTAGTTAGCAAACCACCTCTGCCTCCTATAAACAGGTATGTGCTTAAGTGCTTTTTCAGGTGTGACTTAGACACATGATACTGGACAGAACAAGGGTCTAGAAGAAGGCAAAAATTTCAGCTTGCTGTGCAGAGCCATCATTTATCTCCTGCAGGCAACCTCTGTTCTGAGGGCCAAATTTTTGTTTATTATAAGTGAAAACGAGGTTAATCAAAAGAACAACATTATACTGCTGTTACAGTTAAACTTTGCAAAATTGGCTTCTGAGTTATAAAAAAAAAATGATCAGGAAAAAGGGAGGGAAGAAAGAAATGTAAAACTCTGCAAAGATAAGTTATGTGGCTGCTATGAATGAAGAATTCTCTTGCTGGAATGTCAATAAATAAAACTCGGGAAAAATAGAGAAAATCAATGGAACAAGTTCTAAAAGCCAACTGGTCTCTGTGAAGGAGGAATTAGCACATAAATGCAACTAACTCCCTCCACTTTTCATTTTCGGGAAAGGTGAAATTTTAAGCCATTACTCATCTCATTAGTCATTTTATAATCCTAATTGGTATTGCTAGGCCAGATGCCTGCATTCCAACATTTCACCTATCCCACTGAACAGGAAGTGCAATTAATCAGCTCTTCTAGGGCTGGCTGTCCCTCTGTGAAATATCATCAAAAAATCTGAGCACATTTTGTGAGGAGAGGAAGAATGTAATCCTGGAAGACTTCTCTCAAAGTTAGTGCGTTTTATAAATGAGCCTTAGGAACTGGACATTTTCCTAGTGATGTTTGTGAAGTACTTAACCATCTCAAATGGTAGAGGAATTAATCTCAGGATTAAAATTGCCCTGGTTTCTTCCCTTTATTTATACCACTTCTTGTTGTTTTGTATGTTGCTTCATTTCTTTGTAGGACTTTTATATTTGCATACAAGAATCAAATGAGAAGAATTGGGTTGGAAGGGACCTCAACAGATTATTTGGGATGGATGGACTGGTTGGGCTCCAGTCCATCCTGGAGTCTGGCTTACCAGCTGATACTAAGTGTGTGAGTAGGACAGAGGGAACTGGGGATATTGGACAGAAGAAGGATTATTACCACTAAAGGTCTCTGAACCTTTAGGCAGTGTTTATGGTTTCTCAAAAAGAAAGCAAACTTCTCTCATGCCATGGCATGACAGCACACAAGGTGCCAGCAAATAAAAGCACTAAAATGGCAGAAAGAGCAACCAAAGCTCCTATTAGACTGAGAATAAGAGTAAAATAAAAAAAATTTACTTTTAGAATTTGACATGTATAAATGACATAAGTCCTTTCTCCCAAGTAACAACAAATAGGACAAGATGAAACGTCTTCAAGTTGCACTGGGGCCGGTTTAGATTGGATATTAGGAAAAAAGGTCTTCAAGGAAAGGGTTACCAAGCACTGGAATAGACTGCCCAGGAAAGTCCTTAAGTCACCATCCTCAGAGATATTTAAAGATGAGTAGATGTGGTGCTTAAGGACAAGGTTTTTTAATGGCAGTACTCGGTTAGCAGTTGGACTCATAGTTTTAGAGGACTTTTTCAACCAAAGTGATTCTGTGATTGTATTAAATAGGTGCCACTGCTGAAGGAATGCTTAAGACAAAAATATTGGGGTTTAAAACAGAAAGAGACCACAGTTTTAAATAGGCCTGTCAGTACAGCCCACTCACACCAACTATAAAGCAGATTTTCACATCTCTTGAATTTTCAGTTGTCTAAAACCTTTTGATTTTTTTTTTAAACACAGACACTTGTAAATTTATAAATATAAAAGGTGAATGGTTTTTATGGAAAATTTTTGGACAGGAACAATTACTTATACCTCCAGGCACCACTGTAATACCAAACCCAGCTCCAGGTTTAGGGAAATGTAAAACTGACTTCTGGCTGTAGTCAGCAAGAACAAGAACAAGAACAAGTATGTGTTTTGTCACCAGCTGCTGAAATTTATGGCATTGAAATCAAGAGCCACTAAGAGCTGACTCAGCGGATTGCACTTGTGACATGGACAGAAGAATGCCTGAGTTATGTTTGCAGGGCAGAGTATGTCATCTAAATTAATACAGAAAAATTGCCTCATAAGTCACCCCTGCAGTTGCTCTGCATTGCACTCTTTGAGGATCAGAATTCAACATTGCACTAATTTTGCAGATGTAGCACTGATTCATCTGGTTTGGATCTTTATATCTTTCCACACAGAGCGAGTTTTAATGACACTCAGGTTATTCAGAGAACCACACTAGCTAGACCATTAAACCCAGCATTAAATCCAAACTAACTCTCCAAGGAGCCTAATTCATTTCATATGAGGCAGTACAGTGTTGCTGATGACTCCAGTGAAATATTTAAAGTATAGTGTATTCCACCAAAAGAGAAACAAATGAGAGAAATACCTAAGAGCAGGCAACATTGCTCAATTACTATTGGGGTTTTCTTTTGCTTGTAGGGACACCAAAGAAATTTCATTTTTAACTGCATGGTCACCCTGGGTGTTGTGTTGTGTAGACCTGCATTTCATACTTACTGTGAACTCTCTGGAGATGTCAATGTTGGAGAGCAGAGTGAGCAGAAAACAGAGATTTCTTTTTGCAGTTTTGAGGAATTCAGAAGCCCTGGGGCTTTGGAGATTTTTGTTTTGTTTTGTTTTATTTCTGGGGGGAATGGCGGGGGGCGGGGGAGAAGTATGAGTGATAAACCTGAGGAAAAAAAAAACCCAAAAACCTAGGGAAAAGTAGGAGGAAAAAACCTCTTTGAGAAACTTGTATAGGCTCTTACATGTGGCAGCCAGCAAGTGGAACCTGCTCCTGGGCTGTGAATCAGAGAATAATTGCTGGGCTTTCATCAGCAATGACATTTTCAGAACAGACCCTAGGCTCCTGAGGGTTGCTTCATCTGACAAGAAACCAGTTGTATTTCTTCAGGCCCCTCTCGCCAAAATCAAGATTTTGCTTTTTTTAAAAAAAGTTAATTAATAAAAATTAATAAAACCCAATATTTGATATTTGGAAAATCCCATACATTTCAATGAAAACATATTTTTCTGGGATTTTCCTGGCTTGATTTGTTTGGGATATTCTCTCAGAAAAGTGTTGGGATTTATTAAGACACTTCTCTGGTCTGGCTCTGCTCCAGCAAAGCATGACCTCATTCCAGCCTGCTGTTAATGACAGTGCTGGAGTGACACACACCAGTCTACTCATTATTGTGCAGAGGGAAGAAACTGCACAAAACAGTCTATTTAACAACAGAGAAAATAGGATCACCTGACAGGCTTTGGAAGCAGACTAACTATAGCCAGGCACTGGCAAGGGTTAGAAGAGTAATGTCATCACATGCTTGTGCTTTTATTGAACACAAAATTCATTTGAGAAGGAAAAGTGGAGAATGCTTCTCTCCTAAGTGGCATCTCTTGTAAGGAAATAGCTGATTTCTCCAGAAGGTTGCTTGAGGAGGAATTGATATTTCCTTGATATTTTGCTCCCTCAGGCGTTTGATTATTTTTGGGGTTTTGTTTTGTTTTGTTTGTTTTACAATAGAAACTCTTCCTGTTATAAATTATAACCTTTCTTTTCCAAACAGATGTTTCATTGCAGGTGCTCAAAGTTTGAGCATTGTGACAATGCTTCAAAAAACTAAGAATGTTGCAGACATCTTTTATGGAAAATCCTTTCCTTAGGATTTTTCTTCCTGAGAAGCTGAGAGGCCTCAGAAACAAAATTTAAATATTGATTATCTGCTGCTGTGGAATGCAACAGGTGGATCTATAATTGGTCTCATGTGGTTGTTTGTAATTAATGGCCAATCACAGTCAGCTGTTCTGGACAGAGAGCTGAGCCACAAACCTTTGTTATCATTGCTTCCTATTCTATTCTTAGCTAGCCTTCTAAGGAAATCCTTTCTTCTATTCTTTTAGTATAGTTTTAATGTAATATATATCATAAAATAATAAATCAAGCCTTCTGAAACATGGAGTCAGATCCTTATCTCTTCCCTCAACCTGAGACCCCTGTGAACATCCTCACACTAAGAATATTCTCTGTAGCTCCCAGCATTTCTGTTTTGAAATTCATTGCCTGCACTCTTTGTATGCTGAGTGCAGCACCACCAGAACAGAGCTGATATGCTGTTGACACACTTGAGCAAAAGGAAATCATACGACCCAGGATGCTCAGTAAAGCCCTGGAAACAACTGAAATGCAGCAGAGAAAGCAAAAAGCTGCAGCTCTCTTTTAGGAAGGGCTTGGTTTTGAGCCTTCTTTTCTCAAAGGACTGAGCTGCCAGAAGACCATGAAAAACACTGTTATGGGACAGAGAAAAGTCATCTTTACAGCATCTCCAAAAAACTGATCTAATTCCTGTGTGCTGTTTTGTGGGCTAGTCTCATAACAATAGTTTGAAGATGGTATTTAAATGCTTTAGGAAGTGCAAAGAAGGGTGAGGAGTGAGTGTACTGCAGGGAATTAAATGAACGAGTTATGTATGAGGTGATGTTTGGATAGTGCATTATCTCCGGGCCTAGCAGGAAGGTGACAGAAGGCGTTCTAATTGCAGGATATTGTCCCTAAGGATGTTCATACAATAATGAATGACAGAATGTGTTCACACTTGAAGGGAATGGATAAATAATCCATAGACCTTGTTTGAAAGGAAGAAATGATAAGTTCAGACTACCCATAATGTCCCTAGTATTTCTCCCAGCTGTCTTTTGGCATGAAAGCAGGCTAAAAACATAACTAATTTTACCAGGTTATATGTATCTGTGTAGATGGACATGGATATAGGGGTATTTCAAGAAAAGATGTATTAGATTATTAGAGATGAAAACCATTGGTTAACCCATTGAAAATAATGCACAAACATAGGTATTCCTGCCTACTTTTTACCAGCATTTTTTTTACTTCTATTGTGCATGACTTCCCTTGTTTCCTTTTGTTAATTTTCTTAGGCAGGGGAAGGGGCAGAGGAACTTGCCCTTTCCATATGACACAAAGTTCATGACCTGATGCTACCAAATCCCTTTTTCTGTTGTAGTGGCTCGGAAATGCTGCAGGACTGGCAGAGAGAGGTGGCCCTTTCTGCCTCCAGGGAGAGGAACTGTGCACCACAAGCACAGTGCCCAGAGGAGGCTACCCATTGCCTGGAGGAGGAAAGGTTTTTTTGTGTATCCTTTTTTGTTTATTCTGCCCAAGAGGAAGAAAAAAACCCCAAACTGTGACAAGCATGCTGCATGGAGAAGAACAATGGAGTCAGAGCACTCTGTGAGAGTGAGGTCACACTATTGCAAACTACACGTTGTTTTCCAAAGTGTTGACAAATTGCTATGTAATTATGTCCAGCTGCAACAATGACAGATATACCTACAGAGGAGATAACAACGATTGCTGCAGGCAAAGCAGTAATGCAGTTGAGATTTTTGCACTGTGAGGTTATCCTGACTTTGTACCCATCAACGTACCACCCCCCCCCCCCCGCCCCCCCGCGGAGTCCAGATAAGCCCAGCTGACCCATCAGTAGTGTGCTCAGGCAGACCAAGTCCTTCAGCCAGAGGCACATAAGGGGCTGATTGCACTTGGCATGGCATTTACCTTCAGCTGCTTTCCAACTTAACTTTTTAGGGATCAACCAGATGAAGCTGCTAACTGCAGCTGTGAGGCCTATCCCTCCATGAAGAACAGCAAAGCTCCTTGGCAGGCTCCAGCTGCCTGAGCTGGGCTTGCTCAGCTCCTCTGCTGGCCCAAACCTCTTGCTGCTTGCACTTCAGCCATGCTTTTCTTTGAGGATCTCAAAACACTCCCCTGGTGCTGGTAAGTGTCCTAGTTCAGGCTGGTGTTATAGATGGATAATGAGATGATTTGCTCTTGCAATTAAGGGATAATTATTGTGTGAATATTAATAAAAGCTTTAGTGATGTATAGTTATGTTATTGTAGCTTAGATGTCCTCTGTTCTCCCCATGGTTCCCTTTCTCCCCTGTATTGTGACCATCAGACAGCCTGGGTTGTCTAGAACAGGTTAAAAAGAAACGTGTCCTTACCTGGGGCAGTTGGGAATGGAAAAGCTTAGGGGGTGAGGCATGGCAACTCCTGAGCTCCAATCCAGTTACAAAGCAGTCTCCATTGATAAATGGCAAAGAGCTGACTGACAGACTTTGGGAGGGGCCATGGCTGGCTGATGCAACCCCCAGGGTTATAAAAGACTGAGCATCCATCCTGAAGATGAACTGGTCATGTGGCATCCACAAGGGCAGTTCCCAGCACTGAGAATTTTTCATTATGTAGTCCTTTGTTGTATTTTTGTCAAGGTTTAATAGACCTTTTTAAATTTTCAATGTGAGCAGTTGTTACTCACACTGGGACAGAGTTCATGTTCATCTTAACAGCTGGTACAGTGCTGTGGCTTGGATTTAGTATGAGAATAGCATGGATAACACACTGATGTTTTGGCTGTTGTTCAGTAGGGCTTACCCTAAATAAAGCACTTTTCAGTGCTCTAGCTCCAGGCTCTGCAGTGAGAAGGTGCATGAGCATCTGGGAGGGACCATGGCTGGGACAGCTGAACTGAACTGGCCAAAAGGCTATTCCATATCTTAGAATGTCGTGGTCAGTATAAACTGGAGAGGGTTACCCAAAAAAAGGGCAATCACTGTTTGGGAATGAGCTGCCTATTGGTCAGTGGTAAGCAATTTTATCATGTGCAACTTGTCTGTCATGGATTTTATTTCTTTCTCTTTTTTTTCCCCCTCGTCACTATAATGGTTTTTGTTATTTTTATTTTATTTATTTAATGTTTTTTCTATTATTAAACTCTTACCTTAATCCACGAGGGCTTTTTCTCTTTTTCTGATTCCCCTCCCCATCTCACAGTGGGGAAGGAGTGAGTGAGCATCTGCTCACTAAGTGGTACTTAGTTGCTCGATGGAGTTAAGTCATGACAGTAAGACAGAATCATCAGTCTTCTCTGAAGGCTTGTTGGTATGGGAAAGATAGAATAATAATATAATCAGGGAGCATTGATGTTTTTCCATGAAGTGTTCTCCTAGGATATTTTAGTATGATGTCTGTGGCTCAGTGAGTCAGTTCATGAAGACCTTCAGCCTCCCAAAGCAGTAAGAATTCACCAGTCAACAGATCTCCTCAGATTTTGGTCCTGTTGTAGATTACTGTAGACAATAGGGCAATATGTGGGGAAGAAGGACAGCAAAATTTTGCTTTTCTAGTTATTTGGGTATCTCATATGGAGGGTGCATACCCACAAGGCTATATTGTAGGTGTTCTATATGTTGATCCCATTGAGCAAAATGACAGTGGTTGTGCAGAGACGTTTGTGTTAGCAAATTTGTCCCAAAGTTACAAGGTTATTTACTCAGAACTATTCAGGTACTTTGAACCTAGAGCTGAATTTTCTGTGCTTAGCAGGCTATTTTTTTTCTCCTTAAGCAGTTTAATTGGTTCAAGAAGTAGAAATGACCTTGCCAGAACAATTACTTTTTTTCAAATATTGTGAGAAGCACAAAGAAGGTGCTGTTAACTGTTGCACTTTATTGGATAGTGCATCTGAATCCTGGAAGATCAGAGCTCACTGACTGTGAATCACAGAGGATGGCTCTTCCTGTACTTCCTGCCTGTAGAATAACAGCATGCAGAAAGTTTAATTATTATCAGAAAATTAACTTTCCTCCAAAAAGCTTTAAATATTGCTTTGAGATGTATAACAAGAGAAAGTCTATGTCCCCTGTCACTGATGAGAGTGACATTGAGTATTTCTGATCCTCAGAGAGGTCACTGCCTAGTGTTCCTGTGCTGAATGAAGACTCCAGGGCTGGCCAGAGGTCCACTGATATGGCACGAGGGGTGACACAGGTAACATGTATTAGATGAGCTGCTGCCACATTATGTGTCTGGGAAAACTGGAAATCTTCCTGGGTAACTTTTAATACTTTTGGGATTAAATCTGAGCTGATGCACAGATGGATGGAGGTTGGGAGTGTGGTGACTGCTCTGAGTGACAAAAAGGAGGGAGCGACTCACGCTCTGATAACACAATTTACCTGTACAAAACCTGTGCTCTATCCCCTACTGCATGTTCCAGGAGGTGAAAACCATCCCTGTTAAGATGCTGGAGGTGTGTTGTGGCTTGTGAGTCAGCACCTTTCAGGAGTTTGTGGTGGGAGTTGAAAACTTACTGGAGTGTGATGTACTGTGGCCGTGTTCACAGGGGTCTCAGGTTGAGGGAAGAGATGAGGATCTGACTCCATGTTTCAGAAGGCTTGATTTATTATTTTATGATATATATTATGTTAAAACTATACTAAAAGAATAGAAGAAAGGATTTCATCAGAAGGCTAGCTAAGAATAGAATAGGAAAGAATGATAACAAAGGCTTCTGTCTTGGACAGAGAGTCTGAGCCAGCTGACTGTGATTGGCCATTAGTTAGAAACAACCAACATGGGCCAATCACAGATCCACCTGTTGCATTCCACAGCAGCAGATAACCATTGTTTAAATTTTGTTCCTGAGGCCTCTCAGCTTCTCAGGAGGAAAAATTCTAAGGAAAGGATTTTTCATAAAGGATGTCTGCGACAATATACAAGAAAACAGAAGAGCTCCTGACGTGTGTCTGGTGTCTTTGTTCCGCCTGGTGAAAATTTATAACAAACACCTGCTATATATGTCTGCTACCAGTGGGTTGTGACTCCCTCCTGGTGCATTATAGGCTGTCTGTCCTCTGTGCTGGGAAGTTCTTGGGATCTGTGATGGCCATAAAAATTAGCAGAAAGAACCCCTGAAAGGACAGAATCTGTCAAAGCCTCCATCCTACAGACATTTGCATTGCCTATCTGCCCTCTGCCTTCTGCCCTTGATTCCCTCCTTGGGTCCCTGAGCCAGAATGCACAAATCCCCTCACAGATTTTTCTACAAAGACACAGCTGAAACACAGACTAGAGCACATGTTTGAAATCCAGATAACAGGCAGATTGTGCTGGGAGAAAGTCCAATACAATTTAAAGAAAGTCACACTGGTGTAAGTTTCCATCACTCAAAGTTACATGATACAAAAAAAAAAGAATACAGAGTACTTAGTTTTAATTTAGTAGAAGTAATTTTGATTTGAGAAAGGTTGCATGCTGTCTACTGAAAAAAAATAATTTATAGACTTTAATTGTAAAAGAGTGAAGGCTTTTGCTTCAAAGAGCCCATCAGCATTCTGTCTTTCCTGTTTTATCAGTAAGTGAAGTTAAGAGCAAATAACAGATGGGCATGTCCCTTAGTGCCAGCAGTGAATGTTCATGAAATATAGCACAATCTACTTCTGATGTGTTATGTGTTTTAACAGTAGTAGTAGGTGTGCGGCAAGAAGAATAATTAGCTCAGATCAAAGATCCCTTTTTTCCTGCTGAGAAGATGGCAGCGGCTGGCACTTGGGAGATGACTGTATTATTTGGGTGTGATGATTGAAGCAGAGAAAAACTGCTTCAGAAGACACATGGAACAAATTTTAGGGGGTGATAGGAGCATGAGAAAGATTTTTATGTCTGGATTCAGATCCCCCCAAAAGAAAAAAAAAATCCAGTTTAACTCATTGCCTCATCAGGATGCAAATTAACCTTTTCTAGCCATAGAAAAAAAACTAAGATTAGTTGTTGCAGACATCTTTTATGAAAAATCCTTTCCTTAGGATTTTTCCTCCTGAGAAGCTGAGAGGCCTCAGGAACAAAATGTAAATAATGATTATCTGCTGCTGTGGAATGCAACAGGTGGATCTGTGATTGGCCCATGTTGGTTGTTTCTAACTAATGGCCAATCACAGTCAGCTGGCTCAGACTCTCTGTCCAAAACAGAAACTTTTGTTATCATTCTTTCCTATTCTATTCTTAGCTAGCTTTCTGAGGAAATCCTTTCTTCTATTCTTTTCATATAGTATAATATAAAATATATATTATAAATTAATAAATCAAGCCTTCTGAAACATGGAGTCAGATCCTCATCTCTTCCCTCAACCTGACACCCCTGTGAACACTGTCACAATTAGTGGATTAGTGCTTCAATGCAGGGAGATGATGCACAGGAAGAGCCAGTTTGCTTTGCTCAGATGGCTGGGTTGTTTTTTTTAACTACAGACTCAAAGATGTACATTTCACCTAAATCAAAATGGATTGCTACTCTGGAGAATTTCTACTCTGTCTCAGAGCACTGGGTGTAGCATGGCTATGTTGGATCCACAGCCTCCCTGGGCACACACCGCCCAGCCCAGTCATCAGTGGACTCGGCTAACACAGCCAGAGCCCTTTTGCTACCTGTGTTGCCTTGAATAGCACCACCTGGATTTGGAAATATCTCTTAAAAGCCCAAGACTGGGGCTGATAAAAACCAGCATGCTGAGTAAGAAGCTGTTTAGCCTGCCCAGCAGAAAGCAAGAGAAATGTTTAGATACCTTACTCAGAAATGAGAGGGAAATGTCTCTGTGTGTGTTCAGGATGCACAGCTGTGAAAGCTGGCCAACCCCTCCCTGCTCTGAAAAAGCATACAAGCAGAAAAATCCTATGAATCAAAGCATCACAGAATGGCAGGGATAGCTTTCAATAGACTGATTGTTCAGAGCTCCATCCAGCCTAGCCTTGAACACTTTTGGGGATGGGGCATCCACAACTTCTCTGGGCAACCTCTTCCAATGCCTAATCATCCTCACAGTAAATAATTTCTACCTAATATCCGATATAAATCTGCCCTCTTTCAGTTTGAAGCCCTTCCTCCTTTTCCTATCACTACCTGCCCTGGTAAAATGTCCCTCTCCAGACTTTTGTAGGTCACTTTAGGTACTGGAAGGTAATTTAAGGTCCCCCTGGTGTGCTTTTATCTCTAGGGAGAACACCCCCAGCTCTCCCTGCCTCTCTTCACAAGAGAGATATTCCAGGTCTATGATCACAATCCTGGGTCTCCTCTGGACTCACTTGGAGAGGTTATCAGTGTCAGGCTAAGCTTTCAGGGGGCTTGAGGAGATTTTGGTTTCTACCACTACTGAGAAAGAGAGAGAGATATTATCTCTCTGAGCTGGGTTCCTCACTGATTTAACACTGAATCCCTTTTTGCAAGCAGAGCCACTTCAGCAGGAGAAATTCAGCATATCCCTGAGTGGTGAGGGAAACACTGGCTGGTGAACACTGCAGGGGCTTTGTCATGGTTTAAGTGCTGGGGAGGTCTGTGTGTATCCAGCCTGAAGTAGTTCTGCATGTTAAGGCAAGTTATAGTCAAGTATTTTCAGCATCTAAATTTCAGATGAATGCACTTTCGTGCAAGATGAAGAACTAAGTCTTATCGGAAAACTCTATTTCTTACTTTGCCAATTACAAAATGGAAAACTGTTTTATTTATGCTCACTATCAGTTAGTTTATGCTTAGCCATTTAACTGTTACTCTAGCTCTATTTGATGGACAATTCCAGAGGGCCAGATTTTCAAACAGTGTAAATTACCCAATTCCACTGACATCAGCTGATTCTCATAAGCAGGAACTGGGGGCTCTTAATGTGTCCATATTCCCACTCCTGGGTGGGTTTAACAGAAAAGCACTGTGATCTGTTTGCAAACAAATGGAAACATGTAAATTGAAGTGATGCTTCAGCTGTGGTGGTTCAGACTTTTGGAATGTGAAATGTTCCAGAGCCATGGGACTTATTTTTGCATGGTATTCAAGTTACCTTAAAGCTCACAAATATAAGTGCTTGTTCCACCATTCTAAGCTTCTCAAACATTTCAGGTGACTGCACTGACGGTAGGTTGAATGTGAATTGAATTTCACTTGGTTTAAAATTCTGTATCTAGAAAAATAAAAAAAAAGTTTGGATAGAGGTGATGTGACTTCAGAATAAACTCAAGTTCAGATAGAGTTTCGCTTGGGTCAGACCTTTTATGTGCTTGTGAACAATAAAATTCCAGGATATCACATTCAGATTAGAGGAATGTTTTACATAATCCTCTGAGAATCCAAACCAAAACTCCATTAAACCAAAAGCTTTTTAATTCTCCTGGAATGGAAGATGAAGAATATTGTATCATGCACCCATATAATTGCAAACAAGATGATCTATTAGTAAAATCAGATTCTGGCATGTTTTGACATATAATGCTATAAAGAAACCATTGAGCAAGTAAGGAAATAAAATCCCAAATCCAAAGCAAGAATCATTATCAGAATACCTAAATATAAGTTGCATATGTTACTCCAGACTGAAAATATGTCCTAGAAAACAAACAGGAGATGCTTTAGTGGCAGGAACCAAATACAGAAACAACAAGAAAATAATAACAAGAAAAAGAAGACAACAGCATAAAAGAGACAAAAATATTTAGAAGTATGATAAGTAAATATATACAAAGTTTCTTTGGCCTTCATTTTGCAGTGGTTTTACACTTACATTGTTGAATGGCTGTAAAATTCCTGTACTCATATAGAACTCGGTTCTTTGGAATATTCATCACCATGTCAGGGGGAAATCCTTCAAGATTTATTCTAGTAGCTATTTGGGTTACCTAAAATTTTTTTGTTTGTTGAAAGGAATATTAACTTCTCATTCATGTGTGCCAAAGAGTAACAACGATTAAAAGCCACCAGTTTTCCTGAAGAAGAAATAAAATCAGACTTTCTTGCTTACTGGTACTACATAGATGAATATTACAGCCATAGCTATGAGAGTTTTTTTATCTATTACATATAAAAGGCCAACTGAGGAAAAACTGATGGGAAAGCACTCTGTAGGCATTATGGGGTTCTGGTAGTAAAAAGATAAAAACATGAGTAGTTTATGATGTCTTCAGACTCCAAGGACACTTGTACACCTATATCATGTTTTTCTAGTTTGAACACTTTCATTATCCTATACCACCATGAGGAGCAACATAATTTTCCTACGTTTATGGCTTGTAGCAGCCACATATACACAGGCTACCGACTAAGAAGGTCCCCACCAGTGTAGTATTTTGTGTATTTTGTCTATAAAAATGTCTTCTCCTTGTGTGCTAAATCCTAGTACTGGGAGGGACCAGGAAGCCTGAAGATATTTCTTCTAGAACAGAAATCCTCCTGAAGTTTAACAGAACTTCAGGAAAAAAAGGAAAAAGACATGCTGGTTTTATTTATTTACATTGAAAACACCCAATTAGAAAAAAACCCCAAAACTCCACAACAACAAACAAGCAAAAATTCCCCAACAAAAAAACCCAAAAAACCCAAACCAACCCAGAAGAAAAAGGGGAAAAAAGAAAGAAAAAAGGAAAACAACCCAATTAAAAATATCAATAAAGTAATTTTCTGCTTTTTTCATTTGCAATTGTAGTGATAATAATTCAGTGGGAGACTCAATAATAAGAAGTACTGAGTTTTTTTACCAGATATGGGCTGTTTCTCATAGCCCAGAAACAGTGCATGGATCATCCTTTGCTCCCTGTGCATGACAGACTCCTGACTGCTTTTAAAGAGTCCTGATCTTTTTTTTTGCTCAAATAAAATATTTTCCATCAAGTCTTCCTGCTTCGTTTGGGACCCCCCTGAAAAGCATCACACACTGTGAGACTTGGTAACTTGTAATTTCTAACTTACTTTTTTGTAAAAATCAAAACCAATAATGCAACAGGCAACACTAGTAGTCAATATTTTATAAGCCAGTGTTCTTTTGGTAATGTGCTATTTTTTTTAGGAAAACACTCGACTGTTTGCCACAGGAGAAGGGGTAATAGGCTTAAAGGCTACTTTTTAGCCTTTTCAGCGTGGTTCCAGTCGAATTGCAGGCGCATTAGAGAGCTGGGAGGATACTGGATTTGCCTCAGCTGCTTTGTGCTGCCTCCCTGCTTTGGCTCTCCCAGCGATCCCCACTAGATGGTAGTGTCAGCCCAGCTCCGAATTCCAGCTCCTCCAGCCATGGGCTTTGCCCTTTTTTTTTTTTAATTATTTTATTTATTTATTTTATTTTTTCTTTTTTGGTTTGTTTTGTGGAAGGAATCTCTGTTCTTGCCGTTCTGAGGTGCTTCGTGCTGCTTCTGGGGTGGTGTCTCAGCAGGAAAGGTGACAGCAGTGTTTATTGGATGGGGTTGGTGCAACCCCCAGTATCAATCCAGGCTGGGGATGAACAGATTGAGGACAGCCCTGCCCAGAAGGACTTAGGAGTGCTGGTGGAAGAGAGGCTGGACACGACCCAGCAATGTGCACTCACAGCCCAGAGAGCCAAATGTGTCCTGGGCTGCACCCAGAGCACCGTGGGCAGCAGGGGAGGGAGGGATTCTGTCCCTCTTCTCTCCTCTGCTCTGCTGAGAGCCCACCTGAATTGCTGCATCCAGCTCTGGGCTCCTAGCACAGGAAGGACATGGAGCTGTTGGAGTGACTCCAGAGGAGGCCACAAAGATGGTTGGAGCACCTCTTGCTGTGAAAAATATTTGCTCAGCCTGAAGAATACTCTTGCTGCCTTTTAATATTTAATGGCAGCTTATAATAAGGGTGCAGGCGCATCGCTGGCCGGAGTCTGTGTACAAATCACAAACGGGACAGGACTGCTGTGGAACTTGCCTTGAACTGTTTTATTTTCCAGCATCAGTCTCATTCCATGGTTTGACAATGGGAAGATGCCAGCAGCTCACATCCCAGGCAGCAGACAAAGAACTTAATGTTACAACTTACTTTAAAAGGTTTCTGACCAATCACACCAAGCAAAAGCACATTGACAGTAGTTCTATCCAACCTCTATAAACACAGGTACCTTTGGGTAAACAATGCTTGCTTATTTCGAATACAATACCTGCTTGTAAGCCTTAAAACACAATGCACAGATCTCCATTATTAAGCTTCAAACTTCCTAATATCTTGCTAGATAAACTTTTCTGTAGCTTAGAGAGTTATTCTAGACAAGCGTTAATACACAGACCATTGTTCTATTTGTCCTTGCTTTTCTACTTTTTAAATAATTTTTCTGCTGACCAATCTCATGGCTGCTGCTTAGCTCTAATCACAGTTCTACTGTCTCTGGGGCCTGCCTTTTGAATCTTTCCCAAAATCCTCTGATTTTGTGGATTCCCACACAGACAGACTTCTTACCAGAGCCCATTGTGATAAACTAAAAGAAATTTGGTTTAGACTGGATATAAGGAAGAAGTTTTTACTGTGATGGTCGTGAATCACTGGAGCAGGTTGCCCAGAGAGGTGGTAGATGTCCCATCCCTGGAAACATTCAAGGTCAGGTTGGATAGATCATTTAGATGCACCTGACCTAATTGAAGATGTCCCCGCTCATGGCACAGGGATTGAACTAGGTGACCTTTAGAACTCCATTCTAAGCCAAACCATTCTATGATTTTCTCCTTAGGACTAGGGATGCACACATGGCAGCTTTGTGCAGATCAGGCTGAAGACTATTGAGAGAAATGAAGGAAATAAGAATCATCTCTCTAACAGTGTTGGTTTTTTACCCTCAGATCTATTATCCCATATCTTTTGCATACTCTAATTTTGCATTGCAATATTTAACATAGATAGCAGCTAAGAGGAGGACCATTAATAATGTCTCAGAATGAGCTATATTTTAGCAGTTGTATTTTTGCAACATAAAGTCCTTACTGGTGTTTAAATTTATCTTTTGTTCAGATGCATCATTTGGGTCAGAAATCCTGGCCCTTGTTCTGCATGTGTTTTATACTTTTATCACTGTAACTATTCAAAATCAGTATTCTTTCAGAAAGTGCAATGGAGCAAGTTAAAATGGAGCCAGGAGTACCAGGTCCTGCTTTTCTTCTTGAGATTCAGAGAATATCTAGACTGATAGAAAAATGGACTCCAGTTTCCCAGGCTAAATGTTACCTGTTTTGCCTTAAAAGACAGTTATCTTTAATTTCTCCTTTCCATTTTCACTGTCCTCCTGACCTTCTTAGGTCATTTAGAGTGGCAGGTAGGGCTAAGTATTTTGGTGATGAAGATTTTGAAGATGTTTGGCAAGTTGAGCAGAAACTTTTAAAGGGAAAGACAGAGGAGTTTTTTTGTCCATGAATAAACAACTAAAGCAAAACATTTACTGAAGATTAGTGAGGAATAAGGAAGGATCCTTGTGTGTGCAGTCAGTATATTGCACAGGACATAGTAAATGAGAAAGAGATCAATATGCATTCTTCCAGTCATGTTTTTTCTAAAGTGTTTTAAATTATGGGATCTTCTTTTATTCAGACATACTCTTTTAAGACAGAAAATTACATAAAGACTAACAGTGGCAGTATGTTAAAACCTCAGATATTTTGCTCATAAGGTAGGTAGTAACTAAATTAAAGCTTTATCTCAGTCATACTAATGAGACGCAATTGCATTGCAGTCTTTAATTACATGATTGCTTGGACCAGACCCACAATGCATATAAACGACTTTAGCTCCCTCAGAGTCAATGCCAGTGTACACTAGCAGAGAATGTAATTCCTTTCCTTGAACAGAGTAATTTTCCAGAGAAGAACCTTCATTTACTTAAATTAAAAAAAATTCTATGTATTTTAATCTGGTCTACTTACTCACAGGAGTACGGGGCTGCATAAGCTTATTAAGGGCAGTACACCAGGAAATGTGTTGTTATTATTTTACATCATTAAAGACTGATAATATACTTAATAAACCTGTATCATCATCCATATGGACAAGGGGCAGAGTCCTGGAACCCATTTTTGGCTGGCAGCTGCCTAAATGTGCAGTTTCCCCACTCCATTAATGTGTAATTTTATAGGGATGCTCTGGAGCCCTCTTCAAGTGTTATTGCAGCATTTCTTTCATATACCTCTCTCATGCCAGGATGCAAATATATTGCTCTTAATGCTTCAACCTATTTTTGTTTTGCAACAGCAGTTAGGGTAAAAAAGCTAAATCTAATATTTCCATCCCTCCCCATACAATTTCCTTGATTATAAATACATAATGGTTTTGGATTCCCTGTGCTGAATTGCTGCAGGATCCCTGTGAGCATTAAACGTTGCTCTTAAATGCTGACCAGTTTTAAAGACCCCAGCAGGCATTAAAAGCCTGCCAATGAAGGCAGTGACTTGGCCACATCTCTGATGCAGTGCTGGGTTTAAGCAGCAGACACTACAGAGATGACTCAGGTACACCCTGCACTTGCTGCCATATGCAGGCTACTCTTGCCTTGATTTTTTATGAAAACTGTTGTGTTTTTAAACTTCCTGGAGTTTAATTAATAAACATGACAACAAAAGTGGGACTTGGCACAAAGCCCTTCCCCATCCAGCACATGGGCATAGTAGGGTAATTGCAGTTATTTACATTTGGCATCCAGCTGACTGAACTAACAGCACAGTATCTTTTTTTTCCCTCTTGGAGTAGAGAGGCTATTAAATTAAACAGGTTAATGTAGCTGCAGCATTTCACCCCCTGCTATCCCTGCAGCCATAGTAAATCTGCCACCTGTTTATTTCCATAAAAATTCAATTACAGCACCACGAGTTTATTCTTCTTATGTGTGTTGTTAACTTGAGGCAGTTTCAGACTCAAAGTGCGTGGCCTGTTCCTTTCCAAAGCTGTTTTTCTGATGCTTCTCTTTAGCTGATAGCTTTTCATTTTGTTAAGTATCCCAGCCCCACACCCTTTGAAAATGAGAGAATAGATTTCTGCTGTGGTGCTTTGCCTTGGTGGTGCAAAAGGCGAAGCAACATGTGCACATACACAAATTTATAAACAAATTTATACATATTTGCACACCTCTCATCCCACTGTAGGGCACAAGCAGAGAACAGGCTGTAGGCTCCCAGGAGCAGCAGTTAAAAGAGGTTAGCAAAACAGGCCAATGACTTACAGTAAACCAGACATCTTTTAAAATCAGGCATAAATTCTCCCTCTCTCTCTTTCCTGACTTTCTCTTCTGAGAGATACAAACACATCTCTCTGCAGCAAGGAGGTTCTGAATGAGATGCCGCTTCCTATTTGGGCTGCATTAGGTAAAACACAATCTTTACAAGATCATCCTTGAGGCTTTTGTCATTGAGTCAGAAGCAGCAAATGGCCTGGAGTGGCTCTGTCCCTGCTGGCTGCAGATGCCCGTTTGGGTAGGACAAGAACTGGACGTGGTGAGACTCTCAGAGGGAGGAGAGAAAGGGAAAGTCATGAAGATAAGTCACCTGGCAGAATTGTTTCATGGTATCACCTCATCCCCTCAGGATCCCGAAGGGAATGGTAACATTTCATTCACTCCCTTATTTCTGCTGGGACAAATAAGTTGGAAATGTTATTCTTACAACAGTGTAATTTCTGGTCAAATGCTTGCCTTTTTCCATTTCATCACTGTTTCCTCCTCTTCCTCCAGCTTCACCTGATTTTGTGGTTAAGAACGTTTGCTTCTGCCAAAAGCAACATTTTTAATGGGGAGGGGGGAGGCTGAAGGTCAGAATTCAGAGAAAGAAACAGTGTTTGACTAAGAAAGGCGTGTGCTGCCATCCCTGGTTCTGGTATTGCTGCTAGCACAGGCATTGTGGGAATGAAAGGATCTTTTTCCATGTGCTGCAGCTGGGAAAGCATTTAAGTGATTAAGGAGAACAGGAGCAGGGTGCTTTTTCTGCAGAGAAGGGATAAACATGGTTTTTTTCTTCAGGAGCTGGGATAGTTTCATTGAAAAACTGCAGGAACTATAAGTGCCTCTTTTAGGACTTGTGCAGAGATTCAGGGGCTGATTTCCTCATGCTTCATGTCTGTGCCATGGGACATAGAAAGTGGCCAGAAAGCCTGTGATTTTCCCTAGTGGCAACTTTTGGCAGAAGAACAGACTCATCTGCTCTGGGCAGAGTAGTCCACTGGGCTTGTGGAGCTCTTGAGAGAGACTATAGATTTATTAGCCCTTCTTCAGTGGCAAACAGGCAGGTGTTTTCCTCAAAAAAATACCACACTACCAAAAGAACATTGGCTTATAAAATATTCACTGCTGGTGTTGCCTATTGTGTTATTGGTTTTGGTTTTTACAAATACAGACCCACTCTGAACATGTTTTTTGACTGGCCTCTTCCTCCTGAAGTCAGTCAAGAGAAGATGCTCCAAAGCCATCTTCTCATCCTGCAGTGGCTTGGAGGCTGATTGAAGGTGGGGGAACCTCTCATTGCCCCTCTCTGAAAGGGAGGATGCCTCATCCACTTGCTTCATCTCACTTTCCATGAAAATACTAGTTATAAATCAACTGCGTTGCATTTGGAGGAGAAAATTGGGGCATAAGGAAATCCTGCTGCTACTGAATTATATGGGGTTTATGTCATGTGTTCAATAGCCTTTGACATGAATATGGTGTCTACTTTCATCTACTTTTTCTGAGTTTTGCATAATTATTTATTATGCATTGCTCAGGTTGGATTACACTAACTGTTTTTGGAAATTCCCCTCAATTTTATTTTACTGTTTTCCTCTCCAGAGTTATATCCTTAGGAGAAGAATGGCTGCAGAATTTTGTGAAAAGATTTAAATTTGGAATGACAATATTTTCAAAGGACAATTAAGAGAGGGTAAATGAGGTTTATGTCTATGTTATGGTATTTTGTTAGAACCAGACATGGATGAGTTTTCTTTGGATACCAAATTACTCAACTTCAATACAGTTAAACAGTAGTAATTTTTTTTCCTTATGGATGATTAGAGTCTTTCAAGTAAAATTCTAATTAATTTTTTTCTGTCTTGACTATCATCTTAAGCAAAATTCAACAAGGAATTTATGCCTCTGCTTACATTTAAGAATGCAATTAACTGGAGGTTTCTTTACCTGCCAGAGTTCGTTTGCCTCCTGGTTCAAGGATTTGCATAACCACATTGAAGTCAGAGTAAATGTTTGTGCAGGAAGGAGTTCTTGGCAGGAGCGAGAGCATCAGAACTGAGTCTTTCTGCAAAACACAGGACAGCAAAACATTGCTGTTTTTGTTGTTAAGTAGTAAGGGCTTATTTAAAAAAAGAAAACTGTGGCGATGTGTTTGCTCTTGCTGCAGGTGATCTCATGTGGTTGTTATGAAACTCTTGGAGTCATAAGATTATGTTATCTGTATTAATTGATCATGAGCTACATTAGAAAGGTTGTTGAAGAAATTATTAAAGAAACCCAAAGAAAATGGAACAGTTTCCAAATCTTTCTCATTTGGGGGTTTTAGGGTTTAAATGGAAGATTTAACAGCATCTCTCCACAAGAATGAGTAGGAAAGAAGTTATTTTATCATTATAGAGAAATTGTCATTGTGCTGGACAACTATTCCACGTGATGTCTGAGAAAAAATGGTACATCTTTATATATGTTCCTTGTATCCTTTGTAAGGAACAATTGACCAAGTAGCCCTGTGAAGCTTTTAAAGCTTGAAATTGTTTGCAAGCAATACACAAGAGCTGTTCATCCCTATTGGAATGTGGCCTTTTGCAGGGTAAAATGTGACAACTCTTCGATGCAAAAGAAAAGGACCATGTAGTAAAGGTAGATTCTGTGGGCTGTAGTGAGGCACTATGTAATTACCCCAAGTAACACGTAGTCAAAGAAGTCAGAGTCCCATTTTATTCTAGAGACACTCTTTTTCGTTATGAAGAATGATACAACTTTGATTTTGTTTTTGTCTTTTTTTTAGTTGGTTTTGATTTTTGTTTTTTGTTTATTATATTCTAAAAATTAAGTTTTGGGTTGGCTGAGTTCTTTTTATCGTAGAGCACCATAATTTTAGATTTTTAAAATATCTTTTTATATAGGTTAAATTTCTCAGCCACTATCCTTTATGTGACATAATCCCCTAAAGAAAGTTTTAATGCAGTCAATAAAAGACTTAGGCATGGTTTTTATCTTAATTCAAAAAGGTACTCTCCTGAATCCAGGACACTGGATTCAGATGATCTGATTTTACCAATTCCTTTCAGAATTTTCTAGAAAGGAGGAATGTTAATTTATTGTGCTGAACTTCCTGGAGGAGTATTAATAAATGTTACAGAATAGAAATGTGTTACTATTTATTGATGCTATAATTTCTCAAGCTGTACATAGGAAACCATCCTTCCTGTTATCTTCCATGTTAATTTATTTTAGCTTAGCACATGCATTTATTTTTTGCTGTCTACAGCTTCTTCATAAGAAAAAGATCACCTAAAGATCACTAAAGATCATCATTATCCTTTATCAGGACACACTTGCTATTAACTAAGGCATACTGAGTGCTCTTTGTCACCATACAGTTTGGATTTATTTATATATAATTTATTCTCCTGCTTTTATGGATGGATAAAGTTCAGTGACAGCTGGATCTCGAGTGCTGCTCTGATGAATAGATAGAACAAATAGGGCATTTAGAAGAAAAGCTATATAAAATCCTCAGCAGATTTTTCATGGGAAAAAATTTGGAGACTGCCTCTTATTGTTACACAAATTATCTGGAAAAGGGAAAGGTCTTATTTCTCTTTACCATACCTACAAAATGAAGATGGATTTTTCCAGATTATGTGAAAAGAATGTATGGTTTATCAATATTTCAAAAATAAAAGAAGTCTAGAAATTGCTTCATTCACCAGTCAACAGGAAGCAACTGATGATTTCTAACTATCCTTATTTACGTGACCCAAAATATAACTATATAAGAATTTGATATCAGTGGAAAAGTTGAATTTTGAAAAACATTGTGCAAATATTTTAAAAACATTAAGTATATACATAAGGAAGGAGGGAACTCTACTTTCCCTCCGCTTTTCTTATCCATTTTTCTCAATTTTAATTACTTTTGGTGATGTAGTTTACAAGAACTGGTAGAATACATTGGGAATGTGGGAATAGAACACTGGGAATATGTTTCCTGATTTGACTTCCTGTATCACTGTGAAATCAATGCAAGCTAAAGTTGTGTAAGAAAGAATAGACAAAAGGAAAAATTTCCTGACTGTTGTTGTGCACACAATTTTAAGAGTGATTCTTGATCCCATTAGTGCTAAATTCTCATGTAAAACTTTGTTTTAGCCACTGGCCAAGAAAAAATGGCTGAGGGTTGACAGTATTGCTCAGTCTACCCCTTCTTTCTGTGAGGAACAGATGTCACTATTCCTCTTAAGGAGTAATTGTGTATATACCAGTGGAAAATTACTTAGAAGAGCATCCAAATGGAGTACGCCATTCAAATAACTGCAGGAAGACTTTAAAAAGCTTTAAAACCCCACTGACAGCCAGAACCTGGGGTGTTTGTGGGAAACACTAAGATGTCAACAGCCTGCCAGAGCTTGTCTGTCATTCTAAAAGGAGGTAACACATTTGGAAACTTGTGAGCTTTAAGAGGTAATGACTATAAAGGCAGTCTGGGAGATCACTTCCTCTATGTGTCCCTTCCAAGGACAAGCTGAAGGCTAAAAACTGGTTTCCTGCAAGTTTTTGATCAGAACTTCTTGGAGGTATGAATGAACAACAATGCAGTGAATTTGTGTTTTAACCCTCTGATTGAATTTTACTATTTGGAAAACAGGAACACAGCTCACTTGAAAACTTCAGATGGCATATGAAATTCTCTATGTTTGACTTCTCTCCCTTGTGCTTCATCAAAGTTTTTCCACCAGTGGCAAGATTCATAGTGCAATTAAACTAAATTAGTGATTCCTGTGTGTGGTGGTGTTTGCAGGGCCCCCAGAATGAGGTGAGAGATGAGAATCTTGACTCCATGTTTCAGAAGCCTGATTTATTACTTTATAATATAATATAATATAATATAATATAATATAATATAATATAATATTATATTATATTATATTATATTATATTATATTATATTATATTATATTATATTATATTATATTATATTATATTATATTATATTATATTCATATATTAAAACTATACTAAAGAAAGAGAAAGGAAACATCAGAAGCTAGAAAGGAATGAATAATAAAATCTAGTGACAGACTCAGGGAGTCTGACACAGCTGGCTGTGATTGCCCATTAATTAAAAAAAATTCACATGCTGGGTATACAGTTCTCCAAATCACATTCCAGAGGAGCAAAACATGGAAAAGCTGAAGCTTCCCAGCTTCCCAGGAGAAGAAATCCTGGCAAAAGGATTTTTCATAAAATATGTCAGTGACACCTGTGTGGTCTCTAGAAACAGTGATTTCAGGATTCTTAGATTATATTTCATGTGAAAAATCAAAGGAAACAACCTCCCCCAGTATTTAATTTTGCTTTCAGCACTGTTGGACAGTTGCATTTGCTGTGGCAGAAGCATTCCTGTAAGTTCATTGGCATACAGTGACTTGATCTTTTTCCTCTTAATATTTCAGGAGGATAGCCAGTTGGCTATATAATAATTTATTGTTAGTTTCATGTTTTCTTCAAACAATAACCAAATAATGAACATAGAAAAACAAACAAATATATATATATATACATATATATATATACACACACACACACATATATATATATATATATATATGTGTGTGTGTGTGTGTGTGATTTTTGATCAGAAATGTTCATTTCTTATCTTGGATGTGATTGGGCCACAATGGGGCACAGAACACGTGTGCATAGTTCTATAAAAATGGATTTAAACAAATCAAGTTAGTTTAGTCTAGAGAAAGTTATGTTAGTTCATCCCACTGAGATTTATATCTTTGTGTCTTCTAATTAGATGTTTGTGTGAAAATTTCTTGATGGTTACTAACAGAAGATTGTTTTGTAGACATGCAGAACTTTTTATTTTTAAGAATGTGAGCTGCAGGGAAGCCTTGAAAATTCCTATTAGAAGTGTATTTGAAGACATAATAATTTCACATGGGCTGCACCTTGTACTTGAAAAACAGTGTGACAAGGTGTAGTGATAAAATCAGATAAGCTGTGTTTTCAGTGTTCTTAATCTTCACTGATACTCAGAGAATATCAGTCACAGTTTACCTGTTGAAGTCTTGATCTTGAGCATCAGATTAAGGTCCCTGATTTGTTGCATGAATTAGTTTTACTGTTTATTATTGCTATTAATAAGTAAGATATAAACAGAGGGCTGTACACTGTATTGCCAGTTAGTTACCCTTTGTAAAGTAGAATCATCAGTTCCTGCTACATTTTATGGACTACATAAGAAAAGAAACAGCAGTAGTGTGTGTGTGAGAGAGAGCTCATTACTTTTAAAGGTGTTTTGCAATTCTTTTATTGATGTAATTAAGTCAGGAGAAGAAGCTGTGGAAAGGCTATTCTAGATAAAGGCCCCAGAAGCCCATGAATACAGATGTTCAGTGGCAGGTAGGGATGGGTAGGCAAGGGATCAAGTATAAAAGCAGATATCTTTGCAAACAAATCTGTTGAAGTTTTGCAACCTGCTAGCAAACTAATCTTGACAAATAAGGGGCAGTGGATCTGTGTGAGAGAGATGTACTCCTTCAAGTCCCTGTGTTTCCGAGGTCTGAGCAGCTTCCTGGAACAGAAAAAAACATACAGAAGGGTATGTGACCACTCTGGGAAGGAGGAAATTAAAGCACCATATGAATTCTTCTGCAGAAAAGAAGGAATAGCAGAGGTCTGTGCGGGTGATGCAATGACCTAGGGAATGCAAGAAGTCTCTAAACGAAAATAGAGTCCTTTCATTTTAGGCAGAGCAGATGTTTTACTGCTTATCTTATGGTGAGAATAAAGTCCAGCATTGTGTATTGATTTCTGCTGTTCTGTAAGGAATAAGATGCCAACAAGCAATTTCTTGTGATTCGGGCATTGGAAACTTTGGATACAAAATACTTTCTACATCTAGATAGATGTTTGTTACTCTCTTTGTAAGATTTTGTGGTAATATTACTGATATCATCCCAATTGCAAACTATATATAAAAAGAAACTTGAATATTCTAAAATATCTTCTGTTTTTGAACTCTGAATGCTTTTTAAATTTGAAAAAGTTTGAGATGTTTTTACAACTTAAGAACAAAAAACATTGGAAAGATATTTTGGATCAAAATTATCACTTTTTACACTTTTTCTACTTGCTCTTATTTATCTCAATAGATTTTTTATAATCAAAATGTGTACAATCAATCTCTATGTGTACATTCTCCTATCATCCATTCGTTCAATTTCTTTCAACAGGATCAAGGAAGACATGTGAGGGTGCCAAGAAGAGAAGCAATTACAACAGAAAGAAATGGGCTTGTTAACAAGCCTACAGGCAGTTAAAATGTTATTTGTTCTACTGTGAAGCAATTAACAGCTAAGACTGTAGGAAATTTTTAATTGAGTATTGATTTGAAACAAAAGCAGTGATCACTTAAATAGTTGTGTTCTGGTGAACTGCTCTTATCTTGGCTTAATGCAGACCTTCAGACAACTGTGTTAATTAATCTGTATATGGCATTTGCCTTTTTTAAAACCTTTTGGAGGATCAGGATAGGGATTTTTTTGGATGATCAAAAATGGCAGTGTTTGGAAGATGCTACTATAAGGTTATAGGTGACAGCTATGGAAATTCCGTTCAATTATGTAACAATATTGAAGTTTCATCTTCAAATAACAAAACTGGCATCTGTATTAACTCCAAATGCAGTTGGAGAGTCCTTTGCAGTGTTTAAGTTTTAAATGATATTTGTGGATGTTATTGAACATGTACTCAGGAAAAGGTAACCTGAAATGGAGTCCCAGTGGAGAAGTTGTGTTCGAAAAAGTTTATCATGTCTTAGAAAAGCATCTGTGTGAGACTGAAGGTCTTTCACTCCCTTCTTAGCCATAAAAGCTCAAAAGCTAGTTTCCTGGCAATCCCTCTATGCTTTTGTTTTGTTTTGTTTTGTTTTTTCTTTGTGCTTTTTTGTATTTTTTTGGGGTGTTTTTGCCAGGAAGTGAAGCAGCAGGTTGTTTTTCTCCAGCCCATTTTTTTTGTGTGATATGTTTGTCTCCTTTAGTTTTACATTGCTTCTTGTCAAATAATTCTCTTTGCACACCCTTATCTATGACTGGTTGCTACTCTAAATCT
This sequence comes from Molothrus aeneus, assembly GCF_037042795.1. Taxonomy (NCBI): domain Eukaryota; kingdom Metazoa; phylum Chordata; class Aves; order Passeriformes; family Icteridae; genus Molothrus; species Molothrus aeneus. The sequence goes on along the minus strand of NC_089649.1, from coordinate 12,553,317 downwards.
AGTACAGCATAGCTTTTACTTTCAGCTGAGAAATCAAATATCTAGTTCCAGTCAGGAACCTTAAAATATTGATGACAAACACTAATTTATGTTGATTATAGTATGCATGTGAATTGGAAGTAAAATATCTTTGGAAAAATATTAACTGGTGGCATTTATAAATGTCAAAGGGATTGAAAGGCTTTTTCTCTCTTCTTAATGTGCATATAGATTTTAACAAACTCATTGTATCTTTCTTTTTGCTTCTATTTCTCTGCATTTCCTCCTCATGATAATAGTGTCAGCATAGGTCAGAATGTTAACTGTGCTCCTATGGAGCTCTTTCCAAATTCTAGCTTCTTGCATGGTAGGCTGGCCCAGAAGACATTGCCTATCCTAAACTACAAGCAGGTTAGCAATTTTATTACTAAAAAGATATATGAATTGCAATCTTATGTTGCTGACTACTTAGAAATTCACTTTTTGTGTGCATGACTGGTTGCTACTCTAAATCAAATATCTAAGGGTATTGAATGACATTTACTGTGGTTACCACTTGATAGATGTGAAACTCCAGCAGAGTGGCCCAAAATTATACAGAAATATCTGAGCTTAGTGTTGCATCCTCTTCCCTGAACAGTTTTAAAAATGGAGTCTGGAGAAAACTTACCATTGTGAGTCTCTGTAAAGAACTGTCACAGACTGAAGGTGGAACAGTGAAATTCTGGTGCACACACCTCTGCTGTAACCATTTTAATTTAAATTTTCTTGTTAACAATGAGATGCATAACATTTATAATTCAACAGACACTGCAGTAGAATGTGTTGCTAATTATGATGAATTAATATTAGGCTTATTGTGTCTAAACTCGCAAGTCAAAAGATTGAAAAAGTATAAACTATCTTTTAGACAGAGGAAGAAGCATTTAGCAAAAGTAAAAATTCCATACATTTTCCCATATTCCATTCAATTTCCCAAGTACATTTATTAAGTTCTTTTGCCTCCAAAAAAAACCAAGAAATCTCCAGAAAACCAAATTTGACCTGACTGAATTCACTAACAAAGCTGAATATATGTTTCTGTCCCTAGGAGCTAGATTTATTCCTGCCTGAAACACCTGTCAGGCATGTCATGCCTAAATTGAGGGAGACTGAATAACGACTTAATTCAATGAAGAGCAATAATACAATTATTTTGTGATGATCCTGAATATCTGAATATTCTGTAATTACCTAAGCTTTTTGCATACACAGCTTCAGAGTAGAGAGGCTGTTTTGGTTTTTTTTGCTATAGAGCATATCTGAAATTTCAAGTAAAAGGACTAATGTTCATTCCTACTCATGTATTTTCATAATACTTTCGACCCTTTGATTTTAGGTGCCCTCTGTTTCTGTTACAAAAGCAAGAAATTCCACATAAAATATACCTGTCCAGGAAGACAGCACCTGTGCTTCTGACCATGCATCCCGGTGTTCCTTCAGCATAACTCTTGAAAGCAGCTGTCCTGTCACATAGTGGGTGACAAGGAATGACAAAGGCATTGGAGGCACGTCTGATGTCTTCATGCCATCTGGGACCATCTTGCAAGTTAATGTGTGTCACCGTCATATTTTCTGAAAAATCCCCTTGCCCAGGGTTCTTCTCCTGGGAAGCTGAGAAGCCTCAGAGATAAAGGAAAACAGTATTAGCTCATTTGCTTCTCCTGTGTTTTGCTGCTTTGGAATGTGGTTTGGACATTGTTTATCCAACAGGTGCATGTTTTGTTGGTTTCATGTGAATTTGTTTTTTCTTAATGACCAATCACAGCCAGCTGTGTTGGGACTCTGGAGAGAGTCATGAGTTTTTCATTATTATCTTTTAGCCTTCTGTCTGTACCCTTTCTCTATTCTTTAGTATCGATCAGTTTAATATTCTTTAATACAATATAATCTAATACCATAAAATAATAAATTAGCCTTCTAAGAACATGGAGTCAGATTCATTCATTCCTCCCTGTGATGGGGACCTCAGAAAACACCACAAATGTGGGAGTTCATAAGAACAGTGACCTGATGCTTCAGAAATGGCAATTCATAATTTATACTGGAAAATATGTGAATGACAACAAGCTCTGATAATCCAAATATCATTTTTCTTTAAATGGTCTGGTAATTGGTCTGTTACATGGATAAGAAAGTGGTTGGACAGTCACATCAAGAGGGCTGTGGTCAATGGCTCAGAGTCCCAGTGGACATCGGTAACAAGTGGCATCCCTCAGGTCTGTATTGGAACAGTGTTATTTAATATCTTCATTAATGATGCTGGCAGAGGGATCAAGTGCATCTTCAGCCCATGACACCAGGCTAAGTGGTGCAGTTGACACACCTGAAGGATTGGATGCCATCCAGTGGGACCTGGACAACCTCAGGAAGTGGGGCCATGGGAATATCACAAGGTTTAACAAGACCAAGTGCAAGGTGCTGCACCTGGGTCAGAGCAACCTCCAGTATCAATCCAGGCTGGGATGAGCAGGTGGAGAGCAGCCCTGCCCAGAAGGATTTGGGGATGCTGGTGGAGGAGAGGCTGGACATGCCCTGGCCATGGCACTCACAGCTCAGAGAGCCAAAAGTGTCCTGGGCTGCATCCAGAGCACAGGGGAGGGAGGGAGGGGATTCTGCCCCTCTGCTCTGGTGATAGCCCACCTGCAGAGCTGCATCCAGCTCTGGGCTCCCAGCACAGGAAGGACATGGAGCTGTTGGAGTGACTCCAGAGGAGGGACACCAAGGTGACTGGAGGGAAAGAGCACCTCTCCTTGAGGAAAGGCTGAGCATAATGGGTTTGTTCAGACTGGAAAAGAGAAGGCTTGAGGGTGACCTAATTGAGGCCTTCCAGTACCTGAAGGGAGACTACAAGAAAGATGGAAAAGGGGTTTTTATAGGGACATGTAGAGACAGGACAAGGGGGAATGTCTTCAAACTGAAAAAGTAGGTTTAGATGAAATATTAAGAAAAAATTCTTCACTGTGAGGGTGGTGAGGCACTAGCATGGGTTGCTCAGAGAATTTGTGGATGCTCCATCCCTGGGAGAGTTCAAGGCCAGGATGGATGGAGCTCTGAGCAAGCTGATATAGCAAAAAATGTTCCTGTCCACAGAAGGAGGAGAGCTAGGTCATCTTTAAGGTCCATCCTATGATCTATTCCACATTTTTTCTCCAACCCCCCATGTGCCATGTGACAAACACATGTCTGCAGAAAGGCTGAACAGATTTTTGATTGATTATTTATGAGACAAAAATAGTCTCTACCACTGGTACCAGTGGCCCTTTATGGAAGAAAGAGCCAGCAATGTTTAATGTCAATATCTGAGCACAAAGTGATATAAATGGGCACCTGAGTGCTGCCCATGGGGAAATGAAAATCCCAGGCACAGATTGCCTTGGTGTTGTATTCATTGACAAGGGATTTATTGTAAGAACTATTGATTGCAGAAAGTCTTGGGGTCTTTTCCCTCTGGGTAAGTAGATTCTGCTTTAAAAGAGAATAAAGTACTTTAGGCAAAGTTTTATCTGAAGGCAGAAATGTCACAGGGACATTCAGAAATCCATTTTTGGTGCAGAGGACAATGAAAAGAAGATGAACAAAACTCATTCTTCTGTTTCTGCCAATTTTCTACCATTTGACATTGATTTTATCTGGGATACACATAAGAAGACTTTGCTGAAGTGCTCATGAAAGGCAGTGAAGGAAAACTATGTATATATGTACTAATGGTATTGTTATACATCTCATGTGTAATAAAAACATGTAACTCATGTTTTCTGGATTCCAAAGCAGTTGTACTACAACTTACAGGTGCAAATTGGCTGGAAAGGAGTTGTAGCAGGAACAGATTGCTAAATGCCTTTTAAAAAATATTACTTATTTCTTAACAAGCTGCTTTGTGTGCAGTTTCTTTAGTCTCATGAGAAAAAAGTGTAAATTGGAGTTCATGTTTGTCTACATAATTTCACTATATTTTGGTATAGTAACTCAGTGGAGTGGTGAGGAAACATGACATATTTGGCTTAACCTGATGTTTCAGTTCTTTGGCTGGGATGTGAACACAGCTAGTTTTTAATACAAGCATGTAAGTGGAAGTGGATGTATTTGTGGGGTGTGGGGTGGTTCTTTTTGATCAGATTTGTATTTTCTACTAGACCTATCCAAATGTCAGAAGATACAGAGCCATATTCCTTACGTGGGTTCTCTGTCTTTTCAGGATTTCTTGGGAACCCCAGAAATGTCCTTCAATGTCCTCAGATTTTCATGTCAAGAAAATCTGCAGCTTTCCTTCCCACCTTGTTCTGTGATCTGACAGATTTCACAAGCTGTTTTAATCATGGCTTTCCCAGGTCTGTGCCTGTGTGGGGAACTTAATATTCCAGGTAGGGGATGGCAGAAAAAATGTTGCTGGTGGTTTGGAAATCCTGATTCACAATCCTCAACAAGTCTTCAGCCACAGGCAAATATATTTTTTTTGCTCTGGGGAATATGCTATTTCAGTCAAAAGGAGGAAGAGATGTTATTTTTGGAAGCCATTACTGACCATCTTCAGCAGCTTTAGGCACTGAAGACTGGACTGCTTATATTTGGGAAAAGATAGTCTACAACCAAATTTCTCCTCTTTATTTTGTATTGCTGTGGTGGGAAAAAATAACTACATTCATAAAGAAACATATGCTAAGTAGCTTTCCAAGTACTTTGGGCTAGCAGATGCTAATAGAAGTGCAGTTTTTCAAAATTTTAGAGTAATTTCTTTCCCTGCTGCTATAGGAAGCAAAACGGATTAAGAAAATACCTTTGGTCTTGTGAAGTTTTCAAATTTACTTTGTTATGTAGTTTAGGTATTTTGTAATTTGTACCTTTTTTTTTTGGGGTAAAAGTCTTAAAGTTATGAACATACCTGAAAATTCACTCTGACTTACTCTCACTTCTGATTGGTCCAGTTCACTATAACCAGGTGTCCCACCTCACAGAGTCTTCATTAGGATTTATATGTTAGACACCCTTGTGCTGTACAACCCTTCACTTAGAGCAGCTGACAGAGTTAACTCTGGCAGCTCTAAAGTTTACATGATTTCCCACTCCTGACGGGGCTCTTAAGTCTGCATTTCATTTTGTTCAAAGTGAGTGAAAAATCAAAGGAAAAGGAAAATGAAGTAGAAAAATCAGAGTGGCTTGGTGAAAAGGATGGACATCCATCCTCAAATTAGTCAGGAGTTTCAGAATCAAGGTGATGGACTATCATTATTACACCATTTCCAGTTTTTCATTCTTTCAGACATTCTGTACCATGACTTATTATCTTGTGTCAACATCACCTTCTGCCATTTTGGGGAGTCAAATAGTCAGGGTAGAACCAACAATTACACTGAAAGCTGCCCTAAGATTAAAACCATGTGAAGTTTCCTGCATTTGGTGATGGTAGTGAATGCAAAGATGCTCTTACTCTTCTCCTGCTTTTCTCCTCTTTTCAAAAAATTGTTACTCTGAAAATTTAGATGAAGGGTTTTTTTGTAATAAAGGGGCTACAATAATGTGCAAAAATGTCTTAAAGGAATTTTCTCACATCATTCTAACAAGATACTACACATTGTTTGAAATTTCAGAAAAAATTCACTGTATAACTTCACAGCAAATTGTTAAAATGCAGGTTATAGAAAACTATTTATATTATTTTCCTCCTCTAAACTCCAACACACTGGAAGGAAAAGAAATTTTGGAAAATAGTGTTCACTTGTGTTCTACATAGCTCAGAACTACATTATCCATCTGGTGTCTATATGCTCAGTGTCTTCTCACATCTAGTAATTTTTCTGTGCTATGGGACACATTTATTTCAATGACAGGATGGTTTTGGAATGAGATTCTAACCATAACCAGATGATATGATAAGCTTAGACATACTGTGATACGCTTACCCACTGAAATGTTTCCTTAGGTCTTGTAATAACTTGGATGAATAAAGCAGTCATTCAATCACTCAACCTTCATATTTCTGCTTTTTTCTTTTTAGTACAATATATGCTATAATTCAGAGATTATTTCAAGAAAAGAGGTACATCCACTAGGTATGCACATTGGCATATTTTGGGGGAAAAGCTAGTTCCAGAAAAGTCCTTAGTCTTATATATGCTTCACTAGAGAAATAGATTCTTGCAGTTCACAGGTGAAAGAGCAGTGTTTTGAAAGAGGTTTTCAATATGTATGAATCACAAGCAGAAGAACTCTAGTTTCATATTATACTTTAAGGACCACATAAATGTTTTGTTATTAGGCTGCAATATAAGGCTGCAACATATTAGGCTGATCTATATTTAAGAAAAACATGAGGGGTGAGTTATGGCTTCACTGGCTCATAATCTGAGCCATATTTTGCAACACCTAAACAACGAAGTCTCCAAGGTAGTTTGGATTTAATTCTGGAGTGTCTAGAGTTTACCTTGTGAGCACAGTAAAATCTTTTGGGTCTAGTGGTGGGTGGGCTCTGTGCAAAGGCTGTCTTGCTTTGGGGTAGGGGTAGGAGTTTGGAGGCTTTTGGGTTACTTTATTTAATGGTCTTGCTCTGCAATCTGAGGCCAGCATGCTTAGCAGGGGGAGGTAATTATGTTCTCTGCTTTTCTTCTGTAAGTGTTTTGCTTGTTTGATTTGGAAACAGGAGACTTCATGCCAGGGGAGTGGAAAAGGAGTTGGGGTTCAAGTGCATTTTGTTATGCTATAAAGGAGAAAGCACAGCTGTAGGAGCAAGTGGAGTTAGACCCTGAGAGAAGATGTGAGAAACCTGAAACATTCCTGTGGTCTCCCCAGTTGAGGAATTGCACACACCTTATCCGCTGGTCTTCTGTACATGGGCTGGATCTTCTTTTATCAGAATTGACTCTTTTATTTTCTTTTTGTAAGTCTCTAGCATCATGGAATATTATTTAAACTCTTTTTTCAGTGTGCTTTGCAATGGAAGCAAGGCCATACACAGCCAGACTAGTTATTGCCTCCTTTTCACTGAGGTTAGTATGAAGGTATATACATACTTCAGTCTCTCTGGAAAGAAATATTTCAATTCCACAGATGTTACTGGAGTCAAACCCAGTAACACATAATTTCCTCTGCTCTCCAACTAGCCCTGAGGAATTCCACTGTGTATGTAAAACTCATCAGCAACGGTTTAAAGTCTGTACCAAAACAAAAGTGTAAACGTCACCTAACAGGCAAGTTTACAAAAAATCACAGGGATGTTAAGTCCAGGAATAAGTGCCCACTTTCTCAGAGCTTTTTTTGTCATGAGGTTGGGTCCTGAGCATTGGGCAAACAGACCTGTGGACTGTATGGCAGGATTGTGAGCTACAACTTGAATCTGTGTTATAATAGTTGCTAAAAAAACTACAGGTTTCTTCAGTGTAACTTCTCTGAGTGTCCCTTCCCTTCCATTTCAGAGGTTCCTCTGAGAGTTTGGTGCCAATTTAGGGAAAGTTTCAATATTTCTTGCTTTACTTAGTGTCCTGACTGTAATTCAGATTCCCAAAGTATTTAAGTGACCAAATCCAAGGGAGAGAAACTGTGTTACGTGCTTACCTACACTTCGCAGACTGTCAACTGTCAGGCATCAATTCCCAGTATTGCATTATGAGATCTGAATCTCCGTCAGTTTTAAGTTTCTAGGCCCTATAAATATAAACCTCTTGCCTCAAAAATAAAAAAAGTAATGGATATAAATAAACAGATTCTGAAGAGCAGTTGATGCAATGCTCTTCCACTCATTTTTATCTATGTATATCTCCGTCTCATGGACAAGAGATGGATAAAAGATAAACTTGACAGGGCATGCTACTTGGAATATGTCAAAGGCTTTGGCTTACTCAAGTTTGGTTCTGTTCCTGTGTGTTGTTAGTAGGGAAATCTTTAACACCTTAAGGCATAAAATTTGCGGATTGAACTCTTATTGCTAAAGTAAGAGGAATTGTGTTTCAGATGCTTCATGACAGAATTTACAGCTCTTAGTGAGGCATTGGTGATGAGGCATTTCTCTATTCCAAATGGAAAAATTATATTGGCAGAGGTAACTGCAGGAAGATAAGTGAAGCATCTTATGCTTGAAGGGGAAGTTGTGGAAGTATGGAGGGCATATTGCTGGTGGCCTTCTCTCTCTGAAGCGTCCTCTGTAGCTGGAACAGACTTTAACTACTCTTCAAAACTACCCATGGGTGTTTTAAAATATTTATTACTTTCTCCCTCTTTGAAGTTAAAGCCTGCATCTGCCCACCACCAAACAAATCCTTTAAGAATAGACATAGCTTGCTGCTTCTCTGCAGTTGGTACTTAGCAGTGAAGAGACACTTGTGTCTGCAATTAGAAATTAAATTCCTCACCCCCCCCTACTGTGTGGGAAGTTCTCATTCCTTCATTCTTGCCCCCTTGTTGCATGGCTGAGGCATCTGGCTATCTTGAAAAAGCCTGGGACTCTTAAGTCAGACATTTCAACATTAATAGTAATAATTAAGAAAGGTATTCAGCTTGCATTTTTAAGCACTGAATAATCCTTGTCAAGTAGCTAAGAACTGAAGATGAGTACTTGTTATAATCACCATTTTTTGGGAAAATGGACATGGACAGTTAACTACTGAATAGTACCAATTCTTCTTGGGAAGAGCAGGTATAATGACCCCCTTCTTGGTATCTGTGGATATAGAAATCTAATTATAGTGTATTTTACTTAGCAGTTATGTAAGCAGACAGATTTGCTTTTGACCTACTCTTTTCAATGGACCCAGTTAAATCCTCCTGATTTATTCTGGTAGGCGGCACCTTAATTCCAAGTTAGATAAAATAACAACACTTCCATTATGAATAGTATTCTTTTTTTCCAAAGTTATCTCCAAGTTGGAAGGGAGGTGAATAACTAAGCTGAATTACTGAATTCTGACTGTTTGTTCTCAGATTAAGCATAGGTAGCAAAACTAATCACTGCTACTTAACTGCTACTTAAAATATGTCCCTATTGCTGCAGTATTTAGGTAAAATCTCAGATTCTGCATAATTTAAGAATAAGGCTTCAAACCCTAGTGGCACAAGCTCTACAGAGATCAGAAAACAGCTGTTTCTTGGACATCAGCTCCAGAACCTCCATGAGTAGCATTAGTGAGAACATGTTTTGCACCATTTGGAGCACAAGAGAAAAGCTGTTCTGCTCTTTGTTCACCCAGAGCAGACTGGGCAGCCTGAGGCACAGATTCTCCTTCTGCCTGGCCACTAATCACAGGTGTGTTCAGACTCTTAACTCAGTACAAAAAGCTTGCCTGTAGCCACAGAGTAAATTTGGGAGCTTTAGTCAGCCTCTCTTTCGCACAGCTTTGTATTTGGGAGAATAACAGCTTCATCCCTTTTCCTTTGCAGAAGGAAAGCAAAACAGTTCAATAACACTTGCTGTCCTAGACATTAAGCATGTAGGGGGTTTTTCCCCCTGCATCTGATGTCACTTTTTCTAGTGGCACTTGCAGGTGGGGATGTTACTGCTGCCCCAGGCTGCTGCTTCTCTGCTTTGCTGGCAGAGCACTGAGCACTCTCCCCATGCCGGTCTTGTGGGTCAGTGTGCAGTGGCCAGAGGTCTGGGAAAGGTCCAGTTGAGGACACAGAGCTCAAGTGTCAGAGCAGATGTGTGGAACAAACAGGCAGAGCTTCTGGGAGTGTGTCCCCCATGCTTGGCAGACATGGTGGGTACTTGGTGCAGACATCTTTTATGAAAAATCCTTTCCTTAGGATTTTTCCTCCTGAGAAGCTGAGAGGCCTCAGGAACAAAATGTAAACATTGATTATCTGCTGCTGTGGAATGCAACAGGTGGATCTGTGATTGGCCCATGTTGGATGTTTCTAATTAATGGCCAATCACAGCCCAGCTGGCTCAGATTCTCTGTCTGAAACAAAAGCTTTTGTTATCATTCCTGCCTATTCTATTCTTAGTTAGCCTGTAAGATGTATCATAAAATAATAAATCAAGCCTTCTGAAACATGGAGTCAGATTCTCATCTCTTCCCTCCACCAAAAACCTCTGTGAACACCATCACAGGTACTCATCAGTCCCTGGTCAGCAGAGTGCTGGGACTTCCAGTCAGCAGCCTCTGTCAGACTGGGATCTACACCAGAGCTACTGCCCTGAGCAACATAAGAACACTTTGCTCTGTTATCTAAATTTGTCTCTATGGTTAGAATGCCTTCTGCAAAACGCAACAATCCCCTTTCTTTTAGAATAAGCCCACTGATTTCTATATTCTCCAAGTAAAATCCAGTGAAAAAGCAATTTTGGACTAGTAATTATTTCCTTTCAATATTGACTTATTTCTACAGCAGTAGATGATTAAAAAATACTTTGGGGAAAAACATTGAGAAACTTGTTCTGGGAATGCCAATAAGAATTTTATGCCATTACTATAACACTACTGGTTTTTTCTTGTTTCTCTAGTAAAATTTGGTAAGGATCCACCAATTCAGTTTTACAGGACATTGTAAAGTTGTAATTATTTTTTCTTCTAGCAACTTTCCATATTGTATCTCTGCTGCTTTTCTCTGTGCATCAATATCTGAAAAGAATATCTGTCATATTTGTTTTGTCTATTTCCACACAAATAAAAAGATTTTATTAAAACAGTGTCTAAACTTACCCTTCATAGAACATCTAAATCTGTTTCTGAAAGTCAACAGATTTGTTCACCAATAGAGGAACTCACTAAAGTCTGGATAACATCTTCCTGAGCATGAACAAGACTGCTCTGCAGGGACTATGTGGTGCTCCATTAAGAGCCATGGCAGTGAGGATGCAGATTTCTCTATGCTAATCTATAAATATGTAAACTCTGATCTCTGAGTTGAGGGCTCCTTTTCCTTTTCTGTGTGGGCTGTGGCATGTCTAGCACAGTGTGTGATAATGTGTGCATGCCAGCTTGGCTGAAATGTGGTGGGTTTGTTTTGTGCAGAGGCTTTGCAGTTATTAAGTGCACCTTCCTTCTCTGCCGGGTGTGCTTGCCCAGGAACAACAGGCTCCCTGTTACCTGCAACTAGTTGGGCATCCTGACCAGCTCAAGCTTTGAGTCAAAATTTCTTGCCCACCAAATAACTATCAAGTGACTTTAGGTACTGTGCTATTAACTGAAAAGTTAAAGTAACATCATGGCTGCGTTTGACATCGCTGACATGACATTTTCTAAGTTCACACTCATGCCAGCGCTAAATTAACTATGTGAATTCTGACAACCCAAATCAGGTTGCTTTTCCTCCAGACCCCTCCATGTACAGAAGGATCACTGCAGTTCACAAGGGTCTCAAGCATGGATTTTGGGCTGTGCATCATTCTTGTCTGTTTGAAAAATGTAGGCAATAATGAAGCTTATGTTGTTGACTTAGAATTGTTTCTCAGGAAGGATATTTGCTTGTGGTCAAGGTCAAAGCAAAGTAGAGGAAAAACATGTTGATTTTAGTTGGGGAAAAGAAAGCTGTTTTTGAATGACTAAGATTCTGTCAAAAATGTATTATATAATCACCCCAAAGTGGCCTTTGGGTGACCCATTTATTTTGTTTTGCCCTGGCCCTCCACAGCACTACCCATGTGAGTCCATTTCTTGTATAAACTGCTAGGATGTTGTCATTTGGTGTCATTCCTAGTTACATGCTTGCTTTGTCTTTATTTTTTTGAGACTTTGGGGAATAAAACTTTAAACTTCCACTGTGTCTGTATCATAAATCAAACATTTCAGTGGAAGATAATGGTGCACTTAAAAGTGACAGAGACTTCAATCTACATAATACCTAAAGAACAACAGCTTGTTTGCAGCTTGAATTGTAGTTAATTGATTAGAGTCAGAATTTACATATTTAGTGTGGTGTATTAGTTTAGAAAACAACAAAAAATAAATTCATCCTTCTAATGCTTTTGATCAATGTATGAAAATCAGAACAATTTTTTTTTATCTTGTTTTTATTTTATGTACATTATTTAGGTAATGTACACCCCTGGGTAAAGCTTATAGAGAAGTTAATTCAACTATTCTATCATTTTAATTCACTTTCTGCAAATGTTTGAGAAGAACTGGTTTGTGCAGAAATCTCTTCTTTCAGGATTCAAATGCTTCCCACTTCAGTCCATGTACTCCCATGCAATAGTTTTTGTGGGACTGAACCTGCAGAGGTAATTCTCTGCAGGAATATGCTTTTCTATGCTCCCTAGGATGCAGATGGTTTTTGGAGGCCTGTGTGGGGATAGGCTTGTGTCCCTTGTGCTACATAAGGGGTGCAGAGTCCCTTTTTTAGCACACAGAAATAGTGTCAGAGTGCTTGAAGCAATGAGAAATAAACTCAACATGGATAAGGGTACTTTGGCCCTTTGCCAATATTGTGCAAAACTAGGAGAAATTGTTTGGTGCAGTATAAATTGCAATAACCACACTGGGAAGATTGACTATAACCTGGTCTGCTCACTCTGCAGGAAAATGGTTGTCACCAAACTTAAATGCCATACTTGCAGTGAGTGTTTTTGTATACCAGGCAGCCCCTGGCATCAGGAAATATGTCAAAAGGCATGTGCCAGTGTGGTGAGGACCAGCCCAGATTGTTTGTCTCAGCACAGCTCATATTTATTTAAGCAGAGGGAAGAGTGCCACTCGCTCTGAGACAGGACCCTACTCCCCTGGAAGCCAAGAAGAGTATCTGTAAGCAGACAGAATGATACATGGCCAAGGGACTTTGAAACATTCCATTAGATAATCCTTTTTCCCCTTCCAGATCCCTGCTTGCTCCATGAGTACCTCTGTGGTCACTGCCAACCCAAGTGCTCCAGTCTAGAGCTGTTCATGAACACAGTTCTCTGGGTGTCCTGGAGAAGGGAGTGTACAGATCTGTAGAACACCAATCTTTGGTGCCAGTCTATTAAAATACATGCTTTTTCTTTTTCTTTTCTTTTTCTTCTTTTCCTTTTTCTTTCTCTTTTTCTTTCTCTTTTTTTTCTTTTTCTTTTTCTTTTTTTTCTTTTTTCATTTTTCTCTTTTTCTTCTTTTCTTCTTTTCCTTTTTCTTTTTTTCTTTTTCTTTTTTTCTTTTTTCATTTTTATCAGAAGAGCATTAAAAAGGCTAAACACCAAAGGAACTGCAGCATTTTGCTCTACAGTGCAACACATATGACTTACTAATTATTTATGACTATACTTAATGTCTTAATTAATTTAAATATAACTGGTTAACAGGATGGGTCAAGAGAAAATTTAATTTTGAATTGACTATGAATAGGCAATACTGACCATGTGCCTGCAATGGGAAGGTGAAGTATTCAGGACCATTAGCAGAGGTCCCAGACTTTGAGTATATATTTGCAGATTTGTGTTGCAGTGCAGTTTCCTTTTTGACCTGTCCCAGCCCCCTCAGGTGTGCCAACCTTTCCCCCTCCCCCTTTTGCCCTCCTGCCTAAGAGCTGTCCCTCATTCTTAACATTCCAACAGGGCATCGTGAGGTTGGCAGATGCTCCTCAGGTCTGGGCTCATTGGCCTGTCCAAGTGTCTGTATCCCGGGAGCCTTCCCCTCCTCCCACCTGGTTGGCCCTCACCTGTCCCTCCCCTCCCCCTGTCCCTGGGGCTTAAAAGGACATGAGAACATGCAGCTGGGGTGTCTGTCTGAGAGCTGTTACCACATTCAGAGGTCTACCATGCTGAAATAAAACTCTGGATTAAAGACTCTATGACAGAACCTGCTTCTTTTCTCTTCACTGTCGCCTGAACCTTTTCCACCAAAGGTAAACTGAGTTCCTATTTTGCCTGGATTTGTTCTGGGTGCCCAGATGCAGCATCCAGCCAGCCAGAGGTATCTCTGCGGTGAAAACACCACAGCTGCAGCCTTTGGTCCAGCAGCAAGGCCAGACGAAGCCAGGCACCCCACACCCGGAAACATTCGGGGTCAAATATTTAATAGATTTGCAAAATGAGCCAGGTGAGTTCACTTCCCTGTGGGTGATGTCTCTAGGGCCATGTTGAAGGGCTGCATTTGGACCTTGCTGTGATTGATGGCAGCATCTGGATAGCACTTCTGGTGCACAGATGTGGGATTAAAGGTCTAAAAAAGTCAAACTCTCTGAGCCAAACATTATGGAACTACTATGAGATCAGGAGAAATATAAATCTGAATTTGAGTATCTTTAGATCCTCTATCACCTCTGCATTGATCAATTTTTTTTGCCAAAGCAGAGTTTTAGGTGTTGTACTCCACCTCATTTGACTTTCAGCCCTGCAAACTCTCCACCCGCTCATCAGCCGCAGCCAAAGAGTGGCTTAGGTACATATTTATGGTATCCTTGCTGTAGAGCACTTCAGAGATGATCACTGTGTTTCTAAGTGATAACTCAGTGAAAACATAAATTAATGCAAAGGATGACTCTATTATCACTGCTAATCAGGTGAAAAATAACCCAGAAAAAGTTCATCTAATGCATTCTGGATGAATATATCTCTATAACCAACAGCTTTTATAAATGTCTAATTGCTTTTAAAAGCAAGTTTAATGCGCACAAATATTTTTTCTTTAATAAAATATGTGCTTTTCATATTGAAAGTTCTGAGCTTTGCTGTAGGTTCTTCATTGTTCACAACTATATTACTTTTAAAAATTATTACAAAACTAAACAAACAGGCTTCTGTCATAGTTAGGACATGCTCTTACTTTAATAAATTGTCTCCTTGGTAAGTAACTCCATGTTGAGCTCTCAGTATCTCAAGCTTTTCAAAGGAATGCCTTATAAGTTCTGACATTTAGGACATTTTTAAGAACCTTCAAGATGTCTTCTCCATTTTTTTTCTCCTAATTTCCTGTCACACACTGAGTTTATTTAGGAGACTTCATGAGTTTCAGAGACTTCCTCAAAGGTTTCACTGCTAGGAAGAGTGGCATGCTAAAGGCTGCCACCTTTTCTGTAGCTACTTGGAGGTACCTGAAATAAAAGCTTGTTGATAATGCAGTGTTTTTTGTCAATAGTTTGTGACTTCTTTGTTATTCTGGTATTCAAGTAATCCTGAATATTGGCATAGGAGATACTTATATCACTTGTCAATCTGCCCCCTGAATTTCACAGGGAGGGAGCAGAAATGGCAATATCAATATGAAATTTTTGCATATTCTCTTTTTATTGTTTCAATATTGACATGAATTCTAGAAAAATGACCACAAGCCATGACTGTCTGTAGTTAGTGAAGTCTTCTTTCCCCATTGAAGGTTTCATTGTCTTCATCTAGGCATGCTGCTTGTTATCCTGAGCAAAACTTAATTTCAACAAACCCACGGCAGTACATATTTTGAGGCATCACTTCTAATTGTTTTACAATGGCAAGTATAGGTCAGAGCTAGCAGGGAAGCCTGCTAAGTCAACCAAGGTAATAAACTGAAAATGAATCAGAAACTAATTTTCATGACTGACACTTCCTCTCTGAATCAGAGAAGAGAGCAGAATAGCTTGAGAGGAGTTATGGAGAAATATCAGTTTGATTTATGGACAGTAAGCTTGCTGTATATGAACATGGATTTAAATAAAAGCTACCACTTCTTGATTGAAGTGAATCTTTAATGTCACTGTAAAACTTGAAGAGAAAATATAAGAAAACACTATTCCTCCCACTAAATAAGAACTGGGGGTAGAAATGTAAGATCAGTCAAAGAAACTGGATTCAGAGGTGGCACTTTTGCTCTATATTCTTCTTGTGTAAAGATTTATTTTTGTCTTTGATGAATTCAAACAGATGCAGAGAGAATGAACTAGACTGATTTTGTAAGGTTAACACAGCAAAAACCCTGAATTCCTTATGAATATGATGATGATGCCAAAATATTAGGCCTACAAAAAAGAGGGAATTTCATGAGGTGAGTTTATATCTAGTATTCAATATTGAGCTGAGTTTCACAGGTTCAGTTCAGAGTTCAGTCCCCTTCTCTAAGGGATGTTAAACTCCAAGGGACGAAGCAATTAACACCCAAATGCAAATCCTAAAGCAACAGATGACAGAACTTCCATATCTATCTTTCAAACTTATGGCCAGTTTTATGACAGTAACTTCTGATTCTGTAGCTATACCCCCCCAGTCCCCCAATTTATTCTGATGTAAACTATCTTAACTCTCTTAAATTTACTAGAGAGGGAATAATTTTCTCAGAATGAGAGCCAGTGGATAATGACAATGCTCTTGGGAGCATCTGAAAAGGATGCTTACAGAGGAGGGGTTGCAAAACCTGGATTCAGTTGGGTTATCTTTAAACTCTTTAAGATTATTTTAATAGTTAATATGGTTGTATAATCAATAGAGAATTCTCGGTATGCATTAGAAAGACTTTTTTCTCTCTACCAATATTTTCCTTTTCCTTTGGTTCTTTCTCCTGGATAAAGTAAATTATTTGCTATAGATTTATTGTCCTCTTGTCTCTGTATCTCATCTTCTATATAATGTTCTTCCTTACTGATAGTCTAAAGGAGTATTGGCATTGGATGACAAAAAAAAGCAGAATATTCTGACCAGTTAAAATAAAAGAATGGGGATAATGAATTTTCAGAATTTATGGCCACTTCACTTACATAAGAGCATAGAAATAAGCAACCTACCCTCTATCCAAGAAGTTTGATAAACCAGGATGTATACTAGGGAGTTTAAGACAAATAAAGCTTAATGGCAAGTACTGTTGATTTTTATAGGTAGTAATTCTATTTAACTGGATTTTTTGCCAGAGTATTTAGTGGTGCTCATTATCTGGTCTTTATCAGCCTCATTACCCACTTCTTACCATGCTAAAGAAGTTTTCACTTTCATCTTACCTGAAATTCATAAATGCAGTAATTTAATTCTCAGTTCTCTCCACCACTATGCAGCTAATGAATCAAAATGCACATGAATCAAGACTATAAAGAAGTCTTTTGTAGCTTATTTCTTTTATATGCCCCAGGCTTCTTTTTCATAAACTCCTGTGTAGCATGTGAAAACCAGCCTATTTGGGAAGTGACCTAGGATAAACTTCATACATTTAGTTAAAACATCTGTCTTCCAAGTGTTTTGTACTATTATAGTAAATAGTAGTTGATGTGTACCTTTTTTTTTCTTTTTTTTTTTTTTCTGTAAAGATACTCCCCTGTGATAAGAACACCGGGATCCAACACATCTCTAGTGTGCACCTCAGTTTTTGTAGAATATCTCCTCATACCGCATACCTTGTAAGGACTTATTTTTGGAAAATGCCTGCCATTGAAAGGTTGCACTAAAATTATTGGAATAAAATTGGAAGAAATTGCTTTATATTTTGAGTTGGAGTAGACATCTGCATGCTATAGTGCTAAATCTGGAAAGTGCTGGCTCTCTGAGGCTCCTGATTGCTCCTTGACTGCTTGGACTTTTGGGGCCCTGGCTGTCCTATCTTGTCTCTGAGTCCTTACAAAGAAGCTTTTGGGATGCCCATTTTGGTTCTAAATGGAGGAGAAATCAGGTGTTGCTGCATGGAAATGCCAAGGTTTTGCATCCTCCCAGTTCTGCTCAAACTCATAGAAACATAGAATGGGTGGTGTTGGAAGGGACCTTAAAGATCATCCTGTTTCAATCCCCCTGCCATGGGCAGGGACACCATCCACTAGACCAGAATGCTCACAGCCCCATCCAACCTGGCCTTTAACACTTCTTGGGGTGGGCACCAACAACTTCTCTGGGCAAAATGGACATATGGAGATATTCACTACAAGTGAGTATGATGATTATAGAGATATAGGCAGAAGAGAGCAATTTGTTTGTTGCTGGACTTCAATGGAAGGGCACATATCTGCAGGAATATTCAAAAACTGTTTCAGACAGCAGCAGCTTCTGAGGAACAGACTCCAGACCTGTCAGTCAGAGGCAAGTGTTGTGGAAGGAAGTTCAGTGATGGAAAAGGAAGTGGAAGGATGACTTGAATCCTTTGAAAACAGCCAAACTCCCCAGCACTGGCTCACACTATCAGCAAATAGCCTGCCAAACTTGGTTTAAAGAAATAAAGCTGTTTCTGAGTTTTGAAAACATGGAGTCAAAACTCATGTCTGATTCTATGACTTAAAAACATTGAGGGTTTTTTTTTTTCTTAGTTCAATTTAAGAAAGAAAAGAAAGAACCCTTCTGGCTATGGCCATGTATGCCAGCCATCAGCCAGGAGTAAAGCTTTACAGCTGACTTATAAATCCCTGAGAGATGGGTTTTCTAATGGAAATACTGACAGCCCCTGGACTAGCAACACTAGCAGGTACCGTTGTAATAAATGAGACTGTGAGACACATGATACAGGGCCCAGAAGGTAATTAATGGCTAGAGTGAAATAAAATATAGACACAACATCCCGCAGAGAGCATGACTCAATGGAATAAACTTGTAATAAAGCACAAAGAATGTCTGTTTAGTAAAGAGCTGTGTGAAACTGCTTGTAAAATAAATCATGAGCTAGTGCTAGAGACAGCTGAGCTCTCTGTATGTTTCTTTTAAATAGGAGGATTAACAAACGGCCCTTCACTGTAAAAAAACATTTTTGGCAATGCAGAATTGCAGCTAAAATAAAATGAGAAGAAACTAAATGCTAAGTGCATCTATGCAAACAAGATCTTAACACACTTCTCAGCAGAAATAGGACAGAGGGAAGTTATGACTGCACCTACCACCTCATGTTTTTAACCAAGTAACTTTTGGGCTGGCTCTCATTCTGATTTAATCCAACTCATTTTCTCATTTGGAATACTTGACTTTATCCTTGTCGCATGTTGTATATCAAAGCAGGCATCAAAATAGTTCTTACTTCTTAATTTCCTTCTTTAAATTCTAAGCTTTAAAAAAATTTTAAAATCACCATCACAAAAACCTCCCCAAGCCCAGACTCTGTGTCTTTGTTTCTTGCTGTGCTCCCACTTACTTCAAGATGCCTTCTCCATTTTCATTCTCTTCTTTTGCTGTCATACACACTGAGTTTATTTAGGAGACTTCATGAGTTTCAGAGACTTCCTCAAAGGTTTTACTGCTAGGAAGAGTAGCATGCTAAAGGCTGCCACCTTTTCTGTAGTGACTTGTAGGTACCTAAAATAAAAAGCTTATTGCTAGTGCAGTATTTTTTGGCCTGTAGCTATGATACTTGAAGGTAAACTGTTGTTTGGGATTATGCACTATGATGCCTGATCATAGTTTATTATTCTTAATTTACTAGCAATGTATTAATAAGCTCCTACCTTATTATTGTTAATGTATCCTATGTTCATATTTCCAAGGGAGAAGGGTAAATTGTTCCAGATTCCTAATCCAGTAGAGTTAGACAAAGCAAGGAATGTATTCCCAACACTACCAGCTCCCTTACTCTAAATCTTGGAAGGTTTCAGACTTAGAGTGATGCAAGCACTTGCCATGTCACTGCTACTTTAATCTTCATCAAACAGTCTTGGCAAGCCTCAATCCAAAATTCCTTGAGTTAGGACTTGATGAATGATTAATTTCAGCTTCTGTGATTTCTATCACTAATTAACACATAAGAATATCAAAGCCCACTGTTTAAAACTGATGACTGAACTTGAAATGTTCAAGCATGGCAGCACTACAATGTCAAAGTTGACTTTGTGATATGTGAATTGTGTAAAAAACACAATCAAAAATATCTTATCCAAATACAATTTTGTAATTTTCTGTTTCTGTTTTGTTTCATTTTATGTATCCTTAGAGGGGAAAATCAGAAATTGCTTTCTAGTTTCTTATGCTGCAAATCTTCTGTACTGGTGCGTTTCATTGTTTTTATTTCTTGACTGAAGAACAGGGACCTGTTTAGTGTCAAGCTCTGTACAACAGGGGAATACCACACACATCATCTTTTTGACATACTGTTGGAGAATAAAAGACTGCCCTTACAATATCTACACTACAAAAGTTGCTGCAGAAGTTTGTTTTGTGATTTCAAGCAGTCTGCTAGTTAGTTTTGCCACAGTTTCAGCTCCCTATCATTCTCAGGAGGCAAGATACCTTACACTCAGTACTGTATTTTTTTCATGTTAAGGCTTTACTAATAGTCCTTTAATAATTATTCTGAGTGTGAAACATAGCCAGTCACAATAAATAGTTTTATATAAAGTTGGGATCAACTTCAGAACAAAACCCACCAAAACCCTTTAGAAATCTAAAAAATTCTTGAGCTGTTTGAAGTGTAAAATGTGAGAAGTAAACTGGAAAGACCCCCACCTACCCTTGGCAGAAAGTTTGGAGGCTTCAATAAATGAGCTCTTGCAAATTGCAGAGGGTGATTTTAATTATATTTTTTCTGCCTTTCACTTTGCTTTGACTATGACATGAGGGTGCTTGGAAAAATGTTTTCTCAGCTGCTACAGTCACGTGATGTTTATGCTGGACATTTACTAAAAGTGTAAATCCCAGCTGAAGTGAAGTCTGTGCCCTGATTCCTTCTTATTCTGTGTGTAAGATCTTGGACATTTGTTTCATTCCAGAGACAGATTATGGACTGTGAATTATTTTGCTGAGTGAGACCATACTAAAATCCTTCAAATGTGGACCACCCTCTTTCCAAAACCCTAATTTCTCTTGTACTTGAGCAAAAATTATTTAAAATCATTACTTAATTTTTTCTTTTAATTGCCTATTTGCACAGACAAAAATAATTTATGCCTCCTGCTTGTACTGTCTAAGTGACAATTTCTTGTCTGCTATTTCATGTCTTAGATTTATAACTGGCTGAGTCTCATTGCTTGATTTACAGAGGCTGCAGATGAGCGCCCATATATTGCTGATTTAACTAGATTGGTAATCTAAATCTTTATTGTGCATACAAAAAGCCAGGAATTAAATTTAATGCCCTTGACACTTCAAAATATCAGTGAGAGAACCCAGATGTACAGGAACAGTGGCTTTTTATCATCATTATTTATGAATTTTTACATCCAATGTCATTTGTATCTTAGAATTATGTGGCAATTGGGAAACTTTATTGATACCAGAGCAGGTTCCACAGTCTTTGCACTGGGAATTAGAAGGAATTTGAAGCGTTTTTCTTTGATAATGTCACTGTAGAATCGGAAGCCTAATTGTTCATGCTGGGATTTTTTAATATTGCAAAACCAGTGCTTTAATCGTAGCATTGGAACTTTACATGTTTTGTTCAACCTTATAAAAACTGGACCATTATTTTTGATACATTTTGATCACAGGAAGTATTTAGAAATAATGTATAAATAGAAAAGGCTAATAGACATGAGTAGTGATTGAAAAATCAGATAACAGCACTATGGCAAAAATATTCATACCCATTTTTGTCACCCCACTGAGTAGCTGTGTCTTTCAGTGAATTTCTCTGAAGGTTATCAAGGTTTGATGGTAGAATTTGAAGTGTGAGAAGTCTGTTAAAACAAACATTTTCCCTTTCCTCAAAAAGCATTTAAATTCAGGTTCAGAAAGGCTCACTGGTCAAAAAGGCCTTTTGACACCCTCAGTCAAGCATCACCTATTCAGCACCTGTGGGAGGGGAAAAAACAGCAGTTTTATTCTTAATGTTTAAAGAACAATCCAACTCTCTTGTAGCTGTGTTGCACCAGGAAAATTATGATTCTTCCTTTGCAAGAATAAAGGCAGAACTGGCAGAATTGCTTCCACTGACCAATGCAATGACACCCAGACTTAGGAGAGGCACAGACTAAGGAGTGCTCCCTTTGAAGTTATGTGCAAGGGGAGAATTTACAGATCAAATAATTCACTCCTCTATCAATCAGTAGGCAATTAAGTCACATGGTGTGATCTGAAACTGGATTTGTGCCTTTTTTAAGCTCTACAGTGTTCTTAAAAAAAAAAAAACATTGGAAGCATTGAAATGCACTTGAGACATTTTTCCTAATGCTCATCTCTAGATTTGCAATTTATATGCTATCTGAATGAAAGTAATATATACAAGTAGTAAACTGAAAGGAGAAAATGATAGACTTCTAATCCTGGGTACCAATACCTTAAAAGGAAAGGGAAATCACCCTGTGACGAGCCAATCCATTGCTGCAGTAAAAATAGTCAATTTGGTTATAAACATCATGGTGAACTGTGGATTGGTTTTAACAGAGAAATTCTGTGAGTATTTCTAATGTTGATCTTTTAAAACTAAAAATTTATCTTGGGCACTCTTAACCTGAAATGGGAGTATTAAATATCATGTGGAATAAGACATGAAAATTTCATTTCTATCTGGATATCATTCATGTGGACAGAGCTCAATATCCAAGAATTAAAGCAATTTTGGACCATCACTATACAAAATTAAAGACTTTTACTCATATATGACAGTTTGGCATAAAAAATTAGACTAGCACAAAAAAAGACAAATTCCTGAAGAACAACTTCCTTTATGGTTACTCAATGAATTTAAAAAATCTTCAAAGAAAAATAAATATATAAAGCAGAGAGGGAAAATATTAATATCACCAAAACAGTTGTAACTCACAGAAGAGTTGTAAAAATTATCAGCAATAACAATGTAGGTAATGCTCATGAGGAGAAATGCTGAAGTACTGAAATAATAAAATATTTCAGTTTTTTTTCTACTGGCAGATTATTCTTTATGACATGTTATATTGGTAGACCCTCTGTTCAGAAGAATGTATTTTTTAAACTATTTCTGACGATATTTTCCATTTCCTCTGAATATACTTCAGACTCTCATATATGAGACCTTTTATTTCTCTACTTTGTAGACTCTTCTGCAGTCTTAAGTGTTGTGCTGGTCAGGTAGTAATTTCTCTTTAATGATCTTCCTTTTTTGTGTGTGATGAGTACATTGTTTGTGGTGAACATAGCCCTGCTTGATGTAGGCTGTTCTTATTTCATTCTTGAGTACTTCACACACTTTTCTTTTATACAACCTGGTCATTTTATTCCTGCTGTCACTTGAGTTCATGACTGTTTCTTATGGCTGTTTCAGTGCCTGCTCATTTTCACATTCATCACAGGCAGAAAGGTTATCGAGTGCTTAAACCCATAGTTGTTACTATTGTCATCAAGGGAATTCTTAGTTATGATTTCTAAATACTACATATACTGGTTGAATCATGTTTGTCTTCAGAAGCAGAGAAAAGCCATTTATTGTTGAAAATCTCAATAGGAAGATGACTTTCAAGTCTCCACCTATTGATAGCTGGAGTTGACAAGTCTCTAATTCTTCAGAACTTCCTTGCAATCTCTCTTCAAATAAAACAAGTGGCAAACCTGCATACAAAGAGCCAGTACAGGCTTTTTTTCTCTTGAGGGTATGTTGTTAGGAGTTAAAGCAGTTTGATGCAAAAATGTTGATTTTAATTCACTTTAATTAGATCTTCAGTTTCTGTTTCTCTTCTTTTCACTGGCTGCATTCACCAAAATGTATACAATGTATTCAAATTTTTATAGTTTTTCTCAGAGATTCTGTTATTCTGCTACATTAGCCTGGTCATATTTGATCCATGGCATGAATCACTGTTGCACATTTTTCTTATGGCCTTATGCTCTCATTAAAGATAATGAGAAGTGAGAACTACCTGCATGGCATGAGAAGTTACTTGTATCTGAATCTAAAGTGCTTTACAAAGGTTTTTTGAAAAGTAGTCCAGATTTTGCTCTTATGTTGTTCCTTGGCAGAAAGATGTTTTTAATCCATTTTTCCATATTCTCACATAGAACAAGTCAGTCTTTCAGTCTAATCTTGATTTTTCTCTCTTATTTCTATCAGTTTCTTTGCTCCTGTTAGGAATATCTCCACTTCACTTCCTTAGACCCCCCCCAAGTTTATTTTGGTAGGTTTACTTCAGTTAATTTACATAAACCAGCCTCAGTGGTACACATAAAGTTCACTGCTGTTATATTTCTACCAACAGTTACGGGGGGTATTGATGTTGATGGGATCTCAGGGTGTTTGCTGATCCTATCTGATTCTTGGGTCAGCCAGGGTAAAACACTTGGTATGTTGCATTAAAGCAAAAGAAATCCCTCAGCTGGGAAACTGAAGTTCTTTTTGAAGATGTAGTTCACAGTTCACAGATTTTAAGGCATAGTTTGATTGCACCCTCACACTGGACAGGTTTTGAGAGCATTGAGGCTGAGAGGAGGAAAACTCCACATTGTGTGTCATTGCAGCATGTCTGTGCTCTTGTCTATGATCCATTCTCCGCATTTGCACTAGCACTGGGATGCTTTAATGAATTTCCAAGGTATTGATACCTTATTTTTGAATGGGAAGACCTGCCAAGAGGCCTACATCTGCACCTTACTTCACCTGATGTGGTCTAAAAACCTGGGGTTATTTTCTACTGCATAATGTCTGCCGAGAGATCTTGTGTTTTATGTAACAAGGTGAAGTAGAATCTCTCTATGGCAACTCAGGTGTTCTAAGTGTTCTTGTCTTAAACCTTTCAATGTAAATATCCCTAGGGATGATACCACAAAGGAACTTCTAGATGACTGTACAGCATAGGAATTTAGATGAAACAGAGCTTGGGCAGTTCAGTGAACATTCTCCTTCTCCTTGTTAGCCTTTATAATAATTATGGTATATATGCCATGTTAGGAAACTGTGAGCCCTTCTACACCCAACTGTGTTGGACTCTACCAAAAGAAAACATTCTGATCAACAAGAAATGAAGGACAGAGTTCTGTGAATTCTGCTGTGTCTAGTTTGAGTGCTCAGAGACAGAATTGGGTGGGAAGAGAGAAGGACTGGAAGTCTCCTGGCCTTTACTTCTGAAGAAAACTGTAGGTTCGTAGGTTCTGCAAATGGCCACCTCTTTTGGGATCCCACTCTCCAGTATTTTACAATATCCTTAGGAAGCTATTATTTTCAAAAGCTCCAGAAGGAAAACTGGAAAATAACAAGAAAAGGGCAGAGAAAACGTTAATATTCAGGAGATGTTTTTTCCCTATAAAACTTTCTTCTGCTTTAAGAGTACCAAAATCAAGTACATCTATAAAGCTGTTTCCTAGGTTTAATATCACCTTGGAAACTAAGTTCCCTCAGGAAGTTAAAGATGGTTAGGTAGATGATGAATCCACAGTTTGGAAACTGGTTTGCTCTGTGTCCTTTTCCAAAACAGACGTACATTTTGGAAGCAATTATACCCAGACTATAAAAAAAAAAGGGATTCTGTGGCTAATGTAAACCAAAGGATTTACCACTGAGGATTGTTCAGAGACTTAGGCCTATCAACTTAAGCCCTATGAAAGCAGCACTAACACTCTTGGACTTTATTAATTTTCAAGTGCACAAAAAAACCTCAAAAAATCCCCAAACAAAACAAACAAACAACCAAGAAAAAACAACCCCTCTCCCCCAAAAAAAACAACTCCCAAAAAACCCATCAAAACTCCCCTGCTTCTTTCCCTCTCTTGTTCCTTTCTTTCAACTGACATTACTAGAGAATGAATAGTCATGCATTATGCAGCACAATTATTCTATGGGAAATGTTCACAGTCATCTAAATTAATGGAATAAGTATGTAAGCTTCCAACTGCTAGACTCAGAGGATTTTCAAGCACAGATACAGTAACAACAGCTGGTATCTTTAAGAATTCTAAGTAATTTAATTTTAAAAAATTGAGTATGCAGCATATTTTGACTGAGTTGCAAAGAAAGAATCCCCATTGCTTCTGCTCTTACTGTATCATATTGCTTTTCATGCTTTCCCCAGAGTATTGAAAGAATGCTGCAGATGTTCTCATTTAAACATTCTGTGTCCTGTTAAATAGATGAGAGAGAAGTCTCTGTGCAAAGTCTCCATGTGAAGTCTTGACTACTTTTCAGAATGAAAATTGTGAAATATTTTCCTTCTCCATCAGTTTTTTTTTTTTCTCATGTGAGTGTTGAACTTCTATAAAGAATACCAGTTTTCACTTTTTGGAGAATGTGAGGAAGCAGTATATCCAAACAAATTGATAAAATTTAAATTAAAGTCAAGATTTCAATTGAATTTCAGTATTTGTACTAGATCTTGTGTTAGTGTTCATGAGTTAAATAGTGTAAAATGGGGAACTGATATCTAAGGATTTATTTACACCATAATTAATACTTATAACTTATTTATTTGCACATTGAAGTTAATACTAATGAATGAAAACTGGGAACATCAGCATTGATTTCAACCTGAATGGAACTGTAGAGGCAGTTTCACATTTAATGTAGGAACATCTGCAATTTAACAGTATTCACGGAATCACAGAATGAATTATGTTGGAAAAGACCTTTGAGATCATCAAGTCCAACCTATGACCTAACACCTCCTTATCTAAACCACGGCACTGAGTGTCACATTCAGTCTTTTTTTAAACACATCTAGGGATGATGCCTCCACCACCTCCCTGGGCAGTCCATTCTGATGCCCAGTTACTTTTTCTGTGAAGAATTTTTTCCTGATGTCTAGCCTAAACTTCCCCTGGCACAGCTTAAGACTGCGTCCTCTTGTTCTGTCAGTGGTTGCCTGGGAGGAGACACCAACGCCCACCTGGCTACTGTCACCTTTCAGGAAGTTGGAGTTGTAGAGAGTGATAAGGTCTCCTGTCACAGACATCTTTTATGAAAAATCCTTTCCTTAGGATTTTTCCTCCTGAGAAGCTGAGAGGCCTCAGGAACAAAATATAAACATTGATTATCTGCTGCTCTGGAATGCAACAGGTGGATCTGTGATTGGTCTCATGAGGTTGTTTCTAATTAATGGCCAATCACAGCCCAGCTGGCTCAGACAGAGAGTTCGAGCCACAAGCCTTTGTTATCTTTTTTTTTTTTTTTTATTCTTAGCTAGCCTTCTGATGTAATTCTTTCTTCAATTCTTTTAGTATAGTTTTAATATAATTTATATCATAAAATAATAAATCAAGCCTTCTGAAACATGGAGTCAGATCCTCGTCTCTTCCCTCATCCTAAGACCCCTGTGAACATGGTCACAGTCTCCCCTGAGCTTCCTTTTTTTCCCAGGCTAAACAACCCCTGCTCCCTTGGGCAGTTCTTGTGGCCCAAGCCCCTCACCAGCCTTTTTGCCCTCCTGTGGACATGTTCAAGAATCTCAAATTCCTTCCTAAACTGAGGAGCCCAGAACTGGACACAGCACTCAAGGTGTGGCCTCACCAGTGCTGAGTATAGAGGAAGGATGACCTCCCTGCTCCTGCTGGCCACACTATTCCTGATCCAGGCCAGGAGCCATCGGCCTTCTTGGCCACCAGGGCACTCTGCTGGCTCATGTTCAGTCAGCAGCTGTCCAGTACCCCCAGGTCTCTTTCTGTCTGGGCACTGTGCAGCCACTCTGTCCCAGGCTGTAGTGCTGCAGGGGGTTGTTGTGGCCAAAATGCACAACTTGGCACTTGGACTTGTTAAACTTCAGGTTGTTGGACTTGGCCCATCCATCCAGCTGTTCCAGGTCCTTCTGAAGAGCCCTCCTATCCTACAACTTGGTGTAGGATAGGAGCTTGGTGTCATCTGCAAATCTACTGATGGTGGACTCATTCCCCCTCAATCCAGGTCATTAATGAAGGTATTGAACAGAACAGGCCCCAGCACAGACCCCTGAGGGACACCACTGGTGCCTGGCCACCAGCTGGATGCAGCACCACTCACCACCACTCTCTGGCCCGGCCATCCAGCCAGTTCTGAACCCATCACAGAGTGCTCCTGTCCGAGCCGTGGGCTGCAGCTTTTCCAGGAGTGTGCTGGGGGAGACAGTGTCAAAGGCCTTGCTGAAGTCCAAATAGGCAATATCCACAGCCTTCCCTGCATTCACCAGGCAGGTCACCTGGTCAAAAAAGGAGATCAGGTTGTCCAGGCAGTACCTGGCCCTCCTAACCCCATGCTGGCTGGGTCTGATCCCTTGGTCATTCTGTAGGTTTGCTGTTTGATCTCACCCAGGATGATCTGTTCCATCATTTTGTCAGGCATTGAGGTCAGGCTGACAGGCCTGGAGTTTCCTGGATCCTCCTTCCAGCCACTCTTGTGGCTGGGTGTCACCCTGGGCAGCTTCCAGTCCTCTGGGACCTCCCCAGTGAGCCAGCACTGATGGTAAATGATGAAGAGGAGCTTGGTGAGTTCTCCTGACAGGTCCCTCAGCACCCTGGGACGGATCCCATCCAGTCCCACAGAGATGTGAGTATCTAAATGGCTCAGCAGTTCTCTGACTGCTTCCTCCTGGACAACAGGGGGGCCATTCTGCTCCCTGACCCCACCTACAAGCCCAGGAGGAACATTGTCCTGAGTACAACCTGTCTTCCTGCTGAAAACTGGGGCAAAGAAGGTGTTAAGTACCTCAATCTTTTCCTCATCTTTAATTATTAAATTCCTTCCCACATCTAACAGAATGGAGGTTGTCCTTGCCCTTCCTTTTGTGATTAATGTATTTATAAAATATTATTTATTGTCCTTCACAAAAGTGGCCAGATTGAATTCTAACTGGGCTTTTGCATCTCTGATTTTTTCCTACATGACCTATCAAATCCCTTAAGCATTTCCTGAGATACATGAGCCTCTGTCCTCACACCCTCTGGGTATGATTTACCCTCTTTTTTTTCCTTAGTTCCTTGCTCCTTGCCTATTCAGGCTGGTAATTTTCCTTGTTGTCTCATCTTTTGGCACATAGAGACAGTCTGTTCCTGTAGATTTCAGATTTTCTGAAGCCTTCAAGATTTCTATTTTGAAGCATGCCCATCCTTCCTGGACTCCTTTGTTTTTAAGGGCTGCTTCCCAAGAAACTCGCCGAATAAATCTCTTGAATAGGCCAAAGTCTGCCCTCTGAAAGTCCAGTGTGGAAGTTTAATTGGTGTCCCTCCTTGTTTCACCAAATATTGAAAACTCCATAATTTCATGATCACTGTGCCCCAGAGGGCCTTCAACCACCACATCTCCTTCCAGCCCTTCTGTGTTTGCAAACAGCAGTTCTAATGTAGTCCTTCTGGTAGGCTCGCTCACCAGCTGTGACAAGGAGGACCTTCCAGGAATGAAGGACTGGACTGTCCTAGGCTGTCTCTTCTCTGCTGTGTTGAGTTCCCAGCAGATATCCAACAGGCTAAAGCCACCTACAAGAAAAGGGCTGGTGATCCTGAAACTTCCTCCAGGTGCTTTTAGAATAATTCATCCAACTCTTTTACCTGGTTGGGTGGACGATAACAGACTCCCACCAGGACGTCAGCCTTGTTGGCCTTCACCCTGATTCTTACCCATCATCATCATCATCATTATCAAACTTATCATCATTAATCTCAATTTCCACGGCACTGAGAGCCTCCCTAATAAAGAGAGTCACCTCTCCACCTCTTCTCCCTCTCCTGTCTCTTCTGAAGAGCTTGTAGCCATCCAGTGCAGCACTCCAGCCATGTGAGTTATCCCACCACATTTCTGTGATGTTGACGACATCACAGCTTTGCTGTTGCACCATGGCCTCTAACTCCTCCTGTTTGTTACCCATGCTGTCTGCATTAGTGTACATGCACCTCACCTGGGCTGCTGATTTCACCTCTGACTCTGGCTTTTACCACCCTTGGGCTTTTTCTGGAGAGCCCAGTTGCATCCTCTTTCCCCTTCAAACCTAGTTTAAAGCCCTTTCCATCAGTCCCCACAATTCATGGTCTAGAATCCTTCTGCCCTTGATAGATAGAAGGACCCCATCTGGCTCCAGCAGGCCAGATGCTGATCAAAGAACCCAAAATTCTGCTGATGACACTAGCCCTCAAATCACTTGTTGATAACATGGGTTCTCCTGCTCCTTTCATCATTTGTCCCTGCCACTGAAGGGACTGAGGAGAACACTACCTGAGTTCCTGCCCCATCCATCAACCAATCCACCCAGAGCCCTGAAGTCCCTTTAATTGCCTTGGTGCTCTTCTTTTAAATCTCATCCCTGCCAGCCTGGAGTATCAGCAGTGGGTAATAATCAGAGGGCTGAATCAGCCCAGGGAGTCTCCTGGTGACATGCCTTACCTGGGCCCCAGGGAGGCAGCAGACCTCCCTATGGGATGGGTCCCATAGATGTTTGGGCCCTCTCTTTCCCTTGGAAGGGAGTCACCCACTATGACTGCCCTTCTTCTCTTTTTAATGCTAGAGGTAGTCTAACAGGCAAAGTGTAATTGGGAGGCTCTCCGGGATTATTTTCTTTGGTGTTGTCTGGCTGACCCTCTGGATCCAGGGCCTCACACCTGGGTAGGTGATGGGGGTTGGGAGGAATTTTCATTAACTCCCCAAGCAGGGATCCATTTTCACTCCCCTTCATTTACTAGGTCTCCTCCTTCAGCCTGATGGTAGGAGGCATGGGAGTCCTCTGACTCCTGGTGGGCTTCTCTCAGGGATGGAAGGGTGAAACTCCACCAGTCTATTTCCCTTTCACTTTCCTTAATACTCCTTAGTCTTTCTACTTCCTCCTTAAGCTCAGCCACCAGGCAGAGGAGATCATTCACCTGTTTGCACCACATGCAGGCGTCTTTTGCACTGACCCCTGGTACTACTGACAGCCTCAAACACTCCGTACAGGAAGGGGTCCAGACAGATGCATCCTTCTTGGGGGGTTCTGTTTGGGTTGGTACACTTTTACTAGCTATAGCTTTTGATTGTTTGGAGACCATTGCTGAAACAAAAAAAAAAACAACAACCCTAACAAAATTTAAGAGGTAAAGTTCTTCTCAAAGCAAACAAATAGTTATCATGTTAAAGGATATAGATAGCTAGGTAGATTGTATCGCTGGCTGGGGTCTGTGTACAAATCACAAACGGGGCAGGACTGCTGTGAAACGTGCCTTGAGCTGTTTTATTTTCCAGCATCAATCTCATTACATGGTTATGACAATGGGAAGATGCCACCAGCTCACATCCTGGGCAGCAGACCAAGAACTTAATGTGACAACTTACTTTATAAGGTTTTTGACCAATCACACAAAGCAAAAGCACATTGACAGTAGTTCTATCCAACCACTATAAGCACACGTACCTTTGGGTAAACAATGCTTGCTTATTTCGAATACAATACCTGCTTGTAAGCCTTAAAACACAATGCACAGATCTCCATTATTAAGCTTCAAACTTCCTAATATCTTGCTAGATAAACTTTTCTGTAGCTTAGGGAGTTATTCTAGACAAGCGTTAATACACAGACCATTGTTCTATTTGTCCTTGCTTTTCTACTTTTTAAATAATTTTTCTGCTGACTTATCTAATGGCTACTGCTTAGCTCTAATCACAGTTCTGCTGTCTCTGAGGCCTGCCTTTTGCAGCTTTCCCAAAATCCTCTGATTTTGTGGATTCCCACAGACTGATCTGAAGCATTTGATAAATACATGGTATAGAGGCCTACTCTGAGCTCCTTACTGTATCATTGGGAATTATAATTGCATGAGGTGAAAAGTGTTGGACAGTTCAGAAAACCAGGCAGGAAAAGGATGTGATTTTAACTGGATTGTTTTCTGAGGAACTTTTCTGATCTCACCTGGAGAGAAGCGCCCTTCACTATGTATGAAATCATGCTTCCAAGAAAACAGTCCAGCAGCTGGTATTGACTGGAATGGAGGGAAAAGCCTTCCTTTGCTCTAGAAGGAAGGAGAACTTGCAAAAATATCTCTGGTATCTGGCTGGCAGCTACAGCTGGCAAAGCAGATTATCTTTCTGAGATGGGATAAAAATGAGAAATATTTTTGTAAATACATTTACCTACTATTTATTTACAGAAAGTTGATGTCTACACTTGTATATGAATGCCATTAGTTCTGTGTATAACTGGGGACAGGTACCTTAAGTTGCTTTGCATGGATCTTAGGCAGTAGATGGGGTTTAAATGTGGTCGTAATTTCTAGACATGTGTGGAGGTGACAGGAAACTTAAGCATTAATTTATAAAATGTCTTGCTTGTAATTAATATAAGCTTTTTTAGTTCTTTAGTTTTCTTCTGTCTTGGATTACTTGTGATCATGGTTTAAATTTTTTGTTTGTACCAGGTTCTAGTTGCATTGGTTGGGAAAACCAATGATGACAGCAAAGAATATGGAACATTTCCTACTAAGGATCCCCTCTCACGCCCTCAAACTCAAATAAGAGATCACAAATATCTTCTCCCCATCTTCCTCCTGCCCCCAGATTTGTGAGCCATTTAAACTTTGGAGTATGAATGCACAGTGTGGAGCAGAGGCAGGATCTCTCCCAAGTGGTTGATCAATCTGCCACCTCATTTTTACTCATAAATTCACTCATTCAGTGCAGAATTCATGACAATTATAATAAAGCAACATTGCCAGTACAGCTACACTGGAGCCTGACTGAGCTCATTATTGCAGACAAAAGTGCATAGTGAGTATAAGAATTTATTTTGACCTTATGTAAGGGATTTCAGTTGTGCTTTTTTTTCCTAAAATTCTCTCTTTAAACAGTGAAAGCGATTACCATACACAAGCTTCAAACCAGCAGCATTTTGCAATTGGATTTAAAATATGTACTGATAATGTTGTTTTCTTGCCTGTGAGAGCTTAAAACTTTCTAAAGAAAAATAATAGGTCCACCTTATAAATGACTTTATGTGGCTTTTTCAACCACATAAATAAATACATCAAGTGTGTGCTGGATTGAGCTACTTAGGCCTTATTGCAATTACTTCTGAGTATGAGGATTGATAATATAAAATTATATAAAATTCAGAATGGGGCCTGCTCCAAAGCTTCCTCAAGTAGAGAAATGACACCTTTATTCAACACAGATTTTTAAATGATCCAAAACTCTGGAAGCCTCTGTACAGAGGACCTCCAGGGTGGGTACATGAGTCTGAAAACAATCATGAGCCCTTTACAAGGTTGGCTGTAGGAACTTATCTATCATTCTGACATACTGGAAGAAATCTACTGGAAATCTTGGTGGCGAGAACAAGAATTGGACTTGTTGAGATTTAAGATATCCAAAAGCAGATTAATGTGAAGACATCCCATTAATCAACCTAACAAGAGGAAAATCCAGACAGAGGGAAAGCATAGAGCTGTCTAGCTACAGAGTGGCCCACTATTTTTTCCATACACATTCTAGTGCTAGAGTGTTTCTTGAGCTATTCTCACAGATTTTATGTATTGGGCTTTAGCACATAGCACTTTATAATCAGATTGTACTCTTTTACTGTCCTTGACCCTCTAAACCTTGAGCTTCTTTTCTTTCATGCAGCACTGGAATCAACAGGGCACAGTTTCTGGGGAAAAGTAAAAAGAAAGAGGGGCTTGTGCATGTGGCTTGTGATTCCTAACTATGTAAACATGTTATTGTCAGATTTTGTTAGTCTTCCCATTGTACTGAGTAAGGCAAAACATTTCCCTGCATCTTCGTTCCTTTGAGGTCCTGGGCTTAGCTGGAGGTCACACAACCATTTTTTAATGTTAAGGTTATATATTTGGACAGGTAGGAAAAATACCAACAGCTGAACCACCAGTGAAATTTGCACAGGTGCTTTATCTGTGTAAAGATATGAAGAAATATGTTAGATCACCTTATTGCTGCAACATAGCTTTTATCTTCCTGATATTTGGTAAAAACTAATCAAACTATGGATAACTTTGAAAATTTATGTGTTTTCAGTCTTTTCTCTACATTGAATAAAGTAACAAACTCTTAAAGCCAAGAGAATATATATCTAGCAGTTTCTGTTTAAAAGTGAATTCCACATTTTAAAAACCTTTTGTATAA
The DNA here is from genome assembly GCF_037042795.1 of Molothrus aeneus. Taxonomy (NCBI): domain Eukaryota; kingdom Metazoa; phylum Chordata; class Aves; order Passeriformes; family Icteridae; genus Molothrus; species Molothrus aeneus. The sequence goes on along the minus strand of NC_089649.1, from coordinate 12,519,652 downwards.
TAAGCATTCTTCATACAGAAGTGCAGTAACAGCCTTTAAGTCACTGTCATTTTTCTCAAATCTATAGTCCCTGCATCAAGAATTTGCTAGGCACCATTAGAACTGCCTCTCTGTTGTTAAGGACTGATTGTGTGCAGAAGTGAAGGTACTCTCTTGTCAATTTGTATGATGCCTGTCTGATGTCCTGAAATGTGGATTGGTGATACATACTAATGAAACACTGCTAATGTGCTATAGCAGTTAATAGAGAAATGCTGTCTCATCTTCATTCCAGCTGGCAGCCAGAATCCTTTGGAATGATACTACCAACACCAATTTAGGCAACAGTAATTTCATGTTCTGTAGTTTTCTGTAGTAAAGTAGTAAACAATAATGTTTTAATACCAGAACCCATGTCTGGAATGCTATCCATGAATGTGTTCTAAATTTGTTCTGAATGTGTTCTAAACAGCAAGAACTTGAAATGGTTTCAAGATAGCAACTATGGAAAGGAAGAGGCTACAGTTCACTCCACTGTCTTTTCATCTCTTGTCTTTCAGCACGTCCCTTCTGTCTCCTGTATTCTTCCCTTTATTGCCAAGGGCCTAGAGTTCAACATTTATTCCTACAACAGTCAGTCTTCTCTGGTATCAAGTTTTCATAGTCATAGGAATCCAAATTTCCAACCTAAATTCCTTGGCAATACAACGAACTTTTACCTTAGTAAGATGTGCTTTCTTCTGCTGTTGGCATGAGTTGCTTTAATCAGATTAGGAAGAAGGTAAAGTCAAGGAGACAGGAAAAAAGGTCTGGAAAATAAGAAATCTGGCAGCATGGAAATGTACAACTAAAAAGGAGCAAAGTAGAGTCAGCATAACTTTTTCTGCTATAACAAAACTGAAGTTTCTAAAATAAGTGATTTAAAAAAAAAAGTAAAGCAAGCTGCCCACTCCCTTTAATGTCTTCTATAATCCTATGTTGGAAAGTTCTCCTGTTCCCCAAGGATCAAAATGGCATGGATTTTCATCACATCCCATGGCAGATTAGCCTGGAAGAATAACTTCTTCCTGCACAGGAGCCAAGTAGCTGGGGAAAAGGCACCAGGGAAGTGACAACCATACAGAGCAGCACTCCTTGGAGATGCTGCAGGCCAGGAACGGAGTGCCTCTGCCTAATTCAAGCTCCATTAGAAGCACTAATATTCCATAGAATAATAAAGTGCTTCTAATATTCCATTAGAAGCACTTTATGACATCAGTGAGGACTGCTGTGGTCTGGAGGCTTTCACAGTTCATCTAGAAGCAGCTAGAAATTTGTGACCATGTTGGATGAAACATTTTGGGACACTGTATTCCAGAAGGCAGAAAGACTTCTCTTTGCTTGTGCTGAAACACTAACTTGTCTTTTTGTAGAATAAAGTGTATTTTCAAGACTATTTTATCTCTCTTCTAAATGAATTCATAAATCTCAGATAAAAAAAAAACTGTTGATCAACCCCTATATATAAAATAAATTGTTGTTATGCAGAAGTGGGTTTTGAAATTAAAACCCCTCACAATCTGAACAAAAAATTTTTGAATTTTTTTAGCTGAATCTTTAGTAACAGAAAGCACTTGAAATGCCATTTTTCTTTGCCTCTACTGTGTGGCATGTTTTTTACCCTACAGTCTTTGCTTGGGATTGTTCTTGCTTAGAATTTATAATGTTGTTTCTTTTATTTGGTCGGAGCTCCTCCAACCCTTATGTGAACTTGCAGTTCTGAACTGGCTTCTATTACAGAGTTCAGTTAAAATGGCTTTTTTAGGCCATGAGTAAATCATACTATGATAACTTAATCATCTCTTACATATTAATTTTTTAAAAATAAAGTAATTTCACAGTTTGTTTTTGTTATTCTCAGTTTCTGGCTAAGCAATGTGAACTTGGATTAGCAGTGGAGAGTTTGGTACTTTCTCTTTGGTACCTCAGAGGAATGGGTTTTTAGGAGGGTGTTGCCTATTTAATGCTTTATGAAGAAACATGAATGAAGAGCTGAGGGAATTCTTGATGAAATGGTTATACAACAAGAACAAGCAAAAAATGTGTGAATTTTTGATTAATATCTTTAGATGTGAGGTACTTAATGAGTGTGATCTACTACAAAATCCCTTGATAACCAGGGGAGTTGTGCCAGAGTTGTCTTTCCATTTAAAGATTAGTGTACATCATATTTGCTGAATCATGAACTTTATTTCAGCACACAGTCCTTATTTGACTTTGAAAAGACAAAAGAAAGCCAACCTAAGCCTCAAAATAGAATATACTACATGATCTTTTATTTGAATATTCTGGACAAGGAAAGACTGAAAGAAGTATTTTGTGTGACAAAAGAAATTGGATTTGACAGTTCCTCTTTGAAGAACTGCAGAATAACCAACAAGTTTGATTCCAAAAAATGACATTAACAAAGTGGTAACGTTGGCTGGCAGTTTATAGTGCTTTTCCAAAATGAGAGTGTGGGGGCTTTAATAAAAATAAATATAAAAAAAAGAAAAAAAGAGAAAAATAAAAAGTCCTCCAGGTTATCTGGACAAGCAGAAGCAGGGGATGAAGAAATTAAACACCTTTGCAATGTTGCCTTGCAGTAATGCACACTGAATATGTGCTGTGTCCGTAATTGAGAGTCAGGAGCAGCACAAAAAGTTTAGCAAGGAGCCACCTCCACGTTAATTATCATGCTTCAGTTTTAAGTCTTTCATCAGGTAACCCCATAATTTTAATTTTCTTCAATAGAAAGAAATGTTTTTAAATCTTAATGAGGCTGATGCAGTTGATGTGTATGCATTCACTTACAATGCTCTGCGTCTCATTAAAGGTGATTCATAAGTGTTTCTCCATACTCCTGTACAGTTCAAAGAGGAACAGAGATAAATAGAGTATATTTTGAAATATTTTTAGGTTTTACTGCTTGACAGCAAAAGTAGAGAGTTCTCAATAGCCAAAAGAACTGGACAGTTTTGTTACACAGTAAAGACAGTAACTAGAAACATATGAGAGAAGATTGATGTGCTTCCAGACTTCTTCCATAAAATACAGCTCTGTCTACCCAGGACAATTAAACTTCTCTTTTTTAGTCTGTTGAACTAGATGCTGTGGAAGCTATGACCACGTGCACGAAGTTGCTCCATGCTGTCTGGAGTTTTCTTTGGCTGCAGGCACACTCATCAACATGCAGCCTTGCTAGAGTAATTTGTGGCTGGAAGGTTGCATGGTACAATGGTTTAGGAAGGACAACTTGGCAGTCTCAGATTTGGAGATAACTTTTCTTATGCTATTACTACACAAAACCAGCACTCTTTACCTTCTGTGGAGGAGGTCGAGTGCTTTCAAGAAGCCATGATTTACTGCATATCTGTGGCATTCCAGTCCTGGAGATGATGTGGTGACCCATGTTTTCAATGGAACGAAGTTGACAATGAATGAAAATGACAGTCAGATGTGTGATGTGTTCATTAAATTTGATATTCCAAGGAGATAGATATTTAACTACTTTTTAATTATCCCATTGAGTTAAAAAAAAGTTTGATCTTTCTTTCAAATAAAATTGAGATAGATGTTTCACCAGTCATAAAAAAGTATGTGTAAATATATTTATTTCAATATGTGCAACATTCCTGATATCTGCTTCATTAAATTTTTTTCTGTAAGATCTTGACAATAACCGTGCTATTTTAAAAGCTCTACACAGTTTCTTTTCAGTGTTTTTGTCTTTATTTCTCTGATCTCAGCAAAATCTCATTAAAGTGACATATTTTAACCAATGAAATGAAAATTTAAACACTGCTTGTCACTTTTTGGGGGAAGGAAATAAAAAGAAATTTACATATACCAGTAAAGAAAAGGGCACGTTCTGCAAAGAGTATTTGAAATGCTTATTAAAAAATGTTAGGAAAGTTTGTCTGAAACTTCAGCACAGTTTTATTCCTAACTGGGGAAACTTTGTTTTGAAATTGTACTTTCTGTTTACTTTTCAAAGCCTTTTTATTCATCTGGAGGCAGAATTCTAAATCATACTCTTCTACAAGTGGTGTTTTCTTTTTGTTTTGTTTTAAAATTAGGACTTTCTTAATTCATCATAAACCCTTACAAAGCAGGTGCTTCATGGAATGTGATAATGTTATTGAAGGTGTTGTTTTGAAGAGATGATGATGGGAATATTCTACATGTGTGCTGGCTGTGTTACATGCAGATATATTAAATGTTGCTGCAGAAAGGAAAGATCATGATTACAGGAAAAGTATCACATGTTATTGTTCACACAGGTGATTCACTTATCTTTTCAGCTGCCTCCACATAAAATCCTTGTCTCTGTTTCCTCCAATGAGGTTGGAAATGCTCCTGTCAATTTTCACCAAAAGTAAACACAATTATGGTACATGTATTTATAGTAACTGCCTTTGTTTTTCAATCTAGAATGTATTTTAGGAGGATATGATTTTCTTCTGTACTTCTGCTGCCAGCAGACACATCAAGTGCATTACTAATGCTGTCTTTTACGTTTTCCTTGCTGCTTCTGTCACAGACAATTTTAGAATGTGTGTAGGTTTCTGAAAGCTGAGCTGGCACACTTAAACACTGCTGAGTGGCTCCTCTTTGGGAATGGGGACATCCTGGGTTCACCAGCTCTCCCTGGGCTGAGTCTCTGAGCACTGCTCTCTGTCTGTAGATGGCAGTGGGCATACACTGTGCAACAACTTTTCCAGTGCAGCATCACAGTAAGAAACTACTTCAGATTCCTAGTTTCAGACCTCTTCTCTTCTCTTCTCTTCTCTTCTCTTCTCTTCTCTTCTCTTCTCTTCTCTTCTCTTCTCTTCTCTTCTCTTCTCTTCTCTTCTCTTCTCTTCTCTTCTCTTCTCTTCTCTTCTCTTCTCTTCTCTTCTCCCTTCCCTTTCCTCTTCCCCAGGAAAAACATGATTTATCCTGAATATCACTGTCTTTTACACTAAAGCTGCTTACCCTTTAAAAAAAAAAATTTTCTTCTGAGCCAAGTAGACAGATTGAAATATGACCAGTCTATGTATTTGCACTGACAGTTCTCCAGTCTGATACTCAGGCAGTAATGTTTAGCAGCTTCCAGTGAGAAAGCTGAAGTGGGGGTGGGTGTGCAGAAACCCAGTATGTTGGTGTACACTTAGTCTCTGTAATATTCAATGGATACTGTGTTGTTTCTCTCAGTGAGGAGGTATTTTATACAGGTCTTTTATTTTACATCTTTTTCCCCACTTTACTATTCATATTGCTCAACTCTAGGCTCCAAGTGGGACATTCCTAGTTTTCAAATCCTGTCTTTGGAGTTATTTCAATCTCTCAGGTAAGTATGAATGAAAGTAAATAAAATTAAATGGCCAGCAGGTTAAAGCAGGTCATTCTTCCCCTCTGCTATGCACTTGTGTCACTTCACTGGAATGCTGACTGCAGTCCTGGTGTCCTCAAGATAAGGACATGGAACTGTTAGAGAAGGAGGCCTCCAAGTTGCTAAGAGGACTGGAGCACCTCCCCTATACGGACAGGCTGAGAAAGCTGGGGCTGTTCAGCCTGGAGAAGAGAAGGTTGCATGGAGACCTGGAAGCAACTTTCCAGTATCTGAAGGGGTTACAGGAAAGCTGGAGAGGTATTCTTCATCAGGAACTGTAGTGATAGGACAAGGAGTAATGGGCACAAATTGAAAGAGGGGAAATTGATACTGGATTTTAGGAAGAAATTCTTTACTGTGAGGATGGCAAGGTGTTGTAGTGTGTTTTTATACTTTGTAATACTTTGAAGTAGTTTTGTTTTGTATCCCTATATTTTTCCCAAATGGTTTATCCCAAACTGTACCTCCCTCCGTTTACCTGTGGTATCCCTCTCCTGGGACGAAATCATCCCCAAGCCCCCACCCTGGCTCTCTGTCAATCACTCAGCCTCCCATCCCCTCCATCCAGAAGTTTTGGTCCAAGTCGTCGAGTGATTAGCCAGAGGCTAGGAGTCAGCCTGCCAAGCCTTGCCCCATACGCTGTCCTAAATGTCTATCCCCCAGCATCCATCCCTTAGAGTCACTTATTGGTTGGTAAAATGTTATCTACTTTTGGTTTCCACCTCCCTTTAAATGTAACCTTGGCACATCTCTCAGGGCTCTCAGCAGGAGGCCCCCTGAGGTGCAGGAGCTCCTTTGGGACTCCTAATAAAACCTTGGATTAACCCCTGCTAAGAGTTGGCCCTTTATCTTCTACCGATGTCTCTGGTGTCTCTTGTGCTGCAAAGACGACCAGCCCAGGTGCCCTCAGTACCCTTGGGGCACAGAGAGTGTCTCCCCCTGTCGGCCGTGTCAGGGCTGCCCCCTCCGGTGTCTGCTGACTCGGGACTGGCCCAGGGTTCCTGAGAGGCTCGCAGGGGGACCGAGACAGCAAGGCACTGGCACAGATTGCCCAGAGAAGTTGTGGATGCCCCATCCCTGGAAGTGTTGAAGGCCAGTTTGGTTGGGGATCTGAGCAACCTGGTCTAGTAGGAAGTGTCCCTGCCTATAGCACTGAGGTTGGGACTAGATGGCCTTTAAGACCCATTCCAACCCCTTAACATTCTGAAATTCTGTGAAAAAGCCAGTGGACCCACCCTCCCCATGTTGCGTCTCATGTATTTCAGTACCACAAAAAGCAGTATCATCACTTTTTCCCCCTGTCTCCTGAAAGGAAGTTTTCTGCATGTCATCCATACTTGTGTATTATGCAGGGCTGCAAGTGTGCTGAAATAAATCTTTCTAGATTATATATCTTTTTAGCAACTAGAGAGATTCTGTCAGCATAAGTTCAGAAGGTTCAGTAAGGTCTCTTATATTTCCTTAAAATCTTTTCTATTTTAAGGTATGTGTACATGTAATGCCAGTGCAAATATCCAGAGGGCCAAAAGGAAAACATGCCAATGTTTACTTTTCTTGTTACTGGGTTTTAAATACAAACAGGCAATATGTAAAACAGAAAATAAAAGAAGAGGCAGGAATGCGGATAAAGGGTTAATTTGGAATATGAATGCCAGAACTTGGTGCTGGTTTTCCACTTAGGTGAGAAAAGTCCTGCCTTCAAGCTGCTATGGATACGCAACATTTTGTGCCTGGATTTCATATCCCTTCCTGTAAAAGCATTATTTTTGCCTCTGGGGCTTGATGAAATAGGCATGTTGAATTGTGAAGTACCAGATGTTGGAGGAAGGGAACATAATGGGAGGTGAGGAAGCTGCTTTTAAGCTCTCCATGGCTATTTTGGGAACTTTATCACATAAACAATGAATCCAAAGTTATGGAAGCACAGGATGTGGAGCGAAACCACTAAAAACCAAAAAACATGCATGAGAGAAAAGTGCATGTAAAAAGCATTTCCAAGATGCTGTTAGTGAATGAGCATAAAAGGAAATGTCTTTAAGATGAACACAGAAAAGTAGAAGTAGCAGAGTCAATTACTCCAAGCCTGCAAAAGCAATTTGATATCCAACAATCCACATGAAACTGTGTCTCTTGAAGTCAGAGCTGGCTACAGGAGGTCTGTGTAAGTAGGATTTCTCCTCTCCCCATTCAAAAAGTCTGTTAAATGTTACTGGAGCCCTACATTCTTTCAAAAAAACAAAAAAAAAAGGTAATTTCATAACAAACATATACTAAATTCTATATTAATTAGATTATAATTTTATAAAGTAAGCTGATAAATGTGCCCTGGGCCAGGAGGACAAGGTAATTATTCCATACTACAGGACCTTACCTCTGTGGCTGTTTTGGCTTTGATCCTGTGAGCTCTTTATGTCACACCTAATCTGAAGCAGATGGGCTGCTCTGTTGAAGTCATTGCTTGCTGACCTGAAGTTTTCCACTGAACCAAGCTAGCATCAGATGAAACATTTGGCATGAAGTCTGAAGAGTAATAAATTGAACTATGCAAACTTAAAAGTTGATTCATGTTTGAATCATAAAAGATTTTGGGTTGGAAGGGACCTTTAAAGGTCAATGTCCCTGCAGTGAGCAGGGACATTTTCCTCTAGAACAGGTTGGGCAGAGCCCTGTCCAACCTGACTGTGAGAGATGGGGCATTTACCAACTCTCTGGCCAGCCTTTTTCAATGAGCTGGACACAGTGCTCTAGGTGCAGTCCCAGCAGAGGTGAGTCATCTCCCCTAACCAGTGAAATTCTTTTTAACATTTACTGGAGAGAAAAAAAAATCTTAAAATATTTCCTCAGTTTTTGCCTTATTAATTCTCACTCTAATTTTTTCCCAGCAAATATTCATCTGAAGACACTTGGAAAATTGTTGTAAAGGGAACACTATTAGGTCACAGTACCTGTGAAGTGGGATGCACTGTCATTACGTGTTACAGCACACACACTCCTTTGCGGGGGATAGCACACCTCCCAGAGATAAACAGCAGGCCTGGGCAACTTAGAGATTAGAGATCCAGGATCCACACTGTTCCTCTAAAAAGGTAATGTTGACATTTGTCTGATAGAGCAGGTTGCTTTTCTGACTGCTACATTCAATACTGCTACACTTCATACTGCTACTGCAGAAATGAAGGGGTAACTCTGATCTGTCTAAAGGGGAATTAAAAGAAGTCAGAAGTAGATCAAATAAAGGCCAGATCTTCCCTCCTTGTTCATGGGGAAGCCCACTGAAGGTCATTTGAATTTGAAGTCTGTAGGACTGAGCACCGAAGGTGCAGAGCTCCAAGCAGATTTTGGTTGCGGTTTTAAATCTCAGCTTCATTTGATGTCCGTTGTTTGTATGTGATTGCTAGCAAAGTTTTAATAGCTGAGTATGATTTAAGATCAAGTAGGAAGTAGCAGGAAGGGATCAGTTGTGACTTAGGAGGCTTAACCAAGCCATATGTGAAGATCATGAAGTTATATGGTGACTTTTTAAATATATAAAACATAATTATACATGCACAAACTGCTTAAGTCACCACAAAATTAACCACTAGGAAAGCAAGTATACTTATGGCACGACTAAAGTAAATATATGTACATTTCAAGTTATTACAAAATTCCAATTCTGAAGGAAGTATTTACTTGTATACACCTATAAATATGTGACTTGTGACCAAACTGCTTCCAGGAGTGAGGCTAACCAATAATGGAAAAGTTTTACTTAAAGATGATCTGCATCCATGTAACTGGAGTTTGTCAGGTGTTCCCAACCAGGATCCCATGCTCCTTTTAGTTAGGCACTGAGTTACTTTTATACCTTTTGGTGTAGAAACATAACTGTGTGTAGGTCATCAGCTCACGAGACAGCTGTTGCAAGCTTGTGCTTTCCTAGAAGGCAAATTTGTTGCTGCAGTTTTTGTCTTACTTCCATCAAATTTTATTTTTATCCTGCCAACTACTCCCCATCAAGGAAGCTTAGGGTGAGCTTGCCAGGGATATCCTTCACCATCAGTATGTTTACCAGCTTGTACATGTAGGAGTCCCATTACTAGGCAGAGATCATAACATGACAAACAATAAGACATGCTTGCAGAAACCACTTAAACTTTCTTAGACTTCAAGATCCAAGAAGATGATATAAGTGCTCAAGAAAGATACCCCTGGCCCTTCCTTCAATTTTTTTTTTTTTTTGCAGAGAAATCTTCATGAAGTAAATAACTACCTCAGCTATTCTCTCTCTCAGCCTTGGCTCCCTCCTTGTCTGTCCAATGGGACTAAAACCAAGCCAGGTAATTTGACTCAAATGTTATAAACAGCATACAGTGTTAATTTTCAGAGGTATGGTGTTTACTGTTCTTTGTTTTAAAAGTTTATGGCTAAGTTCACAAACCTTGAGGATACAAAATTAATTATTCCTTAATGTACTAAGGAGCTTGTGATTTGGGACCTCTTGTGTCTAAAATTTATGGTATTTAATGTTTTCATAGTTAAAGCATTGCAACCAATCCTCAGAACCCATTTCATAGAGGCAGAAATGCATCTTATTTGCTTAGCCACACTGATGACAGGGTAGTGTAGCAAAATTAGCAATCAGATAGCACACAATCATTGTGGACTTAAACCTGGTTTTTAAATAATGAGCAGCATATAGATAAGATAACCAGAATATTCATGCAACACTTGATATGCTGAGAGGTCTCAGCCAAAAACCATTCTCTTCTGGGTAATGAGTAAGTAGGGTTTTGGTTTTTTTTTTTTTGATAGTAAGTTATTTTTGTTATTTTCTCAAATAAATTAGATTTTTTATTTGGCAGAAATTAGTATAAAAATGGGTCCTTTTATTTCAGATTATAATGGAAAAATCTATACTTGTCTTCAAGTACAGTCACAGGTCATTGACATTCAATATATTCAAGATCTTCAAATCTCACAGCAGTATTACCTTTTTTCATTTTTTTTTCTTTTACATGCTTTAGACTGTCTCTGGCCCAAGTCTAGTGATAGCAGTAAGGAACAGCAAGTGGGAAAATCCAGGCTAAAAACCAGAATATTCCTTATGTTCTCTCCTTGTTTTAATGGTTGTAGTTTGCTGATGTTTAGTGCTGCTGAGAAAGCAGCTGCACGTACTTGCTGTCAGTGTGTCCTGACAGGGAATACCTGTAAAAAGCCTTTGTTTTTTACTAGTAACATGTGAGCCTGGCTTAGAGTTGGAAAAGACTGCTTCACCTGTAGGACCCATGAGCAGGATGATGCTCTTCAAGTGCTTCATTTTCAAATAAGACAGAATAAAAAGTAACAAGCTTTCAGTTGGATTTCCAATTAAAAGTTTAAGGGCATGTGATGATGGTGTTTTGTGGTCTGTCAGTGATTTGTCCAATAATGCTGGGAACCCCTCAAATAAACTGTGAAGTTGGTAGATGATGTTTGAACTCTGAGAAAGCTGTTTTCTCTGTTTTTTTGTTTGTTTGGGTTTTGCTTTGTTTTGTTTTGTTTTTTGCCAGTGGTGAATCTGTAGACCTGGAATGACGCCAGCCAACAAAGGCCATGAGTTAAGAGCCTCTCAATTCTAAAAGGCAGGTGGGAGGAGAATCTGTATCATAGGAGCACTCTTGGAAACTTGATGCTGAGGCAATAACTTGAAGTAGAAAAATATGTTAATTAAAACACTATATGAGACCAAAACAGCAGTCCAAGGGCCCAGCAGAGCACATTCATGATGAGCTTTACTCTGGAAGTTTTCCTTGGCTGATTCTCTTTATTACTATAATCCAAGCAAATGTTAATATATATCCTGAAAAGACAAGAAGATTCCCCAGAAGTATTCATGTACTAACACTATTAACCAATCCTTTAATGTATTCTGTTCTTTTTTGGCTAAAGAATAGCGTGATAAATTAATGTCTTGAGAATCAATAAATCTGTTCAGTATGTACTTTTTGGAAGCCCATTGTGGTGGTTTGACAGGAAATGTGTTTTTTGGGATGCTATGGTTGGGCCAATGGACGTTCAGACTTTAATATTGGCATCTAACCTGGCCATTGGGACATGGACACGCCTCTGAGAACACGGGGTTAAAAGCAGAGCTCTCCCCTGGGAGGGTCTTCTTGGGTTTCCGGCGGGAAAGAGTTCGGGTCTCTCCCCTGGCCCAGCTGCTGGCTGGGCAGGGGGAGGGAAAAGCCATGAGGCCGAGAGAGGTAGGCCTGGGCCCGGGGGTGGAAGGGTGGAAGAGAGAGAGAGACCGGGAGCCATCGGGCAGCCCCCACTGAGAGACACAGAGAGAGAGAAAGAGAGAGAGCCGCTGCCTGAGACTGTAACCTTGAAACTGGATAAACATGGGCCTGTGCCGGCAGCACGGCTGGGACGGAGAAGAAGGGGGGGGTTCAGCTGGCTGCTTGTAGGAGCTTTTAACCCCTTTTCGGAGAATGAGAACTTTACAGAACATTGACCTTTCCTAGAAGAGAGATAGAGTGGAAGATGAGGAAGGAAATGTGCAAGTGTGAGAGAGGTCTGGGCGAGTGAGAGATAGTGGAAGAATAGAGAAGAATCCTAGTGGGAAGAGATGATGGAGTGGCTTTTGCTGGACTCTTTTTGTACAGCCATGGACAGAACCATGTTCCTTGTGATACAGAGACTGCATCTAGGGGGAGGCAATGCCTCAGAACCAAGAGGGTTCAGTGTTGGTGCCCCTCGGCCCCAGGGGGTGAAAAAATATGGGGGGGACAAGTGTCCCAAAGGAGAGATTGTGGGGACAGGTGTCCCAAAGGAGAGACTGTGCCTTTTTTGGATCGGGACAAAGCATCCTTAAAAAGACAACCCTAGAAGCAGCTCTGGTCCGTGTTCAGTGGTGAGAGCACTGGACATGAGAGGAAGAGGTCATGACGGTAGATGTACTCCGGGCAGTGCCATGAGTGACACGTAAACAACGAGGCTTCAGCTGTGTTTCCAGGGGAAGCCCATGGTACAAGAAGGACTCCTCTCCTCTTGATGAACTGAGGATTGATTGTCTGAAGGGTGGTTCTGGACCAAGAGTTGGTGATTTGGGGAATAGATGTATTGTATTGGAAATTTGCTGCGGGGAGGAGGAAATGTATTTGTAAGGTTTTCATTTTCCCTGTGTGTGTTCCTTTTTATCTATAGTTGTAGTGTATTTAATAAAGTTTTGTTTTCTTTCTTCCCTAAGTAGGAGCTTGCTTTGCTTATTCCTGGTCACATCTCACAGCAGAAACCAGGGAGAGGGTATCCTCATGGGTGCACCGGCATTGTGCCAGTGTCAAACCATGACACCCATGATTAAGTAAACCTTAGTAATTTGGTACTCAATGTGTTGCGGGTTTTTTTCCTGAAACAATCAAACTCTTCTAGTTTTCCTAGGGAATAATATTGCTAGTAAAGTCATTAGTGTTTGCACATCAGTTTTGAGCCAAATTATGAATATCCCTGAATGCAAAGGGGTAAGTTTCTAAACTACATCATTACAGAACAAGTGTATTGAGAATAAGATCTTTTTTTAATCCAAAGTGCTTGGGGAGTTTACCCCTGAGTATTCAAATTAATCATTAATCACAAAAGCAATTTGTTGGGCATTTGAAAATCGTTACCAGTTTAAAAGACTTAGTTTCTATTTCAAAGCTTTCAGTGGGCAAAAAAGCTGCAGCTGTCACTTGAGAATACCCAATCTACAAAGCAATTTAAACACTGTGTTTACAACAGACATATGTGGTTTTAATTTTCACGTTTTTTTGTGATCTACTTTGATATGTATTATTCATTCATAGCAGGGAAAAATAACCTTCAAGTATGTTTGATATGTTGAACCTGGCACATTCAAAGCCAGTCTGCAGAGTTCCTCATGGGACAAACTGGTGGGAAGCATCTTGCCCTACAGAAGTCCAACAGCAGCTTCAAGCTGAGTTTATGTACACATTCATAGAGGCTTTCTGGTGAAAAATAAGTGACATTGGGGGTAGGACAAAGAATAACACAATTTCCAGGAGATTGCTGCTGTCTTATATGACAATTATAGTGTGAGTTTGGTCCAGTGTAACTTTACAAGAGCATTTCAGTTTGGTATTTAATAACCCTGCCCTCAGTAAACAGGCATATCTGAAATATGCCATTCTGGCACAGATGTGCAAGTCCTAGGCATCGTACCTTTTGGAAAATCCTTCAATAAGTTGCTTTGGGAATTAGCATTGCTACAGAGGCACGTAGCCCAGATAGTGAGGAGGAATATTTGAATTTCTGTGCGTTTAAGTCTTTAAAAAATGCCTGTATGTGGAGATGTTGTTGTACTAAACTATATAGGTTTTATTATTTGTGTACAAGGATTATTTGCACTTGTTCTATAAAAATGGGAATTTATTTCAAAACTTAATGAAAGCAATTGATCATATAAAACACTGTACTCATTTGAAAGCAAACCAGTGTGAGATACCAAGTCAGAAATACCATTGAATAGGAAAATTAAAATAAATGCAGTAATAATACAGAAACACTGACAGGGTCAGAATTGAACTTGACATCCTGTCGGCCAGGGTGTTGGTAGCAGTCCCATTAAATGGTGGCTGTAGTCCTCCTGCAGCGGCAGGTGTGGTTCTGTTGGAGCAGTGATCCTGTAGAAGGATTTTGTCTTCCTCTGAATGTCCAGTGGTGATTATGTAGCTCTTGTCCTCTGGGAATTCAGTGGATAAAGCCAGTTGTGATGTTGCAAATTTCAGATTATATCCAGGTAGGAATGCTTGGCTCCTCCCCCTTGGGCAGAGCATCTCACATTGGGATGCTGTAATTTTATCAGTCATGCAGTGAAACTTTGATGGCAAATTAACAGAAGATATTCCCCTGAAGTGAGTTATGAGGGATGGGTCATTGAAGAGATAAAAAACTCTGCCCTATCTGGTTTTAAGGGATGGTGATAGAATACATACTTTCGGTTACATCTTGCATTGTAACCTAAGACAAAGACGAATGCTACCACATCACTCTAGCAATACAGGACTTAAATATCTTTTAAGAAAAATAAATTTGACTCCATGTAGAAGTGTAGAAGAACTGCAGGACATCTTCAGTAGGACCGATGTAAAGTGACCTCACAAAAAATCAGCTTTCTTCAGACAAAGAAACAAAACAGTAATGCCACTTTTTTTGGTCTTTTTTAAGTCCCCCCAAAGTTCAAAAATAAACTTTCTGATCATCATGCATGAATGCCTGGTCTCTTTACAGTGGTTCTGACAGCTGGAGGAACCTGTATTGCTGCTCATATCTATTCTATTTGACAAGCTTTATTTTAATATAAATACTTAAGGATTCTTCTGAGAAAAATTTTCAAAAGCAATATAGACATGACAGTGTGTGAATAAGAGTGAATTCTGTGACTCCATGGGCAGTAGAAAATATCTCAGAGTGAGTTATCTACACAAAATTTAGTACTGATTTAGTATGATTTGGAAATGTCTCTTTTTTTTGTAGATTAAATGAACCAAAGGTGAGCACTAAATGTAATATTTTCTTTTAAATTATTAGAATAATATATTACAGAAAATTTAATTTGAAGAAGAAAGGAAATTTCAATATGTGAAAAACTGAATTCTAGAGCTTTTGGAAGAGAGCTGAAGTTTAGAAAGCATGCTATCCAAAATTCTTATAATTAATTAAGTTACTGGAGAAAGTGTAGAGAGTTTAATGACATTCCTGTCTCATAACTTCTGCACGATCACATTACTTTAGGCTTTGTTCAACAGTGTCAAATCAGTTTTATTGACTTAAGTTGTAATATTTTTAAATCTTTATAAATCATAATAAAACCAGCCTCACTTTTCCAAATGAGACTTAGAGAAAAGTAAAAATATCTCAATCAGCTAAAATGAGAAATAATATGATGTAGAATTTAAATAAGGCCAGGGGAGAAGGACACAGTGGCACAATTTTACTATTTCACAAATTTTTTAAGACTGTACACTTTTATTTTCTAATCAATTTCTAGGAACAGTGCCTTGGAACAGTGCTGGGCTCTTCCCAGTGGCTGATTTGTGGCTCTGTTTTGGATTTGTGCTGAACACAACCAAAACATTTCTGTGTTATCAACAGGGTTGATAAGCTGGGGGTGCTTGAGAAGGCAGGTAGGGACATAGCCTGGATGAGTGATCCCAAGGGACCAGTGGGATATTCCAGACAGTATGGCATCATGCCCAGTATATAAAGTGAAGGGAAGAAGGAGGAAGGAGAGGACACTTAGACTGATGGTGGTATCTTCCCCAGTCACTGTTACCTGTGATGGGGCCCTGCTGCCCTGGAGATGGCTGAACACCTATCTGGCCACGGGAAGCAGTGAATTAATTTCTTGTTTTGCTTTGTTTTTCTTGTGTGTGTGGCTTTTGCTTTCCCTGATAAACTTTCTTTATTTCAACCCACAAGTTGTCTCCCTTTTACCCTTCCAATCCTCTTTCCAAAATCAGAATAACCCATATTCCTTGCAATCCATGAGAACATGTTCCATGTTCTCTTGCTTTTTCCTACCTTGAAGAGTGCAGAAAACATACAGATAATAAGGAAACCTTAGAGCTGAATGTTGAACCCATCAGTAGATAGTAGAAAATCATTATATTCTCACTGTTTTCCATCTGTCTTTGATTAACAGCCAAAATATTCTCCGTATGCTGCTCTGCTGATTCAGATGTAAGTGAATATCTGGATCCAGATATGGAATCTGGGAGGGATATTAACTACTTTATAAATTAGAACAGTTACAGAGCTGGTGTATTTTGTGATTTTTGAGCTACACAGTTGTGCTAGGGGAATGGACTCATCAGTTGGGAAAGGCTTGTTAAAAACTGTGCACTGATGTGTGATGAGATATTAAGGAGTCAGAGTTTTATAACCTAATAAGAGAAGATTACTGTGTATATAACTATATTTTAAATTCTATTCTGTCTCTAATGAAGAAATATCATATTTTAAAATGTGATTGAAAGCCAGTGTATACAAAGAAAGTAGGAAACTTCATTTGTTTTCAAAGTAAAAAGTTAGTCTCTGCTTTACATGTTCTAAAAATTTCAATTTATCAATGGCATAGCTCCAAAAAATAACTGCCATAATACTGGGATGAACTTTCTTGTATGACCCACATTCACACTCAGAATGTACTGCTTTATTTCTGGTGGCTCTTTCTATCCCTACTGGAACTGTTTTTCTAGTTGCTGTTTATTTCAGAAGCTAAGAGATACTGCAGAGCAGTGCTCTATTAAATGCTACCTCCAGGAAAAACTGAGAAGTTCTAATTAGCCTCAGAAAGAAACTACAACTGTGCCAAACCTCTGACATTTAAAGAGGTAAAAGCAGGTTGAAAGATTTGGGTTTTGTTTTTCACTTTTATGTTTCTATCGGTAAAGCTGGATTTTACTTTCAGTGAAAATGTTGGTGGAAGTTCTGAATAGCACACAAATTAAAATTATGTCTTCAGAATTGTTCAGAATAGTTTTCAAAAACTGGCTAGCTGGCTTTTCTTAGGCTTTGTGCACACTCCAGATAAAACATAAAGCATCAAACTTTCCTGAAATGTTATTTCCTTTCTTATAGCAAATGTGATCTGAAAATAATGGAAGATTATTTAAAAGGTCTGATAGTGCTCATTTCAAGGTTAGTAGATTTTAGACTGGCTTTCAAAGGTTTAGGAGCTAGCATTTCAACTGCAGATGTAGTAATCTCTAAGATTTTCAGAAATTACTATTATATATAAAAATTCCTAAATCTAGAACTAATAGTAAAGGTATTTTAAAATTCTTAATATTTTATTAATTGAGAAAATGGAAGAAACTGGGGTGATACTGAACAAATGTCAGGAAATGAATATTAGAAGAGAAATATTTATTTTTACTATTTATTTCTTTGCTTTATATGCTTTCTGTACATTTCATAATTTGATCTCAGAATGGTGAGAAGAAGATGTGGGGATTGTCTTGCAAATCCATGTATGTTTTGAATATCAAGGTGATGTTATACCCATGGGAAAGAATAAGAATTATTTTGCTGAAAAGTAGAGAAAATCAGTTTATAATTTCTACTATAGTGCCTATAGTAGAAATTACTTGGCAGTTGCTGTAAGATACTGGTTGCTGGGGGAGGTGTTCAGCAGAGCCTCTAGATAAAACTGCAGTCAGAGCCCACTATTCCACTAAGAGCTGCCAGTTAATGTCCAATTAAATTCTCAGGAGGAAGAGTTAGTTGAAAGACTGAATCCTGAATCAACACACACAGAAAGAGGAAGAATTGAGAGAATACACAGGTGTTTAGAATAGCAAAAGTCTGGTCTTGGACTCAGAAATGGGATGGAGAGCAGTTGAAAGTAGAACAGCTGAAATATTATATTATTTGCATGATTAAAAAAATTAAAATTTCCATTCAGCTTGAAAAAGTAATTTTTAAGCCTGAACCCATATACAACAGGCACTGAACTAGTTTTTCCAAACCTGAAATGTGTATGTACAAAGACATTTCATATACAAGAAAGAAGATTTAATTATTCTTTGTTTATATTTAATTATTTAGATAGATATTTAGAACATTTATTCTATTATTCTATTAATTTATTTAATTATTCAGTTCTCTAACACCTGAGTTGTCTCATTGACTCACTTAAGCAGGTGAGGTTTAGACTGAAGTCTTCCACTGAAGTCGTCCCTTTTGTCCAAAACGTCCTGCTTGGCACACACAGGTGCCCTAAGCAGATCCCAGAATCACAGAAAGGTTTAGGTTGGAAGGGACTTTACAGATCATCTCATTCCAACTCTCTACCATGGGCAGGGACATTTTTCACCAGATCGGATTGCTCAAAGCCCCATCCAACTTGGCCTTGAACATTTTTAGGCATGAGACAAGAATGTCCACAGTGTTTATGTTCCCACTGCATATGCAGCAACGGGGTGGTGAGGTGGCCAAGCCTGATTTCATAATCCCGTTTGCTTCATTGCTGTGGTATGTGTCCGACTGTTGGTTGTTGCAGACATCTTTTATGAAAAATCCTTTCTTTAGGATTTTTCCTCTTGAGAAGCTGAGAAGCTGAGAAGCTTCAAGAACAAAATGTAAACATTGATTATCTTCTGCTGTGGAATGCAACAGGTGGATCTTTGATTGGCCCACGTTGGTTGTTTCTAATTAATGGCCAATCACAGCCCAGCTGGCTCAGACAGAGAGTCCAATCCACAAGCCTTTGTTATCATTCCTTCCTATCCTATTCTTAGCTAGCCTTCTGATGAAATCCTTTCTTCTATTCTTTTAGTATAGTTTTAACATAATATATATCATAAAATAATAAATCAAGCCTTCTAAAACATAGCCAAATCCTCGTCTCTTCCCTCATTCTAAAACCCCTGTGAACAATGTCACAGTTGGTGATCTCTGAGCCAGCCAGCAGTGGAACACCCGGAGACGGGCTGGCATCAGCAGCCTGAGGGATCTGTGGGGCGCATGGGGAAACTCTCTGGTTCTAGGAGTTCCACTGTGGCCATGTGGCACAGCAACAAGGAAGGAGCAGGCACAATTGAAGTGCCAAAACTGAAGATGTTTATTAAAATAAATAAAAGGGCACAAACGAGGGTGCAAAACAAAACATAAAGGGGC
Source organism: Molothrus aeneus (assembly GCF_037042795.1). NCBI lineage: Eukaryota > Metazoa > Chordata > Aves > Passeriformes > Icteridae > Molothrus > Molothrus aeneus. The sequence continues at coordinate 12,500,640 of NC_089649.1, read as the reverse complement.
TGCTTCAGAAGTCCTCAAAGTGGGGCCTACACACACACACACACATACACACATATATATATGTGTGTGTGTGTGTGTGTGTGTATGTATGTGTATATATATATATACACACACACTATAGTCTCTCATAGAATGTTCTAGAAGCCTTCTGGCCAGTCACGGGCTGTTGATCTCCATGGCCACTCCCAACTGGTCCCAGAGTCCTTTGCAGAGGACCATAAGCTGTCTGGATGCCATTAGTTGTGGCTTCTTATTTCTTGAGGCATGAGGTTGGTTGGTTGTCTGCAGTGTGGATGCGTGGCCAGTTTGCAGCCTGTTCCCTCCAGGACAAGCTCCCACACTTCATAACTTCCAATGGGGAAAAAGTAGCTGTAAAGATGTGCTGGCACATGCCACGCTATGCTGACATGTGCTAGTTTTATCTTCCTCTGACAGAAATTTCCTTTGGCTGCCTGACTACAGTTTGTACAATGACTCTGTCCTGTCCTGTCTTAATCAGTGTGGTTCCACCGCTGCAGGCAGCAGTTTCATTACAAACTTTAGAAGATCATTTTTTCTGTATTAGGAGAGAGCTTTCACGTCAGACCTTGTTTCTTGCCGTGATGGGCTTAGTAGCAGGTGTGCAAGAGTTGTCACAGACAGTTAGTGAATAGCTGAATTCCTGCCACTCAGAGGTAGGGTGTAAAGCTACCACGATGACTGTCAAAATGAGTTTTTTGATGGCTCCTAATAGCAGAGTTAAATTAGGATATTGAAGTTTCTTAGGAGCCAAAAAACTTTTAAAAGCAAATACCATATATGGTGGTATAGAAAAAGAGAACAGTGATAAAAGAGATATTTGTCTTTTCCCTGTATATTTCAAAATGAAAATGGCAGTTAAAATGCTGCGTGGGATTTATGCCTATTTGCACAAACACATGCATATTTATGTCATGAATTTCCCTGAAGTGTACCTAAAGCAAAGTGAATGCTGAAATCTAATCCATCCTTTTGCATAAACATCTGAATTCTCTCTTCCTCTTCTTGAGGTTTTCTTTTTCTTCATCTTAAATTCATAAAGGATCCAAAGAAAGCATCAGGATATTTTTACTCTAATAGCAGGTTTAAACATGAATACTGTGCTGGTCTCTATGAAGCTACATTATATGAACATTTTTTATTGTTGATCAGATTTTGAAGCACCCCATTTTTCTGTTGTCCTTCTTCAGAGTAAACATCCTTTCTATAAAACATGACTGCTTATATGTCTGTAAGTGTATGAAAAAATAAATTGTTCATGATCTGACCCATAAAGAAATATTTATTCTTGGTAAGATACTAAGCTGTTGTGTGACTTGGGAGAAACAACTCTGCCTCTATATTTCCTGACAGCTGTGAAACAATTCTACTTCAAATGTCACAGGATTTGAATTTCAAAATAATTTAAAGACTGAAATCAGGACTTTAATGTTTTTAAAACTTTCACAACCAACTGAGAAAGAAGCTGCAAATGATTCTAAGTGTCAGGAGAATAGTAATTTTCATGTGTACAGGGCTTTAAAATTCTGATATTCTTCTTTCAGAAATGTTGGAATGAGCACCTTAGTCCCCTTGGAACTAAATGGACAAAAAGAATAACCCCAAAACTCCTGAGAGACCTGCAAATGACTGAGGCATAGAGTAAGACCAGCAGGGAACCTGAATTCTTTATTCAAAGAAACAAGCTGGTTTTAAATACTTCTTCAAGACACATTATTTCCTTATATGATCATTCTCACTAAGCGACCAATCAGACATTGCCACATGAGCAATGTGCTTTCTCCATGTCCCCACATGGGGTGATCATGTGCTGTTCAGGAGCTTGGCAGCTTCCAGCAGCCTCCTCTCCATAGGGGTGTGATGTGTGGCATCTCCTCCCCACAAGGTCAGGCAGAGACCTGCAGGCGACTCCCACAGCCTGTAACTCAATTCTATCCCATCTCTGCCCACAATTTCCTCTTTTTTGTTTTATACAAACAAGAATAATGAAAAAAAAACCACCCCCAACATTGGAACATGTTTGGCCCACTGCCCGAACCAACCAAGCTCTATTCATCTAGTTCCCTCAGCTTCCCCACCACCTGATGATGAAGTTGGAGTAACCAAGACTGGTTGGACTAGTCTTGCAGGTATCCATCATGGACTGGAATCTGTGGAAACACAAGCATATCCTCTCCCCCAGGTTATCAACAGAAAGGGTCCTTCCCATTTTCTATTTTCAAGATTCTTAATAAGTCTTAAGTAAGCCTGCGATCCACAAGAATCTCGTTGTAAGGGGATTAGGTCATTCTGAATGCAATTCAAAAAATTAAGAATATATAAGGCTTTTGTGGGGGTATATCCAATCCCTGCACTCCCTCATTTTTGTTTTAACAACTGTAACATGAACATGTTTCAACCTATGAAATTACAGAGAGCATGTAACATAACATGCACTTCTCTTACTATGAAGAGTAAAACAATACATCTAATAAAACAACAAGCACACGCACAACAAAAATAAGCAAGGTAGTATTTTCAACTACCTAAATACTTTACTATCACCCAGTGTCTGTAATTGCTGGGATGCTGTTGTTCTTCTATTATTTCTAGAGTTCCATATTGTTATTAGATTTCTAAAGTCCATACCTCTTGGGTGTATTCTCATGGCTGCAGATCTTCACAGCATAGACTCTCTCTTCTGCATGCTGTTCTCTCTCAGGTCAGGGATCCTCCAAGGCTCTCCCTGACTGGCTATCCCACCCCCTTTTATCCCGGTCATCTTCATCAGTTACAGCTGCAGCCCAATTAAGGACATCGCAGCTGCAGCCCATCGAGGGCAACCGGGACCTCTGGGGCAAAGCTTCTATACAGATATTCAAATACAATACATATCCTCTACTATATTTCCCCCTTTGCTTTTACTTAAGTTAACAGTTGTATAGATGTTTAATTACAATACATACATTTCCCCATGACTCCCAGGTCATGTACAACACCCATAGCTCTTTGCTCAAAGGCCATACTCTTTCAGGATGCCCCATTTCACAGTGAGGACAGAAACTTGTAGAGTGAGACATGCTCAATTTAGTCAAAGAATTTCACCCAGGATTTCCTCCTATTTCAACCAGGGTGGGCGGAAACATCCCCTCATGAAACAGGCAGTTTAGTCACAAGGTTGGCAGAAAGAAATCCCAAAAAGATTAATGGATAGTCTCTCCAAAAAACTAGAACAAGTAGTGTCAAAATGGCCAGACAGGATGTCCAAGAAATCATGTGCAGAGAAGTATAACATAAGGCCAGATGCACCTCCCTTAATAGGTCTGAGCTGGGATGAGAGTATACCAGATAAATTGCATACAAGGAAACTAAAGACCTCACCCAGTTTAGGCAGAAAAAGTACTGCCTTAGGGCTTTGCTGGCTGCAACAACACACAGATAATCTTTTGCTGAAGGAACTGCAGGGGAGAGAGGGAATAACCATTCACCTCCCTCAAATTCCTCTGTGTATGAAGCAGGATTCAGTGAAAAATTTTGGGTGGACAGGGGAACTGTATTGATTAAAATAGGGTATCCCTTGTGGAGAATACTCTGGTGGTGCAGTGTTTTTGTTTGTGTGTTTGTTGCAACAGTGTTGGTGTACTTACTGTTTCCAAAGATGTTTTATTTCTTTTGGCAGAAGAAGTTGGATTTGCACTCACATGCTGATGGAATCATTTAAAGTCCAGTTTTAACAGGAACACCATTCCCGTGACAGGGTGGCCCAAAGAGCTTCTGTTAGGAGGTGGTATACACAAATAAAACATTACTGTGACATCTTCAAAGTGACAGAAGGGACCACTAAATTGATAACTATTCAGAAATGGAGCACCTCAGATCAGGAGAGTGGCACAACTTTCCCTCCAGTATATAAATTACATGACTCCTCTCCCCACACTTGCAAAATGCATAGTTCACTCAGTGATAGATGCCTCAGCTAAGTGAGAAGACAAGGTGAGGAAATACTGGGAAGTCACCTTACAGACCAATACTGAGCAACAGCTTGACACTGGAGGCAAAGATAGTGCCCAGGCTGGAGAACTGGTGTCTGTATGAAGTATTTTCAAACATGAATATCTGTTCTTCTCTCTTATTGTCATCTATACTAATTCCTTTGCTGTCTTTAAGGGCTGTACTGAATAACTTCAGTTCTGGGAACAGAATAAGTGGGAGGTAAATGGGATTCCTATTCCTGGTTTGGCAGTAGTATGGATAGCCACTCACCAAACAGGGGATGATCCAGTGGCCAAGTGGAATGACAGGCTAGATGAGCTGACCAGATAGAACCTCCATTAAACCAGGAGGCAGTAGCTGACAACTTGGAACACCCCCTGGAGTGGTTGCATGTGAAATGAAGCCACTCTGGGCAAAAGGTACTTACAGGTTTGTGCCTGAGGCTGGCATTTTATGAGAGAGAATTTTAAGACATGCATTCCAGCCTGTGAGGAATGTTGAGTCCAGCTTGAGAGGCATCCCTTAGAGGAGACTGCACTACATCTAAGAGAAGGACAAGGATTATAGGAGACTTGACAAATTGATTATATTGAATACTTTAAGTGATCAGAAAGAAAAGAGTGTGTGTTAGTAGGGGTAAAAATAATTCCAGGGGAATTATTACCTCATTCTGGTGTTATAGTTATGTTCCTGGCTCCAAAGGACCGAGAACCAGTGTGTTTGTAGTACAGAATAACTGTATACAATGTTAATAGCCTTTATTATTTTTGTTGCCATTGTTATGTTTTGGAGGTGGAACAGCATGTTGGACTTGAGTGTGAAGTCGAAATAGAGAACTTAGTACCCAAGTCCAGAAGGCTTCCAAAATGACTATGCAGAATATTGAACTTATATGTGAGTTTTATAGTTCTGTTGCTACATGATATTAAATATGTTAAAAATTCCAAGTTGCTAGATACTCCTAGCCTTCCTCTCTCTCTCAGTCTCTTTCTGTGTTGTTCTCTTTTCTTCTACCGCTATCGTTATGAAAAATGTTGAGTCACAGGGTGGTAAGGCAGACCAATCTGATTCTTATTTATGCCTCAACATACGTTATACATGAGGTGAAGGATTCCTGTAGGGGCTGTACACATGCTGGCAGCCCTGTCCCCTTGGAGACTTCACCTGAAGTGTCAATCAGGGCAGAGAAAGCTTCCATGATCGGGCTGCAAGAAACCCCCCACTGTCCCCCTGTTCTTCTAAGTTCTTCTAAACCTTCGGATGTTTACATTTTTGTAATGGAGTTTCTCACACACTTTTCATGTAAATAATGATTGTTTTGCATTACTTTATGGAGGAGGAGAAAATTGATGGACTGTTGGTTTGACCAGTGTGGCTGGAGAGGTGGCAATTTCATCCTCCAATCCATGGTCACTTTTGAAAGTCTATAAATATTGGAGTTGGGAAATAAACTACCCTCTTTTTACCTTTGGACATTCCAGCTTGTGCACGTTGTTTGTTTCGTCTCCTATTCGTGTCCAGAGGTACAGCAGTAATGATCTGTCCTTGTCTTCTGTTTATCTTTTTTCTCTCTCTGCTCTCTTTTCTATCCCCATTCGGTAGGAACACTCATCCTTCTTTATCAATAAATGGTTCTCAGATATAATATTGTGTTCGTACTTCATCCAAGAAGCTTATCAAAAATGTGAGTCCTCCCCAGCTCCCCCTTTGACAGCAGGATAGGACAAGGTGTCAAAATGAAGTTCCTAATGGGGAGAGATCAATAAAAAATGCCTTCATTGCCATGGTCACCTGGGGGCCAGGGCTACTTTATATTTTTATGATTGATCCAGACATTGATGTAAAATCCTTACTGGTGAAATTGTCACATTAATTAAAGGTCTGTGACATAGCAAATAATGGAGACAATTAATTAGACAATCATTCCACTTGACAGTCAGATGTTGCAGTGGTGCCTGGGTGCCACTGGTGCTCTGAGGACAAATGCCGAACACTTTGTCAGTGGCCTCATGTTCAACCTGTTGTGGAGTGTTCTAACTCTGCTACATGTTCCTCTCTGCCTCAACAATTCTCTCTTCCCCAGAAAATATGTAAAGAAGGCAGGTCTTGGGAAGGAAAAAGGTGAGAGATGTTGCTCTGCTGTTGCAGTTCCAATAAAATAAAGCCAGGCAAATGATGGGCCTCTCATAACAGATAGTGAAATTCTCCTGGGCAAATTAAGACAAATCAGCTGGAGAGAAAAGGATCTGATTTTTTTTTTTTCTCCTATTTCTGTCAAGTTGTTGCCTTCTTTTTTCAGAGCTGCTTGGTAACAACCTGCTGGAATGTGCTGTATGCTGATATTTGCATTTTTTTTCAAGTTAATACCAATCTTGGAAATTAGAGAAAGGTGGTTGTTAGAGAGAACTTTGTGGTCCAACTTCTTGCTCAGGACAGGACAATTTGGAAATTAGGTCAGAATACTCAGAGCTTTGTCAGTTGAGGTTTAAAATTTCAAAATTTGGGATTTCCTTATCTGCCCTGGGAAAGCTGTCCTAGTGTTAGACCATGTATAGACCTAGAGAAGCTGCCTTTACTCACAACATCCTCCGTCAGGCTGCACTGTTATCTGAGAAATTCTCATTAGGCCTCAGCCTCAACGAACTGCACTTGGACAAAGCCCCTCTCCAGCTTATCAGAAACACTGTCTGTTCCCAGGAACTAGTGCTGTCTAATGAGCACCTGGTTTTTTACAAGCAACCTTACAAACTTTTTTTCTTGTCTGAATAACAACCCAAGTAGAATAATATTTCTGTTGCCAAACCGTTAATGAAAGTTACCAACTTGAATTTTGGCCAGGGTGGAAAATTACTGTGACTAAGGCCAACCCTGTTGAGATCAGTAAACAGGTCCAAAGTAAGATCTGTTTGAGGTCTCAACTCCCAAAAGATAACTGGCAAATGTGTGTGTCAAGCACTGATAACTGGGCGGCTGTGGAGCCAAGGAACTCTTAGTAGTAACAGACAAGGATGGTTGGTAATAACCAAGGACTATTGTTATTAAAATCCTGTGAGAAAGACTAAGTTTTGGCAGGAGAAGGGAGGCCAGGTGGAAATAGGGCAGCATTTTTTCACAGGAAAGACCCACAACAGTAGAGCAGAAGCGTAGGAATGATTGGCAGCAAGTGGACATGGACTGTAAGGCAGGACTGGGATGACTCAAGACCCCTGAAGCTCTCTAACCCAGGCCCAAAAGATATGAAAGAACAGACTATGCATGTTAACTAATTAGCATAGAAAGTGAGAAACCTGTCTTTGGGGCAGTGAAATCTGTCCATAAAGAGGTACCCCCCCACCCCACTCCATGCCTGATTGGCACCCTCCAGCCCCTGGACATCTCATCAGCCAGACTGATGCAGCTGGATTGCCACTTACTGCCTGGACTGATGCTGAGACCAGGATTGGCATGCCATCAGATGGATTGACAGGGGCTGGTGATCCCTTTTTGCCTCTCTTTTTTCTCATTTTTTTTCTCTTTTTTCTTTCCCTTTCTTTAATTAATCTCCCCCTTTTTAAATAACCTGTTTAATTTCTCTTTTCCCTTCCACCCTACACCTTTATCCAACCCCTCCTGTCATGAGCTAAATTTCTCTTTTCCCTTTACCTTTCTGTTTTATCCCAAACCCACTCCTGTGTGCCTATATAGTAGGTCAGGAACTAACATAGCAATTTCCATGTCAAGCACATAATTTATTAATAAAACTTTCTGATTGATTGAGAACCCTCTGAATGTTGCCATGAATTTCAACCAATGAATATTTTTTAATCTTATGTGCTTTTTTCCTACTAAGGGATGTTCATCACAGACCACTCCAGTGAAGACTTTTTTTCCTTTTACCTGAAGGATATTTTCTGTTTTGCATCTTGCCTCTTGTTGTTTCACTGCATATATGCAAGACAAAGGTGAACTGTTTGAACTTCTATCAATTGTTATTGATAGAAATACCTCAGGTTAGTTCCTGCTCATGATTTTGGATGCTTGGGGAGGTGAAAGAAATCCTCTGAGTTTTGTGTGTGTGTATTTACTTCATCATCTACATTCATAATTCTGATGGCTTCTGATAACACATTTTTCACTGCTTTGATTTATATCTACAATAAATAGTAGCCCTTAAACTACCTTTACTTCAGCAATGGAATTGTACTTACCTACTTTCAAGCTCTGTATAGCCTTCATAACATGTATAGAGGCAGTTCTTATCATTCCCTGACCTCAACAAGCAGTCATTCAATTGACTTCTCAACCCTAGTAAAAATTATTTCTATGCCTAAGCAGTTTTGAACCAGTTATAAAATGTATTGGGTAGGAAGCAAACTTATGCTTCTCAGCCTTTTAGTGATTTTAATACAAAAAATGTGGTATTGCATCTAGAATAACTGGAAATTAAAAAAGCTACGGAAATGGATAATTTTATTCTGAAAACAAGTGTCACAGTTTCCATACTGATGTTAAGTTTAATTTTGAAATTGTCTTTTTAATTTGAAATAATCCCTTTCCAGTGAAGGAGATGCTGGGATATTGTAGTAAAAAATGTTGAATTGAGTCAGACAAAAAACTGCTTTGTCAGAATTGTTCTGTACATAACATGAAATTCTCTATTAAGTGAATGATTGTATTAAACTTAGACCTTTCTACTTCATATTTGTCCCTAAAAGTATTCCCAATCTTTAGTTTAAACTGTGTTCTGCTACAGGTAAATGTCTTGATCGTCTTGATAATAGTTTTGACAATGCAATTAGAAGCCAAATTGATATGAAAGGAAGCTACTGAATACTAATCTTCTGCTCTTAATATGTAAACACATACATTTATATATATATATATATATATATATGTATATATACACACTTGCCCCACAGGGAACACCATACCAAAGTCTAGAAACCTCAACATTTTGAATTTATAGCTCTTAAATGCAGCAAGATGGAGTGTGTTTGAATAAAACAGTATTTTAGCCAGTTGTGTATGCAACTTGCATTTTACTCAACTTTGGAAGGACATAGCAATGAAACTGCTCAGGTTTTGATTAGGATTTGATTGCTTTATTTCATTCCTCATGGGTTCCTTCCAAATCAGGAAGGGAAATCTATGATTTTCCATTTTCTCTTTGTTATTTCAGAGGTTACAATAAAGAATCCATCACAATAAGTGAAATCTTGGCTTGAGTTAAACTTTCTAATTTTATATTATGCTTCATTTTTGGCCCATGATTTTGGAATTAGGCCCTGAAAGTTGTAGTTAGGAAGCGTGTAGGTGGCTAGGGCATGGAATAAACTGAGAGCTTGCTTCTACTGTGGTATACATGATAAGGATAAAAATGGTAAAAATAATAATGGTAATAGTAATAATAATAAATGTTCATCAGAACATATTTTCAAAGGCAAATACAGTTCTAGATATTTGTTTAGATAAAAATTCTTCCAGTGAGAAGTACAGAATCTGCCTAAGAGTGAATGGGAGGAAATGGGACAGTCAAATGCTGCAGTTTCTGGAAGTCAGAAGTCACTAGGGCACCATACCCACTTGTAAAATAAAGAAACAGGTTAGCTGAATTAGACTTTGATATGGAAGGTGAATTATTTTATAAAGCCAGCCCTCTCTTTTTATTGTCTAGTTAGTAGTCCTTGAAGGGGTAATATAATTGTAATGTGCCCATTTAGGAGCTGTTTATAATGTTTTAGTTTCTGCCAGACTGAAGAATTTTAAACCTAAGCAGCTAACTTATTAATGAGTTAGGTACTCATTAAAAAGAAGAAAAGCACTTTTGTTTAATAGCTATGATTTTAAATCATGAGTACTTAGGCATACTGATCCATCATTTTTACAGACAGCTTTTAAATTATTTTACTGCAGTTTTGACACAACTTTCTAGCTGAGATGTCTTCATCATCTTCCATTTTTCTTGGTGTGTTGATTTGGCACAGCCCGATTTTTTGGTAGTGGGGAAGAGACACAGGTAGCTTCTGTGAGAAGCTGCTAAAAGCTTCAGCCATGTTGGACAGAGCCAATCTCTCATGGCTCTGAAGATGGACTTGCTGCTGACCCAATTAGGGAGGTTGGTAACACCTCTGTGATGACATATTAAAAGAAGAAAATCAAAACAGCACCTTCTCTTTACCTGTCCTAGACAACCCAGGCTGTCTGGTGGCAACAGTACAGACGGGGGAAAGGGGACTATGGGGAGAACATAGGACACCTACACAAAAAGCTACATAGCATAACTATACATCAATAAGTCTTCTCTTAACTTACACACAATATTAATCTCTTAATTGCAAGAGCCAGTCATCTCATTACTCATCTATAACATTGGCACTGTAGGATCTTGCAAGAATCTTTGAATTGGTGGAACTTGTTGGCAATGGTACCTACAAGCAGCAGCTTTTCTTCTAGTCAGAGAAGAGAAGGAAGTGAGGACACAAGAGGGAAAAGAAGATGACAACACCAAGGTCACTGGGAAAGAAAGAAGGGGAGGAGGTGCTCCAAGTTTTGGAGCAGAAATTTCTCCCATGCCATAGTGAGGACCATGGTGAAACAAATTGTCCCCCTGTAATGCATGAGGTTCATGGGGTATGCAGAGATCCACGTGCAGCCCATGGGAAAAGTGCTCACACCAGAGCGGGTGAATGCCAGAGAAAGCTGTGATCCAGTGGGAGACCTGAATGGAGAGAGAGGGCCCTGCTTCCAGACACAGAGAGATCCCTGCTTCCAGAGACAGAGAGAGAGGGCCCTGCTTCCAGAGATAGAGAGAGAGGGCCCTTGCTTCCAGAGACAGAGAGAGAGGGCCCTGCTTCCAGAGATAGAGAGAGAGGGCCCTGCTTCCCAAGATAAAGAGAGAGGGCCCTTGCTTCCAGAGATAGAGAGAGGGGGCCCTGCTTCCAGAGACAGAGAGAGAGGGCCCTGCTTCCAGAGATAGAGAGAGAGGGCCCTTGCTTCCAGAGACAGAGAGAGAGAGCCCCTGCTTCCAGAGACAGAGGGCCCTTGCTTCCAGAGACAGAGAGAGAGGGCCCTGCTTCCAGAGACAGAGAGGGAGGGCCCTGCTTCCAAACTAGAGCAGCCTATCCTTGGAGGACTGCACCCTGTGGATGAGTGACACACACACCACAACAGATTTGGGATGACTGTTTGCACATGGGAGGGACCCCACAGCATAGCAGGGAACAGATCCTCTCCCTGAATGAATGGAAAAAGATCTCAAGTGACGAACTGACCAAAACCCCCATGCCCTCTCTCCTTGTGCTACTAGTAAGAAGGAGGAAAGGGCTGAGGGGAAAAAAAGTGTTTTAAAGACTTGCTTTACTTCTTATTATCCTCCTCTGACTCTCTTAATAATAAATTTCCTTTGTACCATTTTGCCCTTAGAATGTTTTTTTCTCCAGTCCTTATCTCAACTCATGAAGCCTTCATTCATTTTTCCCTCTCCTCTGCTCAACTGTAATTAAAGAGGGTAAGTGCATGAGTTTTGTGAGGGCCTGGCATTTGGTGTTTGGCATTTGTCAAACCATGACACTTGGAATTTCATTTTTATGAGAATTTTTATTGATTTTTGAAGTGTATTTAAAATTTGACCCAGTTTACCATGTGTCAATGTGTTATTCACACTTTAAATCTTGTTCTAAACTGGTGAAATTATTTTTTTCCACAGGGGAAAGGATTTTCTGCAGTTGAAACATATTCTTTGTTAGTAGAGAGTTGACTCTCTTTTTAATGGTCTAGTAATTTTGGTCAGATTATTAGCTGTCCCTGGATGAGAAAAAGACTGAATGGCTGTTCCTTTTAATCCAAATAATCCTGGTCTCTGAAGAGATTAACATAAACAGATACAGTTGCTTCCTTTTGCCTGAGCTTCAGTGGTTTGGTTAGTTAGACTGTATGCCATCTCTGATTCATAAAGAGCAAACAAAAAAAACCCTAAAACTCTGTGAAAGCAATGGCTAATTAAAACCATAACTACTGACTGAGAAAGCAGCACGAACTGGGTCAAAGAGTGTATTGTTTATTGTTCACAACACAGACTGGGTCAGAAAAGAATTATTGCTCACATGAGATAACTCCAGTTTCTGTTTGCAATTCTATTCAAGTTGATGTAGTATTGATATTCTTGCACAGGCCCAGTGAACTTTTAAGCTGGATAATTTGCATGAGTAACAAATTTCGTATGAAATAGGTATAAATTAAAATTGTTGATGGGAACTGCTCATCTGTGAGATACAGCACATGGATGTCATCTGGTAATTGACTGGGCTTATGCTGCTAAACATGAAATTAATATGTTTCGTAGCTGCAGTAAGCCCTGATGAAAGAAACGATCAAAAGAGGATGGTTATTAAATTTTTTTAAATTAAAATTGGTGCCCTCACAAATAAAGAATATTGTGTGCAAATCTTATATAGCTAATTTATGTATCTCTTTCATTCGAAAGGCCCAACTTTTTAATTTGGCCTCTCCTAGACAAAGAAACTTCCTTGTGCACCTAACTGATCTCAATACTAATGAATCTCAAAGTATAACACTTTTTTTCTATGAGGTACTGATTTGTTGCCTAATGTGTAATTGTGGAAGTTTCAACAGTTAGGTAAAATGCATTCTTTAAGAACTGCTCCAGTGGTGTGTATACATAATGTCATGTCTCTGTACACATATTATTGCTGCCTCCAATTGGCCCTGTTTTCTGCCACTCTTTGTGCTTCAAGCAGTGCCTTGCTTAGAAAGCAGCTCCCAAGTGCTCCATTGCATCAGTCAGAACCTCAGTCTTCAATGGCAAATTCTGTCTGAATATTGGTTTATGTGGTCCTACGTCAAATCTTGTTGATTATTTACCAATTGTTTAGTTAAGGTACAACAAATACTGTAGGGCTCAGACCAGGATAGAATACAAATGCATATAAGACATCTGAATTTACAGGTAATCAACAACTTCAGGTACTTGACGTCTAGTAGCTTTTAAAAACAGACTTACAACCTTCAGACTATGTACCCCCAGGACAATGAGGGGCATGAGGTATAACTTGAGCATGGTTGGAGTTTTCACCAAAGCAAATCATATTCTGCACAAGTTCATGCATTATTTTAGCATGAAACATTGCCAAACGTTTTGTTTGGAAGACTTCTTCCGCTGCTAAAAAATGGGAAAATAACTGGAATATGTATTTAAAAATCTCAGTATTTTAGCTAGCTCTCCTGTAAAAAAACCTCAATCCCAAACAGAATATGCAGAGGATTCAGCCTTTGAACAGACCAAAGACTGATTAAAAAAAGACATTTTCTAATGAAAATGAGGTATTGATCATAAGATGTATTTTCATTTACTTAAGGCAATCCAAAAAATCCATTGCTAGAAATAAAATGCTTTGGTGCTGTATCATTGTTACCCCAAGATAGTTATAACTATAAGGTCGTGTGGTTTTCACATTACATGTCAAAACTAGTTTGACACTGAAAGTATGTCTCTGCCTATTGCAGAAAGCAAATAACTCTGGATGGCATATTTTCCATTTGCAATTCCTGTTACAGTTCTAGGAATGATAATGTATCACAATTGCTTTCCTGGCAAAAATCAAACCAATAAATGTATTATGTTTTTAGCAATAACAACAACAACAACAACAAAACAACAACAGTTATTTTATATTATGTTAATGTTTGGTAAATACATTAGAAATCTTGAAGTAAAAGACTGCATAAATATTTAAATCCTGGTTAGAATAATCTTGAAATCTAGGCAGCTCACACTGCAGCACCTTGATGAAGTGCTGGGAAGTAAAGCTTCTCAAGGGTCATTATGATAAATAATAAATTCTCTTTCAAGGCATACTTCACATGAATGAAATGCTAGGGAGCCCACAAAGTTCTAAATAATAGGTACTCTCTTCCTATATTCTGAGTTCAGCTCCCTGCTCCAGGAGTTCATAGCTATGCCTGTTCTGCTATATTTTTCCTTTCCAGAAGTCTTTCTGTTTCTCTCCCTTTCTTCTTCTTCTTCTTCTTCTTCTTCTTCTTCTTCTTCTTCTTCTTCTTCTTCTTCTTCTTCTTCTTCTTCTCCTTCTCCTTCTTCTTCTCCTTCTTCCCATAGAATGTAACATCAAATGAATTTAAAGATTTTCTATGTCCAGTGGGCTAAGTCTATGCTCTCATCATAAGTGATGTTATGTTGTATGCACTCTTATTTTCAGTGTTCCTTCATTTTCTGAACTTTGCCAGTAAAGTTTGTGGTTTTTTTACCTCTTAAGAATATCTCATTGGTATTTTCTCCTTTGCATGTACCCAGAGCAAAAGAATCTTGGTTTCACCCTGGAATTCAGTGCCTGGGGTGAAATAGGAGTGACCCTCTGAATACACAAGGGGATATTGCAAGTGATGTTCATAACTTTGAAAGTAAAGAGGTTTGTTTAAAGGCATTGAGCATTGAAGAGAGGAGAGATTAAATTCAGCCTTCAGCTTCTAATTTCAAGTCAATTCCTCTGCCAAGGAAGTGAAAGATCTGGATCATGTAGAAACTAGTCCCTGTTTTTCCATCACTTCCTAAAGATAAGTCAAGTGATAAAAAACTGAGATGTATTTTCCAATAACAGCTTCCTTTCTGATAAATCCCTAAGTGTGAAATCAACTACTGAATGATATCCAAAGAGCTGAGGAGTGATTTAAATAAGGCCACTGTGACCTACTGTCTCATAAGCCTAGTGTGAAACAGAAGCTGGTCTCCTCTACAGTGTCACAGAGGCATCTCTTGATGGCTTTTGTAGATAGGAGATTGTCACTTGCAGAGTACTCTTGCGTTACTTCAGCACTGTAGCACACTTGTCAGCTTTTAGTATGGGTCTTGCCTAGCTTGGATAGATTATGTTCTTAAAGTTTATAGAAAGGGATTAAGAACACTCTGCTGTAGTGTTGAAGTGGTAGGGTTTCACTTGGACTGGAAAGGAAGGTGATTTATGTGAATCCCTTAAACATCTGCTAGCGCTGAGTATCACGTAGGGATATAATTAGCTGAAAAGATCCGGTTAAGTAACAACAGCCACCAATCAAAACTCAAAAAAACCAAACCCCCAAACCCACCAAAAAACTCCACATAAAACTTCTTTTTTTAATGGATTAAATAAATGAGAACTTATATCAATGTTAATTCATTCTACTAAGAGACAGAGATGGTTGACGGGGCCTTTGTGTTCCCTTTCAGACATTTTTCTAAAAGTTGTGTGTAGCAGCTGCTCTTTATTTGTGTGGAGTGACTATATACAATCAGGAACAACTCTGCTTTGTCGGTTGAAGTGGGTGATGGAAATGAAAGCTAATAATTTCTTTTAAAAAGTCTTGATATTGGTAAAAGAAAGATCACGAACTACAGCAAACTTGTGTAGTAAAGAACAACTGTAAGACACCACTTCAGTGCTGTCTGTTCCAGGCACTGCTACACCTTCTGACTAAGTCCTGAATCTGCCTGCTGACACAGTCAAAATATTTGCTGACACTGACAAATAATTAATCTGAAGTTTGAAGAAATAACTCAGCATATTTGCAGGAACTTCTGCACATCAAACATTTTTACATTTGTACCGTATTCTTTCCCGACATCCACAAATGCCCTCCCTTTTAGTTTAATTCAAATTCACTAGAATCTTATGTCAATTATAGCTCATCCATACAACTCTGAAATGCATAAATATTTTCCTTGATCCATCTTTTTTTTGGACTGCTCAGAGCTGTTGGGTGATGATCATACAAGACTGGAGCCTCTTAGGAGCCTAAGCAATGAGCAGTTGGAATGCTCTGTTGGTTTTTATTGCCATTTATTGGCCAATTATCTGGCCAGACAAAATAGACCAAGTGAACTGTTCTTTTTTCCTTATCTCTCAGCTAATTTCCAGAGACGTACAAACATAACATAACTCTGATGACATGTAACTTAGATGAGTATTAGACTCTGCATCTGTTTGGAAGGTAGGTTTGTATTCCAGCCTTAGACAAAAAGTGATTTCATGTTAAGAATACACAGCAGCGGTGCTGTAAAGTCTGTGAAGACACAAAAGAGTGCTTATTACCTTTTGAGATGGGAAGATCAACTTACCAAACTTTGAAAGTTCAAGGACTTGGTGGTTTCTCAAAGAGATCTCAGCCTGATCTAGACTGAATGGTTGAGAAAATGAGTAATTGGCCATCTGTGGCTTGCAGGACAGAATCAGCAGAAGGAGCATGATTTAAAACATAAATACTTTGCAAAGAAACTGGCTGGAATTAGCCTGTAAGCTTTCCATTATGATATCTTCATATGGCAAAGATACATTCATGAACAAGAAAGCAATATGTGAGCGGGGAGAAAAGAAAAACAGAAGTTTTGTGTAGCAAAAGAGGTCATCACTCTGTTGCACAGGTGCCTGGTGCTTTTAATATAATAAAAATTGCTGGTCAATTAAAGAAACACAGGCAGATACAGAAATAACTGAGACCTTCCTATTGTCTTTTGCTACCTTTAAAGTAGTAAAGTTCAAGGTACAATATCCCTGGTTTGTGCTGAAATTCTATTTCAGAATCTGACAGGTAGCACACATATTTAGAAACCTTCTGCCAGTTTGTTTTTATTACTTGCAGGGGCAGAGTTGGCACTTCTGTCAGTCAACAGTATGAGCAAATCACTTGGAGATCTTAGGGAACTGATATTGAGATATCTTCATGATCATGAAGAAAAAAAAAAAAAGGTTTGAATTAAAAAAGTTTTGTTTTGATTGTTTTTAGAGAGCTATATTATAAAGGACATTTGTGATATATTAATGCTTTTCTTGGATTGCTCTTTCCCTGAAACAACCTTAGAAGAAAGAAACTGGAATGTGTAAAATAGAAACCAGAATTGAGGACCATTTGAAGCTAAAGCTTTTTTACTAAAGAGCTAAGATTAATAAGGATGAGAAGTCCTTAAGTCTGCTTATTTAGCATGACAGATAACTAAGATACATATATATATATATATATATATATACACACACTTCTAGTCTAGAAGGACCCATGGTACATCTGTACCATATGTCCCTGCAAAATACAAGTCCAAAGTGTTCCCCTGAGAATGCAAGCCCAAAGTGAAATCTATGGTAGATGAAATAAAAAGCCAAAACCCCTAATTTTTAGCATTACAGGAAGAAAGGAAGAATAGAGCAAAAGATGTGTACTCAGTCCACACAAAACAGGGGTGGTTATAAGTTAATGCTGTGATGTGGTTTGAGTAGGAAACTCAGCAATGTATAATAAAGTTCACTTTATAGCTTCAACTACCTGAATTTCTCTATGCAGTGTATCCAAGAGGTTTTTGAGTATATCAAAATATTTATGTAGTCCCCTTTGACACAGCTGAAATCCTGTAAGACACTTACTGTCTGACAACAGAACTTCAATGTACAGTTCTGAAAAAAATCAGGTATCTCCCCTCTCCTCCATCTCTCTAGAGGATTTTATAAACTATTCATTTTACAATATTCTGTTAATAACTATGCAATATTCTGTTGATAACTAGGTGCTGTTTTGTTCAGCAGCAGCTATATAAAGTAAGCCAAGAAAAAACAAATACTATTTCCAGGTGAATAGGTGTTAATATCTTCACCCAAGTTTATTTCCAGTTCTTGCTCTACTAAACTCCCCCTGAATTCAGCAAGTATGCCTCAGTAAAGAACAAATAATCAATAATTAAATGCCTTAAGTTTTGTTTCAGGGCAAGGAAATGACTGTTGGATTGCTGATCAGCCAAGCTTTTCTAGAAAGACCAAATCATAAGATTTCCATATATAAAAAATTCATTGTGTAGAATTCAAAATCAGTTCAAAGATATCCATCTCTGATCCATTGCAGCTCTCATGAGAAATACAGGTAAATATTTTTAATAATGTTTTTTGTTCTATAATGGTTATACTTTTATGGGGAGAAAAAGATGATCAAGCACTCATTCGTGTATCAACTATTATCTTATTTAACTTACCTAAAGGAAAATACTGTTTTGCTTTTTTTGAGAAGTGGTTAAAATGAAAAGCAAAGTCTCACTTGAGAGTGTATTGTCTAAATGAGTATCATTTTGGCAGGTGCAATCTGAAGCATGCATTAGTACTGGTCTCAGACACTGAGCCATCTGTCAATGTCAAGAAGTTTTGAACTGGGTTGTGAAGTGAATTTGGGACAATGTTGGTTTGACCCAGTTTAATTTTATAATACAGGAATGATTACTTTATATCCTGTGGTTCCAGTTAGCAGCAGTTTGCCTCTTGCCACTTATTGTGTTATTGGTCCTTTGAATTTGAATGTTTTGAAAAAAAATGTGTATTTTCTTTCTCTTCTGCAGAGTCCCAAAGTGAATGTGCCAGGAGTATGGTGGCAGAGAAATTATGAGAATTAAAGTATGTTCTACTTTTCTCTAATGCTTCCAGGATTTCTGATAGATAGATTGATTAGTACTTTTAGTTAGCAGGAGTTCTAGACTAAATGGGAGAGATTAATTGTAAGCCAGTGATCGACAGATGGTTGCAAAGACCTCTTTACAGTTGTGCCAATATAGTCACTCAGAATTAAGATTTATGCGGTTGCACATAATGGATATGCAATAGAATTTAGATATTTGTTGCTTTTATTATACTATCTACAGACAGGCTATTCTGTGATTTCTACTTTGTGCTAATTACCTTGAATTCTGATGTTAAACAAGGTTCTGTTTTGGTAGTTTTGGAAAGCTAAGTATGGTAATGAGACATAGAAAGTATCTAATGAGAGGTTCAACATTTGAGGCTTTCATCTACTTTTGAGAAATAAGGTGATGGTGATTATAGTTAAAACTGTCATCTTCACATCAAGGTGTTTCTTGGATAACATAGATATGAAAGTAAGTAGCATTCAATGTCAACTTAGATCTGGCTCGAATGATAGACTAGAACAGCTTAAAGCAGTTTTGTTTCAGCTTGTTATCAGCAGGGTTGTATCACATTGTCCGTTGTGATGCAATTTCAATCCCCCCAAGTGCTCCTTGATGCTTTTTCTTCTGGATTTAATAGTTAGCATGGAGAATCTAGCATAGAGAGGAATCCTATCAGGGCTTCACCAACAAATTTGATCTAAAATAAATGGGTGTTCAATGCATCAATCAAATTTTGAATATTCCAATACTTGCTAGAGCTGGGAAAGAACGTGTTCATTCATCATATCTCCTTTTGTATTATTAATACAGAGTTATTGTGTGTATTTCAAAGGCATAACTCCAGGACAAAGTTGGACAGTTTGCATCATGACCAATGCATTGAATATGATTAAAAAATCTTAAGGGAGGAAAAGTTCAGTGAAATATTTCAGAGTAGACCCTGGAATCAGAATTTTATATGAACATTTGCCTATGATATTAAAGTTGATTGCTGTAAAAACAAGTTGATGCAAGTTAGTTTGATCTTAAAATGGAAAACTTGTGAAGCACTGGTTCTTCAGTCTCCAAATGTTGAGAAGAACCCATATCCATTCCAAGACTGATTTGGAGTTTTACTCTTCAGGCATGAAGAAAATGCAAATGTTAGCCTAATATTTAAATGTTTTGAAAAGAAGGATGTCTGTAGGATACCAGATAGCTAGCTTTGGGGGTTTGGTGGGTTTTGTTTATTTATTGTGGTTTTTATTCCTTTTTTTTTTTAATTGATGGAGAAATAGAAAGACAGGGCCAACACCTGCTGAGATGTCCACAGCTACTCACACATCTTATCTCTAATTGAAGTGCTACAGTTCCAACAAACTGTTTTGCCTGTAGGCAAATTCTCACTTTTCGAACATTGTCAGCATGCCTAGGGATTTAACTCGAGGGGAAACTCAGGCTGGTTATATTTATGTTTTAACCTGTACTTGTCAATGTAAGTCTGGGGATCAATATCTGGAGTTCCACCCTCTTCACTCAGGATTTTATCCATTTTACTTACATGTGAATATGACAGAGTGCAAATCAATGTGCTGTGCTTAATAGTGTTTAAACAAACAAGTGTCTGTTTGCTGATTGCCAAGCACTTGTGCAGCTCCTCATTTTCCACTCATAGCCAGACCTTGGCTCACCAAGTTCTTGTAACAGACACAGAAATAGCACTCAGAGTTCTGACTGTAACAGAAAATATCACGTACACATTCATTGCCCTAGGCTTTGTGTATGTCTCCCAGGAGTAAATAGATAACCCATAAGCTTATAAACTGCTATTTTTTTCCTATTTGATGAAATAGAAACAGGAATAGGAGGAAGCCCTGAAGCATAGGTCATTTTATTTTATTCAGTAACAGGCGCAGAACATGACAAACTAGAGACAGTAGTGTGGAAGAATCACAGGAGACACTGGGTAAAACCTCCAGTGGCATCTTTCATGTCCTGACATCTGTGTTCCCGAGGTCACACAACTCATATCTTCCCTGAACCTTATTAGACTGCTCCAGCAGGACCATCCCTATGCTCATGAGACCTTTGAAATGCTTTCCATGCTTTTTGTTATTTTAGCTTCCTACCACACATCAGAAAGACCAAAGTTCTCCTTTATTATTTTACTACCTGTTAGCAGCAGTAGCCTGGGTGGCAGTTTGGAGTGAGTAGAATAAAAATTCAGTGTTCTGCTAATGACTCAATACAAAGGCCTCTCTTTTTCTTGGCTGGTTTTTTTTTTTAACTTTTTTTTTTTGTCAGGAGTAATCTCTATTTCATCTCTGCTACAAGCAGTGCTTTTTGGCCAATTTATGACTGCAGCTGCCTGGAGAAAGCCTAAAGGAGATACAATAAAACCAGACTATACAGCAAAACATATTCTATAAACACGCAACATGCACAAAGAAATAATTTGAAGGATGAGGGGGAAATGTCAAATAGGATGTCTGAAAACCAATTTGGCTTAAAATTCGAGACATTATGTATATGTGGCATTTGCCAGCTTTCCATTTATCCTCGGAGGGAAGGCAGACATCAATCATACCTGCATGTCAGCTACTGTCAGCAGTGCCAAAACTCTTCACTGGACTTTCTCATCTGGCACAAGTTAATTTAGAATAGATTAATGTAAGAACTCTTGCTGTGATTTTTCCTTATAGGCACACCAAAATTATTTCACTTAAAATATGTGCTATGAAACTGAAAAATATCTCCTAAGTTGCTATTGATCCAAGCTTGCCTGCATTCAAATGTTGCTGCTTATTAGGAATTACTTTTCTTTCTATGATTAGAACACTTTGAAAGGTTCTAGAGCTAGAATAGTCTTCTAAAGATGAACTTAAGTGCTTATGAGCTCTGAAACAAATACAGTGAAAGCATCTCTCACAGATCTTAGAGGTCTTAGGTCTTAGAAGTCTTTTCCAGTCTAGATGATTCTATGATTCTAAGCATGTCTGCAATGCTTTGATTAAAAAAGTAAGTTTTCCTCGTGTCTAAATGAAAGATTGCTTCTCACTTCTCACATATACAATATTTAATCCCATTATTCCCAGTAGAGATCTATTACTTACTATTATTTATTAACAAATTTGACATATTTCTAAATCTGTTTTCATGTGATTTGTTCTTACATTTTTCTGAACTTAGTAAGATGATTTCTTTCTGCTTTGGCCAGATTTTGTTGGCTTTATTCCCTTTGATATTCTCTAAATTTCTTTTAAGCACAAACTGGAGTTCTCATAGGGTGCTGGATTTAAGGGGGAGCATAGGGCAATACTGAAGTATGAAAAATACAGAACTATCTAGTTTATGGTCTGTGTCTATGATGTTAAGTGTGCACGTTACTGAATGTTCAGTGAATTTGGCAGTTACTTTTTTCAGCTTTTCATTGTCAGTCTTGGAGCAGACTTGACAAATAAAATTATAAAAGTTATTTTAAATTGCTTTAGCCACATAGCTACTGCCTATTGAGCCTTCACATGCTTTATCTGAGTGCTTTTAAAAAATACATTGTCAGTTGTCACAAAATCTATGATGCTGGAATTTCTGTGCCCTCTGATGTTTTGTAATATTTTTGTAAAAATATTTTCAAATCCCTCTGTACCTATGAAACTCCAAAGGGTAATTCTGTTCAAACTAGACCATCAGAACTTGGGCAGCTGTCTAAAAAAGTTTTGCAACTTTTGTTCTTCAAAAGATAGAGTGTTTAGTTGTTTCTTTTTTGTTTTTTTTGGCTGGACCTGAAGTCTCCTTCCTTTATTTAACACTGGTCTACTATATTCTTCTGGAGTTAGCATGCTTCCTGTGGCATTCCATCATTGTGTCAAGGTGGTGCTTCACAATATTTTTCACATTTTCTGCCTCATATATCAAACTGTAGTAGTTATCCACAAGGCATAGCTGTCATTCTGCAAAAATTTTAGTAATGCTTTCATTTTTATCTGACAGAAAGAAGTACCTAAAGTAATAAAAAATCATTTCTACTTCATATTTGTTTTGGTGCTCATTCTGTCCCTGTCAGTGTCTGTATGTTATAGTAGGTGAGATTTATACATCCCCTTACTTGGCATTTTGTGAGAGCCATGCACAGAACCCGAGACTATGAAATTATTTGTCTTGTCAGGATTAAAAAAATATATATTATTTTGACTCACAAAACCTTCCATTGAATGTATTATATATGCTCTATATGATCATAAATCAGCACTTCATTGAACAGTTTCTGTTCTCTGCATGCTCTTTTTTTTTCTGTTGAGATTCTTACATTCTCATGTTTCTACAGTTCTGAAGATCATTAAGTTTTGCGGTACATTTGCAGAGAATTATTTTATTCAGTAGAGGACACAATGACAAATCTTGTACTTTATTTACTATTCAGTTGAATTGTGCAATTTATCTTCAAATTCAGTCCTCTAAGTAATTAAAATATTCCTGAGGAGAATATAAAATAAATCTGTCATATTTTAAAGTAATAATCTGCATTCAAATCAATATATACGGTCATATCATATGGCTGAAAAAAATTTGAAATCTGAATATCAGAGCTTTTAACATGTTTTACCTATTCTGGAGATTTTACCTCAATGTTCAATGTTACTTCTATGCAGCCAATACCTTTCTGTGATCACTCAAATGTCATGTTTTCAAGGCCATCTGTTTGATACTTCACCTGATTTTTCATGAGGTACAGGTTAACTTCAAAGAAAAAAAAGGATGTACATCTCCATTGGGCTGAGTCTGTAATTCATTTGTTAAATCATGTCTGAAATATGAGAAGTATGACTAAACTAGAATTATTCAGTTTATTGATCATTAATAGAAGTCTAATAGTACTGTACAATAATTCCACCTGTTTCCAAAATACTCCCACACTGACTCCTCCATGTTATTGACTCCCATATATTGTCACAGATTGAGAAAAAAAGGCTTTGGAAAAGGTAATGCAAATATTGGCAGGTTATTTCAGTGCTGCCTAGTCTGTAAAGGTACACAGATTTACAAAGATTTAAATTTCTTGTTGTATGGAGACACTCTGCCCAGTATTAGCAATTCAAACAAGGAGCTGTGGGTTATATAGAGAGCAAGAAGTGTCAGGGTTTCAAAGTTAATTAGACTAAACAGACAACTAATTATGTCTTATTAAAATGTAAAGGACCTGTGACAAATTGCACTAATTGCATGTTCTCATATATCTGAAGAGGTCAAGCTACTTAAAAAGCATGTTGTTAATGGAAGACAAATGTAGTTTTATATGCTCGATAGGAATATTAAAAACTGCATTATTTATGACTCTGGTAGGAACACTTAATAATTTTAAGCTTTAAATCAAACTGTTCATTAAGCTAGGGAGTCAGCACACAGTCCTGAAAATAGTCTGTAAAAACCTGCTGCCAATGTAATATTAATTTGAAGGTCTATTGTTCCCCTGCCCCAGCAATACAGATATACTGCTATTTTAAAGTATGTAAACCCTAAGGGAGTTAGAGCTCTTTGAAGTTTTCCCCTACTGTCCCAATCAAATAGCACAAAACCATTTTGTCATATTAATATTTTCAAGAACTGAGTAAAAATCAACCACTCTCAGGTCTAAATGTTTGCAACTCTATGTGATAATTACCAGTAAATTGAAGAAGAATGAAATAGTGGTTAAAAGGACAAAGAATACAGAAGAAAAGTGAGAAAACCCCCTAAAATCTTTGGTGTTGCTGTTAAATACAAAGCCATTATTCTGACTAGATACACTAATATTTAAAGTACTGGTTATCTACTGTTTAAATGCTTTTAAGTAAGTGTGTAAACTAGGGTACTTATGATCTGCAAATGAAGCAAGCCAAGACTAATGCAAGAGTGAAGATTTGCCATGATGGAACAAAAGGGAGATGCCATTTCAAATCACAACTAACACAGAATCACATTTAGAAAGCCTTTGTCACAGGCTTGGGAGTACATTATTTCTTAGACTGCTCTTAGGATAAAAATCAGTGCTAAGAAATACATCTGGAGTGAAAGCCAAGGACACCACAGTGATGTTAAATTTATAATGCTTGCACTGGGAGGTAACCCTACTTGCTAAGACAGACATTCAAAATCACAAACTGTCCCAGACACTTCTATAGCAGAGAACATGGAAGACAGTGTTAGAAATTTTGTGGTACTATAAGAGCATTACAGATAACAGTCTGCAGGAGTAGCTTTAATTTCAGATATTGTGAAGAATCATGTCCATGATCCTCTGAGTTTTTAGGGGGAAAGATGATATGGTTGAGTATGATGTTAGCATACATTACATTTATCTTTGAACTTAACATTTATTACATTTCAAGTTTATTATTCTTGAATTCTTGCACATTTCTCCCTTGAAAAATTAATGTCTAGATCAATAATTATTCTTGCTGGTAGTTTGTAAGAGTCCCAGGAATCCAACTGATAGTGGAGCCCTGGAAAATGTTAAAAATAGTCTTTGAAAATATTAGGCCTTGTGTTTTCTCAGATCACTGCACCTGTGTAAGCAGTATGATAAATAATATAATTGTTAGATGTGATGATTGTTTAGTAGTTAAATGTAATTATTATATAACCATAAGAAGAATTGTGAGAAACTGTGTTGGAAATTTAAAGGGGGCTATGTTTAGCTGAAATCTGTGTATACAGTAGAACAATATAAGTTTGATAATTATCATGAAAGTTATATAACGATAGAGTATAAAACATGTTCACCTTGAATGTATGGTCGGAATCAGATTTGGGTGGAAATCACCCCGATTCCCAGAGGTCTTCAATAAAAAGCACCGCATATAATTGCTTCTGTGATTATGTGTTTTTGAACACTAACACAACTATCGTAGTGCCTAATTGCTTCCATGTTAGTGAAATGTCATTAGTTGGGATTTTTTTCTGACAGCAAAACCATGTAGTTCTTGTTGAAATACATTGTTTTGGCTGGATAGATACAAATTTCAAATCTGAGTAAACTCTAGAAAATAATCTTTAGTAGGAGAGATGTATTTTGATATGGAACCTTTCATACCTTTCATGGAATGGAAACTTGGTATGAATTTGATATGGAACCTTTCATGGAACCTTTTCTTCATTATGAAAAAAATCAAAATAAACCCCACAAAGCCAAAGAAACAGGACAGAACTTTGAGTGTGACAAATATGGAGATTTAGATTCCATTTCTAATTTAAAAAAATATTCTTCATTGCAAGCATACAAAATGGTAAAACAAAGCATTTTTCTTTTCTTCTTAGTTTAAAGAAAAGGAATACAGAATCAACCAGACTGGAAAAGACCTTGGAGATCATCCAAACTATGATCGAACACCACCTTGTCAAATAAACCATGGCACTAAATGCCACATCCAGTCTTTCCTTGAACAAATAAACCAGGGCACTAAATGCCACATCCAGTCTTTCCTTGAACACCTCCAGTGACTCCACCACCTCCCTGGGCAGCTCGTTCCAATGCCCAATAATCCATTCTGGGAAGAACTTCTTCCTAATGTCCAAGCTAAACCTCTCTTGGTGCAATTGAAGACTGTGTCCTCTTGTCCTGTCAGTGGTTGCCTTTGAGAAGAGACTGAAGCCCACTTGGCTACAGCCTCCTTTCAGGGAGTTGTGGAGAGTGATATGAGCCTCCTTTTCTCAAGACTAAACACTCACAACTCCCTCAGCTGTTCCTGACAGGGTTTGTGTTCCAGACTCTTCCCCAGCCTCGTTGCCCTTCTCTGCATGTGCTCCAGCATCTCAATGTCCTTCCCAAACTGAGGGGCCAGAACTGGACACAGCACTCAAGGTGTGGCCTCACCAGTGCCGAGTACAGGGGAAGGATGACCTCCCTGCTCCTGCTGGCCACACTATTCCTGATACAGACCAGAAGCCATCGGCCTTCTTGGCCACCAGGGCACTCTGCTGGCTCATGTTCAGTCAGCAGCTGTCCAGTACCCCCAGGTCTCTTTCTGTCTGGGCACTGTGCAGCCACTCTGTCCCAGGCTGTAGTGCTGCAGGGCCAAAATGCAGAACTTGGCACTTGGACTTGTTAAAGTTCATATTGTTTGATTTGGCTCACCTATCCAGCCTGCCCAGGTCCCTTTGCAGAGCCCTCCTACCCTCCAGCAGATCGACACTCACTCCCAGCTCAGTGTCATCTACATGTTTGCTAATGGCAGAGTAGGTTTCTTAGGACCCAGCAAAGTAGCTCAGCCACCATGGGTTATATTTCTATCTATGTATTCTATACATTCTTCTGCATCTGTCCTAGTTTCGATGGAATTTATTTCTTATTTCGTAGGAGAATTGTGTTATTGTTTTCTAGGCATTATTGCAAACAAAAAACTGTTGGATTTGGTTGATTTTGGTGCGGGTTGTGTGTGTGTGTGGTGTTTTTTTGGGTTTTTTTTGTGGTTTTTTGGTTGGTTTTTGTTTGGTTTTTTTGGGGTTTTTTAGTTTTTTTTTGTGTTTTTTTTTTAGGTTTGGTTTGGGTTTTTTAATATAAAATCTACATACCTAGTAAACATATGAAGAATATTCTATGAAATTTCTTTGGTCAACTCAGCCATGCTGAATTGTACAAGGTAGATACAGGGCATGTGTTGTACAGGATAACTGAAACAGCTAATATATGGTGTGACTGCAACACAAATGTCTGAGAACTTGCCTTTTGCTTGTTGTATGCTGTGCATGAACTATTATACATAATAAGTCAGTGCATTATATCAATTAAAATGTTAAAAGTCTTGATTACGACTCTTCCCTGAAGTTGATGAGAATCTTCTACTTTACAAGGCAGTTGCACTTTTGAGCCCATTCAATTTTGGCAGTTGTTTTGATTACATAGCCTTTAATTAAAGAAAAAAAATTGGATTCAACAGATATTTCTTGCTAGCTTGATAGGCTAGCAAGAAATATCTGGCATTGCTGGAATGAAATTTTGTGTAATGTTTCTAAAAGCTACTACTGATTTGTCTGTGTTTTCCCTGGCTGTGCACCACTGGTCATATTTCTGAAATATACATTTCTTCATTAAAGGGAGAGGCTAAAATCATCTTTTTGATTAGCTGAAATGGATAAGAGTAATATCCTAGTTTCATTTAAGGAATAAATCTATAGCTATGTTTCTTAATGTCTTGGCTGCATCAGAAAATAAATTACAGTTATTAATGATGAATACAGTTATATAAAATATAGAAGAATGAGTAGAAATTATTTAATACAAATGGATATATTTTGTTTACTGATAGAATAATTTAAGTGCTTTGAACCATGCCCCTAAGTAATCCTTAAACTATCAATATAGGGTACACAATACTTTGCTTCAGCCAGCTAATTAAATATAAGATGAAATGTGTCATTTTATAGCCTCCTGACTTAAAATAAGAATATTCAAATATATAAATAGAAGATTTTCTAAGGTATTCTTCTGAAAGTGTAGAGCTGATATAGTTTGACAGTCTCCTTATTTTCTAAACCTCATAATTGGTTTATCCAGTATATTCCTATGCTGGTAAAAATGTTCAGTCCCTGTACAGCACTATGTCATACCTCTCCTTGTTATGAGAAGTGCATCAGAAAAAAAAATTTTTTTTCACTCCTTTCTCATATTTATCCCCTAAGGCTGTAGTTTAATTGGCCTATGAACAAACTCACACTCAAGAATGTCTGAAAAATCTTGCAGCTACACAGTGGTGACTCTGAACCAGATACTATAAGATCCTTTTTTGCCATCAACAGTACTAGAGCTACATCCCTTGATGTTCCTGATTTTTCACATGAATATTGCCTTAGCTGGCCTTTGGCACTTAATGATGGTACTGAGCTTATATTTGCTTCTTGTTAATGAGCTATCATGGAGTGTTGTTAATTAGTCTAATTTTAACCACGTGTAAAAGCCATACAGACTCTGCTTTAATATAAGTTTGTGATAAAATTAGTTTTCTATGAGACTGTCTCTTCTTAACTGACCTGTGCAGTAGCAAAAAGAAATTAGCTACCTCAGAAACAATTATGTTACATAGACATAATCTTAATACAGTACTGGTAGGAGCACCTTTTATCATTTTCCCAAGAGAGGGACTGCAGCAGAAATCTAAACTTGAAATATTGGTATGCCCTGCACAGAAAATGTGTATACCAATGACACCTGAGTAGATTGAAACAGAAGTCGTTGGTGGAATGAAATCTTCTTCTGGAATGATTAGGTTATACTCCCCAGTATGTAGAGCTTACAGAGAGCTGCCAAAGTAAATCCACACAGAGAGGAAGGAGGAAATTGCTGTTTCTGAATGGCAGCCTCTGGCTGTGCTCCCCAGAGAAGATGTCAGGACCAGAGATGATGAGTTTCAGGGTCTGACAAGGATAATAAATTGATCCAAAATAACCCAAACCTGGTGAACCCTTGGGTGTTGCGCATGATGTGTGTGTCTGACAGGATTTGTGTGCATACCTCTTGCATCCAGGGAGGGAGACAAAGGACTGTCCGGCTGGCTGAGCCTGTTACAATGTTACAACAGGTTATGGTGTTATAGCTGATTATTTTGGCTTTAATCTGGCTTCTTTGGATTAGATTGGAGACCAGAGGGAGCAAGCAATTTACTGATATTGCCAGACATGCATTTTTAAAAAATTGGTCAGTAATAATAGAGACAGACATAAAACTTCCATGATCTGTGTGACATCTCTTGTAATTCTATCACTGCAAAAGTAATCCTGACTGTGATGACTAGTCTCAGTACAATACTTATTGGTAACTGATTCTATCAGGCAAATGAAAGCATTATACATATAGTGGAAATGCATGCTGCATGCATGTGAAATGCATACAGTCTCACTATAGAATTTACTGCAAAGGGGAATAGAGTTACTCAGACATAGTTGTAAAATCAACCTTTTCCTTCCAGATATTTTCACCAAAAAAACCCAAAAAAAACAAACCAATTGTTCTTATGGACAGACAGGACTAGATACTTATGTTTCTTGCAAATCAGTTTGCAGCCAGATGGATCAATTTACTACTCTGCAGATAAGTGATTTTCATGCAGTTCTGTTCAGAGATTGCTGCTTTCTTCTTCACAGTATTTGGCTTCACCAGAGTATTGCAAATTTGTAATGGAATTCATAGACTTTCATAGAGTTTCTTGTGATAGTCTCTAAAGTATCAATATTCAAGTAGACAGTGAAAAGAAAGGCAGAAATAATTTTCTCCTATTATGTAAGTCTATACACTGAAGAATTAATTCAGAAAATCAGACTTATTTGTGTTTACCTGTCTTTTCTTATTCCTGCAAATTTGAACTCTTTACTTTCTGTGCAATATAAAACACTCCCTAATTTCCTCTTGTTCTACATTAATCCCCATTTCAAAGTCATAGATGATTTGTAAATAACATTGTTTTGTTACTTGTACATTTTGTGATGGGATAGCAAATGCTAAAAATTATCGCACCATTTGAATTAACTGCATAAACAAAATTGAACAAGAAATCCTTAGAATATTTTAACAATCTGTAGTATCTCTTAATTCTGGAGAGGAGTAGTTTTTTCTCATATTTGCAGTAAATTTAAAGAAATTTATTCTCTATGGCCTTAAACCAAATATATTTTTCAGTTTAATGTCCTTGTTTCTGCATCTGCAAAATGATCACTTGACTAATACACAAGGCTTGGGGTGCTCTGTCTGGGTGCCGTTACTTAAGTAGCAACATATTTATTTGTCACTATAAGGGATAAAAATCTCTTTGTTTTGCACCTATTCAAAGCTTAACTACATGGCAATTTAACTGTCAGACTGTCATTTGGCAAATAGAGTGAATTCAGGTATGGAGCCCTTGATTCCTCTTTCAATTTACTTCTTTACAAAACCTTTTATTTTCATCTTGGATTCTTTTCTCCCATTCTCGGTAAACTTTTTAATTATAGTCTGCAGTTGTTTCCTTAAGCCTGATAGATATTTCCAGCAGCAACATGCTGAAATTA
The DNA here is from genome assembly GCF_037042795.1 of Molothrus aeneus. Classification (NCBI taxonomy): domain Eukaryota; kingdom Metazoa; phylum Chordata; class Aves; order Passeriformes; family Icteridae; genus Molothrus; species Molothrus aeneus. The sequence continues at coordinate 12,470,240 of NC_089649.1, read as the reverse complement.
TAATTGAAATGAGGGGCTGTAATCATCCTTATCATCTGCATATGTCCCCACATTGTGATCATTAATTTATTCTGGTTTGCTATCTTAGTAAATTAAAACTGATTCATACTTTGTAAATATAATCAAAGACAACAGCTGCCCTCTTCTGTATCTTTAATAAAATGGAATCTTCTCAGCAATCTTTTTGTCTGGAAAAATTACTCTTTTATTTCAAGACTAAATCTCTTCTTTTTTTGTATCAGTTTGATGAATGGCATAAATCATTTGAGTCTACTTCCAAAATGCTGCTATTATAGAGGCATCATTAGGGGGTCCACAGGATAAACTTGCATTTTGATTTCCAATAAAAGCAGGACTAAAATCTCGATTTGATACTTTAATAGTTGAATTGAATCTCTAAATTCAGCACAACAGCTTTTCAAGGGACAGTTGGAAATTCTATTCTTCCAATAAAATATTTATAACAGTCTTCAGTAGAAACATTTCAAAAGGATCATAGAAGTGCTACTTTGATTTTCGTCTGTCTTGGCTTTCCATAGCTAAGTAAATAGTAGTTCTTACAAATTTTTAGCTGATGATATTCTGAAGATTTTTTGGGCATAGATATTTTCTGAAATTTAACTTCTCTGTTTTGGAATAGCCAATTTGATTATGATTAAGCATAAAATGTTTTCTGCCCATATTCTTGAGGCACAGTGTATTAAGGCAAGAGAATCACAGGAAATATTATATGTGCCTATCTTTCAGAATAGAATTCCATTAATTTTATGACATTATGCATAGTAAAGGGACTCTCTTTACTCAGTGCAAAGAGTTAATTTTGCCTGTAAAATGAACTCAAATTTACAGGCTGAAGTTGACAGATTGAATAAAGGACACAAGGCTTCCCTTCATTTTTGTTTTCTGTTTCCTTAAGGCCTTTCCAATCTGTAGATTTTATTATCTCTCTCTCTGGTTACTGCACTGCATCAAATGTTAGAAAGGTCAATAAAATCTCTTGGCTATTGAAGCCAATAGTAAATAGAATTATCAGGACACATATCTTTCCTCTCATTTCATGGAATACCTCCCTTGTAGTTATTGTTTTAAACTATTGTTGCATATTTTTTAGTTTAGAAATTTGGGCCGGTCAGTCCTGGCTGCTATTAATAATGTGAAGATTGAAAACCTGATTTCTATAAGAGTCAGACTAGTCCCTGAGCAAGAAAACACGCATTTATTTATGTACATTTAACATTTTCAAAATAACACAATGTACTGTAAGATTCCTAAGATGCAAAGGTGTTATAAAAATGACAGACTTCTACAAAAGCTGTGACATAGTCTCTCATCCAAATTATTTGTCAATGTCTCAGAAAACAGAATCTGTGCTTTTCACTGAAATGAGTGATTTTTCATCTCGGTGATGTGAAGGACAGTATTTAGTGCAGAAACAGTGACCACCCATCTAGAACATCCATTTTGGGATGGCTTCTATAGTACCTTTCCTCCATCCCTGTAACATTCCCTTCATTGTCATCAGCAGGCAAACAGCTGCTGGCTCTATTTTTCCTGGTATGTACTACTCTAATTGCAAGGACGGAAAAGTGATGTTCTCTGAGTTAAGCATGATCCAAGACCTGTGAAAAGCTGGATCTATGCAAAGTTTATGAGAGGAAGAAACTGGCTCCCGCTCAGTGGGAAACAGTGGTAATTAGGAGTTAGGCACTGCTGTCTCTGAAATCAGTGCTGAGTGCTTTTCCTTGCAGAAGGAAATATGCAAGACTTTGTTTCTGTCAGGTCTTTGCACCCTGTGTGCTGTTAAATTCTGGTGGAGGATTTTCTGGCACATTAACTAGTGGCTGCATGTTGAAAGCTCCCATGTGATTGCAGGAAGTGTGCTGTACAGTATTTCTTTCATATGATAGGTGATGATGGAGAATGAATGTGATGGGGAACAGGAGCACAGGCGTAGGAAACTTAAAAAGGAAAGGCAAAGAGCAAGTTTCTTCCACATCATATGTACAGGGAAGTTTTTAAGAACATGTCTGCTGGCTGGCTCTGAGATTTCTGAAAGTCAAACTGAGTTGTTCCCTTCTTGTTTCCCACTGATTCTTGTGGTAGACTTGGTGGAAAGGTGGGTTGTGCACTGGACAGGTGAATGAATGAAAACAAAGATTTATTAATTAGATTTTGAAACAATATTTTTAACCATATGGTTTAAAAGGTATTTAGCTGTTGGAATTCAGGACATCCCTCTGGCTGTCCTGGATGGCCAAGACCCCTGCCAGGGGGCTCAGAGACCCTGGCATAGTGCCCAAGACGCCTGTGGTTTTCATTATGACCCATGGAGCAAGTTACCAACCTTATATGAAGATCTGCATGCCACGACAGTTTAAGTAGAATGATAGTGGATTTATCATGGGGTGAAAAAATAGATTTTTGGCGTTTTTAGAATGGGGGTTCAGGGGGCAAGATGGAGGAATCTGGGCATGTCCAACCTTTCTCCTTCTTCTTCTTGGCCTTCATCTTCTGCTATGATGGTGGCACTTTTGGATTGGTTTAGAATAGAAGCTCACTGTCTAACATAGGTGATAGGTATTGGAAAGTAATTGTAAATATTGTACATGTAGTTTTTAGTATAAAGACATAACACTGCCCCGGGAGCAGGCAGAATGCCTTGGACTGTCTTGCTGAGCAGACCTCAGCTGGACAGGAGAAAGAATTTTATAGATAAGGAACAAAAAACAACCTTGAGACCAAGCCCTGACTCCTTATTTGAGCGCTGGGCTAGGAAAAGAGACTTTTTAAAATATCTTGGGGTCATTCTGACCAGCTAGAGAACGTGAGATTTAGCATGCTTTCTGCTACTAATTAATGAAAAAAACCCAAAATTGGTGGGGCTGGAGGCTTGAGACTGTATTACTCTTTAAGCAGTCACTAAATAATATGTAAAACTACATTAATACAATTTAAAACACTTTAAATAAAAAAAAACTACCCTCTCTTACATGGTCCAAAGTGCTGCTTCAGGTTTTTAATTGTTCTGTGAACTGCTAAAGTCTCACTTGGCAGAAGTTCTCTGATTACCTTCTGGTGGTAATCCCACTGTTGCCATCAGATCTAAATGATTGCAAATGTGAGTGCACAGCTCTGCCATTTAAACAAGTGTTGTACCTTTCTGTCTGGTCAGAGTTGTATGAGCTCTTCAGCAAGTGTTTTCAAGTAGGTAATGCCCACATAGTTGTTGGTGACAGGGTTTGCAATGGGACCAAACTGCAACAAGGTCTCCCTTCTCTGCTGGCTCAATCAAAAGAGTTTCATGGAAACTAGGAACAGTTTTCTATGTAAAAAATGCTCTGGGTGACACAGAGATTAAGTATTTAAGAGGGAAGAATGAAGTGCTCCTTCAGGCTGTGGTAAGTGAGGAACTGTCTGCCTGGGGAGGTGGTGGAGTCACCATCCCTGGATGTGGCACAAAGCCTGGATGTGCACTGGTTTAGTTGAGGTGTTGGGGCTGGGTTGGACTTGATGATCTTGAAGGTCTCTTCCAACCCAGTGATTCTGTGAATTCTGAACCTTTGCTGAGTCAGTGAATTGTATATTGCTCAATGATGTCTGCAATATCAGGTGTTTCTCTTCCACATTTCTAAAGTGGCAGCTCTCTACTGTCAAAACCTAACGAGAACAGCCTCTCAGTGGATTCCTAGCAGTCTGCCTTTTGTCTTTCTTCCCTTTATATTGGAAAGTTTTGAATAAATGTCCTGCAAAATTTGAATGACTTAGCAGACACAGCATTATACCTACCTCCTATACAGCACAGTATTATACCTACCTCCATTCACAAATCTAAAACATGATTTAGCAAGAAACCTGTTCTGATTTGGAAATTAGTTGGCAGTTGTTAAACATTTTGCCTTTTTTTATGACTAAGAAAAACAGTAATAAAGGCATAGAATTAATAAAGGATCAAAAATAAATGAAAAATTATTGGCTAAGGCTAATAGCATGAGTGAAACATCTGTCTGACCAATCTTACTTTACTTAGATTACTTAGATAACCAAGATGTTTGAAAAAGAATGATACCTATAGTTTGCTGACCTGAACTCAGAGGGCAAACTTGGGAGAGAAATTAAGCATAGCTGTGCATTAGAAAGTAGAAAAATAATCCTCAAGAGCCATTGTATAATGATATACATTGGACAGTAAAATGGCATCACTTGTATAGGAGATTGTTCTGTTTGTGGCCAGGACAGGGTTAATTTTTGGAGTAGCCAGAAGAGGGGCATGGTAAGAGAGCAGAAATTCACTGGCATCCTAAATTTTATCAGTTATAGAAAGGTACTTTCCACACACTTATGAGATGCTTGGAAAAGGACTGTCTGGTGTTAGCAAACCAGGGAGTGAATTTCTGCTGTAAATGTTACCACATCTGTTTTCTCTCAAGCTCTCCTAAGCTTTGCAATTGCTTTTAGTGACTACCCTTTACTGAGAGGAAAACAAAATTATATGTGTATGCACCCAAAATAGACTTGAAATCAGACCCTGAAACTGTGATTTATGTTTCTCTTTACAAGGAAGAGAAGCTGTTTCTGCAGCCAACCAGTTTCATTCTTTTGCCAAGAGAGGTTAGACCAGATGACCTTTGCTGTTCCTTTCAACCTGGTATTCTATGACTCTTTTTATTTGGGGTCCTTATCTATACCAAGACACAAATTAGGGCTATATGCCAATAACCAAACTCTGTTTTTTAAGCCTTTCTAGAGGCTCAAAACTTTCCTCCTCCTAGCTCCAGCGGCATTGCTGGATATACCTTGTGGAGGCTTGCACATAAAACTAAGAAAAGAAGCTCTGAATAACACTCAAGATAACTCAGGCTTTTGTTTAGTACTTGTGTAGCTAATATTTGGAAAATCACTTGTCAGAAGTGTGGTTCATTTATAGTTTTTACTGTTCTTTTTAGCTCTACCTGAAGAAAGATAATTTCAACTGACAGACCAATCTTTCTTTTTAATGACATGAAATATAGGGAGAAATGGAATTATTGCTTCCATAAATCATGGCTGATGATTCCAAAGCTGTTTTTGAAGTCTAGGTCTTCAGAGGTACATTATCAGAAAACTGCAATGCTAAGCTCTCAGACGCATGGTATTATCTGACATCTAGCATTCTATAAATTCCATGAACTTTGATTTAAAAGGATGCAGACAGGTAATTTTTCAATTTTGAAACTTTTAAATTTTCAGATTTTTAGTGCCTTGAAAATGTACTTTGTCCCCCTATTGATCGCATTCTTTTCCATTCAGCCACATTGATTTGTTCTCCAGTCTCTCAAACGTAACAGAATCCAGGCAAGACTGCTTTTATTTAACAACTATTTAAATAGCACTTTAATATCTTCCTGCAGCAGTATGTTCAAATGATGCTAGGACAGCTCTGAGGATGTTATTCAGCAGTGTGCTGTTGAAGTCAAAAGAGGACACAACATATTATTTGTGTGCAAACCACTGGGAAAAAAATAGTTCTTATTACCTTGATCCTATTTTCAATAGATTTTTGATGGAAAATTTTGAAGTATCTGTCAAAATAAATGACAACTTAAGCTAGTTAAGCTGGGGGTGTTTAGCCTGGAGAAAAGGAGGCTCAGGTGTGACTTTATCACTCTCTACAAGGCCCTGAAAGGAGGATGTAGCCAGGTGGGAGTTGGACACTTCTCCCAGGCAGGAGGTGACAGAACAAGAGGACAGGGCCTCAAGCTGCATCAGGGCAGGTTCCTGGTGAACATGAGGAAAAAGTTCTTCACAGAAAGGATTGCTAAGCATTGGAATGGGCTGCCCAGGGAGGAGGTAGAATCACCATCCCTGGAAATGTTAAAGAAATGACTGAACGTGGCACTTGATGTCATGGTCTAGTTGACATGGTGGTGACTGGTCAAAGGTTGGACTCAATGCTCTCAGAGGCCTTTTTCAATCTAAATGATTCTGTGGTACTGTAAACTATAACTATTGAAATTAGGAAAATTGTAATTAATTTTGTAAATCCATACTGAGGGATTATGATTTCTACAGATAGCTCATTTTAAACTTAGTTCCATGTCCATTTCTAGATGCCCAAAAAAAATATTAAGTACATTTGTGTATATTTCTAAGTCCTTAGGCTTTATTCAGCTTAGCTGATATAACCCAAAGCTAAGAGAGAGTACTACTCCCTGCAGCTTGAAATTTGTGCCTTTGGTGACTTGGAAAGTGTATGCAGGAAGCTGCAACAAAGAGTGAAGTTCTGATAGCTCAGATTTGCTTGCCCCCTACAACTCACAAGTCATTATGGGCACAGAAAGTCCAGTTTAGGTGCTGTGCTAGGCAGTAGAAGTATTACCCCTCAACATGACAGTGAACCCTAAATTTCTTTCCCTCTGCAACTGCAAGTGAATATGAGGAAAGTGTTTCTCATCAAAATGAAATCCAGGATAGCATGAACCCTGTGCAAAGTATCACTTAAAATGGTTCAAATTACACTGAAGGTACGTGGTACTGCCATGGATGTACTAAAATATTTCTGACCATATATATGTCTTAAATTATTTTTATTTCTTTTGAGCTAGTGAAGATCCCTTTCTTTCTTTTAAGATCTGTGAAAGACCTAATTTCTTCTTTTAAAAGCAATCCTCAAGGTTCTCTCTCATTATGCAGCTAATTTTTTTTTTTTTAGAGAGCTTACATAGGAGGTCAGGACATGAATTCAGTTTCTTCCTCCTGAGATAGCTCTGTAACTCTGGAAAAGAATAATGTATAGATAGTCTTTGATAATTCTCAAGAAAATATGGGATCAAAAGAGAGGACCAGAAAAACTGTGACTGTATCATTGGCAAGTGGCTAAGGGATTTAAATGATCAGGGAGCTCAGTGGGGAAGAGGAGTGGGGAAGTGGGCTTTATTTTTTCTGCTTGGTATTGTACCTGGTATGGTTCATAGAATCACTTCCCAATTCCACTCACACAAAATGGAATGGAGTCTTGAGAATAATACCAAAGTGCATTTTTTTAAAATTAATAGAGTCATGTTATGTCCTGAGAAAGTCTGCAAATCCTTGAGCAATTTAGGTAGAGGATTTTCTCTTGCATTTTTAGATTTATCAACATTATCAGATTGGCAGTTCTGGGCTGAGCAAGGATACAATGCCAGGTAGCCAGGAAAAGTTGATTTCATTGATGCAAAACTCAACATGAGCCATCAATGTGCACTTGCAGCCAAGAAATCCAGATGTATCCTGGACTGCACCCAAAGCAGCATGGGCAGCAGGGGAGGGAGGGAGGGAGGGAGGGGATCCTGCCCCTCTGCTCTGCTCTGGTGAGAGCCCCCTCTGCAGTGCTGCATCCAGCTCTGGGCCCCCCAACATGAGGACATGGAACTGTTGGAACAAGTCCAGAGCAGGTCAGGAGGTTGATAAGAGGACTGCAACTCCTTCCCTATGAGGATAGACTGAGAAAGCTGTTCAGCCTGGAGAAGAGAAGGTTGTGTGGAAACCTCATAGCAACCTTACAGTATGTAAAGGGGCTACAGGGAAGCTGGAGAGGGATTCTTCATCAGGAACTGTAGTGATAGGATAAGGAGTTCAAACTGAGGTTCAAACTGAAAGACTAGATTTAGCTTAGATGTTAGAGAAAAAAAATCTCTGTTAGGATGGTAAGGCCCTAGCACATGTTGCCCAGGGAAGCTTTGGGTGGCTGAGTCCTGGCAGTGTTCAAAGCCAGGCTGGATTGAACACCTTGGTCTATGGAGATGTGTTCCTGCTCATGGAACTAGATTCTCTTTAAGGTCCTTTCAATCCAAACCATTCTGTGATTCTATGAATTCAAAAGTTGAGAAGAGATACAGGACTCCTGCACACCATGGCCAAGATTAGATGGGGACTGAACAGGAGTTTTCAGAATTACAGTTTTGGACTTGGATACTCAAAATTAGTAGAGTTTTCTGCTCTCTCATGCTCTCCCCCCTCTCTTTTGATTTTTGATTTTCTAGATCTGCTCTTCAGTATTGCATTGAAAAGAAAGTTTAGAATCAAGAAATAAAATAATCAGAAAATCCAACAAGTTTCTGTACAGCCTGGGATCTGAATTATGCCTCTCAAGTTCAACTGTACTCCAGAAATCATGAAATGTGTTATATATTCACTTCCTTACCCCCAAAAGTGCTCCTTCATGTACATGCCCCAATACTTTTACCTGTACCAAAGGGATTATAAGAGGTGATGGTGCAGTGAGAATTATTATGAAATGAAAAGCTTCTGTTGAACCACAAACTCTGTGGGTGGCACAAACTTCAAAATGACCCTTAGGTAGCAGCTTTATGAATGCTTTATGCTGGCACATCATCAAAAGAACTAATCCATCTTTTTTTCTCTGTTTCTTCCCACTCCCTTTTTTGTGTCGGTACAATCATCTTGGGAAGTAGTTTGGAGCTGAAATGAATGTGGGAAGCTCATCGGTGTGCTTTTAGCCCCAGGGGATTTTCTGATCCTATTCACTGTACATCCAACACTTTTAATAGCACAAAGGGAGAACTTTAGTTGTAGGTGAGTGCCTGGTAACAAGGATATAAATCTTTCCCTTTAAGTAAAATTCCTACTTTTTCCTGCTCAAAGTACTTCTGAAATTGTTTCTTTGGATCAACAATGACCCAGTGGACAAACCATGAGAAGATGATGTTAGGGAAACATGGCCATTAGTGTCAAGCACAGAGTTTCAGTATTTTTCTTAAAATAAAAAACAAGACATGTCAGATAAGGATTTATTACTAGGTAGCAAATGCATCATCCCTGCCCTGGAAATCATTGTGGAGAACCTAGACCAGACTGCAAAAAAGCATCTCTAGTAGAGACTGTTCAATATGGAGTCAATTACAGTTCTATTTCAGTCAGGAATTCGTAATGATTTAGCTTCTCTTGGAAGGAATGTCAATCAAATAACAATCTTGGTCCTATTTAAGAAAAAGTTCCAGTTCTTTTTGTGGTAGCTTGCAAAAAACTAAACTTGTAAGTCTATATAATATTATATTAGTCCTGCATGGCAGTGGTAAGTCTGGCAGGCAGCCCACTCAACACAATGTACACATGCCAACACCACATTGCAATGGAAAAATCAATTCTCAGCCAACTGTATTTGGATTGGAAGGAATTTGAGGACAGTTACTGTTCTGAGTCCTAAATTGACACCATGATGTCTTTGCTCAAAGATAAATTGTAGCACTTGTTTAAGACTGCATCTGAGAAAAATATTTTTATTAAGAATAGTGTTAATGCCATTTCATTTGAAAATAATGAGATAGGGTGAGTAAGAAAGAGACAGACATATCCTATAAAAATTAGAAAACTAATTAGTGAGATGCCTGCTGGTGGTGTATGGAAACAAAGATGAGATTAAGGAAGAGCATGGTGATGCTTTGATAAAATTAAAAAAATGAACACAAAACAAAGAAAATGTCTAGGAGAAATAACAGGACAGTTTATGAATAACAATAATAATAATAATAACAATAATAATACTAACAATAATAATAATTCAGCTTTCCTTATTGCATGTTGTTTTAAAGCTGTTTAAACACAGAGGAGCAAAGAAAATTAAGTCCCTGTGAATAATACGGATCTAATCCAGGGAGGTTTGAAAAATACCCCAAAACTTGATTGAAACCAAATGAGGTTAGAAGTTGTTGCCAAAAAACTTGATACTTTTTATTTAATAGTAAAAGAGGCAAGAAGAGAGAAAGAGAGAATAGAGAAAACAAGAGAGAGAAAGAGGAAGTGGCGGAAGGAAGTGGCGGAAGGAAGGAAGGGGCGGAAGGAAGTGGTGGAAGGAAGTGGTGGAAGGAAGTGGCGGAAGGAAGGAAGTGGCGGAAGGAAGTGGCGGAAGGAAGGAAGGAAGGAAGGAAGGAAGGAAGGAAGGAAGGAAGGAAGGAAGGAAGGAAGGAAGGAAGGAAGGAAGGAAGGAAGGAAGGAAGGAAGGAAGGAAGTGGCGGAAGGAAGGAAGTGGCGGAAGTGGCGGAAGTGGCGGAAGGGAGGGGTAGTTTTCTCTGCAGCTTTTATACAGTTTTGCTATTATAGGCAAAACTCTTTCATGAAGATGTCTAAGTCATAAATTAAAACATTTCAGTCTCTGACACATGTTCCCTGGTCTGTCTCTACAGTCAAATAATCTTATTAAAGTGCTTTTAGGATTTGGTCTCAGGTTGGTTTCATTACATGTGGTTACTAACAATGAAGATTATGCCTTGTAGTTTGCTAAAAAGGCTGATGAAAACAACATGAATGTTATTGGGATTAACTATCTATTTTGTCTTGTAATACTGCAATTGTTGTATTTTATTTTTCTGTATTTGGAGACAAATCCCTTTCCTTTTCCAGCCATACTTGATTTGACAAGTGATAGTATAGCTCCTCTTTTTCATGCTGTCCTAAGTGGTTGCCATGGTGTCACCAAAACTGTAGGAAAAACAAAAAAACTCTCCAAAAACATTTTTAGTGTTAGAGAGTCAAGGTATTACTTTATTCTGGCCAGGATGTTGTTTTGGCCAGGATGTGCAACAGAAGTAATTTCATCCACACATTGCCCAGGTTGTGCAGAGAAAATCACTCCATCACACATAAATTTTAGTAGATTTTTCACATGTTTTATACAGTCAAACTCCATAGAAATTCATAGGTTCAATGTTCATTGGTCCCAAGTCGTGCAGTTCTTAGTATTTGATTTCCTATTGGATACAGATTTCTTCACTTCCGGTGTTGCTTGGGTTCTCATTCTTATCTCTTTTTCCCAGACCAGGTGTCTCCAGCCATGCCAGGGGTGATGTTTGGAGTTGATGGTCATTTCTGGTTGCTGTCTTTTGTGTATCTTTTGCACGACTCCTAGTCTGTCCAGATGTTAAACTCATCAGATGTCACCTGGTGGAACAGTTCCCTGAAAAGAAACTTCAATTCCCTTCCCTCTGAGCAAAGGCAAACAAAACTGACTAATGTTACATAAAAACTTTTAAACTTTGTATAATTTCCAGTCCATTGTATAAAATCTCAATCCATTTAAAGTTTTTTTTCAGTCCTCATTCAAGTCCTGTTTTAAGTTTGGAGAGCCTTGATTTAAATAGCTGGTGTGCAAAAGCTAGATGGCGTCTATAAGTCTGAAGTTGCCTTTTAGGTGTAGTGGGTTTCTTGCAAACTTCTTTCATGTGATTCAATTCAATCCTACAAAAAAAAAAAAAAAGGAAAAAAAATCCTATAAAAATTGGACGCTCTTTTTCATAAATGAACATTTAACTTCACATTAGCATTGAACCTAAACCACTCAGCAAAACATAGTACCTATAATTAAATGAGTAAATAGAATTAATTTATTTAGTTGCATGAAACACTAGTAGCAAAAAGGAACTACTGATGGTTTGGTTTTTTGGTTTTAAAAGAAAGACTGCCTGTAAGGACTGGCTTAATTAAAATACTGCTTGTGACACTTTTCTTTGGCCTATTAATGCTGTACCTAAATCAAGTGTTTGATGAAGTTATCTCATGCATATTGCCTCCTGAAAAATTCTCTTTGACTTTCTTTGATTTATTTATTTTTATGATTTGGGCAAAAGCCCCCAAACCAGGCCTTTCATGAGTTCTCCTTTAATGCAATTTAAGCAGAGAAACAGTTCCATATTTTGACTAGTGTGTAGAAAAGGCCATTTTCCTGCAGATAATGAATGAAAGAAAATCTTTTATAACCTTGAATGCCTGTGAATCAAAACTTAATGACTTTTCTCAGTAATCAATAAGCAGAACAACACCAATTGGAAAATAGCTGTTTCATAAACAAAATAAATGGTTTTAAATATGTTTAGAAGAGATTTTAATGTCAGCAGAGGTATGATGTTCTCGCAGTGAGTCTCTGTGACTAATCCACTGGAAAGACTTACTGTTAGGGAACTCAAGGTCTGCTTTTCAAAGGAAATATTGGTAAGAATTATTATTCCCTTGTCCCCAGCAGTTCTCATAATTCCCTTACACTCCGAGTAGGATTTACAAATACAAAATAAATGACAGGACTGGAATGCTCTGAGGCCCTCTGTTAACAGAGCTAAAAAGGAAGCCCAGATGATTTGAATCTTAGAGTTACATATTAGGCACCTACATATTTTTACCCCTCTAGGCAATGTGGTAAGAAAATAGACAAATATAGGCCACTAACAAGTGGCAGCAACAAAAAAATCTACATTAAGAAGACCTTAATAACATATTTACAAGACAGATCTTGAAGAAACTTGATTGTGACTTTGGGATTTAGGATGCTTTGGCCAGTGCCAAAGATTTTCACTTAGGAAGACAAAGCAAGGTTAGATAGATAAAGACACATGGAAAGATCAGTCAACCTAGGTGATAATCAGGTAGCTCAACATATATATATATATATATATATATATATATATATATATATATATATGTATATATATATATATATATATATGTATATATATATATGTATATATATGCAGGGAAAATTCCCCTCAGGAGCTGAAATGTAGATGAAATCTTTCATATTTGAGGATCATTTATATGGTATTTTCAAGGTACTTTGCTAGCACAGCCTGAATAAGAACTTAATGGGTAGATGAGCTTCCATATCCTATTCCTATTAGTCCCAGACTACCTTAAGGGAATACTTGACAACAGGTAAGTCCATTTTTATATCTTCTGCTGAGAATACTAATGATAGATTGTGTTTCATTTTCTTAAATACAAAGCCTGCTAGAGACTGCTCTTCTTGAACAGTGTATGTTGTTTTAATCCACAGAAAATATGTGGTCTACTGTTTCCCTTATAATTTCTCACACAAATGAAATAACGTTAGAGAATGTGTGAGAAAAAGCTTTCTTGTGTTATTTCTGTCCTTTCCTGTGACTTTAGACCATTCCTTCTGATAATGCCTTTTGAATTCTGAATTATAATAGGTTGCCTGGATTCCGTCCAAGCCTTTCTTTGATTTGGGTTTGTTTTTAGGGAAGTAAAGGTCTTGGGGGCCTTTCAGGTGGAATTAAGACTCACTTAAAGTTAAATCCCATGGCAGAACTTTATGAAATATTCAAACTAAGCCATATGTTGTTTGGACTATCAGTAATTAATGTAAGATGTACCTATGGCTGTGAACATTGTGTCATCTAATGGATGAAGAGATATTTTCTTTTAGAAAGAAATTATCATTTTTTAACAGGTCACATATTTTCCATTTAATCAGAACCCAAATGAATTAAGTCCTTACATTGGATTATTTTGTGTCATGAAAAGTGATGTCAGTTTAGGGCTCAAACATTTTAATGCAAACAAAACATGGTCTGAAAGCATCAATTATATCTGTGGGGATATATTTGCACCTCCAAACCTCAATTTTCTGTGCTTGTCTGGCTATTAAAGAGAGGATTGAAGGCCCTGATCCATCTGAAAAAAATCCTCATGCAAGGAAGCCCTCTATGTAAAATGTTTTATGCATTTAGTTGAGCATTTCACAGGATAAAAATGAGGTTAAGAATATTGCTTCTTGATGATGAAAAGATCAAGCTCAGTCTCAAGAATCACATGGAAGTGAGAGCAAAGGAGAATATTATTATGTGACTGTTAAAAGACATGGTATGCCTGTAGTTCTAATTACCCCATTTTAAAATGACTTCTAAAATTTGACTAAGAAAAGAAATGTGCAAGAGATAGAGTATGAGAAACACCAGTCCAGTTTGATGACCATGTGGCACATTTTAAACATTTACATAAATGTTTAAGCATGTAAATAAATGTTCATATGCCAGTCAGTGGAATAACTTAACTGTCTGTGAGAAATTTGAAAAAATCAGATGAAGCAAAGCAGAAAATGATCAGTAGAGATTTTATAAGAGAAATTTCAGAGCTGATAGGAAAAATGCTGTTATGAAAATCAGCTTGTGTATGTCATAGTAAGAAGAAACTATGATTAAATAATCAGTCTCCTCTCAGCCTCAACAGATTCAACAACCACTGAGGTAGAATGAGTGAGAATGGGGTTTTCTTACAGCTTTGACACTTTTGTTCATCTGGGCTTCTTGTAATCTGTATAACTGCACTAATGCCAGCTACTGTCTCTCCTTGGGTGAATAACTCTGTGTTAATAACATTGAACAACTGCCAATATATTAGATATGACTTAGAGGCCAATATATTATGTATGACTTAGAGGCTCACTATACTTCGTTCTTGGTATGGTGATGTTTCTTATCTTCTTTCTAAAATACAAGATATCCCTGCATTCTGGAAACTGTTTAAGGCTTTGCTTCCAACTTCTCCACCCATGGTAGGGAAATGCATGCAGGAAAAAGCAAGAGGAGAGACTTAGTGGAGAGAAGCCAGATTATCACTGTTTGAAGCCTCTGAAGAGGCATGCACGACTTCTTGAATCTTATTAGGCACAGTTTATTTGGCCCACAGCTTGTTTGTGTCAGAATTTTTAATCTTTAAAATGAGTGTCACTGTATCCATTGTCTACCAGACAGGGCTCTGTGGGGATATGTGTATTAAAAATAGAGTTAGTCAGTTCATGTGAATCTCAGGCCATTTAAGTATGAAAGAGAGAGGCTGATACTTTACATAAGCTGTTGATGCACTGCTGCCTGCACAGGGTAAAATGATTTTACTGGATTATACTCACTTTAGTAAGCTAGAATTTTGCCCATCAATGGACAATGAGAACAGGTTGTTTAAAGCAAACATATATTGTGTTTGGCAATTTACTAAGATTTAGAGTGCAAAGAAAAACAGAGCTGTGACACAATTCACCGTGAAATTAAATAGCAGCTTACCCTAGCAGCAAGCAGAAATCAGCCCTCTGCCAGAAACCAAAGCACTGCTCCCACACACAGAGGTTAATACCTATCTTCTACCACATTCTGCACAAATTCAGACTCCTTGCAGTGTCCCCTGGCAGTCAATACACTTGGGCTATTTCAGATTAGAAGGGAACTTGTTCCAGGCAGAATACAACCATGGAAAACAGACTATTACAAGGTATCTCTGCCATGGTATCATGGCTTCTCTGCATGAGGTTCAGAACTTTTTGGTTCTCCTGACATAGATTTAAAAAAAAAAAAGAAAAAAGTTTACTTTCTTTAACACTCCCATGTGTGGATGCAGTTACTTAGTGGTTTATATCTTAGAAGAACTAAAAAACACTCTTCCCCCCATCCCCAGACATGCTAGCTTCCATTAAGATAGAAAATAAAATTGAACAGTAATACTCATTAACAAATGAAAAAATAGCTGTGATGTGAGCATAAATGCTAAGTTTCTTATCTCCTACATGCCTAGAAAATATAGATCAAAAATATGTTTGTAAATAGACTTTGTAAGTGAAAGATTAGACAGCCCATGCCCTCTATCCCAGGTTCTTTAAACCCCTAAACCTCAAAACCTCAAACAGAAGGAAGGCTGGAGCCTACATTGGAGCAGAAGCCTCACTTCCTTTCAACTCTCTAGCCCACTCTAGGTTTAAACTGCTTATAGACTGCTGTGGGTATGGAATTTGGATTTACAGTTTCAAGGAAGACATTCAGAAAACAGGCCTTTATTTTGTCAGCATAAGAAAGATGTATGTCATAGAGTTGTATTCACATTTAGACTTTTTATCTCTTGGAGTACACTGTCATGTCTCCACTTCTATTTAGCTCAATGCCTAAAATGGGGATTTTATGCAAACACCCCTCCCTAACCCCCCAGTTTTCACAGAGTTGCTTCATTTTTTGCAGGAGAAAATTATGAGATGGGGAAAGGCTGGGCAAGGCTGGAGCACCTTAGTGCTTAGTGACAGCTCATACAGAATTGTAATGGTCTGTTATTTTCCTTTCCTTCATGTGATAAAGCCACATAAATTTATAGTATCTCTCTCTCTCTCTCTCTCTCTCTGCATATATATATATATACACACACACACACAGATATATATATATATATATATACATACAGACACACACACACACACAACACAAAAGTACCCAGTGTGGAGAAATTAGTCAGCTGAAACTAATGACAGACAGAAAATGAGACCTTTATCTCATTTGAAGGGCCATTACTAAGCCCTTGTTTTATCAATTTCATCTTGAAAAAACCTCAATAGCTAATATGGCAATTCCTGGGAAGTTGAAGGATAAACTATATGTTTGAAATATTTATGAGAGCAGAACTACAAGCTAAGAAGTAGGCCATTTATGAAAAAGTAATAAAAATCTATTCAAGTTAGTATGAAATCTGCTGTAGGATCTTCACTTCAAATACATTTACTGATGCATGAAAACCATTAGTCTGAACTTGGCACAATATCAGCAAGTAATTGCATTAGAGGGAAACCTAGGCTTGGTTTGCCAGTTTTAGTTCTAGGCAACAAACAAAAGAAATGATGGCTTTGTTACAAGAAAATGTATGCTCTTGTAGTTCTGAGGCTTTGAGCAAGGGTTATTTTGGAACATATGTGATGTCAGTGTGGCTGCTGTCAGGTTTAGTATAATTTTGGTCCCATATGAGTTGACATGAGCATTCTGTAGTACTGACAATTTGCAAGGTGGTATATACATTGAAGGCAAGTGCTCTGGTAATTACTTTAAATGCAGTCTTCTGGGCTTTTGAAGTATTTTGGGAGCTCAGGACAGATTCCTATCTATATGCATGTGTCATCACAATGCTAGGAGAGCTGTTCATTGGCTTAGAAAAGAGAATTAAACTGGCATGTGGGAAGTTCAACTCAAAAGCAGTTGGAAAAGACATTTGCATCATCTTAAAAGGTCACCAGGTCCTTTACTAATCCTTCTTTTAATGTCTGAAGTCTCTTTCACTTTTTCTCGGAAAGAATAGTCATTCAGTTGCTAATGGAATAATGTGCAACATTATGAATCTCCTCAATGGAAAAAATAATCCATGTTCTTTCATGGCATTAGGTGAGAAAAGTGGAATAAGAAGGAACAGTGAAGTTTTCACTGGTTGTACTGGTTAATGGCACATGTATGTTGGCAAACCCAGCTGCAATAATCTTCAAATTTACTGTCATTTTGTCCTGAAAATTATAAACACCTGACCTTAGTTCTCAGTTACAGTATGCTCAGGTAAGAATTTTAGACTGGAAGGAGTGAGAAGGCAGAACATTTCTTAATCTGAATAAGGCAAAAGTACCTTAGACTCTTCTAAAGCAGAGGGGTCAGCTTGAGCTCTGGAAAGCCCTTTGGCCAACGTAGCCTGAATTTCAGTTTTGAAATCAAAATATTATCATTGTTAGACTCCATAGGGCATGTGAGAAATGTTAGTTTGGCTATGGCTCTCTCTAGCATATCAGTATAATGTGCTTTCATGCTGTGAGGAGGACATGCTCCTGCTAGCCACTTTAGATAACAAGTGGCATTTTTTACCTCCTTATAGGATTGTGTTCAAGTTCTGTGAAAAAAATGATGAGGAAAATTCAGTGTTTTGGTTTGAAAAGACAAGTATCTACTAAGGAAGGCAGGAGCCTCCCTTGAAATAGACAATGTAAACCCCCCATCCCTCCAAATTATTATAAATTTGGAATTAAGGGGCTCTTAGGCAAAGATATGAGAGTAGGAATAACGGTTCTTTATAGGAAAAAATAAAAATAAAATAAAAATTCAGTAATACAAAACAACAGTGACAGGGTCAGATTATGACCTGACACCCTGTGGGTCAGGGTGTTAGTAGCAATCCCATTAAATGGTGGCTGCAGCCCTCCTGCAGTGACAGGTGTGGTTCTGTTGGAGCAGTGATCTGTAGAAGGGTGGAGTTTTGTTTTGAAAGTCCAGTGGTGGTGTAGATGGGCCTGGTCTTCCTCTGGGAATCCAGTGGAGAAGAAAGCTGCTCCTCTGGGAATCCAGTGGGAAAAGGCTGCCTGTGGTGTTCCAAATCTCAGATTATATCCATGTAGGAATGCTTGGCTCCTCCCCTGGGTGGAGCATCTCCCAAAGGGATGAAGGAATTTTATCAGCCATGCAGTGACACTCAATGGCCCATTAAAAGAAGATATTTCCCAGAGGGAGGATTGGTTGTGGAAGAGATAAAGCAAACCACCCCACCTGGTTTTAACAGGTGGCTCAATTAACAGAAGGTAGCTGCCTCACCTGGTTCTAACAGATGGCAATAGAATACACACCCCCACACCCCCCATCTTGCTACCTGAGACAATGGGCCAAGTACTTTTACAGTGCATCCCCTGTCTGACCCCAAATGTCATAGGTAGTTATCTGTTCTCAGATATAACATCGAGCTCTTTAGTCTCTCACCTGATACTGAATATAGCAAACAGTAATGGTGGGACACACTCAGATTTTCTTGCTCCCATGGGAATTTGTCCACAAACACTGTGCATCCAAAAACCAGTTACCTCATGTAGTGTGTATCATTTCACAACCATTACCCTCGGCCCACCCCAAGTGCAGGCTGTTGTCTTTATATCTGTGTGCAGAAACTTTTGGGTTTATTTTCCTTCTCCTACATGCCTCAGAAATCAGCTGTGCCATCGAAACATCTCTGAATCATGTTGAGGGATGCACCCTGAAGTTGCCTACTAGCTCTGTTTGGCTGGCACTGTACCTTCCAGAAGTATGCATGCATTGTCTTCTCTCACACATGAATCTCGTCTCACACTCCTCTTCCACTTTGGCAAATTAATTCTTCCTGGCAGTCAATCACAAGCTGCTTTTGGCAGTAATTTGCTCTTTATGCACCTCTGCTCTAAGGGTCAGGCCACACTGGTGTCACATGTTGATCCAGTCCTATCTAATCCATCAATTTTTCTTTCTTACACCTGTTAGCTACATTACTGTAATTTTTGTGTTATGTTTCTCTAACCTTGATGGGAATTATTTCTTTCTATTTTTTTTTTTCATGTTGTGCCTTGGGGTTGTTATAGTATGTACATTATTTTTGCTTCCACTCCAGGCTGAGAGCAGTAAACTTTCAACTGGCAAAAAGGTTTTAGGAGAAAAATCCTCTGTACCTTGACATTTTCTTCAAGGTCTGTGAGCAACCTTTTCTTATAGCCTTGAAAATTAGGCAGCAACAACAATTTTGTTTCATAGTCCTTTAAATACATCACCTTTTCTAGGATCTAAGAGTGAGGCTTCCTAAAAGAGGGCTCTGACTGAAAGCTTGGGTGGGTGTAACTGCTGCAATTTGAGGTCTTGCCTTTCCCTTCTGCAGGGATTGAGAGACCCTGCTGCCTGGGGAATGAGATGCAGTTTTTCAGAACCATCTTCACCTGGTTTTCATCCCAGAGCTACCTGTTATTTACTGAAACAGATGAAATATCCATGGAGAGTGAATATGCCTTACAGCTTCCAGGGAGGTCTTTCTCAGACATCTGTGCAGATACCCCAGAAGGTAAACTTCTAATAGGTGTGAGTTCAAAATCTTTCTGTACAGAAGTAGCCTCTCTTAAAAATAACAGAAGAAATAACAGTAGAAAGTAGCTTTTCAAAAACTATAGGTAATACAGAAACCAGATTTGAAAGATGAAATGCCTACAAAGCCTAGGCCTATCTTACAGACACTTTGAAATGCTTTCAGGAAAGAATATCAGCTGATGGATCATTGAGAGACAGAAAAATGTTATCTGGCAGCAGTCTGATAACTATTACTATTCAGAAAAAAAGAGAAAAGCACTTCAGGAAAACGAAATCCCTGCTAAAGAATCTTGAAAGTATGTAAGCTGGAATATTAGAATGGACACACCAGAGCAGACCAAAGCTTAGTGTTACATCCCCTACAGTGCCATTGATGTAGGCAGAGGAATGATACAGCCAAGCTGAATTTGCAGCAACATTTTCCCACAGCATTCCTCAGTCCTTCATGGACATGTATCTCACCTGTCATACTCCAAAATTGGTATCTCCATAACAGGCTCCACCACCTTTTAGGACTGCAGGATGGCATTAGCTCCTAGGACAGTGCAGTATATGGCCACAATGCTGCTTCCCCTCATCTTTTTACAGTTCATAGCAAGAAAGAGCTATTGTTTAATTATCTTATCTGTCTTTTTCATTTAATGGATGGATTTAATTGAATGCATATTTTTCAGTCTGCTTGAATTCCATGGAGAAGTTTCCTGCTGCTGAGGGGCCTTCCTGTCTTTGGGACTGGTTTGGTAAAATGACATTATTTTCATGGAATCATAGAATGGTTTGGATTGGAAGTGACCTTCAAGATCTTCTCATTCCAACCCTCCTGTCTAAAATTCTCAGCATTTAGAACTTCAACAGGCAGGGACACCTTTCACTGGACCAGGTTGATCAGAGCTCTGGCCAACCTGGACTTAATTCAATTTAGAAAAAAAATATACATGCCACAATGTCATTGGACCTGCTATTTGATTGCAATGTTTGGGACAATCTCCTGGTCACTGAGGTCGTCATCCGCCAGCTCACACTAGTCAAGAAACCTCTGTGAACACAAATCTGAAAAGATCAATGTGCACTCTGCAAAATCATGCTGATCACAGTGTTCAAATAAAAATAATAAATCTTCTCATTATGAGTAATGGTGTGAAAGGTGGAATGAATGTCTTGGCAAGATGGCAAATGACCAAAAAAAGAGCAAGCTGGGCAGACTGCAAGAATGTTCTCATACATTGTGTCAGCCTCATGTTCTTCCAAGTGTTTTAAATATGTGCTCAGTGATGGAGTGTGGTATTTCTGAGGGGGCTGCAATTCCCAGAGAGGGTTTCCAGGATGTTCTTGGTGGGAAACAATTTAGACTTCCTGCTTTTGATGTCAAGCAAAACAAATATTTAAGAAAGAATCTTCTGCCACTGTTCAGCTTTATCAAGCTAAATATTTATTACTATTGATAATAGCATAAGAAATAACATACAGTGCCAGGCTTTCAATACTAATAAGCTGGTTATTTAATTATATTTATTATTTAATAATAGTCTTATTGCACATTTATTAAGTTTATTGCAAAATAATGTTTTGCTGTTGTCACAAATCAGAGCAGCCTCTGACTTTCTGCTGACAGTTAAAGTATCTGTAATACAATAGGACTTTCATGGCAGCATCTAAGTTTGGGGTTTCAGGGCATTTGGACTGTTCTTCAGTAACTCAACCAGGGCACTAGACACCTGGAAAATAACCAAAAATCCACAAACCCCAGGTTCAGTAACTTCATCAATGTACAGGTCTCTCCAGCTGGCATTTTGGTCTTAATTTGTCCTTTTTTCAAAGTATTGAAAAAGTATTGAAAGATTGAAAGAGACAAGAAAGGTCTATATCATCTTTTCCCTTCAGATCTAAAGCTGTTTTGAGACCTTCATAAGGCAGACTGCCATCTCTGAGAACATGTAGACTTGTGTGCTCAGGTCATGGGAAATCATTAATTCTGTCACATTCAGAGATACCAGTGACAAAGCAAAGTTAATGCTCTAGTTCACCTTTCACTGCCAGATGCACCAGAACTATATCCCAAATGGAAAGTACCTCTCAAGTACCCACTTTGGATACCATATTTAGAAAAATAAATGTCTGTTAAAGATCATATTACCTTTTTGACTGTTTCTAGCTTCACAGAAAGCCCATGTTTTCAAAGTTTTATTTTATCCAGAGCAGATGGAGTTTCAAACTGTGTGAGTGTTAGAGGGGGCTAGGCAAGGTGACTTGCATTCTACTTTGGGAAATGAGATTTTTCTGCAGAAATGGTGTTATTGTAATTATCTATGTTATTCTTACTCCAATATGAGAAAAGTAATGACATATTGCTTGAGGCTAAATTCTGAAATTAGAAATTGAAGTCGGGACAGAACCTAGATGTTGGCTTAATAAACATTGCTCTGTGCTGCCTGCTCCCTGCTTCCCACCAGCCCTTTGTGCTCCTGGGACAGCCAGGAGTTGCAGTTTGAAATGACAAAACCCCTAGTGTTTTTCAACAATTTTATGCATTAGGTGTTGCACTGAGTGAGTGCTCTGTGGTACTGATATCAAGCCCCGCGAGGTTTGAGCCCTCAAGACTTGAATCAAAATTTATTAATTTTTTTTTAGTTGTTGATCAGTAGTTATAGCTAAGCATAGCTCATTAAGCAATTGCTTGGCTAATTCTTTATTTTATGAAATAGGGAAGTGAAGATGAATGGGCTGTCTGGATGAGAGCCACCAGGAATGAAGTGAGCAGAACTAAGCAGTAACTGGGGAAAAGATAATTACGGCAGTGGGAGATTGCAGCAACCGACTGGTTGACCACCTACTAAAAATGGGCCCCTGACTCAAGTAGAGGAATGAATTGCATGTGAGGACTAATTAACATTAGAAGCAAGAGATACAATAAGCAAATAGAGGTTTGAGCATTAACTAATGAAATAGTTATATAATCTGTAACCAATGAATGCTGATGCTTCTGTTTGTTGAGATGTATAAACAGTGTAAAGTTTTGATGAGTTAGTGTAAAGTTTTGTGGGTTACCAACTGCCTCCCTCCTCTGTGCAAACTAAAATAAGAAGTAGAAATACATTGGTGTGTATTGATGCTTAGCACTGGGTAATGGGCCTGTATTCAGATCAGTTAGATTGTAAGGAACTGTTGGTAGTTTTTCAGAAATCTCTATCCTCTCTTCTGCCTCGTTCCTACCTCATGGCGTTTGTTAATCCTCAAGAAAATAGGAATTATCACGACTTTTCCAGTGTTTTTGAAAAGTGGATGTACAAACATACTAGATTCAAAGTGCTTAAGTTTTGTTGATTGTAGGAAATAAGAAAAGTCCTACAGAAAAAAGGGCCTTTGTTCGCTTCTGTTTACTTCTGTTCACAAAAAGCACTTTGGGAAATGTACAGCAGGCATGAAGACTAAAAACAAGTTATTTAATGTGTGTATGGACACTGCATGATCAGAGTGCTGACTGGTCAAGAGGACATGTGGACAGCAACACAGGAGGTGGCATGCTGCCAATGTGTGTTTGTTTTAGCTCACAAGAATGTTATCAAGTATAAGTTTAGTCAGAGTATTTTTAGCACAGTATTACCTAGTTTTACAGTATATAAGGCCTTGCTTGATGGCAAATAAATTTGATTGCCTTTGGAAGAAGAAAGAGTCTGTGCCCTCATTCATGACAATGGATCGAGTACTGTTATATAACATTTTTCCTGCTTATCATTAGAAGGATTTCCCCAACAGAGTTGATTTCCCTTTGAGAAAACTTCCATATTCATAGAGGGATTGGGGTGACATCAGGTTGGTGCTCAGTCACTAGTGGGGTTACAGGGCTCTATCCTCCATCTAAGAGGCTTCAACTGTGCTCTTCAACAACTTATAACAACCCGGATGCAGGACTTGAAGGTAAATTTGCTGATGACACTAAATTGCAAGGAGTTGTCAACTTCCTCAAGGGCAGAGAGGCTCTGCAGAGAGACCTTAAAAAATTAGAGGGCTGGGCAGTCACCAAGCAGCAGATCAAGTGCTGGAGAGTAGATTTTTCATTCCCTTTGCTCACTATCCAGCTCTTCTTATAATCTACTGCAATAGTCTTCAAATTGCATCTTGAAAAAGGAAAAGAAGTGCCATTTGATGAGATTTAGGAGATTGACTCAGGTTCACTGTTGAACAAACAAACTGGTCTAGATGTTCCCGCTCGTGGTTGGGAGGTTGGACTAGATAGCCTTTAAAAGTACTTTTGATACAAGCTGTTCTATGATTCTTTGATTAACGTGTTTGTCCACCTCTAGAGGAGATCAGGTTTGTGTCTACTGGTGTCTTGGTACTGGAATGGATTTGTCTGGTTTAGACCCATTACTTGGTTAAATCATTCTGCCCAGGGAAGCTCCTGAAGCACATGTAGCAATGATAGAACAGAGCATACTTGTACATCTCTTTATGTTCTTCAAGTGTTTTGCATTCTTGTTATGTGTTTGTTGGCTTTGTAAAGCTGCAATGACTCTCACTGGCATTTTGACCAGAGAGCTAATGTTCCTATTGCAAGTTAATTTTCTGCAATTTCAGAGGCAAATCTGAAAGAACCAGGAAATCTGAGTAACCTCAGATTTGGGTTTATGTTCCCACTTTTGCACAGTTAAGTAATTTTTTTTCAGAGAAATCCTAGGTCTGAAAAAGTCCCAGGTCTGAAATCTGCCCCAAATGAAGGAAAAATATTTGTCTTGATCTGTGTTTCATTTCTTTGAATTACAGTAGAGCAAAATCCATTAAAGAGATGTGAGTCAAGAAGACCTCAGGGACACTGTTTTTGTAAATTTGTATTTGTAAAGCAAAAAAACCTCTCTTACTTATGTGCTAAAACCACACCACTGTTCAGGAAATCACATTAAAATGAACTTAAATTTAAGCTTGTGCATTTATCTCACTAAACATGTGCTAAACAGGCTTCCTGGGACAAAGGCTTTTTCGAACAGAAACTATAATTAACGTATTGCAATTCTGGAATAAAAACTGCTACAGACACAAAAATCAGTTGTAATCATAATACCATACTCAATACATTGAAATAATCCTATTTTGTATTATTTTAACTTCAATATTCAGCTTTTAAACAAAAATTACAAATGGTCAAATTTAAATATGAATCAGCTTTTAAATTGTAATTATATTTCATGAGTTCTAAATAAAACAAAATAATTGCAAATGTGTTGCCAGACTATGTGAAAATTCAAATAACTTCCCCAAGAATGTCCTTAACAGCTACACAAGTAGATTTGCTTATATATTTTAATAGTTGTAAGAACAAAACTGCAATCCCAAATGCCATACTGTTCTCAAATGTTTTATAGTAAGCAAAGGACAGAAAAAAAAATCTCATATATATTTCAATAACCATTTAAATCCTAATTCTAGCTTGATTCTGTAAATTAATAGCTCCTATATAATTTATTTTACATATGTGATATATGTTTTCCTTTTGAGCTTTTAATTGCCCCTTCTTTGTATGGACTTAAATTCCTTAGTTAGGTAAACAAGAGAGAATTAAGAATGTTTGTGATTTGCATGCACAAACAGTATCTATAGGTTCTGGTGATGCTTTTTCTGGATTTACATCAGTGAGTAAAGCCTGACCTTATTCCTGTGAATATGAAGTTTTGATGCGATACATTCATGGTAAAGTAGTAGTTAAACAAAATGTCATTTCAGAACTTTGCTGGCAGGATCTCTGTGTGCTTTGAGGAAAGAGTATGGAAAACATATGCTCACCTAATTTAGCTTGGCTGAATGTGCTGCAAGAATTCTTTGTGTTTGTTTCCTCCTTCAAAAGAAATAATTTCCCCATTTCTTACAAACCCTGATGATTATAATTTAGTTACTTTCTTCTTACAGAATTTCCTGTTTATTTGTTAAACAGTGTCCTGTATCTTCCTTGGACAAGTCAGACAGTACTGACACACAGTATGTTTAGTACCAGTGAAGTGAACATGTCCAGGAAAATATTTGGGTACAAAGCCTCAATTGTCTCTGGTTTTTAGAAAGCCTTTGTCATTATTTTGGATCAGGACAGCTACTATACTCGTGGTTTGGTTTAATGATTAAATTGTGGTAAGGACCTTTTCTTGTAGGAACTCTTGGGAGCAAACCCTTAGTTCTGGAAGCCAAAATTCTTCTTAGAGGAATGGGACCTGACAAAGCAGATAAATGAACATCTGGAGGGTCATTCAAAATTGGTTGAAATACTAAATAAAGGTTGAACAGTTAGAAAAATCTGTAGGTGTGGGTAGCACAGCCATTTATTTGTGTGGTTTATCCTCTGGCTGTCAAAGGCTGCCAAAATCTGGAAGGTTTCGTAGGAGGTTTGTTGGTAGCTAAAGGCTTTCCAAAGAAATTGCTTGGATTCACATTCTATGTTATTTTCTTGGCATGTTTATCTGTCTCTTAAATGTTCAGGACAGTGTTTTCTGTCTGAAAAGGAATTTTTTTCTCCTTTGTGGATCCTTTGCATCTGCAAGTGGTGCAGATAAGACCTAGTGAGAACTGTGTCTGGGAATTGGGAATGTACATCTGTAACTCATTTTTAGTAGAAAATTTTAAATATGATGTAATAAATAATAGTGTGGTACTGAAACACTGTTGCTTTACCACCACTGAATAGTCATTTCATTGGCAATGTAGCCCTCATACTCTGAGGAGAGGCTCAATTCTTTTCCCATTCAGAAGTTAGAAATTACCATGCTGATCTGCCTACCCGGCTTTCATGACTAGCCTACAAAAATTTCCAGTGCCTCTGTGTAATTGCAGTATTTACTTGTTTCTACTGGTTTAATTCTTGCAAACCTGTTTTTTTTTTTTAATGCTTGACACTTGAAGATAATTATCTGCAGTGGATGAGGTTTAAAACTTCATATTTTTCAGTCACAGCAGTTCTCCAGTGTTATCTGTTCCAAGGGAAAATTATATTGAAGAAGTTCTTTCAAATACATTTTTTTCTCATTTTACCTTTTTGGGAAATTTTATTCATTTTGAAATTACATTCTTGAAGTTATTTTCTACTATTTGTGGGAAAGATGGTAGCTTATAAAACAGAGAAATGGAAATAGCTTACAAAATAGAGGTGGAAATTTCTTGGAAATTTGGACTAATGTGAATGTTTATGAAATGGTTTTGATACTGGGAAGTTAAAAACTATAAAAAGATGACTCTAAGTTACCTCACCATTTGCAGATGATTTCTTCTTTGGAGTAAATTGCAGTTTGGGCAACTCATAAAAACACTCCAGTGGTATTGCAGTTTCCTTCTTTGTCTGTCATGTTCCAAGCTGACTCTTTCTTTGTGATTGCTGTGCCTTTCTACCCCAGACAGAATGTACTTACCCAGTAAAACCTCCTTATTCTCTTATATGTAAAAGTTTTGTCTTAGTAGCTGCTGTGGAGATGCCACCTTCTCTCTTCAAGCTCACAAGTGTTGTTCCAAGGATATAAGATTGCTAAGACTATGAACAGGCAGTACCAGGCAGATTCTCTGTGATGATATAATTTGCAAATTTGCAAGCCCTACTTTTCTTTTTTTTAATCATTCCTCCTTTACATTATTTGAACTGCTCATTCTTTGTTGATTGAGCTACATTTTTGCCCATCAGAAAACAATTTGCAGAATTTATGTTTCAGGAGGATGAATACTTACTGCAAGGTAATCTTTCAGGGAAGCACTTATATCTCAATATAAGGCTCAGAATAGGATTCAAGCAAATTCTCAATAACAAGATTCATTTTACTGCTTAGCTGTAATAAAGTTGTGCCTTGAATTGTACTGTCTTTAGGTCATACGCAAAGAAAAGGATTAATACTCAATATTAAACCTGTGCATTTATTCAGTGATTATAAGAGATTTCTTACTGATTTTTAAAATGCTGCAATTCACAATAGATTGAGTTTAGCTCGTAAAGAAAAATGTACACCTTATTTAATCCATTTTTCCTAAATTTTCTGAAACCTTCATGTATTAGGAAAAGACGAGTTTCCACTATCTGTATTCCCTAAACCTTTGTAATTTACACAGTTGAACACACCATTGAAGGATCTGTGAATTTTTTTGGTCTTGCATATGCACAACGGTAAAACGATGTTTTAACTTTGTTGAAATATTTGAATTTATACAGTTCTGTATGAGCAGATTCACAAAAACAAGTGTTTCCACAGAAAGACAGCATGAATTCACATTTTTTCTCTTTTACAACTATTTCATCTCTTGAAATGCAATTTTCAGCAATTCCTCTTTTGTGTAAACTCAATTTTGATCTGATCATGCATTTGTGGTCTCCTGAGTATTCCGTACTCCCCAAGATTTAATTAAGATATTTTTCTAAAGTTTTACCACAATATTTGGGTTCTACTTTAAGAAGGAAAACAGTTGAAGCCTCTTAGAATTTGGGTTGTATCATGTAGTTATGCAGAGACTGGATAATGATCTCTGTGTTTTAACTGCTGTATATGCACTCTGGAGCTAAGCTTCTCTACAATCAAGTGTGAAACCAATTAAGTCAGCCAAATTCTGCTGAGAAATTACCTGCTGAGGAAGAAGGAATTGTGGTGCCTGTGTTTAAGTAAATGTCTTTAAAAGAAACACCTTTGAAATTCAGAGAAACTTGGGACATTTTCCTGCTTTGGAGAAAGGGTTTGCTTACCTGTGCAGGAGATGAATTTCAAGAATTGGTTATACATAGCAAAAGACCTCTAAAATTTATATGAGTGAAACCCAAAGAAAGAATAATGAATCTTTTCTTTGATGCTTAAATGATACCACTACTGGATTAAAGCAAGTTGTCCAAGTGATTTACTTGGGTGGTGAATGATGGTTACCTTGCACCACTTCTGCATCCAAATGCTAAGCACATGGTGCTCCTTGGAATACTCTCAAATGACCTACTTTGCATATGAAACATATTTATAAAGGATATATTAAGTCCTTCCTACTCTCCCTCCAGTTTTTCAAGCTGAACAATGTTTCAGTGATCTCCAAGATATTTGATAACTTTTTTCTTCAAGTACAAAGTACAGATATTTAGTACTGCACTCACACTTCAGTACAGCTTTAATGAGTTTGTTACATGCACATTGACAGTACCTATTGTCCTCCATACTCCTCCTTCTGGGCAAAGCTGGTTACAGGGTGAAGATTTTAATTCTAGATTTTAATAAGAAGTCAAAGCCTTTGGAATCTTGCCATGTATTTCCTCATCACATTGTACTTCTACTCTTTAGTTTAAAATGCAGTTAAAGCCTAAATAAGTACCCTGAGATTGTTACCTTTATGTCACTGCCTTTGGTGCACTTACACATCCAGAAGGCTGTAAAGGAGAACTGGGAAAAAGAGGCAGCCAGGCAGCTTTTTGGTTTAGAACTAATGTTTTCCAATCATAACATTTTGTCTAAAAAATGGATATTTTGCAAACAAAGTCTGCACCAAATTTGAGAAAGAGAGGAATGATTTTTACTAAAAATATTCAGTAAGTGATGCAATGGAGACTGTGGAGAACTGAGAAACACTTTTTTCTTCATAGTCATAAATGCTCCCTTCAGCTACAAAAGAAACATCTGTCTCCAAGATTTGTTTGTGAACTATTGTTACCACAGCAGGTTTGTTTTTCTGGGTGAGTTTGTATGTGTTGGTTTGTTGGGTTTTTGGGAAATTGATGTGTTGATTTACAGGTGTAACTCAATGACAGTATAATATAAATGACTGTAAGATCATTCCTTGCTAAGAAATGGCTGAAATTGGAATCTTTCTCTCTAGCTCTTGCTCAGTCATATAAATGTATGTAAACAATTATAGTTACAGTGATCCTGCAGTATACAAGGAAAGTAACTGAAATGTGAGATTGCTGTTAAAATTTACTCATTTTGAGTATTTTTGCAGTCTCTAGAGTTGCTGTGCAAATGTTCTTTAGGCCTACTCCCAATTTTTCTATTGTTTTCTTTTGCTGATCAGAGGACTGGAACACCTCTCCTATGAAAACAGGGTCTGGAGATACCTGATAACACCTTCCAGTACCTAAAGGGGCTTCAAGACATCAGGGGAGGGACTTTTTACAAGGCATATAGTGATAGGACGAGGGGGAATGTCTTAAATTGAAGAGGGCAGGTTTAGATTGGCTAGTAGGAGGAAATTCTTCCCTGTGAGGGTGGTGAGACACTGGAACAGGTTGTCCACAGAAGCTATGGATGCCCCATCTAGTAGGAGGAAATTCTTCCCTGTGAGGGTGGTGAGACACTGGAACAGGTTGTCCACAGAAGCTATGGATGCCCCATCCCTGGAAGTGTTCAAATCCAGGCTGGATGGGGCTCTGAGCAACCTGGTCTAAGTGGAATGTGTCCCTGTCCACGGCAGGGGTTTGGAACAAGATGAACTTTGAGGTCTCTTCCAACCCAAACCACTCTGTGCTTCTATTGTTGAAGCAAGTGCTGAAAGCAACCTATCTTCAATCCCAAACTGTAGCACCTTATTTAATCAACAGTGTAATCTACTATTTGCTCATAAACTCCTTGTATCCTTTTGTTTAGGATTGCAATGAAGATGTGAATTCATGTGGGTAAAAATGCCAGAGTCTTAATTTCCATTGCAATAGTACTTTGAAACAGAATATCCTTTGTTGACAGGGTTTGTTTTTGCAGAAATACTCCCTGCTTTGTGGACTTGAACTCATTTTTTGTTCCGACCACTGCGGGATTTGGAAATCCACTTGTGTCTCAAAGCAAGAAAAGGTTTTTGTTTTATTCAAGAAAGCCTTTCAACAATGAAGCATCAACAGAGATGTTTATTCTTTTAATGATAGATTTCTCCTTTGCTTCAGTGTCTCTGCTCATTGAGTTTAAAATGTAAAGCTGCTTATTATGCAAGTCATGGGATTCTTTAGAATTTAAAAGAAGGGAAACATCAAATAGCAAAGCAATGCTTTCCAGTGCTTATCTGGCAGACTAGAGAACCATGATATTCCACTTGAATCAACTGTTTAAATGAGGAGTTTAATGACAGTCATTGTGTAAGATTTGCTCATGTAGCAAACTTGAGAACTTACACAAAGAATAGAAGCTTGATGAAACACAGTTAAGAAATGCATGCCAAACCATCTTGTTTCCACATTTTTTTACATTAGTAGATGTACTCTTTTTTCCATAAATGGAGAAGATTCTATCCCTTAATAAGAAAGAAGTCAAAAAGTGTTCCTTTGAATTCTAATTAAGTTTATTTATCTCTAGGAAAAATCTGAAGCCTTCTCTCTGTTGAACATGTTACAAAAATGTGTTTTTCTCTGGCATGCAAGTTTCTATTTGTGGGCAAGCAGAACCCATAAAATGGTCCAAGAAATGTGTTTCTACTTGCTGAACGGTACTTAGTAGTGGGGCTTTCACAGTCACAAGTTTTGCTAAAAATTAATATGGGATAGGATTCATCTTATCTATAAGATGTGCAATTTATGTGTTTACACCTAGTGGACATAAATCATCTGACTTGCTTTATGTGCATCTCACTTTAGGGTGAGATGTGTAGTCCATTGTAATATTGCTGCCTAAAATCAAAAGACAAAACTTTTAACAGTGTTTAAGTGGTAAAAAGCAACTCTTTATTGAAAGCTTTCAGATGCACAAATATGGCTCTGTGCACATGTGATAAAGGATTTCTACAATTGTTATAAGGTTAATTAATTACTAAATCTAGCAGGTACATCCAATAGGAGATCAGTTGCCCCGGTAACCCACCCTTGTGCCAGCCCCTTGGAGCTGGTCCAGGGGCTTCTTTGACTCATTTCTTCTTGTGTCTCTTAAGTTCTGGTGGAAAACAAGATGTCCTTGTCAGGAGGTCTCTTCTTAAGTATAAGACTAAACAGAATTTCAAGAATATGTACATAGGGGTTAGCTTATTGTGAGAAAGGGCAGGAAACGTCCTAGAAACCATACAACTATATAAAAAATCTACAAAGCTACAAATATATGAAAAAATATATAAAAAACTAACAAAATCTTTAGCCATCAATGCCACTCATCTCCATGGACTATGATGAGATTCTAGTGAAAGCATCTCAGACATAGAATTTTGCAATGTAGTTGTCTATTTTGTTCTGTCAAATCCTCCCATGTGGGCCCCATTAATTGGGAAAAACATTCTATGAATTTCATGCACTTTGTCCAAAAGTTTCCTATAGACATAATTTTCAGCTATACATTTACAGAGCTTGTGTGTTTGTAGGAGTTTAGCCCTTGTTAAGGGCATAATTTTTTTTCCAGTACATATGTTTTTAGAAATCATTATTCCTTGAGGGCAGAGGAAAGATTAGACACCAAGTGACTCCTGTAAAAACTCTTTCCCCTCTGTTTATCCCAAAGAATGATTCTAGACCACTCAATTTGTGGAATTGCATTCCTTTATCTAAAGATATGGGTGGAGTCTTTCTACTCTTATTAAGGGTGACAGTATATGAGTACTCTTACATTCACTTTATGTATGTGTTCTGATACAGTTGCCCAGAAAAATGCTTGGATAATTGCTGAATTGCTTATGTAAAATAGAGACAGAATTTATAGCATGTGATCTGTACATAATGTTAGACTGTAGAATGTGACTTCTGTGCAATGAAGTGCTTAGAAATGTATTATAAACTAAGAATTATATACTAACATTTTTTCAGCGATAATTTTTAATATGAAATAAATTTAATGATGAGTATGGCACATCCATGGGCAACTGAAGAATTAATTTGAACAAATTGCTTTCCATAAAGTGTTTCCCTACTCCAGCTATAAACAATACAGATACTGAAATATCTTTTTCAGAATACAAATATGCATTTACATTAAAATTAACAGTGTAATCAGAAAGAGAGTGCAGGTCATATGGTAAATTATTTTTAATGTTAAACTGCTATGTTTGTACAGATCTTGGCTTTTATAGGTGGCACCATTTGAGTACAGAATATTTAATTTCTGGCAAGCATATTATAGATAGATGGACATATGGGTGGGATGGGACTCTGAACAACCTGCTCTAAAGGAGGGTTCCCTGCCCATGGCAGAGTGTTGGAACTGGATAATCTTCAAGGTCCCTTCCAACCCAAGACTTTCTATGATTCTATCATATTTGTTTGTACCTCATTGCAACAAAGTTGATAATTAGATATATGTACAGCATGAAACGTAGCCACTCTACTACTGGCACTTGTACTATGAGCCCACATCTCACAGTGCAGCTCTAGACATTTTTGCCTCATTTACTTATGTTTTCCCCCCTCTTTCCCCTTGCTGTCTTGGGAATCGTTCATATTCCATAACCATGTTTTGTGTCCAAAAGTGCCACTGCCCCCCCCATTCCAGCTTGGGAATTGGGAATACTGTGATGGGTGAAGGGTGGTCCAGGATCCTGTGGAGGCTGGGAGCCAGGAGCTGCTTTTCCTTCTGGTGGGGTGATCCACATAGTTGTTGCCATACGGCATGGTGGGTCTGACCTGGGGTCCTGTTGCCCTGTGGTTTTTGTCCTATATCTTCCCCTCTTGTGGCTTTTTGTTTTGTTTTGTTTTTTTTGTTTGTTTGGTTTTTTTAAATCTCCTTTAGGCACTGCGACCAGGGCCAGCCAGTTTGTTTCTCTGCCCCTCTGCCATTTGGGAGCCCAGGGCCGGTGCGTGCTGTGCCAAGGCCCAGGAGCCGGGAGCGCTCCCTGCCGGGCCGTTCCCTCTGTGCGGCACCCGGCCGTTGGACCAGCAGTGGCGGGTGAGCTGCGCAAAGGAAGGATCATCCACACAACCCCGCTCTCTTTTCTGCCACTGTTTCGGGGGTTTTGCTACACTTTAGCTCAGCATCCCGCATCCGCCAGGACCCCCGCTGCTTCTGCCGCTGCTTTGGGGTTAGTGCTGCACTTTGATTTGACACCCCTGGGGTCTGCTCGCCTCTGGTCTTCCAGCCGGCTGCTCCTAAGATACTGCTACAGTCCAGCTCGCCACCTGGAGTGGCACTGAGACCGGCTGCTCCCTGCGAGTTTTGCAAACTCAGAGGAGGAGCCACCTCCTCTCTTTCCCTTTCTGCCGCCCGAGCCGCCATGACCGTGCAGAGAGGCGGCCGAACTGGCGCCACAGCGCGCCCTGCAGGCGCGGGGGAATCATCGCACCCGCCCTGCCCGGCCGGGAGCACCAGCGCCCCTTCTGGCCGTGCCCGGAACTGCACCGGAGGGGAAAGCGCCCGACCTTGTTTGTTGTTGCTGCGGTTGTTGTTGATTGTTCTATCTATCTATCTATCTATCTATCTATCTATCTATCTATCTATCTATCTCTCTCTCTCTCTCTCTCTCTATATATATATATATTCTAGTAAGGTCTGACTGTTCAATATCTAGCGTTTATTTGCCTTTTTCCCATGCTCTGTGGGTGTTCTGTTTGTCAATAAACCGTTGGGGTTTTTTTCGCTTTCATCTGCTAGAATTCATTTCCTATCTGTGAAAAGGGATGGTTGGAACCCTTTTAAAGGAAACAGTCCAGGGTGTTTTCTCCTAGACTTGTGTCCAAACTGAGACACTCACCCTAGAGGGTTTTCTAGATGTGGTGCTTCCCAAACTTTTTTATTGAAAGAACAGGGCAGAATAACATAATAAATTAACTAGTGTGCTGTACATATCCCACTTTGCTGTTGGCAAGGCAGTGTGACATGAAACTGGGAGAGGTCCTGTCAGTCATACCTGAAATAGAACACACATTCCAGCCCTGTGATGGTGTTCACAGGGGTCTTAGGATGAGGGAAGAGACGAGGATCTGACTCCATGTTTCAGAAGGCTTGATTTATTATTTTATTATATATATTACATTAAAACTATACTAAAAGAATAGAAGAAAAGATTACCTCAGAAGGCTAGCTAAGAATAGAATAGAAGGACTGATAACACAGGCTTTGTCTCGGACTCTCTGTCCGAGCCAGCTGGGCTGCGATTGGTCATTAATTAGAAACATCCAACATGGGCCAATCAAAGATCCACCTGTTGCATTCCACAGCAGCAGATAATCAATGTTTACATTTTGTTCCTGAGGCCTCTCAGCTTCTCAGGAGGAAAAATCCTAAGGAAAGGATTTTTCATAAAAGATATCTGTGACACAGCCCTGCCATGACTCCAGCACGTGGGATAATACATCCAGCTCTGGATGGGGCTGCTTGAGATCATGACTCCTCTGCTGATGCAGGACTGCCTGACCTTGTATGCAATGCATACATTGCAGCCCAATTTAATGATCAGCAGTATCCAACACCATACTGTGCATCACAGGGTTGCTGAAGAATACTGTGGCAATTGCCACATGTTTCTATGTTGCACTCTGGAAGCAGAGTGATTGACTTGTTAAAGAGAACCAGACAGAGGCAGTTAAAGCACAAATATCTGCAGTGCATCTTCAGCCCATGCAACTTTCCGTCTGTAAATCTCGGCATGATGTTGAAACCTATTCCTAGCACACATAAATAGCATGAAAAACATACTAGGAAAACCAGCTGTATTAGTGACAAGGAGTCCTATCAGCTTTCTAAGAGCTGCTCTGCTGCTGGAAATTATGGTATAAAAAAGTGAACAAATGGACGTTTACACATTCACAGTTTATGATGACTATTCACAATTTATTTTTAAAGTATTCCCAGTACAACATACCAATTCTTGTTTTATGTTTGTCTTTTGCAACTTGCAACACTTGAGTTTGCAGCGGTATGAATCTGCCACAAACATGCCTGTGATGTTCTCCATGATCCTTTGTTACAAATTGCAATTCAGTTGAAAATCAAACCAGGCAATGAACTTGCATGGAATCCAATCCTCCTGGTTTGTAAGCCTACAAAGAAAATAGATCAGTGGCATTCCAGTTTAGTTTCACAGCCAGATCAATTACGGAAATGTGCTACGTCAGTGAGGCTGCTTTGACTCAAGGCCACATTCTTATCCTCCCACTCCAGAAAATCTGACATGAATGATGAACACAAAGAAAGGATCCCTAGCTTCCAGGAGGTGATGTGCTCAAAGGTTTTTCATCTTCAAATTCTGTCTCAGCCATCAAAGTTTGTGGACATCAGGTTATTTTGAGATTGTTTTTGTGTAAGAACTGGCACCTATGATTTTCTTTTAAATATATTCAGATTTTTGGAAAAGAGCTCTCCCACTATGTATTTCTAAAGAAACCCACATGCAAGGATTGAATTTAGGCACATTTTCACTGACTTTCATAACTATGACATGCAATTTGCCATAGCTCTGAAACTATGCTTCCATCTATGGAAAATTTTAATTTTTAAGGCATAAATGTCCAGTGAAAGGAAAAAGAATTTATCCAGCTTGATTTGAGACATCAACGGTACTAGGTAACTACTACTTTTTTGTTTTTCCTCTTCCTTCAGTATGACAACATGTGGTTTTACTGACTGGGGTTTTTTTCCCCTTAGAGAAAAGTGAAATATGGCTTCTCCAGATGTGGATTGTTCTTATATTATTGAATAGAATTGGGTGTTTGGGGTATAGAGAATCCACCATGTGACATTTGTTATGATATTTTATGGTGTCCTCTGCTAAGGTTTGAACAATAGCTTAATAATTCACAGTAATATCTAGAGAGAACAAAGTAGCTTCAAAAGACAATAGATAAAAGTAAAAATTAATATATTCTGGCTTAGGTTAAAGCTGTTTTAATTCTTTTTACTGAAATGATTACCTAATTCAAGACATTTCTACTAGTAAAAAATCTGGAAAATTAGTGCAGTAAACAGAACAGTATATTCTAAAAGTAATTGTGTTGTCTGTCTGACAAAAACCTGTTAAAAACCTTTTGAAATATTAAAGGACCATCTAAGGATATTCTCTGATGGCTTCAGTAGTGGCTGATCTCTTCAAACTCATAGTGAGTTGGAGAAATTGAGAAAACAAATCCATAGGATTTGTTTTTCTGGAAAAGGAGCAAGAAAGAACAATTGAACTTCATTAAAATTACAAGATAGTTTTGTTTTCTGGATTCTGCTAGAGCTTAAAAGGAGTATCTGATCATCAAAATCCTGAAGAGATTTGGCAGCTTAGAATGCAGTAAGCTAAATTTGTTGTAAAAATTATTTCTTTTGGCAGTAACACTGATCTATGAATATTAATGGTTCAACTTAACATACATTAGAATTCTATGGAAAGCATTCACAAGGAAGTCTGTAGATGCTCATCTTTACCAGTCAATCCATGAAACATGATTTTGTTTCAAGGGAGGAAAAACATAACAAAGAATCCCCTTTTACTTATCTGTGAATCACTTGACTCATGGTTGACTTTCAGCTGTATAATGTTCCTTCTGACCTGTTGGGAGCTGACACACTTTTCCATGGGAGTCCCAGAGCGGGCATTTGCAATCAATAGCCTTGATGTGTGTTGCTGTTATGTCTTCTTGAGTGGACACAAGAGAACAAGCACTCACTGCCAAATACCTGTGATCTCTATATTCACACTGAAGGAGCTTCTGCTGATAACATATGCATTAACCTCTCTTTAAAACTTTTATAGAAAAGAGCGAGGAATAAAACTGAGGTTCTGGGTATGCTCCAAAACATATTATAATTGTAGTTCTTCCCAAGGACAAACAATAAGTGGAGTGAGCACAAAGCAAGTGAGAGGGTCTCAAAAAGGCATTCTTGTTTGGCAGCTAATTGTGGGATTGGCTAAAATGCCATTGGGGCTGGCAATGGTAATGCAGAGCTCTCTGTGGTCAGGATCCTGATAGACCTGAGGACCAGCTGGTACTTAAAAGAAACAATTTTTTTGTCAGAAACCTGTGGTACAGTGTGGGGTATCAATGACAGCTGGCAGCTCCAAAAGGGCAAGTGAGCTGTGTGCTGAGTGTGACCTCTGGCCATTATGACATTAACCAGGAGCCTGGAATTGAATCAGCACCATGATAACGCAGAGATAGTGACTTGGATCAGCCTGGATTCAGAAATTGCCCAGCAAGTTCATGGTCCTGGGGCGTGATCCAGAAAGTCAAGTCAGTATGCAAGGGTCAGGATAAGGAGGTATGAGAATTGACAGTGGCAGGGATGAAGGGCAAGATGTTTAGTTTGCAAGCTTCTCTGAAGGGAAAGGCAGGGGATCCTGCACTGAGGCTCCTTCCAGCGCCTCCTTCACTCTGGCTCTTGGCAGCCAGATGTCTCTGAGAGTTGGAAGCTCAACTCCCAGAGCCAGTAGGGCTTGGAATCAGAATCCCAGAATACTTTGAGTTGGAAGAGACCATTACAGGTCAGCCATTCCAACCCTCCTGCAATGAGCAGGAACACCTCTGGTTAGATCAGGGTGCTCTCAGCCCTGTCCAACCTGATCTTGAACACTTCCAGCAACAAAGCATCTAGTACCTCTCTGGGCAACCTGTTCCAGTGTTTCACTGCCTTCATCATAAAAAAATTTCTTTATGTCTAGTCTGAACCTACCATCTTGCAGTTTAAAGCCATTAGCCCTTGTCAAATCACTACAGGCCCCATTTTTCTTATAAGCCCCTTTTAAGCATTGAAAGGTCACAATATCTTCTCCCTGGTGCCTCCTCTTTCCTAGGTTTAACACTCCCTAATTTCTCAGCCTTTTCCCACAGGAGAGATGCTCCAATCCTCTGATAATTTGTTCTGGCCCTCCTCTGGACCTCTTTCAACAGGTCCATATCTTTTCTCTGCTTAGGATCCCAGAGATGGATGCAGCACTGCAGGTAGGGTCAGAGAGGAGCACTGAGGCAGACTGTTATCGCCATTAGTCTGAATGCCTAAGGAATGGATGTGAAGGTTGTGCTTACTTGGTATAGGAAAAGAGAGTCTTTACCTCACCTCACTACACAACATGTGTAGCACGTGTACATATATATATATATAAAAGATGCGTGTGGGATACACTGAAAATAATCCTTGCTTGGATATGATTTTTTATTGTTTGTTGCTGTATGTCAAAATGTGTTACGAATCTTCTGGCTCAATATCAATGTGTTTTCTGGTCTGCATTTTTAAAATTTTAATTTTATTTTGGTAAATTCAATCAGCATGAGAAGGGTTGCGCAAGAAATAATCTAAATGAAAGCAAAATAGGAGCAAGATTGGCACTGTAGGAAAAAGGAATGCAATCCCCCCAAAAAAATTTAACAGCGCAGTGCAGATGGTCACAGCAATATTTTTTGTAAGTCATAGCAGGCTGATTATGTGTTCCAGTTTGCTGTGTAGGCAGGTGTCATTCCAAACCTCTTCTCACCCTGAAATTTGCTCTTTATCTGATCTTAATCAATAGCTAGTCATATGTATTAGTCATGTAGGTATGCATAAAGTGTGGTTATGTACAAATATGCTGTGTGAAATACAAGGATTAATTGATGGTAAGGCGGAGCTTTTATGTTGGAGGCATTCCTTTGCAAAAGGGACATTGTTACCCTGTAATGAGTTAGCCTTTTAAAGACTTAGGCAGTGCTCAGAACAGTCATTACCAAACTGTCTGGGCAAGGAGACTGTTTGGAGGAAGCGCAGGAAACATTGGCATATCCAAAGCAAGGGATAGTGCTGGGTTGCTTGAGAAAAGGAAGGCTTCAGCTCTTCCTAACTTCTCCTGGAGACAAAGTGGGAAGACCCTGGAGACAAAGTGGGTAAAGTGGGTGTTTACACCTGATTCTTGAAGGGGAATAGGGTCAATAAAAGACAAAGGGTCTGTCAAACTCCCAATTTCTCTCTGTGAAGGTTTTATGATAAAGCTGAGAATTGTATGTCAGCTTATTAGAGTTATTTCATCTGGCAAGTATGCAGAGGTGACTGTTTTATCTGCTCTGAAAACTCAGAGGATAGAAAGGTGTTTTTAGTGGAGGACAGGGACTGGGACCAGCAATGAATGGGCAGACACACAGAAGATAACCTCACTCTGATTGCAGAGCTGGTTTAAGAACTGGTAATGAAGGAATCTGGAAGGGTAAATCTCCTGGTGCATGAAGTGAGTTACGTAGGAGAGCACTCCAACCTCAGGGATCCAGAGAGTCTGGTGCAGCAATGCTAGAGGGGAAAAAGCAATTTAAAATAAGTAAGACTTTTATATTTGTCTGGTTTCATAGTGGTTTTGCTCTGTCAGTCTCAGTTATAAAGTCAAGGACTAAAGAGGGTATTTGAGCTGAGAACATCCTGTTATGAAATTTAATAAGTACTGCTAGTACTATTTCATCCAGAAATGCTTCCACTTACTGTGAAGCAATTACATTCTCTGCTCTCCCCCTCTCTCTGTGTCTTTTTCTTTCCATTTCCAATAAATATCAGAGTAGTCTGCCCGCATTTTTCTTAACTTAATGTGTTAGCTACAGTGGGAATTGCACCTTAATATGATTTTAATTTATGTTAACATAACTGAAAGGGTTTAGCAACCCTCAGCACCTGAGTATCATGGGAATAAAAGGGGGGCACTATGGGATTATTCCATTACCTCTACATTTTTTTTTTTTACATTTCTTTTATTCTCCCATTTTCTGTAGTAATATCCTAAACTCTCATAAAGTCTGAATATATTAGCTATTTGGATGCTAAGAAAAAAACATATTATCTGGTTTTTTATCACAAGGGTATAAAGCATAATGTTTTAATTGCAGGCAAGAAAGCATAGCTGGAAATACCAGCCAACAGAGAGCTGTCAGAGCTCTTTCTGTCTCTTAATTGTTGGCTTTGAGCAGAACACCAAAGATGACAAAACTCAGGATTCATTTTGGGGAGCTGCTGATGCTGAAAGTGAGATACCAAACATCTGTTTCTGGCTTGTTAACTTACAAGCTACCTTGATGTTTACTTGTTTGGTTTTTTTACTACAGCTTCAGCATGAGGTTTTACTGCATCCCCTCTTTTTTTTTTCCTAGTACCTACTCTTACACAAAGCTTTCTTACAAATCTGATATTTTCTATCTAGATCTGCCAAACTGAAAGCATAATCTGATACCTAAGTGATGCTTTCACATCACTCACCACTCCTCCATCAAAGAGGACACTCCTCCAATGCTCTTTTTCTCTTTCCTGCAAATTTACTGTTGAAGAGTGCTGGGTCAGTTTATTTCAGGACACGGGACCTTCATATATGTCCTCCAAAGTACCAGTAACATGTGCCAGATGGGATAGATTGTCCTTGAGGGGTGTCTCAGTGAAGACACCCAGCCTCTGTCAGGGCTGTGAGCCCTGAGGGTGCCCCCAGACCTCTTGAGGGATGTGTGGGCTGCACATCAGTTTTACATGCAGAAATTTAAGGGATACAACTCTCAGGGCTTTATCCATCATGAGTGGTCCAGCTGTGGGAGCCACAATATCTGATAACATTTTGAATTCCTGTGTCCTTTTGGCACCAAAAAGCACCTTCTCTTTTTAGTGTACCCAAGGTATGATGAGAGTGTGTTATTCTCATGTTTCCCAATTTTTGTTCCCCCATCCCATTTGGCTAAGTCCCACTGCCTTTCTGATTCTCCTCTACCTTCTCTCATCATGTTTAAGGGGTGACCCTTCTCCTATTAGAGGTCTGTCCTCCTGAAAGTCACATGTGGTAGGAAGACTTTCTTACTCAATTACAGAGGGAGAAAAATTGGAGTCTCCTATCACAGGCATCTTTTATGAAAAATCCTTTCCTTAGGACTTTTCCTCCTGAGAAGCTGAGAGGCCTCAGGAACAAAATGTAAACAATGGTCATCTGCTGCTGTGGAATGCAACAGGTGGATCTTTGATTGGCCCATGTTGGATGTTTCTAACTAATGACCAATCACAGCCC
Source organism: Molothrus aeneus (assembly GCF_037042795.1). Taxonomy (NCBI): domain Eukaryota; kingdom Metazoa; phylum Chordata; class Aves; order Passeriformes; family Icteridae; genus Molothrus; species Molothrus aeneus. The sequence goes on along the minus strand of NC_089649.1, from coordinate 12,429,039 downwards.
AGCTGGCTCGGACAGAGAGTCCGAGCCACAAGCCTTTGTTATCATTCCTTCCTATTCTATTCTTACCTAGCCTTCTGATGAAATCCCTTCTTCTATTCTTTTAGTATAGTTTTAACGTAATATATATAATAAAATAATAAATCAAGCCTTCTGAAACATGGAGTCAGATCCTCGTCTCTTCCCTCAACCTGAGACCCCTGTGAACACTGTCACAGTCTCCTGTAAGAGATTTGGGTGCTTTCTATTAGACTAGATCTCCTAAGCATCCTTGCACAAGCTACTGAAACTGAATGTCTAGCACATGTCCATGTCCTTAAGCTCTAAATGTGGCTCACAGTATTAGACAAATCTCAATTTGCTTACTGTTGAAGTAATGAAACCTTTTTGATTTTTTGCTGTGATCAGAATAAAGAAAATGGTGTTCCCAAAATGCAAATCTTGCTTTTTCTTTTCTTCATGGGACAACTTTACCAGGCTTATGCCTGTTTGAGTGCCTGTAGCTTATTTGAAGGAACAAGAAACATCAGCCCTGCACTAACAAAATGAAGTCTTATGTAAGGGTAAGTTTTTGAGCATACTTCAAAGGGTATCCACTGAATCTGTGGAGGTTGCTTATTTTCTGTGGGGGACAATATTGTACCTTAATTAGGCTTTTCAAATGTAAATTCCCAGCAATGAAACATTTTAAGGATAAAAGCATTTGTTTGTGGCATAATTCCTCAAAATGTCAAGAAATCTGAGTCTGTAATCTCCATACATTTTGATTACTTGCTATCAGAAGTAGCTACTTGCAAAGCAGTACTTTTTTTTTTTCCCTCTTCTTTTTTTCCCCTTTTAACACTCTAGCCACATCTACTCTGAACTTATACCTGGTGCCTGTCCTGTCTCTTGCCACCAACATATGACTGTTTGAGTGGGAACAAAACCACTTCGACAGATGGGGATAAATTCAGGGATGCCAAACAACCAGGTCCTGAACTAACTTTGAATGCTAACATGCCATTCACACCCTGTAGTGTCAGAACAACAGCCTATTCACAGCCCCAGGTCATTAGGAGAGAAGGGAGAGAGCAGAACATGTGGTCACGTTAATAAACCTGAGGATTATGTAGTTAGGTTTGATCCTGTAAAAATGGCTAAGAAATTAAAATAAATTGTCTAGCATCTGAACTAGAGAACCAAGTCAGATAATGCATGGAAGGAAATAATGCATTTTCCGTGTGAGCAGTGTAAGCATACTCTGTATATGTCCAATTGCTGAGGAAATTTGAAAGAAATCCAAAAGAAATTCTTTGTCCAGGATTTTACAAATGACTTGTTTAGCTGCAGCAGTGAGATTTTGGAGCTTATGGAGTCATCTTCAAAAGCCATCCTTAATACTCACCCACTCCTAGTGATGGGCAGATCCTGACTGTAAGAGCCTGAATGAGAGATATGGGACTCCAGGGGCTCTCCAAAATGCAGTTTATTCCATCCAAGATGTTACAGCACCCCAGGGTTGTGGGTGACAGAGCCTGTGTCCACAGCTGTCAACTCCAGCTGCAGGCAGGCCTGGAGACCCTTTGGTTTTGGTTACAGTGCATTATATACTTTTCTTTTGGTTACAGTGCATTATATACTTTTCTTTGCTGAGCATCTTCATACAGTAGAACCAATCTATACCTTAACTATTATCGATAGCCTATCATAACTACTGTAATTACCATATTCATGTTACTGTTCTCCAATCACTACAAGTTAGTACATTACAGTTTAAGCTAGAAGTTGTTTTTCAGTTTTCTTGCAGTGGAAAATTCTGAGACCTTTTTTCTACTTGACACATTTGCTGCCTTGTTTGCCTGTGCTATCTTTGTGCTTGGTAAAAACATCTCCTTGTTTGGGGTGGGTTTATCCTTTGCTCTAAGTCATAAAAAATCCTTCTAACTAACACACCCTTTGCCTCCCTGGTTATCCAGTAAGACTGGCTCAGCAATTCTTTTCTTCTAGATCAAAACTTGCTTCCATCTCTATTCCTTCATCAGACTCCACATTTAAAAATCTTTCTGCTAAGCATGCATATCTGTGAGACTTTCTTGTCAAACTTTTATCCTTCCCAACACCTGACAATTGCAGAAGAGGAGACAGGCTGTTCAGTCCTCTTCAGTGGCTTTCCAGAGTGGCCTGTGTAGCAAACCAGGTATGCAGCAGCAGTGTTCTGTAGCTGCTGCGTTAGGTCCACATAATTTTTCAAAGAAAGATTTTGAAGTGAAAGACATTACATAGAAGATAAATTGCTACATGAAAAGAAACAGTTCATCTGGCTCATGTCCATGTCCTCCTCATCATATGGCTCTCCAGGGAATACAGACTTGTAACTTGTGAATTCACAGTACCCCCTGCTCCAGTGAACTGTACATTGCTGGAATTTGTACGCTGTACTCTGCAAGGATTTGTCTCCTTTGTTTTTCAAGGAAAGCCTGAGCCCTGAGGTCCAGTGTCCATCCTCTTCCTTGTTATTAATTCCTTTTCATGCAAAGAAATTAAACTTCTTGATAGGGGCTTTGGGTAAGGTAGGTTTAACTCAGAGGAAAAAAAATTTGGAAGGGAAAAGCCCTTTATCATCTAGTACTTATTATCATGGCCAAAATTGCATGAGTCTTTGTACTTGGTGTTTTTGGCTACTTCAGGCTTTCAAAAACATTTAGCAAAAAGGAAAACTAGGCTCAGGGGCTGAGATGGAATTTAGGACAACTGAATAGTACTCAGACTTAACAAATTAGGCTGGCTTTTATCTGGATCAAGGTTGTTGACTCTTTTGGGGTATCATTGTTTAGGATTTCATTTACAGTTTGGGGTTAAATTAAACACAGTCTACCTGGCCTGGGTTTTATTTAACTTTCCTTCTGGGCACATATTGAAGTTTGTTTATGATGGAGATTTTTCCAAGCCAAGTCTAGGTTTGTTACCAGGGTTTGTAAGGAGTGAATGACACTTCCTGGCCTTCTTCAGCTTTAAACTTAGAATTTTTTAATGATGACCTCCTGTTGCAGCTCCTTCATCCAAGTTTCCTGTTACATTTTTTCCATGCACATGTTTTTTTCAATTTGGAAGAAGGGTATACTTCAGATTAAGAAATGGAGCAGAGAAAGAAATTTCCTTTGTGAAACATGCCTTTTTGAGATAATCCATACATGGTGTTTTTGACCACAGACTTGATATGTGCAGGCAACATTTGATTTAAAAGTTGCTATGGAAAACTAAACCCTGTTTTAAAAGGTATTTATAATTCATTTCCAAGATAGCAGCATAGATCATTAGACCCTTGTTTTTGAGAATGCAATTGCAGTTCTAGTCAGTCACAACCGATTTAACCGGCTTGAGTGTATGGAGTGTTTGGCTCATTTGGAATCTAGAGAGCTCAGATTATTTTCTGGTAGAAGAGGGACACTTTCTCAGAAATACTTCTCTACATTATAAAATCATTGGCTTCTGAGAAATACATACATATAGAAATATGTAAATTCCTGTGAGAATAGATAAACCTAGCCTTTTTTCCTAGCTCTTGATCTGATAACGCTTATTTTATGTATCTAAATGCATAATACTTTCAGGAGAACAATCAGCCTAGCCTAGGAGAGTCTTGTAAGCATGATCAGCTATGAACCACACCACACACATCTTTTCCTGCAAAATAGCTCTTTGCAGTCCTGTTCTGCTGCTGTCTCACAGGGGAAGGGCAGGAAACACAGGCACCAGAGTGCTGTGGAGAAGTAGCACTGTGAGCCCCATTCCTGCCCTGTTCCTTGTGTTAGGGCAGGAGGCGGGATGTGTTTGTGGCCAGTGTACCTTTCAGCTGTACATAACACATATTTTGACCATGGCCCCTGAGAATTGCAGATGGACTTTAAGGTTAGGTTGAATTACGAATATGACCCGATCAACTGAGGACAATTGTTCCTTAATTTCTAGTCTGTCAGGTTTAAATCCTCCCTTGGGGCAGATGGTAGCCACATTTGAGACAGCTGCTTGATGTACTAAGACCCAGCACTGTGGCTAGATTGCTTTCGAGTTGTTTTTTTGGTTTTTTTTGTTGTTTTGTTTTTGTATGTATGCATGTGCTTTTCAAAAGCTGTTCATCTTCAAAAATCAGTATTTTGAAAGACAGAGGAAATCCTGTTACATATTGACTTTCTCTTTAAATGCCAGATGTTGTGAGCTTTTCATCTGCTGATCACTTCCTAGACAGATGCCTTGAAATAAGATTTTAGCCCTTGCTACCTCTAAAAGTGTTCTCCTGCTTCTCTCCTTCATCCTATCTTCCCATTCCTCACACCAAACTCTGAATTTCAGTATTCCTAGAGGCATACAAAAATTCCTGTACTCCCACAGGCATACAGAAATATATGACTTATTTCTACTCTTTCTATTGTTTTAGTCTTGCATTTTATTTATGCTCACCAGCATCCTCAGGCATAGAGATTATATATTTGGGACATTAACAGAGATAAACTACTTGCCACAAAAGAACTAATAGATATGGAAGAACCTGTGAAACTCTGGATCAGGCATCACTTTTTTTACTCTGATCTATTGTTTTTAGTGATTCCATTATGATCTCTGAACTGCTGGAATTCAGCTGCAAACTGAATGTTTGACAGCAGCTTTTCAGGAGCCTAAAAAACCTCAGAAATGTAAGTAAGAATGGATATCAGATATGGATATTCATCTCTACTCTCTTGGCTGCTCTTGGTGCTGATCTATGCCAGGGAAAGAAGTCTTGGGGGTTTTCCCTTATACAGTTAGGAACAAAAAGGAAAACCTTGGGATCATGACAGAGGACTGTCTATGTTTTGATCTGCAGTCACATCGGGGCTGGGGTAGAGTGTGGTGTTTTCTAAGATGTTTGCATGGAGTTTTCTAAACCACCCCTGTTGAAATGGTACTCTTTCATATGAATAATTAAAAATTTGGTGGACAGGACACTTTAAATTAGATCCAATCTACTTGAAGGAGAAGAGTAATCTGAAGGATCTGATTTTCCTACCAACCTAATATGCACTTTCTCTGCAGTGCACATCAAGATCCTTTGTGCTTTTGAGCAATGAAGTTTAATTAATTCTTTTTCAGCCTCTTTTTTTTTTTAATATTTCCATCATAATTTTGAAGGTATTTTTAAATGGGTATTTTCTAGCTTAGTTTCCTCTCTGAAACCCAATCTTAACTGCAATCTCTGAGCGCTACATAAGTGTAATGTTGGCTATGTGGCTGTAGAGTTAAAATGAGAAACAGTTTAGCTCATAATTTCTGATTGTAGATCTAGTTCTGAGTCAATCAGACCTATATTTAAAAAGCAATTAGAAGTTTTAAAGGATTTTAGGAACTTAAATACCATTTCAGACTGTGGTTTCAGATTGCTTGAAAATGTCAGCATGCAGATAGATTGGGAGAAAAATAGTATTTGCAAAACATTAAGACAGCATTCAGAAAGACCAAATAGCCTGGCAACAAAACACATATTTGCTATACCATGAGTACCAAGTTCCATGTTTTTTTCCCAAAACATTCCAATATATTTAAATTTTGTGTTGGGCTTTTGGCTCATGAACAGACTGTTTCCAGCAGATCCTGCAGGGAATTTGCTGTGGCTGGGTCTAGAGACAAGAATGCTATGAGCTTTTAAAACAAGGGAGCTGCATGAAGAAGTTGCAACACAGCCCACAGTGACCAAGTTAGAAAAGAGTTAATGTTGCTAGGCTGGAGAGGCTGGCCAGAGGCACAGCTTACTTGCAGTAGTTATATATATATATATATGTATATATATATAAACATATATATATATATGTGTGTGTGTGTGTGTATATGTATATATGTGTGTATATATATATATATGTAGTTCAACACTGAACTTTGAATGAAGTCAGACAACATCTGTGATGTAACCTTGCCTGATGGCTCCATTTCATTTGTTGATGACCAAAAATCCTGCTTAATATGGAATATGAGGGATATTGATATTTGGACTTGAAGAAGTAGTGGGTAGAAAAAGATTATTCTGTTTCATGGAACTGAAGTGTTAGATATCACATTGCTCTGCTTCAAAATGAAGAGCACACCTTTGAAAATACATCCTGAAAGAATATGGGCTGCACTTGGAAGCACACTGGCTGGCCAGCTGCTGGAGACACACTCCAGCCTCTGACTCAGGTGCCAGGCAGAGAGATGTAAGGAATTTTGCCCCTATGAAACTTTGTTGCAATTAGAAACAACCAGCAAAACCTGTCAGAAAATTAGTCAAGGATGTGAACTTTTTTGTGACCACATGCTTTTGGAAATGAGCTACAGCCATTTTCATACATTCATACAGCCAAAATTCATACATTTAGCTCTGTTGGTTAGATTGAGCCTGCCTTGTAAAAAACTGCATAAAAATATTAAGGGCGCTGTCCCCCTATATGCACCTGTTTGTATAAAAACTCGTAGGGATATAGTTCCTATATGCCCCAGTAACTAGTGATATTCCAAATGTTTACTTAAATGCCCATTAATTAAACAAATTCTGTTGTTTGATTTTTATTTATTACTGAGAAATAGTAATTTATTTATTGCTAAGAATTCCCTACTGTGTGCACAGTTTTGAAAGCTATTCAATGCTGTGTGGCATGCTGCGGAGATTCAGATGGATTCCATAAGGAGGGGTGCAATGTCCGTCTGGAATTCTGAAGGAGTGATCTTCAGCTGCTGGGACTATGGGAGGGTGAATTAACCTGAGTTAATTTTGCACAGCCCAGGCTGGGTTTCTCCTACTGTCTCATAATCCTGACTGCTGTGAAGAAATACCCAGATCCAGCCCTTGTGGTCTTTCTGCTCCAAAGAAACTTAACAACAAAACTCCAAATGTTTTATAATCCAGGAATCCTTTAGTGAGGAAAGACTTCTGAGGCAGGACTGAACTGTGTCTTTGGCTCAGTTTTGGCAGAATTTACATAAGGAAGGGTAAAAGAAAGTCTAGATATTGTATCTAAAACCCCCACTCCCATAGGTCCTGCATTGGTTCAGATGAGAATGTGAATTATTTTTCTAACTACCTCCAGGGCTGGCATAATCTGAGAGGTTAACCAGTAAGATGTTGAGATGTAGAACAGAATCCAGGTCTCCTATCTGTGTCTTAGCTCCCAAATCACCCTTTTAAGGAAAATTCCCAGGACCGGTCATTGTAATTTCTAAGCATTAAATTCACTGGTATTTTAATTTTTAAACTTTCTTACAGCTGAAGAACCTTTTTCTTAAGCTCTCTAGATGCTCACAGGCAAATTTCTTTTCTTTCATTTATTCCTTTTTTTTTCCTTCTACCTAGGCCTTCCTTTAACTGGGGGAAAAAAACTCACAAGAGAGCCTTTATGCTACTTTCCTGTTTTTCAGCATGACAGATGCATTAGAAAGTGTAATGCACTCTAACAAACAAGGAAACTTTGCATATTGAATATAGCACATGAAATAATAAAAGAAGAACAGCTGCTGAGAGACAGAAAGGGAAAAAATAGAGATAAAAGTTAACTTGAGTTGTGTTTTATATGAAGAGCTTTGAGTTCCGTCAAATTTAAAATTCAATGCCAAGTACATTTACAGACATCTGGGAAATCAGGTCACATGCTCTTTGTTAGGGCTGCTACTACTCATATAAACCATGGCACACAGAAAAGTAAGCCTGTCACAAGGACAACCTTTTTCTTTCATAAAATGACAATTTAACAATTACATTCATACGGTGATAAATGTGACCAGTGATAACCAGAAACAGGATAAAACCAGAAAGGGGCTATAATGGGGTGCCAGCTTTTCCAGAGTTTAAGGCTATCTGACTCTACATGTTCAGAGAGTTACATTTGTGCCAAATCTGTATTTGTTACATGAATGCTAAAGAAACTTTATGCACCAGGAAATTAACATAGCACTGAAGGCATTAGGAAAGTACACACATATTGCTGCAGAATAGGTAACTGTTAATAATGAAGTGAATTTGTGGGATTTTCCTCTGTTCTTGCCACAGATCTCAATTGTCAGCATGTAGGCAGATGGGAGGAAGTATACAGCAGGTTGTCTTAGCTTCTCAGGTGTCTGTTAAATGTGCTCTGTGTTGAAAGTTAGAATTAGATTAGACTGACCTAAGGCAGAGAAGCATCCGTCCCCAATGCTTTGGGGGTAAGTTTGCAGTAGTTTTGATCTCTTACATTGGCTAAAGGTTGCAGAATGAGGCAGAGAGTCTCAGGGAAAGGGGGTGAAGGTGCAGATGGTGTCCCTGATGCTGAATTAGTTAATTGTGCCTGCTTACCAGGAAATGTCTATCCCCAGTAGGTTAATGGATAGGACTTTAATCAAAATAATGTCTGCAGTGTAGTAGTAGTACTTGCAAGTAGTACTTGAACTTGCTTGACTCATGAGAAATATGAAGAGGATAAAAATAGCACAGTATAATTTATGCCTTCATATTACATTTTGGTTTTGCATCAACCACTCCTGTATATACCTTCAGTTATAAGTACTCACACATGTTTTAAGTTTTAAGATTGGGTGTTGGTCCCCCTCCTTTTCACAGAGGAAGGTTGGGAGAAGTTGGTTTGGCTTGGATTTGCATTAACATTCATTTCAGTCTATGAGGTAGTGGACCATGAGACTTGTGTCCAAGTCTAAGCTGAATTTTCAGAAATGTATGTAGTCCTCAGCAGGGCCTACTCCTCATTAACACTTTAAATGGAAGTGAGAAATAAAGCACCTGGTCGTGCCTCCTGCATTGCTTTCTTTGCTTGAAGTACACAACAAACTTAATAAACCCCAAAGAAGGTATCTGTTAAAACCCAAGCATTCCTTGTAAGCTCTGGATGCTCCTTGTATGCTAATAAGCAGCTCCTTCCCTACATATTCCATTAATCCTTTCAGTCTCTCAGTAATCCTGTTGAACAGTCCAAGCAGGTCTAGCTCTTGCCTCTTTCTTTCAGACCCAGCACTGCAAATATCAGAGAACAGATTGCACAAAGTTCAGCATATGTGCTCAGAGCACAACATCAGCAGCTGGACCAAGCCACTAGTAGGAACTATGTGTTGTGTTGTGCAGCCTTTTGGGATTTGTTGAGAAACTAAAATATTTCTTCATGTTGGCTGGAAGGGAAAGCAAAAATACATGTATGTCTCCTGCCTCAGTCTCCCAGCAGCACCAGTTTCAAGAAGACACAAAAACGGAATGTTGATGGTCAGCAGTGCGATATTTACAATAATCTATTTTCTTTCTGTAGCTGGCTGAGAAGTGGGTGTGACCAAGTGGAACTATTCCTGAGGGTGACAGCTTGGGTGTTCTTGTAGGTCTCCTGGACAGAGTTAATGCAAGGCACCTTCATTGCCAGGTGACATGGGCAACTGGCATTTGCACTGGCATGAATAAGGAGTGCAGTGGTGAACTCAACAGTTGTGGCACCAAACCAGTAGCCTTCTGTGGGGAGGTAGCAATAACCAACTTGGAGCTGATGTGGTTAGAACTTGTCATGCTTGTGTCACAGAATAATGATGAGATCAAGGTATGTTCAAGGCATTACTGAATTTCTCCAATACATTCTTCTCCATTAGGATTCTCATCACATCCATCTTTAATGGATTTACCTGTCGCAGACATCTTTCATGAAAAATCCTTTCTTAGGATTTTTCCTTGTGACAAGCTGCAGTTCAGCAACCAAAGTAAACAATGGTTATCTGCTGCTGTGGAATGCAACAGGTGATTGGTCTCCTGTGGGTGTTTGGATTTCTTGACCACTCATGGCAGAGCTGGCTCTTGCTCTGTCTGAGACACAGATCTTTGTTATTCATTCTTTTCTATTCTTAGCTTAGCTAGCATCTGAAGAAACTTTTCCTTTCTATTTCTTTTTAGTATAGTCTTAATGTAACATATATCATAAAATAATAAATCAAGCCTTCTGATCATGGAGTCAACATTCTCGTCTCTTCTTCATCCTGAAAACCCTTGTGACCACAGTCACAATTGGTGACCCCCGACTGAGGAGGACAATCATCACTTGGTGAGACCACCAGAGGAGCATTGCTGCACTGGGTAAACCCTGAATGTGTGGCATTGATGGTTGCTTCACAAGTGACCACAGAAGTGGATTCTAGCCAGGAGCTGAAGAACTGAAGATCCGAATTTGGACAGAGTTCACAGCAAGGCTGACCACAAAGGGAACCTTCTGAAAAGCCTCAGGAAGGCTTTTGGAAGGAAGATGTTCGGAAAGCTCAGCAGAACCATGCAGATAGCCAGAGAGTCCTGGACACTGTCACAAGGTACTGTTGGTTTTTCCCCTCCTAAAGATGAGGTCATTCGCAGTTTGTGGCTGCTCATCTGGAGGACTCCTCCCCTAGAGGATGAGGTTCCATTCTCCCCTTCAGAGGAGAAACTTATTGCCCTCTGGCAAAAATGGGGTGAAGAGGACAGAATTCTCCTGTTGGAGGTAGATCTCTATGAGTTTTTTCGATGGGCAAAGCTCTTTGGTTTTTTTACGAATGTGCTATATGCCCTCGATATGTTTGTCTGGGAGTGTATGGGCTCCATTTTCCAATTCTTTTTATACCGGGGGTTCGGATGCCCCTCGATTTATCCAACCTTTTTGAAGCTCTTTCTAGTCTTGAAACGGAGAGCAGCTGTTTTTCCCTGGATTGCTAACTGCAAGGGCAAAGCCCCGTTCCCCCCAATTCCGGGGGAAGACCCTTTGGAGGGGGACGATCTGCTGCTTTCCAGCCCCCCCGAACCACAGTGGGGGGGCGAAGTTTCGCCCGCAGCCGAAGTTTTTTTTACTGCGTCTTCGGAGCATGCTCAGACGGAGCCGTTTGTTCCCCCCTCCCGTTGCTCTCAGGGGGGATGGGAGTGGGCGGCGCCGCCCCGGCCAGCGCCGCGAGCACCACCCCGGCCAGCGCCACGGGCACCGCCCCGGCCAGCGCCACGGGCACCGCCCCGGCCAGCGCCGCGAGCACCGCCCCGGCCAGCGCCACGGGCACCGCCCCAACCCGCCCCGCGGGTGCGGGCGGTTCCCCGCGCGGCCCGTCCCGCGGCCGCCCCTCCGGGGGAGCCTGTGGGCGCTCCAGCCGCGGTTCCACCGGCTTCCCTGCCTGCATCTATCTCAGAGACACCGCTTCCCGCGGCTGCGCCGATGTTGCTGGGCAACAGCGATCCACCGCTCCCCCCGGCCGTCCCGCCGCCTTCTGCGACTGCGGTTCCGCGGCCGATGTCAGAGTCCGGCGCAGAAGAAGCTGCCGACCCCGTGCCGCCCCCGCCGCCCCCGCCGCCTCCCCAGGCGGCCCCGCTGCCCGCCCCTGCGGGGACTCCGTTCTCCATGTCCGCGTCAGAGGCTGCCTTGGAGCCGGCGGCAGCAGCAGAGGCGCCTCCTGCATCCAGCGTGATTTCCTCCCCGAGTTTTTCGGGTTGTCCCGGGGCTGCCCCTACGGGGGGAGCTGGGACAGGGGAAGAGGGCGTCAGCCTGTCCTTCCGTGGAGGAGGCATGGCCCGACAGCTGGCTGTGGGCGCAGCACGGCTGCCTGTTTTCAAGATCAGCATTTTTGGCGGGTTGGGGGGTGTTTGGTCCGGGTTTTCCCCCTGGGGGATGCGAATCTCTCTGCCGCCCCTCGCGCGCCCCAGCGGCGAGGGGGAGGTGGGTCCCGAAAGTTCTGCCCCTGGTCCCCAGCCCAGAGCGGGTGGCGGTGGTGCCGTGAGGCAGATGGGAGGAACACCTGTTGCATTTGCATTGCAGAGGCAGAGGGCACAGCAGGAAGCGAGCATCGCTTGTCTGCTGTGGGGAAAGGACATCCCCAGACCCGAGACGAAGTTTCTCGGGACAGCTTCTGTCTTCCCATTGCCGGCATGCCTCGGTGATTTTGGGGAAAGGAAGCGTTTGCTCACCCCTTCTGCCATTGTACTGGCAAAAGGGTGCGGGTCTGTGCCAATGCAGAGCCTGCCTCGGGGGCTGGGCCTGGGCTGTCTGGCTTGGTTGCTTGGGCCAGGGCCACCTCCCAGCCTCCTGTTGAGTTTGGGGGCTTTGCTTCCCCCTTCTGGTCCTGGGCCACCTTTCAGTGGGCCAGGTCTGGGGTTCCTGATCCTTCCACATGGGCCAGGGCCCCCAAGGGCCTCTCTCTGACTCCTCTGCTGCTGCTCTTTCCGACAAGACAAAAAAAAAAAAAAAAAAAAAAAAAAAAAAAAAAAAAAAAAAAAAATTAAATTGAATAAAAAAGGGTGAAAGAGCTGGCAGCAGCTCAGAGGCATTGAGGAGCCAGGGATTGGCTTCAGCCCAAGTTGTTCAATGAAGGGCTGTGGCAAGACATTTCAGAAATTTTCTAATTTTCTCAAAATTGTTTGAAGACTGTCAATGGACTTTTGATAAATATTGATGGACCTTTTTCTGTAGCAAGCCTGTTTCAGGACCAAAAGAAACTTTCAGATATGGCAAAGAGGAACATCTTCAAGCCATGGACTTTTCCTGAAACTCAGCTGCTTGGACTTGAATTTTCTTTGCATTGTTTTTGCATTTTCTTATATTATAGAATTGTTTTAGTAATATGATAGAATTTTATGTTCTACAGGTGAAGAAATTCCCAGTGCATTCCACAGGAGCACTTGAGTGGAGTTTGATTGGCAACAGATAACCTGTCAAGTGTTTGTCTTTTTCTTCGGCATGAGTACAGCAGAGAAAATTACAAACACTTTTTCCTTTTAATTTAACTAAATAAAAAAAGGTGACATGTCGCAGACATCTTTCATGAAAAATCCTTTCTTAGGATTTTTCCTTGTGACAAGCTGCAGTTCAGCAACCAAAGTAAACAATGGTTATCTGCTGCTGTGGAATGCAACAGGTGATTGGTCTCCTGTGGGTGTTTGGATTTCTTGACCACTCATGGCAGAGCTGGCTCTTGCTCTGTCTGAGACACAGATCTTTGTTATTCATTCTTTTCTATTCTTAGCTTAGCTAGCATCTGAAGAAACTTTTCCTTTCTATTGCTTTTTAGTATAGTCTTAATGTAACATATATCATAAAATAATAAATCAAGCCTTCTGATCATGGAGTCAACATTCTCGTCTCTTCTTCATCCTGAAAACCCTTGTGACCACAGTCACATTTACCTACTGCCCAAGTTTTAGAAATTAAACTGCTCTTGGTTCCAGTGTTAGCCTTTTTAAGTGGGAAGATTTGTGCTCTGCAGCTGCTCCCAGGAAGATTCAGAAGGAATTTACAGTTTCACAGAGGGATGTTCACCTGCCTGCATAAACTCTCCTCTTCTATCCCCTGCCCTGCTGAAGATGCATAAAGAGGGTTGTACAGAAATAAGAATTTGCCTTTCCGTCTTTTTTGGTCAAGAATGGTAGAGCTCTCTCTGACAACTGTGTTTAATGTGATGGTGGTGGGAAGGTGCTCTCAAAGCTGTTAGAGAAATCTAGCCTGATACCATTCCAGCAGCCACAGCACCTGAAATCCTTTATTCATTTGCAATATGTGGTGTTTCAATCTCCCCGCTTTTTTTCTTCCTCTACTCTTCTGAAGTAAGGTCTTACAGTCCCTCAAACAAAAGCTTTGGAGATGTTATTTGGGGTTGTTCCTCAGGCTGTCCTGGATATATGCCAGTTTGTATTACCTGATTAAACAAGCCACTATTTAAAAAAAGGCATCATGTTTCTTTTGGGAGGGAGGGTGGGGACAAGAGGGGAAAAAGAAAGGAAAGATGAAGACATCTTATCTATGCTACCTGTGTTTTAGATGCTGAATTTCCCATCACATTTTCTTGATCTGGATGAAAGGCTTTAAAAGAAAATATGACTTTGTAATTAGATGATGATGCACAAAAGGATGTGTCTAGATAATGTGACAGATGATCCTAACCTTCATTAATGTGCTTTAATTGGATGAAGATCTATGAAAAGCCTTTTCTTCTCTTTCAACACCTTCAGGGCTCTTGGCTACATGACTTTAATGTACGGGACATCCTGTAAAAGGGCACTCATCCAGCTTCAGAGGTATGCTATACATCCTAAGTTAACATAAACACCTTATCTCCAGTGACATGGCCCCTAGGATGCCAAAGGGGTGTGGCCATCAAGGGATAATTGGACAGTTACAAGATTTATTGCAGCATTTGGAGCCCTAAATCCCTTTACAAACTGAACGGGTCGCTGTGCCAGGGCTGGAAACTATCAGCAGAGATATCAGCTATTTTTAATAAAAGCACAGATTATAGATGATTGACAAAGGGGCAGCCCCACTACTGCTGTTAATGCTGAGAATGCTATTCCCTGCCTTGTCTTGCAGTTTTCAATAGGACTACCTGGGGAGCAAGGTGTTACTGAGTGTAAGCCACAGTGGCAGCTGTTCTTATGAATTGATGGACAGGAGAAGAAGAAATATTTGTTTTGCCTTGGCAGACTGAGAACATATTCTGCATCATTTTAGACTCTTTTTTTTTGTGAATGGAGCTTACTCACACAGTTGGTTTTTTTGCTTTTTTTCTGACCTCTGCATCCATTCTTACTCATTTTGGCTGCTTTTAAAGACTCAGCACTGGCAAATTCCTCACAAACATTCACTGTAGTGGATCTGGGTGCTGCTTGGGTGGGTGTGGGGAAGATTAGACAGAAATAACTAAAACCGGGCTTAAAAGTAGGGGAAGGGTGGGAGATGGGAGCTATGTGCTGGAAGAAAAAGGGAGGAGAGAAGCTTTCTAAACCAAGAAATATATTTCATGTCTCATCAAATATAGCATCTTCTGTTAACCCATTTTGCTGATCATGGAGTCCTTCTCTTAAATGGTACTTAACACCCCCTGCCCCCCCCAACCCAGTAAATTACATTTTTAGGCATAAGTTGATGCACGTGATGCTGGCAGTAGCAGTGGTACATCTAAGTTGGAGTTGTCATTGTGCATTTCTGAACATCTGGTCTTTTAAAGGTTAAAAAAGTAGGGGCAGCTGGTTTTGAGTATTCTTTCAGTTTTTTGTCTTTTTGTTATTGAAATACTTTTTTTTTTCTTTTAAATTTAACATACTTTATTTACAGTAATCCTGGAACTATAAATTCATGGGAAGCTATCAACTATATTGCAGCTACAATACTTTGTGCAAAGAATGTTCCCACAGTATGTCTTTAGGGATGTATCTGGGAGGGAGCCAACAGTTTTGAAATGCTTCATATTGATTCATGGCTCTCCAAATGTTATTTTAGTCTTCTAGAACACAGAATGTGGCACATTCAAGATTTATTTATTTTTTCCATATTTTAGTTTGTCAGAGGTCTTTGTCCTACTTTTAAGATGACTTTTGCAGCTTCCTTTTTTTTTTTTTTTTTTTTTTTTTTTTTTTTTTTTTTTTGCTTTTATTTATTCACATGGCTCTGGAAGAGTTGATTTTTACTTTGGGAATATTTTGACTCTTGGTCTTCCCTTCAGTATTAGCAAGAAAAAAGGGATTACAATTTTTGTGTTGCTTTCACAAGCTTAGATTTGGGGTTTATTTTCTGCTTGGAGGCACAAGTGTGGACAGTAATAAAGCCAACTTAGAAACAGGTTTGTTCATCTCCCTTCTCATTCTTTGATGTGATTAAGTCTGTTCCTTGCTGGTTTTCAGCCTGTGGAATTTTCTCTTTTTACTGAAGGAGAAATAAATAATCGTTTAAGGTAACAACCTTTTGGGGCCCTAATGACTTCCTGATTTTGTTACAGCCTGGTATCACCTCTCAGCTCCACTGAAGGTGATGTTGGGGAGAAAGGCTGACCCCCATTCAAGAAAAAGTGCTCAGAGCAAAATTACAGACACACAAACAACCCAAAATTGAGTATTTTTCATTTACTCTCAACCCCCCTTCAAACAATCATATTCCTTTTTTTCCTTTTTTTGTGAAAAGACTGTGTTCTCTTGCCACTGACATTTACTAAACCAGTCACTTTGTATAACCTTAATAATTCTGTGTAGTCTGCATGTTACTACAACTTTAGAACTGGAACTTATGCTCAGTCATCACAGAACAAAAATAGAACAGCAAGTTTTCAACTCTGAGGTCCAGACACCTGTTAGACAAATTGTGTAAAATTGCTTAAAACGGTTCAGGTGGACATGTTTATGTAGAAAATATTCTGGCCACCCACATCTATACCTGGATGTCTACTTTGAGCAATTGCACAAGAAAAACACCCATTAAAAAATAGTAAAAAGCTTTTCACAAAGTCCTTGTTTGCCATAACAAAGCCATAAAGAGAAAAATCACATGTTTTTTTCTCCTCCTTTCTAGGTCACCTTTAGCTAACTTCATGTTGCTTTACTCACTGACCTCAGTGACAGTTTGCTTCAGGCTAAAGCAGTTTTCCTCTGCAAGCTGCAATGTTTTTCATTAATAAATTCTCTAAGGTCAGATGTTAGTAACAAAAATACATACATATTTGTAGCAACCAGCAGTGCTGTGGCAGTGCTTTAGGAAATAACTGCTTATCAGCATATTGGAGTGGTAGCAGCCTGTGCCACCTTGTGGAGTGGTGGTACATGCCTCAGAAAATGAGCCTCAGAAAAAGAGCAGGAGGTGAATATTGGCTTAGAATTAACACCTCTTGTACCCCTCTAATTGAGGTTAGCATTCCTCCCTGGGATCATGACTTGACCTTGCTCTGAGCACTGGTGTTCAGTGTGTCAGTGGCCCATTTGAGGGCATTGATGTTGTTCCAAGGCAGCTCAAGATCATGCTGTCTACAAATCCCACCTGCATTCACAGTAGAAGGTGGAGCCTTGTAACCAGTAATTGATGTTCCCTTTTCTTATCCTTCCTCAGTTCATCTCTGCACATGTAAGATTCTTTTTCCTGGACATTTAGGCCTGTGTCCACACAGTGTGAAAGAAGAGGTGGTATGCAAAATAATGTAGAACCAAATAAAATGTCTTAACTAGCATTTGTAGCAATAGCAGTTCAATTTATATTTTGCATTATATAATAGAATGGCTCTTGTGGTGCAGGCATAAAATTGGCAACTGAACAAGATCTGAAATTTATGTGGCTTAAGTTTCTTTATTGTTGGAGACTCCCTTGACTGTCTCCAACACCTGAAGTGGGGTGAAGTCGAGGTGTGAAGACATCTCCCTTAACACAGAATCACAAATTCAAAGAGTCGATTGGTTGAAAAAGAATCCCAAGGCCATTGATCCCAACCTTTGACCAAACACCACCATGTCATCTAGACCACTGCACTAAGTGCCATGTCCAGTCTTTTCTTTAACACCTCCAGGGGTGGTGACTCCACCACCTCCCTGGGCAGCTCATTTCAATGTTTAATCACCCTTTCTGTGAAGAAATTCCTCCTGATGTTCAACCTGAACCTTCCCTGGCACCACTTGAAGCCATTTCCTCTTGCCCTGTTGCTTTTTGGCTGGGACCCCTGCCTGGCTAGTTTTCCTTCAGGGAGTTCTATAGAGCAATAAGGAGAGCAAAATAATAATTTCCCTGAGCCTCCTCTTCTCCAGGCGAAACAGCCCCAACTCCCTCAGCCATTCCTCACAGGACTAACCCTCCAAACCCTTCATGAGCATTGTTGTCATTCTTCAGCATCTCAATGTCTTTCCTGAATGGAGGCTCCCAGAACTGGACACAGCACTTGAGGTGTGCCTTCATCGCTGCTGAGTACTCAAACCAATTCAGTCTGAGTGCAAATGTTTAGCCTAGTGCTTGCAGTTGTTTCTGAGCTTTCTGATTCTACTTTTTTAGACACTGTTCACTTTGTTGAACTGCAGAGGTTTGCTGGGGCTAAACTAGATCACAGGGTCAGAGAGTTACAGAACAATTTCCAGTGGAAAGAACCTTAATGATTGTCTAGTTCCAAATCCTGCCATGGGAAGGGACACCTTCCACTTAGACCAGGTTGCCCAAAGACCCATCCAGCCTGGCCTTGAACACTTCTGTGAATGGGACATCCACAACTTCTTTCAGCACTGTTCCAGTGCCAAAATGAAGGGTCTCTGAAGTGTACTCCATTACGTGCTGTAAGTCCATAGGAGATATATACAGTTTGGAAGTGCCTTCCCTCTAATATTCTTTAACAGAGCAGGCTAAAAGCCTTCATTGTATTAAAACAAACAGGAACAAATTCAGAGTGGCAATATATCCAAAGCCACTATGGAACAAAGGCCCTTTTGGAAACCAAATCTTAAGAGTGTTTAAGAGGAAGACCCCTGCTGCTAGTTCTCTGAAGTAAAGCTTTGGAAAGAAACAACAGAGAATGTAGGTGATGCTGCAAGCTTCAAAGCTCCATATTTTTTATGAGAGGTAACAAAATCACCTGAATTCTCTGCATCATTCTGGCCTTTCTGCCCCCTAGTTTGGAGCCAAACACATAGTGACAGGTTGTGGGCTACATCCTCCAACCTGGCAGGACAGGAATGCTGTCTGCCTGGTCATCTGTCCCATTATTTCTGCTGCTTTCAAGGAGTGCCTATGATATTGCCCTTGTGCTGATATTTGAGTGGGCCCAGACTTTTTTTATAGCTCCAACCAGGAAAGCCATTAGAGCACTCCAAACAGCTATGAACCTGAGCCAACTGCAGGCAAATTAGGAGTGAAAGAAGAAGAGTTACATTTGCCAGATCAAGCTAGGTGAAAATCGGCTTTGGAGCTGCTGAAATGGAAGAGGAATTTCACCATGTCAAACTTCTCATGAGAAAACAGCTCTCTCTTCTGTGTCCTCCTCCCGGGGTCTCTGTGAGTCAGTCCAAGTAGTATGTGGTTTACAGTACTGAGGGAAAAATAACAAGAATCCCAAGGAGATAAAGATGCTTAATATAGAGCCCTTGTACTGCTAAGCTGTGTTTCCTCCCCAGGGCAAAATGTTAACAAGTGATGGCGGTCAGCGTGAATAGCAATTTAAAAGTATTATTCTCTTATCTGAATAAAGATGTTGAAAAACTGACTTCATCAAAAATCCATTTCCTTTCAAATATTTTACTACTACATTATTGATAGTGTTTCTTTTCTGGAGTATTATTTACACATAAATATAATCTTTCCCTTTCTTCTTAATTAGTCTGTGCCAGCTGAGGGACTTCTCTGAGTTCTGGATAGTATCTGTGGAAAGAGCTGGGCATGGAGCTTAGTGTTTTTTACAAAAGAATTCAGAATGTGTACTTTAACTTTATACATGCTTTATGTGTGGGCTGGATTTGCTCTGCTCACTTGGTCAGCATGTCAGTGACTTAGAGCGTATTATCTTATGTTGGATTTGTACTGATGAAGGCTCATTTAAATACAGTTATTGCTCTGAGGGAAGTTGAGAGATCATTTGATGGTTAATCTAAAGGGACAGTCACCAACCAGACTCATTTCATGCATTTGATGCCCTAACAAGTAAGTTAGTGATGAGGTGCCCAGTATCCCTGTAACTCCTCTGTTAACCACTCATGCTGGGTAACATGGGCTCACTTAGCTGAAGCTTTACCATTCCTCAAGGCCGAGGAAAACTGAGAATCCGTGCATCAAAGCCATAAAATCAGATTGACTGGTTCTCCTTTTGTGTGGCCTGTTTTGCTTCCTGTGTGTCCGACATTTCTGCTAATATAAAGCTGGAAGCCAGATGCAAAATGGAATGCTATTTTTGCTGCTCCCCTGGGATAGTAATAATAGTAATAGTAATAATAATTATAGAGAGTAAATGGCAAGGACTTTTGCCCTTGCTGTTATGGGAGTAGAACTGAGCTGTGTGTTCCATAGTGAGCATCCATTCTGTTCCTTTCTCAACTTTAGAGTACTTTTGTTTCTACTCTACTGCCACTCCAGCTACTGATAGGATTTTATAAAGCACATAGTTCTGTTAAAATCTTCTAAGAAGTTTTCTAAAGCAAATTTCTCTTTCCCTGAACAATTCCAGAGAAGCAAAATGAAGCCATGTGATGGGTGTAAGAGTCAGTAGGGTCAGGAATGCCAAGACTATGTAGAGCTCAAATTTAACTCTAGATATATGTCAAGATCTGATTACTAAGGTTCTTAGAAATGCCTCTGCCCAAATTAGGTGCAAACAAGACCATTTGCCAGTGAAAACAGCATGGGTTTTATTGGATAGTAAATATGGGAGAAAGAGAGAAGGAAATAGAAAATAAGGGGGGGGGGGGAGGGGCGACAGAAAGAGTAACAGGGACACAATAAGGAAGATGTCACCACTCCATGGATCCCAACGATGCCATTGATCCTCTCCAGCTTGTCTTCTTTGTAGGGAAGGTCCCCCCAAAAGCACAGAATTTGATGGGTTAATATCTGCTCAGGCCAGGTAGGAAACTCCAGGTACCTCCCTGGGGGGAGTTTGCCCTTGTCCCTTATACAGACTCTGGGTTTGTGGCATCTCCTGCAGTCCCGTGGTGCCAGGCCTCAGGAATGACTCCAGGGGCACTTTGGGGGCATTGATGGATTCAGTCACCCCCTCAGCTCCTCTCCCCTGCAGTCCCGTGGTGCCAGGCCTCAGGAATGACTCCAGGGGCACTTTGGGGGCACTGATGGATTCAGTCACCCCCTCAGCTCCTCTCCCCTGCAGTCCCGTGGTGCCAGGCCTCAGGAATGACTCCAGGGGCACTCTGGGGGCACTGAGGTATTCAGGCACCCCCTCAGCTCCTCTCCCCTGCAGTCCCGTGGTGCCAGGCCTCAGGAATGACTCCAGGGGCACTTTGGGGCACTGATGGATTCAGGCACCCCCTCAGCTCCTCTCACAGGAATGCCCCACTGGGGGTTCCACAGCCAGGCTGTGTAAGGGGGGATGGGTTCCTTGCCCCTCAGCAGAGGTTCCAGCACTCCCAAACTTCCTCCCCCCACCTTGGATGGGGTCAAATCTGGGCAAACCTGCTCCCAGCAAAGGGGTCTATGAGCTACGGGGGAGGCAGGCCAGAGATGATTCTTAGCATGGTGAGAGCATGTCAGCATTTGGCTCACATCCTTTTCCTTGTTGACTCTTTTGTTTCAGGTGATTGAAGAATGGGTTTTCCCTTTATCTGATCTCAGCAGTCTGACTTTCAGTCCAAAGTCCCAGTCAGGTACCTTCAGGGAGGCTTCTTTGGTTGTAGCTTCTTTATACAGTTTTTGTTACAATGAGCAAAACTTCATATCAATATTTGATGCATAAACTATTTCAGACTCTGACAAAATAAAAGATATGTCAAAGAGAATATGTCAGAATGTCAAAAGTGTCATAGGGAGAGTTAGAGAGAAGTGTCTGCAAAGGTGAATTAGTCCAAATATTTTTGGCATAATAATTCCATTTAATGTATTTCTTCTAAACATATATAATGCAATACACATTTTTTGGTCAAAAATACAACCTTCATATAATTAATGTAAGTACAGCCATATGAGGCTCTTTCTAGGAAGCAAAACAACCTGAGTTAAAAGCATTCTTCTTAAACATGCTATTTCTGGAGCTGACCACAATTTTACATGTGGAAGTTTGAAAGTTTATGCTTCATAAAAACAGAGTGAGCTTCCACGAGTAGGATACAAGACGGCTGAAGGCACCATAACTTCAGATTTAACTGACTCTTGTCCACAAAAAACCCTCCCATATTAGATTCTTCTCTTTACAAAGATCATGTTTTTCTCCTGGAAATTACCGCAATTATGTTAGTAGAATTGAAATTAGCTTGCAAGCAGCTCCTAACAAATTCGTCTCAAAGCTGTTTTGTCTAAAGTAACCATTTCATGGATATGAGATTCCTAAAAACGAGCACATACCAGATTACCCTTCCACTATAACTGGGGGAAGGGAGGTGTGGGATGTGGGATGGGGTGAGGCAGGTTGGGTTGGACCCAGAATTGTCCAGAATCTCTTGACAAAAAAAGATCTATAATTTTTGAAGTAATTTGAACTTACATCCAGATGCCTTTGGTAGGAAGTCTCCAGCAGATTTTTCTGGTTTTTGTCCAAGGATGTGCTTCAGCCTAAAAAATTTGAAGGCCAAATTACTTTCTTTTGTTGGTGCTGGTACACCTGTGGTGCTACCTTCAGACTGATTCCCTGTCTCAAGTAGTGGTTCATTGAACCCACCACAGCTGAGTACAGATGACAGTAGTAGTAGGAATATTTTTATTTGAGAGGATGGTATTGAAGGAGGTCAGTGAAGAAAACATCCATAAAAGTAGACATAAGTATAGGTTTGTTTTTATATGTATATTGTTTCATAGGTGGAAGGATATGATTATGGATATAATACCATATACAAAACTTCTGCAGATCTTCTAAAATAAGTAATTGTGGGCTACATCAAGAACTGATCTGTGAACACTACCCATGACACAAGAAATTGGGAATAGGTTGCAGTGAGACACAGGCTGTGTCCTCTTTCCTACTTTCTTCCTCCTCTACCAAGAGCAGAATTTTCCTCCAAGTTGGCAGTGCTGTCCCATCCATGACATCCCATGTATAGTCACAGACCACTTGCCTCTCTTCCTCTTTCCTTTAGCCACTATTACAAGGGAAAACTGACCACTTTATATTGTTATCTCTCCTATTTTTTTGCCACAGTTTGTTCTAAGGACAGGTTTGAGATAGAAGAGGAAGTCTGAATTCATTTACTTACCTTTCATCAGTCACAACAGACACTGGATGCAGTCCTGTCTCCCAATCAATATTTCTCCTATGGCACAGCAACTTGTGCAAGCAAAACTCCTTGTAAGTTGCTCTTGAGATGAGTATTGAAGGGAAGAATGTGCAATTCTAGGCAATTCTAGAAAGAAATTATTTTCAGACAGGATTTTCTTCTGTAAACACTAAACTCTTTCTTTACCCATGTGTGACCATGTTCACAGGGGTTCTTGGATGAGGGAAGAGACGAGAATGTTGACTCCATGATCAGAAGGCTTGATTTATTATTTTATGATATATATATATACTACATTATAACAATACTAAAAAGAAAAAGAAGGAAAAGGTTTCCTCAGATGCTAACTAAGCTAAGAATAGAAAAGAAAAGGATGATAACAAAGGCAGTTCTCCCAGACTCTGTCCGAGATAGCTCGGTCCTTGATTGGCCATTAATTATACACATCCTAGATGGGCCAATCACAGATGGACCTGTTGCATTCCACAGCAGCAGATAACCATTGTTTACATTCTGTCTCTGAGGCCTCTTAGCTTCTCAGAAGGAAAAATCCTAAAGAAAGGATTTTTACTGAAGAGCTGTCTGTGACATCCATGTAATTGATTCAAGGTGGCCTGTCTGGGCAAACACTGAAGGGGGAGCAATTAGCAGTAATTTTTAGAGTGTGTGTAGTTTACATATTGAAAATACAAATCTGAACATAAGTTTGAAAATACAGGTTTCACAGGCAGAATGATGAGAAACTCTTTGAAGAACAACATTGAAAATTATTGAGGCCTCAAGTACATGCTTCAGCATCTTCCTTATGTCTGTCCTGCCATGCTGGCTTCAAGCAATGTTATGTTCTTCCAGAAGAAAAGAAGAATGTTACACATGGGCCCAATTATCTTAACTACAGGGTGACTATACTCATAAACTTTGTCCATTTCCATTTAGTTAAATGAGTTATTTAAGAAACAAACAAACAAAAAGAACCATGGTGTCTGTACTCTGCTTCACCATTTGTTCCTGTTTATTCTCATCAGTGGAGCTCAATTCACGAGATCTACCGCAGTCAGAGGCCAGCAATATTTGATCAGAGAAGAGAGCTTTGCAGAAATAAGAGGTACAATAGAAGACTGTGCTGGATAAAGGAATAAAACATTCCTCCTGGAATTAAATTCCCTGAAAAAAATATTTTATTTCTTTTAATTAAGAACAAAATAATACTAAAAATGAGGACAACTGTACTGAGAAGAATGCCTTTTTTCTTTCACATAAGGGTAACAAAAAATGATCCAACATTTTGGACCTGAGTGACCTTTATCAAAGTCAAATGCTTCCAGCTACAGTGAGTTATCAAGGCAAAACCTGTATGCTCTGCACTGTCCTTGATAAAGGTCACGTGAGACTAAATGTCAGACCATTTTAATCTCTTTACCTTAAGTAAAAACACTATTTTATCTACTAAGCTGTCTTGATTCATTTAGTGTTTTAAGGAATTATTTGGGTCCAGCATGCCCAGGGGAGTTTTTTGTTACTTTATAACAAATGAGATGCTGAATTTGGAACAGCCAGCACCCTGGAGCACCTGCTTTGTGCATTAAAGAATAAAGTCAAGCTGGTTGTGTGCCCCTGTTCAGGACTCACCTTGCTCTTTTAGAAGTCAGGTGAGAACAAAGAAGAAAGCTTCAGGAGAAAGTCGGGCACTCATGAACTACAGGGAGTAGCATGGCCTTAATATACAGCCATTCTTTTTTTGGGCTGTTGTCTAGAAATATTTTTCACCAGAGGCCAGTTTTCTCTCATATATGATTCTCCTCCTGTGCAGGTACAATTCCTCTTGCCAGGTGTGGTCTCCTCTGTCAGTTGCCCTCACTGGTTTCTTAGGAACTTAACTCAGGCTTTTTTGCACCTGAGGAACAGACTATGCTCAATTTTCCAGGCACTGTTTATCAATAGCTGGGATGTCAGGGGTCAGTGAACATATTTGTAGCATCTTCTTTGAGATAATATTTTTCTAAAGAATTTTGGTACTTTAAGTAGAAGTAATGCACATTATTTAGTACTTTCAGTGGCTCTGGACAGGGCAGCTCAGTGCCTGAGGGGGGACTACAAGGGAACTGGACAGGCACTTTTCACAAGGGCAGGTAGTCACAGAATCTCAGAATGTTCTGAGTTAGAAGGATCATAGAAAAGATGATATCCTGAATAGCTGGCAAGCTAGACTGTAACAGGTCATGACTAGCGCCATTTGACTCTAACTATTAGTTTCCTTGGACTGTCACTTCTTACCTGGGAGAAAGCGCTGACCCTCACCTTTTGGGTAGTTGTAGAGAGCAATGAGGTACCCCTGTGTCTCATTTTGTCCAGGCTAAACACTCCCAGGTCCCTCAGCCACTCATCCTGAGACTTGTGCTCAAGACCCTTCCACTGCCCTTCCTGGACACGCTCCTCAGCTCAGGCTAACAGTGATGTGTACAGCAGGGTCCATGGTGCTTGACCATGGGCTTGAATCCCAAAGTACTGCAGTATTTAAGCTGAAAGAAGGGCAGGTTTTTATTAATATTATATCAAATATTAGGAAGAAATTCTTCTCTGTGGGGGTGTTGAAGTACTGAAACAGCTTGTCCACAGAAATGGTGGTTGTCCCATCCCTGGATGTGCTCAAGGCCAGGTTGGATGAGGCTCTGATCTGAGCAATCTGATCTAGTGGAAGGTGCCACTGTTCTTGGCAGCAGGCTGGAACCCAAACAATTCCATGATTCTGTGCTAAAGATGAAGAGGTCATAACCTCAGAAACTTCCAAGATCTGAGTGTTTCATGGGCTGAACAGTGGAGATGGAACCTTGTTAACATGAGTGTTGTAGCAGCTGGAGATTTTCAGCGTGGTAGTTATGAAAAGCTGAGAAAAGATTTTGGGGTAGCTCTCTGATGAATGGGTCCTTGGACCACAATAGGACCCTGAGAAGTACCTGAGAAAAACCTGAGGCCATGGTTTCCTGTACCAGATAAAACATTCAGCTTCAGTTGAATGATAAGGCAGGAAAACTGGAACTGCAGAAAAAGAAGTAAAGGATAAGTTCTGGCCTCGTTCTTCCTTGTAAACTTCCTGGTTGTCATTAGTTTAAATTAATTCTGATTTAATCAGTGCTACTGGCTGGTTTTAGCTCTAGTCAGGTTAGCATTGGACTAGTGCAAGCTGCATTTAAAAATACTGTCCTGAAAGATCAGTTGTACTAGCTTGAAAAAAAACCAGTGAGAGACTCCAAGCCAGAACTACAATTTTATAGGATAGTTAATATAAATGCAATAGTACAAAGCCACTGACAGAGTCAGAATATGACCTGACACCCTGTGGGTCAGGGTGTTAGTAGCAATCCCATTAAATGGTGGCTGCAGCCCTCCTGCAGTGACAGGTGTGGTTCTGTTAGAGCAGTGATCCTGTAAAAGCGTGGAGTTTTCCTCAGAAGATCCAGTGGTGGTGTAGATGGGCCTGGTCTTCCTCTGGGAATCCAGTGGAGAAGAAATCTGCTTCTCTGGGAATCCAGTGGGAAAAGGCTGCCTGTGGTGTTCCAAATCTCAGATTATATCCAGGTAGGAATGCTGGGCTCCTCCCCCTGGGTGGAGCATCTCCCAAAGGGATGGAGGAATTTTATCAGCCATGCAGTGACACTCAATGGCCCATTAAAAGAAGATATTTCCCAGAGGGAGGATTGGTTGTGGAAGAGATAAGGAACACTGCCCCACCTGGTTTTAACAGACAGTGATATGATACATACTTTTGGTTGCGTCTCACATTGTAACCTAAGACAACAGTATGTAGATTCATTCTAGAGAATAAATAGAACTCCTACTTAAAAACGAAAAAAAAAAAGGTAAAGAAGGTAGGATTGCAGTGCGAGGTTCAAGTCACTCAATTCCATCCATTCTGTTGCTAAGTAAGACAAGTATAGCTAATACTACAATCACGAGGGTACTATTAGTGTACTATTAGTACACTATAAAATTGTTTATATTGACCTACCTTTGAAATAATGGCATATAGATTAAAGTCACATATCTGATAAATCTCATGACTGTACAATAAAGTGGAAGAAATAAAGTTTACAAGAACCTGTAGTAGCATAGTCTAGTATGTTGAGACAAGACAAATATAAAGGCAAGTAAATGGAGTGCTATTTAAAGAATATTCATGCTTTCAGAATATTTTGCTGTTTCTTTTGAAGGAGCTACTGATATGTCTACATCTAGTTTGGTTATATCAGCTAAGATGAGAGGCCTGGACGCATTTGTACTATCTAAGCAGATTACACAAGCCAGATGATGGGGGGCTTTTTGCTATGAAAAATAACAAACTATACAAGCTTCTTTTTCCCTCTTGGAACAGGATGTGACCTCCTCCTCCCTTCACTCTCCATTAAAGACAATCTGCCTGAGGAAAGCTGCGAGCCTGGAAAGTTTCTGGGGTAGGAATCTTTTTTTGGGGAGATTGTCTAACCCCAAGGCCTGGGGTAGCCGAACCACTGTGAAAACATGTGTTGGGCTTGGTGAATGTGAAAGGGGACTTTTGTTACATAAAACAGAGCCAGGGCAGGGTTTCCTATGATATCAAAGGAAGTTACTATATGACAAGTAGCTCACTCAAAAAAAAAAAAAAAAAAAAAAAAGAGGAAAAAAAGGGAAAAAAAAAGGAAAAAAAAAAAGGTTATACAAAAGACCTTTGTGTATCTCCCGGGGCAGCACTGTGTCAAGATGCTTCTACAGCTGAAAGTTCTTCTGCAGTAACCAAGAGAAAGAACATTGATTCTCCTTTATCTATGTGGTTGCAAATGATTTTAAAGGAATTAAAAATTGCCTAAGGTTTTACCATTTGCTTGGACTAGTTCTGGCTGGTTGTCTAAAGTTCACAGGAATGTCTCAAATAGAAATATTCAACCCAGTCTCCTGGGTTATCTGTTCCATATTTCAACGATAAGGCAACAATTACAGAATTGCAAATAACACAATCAGATTTCACTCTATCCTTCCTCCTTTGGAAACAGATCACTAATGTAGAGATATGTTTTCATTTTACTGCTTGCAGATATGATATAAAAGGTAGCTCTTTGCTGTCATGAAGAATATTCACAAAAAATTACATTAAATAATGATAAGAAAGATAATTTTTTTCCAGATGTGTTGTCTGCATTTTAAGGCAAACTGTCAGAATTAGTAGTATTTCTGGCATCTAAGGATGTATTTTTTGGAATATTTAAGTGATGAACAGCTTGATTTTTACCAGACAGTAAGTTTTTTTTATTGGTAAGTGAGCATAATCAAGTAGTGCTAAATGCTTTTGGAAATTCCACCTATCCTCCATTATAGTCTAGTGTGACTTAAATTATATATTCATTTTCTCTGTCCTACTTTCACTATGAGCTAATTTAGTGACTGTTTTTTCACACGTATGCAAGTTTGAGTGGTTTTATTTCCATAAGTATCAACAATACCTTTAAAACTGTCTCTTATTCTCTTTGTCCCATTCAAAAAATAAGACTTTTCCCCTAAAAATACTTGGGTATTTAATGAATCCCCATTTCCTTTCCCTCTCTTCTCCCTCTTTAAAGAATGCAATCTATTTGCTGGATTCATTTTGGATCCAACTATTCCAATTTTTCAGAAATGGTTTTATTCTGAGCCTTGGTTCTTCACATAAATAAAATTAAATGACAAAATACTTCAAATGTTAAATGCAAGATGGGACAAGACATATTCTTGCTGTCTTGAAGTATAACAGAATGGTTCATTTGCATCTGGAACTTCAGTCACAAATTAATTTCTGAAGGTAATGCCTTATTCAGCAAGACTTTCACATTGTCTGACTGGTGTTTTTATGCTGCAATCCAAAGTGCACTCAGCCCCCTGGAGAGGATCCCAAATCCATCAGCAGGGTTTGGATAATGACCAAAGAACAATGTGTGGTTAGGTAGGAGGCTCTGCCAGAGTGGAACAAGGCTACAGTCTCCACAACAGGATGAACTGGCAGTCAGGTCTATAAAGAATTCATTAATAATATTACTTTTGGCTGAATGTCTGTGACCTCCCCTTTTTTTCCTTTTCTATAGTATTCATTTTGGCAGAGGTCAGTAAATTCTTGGTTCCCACAAATTTTCTTAAAGTGCCACATTTAAAAAAGTTTTGAAAGAATGAGGTGCCCCCGAAATTATTTAGAGCCTTCATTTTTCTTCAGACACATATTCAAACTCTGAGACACTTAAATATGGATGGAGGAGGAAAGTGAATAGCAGTGTCAATAACATGGAAAAGTATCTTCAGATAATATGTGATTCTGTTCTAAAGAACACCTGATATGATTTCTGTCTTAAAGGTCATTTATTTCAATGTGATTTAGTTTATTTCTCTTCATCTATTAAAAATATTTAGAAAGGAGCATTTAAAAAGCATTTAAAATTTTTAAAAATATTTAGAAAGAAGGATAAAGTGTCAGATTTTGTAATTTAAAACAACTCCTGTTGCAAAAATACCTACTGGTGTACGTATAAAAAAAAAGAAAAATTATTTTTAGCTTAATATATATTATTTTTAGTTTAATATATAGGGAAAAGTGATAGTTTACAGCAAAAAAGATTGGTGAAAGGGCATATCATATGAGATTTTTACTGTTCTGTGATGTGTAGAAAACTTTCACTCATTTATGCAATCCAGTAGAATATAGTAGATAAAGAAGTTAAGACTTAATCAAAAATAGTGTTAATTTTTTTTCTGTTGAAAACCATTTAAAAGAATCTTCTTGAAACATTAACAATATAATTTGCCAAGGGAACAGCACATAGGTAGAATCTACATTTGGGCTTAGATTAGTTATTTTAGAGCATTAATTACACACATCAATAGTTTCTTCTAGACTTGTTAATGTCACTAATATAGTAACACCTAACATGGCCTTAAGTGCTTGGCTATTGCAAGGTTAGAACATTCATTCACATTTAATGATTTTGGGAAGTCTCTCTCTTTTTTTAAACTTCACAGAATCTTTAGACTTCAAAGATTAAGACTGTTATGAGCTTGTTCTCATTAATGACTAATCAAATGTCTGTTCCTGAATGTGTTACCTGCTGTTGGTATAAGGCACAGCAGTAATAGCCCTGTTGGTTTTTTCAGACAGCATCTGAACTGGAAAAATGCACTTAAAAAATCTGACCTTAAAAAAAAAATCATTATTAACTGCCCACTTTTAACACTGGGCTGTGGGACAGACATTGTTTTTTATAAAAATGTCCTGGTTATTTAAATGTATAGTCCATTTATGACTAGACCTGGAATACTTATGAGCTTTAAAAATTTATTATTCTGCCATATATTTCAAATGGAGCATCCCATTTTAAATAGTCCCTAAAGAGCCACTCATTTCAATGCATGCAAGAAGATAATTAAAAATTCAAAGCAATAGATAAATCGGATTTAATGTGTTTGCATCAGATTTAAATTGTCTAGAATGCAAAGAACCACAAAACTGTACCCTAGAAGTGTCAATTCAACTAATTAATTTTTCTGAGCTACAGGTGCACGTGAAAATATGTCTCTTAAGATTACAGGCAATGTAGAAAATTTTGTTTGGTTTCTTAAAAACCAGGACTCCTATCACCCTGTGGAGATTTAAGCTTCATAAATATTATTTTTCTTAGGTACTCTAATAAACTGAGACCAAAAAGACCTTCTTTTTTTTTACTGTGTGTCTAGTACTATCTAGTTATTGCTTTACAGATTAGCAATAATTGCGTTCAAGGGTGTCAAAACATTGCTCTACAGAATCAAAATTGCTTGATAGACATTGCTTTGTGATTTATTTGGATGATTCTCCTAATAAATTGTAGAAATATAGATATTTATTTTGTTTTATAGCCTTAAATTAGAACTCATAAATACTAAATCAGGAGAAAATAGGAAGTAGTAGGTGCTTGTAGGTAAAAACTGTGTTTGTCTAGTTTAGCACTATGGTCTGTAAGGTTTAATTAGAAATTCATCTGGAGAAGTAATTGTTTCTGTAATTGCAAGCTGATTTGTCCTAAGAATTTTCTTCCATGTTGATATAGGGAGGATGCTATCAGAACAGAGTGTCACACTGTCCTGCTCTGAGGTTATAGTTTTTGTTCCTGATGTTACTTGCATTAGGAACCAGTAAATAGCAATTTTGTTCTTGTACTAATAAAATGCCATATAATAAGTATCTCTCTATGATGTTACCTTCACAGGAAATTTCCTGAGGACAAATAGTTATTGCTTAGTGTAGTACCCATGAATAAGAAAGATAAGATTTTTTATTTAGCATTCATTAGTAGATTCACTACCCAAACTGTGCTAAAGCTATGATCTTTGTTAGAGGTAGAACACCTTATTGACAAAAATCTCTTGTCTCAATGACTTCTTCAACATGCCCCATCCCTGGAAGTGTTCAAAGGCAGGTTGGAAGTTGCTTTGAGCAACCTGCTTTAGAAAGTGTTCCTGCATGGGGGTTGGAATTAGATGGTCATTGAGGTCCCTTCCAACCCAAACCTCTTTGTGATTCCATTATTTGTTACAAGAAACAAAAGCATTGCAGTCAGGGGAACAGCAGTATTTCTTACATGACAGAGACAGTCCTGATTTTTTGTTAAAACTTCTTTCTCTCTATCTGGCCAATATCTAAGCTCTTACACCAGTGCGTGTTGATTTCCAAAACCGAAATCCAATTCTGAGTTCCATATTTTCATATTTTGATTAGTTCCTGTTGTATTGTTGGTACTTTTAAAATACTGCCATGTCTGATATTCCACAAGATCAGACAATAATATAGTATTTAATGAGCCACCAAAGTAGGGGTGGACTTGAAATAGACCAAATTTGGATGTATGTGTTAGCAGATCCAAGGGCTGCTCTGCTCTTGCCTTGGTTAGGGATAAGCTGTCACTGAAAGCCTGGAAAGGTCATTCATCTCCTCTGAGAAAACTGAAAGTAGAAAAGAAGACCCATAATTGGAGGCCTACCTGAAGCTGTGCCTAGTAAACATCACAGCTTTGTGTTTGTGAGTGCTGGACCAGGGGATTAGAAAGAATTTGTTTGGTTTGCAGGAATAGTGAGTGATGGATGAGGAAAAAATGAAAAGGTGTCTAATATTTGTCAATCATTTGGGAAAAAACCCAAGCCACAGCCCTTCCCAGGACAGAACTTTCTTAGCTTGATTTTTTTTTCTTTTGTTGTTTTTGTTTCAATACTCTGTTGAGAGCACTTTATTCAGAATCCTGCTGTTAGAATGTCAGTACTTATTTTTCTACTTAGCCTGTAACTCCTTTTGCTCTAGCTACTTATTTTCTCCATGGTATTAGCTATCTTTTGGCACACAAGTGCTAAGTGTTGAATACTATCTGTCTCAACCTTACTCAGAAAAAGTGGAACTTGATCTGAAGTGTGAAGAGGGTTTTGAAACCAAGTCCTTTGGATTCAATCTCTTAAGGGGAAAGTCCCAGCAAATCTTTCTGAAATAAAACTACCATTGATTTCAACAGGAGTTTTCATTTCATATGTGCCTTATGCAATTCAAATCTGGCAAATTAACTGCAGCCATATACTACTATCTGGCATTATAGGAAGCACTCAAATATAATATATTCTTTTACACAAATTTATCAAATGTTTAATTTTGTTAAATAAGCAAGAAGATTATTGGGCTTTTTGATACACAATTTAAATTCCTGGAGTGGTTCCTGCATTTCTAAATCATCCCCCAAAGACAGACAGAAGTATGTTGAAGTGAGAAAGAGTGCAGCAGGTAAGGCTTCAACTTGATGTGCAATTTCAGTTCTGGTTGCTCTGAGGACTCTTTAACACGATTTGAACAAATCATGTGTTATATATATATTTTTTTTACATTTGGGGCTCAGAGCCTACTGTATGGTTCAAGGAAATCGATTCACAGCTTTTAGTAAAGTGTCAATGGGCCTAACAGGACTATGAGTAAATTAATGCATATAAGGCGTCTTCCTCTCTGTCTCACAGTTAATTTCTTACCAGAGCAATTAACTCTGCTAGAGCTGGCATCAAGCCTTGTTAGTGTACATGGTTTAAGCATTGTACACTTGCAGCAGAGAAAAGTTTTTTAGAGTTTTTTAATTTTCTGGCAAGAGGCCTTCTAATTAAGGGCATGAGAAAGTGATGACCATATAGATTGCAAGTTGAAAACTCATCTGTTTTTCCTTTGGCAGAACTGTAGCACAACTCTGTCAACTAGCTCAGTGGAAACACAAGTACAAACCAGGACACTTCTCAAGCAACATGTTCAGTTCATGTTCAGCTTTTCTCCAGTTTCCAGTGCCCAGCCTGTACTTTGACATACAACAGTGACAAGCACACTCCTGCTGTGGGGAGTGCAGAGTTTGTGAAGGATCATGCTTCACAATCTAAGTGTTCAAGTCATTGAGGGAGGAAAAGTGACTTTTGTTATAATTTCAGTTTTCCTTGCATTAATTCTTATGGGCTGGCAATGCTCACATCATGTTGTGCTGAGAAACACCTCTCAGCACCTGCATGCTGCTCACGAGCTGCTCAACACTTCCCACTTCAGAGCACCTTCAGACTTCATTTTCATACTGCTCCCAGAGTTTGGCTTGTTCTGTGACTAAGTGTCCCTTGACAGTAAGGTAGAAGCTGCACTGATTCTCCTCTGGAGGGGTTTGAGGCTATAATGTGGGAGGGTGAAAGCTGCAAGAGAGACAGAAAATCAAGAAATAGTGTTGGCTTTTGAGAAAAGGCAAAGTGTGTAAGAGCAAAACCAGGAGTAGTGACTCAAAGTGCCCAACTGTCTGTATCCCTAAGTGAAATGGTGCAGGGTTTACCTCAACTTCCAGAAAAAAATCCAACATTTGACCATAAGCTGCACAAGTTTACACAGGAGTGCAGATTAATTCTGAGCAAGTGAGCTCCAGAATCAGAACGAAAACTGGTGTGCTGTTAATGAGCAAGCTGAGAAAAGCAGGTATGTCAACACAGTA
The DNA here is from genome assembly GCF_037042795.1 of Molothrus aeneus. NCBI lineage: Eukaryota > Metazoa > Chordata > Aves > Passeriformes > Icteridae > Molothrus > Molothrus aeneus. Next base: position 12,395,439 of record NC_089649.1, on the reverse strand, counting down.
AGATGGCTTTCTTGCCCCTGTTGTCATGACTCCAACTTTTCTACCTATGGCATACATCTTGCTCCTTAAGCTAGAGCTGAGCCACCATACTGATGTGTAGGAAACCTTGCCTGGCTGTGATAGACTCACAGAAAAAAACATATTTTGTCTTTGTCCTAGCTCAATACATTTCCATAAGCAGTTTTAGCAGGCATCTGGCATCCACAGAAATACTGTTCTTTGAAATTGGTCCATTGTCAGCAGACCAACTTATGTGCCAGGGGATGGTAATTGGTTTGATTCTAAATTATCTGTTTAATTAATAATTTAACTAATAATAGATATAAATATCTTCATCACTTGAAATACTTTACAGATCAGGCCTTTCCTTATCCCTGGAGTAGAAATAATCTATTCTGTTTGCAGTTCTTCTCAGACTCCTTTCTCAGGAGATTTTTGCATCAGGTTTCTTTAAGGAAGCCTTGTTAATAGACCTAACTAAGAATGCATTTCCCTTTACAATGTTTCGAGTCTCTGAAAAAGCCTTTCAGACTCTCAAGAACTGTTTCAATTGTAAGTCTGTATATGCTTGTCTTCAGTGAGGAACTCACATTTCAAACATATTTCTGAGAGGAAAGAGGGTCTGTCTTATCCGAGGAGGTCAATGGACAGAAGTATCTATCTAGACCAAATTGCTTCTAAAGCTTTCTTGATGATAGAGAAGGAATTCCTTTTTATTGAAAGGCTCTGAATATCTTCACAACTGTCTCTTCAGTAACCAGTCAGAACTGATGACTCTTTGAGACATCTGACATGCTGGGAAAATGTCAGTATCTGAAATAAAATATGGTACTTAGCCCTCAGCCCTATTCCCTCAGAAGCAGAACGCTGTATTTCCATTTCTTTAGCATGGAAGAATTTGACATTTGCTATATGGGTCTGAAGACCCTTGCTCACTTGTATATGAATGTCTAAGGAGTGCACAAACTCAAGAATGGCTCAGCGTGGAAAAGAATTCAGGACAGGAATTGTCAGGATGGATTTAGGTCTTCCTTAATGCAATACTGCCCAATCATACATATCTTTTTTTGCTGCTGATAATCAAGGAAAACCAAGAAAAAAAGAAAAGGAAAGAAATTTCAGAAAGGAACTGCTTTTACAAAGACAGGACAACACTTCTCCATGGCTGGACACATCATATAATGAACCTTACCTACTTTCAAGCATATTTCCATAAATATATTTAAGGTGGAGGAATTAGGTTTTGTAGTTTTCTTGTTAGAAACTCTTAAACTTCTTTTGTGCTCTCAGAGGCTTTGACTTTCTTAAACTTGAAAGACTTTCCATTTAGTTTTACATTTTTATTTCTTTTTTTCCCTTATGCATCTCTTCTTTTTTTTCCCCCTCTTTGCTTCTCAACTTTAGCTGCAATTACGATTTCTTTCTTTCTTTTTCTTCTCTCTTCTTAATTGCTGCTTTTGTAAAGCTGAAGTGAAAAAGGGGCTCAAATATTCTCTCCACAGCAATAGCAGACAGCAACTGCAAAATCTCTGAGCACCTACCAAGGGCTTGTAGAAAGAAGTTTTGGGATTTTAAATTTTTTTTCCCCTTTTCTTTACTTTTAACTGTTCTTTAAGCAATCTGAGAGTGTGTAGTTAGTTACTGGGCAAAGTGTCTTGAGTTGAATTTGGTCAGTGCTATTGTAAGGTACAGTGCACTATGTAATGCAATAACACATAAGCAATTAGTGAATCTCAATGTATACCATTGGAAAAAAGGCCAATTATATGAATATTATAAGTTTATTTGTAAAACTTCTGTAGTTCTAAAGTGTTTTAACTATATATCTTATATTTTCAGTGCTTAAAGTAATATGGCAATAGTAGCAGAGAACTAAAAGGTGCTAATATTAATATTTTAAAGTTGTCTTAGTTTGACTTTTTTTAATTAGAAGTCGGAAATAGGTAAATTTACATTACACTGATCCTGTAGGATGATTAATGCTTTCTGCTATAGAGTGCTCAGATTTCCAAGCAGGCATTCCTGTTCTTGCGGGACTGAACACTAAATGAAGATTTCTTCAGGTGAGTTCAGTTTATGTTGGACTCTATTGAGAAGTAACATGCTTAGCACGAGGAGAATGTAAGAGAAGTTAACTTGTTTAGATAAACTTTGCTATTTCACACCCCTTTCATGCTCCCTCTCCTTCCACTCCTTTACATGCTTTTACATATATATTGACACATTTAGGCTGAGAAGAAATGTTCAGGCATGTTGGGAAGAATCTGTATGTTCAAATGCATCTGTTCTGTCTTTTCCAGTGCACATCTTCTCCAGCTCATTGTTCCATTTCATTTGAAGTCATGATGCAACACTCCCAACATTCCTGACATTGGATGGAGCAGTTTCATGAGGAACCTGGGGGAATGGCAGAATTCTGTGGAAGAATACTTAAAACCTTATGGAATAGTACAGCATAGCTATGCTGTCTATCCAGAGAGGACAAAAACAGCTATTCACAGAGAAGGGAAAAAGATGAAGCTGCACATTTTTACTCTAAATCTTCATGCCATGATCTTGATTCAGCAGTGCAATAATTCAGCAATAAATTGAGAATTATGACAGGTTTTCTGGGACAGATTAAAACCTGAAAAACTAACAGATGCTACCATGTTAAAATTTCAGGACACAAAGCATATCAGGAATTAGTGGAGAAAAAATGGCATCTTTATCTGTTGATGAAATTTTAATCTGCAAATTAAGTATGAAATAAGATGACTAAATTATATATCTTCACTGTGGAGCATGGGACAATAGTATTTGGAAGCCTTTTAAAATTTTTCTGGAAGTTTGGTCAGTGGTGGGTTATCTGAGCCCCTAAAAATGAATGGATAAAATTGAATATGAGTAGACACAACAGGAAAAAATGAAGGCACCAGGAATTTCATACAAATTTGGATAATCTTTTTAAAAGGATCAGAATTCTGGAGGCTTGTGTGAATCAAATTGTTAGTTTGTCTATCTTTTTGCTTATTACTTTACCCCTTGATTTGGGAGTTATCCCTACATATAGCTTCCATGCTGGCACATATCAGTATTTAATCTTCTGTTTCAAACAATGTAGGAATTATTTGATATCCTTTTCATGTGTTCCTTATTAGTATCTTGAAAGCTGAGGGACTGACCTCCCAGCATTTCCTGCTCAGAAAGACTTCAGTTCTAAATGTTTAGGCAATTTCTAAAAATAGTTGTTTATAAACACATTTTTAGAACCTAGCAGCACATTCAGAGCCAAGCTGGATGTAGAGGACATTTAGAATTGCCCATGTAGCCAGATCTGGAATATAACTTGTTTATGACAGGGTTGTTGATTAAGTGAGGCCTTGATGGGCCAAATAAAAAGGGAATGGTAAGTGTGATAAAGTTCTGTTTAGTCAAAGATCTAAATAAATTCCTGAAAGTTTTCTCTTGCTCTCAGTAGATGCCTTTTGATCATGTAAAAATGTCACATGTGGGTCTGTTATGAGATCCAAGAGCAAACCTTCTGCAGATTTCCATGCCACTTCCACACCTTTCTACAGCCCAGTTGATCCAAACAATAGGTAATAAACCAAACACTGCAAGACCTTCTGCCACCATTTTGCAGAATGGGACTTCATCCTTCAGGACCAGTGTCTGAAGCTCATCTGGGAACAGTGAAATGAGTGTGTTCTGTGTGTCGTTATTGCTCTGAAGATTAATAAATTCAGAATTAATTTTGCTTGATACTTAAAGCTACTATCTAGCCTGAGCTGCAAATCTCCACATAGTTTTCAATACCACCAAGAAGGAAAGATAATGCTTTTTTATTTAAAGATATTTCAATTGAGACAGAAAAAAAGAGGGATAGTTAAAAAAGGTAGTTGAAATTTTAAAACTGGTGCATGTACATTAAAGACAAATTTTCTGAATGTCAGTTTTGGGATCCTGTATTTGGCATCTTCTAACCATACAGAAACTGGACCACTAGAAAAGATTTTTTATACTACACTTTTGGTATTATGTAGTTTCTTTGTAATTATAAATACAATATAACTTGTTGGTGGGCTTGCCAGGAACCAGACTTGCTTTTTCAGAGAAGAAAAGATTTTTATTTTCTTTTCATATGAAACATATCAGTAGAGCTACAGTGTTACAGTTTTTCCCTCCATAAAGACAAATTTGAATCTGGTTAGAACAGGGAAAAAATAAACAACCAGAATTTAAATTATTCTAATTGGCATGATTTTTAATATTACAACATCGTCACAACAGCTACAAGAAAAACCCAACTACATTATAAGGAAAAATTTTGGTATACTTTGCTTTGGTATACAGATATTAGAAGGATCATTCTGTGTCTTTTCTCCAGGAATGGCTTTCTCATTCAAGACGACTCTATCTGGCAAATAAGAACATTAATATTGTCACAAGGAACTGCATTGACCTCCCTCTTCCACTCTACTTTTTGGTTGTAAAATGTGCTGTCACTTTTCTCAATTTCTCTGCTTTATTTCAGTGGTTGCATCCTAACAATTTTTTTCTTTCCATCTGTTGAAACTGCTGTGCAGTTTTATCAGATAAGTTACAGAGCTGTACAATACTTAATTTTATGCTTGTGTTTTTTTCCCATTTAGAAATTAGATGATCTGAAATATCCTCACCTGCAGGATTTTATTCCTATCTTATGTGGACACCCTAATATTCAACAGAGAGTTGCTACCAAGGCTTCCAGCATAAGTTATTTTATACAGCTTGGCAAAAACATAGCTGAGCATCAAAGGAATATTAACATTTGAGTTTGCCAAAATTGGCAGATTGGATTAAAATCTGGCAAAGAAGACTCATAATACTGGCCTCTTAAAGAAAGGTGACAGACTTTTTATGCTGTGTTTCTAAATACATGCTGGAAGACCTAGCTAAAGGTCTAAAGATGAAAATCCATCTTATGGCAATATTCAGCTAACAAAAAGGCAGGGAGAGAGATGCATACAAATCTCAGGGCATTCCTTTAGTCTAGATGCATGGGTTGAAATAACAATTAGGAAGGATTTTTGCCTCTCTCTTGGCTCACAAGTGGCTTGCAATCACATTGTGGGGCTGGGCAATGTCTCCCTTCATGCTTGCTGAATAAATTCTGTGAATAATTTGCAGCATTGTGCTTGTTCACAAGCATTTCAGCAGTCAGGAGGGTTTGCTGTGCACACTGTTTCCCTTGGAGGTGCAGGTCACAGAACATGTCTGCTCCTTTGCTGGAGCAGAGTGAAGGTTTGGAAAAAAAATTTTCTGATGATGAATTTAATACCTTTTTTTTTTCCATTTGAAGATATTTGTAATTCCCTACAGAACATGGTTCTGCTGATGTTTTTTCTGCTCAGTTCTAATGCTAAATTTCTGAAAAAATAATTAGCTAAGGGAAAGTGCAAACCATACCTTTCTCTATAAAATGACATGCATATACAAATATCCAGGAAGTCCTGCAGATCTTTGGGGTCCTATTTAGACTAAATTAAACATGTTTTGGATCTCACTGCTCTTGGAAGGCAGTGTATTTGTCTAATCCACTAGTCCAGACTATTAATGGAAAATATTTTTTTCCAGTGTGCATGCCAAAAACCACACTTAGTGGAGCTGCAGAGAGGAAACTTGAGAGTGGGTGATGCATGCTATTTCCTATCTCGAGTCTGCCTGTCTGCTCCTGTATGCCCAATAAATCTGAGCAGCAAAACCCTGGTGCTGTAATAAACTCCTCAGATTGGCCTTGCAGGGGGATGAGGTAACTTGAGCAGGACCTTTGCAGTTCAAAAAGAAGTAAATGCATCTTCTTGGTAATGGGAATCAGTTTCCTGGCTCCAAGTGGGAGGCACTGAGAGCCTAGGACACAGGCATTTTGTGACCGTGTTCACAGGGGTCCGAGGATGAGGGAAGAGATGAGGATCTGACTCCATGTTTCAGAAGGCTTGATTTATTATTTTATCATATATATTACATTAAAACTATACTAAAAGAATAGAAGAAAGGATTTCATCAGAAGGCTAGGTAAGAATAGAATAGGAAGGAATGATAACAAAGGCTTGTGGCTTGGACTCTCTGTCTGAGCCAGTTGACTGTGATTGGCCATTAATTAGAAACAAACAACATGGGCCAATCAAAGATCCACCTGTTGCATTCCACAGCAGCAGATGACCATTGTTTACATTTTGTTCCAGAGGCCTCTCAGCTTCTCAGGAGGAAAAATCCTAAGGAAAGGATTTTTCATAAAAGATGTCTGCGACAGGCATTTCAGTTCAGTGCTTCCTGGGACTGGTGCAATTTGTAACCTCCCCTTTCAAGTCCACTGCCAACTTCTTGCCCCGTTTCAGCTTTTCAAGCTCAAAATGGGTGGATTTCCTTGAGAAATGTGAATGGGAGGGTTATACATCATTAGCCAGGCTTCAAGGTGTTTTGGCTGCCATGGCTGGTGCAATTTTCAGTGTCATTCAATGCACATTCACTGATGAGTGAATTTGCATAATAATTTCTGGTGGCTGGCTTTGATCAAAGCCCATCAACCTGTCGGCAAGGTGCTGAAAAATATGACTGGAGCAGATGAGAGGCAAGTGAGGTTGTGGTGGGTATTAACAGCCATATGTTGAAAAGGTGTTAGCTATGTGACCTCTATAAGGAAAAATCCACGTCCCTGGAAATGTAGGTTGGTGCTAAGAAGGGCACTAAACCTTCCTTGTGCATCTTCCCTACTGTGTTTTGTGTTCCTATGGATTGGCATTTCCTAGTGTGGTTCCTTAGGAAACAATGCGTGAGGGCTGGTGGCCTTGCAGGCTGCTCGCCACAGTGGTCTTAGGCTACCAAGAAAAGCCACAAAGTCTCTCTGTGGCACAGCTGAGCTTCAGTCAGTGGCACTGCCATTTCCACCAAGAGCCTTGCCCCAGGCAAAGCCTAGATAACCTCAGCCTAGGAGAGAGCAGCTGAAGACAGCATGGCTCAGAGAGCATGGCTAGCAGTGGGTAGTGGGTACTGAGCTGCAGCTGATGGAATTTTAAAGCATTAGGAAAGAACAAATCAGATTTTCAAATATGCTTGAATATGGCAAGGTGAGAAGGGCGCTGTCTGTCATTTATCGAAATAGCAGTACTGGGGCATTTGTAAAGCAACTTTTATTGAAGTGGCTATTACAATACCTAATCCTTTCAAAAGTGTGTTTGTGAGCCCTGAGTTTCTTAGGTCACATAATAGCTAATCATGAAAATATTTGAAAGGAGAAACACATTTTTCTTGCAGTGCTTTCTCTTTATTAAAGCTACACCATTTTCAGATGACTATGAACAAAACAAAACATGGAAAAATGAAAGAAACTACACAGCCAGCTTTGCTTGGGAAGAGGATCATCTGTTCACAAGGCAAGACAAATCCCCGGATGCAATAGTCTTCCATTTGAATGAAAATCTGGTCCAGGCAAAGCTATTTAAATTTATTAATATCTGAGAACTATGTTGATATGTTTTTAAGTAGCATACTTCATATAAATTGAGGGATTTTTTACTAACTTAGCAATATGTGGGAATGAACTGATGAAAATGTTCTCACATCTGTCTGGACTTGTTGATGACGGTTTCCCAGTGTCACAGAGACACAACACCCCTTTGCAGTTCTTTTAGGCTTCTGCTTTCTTGTTCAAAGTTTAAACTGAGTTCAATCAAGTGACTGAAATGTTTCCAGCTGGTAGAGATGAAGCTCTAACAGCTAACCTGTGATGAGCTTAATGTGCCATTCCCCTTTGAGCTGCAGGAGGAAGAACTGACAATATTATTTTTCAGGTTATATTTATTAAAAAGAAAGTACTCAGGGACCTCCACAATGTGGGCAAGAGAATTCAGAAAGGACACTGAGAGTGACAGCTTTGTGATTTATTGCATATATGAGGTCCCTAAGAAAAAGGTTATGGTGAGTTATGGTGAGGGAATCGTTTTATCCTTTGTAACTGACAAATAACTCTTTATCCTTTGTAAGAGAGACTGGATTCATTATTTTGTCAAGATTTTTCCTCATTAATGTAGGAATTGCTTAGGCGAAAAGTCTTTACAAAAAATCTTTTCCATGTATCTGAAATGATGCAGAACCATATTTTCCAGGAAAATAAACCCCTGAGATGTAGACAGTAGCTTTATCTTTGTCTATTTATTACATAGCATTCATTGCAATGGCATCAGTTTAAGAAGCAACTTTTGGTTTTGCAAAAATATTTGTGTTTTTGCTGTAGCATCAAGAGACCAACCTGTTGCAGATCCCAGATGAGGTGCAGACCTGGTAGTTGCAAAAACCATATGCTAACTTACAGAGAACTGCTTTGCAGTTTATTGGATTTAGACATTGGCTGGTTTCAGGGACCCTAAAGTACTTTATTTCTACATAGGATTCACACCTAGCAAAAATCCAGATATTTCAAGATTATAGATTGTTCTGCTGCCTATCCATTTGGCCACACAAGGGCCATGGTGATTCACTCTCTCCACTTCCCTCATCCCATCCTCCTTACATGATGTTTCTCCTCTCCTTTCTCCTTCCTGCCCTGTGCTACTGGGTTCTGATGTAGGGGGAAAGGATTTTCAATGATCTTGAGTAAAATCAGACATGAGAGGCATTCAGACACCTATGTAAAGCCACACTGTGCTTAACAGGGTTATTTCTCAGTCTGTAACCACAGTAAACCCAAGTGATTTGAGTCTAGGTGTCTGTGAGACCTGGATTTGCACAATAGGCCAGGTCATGAGCTAAATGAATTTTGCAGATTAAACTGGTGTGTGCTCTTGAGTCAAATTCTATGTAATGGGAGTTAGGTGGGCATTTCAGAGCTCTCAGGAGCAGCAGCTTTCCTGGAAAATGAATGCCTTTCTGTGTGCTGTTTTAAGAGACTGCTGGAGAATGAGGGTTACCATAGCAATACAGAAAAATTTTAAACAGTTAATACTTCATGCATGGCTGAATAGAGTGGGCTAAGCAGCAGAATCTGCAATCATCATCTTTAGCACAAGTAGGTTCATTTTAAATGCATTTATGAAATGTTTTCCTATGTCACACTGGATACTCTGCAGAACCTCAAAGTGCTGTGCAGTGTAACAGATCATTTGGAGCTGCAGCACTCAGGGACGGGGACATTTAAGTGGAGCGATGACAGCTGAGTACCACAACACAAGATGACTCAAACCTTGGTGAAGGACCAAGTGTGACAGTAAGACAGCTGCCAAGTGATGTTGTGTCCATTTGAAAGAGATAAGGACCTTGATTTTGACAGTCCCTTCTACAGCCAGACTCCACTGTAAACTGCATATTATGGAAGGCTGAAAAAAATCCTTTGAGGAAGCCTGCCACTTTCCCTAATGCACCAACTATGTGATTCTCACTTTTGATTTTTTTTTCCTTGATTCATGCTATATCAGTCTTCTGCCAATTGTTTACAAAATAGAATGCTTTCAGAAGCTATAAAACAGCAGGGAGATGGTTCTCCCTTCTCTGGCACACCTGTCCAGAAATTAACTCACCAGGCTAACTGTATAGTTGATAAGTTTATGAGCTCTTATGTGTTTTAAGGGTGTTGCTTTGGTGTCTGTTTCCATTATCTAGTTGCTTAAAATCACGGAGTCTCTTTTACAGCTCACTTTTAGATTGACTTCTTTGAGCAGTTTTGTACTATTCTCAAGCTTTTGCTTCTCATTATCTGAATCTTCTGATGGTTTATGATTCTGTTGAACACTCTGGGTTTCAGAACAGGTCCATGTAGGATTTGTGACTAAAAAATATTTCATCACTTCTGATAAATGAACATTTAACCTGTTCCCTATCTTTTAATAATGATTAATTCACAAGAAAATGCTTTTATTTTTCCTTTCACATGGAGTAACATGAAGATGGGGTCTTGTCTAACGGGTTTGAAAGACAAAACTTTCAAAAATTTCTCTCAGTACCAAATCCAGCACTGCCTCACAGGGAACCTGGACATTTTCTCTACCATGTTTTTTCAGCTTGAGGAAATAAAGTTGCTTAGCTGCTGAAGATAATATTTTCCCTCCATGACTAAGAACTGTCACAAGTAGCCTATATCCAGATTTCTCCAATAAGCACATCCAAAACAGTCCCAGTCCTTAGGACCAGATTTTCTTGGTGCCATGCTCAGCTGTGGAGACATTATTCCAGACAGAGCAGACATAGGAAGCTCAAAAGCCTCACAACAAACACATTGTTCTAAAGTAAGTTTGTTATGAAACCACACTGTCATCAATGCTGACAGAGGCTATTTTTTTTTTCTGAATACTGTGCAAAGTAATGAATCCAGCTATGGACTTGCAAAGTTCCATTATACAGTCACCCAAGGGGCTTCTCCTTGTCCTTGCTGTGCATACAGAAATGTGCAGTCTAGCAAGTAACTTGTATGTGACTGCATATTTTATTTTTCCTCTAAACACTGTGCTGTCAAAACGTATCTGGCCTGTCACATAGAGGACCCATATGTCAAGATAAGCTAAATACCTTTGAATAGGTTCAAGATGATGAAAAATTCCATCCTTTTTGGCTTCCGTCTTTTTTTTTTTATTTTTAATTAAATTGATTGCTTTTGGTAGCATATGATTTACAGAGAGTGCCCACAACTTTAAGCACAGGCAGGCTCATGGTCAGCTGTATGCTTTCACTATCTGTGGTTCTGTGGTTCTGTGTATTTGTGGCTGTGTGGCTGTGTTCATTTTCAAGCTGACATGCTCATACACCTGGGTCTGATTGTTTTCAAGAGAAACCCAGCTATTTTTATAAACCACAGCTTTTGCAAAATCATTCGTAAGAGATGATACTCTTTTCCATATGAATAATCACAGTAGATTTGCTCTGTATTCTTTTGGGTGTCATCTCTGTTTAATGTCACTGTCTTTAAAGGATTTCTAGTTTTTGTAATTGTGATTTTCCTTTGAGATAGTTTCATGACTGACACATTACAGAAGTTGCATTCTTCTGTATGAGCATCTCTGTCTTGATGATCCCCTGAATAGTGGTAACACAGAGAGTGAGGAGGAAGGAAACAAGCTGTCAGCAGATGTGAAACCTTATATCTCTCAGTTCCCTGTCCTTTTTATAGCTTTGGATTGTCAGGAGTGAGGTACTACAAAATTACTACAATGAGTTATACATAGATAAAAGAGATGGGTAAAGAAGGAAATACACTTCTGTCTCCACTTCTGATTTGAACCAATAATCTCAAGGCGATTAGCTCTTGTTCCTCATCTATAGCATTCTGAAACCCTGTCAGCTGTATTTTCTCAAACAATTAAAGAGTGCTTCTAGATCCTCTAATTCTCAGAGATTTAGTATAATTGGTGATATTGTCTCAGAAGATTAGGCAGCCAAAGTGCTTTGATTTTCGAAAAGATAGAAATCCTTTGGGATATGCACTCACTACAGTATTACCAGACTCCTCTTTTTTTTTTGTCTTCCCATATTCCCACCAGTACACCAAGGTACATGTCAACAACAAATAATAGTATTTTCAGGTCTGACTAGCTTGCCTTGGTTCTGCTCCTATTTGTGCTTTCTCCCATTGGAATACTGAGGAATACTAAAAAAGCAAGTATTAATAATCCTACAGTCAGTTCCCACAAATCCTCCTCCCCTGCTCCGTACCCACAAGGACAACTTGAAGACTAACCAGAGAGCAGCTGAGCTTTGCAACATGCAGGAGATGTTCTAAGAAATTCAGTGACATACCCTGCAGAGTGCAACAGCAAGAACACAGAACCATGAGGATAGCTTTAGAAAGTGTCTGCGAACATCTCCTGCTAAGCTAACCCAGATGCTTGGGCCCCAGGGGAAGTTATTCCACTTTATGCTGTTGTGTGAGCATGTCATACATCCCTTTTGAAAAGGGACCTTCAGTTCCTAAGTGATGTCAGAGTAATAATAGCTTTATGAGCTCAGCCTGCTTGCTTTTGCCCAAATCTGGAAGAATCCCTGCAGATGGATGGATGATGAAACACTACTTCAGGCAGGGAAAGCAACAATATCATTGTATTGCTTCTAATGTAGGAGTTCTATTTGGAAATTGTTATCAAATAAGGTAGCTAGGAACAGTTTTTTCTTATGTAAATTCTTATAAATCTCCTTTTTCTGAAAAGGTGCATAGCAAATGCTGCTACTTTCAAATGTACCATTAGAAAGTTATCTGGAAATTGCACATATTTTATACATCTCTGCTTGTTGTACCCCCTGAATTAAGGGAGGTCATAGAATTTTTCCTCCTGATTTATGAATCTTTCTGTGAGAACTCAAATAGCAGTGTTCCCTTCTAATATAAAATTTGGCCACATTTCTAAGGAAATGGATACCAGAAAAACCTCCCTAAGAATTCAAGTATTCTCTCTCCCCCAAAGCCCTACCACAATGGAGAAAAAACAGGGAGAAAAGAGAGAAGAATGAAATAACATGAAATGTCTCTAAGTGTCAAGAGGGATTGGTTAGGGGCAGGTATTTCTCATTTATTTATTTGGTTATTTAATCCAGTGAGCACTACCACATACATTTGGCAGTGAAAATTCTTTCTGTGGTTGCTCCAGGGGAAAATTTAGGTGCCTTTTTTTTCCTGCACAAACATAAGAGCTGCATCCAGTTAAAACTTCACACAGCACAGGCTGGTAGGAGTACAGAAAGCATATGAGTTAATAACCTTTGTGTTTGGATCATCTCTGATGAAGTAATTATGAATTCACCAGAAAACCATACTTACCAGAATGTGGCACATGTTATAATACATAAAAAGGAATTTATTTTCTCAGTCAAAATAAACAAATCTTGTTAAGAATGTAAGAACTTTTTGATCTTTGAACTCCCATGCTGGGAATACTATTTCTCAGATGATATTTTAACACTGTTGCTTTTGCTGTAGAGCAAAATTGTAACTTTGGTATAGAATTTCCCTTTTGTTATTACGTGAGTGTGAAAGTAAACTTCCTGAATTTGGGGAGGTGAAGGAGATACCTCACAGCTCATTTTCTTTCTTAAAATACTGTCTCTGAGTAACTGAATATCCTCATCTGTTTTCTGTTAGGCTCTTCAAGTTACTGAGGAAGGAGTCTTGGGAGCTGGAGTGGGATGTGAAGTGCAGGAATTCATGCAGTTTCCCCATTATTTATGTAATGAAAAAGCCAGGATCACTGAAATAAGCTAAAAACACTCAGACCACATGCTCCTTCCTAGCAAATTGGCACTGAGCCCCAAAAGAAAAACTGTGATCAAGCAAAGCAGAATCACGTCTCCTTTTTAATGCTACCTGAACAAAGCATATCTTATCCATTTTCTCCTTTCTTTTTTTCTGGTTCAATTTTCCAACTAAAGAATATGACAATATATCTGAATTTCTTGTCATGCCCAACTTACAGTTATTGAAATTTATTTTTCATGTATTTGAAAACACATATCTGGCCAGAGGTTTCCAAAATAGCCTTCTGCCTTCCCACCAAATGCAAGTTATCATACTACCCTTAGTACATTGGAGAAGCCATAGTAATAAATATATAATTTAGTAGGGATTTTTCTAAAAGGTTTTTCCTGTGTGAACTTTTCTTAAACTCAGTTCCTCTTCTTTTCATCCTTCCTGAAAAATAAACATGAAGTGGTGAGAAAGAATTTGGTACAAAGTAGTTTAATAACATTATCATCCAGGGTACTGGCTATTTTTAAGACCTGTTATTTTGTATTTTGCTGTTCTCCATCACTTTCTTCTACAAGTCAGTTCTGGTTGTGTCTGAAAATCACACACTAGAAATCTGATCCATCTGGAAAACAAACAAAAAAGGGAAAGGGAAACTAGAAAACTTAACAAATCCACCTTGATGTGTTTTCTATTAAGGTCTTTTTTTTGGGTCATGTGGATAACAAGGCATCTAAATTCATATTACAGAAAAATGGGATTTGTGTCCTTGAATGAATATTTATATCCCTTCTTGCCTGAAGGAAATGAGCTGCATCATGGTACAATTGTTCCCAGCCATGCCATGGGATCACTCCCTGTTTCCAAGAGGGTTGATAAGGCTCACAGCTCTGTCCTCATTGCCTCCCCTTCTAAATTATAGCCTTGTTGCTCAGTAGTTTCCCTTGAATGGAGATTTTTTTAAAGCAAAAAGAAAACAGGTGCTGAAGAGTTTGTATTTTCCATGCAGTATTGGTTTTGCTGAGCATCAGCACTAATGTCATATGCAATCGTGTATTTCCATTGCTTATATGTGAACGGGTGTGATTCTGTAATTTGCTGTTTTATACTGTGAATCAATGTTTTTCAATACCATTTTTAGTGTGCAGCTCTTCCTAAAAGACTCGAGACAGACAAGTTGCCGTCTCTGGAGCTCCCAATGCCAGTTACATCCTGAGTTAATACAGATGCTTTTGGGCTTTTTTTTTCCCCCAAAAAAATGGGCTCTGAGGTTTTAGGATTAGTAAGGAAAGTAGGAAGGGGGGAATAGGAGAAAACAAGGGTGGCAATGTGTTCTCCCTGGAGAATGTGTTAAGAGGCAGGACAGTTCTCCAGGTCTGGCATATTGAGGGTTTATATCATTGGGAGAGCAGCTCTCCTCCATAAATTACTGTGATGATAAGGAGAATGCATATCCTGATCCTCTGTCCAAGAACAATAGCCTACATTTGTTTTTCTTCCATAATTATCTTTCCAGATACACATTCTCTGGCTACATAATGACTTGAAATGTACCCCAACTAGTCTCCATGTTCAAACATTTCAAACTCTTCATATTGGAATTAAGAGAACAGTAACTGAGACAGAAATAATTCTTATTTAGATACTAAAAGAAGGATGAAAACCAAAACAAATACGTACAAACTCCTACATGCAGAAGCCAGAGTAGTCATTTTTTCCCATTGCTGGAGTGGGTGATGCTTTCAAGACCAGGCTTTTTGAGAACTACCATTTTGGAGACATTGGAAAAGAGGAGGAAGCACTCTGGAGGCTCATTACCACAAAGCAAGGCCAAAAATGAGGCTTCTTTACTTTATTTCAATTCCCTTGCTTCTGTAAAGTCCCTATATTTTATTGTGATTACACTTTTAGGAAGGATAATTTAAATTATGAGCCCACATATTTAGAACATCAGAGAGACTCTGGAAGGCAGCAAAAAAGAAACTACCACATATTCAGCACATCTGAGGCTCCCCACACCACCCTTTTATAAGATGCCAATTTTTTCCCCTCTTGGATATGAATTTTTCAGCCATCTAACCTATTCTAGTCCTTCAGCCCTCTGGTATGAAGCAAACCCACAGGATCATGCATGGTGCTTTTAAATAACAGACAACTTGACTTGGGAGGCAGGAACACAGCACAGTGCAGAAGGGTTGTTATGATATTATCCTGTCGGGTTATACCACTAGTTCCTGCTTTTACTTTCCAAGTCATTCTCAGGATAGTATTTTGCAATTATATAAACTTGAAGCCACAAAAGCATGCTGAGGCCAGATCCTCCAATGAGAAAAGTTCACAAGTAATTTGACTTCTTCTACTCCGAAGTGTCTCTGAGGTAAATTGGGTTGCTATTTTCTTAGATTCAGAGAGGTATGATGAGTCCTTTTTTCCCCTGCTTTTCTTTCTTTTTTTTTTTTCTTTTCTTTTGCTTTTTTTTTTCCTTACAAGATCAGGCATTCAGAGGTAAATGCTCTCCTTCTGGTTCTGTGAAGAGCTTTTACATTTCAGTGGTCATACCATTGTAATAAGTGAAACCAAGAGACCATCTGGTCCTCTATTTGATCTCTGGTAATGGCCACTACCAGATGCTCCTGAGGGCAGACCCGCAATCCGCAGCCGAATAACCAGACAACAGGAGAAGGGGGTTTTTAGCTCCTGTCAATTAGTGCCTCATTTATGCCTTATAAAGTGAGCATTTTTTATTTCTCCTCCTTTTTGTTACCCAATAATCTCAGTCTTTAAATTGCTCAGCGTTATTTTGGTCTTGGATTCTAGAAATACTGATGGTAGAAATACTGATGGTAGAAATACATTTCTTATCGTGTGTTACCTTTTTCAAGGATTTATTTCACTTTTATATTTGACAATAATCACAGGATTCTATGTTTTAGGATATAAAGGCAATACCCATAGCAGATAGGTTACCAGAAATAAAATAAATTCATTATTTGTTCCAGTGACCATCCTGTACTTCAGCTTGGACTTTGTGTTTCACCCTACTTCAGTGGGAATTTAGTTTTGCGCTCCTTAGAACAGGAACTGGAAAAAATCTTAATAGATACTAACGCTGAATTTACAAGAAGCTCCTGTTTGAGTGGGCCTTGCTTTGATGCAGATCAGACATAATATTGAATCCTAACTTACAATTCAGAATTATTGAGTCTAATTAGTAGCTCAGATCCCAAAGGCTTTGTTGATCTCATTTGTGTCTAACTGCATGTTTCTACAGCCTTTGCCATAGCAAAGTGCCACCTTCATTAGTACCTCTTGGAGGTGTTGCTGTACCAACTGCTTAATAACAATTTCTAGTTTGCAGGGTTTTACATTAAGCACAAGCTGGGTTGATTTCAGGCTGCAATTTCCAACTAATGTGTTGTTGTTGGCAAGGCAGTGGGGTGTTCTCAGTCAGCAATGGTTTGTATATTTTATGTTGTTATTTTTAGTTTTTAATCATATCCTTTGTTTTCCCTTTCATGCCAGAACAGTGAACACTTTTATCTTGTAAGATGAAATTTGAGGCACTGATTGTCTCAGCTCTGAAAGACTGAACAAGAACTTAAGAGCTGAGTCTCTGTATTACACCCAGGTGATGGAGAGTCAGAGCTGTGCAGCCCAACAAACCAAAGGGGTATTCCATGCCTTATGACATCATGCTTAACAATAAAAGCTGGGAGAAAGAAGGAAAGAGGATGTCTGGAGTTATGGAATCTGTCTTCCCAAGTAATCTTTATGGGTAATGAACTTGGCTGAGCACCTGCCTCCAGCTGGAAAGTAATTAATTAATCCCTTATTTGGCTTTGGTTTTATGTACAGATTTCATTTTCTCTGATGAACTGTCTTTATCTGAACCCTAGATTTTCTTCCCCTTTGCCTGTCCCATTCCTCTCCCCCATTCCACCACAGGGGAGCAAGTGAGTGAGTGTGTGGGGCTTAGTTTCCTACTGGGGTTACTCCCCAACAAATACTTAAAAACTCAAGTATCCTTCCCAAACAGATATTGACCTCTTGGACTACCTTTCCAAAACTGCTCAGACTCCCAAATTCCAAAGGTCTTTCAGACCTTTTCTCAGATGTTTAGATCTGCTTTTTTCTACCTGTCCTGTACTTTATAGTTTTCTCTTTAGATTTTGATATTCACAAAAAGATCTGAGTGAAAATGATTGTTTTGGTTTTTTGTTAAAAGATTATCAGATAAAGAAAGGTTCACAAACCAGATCTGCTGTCTAGCCAGAAAAGAATGATCAAGAATTAATTAATATATTGGAAGAACATGCAGTAGAACATGATTTCACTTCAAAGTGCACCAAACCAGCACATTTATTACAGATTTACTTCAGGGAACACAATATAAGAAACAATCTGATGCACAAATCGAGCAATAGTGCAAAAGGCATTGCAAGTTAACTACAGCATTGTGAGGTGTCATTCGGACCAGTCTGTAGGAAAGTTATTGATATCAAACAGCTGTGAAGTGTCTTCTGCTTCATGGCAGAGTCACAATTGATTTGGCTTCATATAGAACCGTGTGTTTGCATAGATGAAAAATTCATGCGCGCTCTAGAAAATCACCATCAGTCTTTTAGACAGGCTTAATGTGCAATCTGCTGCATTGGTATGGATGCAAATTTGGAAGGTTTGAGAGGCTTGTGGTGTACAAGTGTAGATGCAGATTGGTTCCTGGATAATTAAACATGCGAATGCTGCCTCAGCTCAGTTAGAAGGTAGTGTCTAGGTGCAGTTCTTTCAAGCCCTGCGTAGTATGGGCATTTCAGAGTATGTCATCTGTTAGAAATCATCCAGATTACACAGAAATGTTAAAGAAATTAGTTGTTTTCCTTTTACTAAAGACAAAGTTACCATGGTTTTCAGCTCAGCTTTGTGAAAATGTATCAGCAATTTTTACAAATCACTGCAAGTAGTAGAGGGGAGGGGGAGAAACAAGTAAAAAATAATCTTTCCAGCGTGAATATTTACTGTGGCATAAAAAGACATTGATTCTCACTGTGATTAACTTCAAGGAATCCTTTGACAGTAAAAAAGCCAATGACAAATTGGCACAGGGAAGGGATGAATGAAAGGAATAGGTTTTCAATATATACATAACCTAAAGCATGGCCTCAAGTCACCAGATGGCACAAGGGATTAGCAATGCTGTATAGTCTTTTCACCTTCCTCTGTCCCCCACACTTCAAGCAACAGGTTCAAATGTTCAAGTAAGCAGCATAAGCATCCAGACAGACACAATTTAAATGATCTTTATCTACAACAGGCAGTCTAGTAAAAGTGGTCACTACCTAGTAGTGAGAATAATTATATGCTGGGCATGTATGAGCGTTTCTTTGTTTTCATTGGGGTTAAATTGAAATCTTCCCTTTGAAATGTTTCTGTTTATTTTCATGCTCTTTAAAAACTTGATTATGTTTACGGTAATTTTGTAAACTTTGAAAAGAAGGACCATCCAGAAAAAAAGCAGTGCCATTGAAAACGTGTTACAAATCACACAATTGTTTGCTTCAATTAGGAAAGATCAGATGTGAGCTAAAAATCTGTGAAGACACAGAAGTGATATGATTCTGATTCTTAATTTTTAGTATACAGTTTTCTGTCAGAGACCTTTAGATGAATATTGCTTCTGGTCATATTGTATTCTTAGGGCAACACACATACATATCATAGAAGTATGATCATGACTGTTAGTAAATGAAAATCCTTTAGGAAACCCTAGTAAACTACACACTACTTTAGACAGATTCCTATTTAAGATATCATATGAGAAATTGTGAGGTAAAAGCTGTTGAGAAGTTACCTTTTCCTCTATGTTTGTAGTGTCTGCTGAGTAGAGAAATAAAGTACTTTAATCCTTATCATGAGATCTAGAGGCTATGTTTCAACAGCATGAAAATCAATAACCAAAATCATTGAGCATATTCTGCATTTAAGTTAACAGTAATGAGTGAAGTGAAAAACAAGACCAAAACAAAAACCAAACAACTAATGATGGAGAAAAAGGTAAGGCAAAATGCTACTGAGGTTTGTATATAAATTAGCCCTGAATATTGTACCACTTATTCTTGTGTGATACTCCTTTAATTTAAAAATATGTGTCTAAATTAAGTTTTTTGCTGTTCATACTCTGCTAGAACTGAATTACTTTCATTTCTTCAATAGAAGTAAGTTTACCTTCTGCAAGACAAATGCAGAAGTAGAAAAAAAACTAGTTGAATTTAATGATCTGATTTTGTGCTGCAAACTTTATAAACCTCTACTTTTCTCCTTTTGCTCACTTGACTTCTGATGCCTATTTCTGCAGCTAGCTGCAGTACAGTGTATAATTTATACTTCAGATTCTAAAATATTTATTTTCTTAAATGTTCAGGCAAGTTCTTTGCATTATATCAAAGTTTATTTTGCAAATCTTGACCTTTCAAGATGATTTATTGGCCCCACTGGCATCACTGGCTGGGCTGTTTTGGACTTGAAGAGAGGGCAGGCTGCTCTCAAGGGTGCTGTTTTGGTAAGGCTGCAGCACTCCTAGGGAGCTCCTATATCCAGATTAGATCCATATTGCCTGGGATTTCACTGTGTATGGTTTTTTTTCCTAGTACATGGTAATGGTACCTCTCAGATACCAGCACCTATTCATCAGCTGTGCTGTGGCATTTGTGTACACCAGTACTGGTAAAGGACAAGTCTGAGCTGCAGATCCTTACTGACTCTTTTAGGTCACAACATAATACCGTTCAATTTATGGCTTAGGGCAATTCACTGCCCTCCTTCCTTTCCACCAAGGATGTAAGTGGTAAGATTGCAGATTATGGGGCAGGCAAATATTAGTTTGAGATGGACACAGACTGGCAAATCTCCAAGACTATGAGAGCCTCTAAATGTCCCTCCCTTCTTAATCACCACACATATTCTCTAGAGTTAAGGGCCTTCTCTTTTCTTGTACTGTATAGGAACATGGAGGACAAGGAAGAGGACTTTGTCCTTTGCTCCTTTATATTCAGGTTGTTCCATTTATATTGAACAAAACCAGAGAAGACAAGGATGCTCCAGTTGAACAACAGTCCCTGATTCTGCTAGGACCTTTCAGAAAATAATTGCTTTGTGCATAAAGAAATCATTAGATTAAAAGTCTTCATGGAAGAGGAGTTCAAAACAATGTGACAGCCATCACTGAGCAAGTTCAATACTGAATAAGCAATTTTTTTGCTCAGATTCTCTTTACTTATGTGGTCTTGCCATTATCAGGATAACTAATGAACCTAGAAGAAAAGCACCGGGAAAATAAATAATGTAATGTAAGCTAATCTTGAATACAGTTTGGCTTTTGGAAGCAGGAATGTCAGACTGAGCTGAATGTTCAACAAGGTCTGCACAGCAAATCATCAAGCACAACAGAAGTTCAGAGCAATTCACCTGAGAATAGGGGTTCACATCTCAATAATACTCTTTTGAGACTCTTTTTCAAGTTTTTCACATTTTGTCTTTAGCTCCTTTTCTGCTATTTAATACTTTATAAGTAGCAGACTATCTTGTTTTTTCTTTTAGAACTTTGCTTTGTAATCTTCTTTGGAACTTGCTGGATTTTTTCCCTATTATATATCCAGTATGGTACTGTGATATCATCATACCACTTACAACATGAATTTCAGTACACTTGCAAACTTAACAGTTTTACAGTGCAATTACTGTGATGTATTTGGCAGACATATGAGCCTTATTTGGGAAAAACTTCTAGAAGTTCATGAGTTAATCAGCAGAAACAAATCATGCTGACATTGAATGCATAAAGTTTGCTTTGTGTTTATGTATTGCTTCATAAAACTTGATCACACACTGGTACACTGAGAGTGGTCAGCTTTTAGCATCTTCTGCTTTCCCTGGTTATCATTGGCTTCTGACTCTCTGAAATACATGCATCATCCTATATCAGCTAAAGTTTCAATTCAAATAAAAAGGGGCGGTTGATCTGTTGGTCCTCAATCATTTTAGCCTAGTAAGTTGGTTTCTGTGAAGTATCTTCTGCATAAGGCAATGCTCAGTTTGAAAGTTGCAGAACTGGTATCTAAACAGAAATTTACTTTAGTCACAGTATTTCCACATGAACTGTTTATTTACGTGCAGAATGTACAGCTATGGACTCTAACCATGGACAATAAAATGTAAGACAATAAATGCTTTTTGGTAAAAAACACTTTTTAGTCCTTCTCTGAGTGCTGTCAGTATTGTTTAAAAATATTTGAGGCTCAAAATTTGTTTTAGAGGAAAAACTTCTTAAAAATGTAACTGAAAGACTATAAAGTTTGCCCCCCCAAGTTCAGTGCCAATATCGCCTCTGTTAGACTTATTTTGAAACTGGGGACTTTTGGACAATTTTGCAGTTGTTCTCAGATTACAATAAAATGCAAACCAGACTCCAGAAATGTGCACGTTATTGTTAGCCTGTGTCAGCTCTGGCCTCATAAAATAAATTCGAAACTGCGACTTTGCAGCAGGAAAGCTCTCAGACCGCTCACTGCTCAGGGCCATGTGAGCTGGGACGGAGGTGGGAGGAACCCTCTTTTCAGAGGTGGGCACAGGCCATGTAAACAGATGTGGCTGGGCTGAATGGGGAGCCTGAATGGTGGCATTGTTCCCTGCCTTCCCGGGCTCCCTCCCTCCTCCCTCCCTCCTCCCTCCCTGCCAGCAGGGACCCGGCACAAGTCCCGCTTCCAAGACGAGAGCTTAAACTCTGCCTGTTACAATTCAAGGAGTGCACCCAAGTTTTTAGTCTATCAAACACCACACTCCCTCACCTCCCCAGTCATTCCACAGGCATTCCTGAGCAGTTTATAGGAGGGGTTTTTTCCCCCAACAATGTGGCAGAATTAATTTTAAACAGATGCTTTCAAAGTTTATCCAGTGGGACTTTTACATTTCATAATTCATTATAGTTTAGTTTTGAAAGTTGTCTGTGACATGTGATGAACATATAAACAGAATCTTTAATATATACATCTATAGATGATGCTGTTCAATAGATTTATATGAAGTACATTCCAAGAAGGAAGACTCAGGAGATACTACAAACATATTTTATGCAATTATATAAAATAAAATCTTCTAAACTAAATTTCTGAGCTGATTGTAGGGACACAATTCAACAGTGTTGATAGACGTTGCATCTTTTAACCCCTATGCCACTGCTGAGTTTCTGTATGCATGTTCATGGATTTATTTCACTGGGAGCTGGTATTGTGGAATTCTTGTAAAGGTCACATATATGAGCATTTGGAAGCTTGCCCAGGTTGCTTTAAGTAACCCCAGGGACAGAGAGTTGTGTGGTTTCTGAGGCCTTTGTAGGGAAGAGAGAGAAACAGGAACTTAATTCTAGTTTAAGGGCTTGACTAGACTTCATTTCATGGAGATAAAACAGCACAGTTGTCCCCAGTTTTGTTCAGAAACTGAAGATATTAATTAAATAAATGAAACTTATAAACTGAAGTTATTCATGAAATAGTTAAGATCGGTGACTTGTTATTCATTAAATACACACTGTTGCATTCTGCTGCACAGGAGTGGTGGTTTTTCCTCCCCCCTTGTAGTGATAAAGGTTTGTAATCCGTGTATTTCAGATTTGTAAATTTTATCATTGTGCCAACTGTGTGCGTGAAGGTCATGAATGCATTTTATAGGCATTCATTCATTTCTGTGAAATGAAGCATGCCAAACATCACCAGAACAGAAAATGAGAAAGTGAAACAGAAGAAAGAGGGTAAAGGAATGAATGTTTTGTAAGTGCCAGTTTGCATTTCTTTCATAGTCAGAAATTAGGTGTAATTCCTTTATAGCAGCTCAAAGGGCACACAGTCATAGGTCTAGTTAATTTTCTGACCCCAGAGTCATTTTTTTGTATTAGCAGCAGCTTGAGGGAGCAAAATGAACCCAACAGCATTCTTTAAACAGTATTTCAGGGTCACCCTGCCAGCGTTCAATTTGCAGTTCTGCTGTAAATCTGCCACCATAGGCAATGTACAGGAGGAGTGTGTTCAATCCCTTTTTTGGTGGGGATAGGACTCGCTTGTTTATTTTTTGGCACACTATTAAATTCTAGTTTGTTGTGGCTATTTTTTCTTTCAACACTATGATTTTGTCTCAAAAATAGTGATAGGGAGTAAATAAGGTGGCCTGATTTAATTTCTTGTTCTGCCACACATGCTGACTTTGTGTCCTGTGTCGTTAACAGATCTAATAGGATTTTGGCATGAAACCAAGGAAGGGGAGGGAGGAAGGGATGAGCTTCAGAGAGTGCTGGTGCCTTTCTCAACCCAAAAGTGGTGTCAGGCCTATCAGCCTCCTCTTTAGTCCTCCCTGACAGAGCTAGAGGCGTTTCTCTATACATGAGTGTGTCTCATGCATTCATGAGGCTTTTTGACACCACAGCCTCTTTTGTTATGAGATAGATCAGAGCTCTGCCCTTCTCCCAGCTGCCATATGGTGCAGTGGAAAGGGGCTTTCAAAGGGAGAGCAGGGCCGAGGAGCTGAGGCAGGGAGAAGAAAGCGATCGAACAGCAGCAGATGAGATTGATTTATTTTCACAGGGAAGGAGGCAAGTTACCATGGCCGGTGGAGAGAGAGGGGAGGGGGGAGTGCCTTGGAATAGAAAACTGTCTCCAGAGGAGGCGAGCAGGCTGTTGGGATGACAGCCATGTTGTGCTTGCACTCCAGGCACAGAGCTTGAAAATAAGCATACGCATTTTTGTTATCTTTGTAATGCTGGCTGAGAAAAGCTGAGAAAGTCTTACAGCCCCTCCTGTGCCTCAGCACAGGATCTCAGCTGCCTCAGCCCAGCTCAGATTTTGCATTTCTCTGAGAGTGAAATCTCCCTGCCCTGCCATGTCTGTGTAACTGTCAAGCTTTTGTCTGACAATGTTAGAATATTCCAAAAATATTTTTCTTCACTATGGTGTTTGGAAAAGGACTGTTTAAAGGAAAACATCAAATGATAAATTCTTCTCTCTGTTCAGTGAGTGCAAATGCACTAAAATCAACTGAGTTTTTCAGACTTATAAGTCATTACCTTGTTTTACCAAGGTGACTTCCTCCATTAAAGAAGAGTAATTAACTGACTCAAATTTACTATGTGCTATTTTTCCCGTCTTTTACTTCATTCAGCTTCAAAAGGAAGCCTGTTTCACACCTGCCTGCAGCCACTCTGACTTCCAGATTTGATGACCAAATATTTCGGCTTAAAAAAGAAAAAAATTATATGTGTGTACCTTAATCAAAAGAATTTCTTATTGAGATTTCTTAAATATTGTGGCAAATTGGACTTTGATCTTAATGTCATTACAGACCAGAAAAATACATATAAGGACACACTTCTCAAAACTGAGGAAAAATTCTGATAAAACTGATTGGAATTGCAGTTTTTATTCCCAGAAGAACTATTACATCTGCATAATTATTTTAATACTCCTCTGGGACTGAACTAAATTATGCAGAATGCGCAGGAAGGGAATCAACTATATTTCTTGGAAATTTTGAAATCTTTTGTTCTAAATACATGTAAGGTAATTTTGTGTCTCCTGAACTGCTTCATGAGAGTTATGTAAATCACAATTCAAGAGACACATGAGAGGATTGGGAAGATCAAAGTTTGAGACCATTTCCACGGGAAGAGAGGATACATGGATGGAAGAGGCAATGAGAGGGATGTGGTACAAGTATAAAAAATCACACTTGGCACAGTAGCTAGGGAGCTATTATTCACTATTGCTCAAGTAAGTGACTGGAAGACACCCAACACCAATTTAAAATAAAAATTTTGAAATGAATCAAGTAAATTCTTTCATCTCACTATGCATGATTAAATTGAAGCTTTCATTGCTACTGTAAATTCTGAAGGTCAAGGGTTTAAACAGATTCATTTGAAGAAGAATAAAGTTGATATTACAGTACCTTAGATGCAAAGTGTAGCTCAGGAAGTCCTAGAAATGGTGCATTTTGGGGAACTGGGAAAACATGTCAGAAGAGGCAATTAATTTCTCATTTTCTTGTATTGTTTTACCTCTTCTACTGACCACTACAAATGCCCAAATGTATAGGAAATTAACATTTTATCTGGCCCAGTATAATTTTTCTTTTGTTCTTATAAAATATTTATCAATTCCAGTAAGGTGGGCTCTCTTGTTACTCTGTTTATCCAGTTGGGTGCCATTCATAGGTTTAATTCTGCAGTTCACTTTTGAGGTTTAACTGGAGGAAAGATATTGAAGCATTTGGGAGGTATATCAGACAAGGAAAGCTCTCTCAAAGGGAATACTCCAGTCCACATCCCATGAGACAATAAGGGAAGCTCAAGTGGCTCGTGAAAGCGACTCTAAACAAAATACTACTTTTCAAAAAAATGAATTACTTGACTTGGATTTGACATAAGATTATGTTTAAAACTGAAAAAATTGTTTTTTAATTAAAAAAAATTACAGATTTTGTTACAGATAAATATACAAAGGTTGGTGTTTCCATTTCCCACACTGTGCTGCTGAAGTTCATTTATTGACTATTGCAGATGGCAACAGAGCTGCTGGGACAGATCACACAAGTCCACTGAAACACTGAATACTTGGTGTAGAGAAACAGGATTGTCCTTTCACACCATTCCCTGGTCAGAGGAGGTGGAGAAATGCCAGTCTGAATTGCATTGGCTTGGATTCAGCAATGCCTTTGAGTGAGAGTCAGCAGAGCTTGTTTTAAGTTAATGATGGTGCTATACACAGCCCTCATGGAGAACATGTGCAAGGGATCATGTTCTCCTTTTATGCACATGTCAGCCCTCAAGAAAAGTAGAATGAGATGAATAAAACCACTTCACCAAGATTATTTCTGAGAATTTCTAAATGAGTCATCCAAGTGCCATGTCTTTCATAATTTAAATTATCTATATAATTGTGCTTTTCCTTCTGCAAATAAAAACATATGCAAATGAATGAAGGAAAGGAAAATAATGTTTTTGTGTACAAGTGGTGGTCACAAAAGAATTATTGTGTTACTTGTTATTGCAGTTTTTTCTGTCAAGTGAAAAGACACTGCCATTGCTAATCATCTTAAAAATACTGCTGCTTTTTGAAAAATGAAAAGCAGCATTTGCGCTAAATTCTAACTGTGCATGGTAAATCAGTGTTAGTCACAAACATATTTATTCAGTATTCATCTTCTCTAGCTAATTTTACAGTAGGAAAAGAAAGATAATTTTATACAAAAGAACTGAGAGTCTTTTTTTTTTCTTTTATCACTATTATTGTCATTGTTTTGATTAATATTTTCACTTATGAAATGAAGAAATGCTCTGCTGGGTGAGACTGGCAGCCTGGCTTCCAGGAGTGCTATAGAGAAGACATGTGAGCCTTTGTATCTCCAGAAGTTCAGTCCCCTCAGTCCCCTCAGTCCCTGGACTTCCAGGATTTGGTTTAGGGCTAGGCAGGCATGCACCTCTTTTTAATCTATTTGATGATCTTTTGACCATGAGTTTAATAACTTAGCCTGCTAATACCTCTAGAGACAGGAAATTGAAAATATAAATAACTAATGTGAAAGAGTACATTCTTATTATGTTTAAATCAATGTTTTACAATGCAAAGGAAATTGTTTATTAAAACACACCATTTAATATGTTTTATGGGATCAAAGAATTTGACCAAATAGCTCTTGGTTTCCACATAAGATTTAAACCAACCAGCATAATTTGTGATATTCAAATAGACAGATTCACAATATGTTTTAAGATATAATGTATATAGCTATGAGTTTAATTGTCTCAAGAATGTCAAGTAAAATAAAACAAACCAAAAATGAGGTGTTCGTAAGTTTAATTGAAGAGAGTTGAAGTACTTAACACCTTACCATATTCTAAGTAAACTGCTTATGCACTATCATATGGTCATGACAGAAGTTAAATGTTCTTAACAAGGTCACACAAATTATTGAAGTTTGATTTTCATAAGGACTCAGTCTCAAGTATAGATTAGAAGGATGAATGCAACTTGCAATTCCTTTAGACAGATGTCTTTGTTCCTAAGATTAGTCTGTATGTATTATATTTGGGCTACCTGCTAAAACTTCCTTATTCTTATAGACAGAGAAGAAGCTAGAATCATGGCGCTTCAAGGGTAGGTAAAGCATATTAATTCATGAAATATTTCAGCAGCCTCATAATACTCCCAGTCTGCCTCGCTTGTGAAACTGCATTGCAAACCCACAGTAATTGTATTGCATGGGGGTAGGTTTGCCCAGTTTTAAAAAAATAGGATGCTAAAGCATCAAAGACATCTTGCTTCAGGTACCACAGCTACAGAGAATCCTAAGGCCATGTGATCCAGACTAATATTTATCCATAAGGATATGACATTTATCTTGATTTTCACTGAATCCAGAGTTTTAGAAAATCATTTGACAGGACATTAGACAAGAATTGCTCTACTCAGGCATCTCAGTGCAGGATTCTGAGTAGCACAGAAGTGTCAAACCACATTTGATTTCAGTTGCTGTTACTCATGTATGGTTTTGACAATGAAGGCATTATTATATCAGATTTATTCAAGTACCCTAATTAGGCATCTCTTCACTTTACAAAAATGATGTCCTGTCAACAACAGCAGTGACAGGAAGAAGGATGGGATATCTGTAGAAAGAGATGCATATTTTATATTTAAACATAATGTGATATACTTAGAGCCTGTGGTACATATTGTTTTGAATTATTTCAGAGAAGTTAACTCAGAGCACTAATTTAATCTTGAGAGCCTTGCAGCCTCCAGGTAGGTCATTGCTACAGTTTGGAACTGGAATTGCTCTTGAGATTTGCCTGGCATAAGAGGATTTTGGGAGAAAGGTTTCTCATTGATGATACTCAGAGAAAACAACTGCTCAGAAAGGCTAGGCAGCTTCTATTTTATCAGAGAAACCTTTAAAAGCTATGGATAACAATACTGAAAACTTACATTTGGAAATGCATAAACAACAAAGTTGCAAGTCCTTTTCTACATTGAATAGAAGATTTTTTTTTGAACACTTAATGTATCACCTATTGCTACAAATCCTTCTCATTTTAGCAGCATCGATTCAGCAAGACTGAAGTAAATAGCTCAGATACTGGGTAGCTAAATTAATGCAGTAATTTCCTGGGAGAACAGTATCCCACAACTTGACACTAGCTAATCCTATGCTTTTGAGGGAAACATTCTTTTCATTTTGTACCCAAAATTTCCAATAGCAAGATGAATCCAGTTTACAGGTATGGCAGACAATGCCTTAGCAGGCATTTCTGTTTCTACTCAGCCTTTAGAAGCACAATTTCTGTTAAGAAATTATGCCTGTAAAGGCTGAGTAGAACTCTGCTCTCCAATTAGAATAAATTTAATTTAAATTTAAATTTTAATTTAATTTAATTTTAAATATGATAATTTTTGATAGCAATAAATAGGTCAGTAGAATACAAGCAGAATGCCTAAAAGAATCTTAGGAATTCTTTAAGTCTATGTAGGAAATAAAACTACTTATTCCTGAGTTAAAGGAATTACTAAAACTGAGTAATATAGATTATCCTTGGTACTCATGCAGAAGAAATCAGTAGAAATTATGGTGAAAATAGTTTAACATTCAGTCATTCTTAAAAATACCTTTTCTTTTTTCTTTTTTTTTTTTAAGACACTATATAGAACCAGCCAATTCCTTTGGAAATTGGAAACTCCTGGGTTCTCAGCAGCTTTTGTTGAAAGCAGCCTCTTACATGACTTTACTGACTTAAGTTACAAAAATTTTGCTATCTATAGACTTTCACAAGCATTGTAGTGTAGCAGTTAATTAAAAAAAAAAAAGACAGTATGTGCATCCTTATATCAGAAAGTGTCCAATGCTTTTACAAACAAAATATCTTCAAAGAAAATTATACTGGTTTTGTCCATGGCATTGCACATGCTGAGATATGTGGTATCCTGAACTGTGTGGGCTGGGAAGGAAAAAAAATATGGAAGGACTACCTTTCATGCTTAATGCCCAATAAATGTTAGTGCATTAAATAATTACTTTGTGTCCAGCTTCATTACTCAGTCTGCTCACTGCATCATATTTCATTGATTTCTTATAAGCTGGAAGGGTACTTTGGTTTGCTATCAAGGTTTAAACAAGCTTTCTGCCAGATGTTTTCTGCTACATGCTGGAAAAAGCACCCAGCCTTGAACATGAGTCTTGTCATATTGTCCCCACGTTGAGCACAGGTCAGTGGCATACATTACTACAGCCCTGAAAGATGCTTTAGGTAATTCCTTAAACAAAACCAAACATAAGCAGAGGCCATATTTCACATATAGCTGTGAAAACAAGTCCCCATTTCATTACCTAGTACAGTGCAGTAAGCACATTCAGCCTCTGAACAGAAACACATTTCTTCTGGTATTTCAACCCTACAACACATTGAAGAATCCCTGTGGCAAATTAAAGTAAGATGAAAAAAATCCCATCTAATGAGAAGCAGGATATTATCCTGTTTGTCTCCTTTATGGTGTCACATGCCTTCTGATGCTAAGGCTAGATCATATAGCTCTTTTGTCACATAATAAGTAAGTAAACACTTACTCCTCTGAATCTCCCCTCTTCCTGTCCCTTCTCCTTCCTCTCTGACCCTCAGAGGACCTGTATAAAGAGCAAAAGAAAGGGAAAAAAACACCACTTACATGTGCTAGGATTTAGCTTCTGGCAAGAGACATTATAAGGAATTCATTTCCTGGCACATAATTTACATGTCCAGTCCTCCCTCCCACTCCTTTTCTTTCTCCCACCCTTCCCCCCCCGTTCCCCTTCCAGGCTGTCTTCTCACTCTGCAGTGCTTGCTGCAACTTCCTGCTCTATGTTTGCTTTCTATTTTCATATCCATGGGAAAGGAATCTGCTCTAGCACAAGGCTGCTATCCTGCTTGTGCCCATGCTGGTTGTCACTGCCACTTTTAGCTTAGGCCACAGGTATTTGGACTCCATTAAGCAGTGGTGAAACTGTCCAGCAAATGACAGTCATTAAATTTTAGCTGAGTCAGCTGGAGAAAATTCCTCTTTGAGGTTTTAACTTTCTGCTTGCAAGCTCCAGACAAAATAAAACAATTTTCAATTTTAAATATTTAATCTAAATCCTGGTTTACGGTTTTATTTTTGGGGAAAAGAGTTAAGTCCCCCTTGCTCATTAAAGGGCTCTCTGTTGTGTATCTTTGATGCTGCTTTGGGCAGCTCTGCTACTTTGATCCTCTTAGCAACAGGCTCATTACAACATCCACCTCACTGAGTAACACTTCAAAGCTCTGCAAAGGACAAAGGGAGGAATTTAGAAACAGAGCCAAGTGGCTCTCAAGTATCTTGCCTAAATTAACTTTGTATTAAGTGTTACTGGCCCAGCTGCAATTTTGAGAGGAGGAAACAAAGCAGTAACTCTATGTGCTTCCTTCACGCATTTTATATCAACTAACAGATATGCTTGAAATCTTCTAGGACTCTCTGCCACAGCATCTGCTAAACAAGCAGATACCATAGTTGTTGTATCAAAGTTAGCAGTTGCTCTGAAGATGTAAAAAGGCAGATTGACATTGTCAATTGACTTAATTTGTATTGTTCAGAATGATAGAGCAAATATTAATCAGCCATAATAATGGAGATTACCAGAGGAAATAGGCAGTTCTCAAAATCATTATCTCCAGAACCAGCAGTAACCACATTCATCTTCAACACTTCCAGATCTATCCTTGCTGTAATGATTAGCATTATGGGTCTTTCTCCAGCCTAAATTTATTGCTTCTGACATGTTTGACTTAGTACTTGAGTCAGGAAGTCATTACTGTTACAATATAGTATTTTCACTATGTGCTTTCAGCACAAACTGCAGTGCAGTACTATTAACACAAGCTTCTTAAGCAGCCTTGTCCCAGTAAAGGTACAATGGCAATTAGAGAGCTCAGCCATACCCTGAGTGTCACAGTCAGGCTGCCTTGCAGGAGTGGGCAAATCAGCCTAGCCCTGGTGGGTCTGTGAGCTTGGACTCCCACCTTATATTGCCATAATCCCTGCTGCGAGAAGGATTTTTACTTTTGAAATATCAGGTGATGCTGGTTTGTGTGTTAATGATTCCTAACATAAACACTTTGCATAAGGTGCTGTAAGTCAAATGCAGATGCCATTCACTGCAGACTTTGAAAACCTCTATGTTGGTCTCTCTCAAAGACAGCAGAAAGACTTTCAGTTGAAAGTTATGATTTTTCTATTTATTCTGCCTTTTGAATCCTTTACCAGGAGGTTTTTCTGAACAAATCAGAGTACCATTTTCTGAGATCCCACTAAAATAATCTAATCCTTTCAATACTTTGCTACGCTTGAGACATTATTTAGAAAATTCTCCTTTAACTGACAGGTGTTTTACAGTACTCAGTGTTACAATGCAAGCTGTGCTTCTGCTTTGAATAGTGTAGTAAGAGTGTAATAAACAGAAAAAAAAAGTCACTAGGAAGCCTGCACCTCTTAGGCTGCAGGATGGAGGGTGCAGATGGCTGCCTTTTATCAGGGTTAAACTATGTTCATTATATAATTTACTGCTCCAGAAAAACTGTCATAGTACCTTGCTCACACATATTTCTACTCTATCTTCCTAGCAATCCTTAAAATGTACTTATGTGTCTCCCTGAACCATTAATTTCCTTCTTGCAAAGACTTATCAGTGAATATAAAAAATGAACTATGATTTTTTCCTAGGGGAAAAAAAAAGAGATAGCGCTTTATAAACTTTCCGTAATATACACAATTTCTTTGAAAATAAAGAAAATCAGATTTTATACACAATTGGTCTGCCCATATGCAATCCTTTGTGAGGTATGAATTCAGTGCTAATATAATTTCAAGCCCTTTGTCTTGATTCAACAGGACTCCCAGGAGTCTTCTGGGAAAACAGAGAAAGAAAACATGACTTGAATCTCTAACATGGATGAATTTTAGGTAGAACATTTGAGGACCAACAATGAAGCTGGTAATTGACTTATTAATTCCACTTAATGAGGAATCTACTTCCCAGCCACTCCAGCCCATATCAGCCTACCCTAATGAATTATATGGTGGCTGCCTGCTTCAATTTTGTGAATGATTTGTTCTCTGACGTTAAATTGTTAAATTGGAGATCAAGTATCACTTTCATTTCCCTGTCAATATCTCCTGGAGCTGGAGCATTCTCCTGGAGGCTACTGAGGGCTAGAGAGTTACTGCTGTTTTGGAAGCCAGAGTTACATGCTGTCCTGGATGTGGAGCCTCAGCACAATAATTTATTCTTCTTTATTTTTCTCTTCAGGGTAAGCCATATTCAAGTTGGCCTAATTTCTGAATTGATCAAAGCCTTCCACCCAGAAGGCCACTTAACTTTTGCACTTCAGTGACAAGTCTGGAGAATCCACTTGGCACAGGCAGAGTCCATGCTTGAGGTTAGGAGTGTAAGAGTGCAGACACCTGCAGTGTGACTTATGTCTTCATATATGTGTAATTTACCACCCTGCATACTGGGTAAACAAGAGATCCTAGATTTGTCCATGTCAGGTTTGCTTTGAATGTTGATACTTGCTCTGTCTGGAACATCAGGCATCTGTATAAACAGACTAGTGTTTTGCAATATAGCAGAAATGTGTACTGCATGCTGCATGAACTCTGGGATCAAATCTTCCCTTCAGGAAGTGGTCTTTAGATAGAGCAACACTTCACTGTTTCAAGTGAACCTGATCTCTGATGCAATTTCCCAAAGTAAAGATCAGCTTTTAATGCACTTTTATTCTCTCACTAGCCACAGAGCTTTTGGGCACGGTCAACAAATCTCAACAGCAATATTTTCTCCACCAGCATATCAGTGACAGAGCCAAACAGTGACAAATAGAGTCCTTTTATAAATGCAGTTATTCCTCACTACTTCATTCATATTTCTGTTGGCATGGGGATGCTGTCAACATTGTGATTTTGAAATAGCAGGGCACTAACACAGTGGTTGTTTCTTTTATGTAGAGAGGTATTTATTTCCCTGACTGTGCTAAGCAAAGCAGGAGATCTTGAGATATTCTAAAACATTCCACTTGTGAACCGACCTTTGTCATTTCTTTCTCTTAACTTATGGTGAAACTCAGAAGTATTTGAACAGAATACTTGCTGACTGACAATTTGCCTTGAGGAAATAAACTTCTGTTACTAAGCTCCTGGAAAAAGCTCTTTTGGGGCAATTGGAGGTTTACTGTCCTGATGTTGTGCATACCTTCCTGAGGGCAGTTCTTTCAAAGTTATATTTTGCTCTAAATTTCTCACCGTTTTAAACACAGTTGATCTTTAGGCAATGAAATATTGGTTTCTATTCACATCTGAGTTCTCAGTTCTGTCCCCTGAAGTAGATCTTAATCCATAATTCAGTTTATTTTTAATATCTGCTTCAGGCATCTCTTTATGGAGAAATAGACTGAATTTTACACAGTTGTTAGCATACCCAATGGAACATCCATGCCCACTATATGAGGAAACCCAAATTTTACTGATCATTTTAGTTGGCTCATAATGTTTAACAGCTCTCTGCCATGCTCAAACAAATAAGATTTTCCTTGGAAACACCAGGGCTTGTATTTCACTATCTATTACATTCTCCTACTTCTCCATTTCACTGTTGACTGAAGAAGATCCTAATAGAACAAATCATACTGTGTTTTAAAACCTGCTTACTAGAAATCCCAGTTTAGGTCTTGCCCAGTTTATTATATTCTATTTTCAGCTATGTATCAGCTTCTGTAACAGATACAAAACCAGCGAGTAGTAGTTTATATTGCATTATTCAGAAATCCTTTGATTTGGTCTGAATCTAGATCACAGATGAGTTTTTAAAAACTATTCTATTTGCAGCTGCTGTCCTTTGGACAGCTTTCCCTCCCCCTTAGTCCCTCTTAGAAAGATGTAACTGGTTTACTTGTGAGGCACCCCTACCAGCACTATGACTACATCTGATTCATCATGCAGTGTCCTGGAATGTCATCCTTCTACAACTTATAAATATATTTCTATTTTTAAAGCAACTTAATACTTCCTTATAAGGCAAAATCAAATCCTGATACATTTCTCAAAATTGTGACAAGTCTCTGGGAGACTGTTGCCTTACTCCACTTTTCAGTCCATACTAAGTTTCTCTCTCAAAATCTTAGGTTTATCAGCTTATGCAATTTTCAAAAGCTAAAAGGAATACATAGTGATAGGAAAATATTAATGAACTTGGGCTGCTTTCTCATGGGAATCTTGTTTATCTGTTTACTTTCTGAGTTAAAAACCCACTTGCTTTTATCAGGGAAGCTAAGAAATCAGAGGAAACTGTAAAAGACAAATAATGGAAAGGACTGACAAAATAGGACTGGAGGGAAAGTGCTAGGCTATTTTCTGCTTTTAGTTACAGCTAGACCTCATTTTACCCCCAAACTCACGGGGAACTCCATTCCCTTGTTCCTTTATGGCAGAAATAAAACCCAATGACCCCAGTTCTTTTCCAAAAGAAAGATTAAAAGGTACTTTTTTTTTTTTTCAATTTGACAAAATGCCATTTTAGAGGCCTCTAGATAAATAGATACTCTAAGCAGCCTAACATTTCTTGCATTGTGTGCAGGTTAGTTTCTAGATGACTGAGATGGTAATTTCATCTGAACTGTTCTATTCCAAAATAACTTGAGAGTTGACACCATACATTATCTAGGTGTAACGGTAGTAGATATATTCATTTCCCATCCTACCTTTTACAATTTTCCATAGCAGAAAAGCTTTTTTCTTCTCTTAATTGCACATGTTTAACAGAAGAAGTCTCAATTTTAAACACAACTTGTCATTTTGGAAAGAAAAATAAAACATATCTTAACACTTAGTAGTTTAAAAAGGAGCACATTGAAATATCTGTTTTTACTGACAACAGTTGAAATCAATTCTTTGGCAGGATGACACGTTCCACTTCCAAATGAATTCTGAAATCTCTATATGGATTTTTCTAAGGTATTTACTGAAATTATGAATCATATTTTGTAATTTATGAATCATTTGAAGATCTAAGGCAAATGAACACAGACAGATCCATAATAATGGAATTTCAAAATTATATCTGCCTCATGGGTTTATCAAGATTATGTACCCAGACTGAATGCATTATATTTAGCTGGTTGTTTTCTTAGTACAAGAACAAGCACCTTAAGGCTGATAACAATGGTGTGCATAAATCTAGAACCTCTAGTAATTATAATTTTTTTTCTACTAATTCATAATGTTCTCCCATGTTTGTGCATTTTGGGATAGACGGTCAGCTGTTAATCTGCTAAAGTATGTGGAATGAGATCTCTTACATCACCTGGGATTAACATGCCATTTACATGGTTGCTAAATGATGGATGAGACGGTGGAGGCTGAGGACTGGGTACTCTCAGTGGCTGGTCCTGATGTTGCTTGTGAGACCTCTGGGTTCCTCTGGCTGCTGTAGGGTCAGTCTAGTGTGCCAGGCACTAGACAAAAAGTCTGCCAGTTTCTTTCTGCAAGATGAAAAATGAGATGGTAGGGTCCAGTGATTCAAAGAGATTAATGTGACCAAACTGAGACACTGAACTGAGCAGGCATAATTCACAAACTAGTGTTACTCCAGGTAACATGGCAAAGTGCCCTGGCCCAGAGAGATCTAGTTTTGATGTACTGGCATCTGAATGAGAAAAGTAGACTTTAGAGTCACATAATTTGTTTCCCACTCTGACCCCTCTTAAGATACTGGATAGGGTTCACAGGAGGGCACAGAGGTTTAATGCCAAGGCTGATGAAAATTGACCCATTTCAGTTTACCTGGGACAGGCAAAATGGATTTTAAAGAAACTGTGGCAGTAAAGCCACATGTTTCAACTGATCAATGGATCTAAAATTGAATCTCTTGAAGACAGCAGGTGGGCAACAGAGCAAAGCTGTCATAATATGATGGAACAAATAAGGACATTTCCAAACCAAATAAATAAAAAGATGAAAGAATAACAAAGAGCACCTTTATAAAATTGGGCAACAAAGGGCTATGGACTCAGCCACAGTTCTATCTTTTTGCAATCACCAGCACTGTTATGAGCCATAAACCAACAGTAGCTCACTGAATGACCTACACATTGACTGCAAGTACAGTGGTAGAATGAGACACAAGGCATTTTTATCAATTCAATGAAAGTATGAGGTAAATACACCGGGTTGAGGTACTGATATATCTCTTTTTGTATTATATGGAAACTAAATTGGTCTCACCAGTATTAAAAGTGTGATTTAGAGTCGCCTCTGAGGTGCATGGATTCTACAAGCTTCAGTCTCAAAACGATACAATTATTAATGCTGAAGGCTGGTCACAGTGCTCTGCCTACAATTTCTAGACTGAAACTGTTGCTGAGGGAACAGATATATCTTTTTCTACCTATATAAATGCAAAGTAATTCTATAGGGGTTCATGTCAGATTAGCTAACTTGGTTCACATTTTAAATCAATGCAAGATGTTAGAAGTGGTCCTAGGTTCCAGATACAAAGATTTCTTATAGTACTTAGTCATGGGTATGGAAGAACATTTGATTCTAATTGTTCTATTTTTCCATCTTAACTCATCTAACACCTGTATTACCAGGCCCATGCTGGAGGTCCATGTCTCCACCATCACCCTTCTTCCTCAACTTGCAGATAAATATAAGTGCCTTGGTATAGAAGGCCACTAAACTTAAAAACAACAGTTGTGAATCAAATGTGGAGAAACTGGTCAAAAATGCTGTCTGTAATTTGCTAAGTCTCACTTATACAAGGATTATAATACTTTTGGAACTGCTTTGGAAGTGGTACCCTGCTACTTCTATACTCTTCTCTTTTTTTCTTTTTCTTTTTCTTTTTCTTTTTCTTTTTCTTTTTCTTTTTCTTTTTCTTTTTCTTTTTCTTTTTCTTTTTCTTTTTCTTTTGTTCCCCCTTTCCTCCTAAAAAGCAGGATTTAAATTGCAGTTTCTGTCTGGAATTACTCGTCCTTTAGACAAAATGGTGTTTTCTTTCTCAGCAGGTACAGCTGCAAACACTGAACTGAAGTGCTTTCCAGACAAGATCACAGCACATGGATGGTATGAGGTGGCCAGTTGCAGGTAGAATCAGCTGGCAATACCTGATGTGGTTTACAAGAGTCAGGTGTGAAATATTTTGCAGGCTAACAACTTCCCAGATATTTTCTTTCTTTCAGAGCTGTATTTCTGCCCACCTTGGGTAGCTGCATTTGTAAGATGACATGCAACACTCCATACCGCTCCAGTTTGAACACGGCATCAGCCCTGCACTAACCATGGCCACAGAGCTTCCAGGCAGCTCACAGCCAGGCTGAACCCTGGTTCTTAGAGCCCAATCAGACAGCACTCACACGGGCCTGAAAACCCCTAGATAGAATTTAACCTTCATTATGTCAAAGGGGCCTTTGAATATCCATTTCTTTTCAAAAATAATGGCTCTGAAAGTTCCCAGCATTGGCTATGTGGTAACATTTTGCTTCCACCAGTCTCACCTATAAAGTTAAAGGTCAGGATTGAGTGGATGAGTTGATTGTAGCACAACGTAATGTCTACTGTCCTATTCTTACTCTTAGAAGGAGTTAGAACTCTTTATCCACATTTTATATTAATTTATACCTAAAAATTAATTAGCAAAATTTATTTGCTAATTATTTTCTTCTTCATCTTTCTATACCCTGACACCTTAATCTTGCAGACATCTTACTACTTTAATGAGAAATAGCTCCCTCTCTTTACCATGCTTGCTTTCCATCTCTTAACACTGAGGCATCAGATGATTGTTCACTTTGCAAGACTTGAAAATGTTGTGTCGTGCTTCTCTTTTGAAGAATACATTTATATTAACAAAGCTGAAACCAGGAGCACTAATGACAGCCTTGCAAACATGATTATTAGCTGAGACACAAGCACAGTCACGCTCTTGAATACATCACCCAGGTATTATTTTCAGCTCCAGACCTGAAAGCTATTTCCATATTCTACAGACAAAAACATGACACCTATCTCTAGGAGAAGCAGAACCAATCTAATATCTGTGGAAATACAATGCATCTTGTAAATTACGCTGTTTCAGGGATATCTATAAACTCTCTGTCTGGAAGGTAGTCCATTAATTCCAGTTCCTATAAAGTCCATCATCTACTTAAGACATGGAAAAGCTTTTAGCTTTGGCTCTCAAGAGACAAGGTGTTCTGAGAAAACAAACAATTCAGCTCTGTCAAGCTAGTGCTCAAGACCTAGTTCCTGAAGGGAAAAACAAAGCCAACTCAAACCAGCAACGTGTTGAATTTGCTTTTAGTATATCTTAAAAAAATCCTAATAAGAAAATCCAGGTGACTAAATAAAACATAAGCTATTGCGCTAGTAATGTGACAGAAAGAATTAGTTGCGGGCAGGCTGCACTCACAGCACTCTGAGAAAAGGCAACAGTGCAGGTCTTGGTTTCTCTCTGTGAGCTGAAGTTGACAGGAGTAGGAGGAGAATTATTGGGCCACTGCTGAACAGAAAAGATGCTGCCTGTACACCAGATACACCTTGCCTTTTCATGCCAGGTTAACTGTTCCATGGCTGAAATATAGAGTGTATTGTTAAAAGAAATCCTAACTCTATATGGGAAAAAGGAACTACTATTTTTATTTGAGCAGAGAAGGCTGTTGTCTGACGCTAGTGGGTCTTATGCAACAAAGATTGCCTGCTTCTCCCAGATAAGAATCATGCACAGTGTTATCTGTTCTAGGGTAATACCCAGGTTGGGAATCCAGCAACCTCTCCATTTTTAAAGTCCTGTTGGAGCTTTGACTGCAGTGTGCTGTCTTGGTTTGAAAGACATGTGTGCCTGCCAAGGAAGGTGGGGAACTCCCTTGGAATATGACCCCCTTTCTCTCCAGATTATTTTAACTTTGAAGTTAAGGGGCTTTCAGGCAAAGATAGGGGGAAAGGAATGACAGTTATTTACCAGTGTGTATAACAAGACAAGCAGTCCCATCAGCAGCAGCAGGATCCGTGCAGCAACACAAAGGCCCCACAGCCTCTCGGCCCTCGGGCCTTTCCCCTCTGGAGCAGTTCCGGGCACGGCCAGCAGGGGCGCTGGTGGCTCCCGGCCGGGCAGGGTGGGTGCGATGATTCCCCCGCGCCTGCAGGGGGCGCTGTGGTGCCAGCTCTGCCTCCTCTCCATGCGGCCATGGCGGCTTGGGCGGCAGAAAGAGATGGGGAAGGGGCTTCCTTTACAAACTCACAGACACAGCTGATCCCAGTGCCCCCTCTGGATGGCAAAGGGAGCTGTAGTAGGAACCTCGTAAGCAGCAAGCTGGAATGGCAGGGAGAAGTGTAGCCGACTCCATGGAGCTTGCTAAGGCTCCGTGGCATGCTGAGATTTAACAGTAAGAACTGCGGAGTCATGATGAGACAGCAAAATAAGCTCCTGTCTTCTGCCTCGACCCATAGCTTATCTCTGTAACCCCATAGGCCACTTTTCCCCTAACCCTTACTATTAGACAAGTTTAGATCCCCCCATACCCTATAAAAAGGGGCTGTTTTAGCCCATTCGGGAGAAGAAGAGCTGTTGCTAGAACCCTTCACAGACCCCTCAATAAACCATCACTGTGGAACTGCCAAGATGCTCCTTCTCCTTGTCTGCTTCTGCCCCAGCCAAAGGCACCCTAGAAAGCAAGCTCGAGCTGAAATCCTAAGAGAGCTGAGAATCACTAAAGAGCTGAAATTCACTAAGCTTGCTTAGGGTGGCCAACAGCTACGAGCTGACTGAGTATTCGGGCACTCTGTCTCCCAGAAGGCCTGAGTTATCCATATAGGCCTGCATCGCTCAGAGATAAGCCCAATCTTAGGATTTGGGTCTTATCAGAGGAGCAAAATCCTGGAGTGGTCACTGAGATGTGTCAGAAACTCTGCAGCTGTAACAGGAGGTGGTCCCTGCAGGCTGAGGGAGCGTGGCTACAGTCTAGCAAAAAACTTTAGAGCAGTAGCAGAGACACACTGTCTCTGAGAGAAGAGGCTCCCTCAGAGTGGGAAGGGGCTCAGGGCCCCAGGGTTTCCCCTGAGGCACCCAAGCACATGGTGAAGGTTCTTTTATTTTTAGTGAGGTAGGGTATTAGTGAGTCCCAGTTTGATGGCTGCTCTCACAAGCAAAGGCTCAGCCACAGCAGGAGAAACGGGACAGGGCTGGGCTCTGGCAGCAGCAGCAAATTCCCCCCAAGTAAGCAGTAACTTGCCCATCCTCCTCCAAATGGACAGTGAGAGAGTGAGGAGCTGTGCCGCTGCTTCCCCCAACCCACATCTCCTGGTATCTCTGCCCTCCCCTAGAGAATGACCCTCAGTCACTACAGTAAAGCCAGCTGCACTCCTCCCCCTCCTCTGTGGTTCCTTCTTTTGTCCCTTTTAAATACTGGTTGTTATTGTTGCTCAGCAGGAAAGTGGGAGAAAATTCCCTAAGAGAAGGAAAAAAACCCGAAAAAGTCTAACCTCCAACATATGCCAAGTCTGCAT
Source organism: Molothrus aeneus (assembly GCF_037042795.1). NCBI lineage: Eukaryota > Metazoa > Chordata > Aves > Passeriformes > Icteridae > Molothrus > Molothrus aeneus. Next base: position 12,354,618 of record NC_089649.1, on the reverse strand, counting down.
CTTTGTAATACCAGCACTTATGTAAACAGTAAATCTGTCCAGACTCAGGCTCTGAACCAGTGACACAACTCCTTGATCTCCTCTATCTCACAGCCTGCCAAAAGTAAGCCAGACCAGTTGAAATTGCTTTAGATGGCTGCTTCTCAGGTTTGGTTGGACAGGGTAATATACTAATTCATTCTTTTTCAGAGCTCAATGAGAAGAGCTTTCCTTGTGAAGACTGTTCTATAAATTTTTTTTCTGAATCCAATAAATTTATTTCACCGTTTCTTCTCTGTCAGTGTTACAATGTTGACAAACTTTGCCTGGCACACTGTTTTCACTTATTTTGTCCATAGTATAATCAGACTGTCTGGAAATACACACTGTAATTACAAGTTTTATCACACAGAAAAATTAGTTGTCTGATTACAATTTGGCAGTACCTTCTAAATTTAGCATGTTAGTGCTGTTATTCTAACAACTATTCTATGCAATGTTACATTTGTCTGCAAGTTGAGGAGGAGGGGTGATGGTGGAGACATGGACCTCCAGCATGGGCCTGGTAATACAGGTGTTAGATGAGTTAAGATGGAAAAATAGAACATTTAGAATAAAATGCTGAATAGCAAAAGGCATAAAAGTTATTCTGCTGTCTGATGGTTTGAGCTGAGGTGCAGTGATTTTATGTGTGCAACTGTCCTAGTTCAAAGCAACAATATATTTTATGTGCCTATGTTTATCTTATTCCCTACTGACTTTCTCACTGTTCTCGAGAAACAAAACAATTAAAAATGATCTTTGACAATTAACCTGATTTGTTGTTCCAAACACAGTTTCTGCATACCCTGAGCTAGCCTTCATATCTTCCTCAACAATGGTATTTTTGAAGATCAAATGTTCCTACTATAATACTTCTTTTTTTTTCTGTGTGTGTGCATGTGTGTTTGTTTCTTCCAGGTTATCTGGATTTTGAGTCATGAAATGTCCTGAAACAATGGGAACTGCACCAGATGTGGTAGAGCTCTTCTAGACCACAGCAAGAAGTTCTTTAAGTACTGAAATTCATTGCAGAAGTCCAGCACTTACTTCAAAGCTGGACAGTGTATCACAGTGACTATTGCAAGCTCATCACTAGTAAAACTCATCTAACTTTATGTTTGCTTGTACAAATTCAGATAACTGTAGTGGCTCTGTAATATATGTAAAATAAAAGTCTTTGGTCAGGATGAAGTGCTCGCTAAATTGCTGGTGTGATAGTGTGGCTGACTTCAAAACAAATACCCACTGATTATTTCATTCATTTAGCAAGAGATTACCCCAAACCTGGCCTAGCACACAATGATTTGTGACCCTAAAATTTGAGGAGAAGCTCTATCATAGATTAGAACTAATTCAAAGCCTCTATAGGATTTTCTATTGCTATTACCCATATACTATGGCAGTTCTTCTTCCCTCTGGCCACAATGCATGTTAGTGAAGCTAAAATTTATTTCCTGAAGCCATACTGCCTTTAGCAATTTCACATAGCTCTAAATTATGTGTAAATATCTCATTTCTTAATGATGTTAATGTTGCTGAGTGTATAGGTCTGTAGTACTCAGAGTTTTATGAATAAATATCATCTCTAAATTACTCATCCTCTTTGAGCAGTAATCACTCAGACTCTCAAGCAAGCAGAAAAAAATTCTTGTGCTATTTTCTCCTCAATTTACTTGAATTTCTAAAGCCTTGCAAGCTTCACATACTTTTAATGGTCTGTCTGCTTCAGCATTATCATGAAACTTTTAACACTTCACCTTTGCATTCTTCAGGATGTGACCTTCAGCTTTCTCTGGAAATACTAAGACAAGAATTAATTCTGCCTCTCCAACAATATCAAGTTTTCCTGTCACCAGCATCCTACTTGTGTTCTGTAATGGTCCTATTAAGTCCTTCTTGATAGTTTGCTTATCTCCATACATTCACTTTATAATTTCCTTTCTATATTATATCCTGTATAAAAAAAAATCCTTAAATGAATACATTTTTAAAACTCTCCTTGATCCCTTGTTTACACTTCAGTTTTTCAAAAAGATAATACCTGACCAGGTGATTATGAAATAAATATTTTAAAAATTACAAAAAACCTATACAAAAGTATTTTTTAAGAAAATATGCTGTGTAAAAAATAAACTACTCAAAAGTTCTTCCTTATGCCACTTAACCCTGTATCCTCTCTCCAGAATTATCCTTTAATACTACTTTTACATTATCCTGAAAAAAAAGCTTGAAAAGTTGCTGTAATATGGGAAAGTGTTAGCTCTAATAGCACATCTGCTTGGGATACAGCACTCCTTCTTCAGAGGAATGTAATCTAGTCTTTTATTAATAATACAAGGTATCTCCAGAAGGAGATGGTGAGGAGACCTGAACTTTTCTGTTTTGAGTTCACTTTGTTAAAAAAGGTGAATTCCGGGATTGTGTCTGTCGTCCAAGTAATCAAAATCACCATTTCTCTACTTCTCTACAAGATTATCTACAGCTGGTTTGCCTGCCCTCATTTTATATCAATTTTATGGATTTTATTCATGTGTTACTCCTATGGCCTGAACTGATTAATTTATGGTTTTTGCTGTAATACACAGAAAAATTTGCTTGAAATCTTGCAGAAGAGTTTTACAGTTACTGAATGAAAAATGAGCTGTCAGGACTAGATGTATTTTTTTAAAATGGATTAAGTGTCTAAATATTTAGCTGGGCTAGTATTTCAGTTGTGTTTAGGTGACTAACCATCCATGGTACTGTACCTTCAAAGTTTCCTGCAGCAATTATCCAGATTATTGGACATGAAACATCTTTCCAAACTCTTGCCTTTGCAAGATGGAATTCCAGAGTTTGCTAAGATGTTTGTGAAATTTCTACCAATTCTCTGGTTTAGCCAAAGGAATATTATGGATATTATGGACCCATACATCATTGTGAAAATCGATTACAGATGTTTGTAACAAATACTATCCATCTTACTTTTAAAGTCTTCTTCAGGTTTATCCACTGCTGTTTATTAGGTCTTTCAGATATTTTCATTGCTCCTTTCCATGATGCCGTTACCCATACACTGGCTGAGGTCTATACAGTGCTGATTTACACAGATGCTCCTTTCCTGGCATTGCAATGGAGAGATCAGACTGAAACTGAAAATCAGACTTTTCAGGATTTTGAAAGCTACTCTTTCAGACCTAGGAACTGGATTTTGTTTGGTTGTCTTCATAAATTCCCATTTTTGAAAGCTTTTTGAGAGCTGCGATTTAACTTCCTTTTGTAAGCAAGTGAATAAAAGCAAAATCTTTCAAATGTTTTGAGAAAAGGAGTAGAACAGAAGCAGATACTTCTGTGGTCAAAATATACTGGAAGATCTTAGTCTTTAGACAAGTTCTCATTTAAAGTTTTGTTGAGAGAAACAGGTTCTAGTAAATATCTTAATTTAGGTGAAGCAGCATGTTTTGCTATAAACTACGATTAGTTGAAAACATCCCAGACCGCTTCAGCAGGAACACAGAAATTATGCCATGTTGTTAGGCTGGTTTGCAGTCTGCTGACTGCAGAATGCTTTTATTTTGTTTCAGCATCTGCACAAGAAACGTGCTGTTGCTTTGAGCTCAAATCATCAAAAAAGCAAAGGAAGAAGCTGCAGCTTCTCATCAGGTCCTTTCTTCCCCAGTTCTGCCAGGTGACTGTCTCTGTTCTGCTGCTTCCAGGAGTTTCTCTCTTGCCTATACTGCTGGCTACTAATTGATCTCCTGCAGCATTTTTCCTAGCTTCTGTTCCACTCTGTTCCTTGGTCTTCAGTGTGGACCCTGGGACCCCTTTCTGCTTGTCACTTGAAGCATCCAGACAGCCCCAGTCCATATGCTGTGTATTTCTCCTACTCCCCTCACCCCAGGACTCTTTTTTGTCATGGAGCATATTTCGAGATGCCCCACAGCTCAGGAAAGGCTCTATTTTTTTCCACATCTTCTGTTATTTTGAGCTCAGCCACTGCTAATCCCCAGGATGGCACCCACCATTTCTTTCCAGCTGGCAAGGAATTTTTCTCTCTCTTCATCTTTTCATATTCCATTCACAGAAGATACAGCTGAAGTTTGAAAGTGATAATTCAATCCACATGTCCAACCAAGGAAGGTAAACTAATAGCCAGTGCTCCTCAATCTGTTTTTGAAAATCACAGCACTTAGGGCTTTGAGTACCCTGCATATAGGCACAGTTTATCCCAGAAGTTTGCAGAAACTTGCTATTAGATGACCCAGTGGGACCAAGGTATCATTTCTTCCCAAAGCTGCCGAAACAAAATGTAGCACTTTCAATTGCAATGCCTAATTGTGAACATTAAATGTTTTGACAGCTGGAGGAGAAAACACGTCCTGGAAATGTCCAGGATTGTTATTCATAAAGTCTTTAATGGGTAGAAAATCTAGCTACTTTAGTATATAAAAATGTGAAACCTTGCATTTCCTGATAGAACCTAAAAAAACATTTTGCCTTGGAAAGAAAAACAGAAAAGTGAAAGAGATCCTTAGTATGTGGTGATTTTGTAATGTTATATGCTGATAATCTTTCTGTTAAGCTGCTCTGAAGCCAGAAAAGATCCCTACGGTCTTAACCATATAGAAAGGATAGGTTGAAATCTGCATGAAAAACATTATCCACTCTTTTATGCTATTGCAGTCTTAAGGAACATCCCTTACAGAGACACAGATACACAGACACACATATACATCAGTCTTTGCTGGCACTGGCTGTTAACACAAAGAGGTTGGTCTGTACAAAGTCCTGCTTCCTCCACCCCATTCCAACAAAAAAGGCAAATGAAAAGGAGCACAAGCTATTTTTTATCCAGAAACAATAATGGGAAAAGGGAGTTGTGCATTTGAGATACTTAGAAATGAATTTACTACATTCAGCTAAGTAGAGTAAATAAAATACAGCCCCACAAGAGAGAAGGTGTTTAAACTTTGAGCATCTGATGGCATCCCTTGACTTACTTAACTGTGCTGCTTTGCTGAGTGGAAAATCTAGTTACTTGAATGTATAAGGAAAATTAAGACTTATATTTCATGACAGAATCTAAATAACATCTTATCTGTCCAAGTGAAAATCATGTCCATTACACTAGAATGGTTATGTACATCATCCTTCTAGTTTACATTGTTAGTGTGCTTTTACATCAAAGATGTCATTTTACCTTCCATCAGACATCCATGGATTTCTCATGAAGACTCTCTCTCCTCCCGCTCTACCCTCGCTGCTCTTTGTTTGGTACCAGGTACCATGAAATTGTAGCTATATTTCTTGAGCTGTTTTTCACAGGTTGGAGTAAAATATATTTATAACATGAGTAAATTTTTAATTGTAAAAGGTATTTCTTCATTCAGAAAAGTGTCTGAACTTGGAGTAGTATGTGTATTGTTAGAAGCAAAGTTTCACTATAAAGGCTTTAAATGATATCTTAAAGCTTTTTAAATGCAGTGTGTTATCTCTGTTGCTGTGTAAATCACTAGCCTGTTAGAGGTCAAAAGATTATCCTTTAGAGAAAGGCTTCATTCTTTATAAAGCAAACTGATGAACCAAAGTTACTTAAATAAGATGTCTGCCCTGAGACTTGGGTGGCAAAATACATCTTTGCTGTCAAACAAAGCAGAGATGCTAATATCGGGGTCTGTTGTTTTCCTGAGATGCTCATGGATAATAGCTTTTTGCTTACTGTGGCAAGTTGAGGCTAGGGCATAATATATATTCTCAGTGTTCCTGACTCTTTATCCAAAAAAAAAAAAAAAAAGAGTTAATGGCACACTACCCACTCCCAGTGGTGAGGTGTATACAAGAAGGAAGAATTTCTCAGAGTCAATAAACTTCACTCTATTCATTCAAAATATCCTTGGCTTTTATGTTTGACCTTGGGATAAGTACATCATTCCAATAAGGGGATTAGAATATTATTATCTTTCTTCAAGACTTCAATTGATTGTAAGTTTGTAGTGAAATTGCCAATGTCCTTGCAGAAATGTGTGTATGTATACATAGATTTCAAGGAACTTGGTTGTGAAATATGACTCCCAAGTGTAAGGTATACAGTATTATCAATATGCTTCTGTGATATCCCCTAATAAAATGGTGATAAATGAACCTCAAGCATGAAGCTTGGATCCTTGACTATACAACAGCTTTGCCAATCAGCAACACTGTGATTAGGATTTAAGGATATGGAAGCATTACGTGTCTGCAATTTGTAATGAAGAATTCCAGATGCTTGTAAAAGTCCCTCTAAAACCCCAGAACAGGGATAAATGTAAATGTCTGACTCCTATGAGCATAAGCACATGAGTAGAAGGAACCCTTTCCTAAACAAAACATTCAGCATTAATTTATATGTTCAGTCTTTTTTTCCATCCGCTGGCGGCTTAATGCTGAAAGAAAGTTTTCCTTATCTGAGTTGATAGCTAACAGTCAAAGTTGTTCTCTTGTCTCTGTATCTTTCAGAGGCAGGGAAACTGATTTATAACAATACATGGATGCACTGAATTAGAAAAGACAGTTTCAGAGCAGTGACATGTTTTTCTTCCTACAGTGCGCTCTCCGCTGAGATCTGTCAAACAGGCTGCAGGAGAGATGTGCGTACTCGGAAAGGTTCTCCTGCACACTCTCTCCTCTTCCTTCCCTTTCCCACTTGTCCTTTTGCTCCTCTGATTGTGAACAGAGAACTTCTCTGCCAATCAGAGGGTGAAGGAGAAAGGGTGAAGGTCTTGATTCATGGTTAAAAAGGACACAGCAGCTGGTGAGCTGAAATCCCAGCTCCTGAATAGAACTGAGACCATCACTTTGGTGGCACAGACAGCTTTCACTGCTTTGCAGCTTAGCAATTGAAGACCTTATCCAAATTTCACCCCAAAGCTGCTATAAAAGGCTGTGAAGACTTTGAAATTAGACACAAACTTGCTTTTACTTTTGAAATTTCTAGGGAAGATTGGGTAATTTTTGTTGATACTTAGGTGTCCTAAAATGTTTCCTTAACAAAATGGCCACTTGCATTGATAAATCGCACACCAGTTTTCCAGACTAAGAGAAGCTCCCTTGAAAACTAGACTTTATGTATGAATTTTAGTTATTTTATTTAATATTTCAGAGGTGGTACTTTAGCACACTAAACTGTGTATTCAATTTGATATGCAAATCTAGGACATTGTCTCTTTTTTACCCAGTTGTAGGAAAGAGACAGTTGTACCTAGCTAGAAACTATGGATGCTTCTATATGGAATAGGCACACCCTCTGAGGCTTTGGATATTAAATACATTCCTACCACTGAAACATTTTTTCCTAGCTCTTACTCTGTGTCCAGAATTCAAAAGGAAGTTTCTTCCATCCTTTCATAAACTTTCAAATCGCATGAGCAGTGTACACCTTCGTAGCCCTAACTTTTTTTGGTTTTGCTAAACAGAAATAACAAGGAAAAATTTTCTGTAAGATGTCCCAGTATGCATCTTTCTGTAACAAGCTGAATCCAAACTGAATGTAAACTGGCTGCCCCTTCCACAAAGGCCTTATGGAATATAGCTCAGTGTGCAGAAAAAGCACATTGGCAATGTTGTACATACATATACGTAGACTTACATATGCAGAAATTTTGACAGACAAAATTTTTACATTCAGGATAGATTTTACCACAGATATTCAACTGACTGAATGAATAAACTCAACCTGTGCACCTAGAAAGATAGGCACAAAAACATCACGGAAAATAGCCCTTGAATCTGATCTGCCATTGAGTTCACATCCTTCCATACTTGTTTTGTAACCAGATGCTGTTGCTGGGGACTGCGCGAAAACAGTAATGGATTTTCTGGGGAAAATTTGGGCATAAGCATTTGAAAGCAAAGATGTTGACTTCTTCTGTTTCCCAATGACAAAATTTGAGTTCCTTTTAAAAAATGAATAATAGCTTTCAAAACAATTGTAACTTCATTGGCTTCATTGTAACTTACAAATGTATCTATTAACCAAATTGATTTTAGTATAATGTTGATTATATATGTGTGTATGTGTATTCATGTACTCATATTTACATATTTACAAAAAGGGTAAAGAAGGATTTTCTTCTTTTAGCCAATCTTTAAAATTGCAGAAGCAAAAAATTAGTGCAATTTAGGTGACAAAGAATGTGCAGTGTTCAGAAATAACTGATCTATTTATATAAGCATCTGTATCAGGAGTTTGTATTAGTAAAATTAAAATTATCAGAATTATCAGGCCCCTTGACATAATGGTTCTTATACAATGAAACAATTTATGTGTTGTGGTTGTTATTATTATTACTATTACTATTATTATTGTTGACATTTGGGTTTGTTTTCCACAATAATAAATGTAATGCAACATGAAATTTCACTGAGAAGTTGTGTCATAACCAAAACAAAGAGGTAAGATCATACTTACTTATTTATTGGAGAAAAAAATGCAACTTAATGCAACAACTGCAAATGCAATCTGTTCTAGCAATGCATTTTAAGTCCTACATTTTGTTTATATCTATTATATTTTAAAAACTTTCTTATAAATGCTCTTTTTTCCCCTAGAGTGTAAAAGATCTTCAAATCCAGAAGTTCTCCCCTCCCTGTATATTCTTCTCAGAGGAAACGATTACCTTTTAATGTGCCATTCATCTCATCCAAATAGGAGCAAAGGGGATTTTCAGGTTAGACACTTTTCTTTTGGATCAGTAAGGAGTCATTGGATAGGTGAGTTTGAAAATTAGAGTAAAAAATATATGTATGTGACTCCTGTGTAAATAAGTCCTTAAATATGTATGAAATAGAGAGATGTTTGAATCCCTCTTCACCACCACATCCCAAGTGGGCTCTTGGTGCAGCTTTGCAAGTGAGGTCGCATTTTGTCAAGGAGATGTGCAGGGTGTTTTTATTTCAGGCAACTTATTCCTTGAGGTTAAATACATGCCTGTATGTAGAAAAATTGGGTCATGTTCTATTAGGTTTTGCAAAAATAAAGGTAGGCAAAAAGTAGACTTTGTAAAAGGCCATGGAAGTGCCACTGTAAGGCTATGAGTCCCTGGGCAGCATGAGGTGTCGTGGGGGTTAGTTTTGAATAATAATGATCGTGTTTCTTGGACTTGACCTGAAGTATGAATGATAGATTTTTACAACATAAAAGCTTTATAAATGAAAGACAGGAACTTCTTTTTAAATTTTAAAAGGAATCAATTATTATAATTGAGGTACAAAGATTGAGCTGGTATTTAAATAACAGGGTTTTCTCCAGTGGGTCAGTTCAAAGACAAACAGCAGGCTGGCCACGAAGGCTTTGGGCTGTTTAAGCTGTTTTTTTGTTTTTTTTTTTTTCTCTAAGCAACATAAGCTTTATAAAACAACCGCACATTGTCAGTTTTAACCATTATGTGGACTAATGAAATGGGAACTGGTTACTTGCTGCTAAATGTCACATGTCCCTCATTTCTTCTGGTCATTTGTACTTTTTTTGGTTCGGGTAGATTTTGAGTAGTCTTGGCATTAAGGTTATTTCCACACTAATCTAGACACAAGTTTTAATCAGAGCAAGTTAAGATCCAATATTCCATTTGGATCTTAACTTTCTCTAATTAAAACTTGTGTCTAGATTTTCCATTGCTCTTAAATCCAGTGATTCAAGACTATTTTAATGATATATACTTTTTAAAAAAGCTGACTTATCAAGGCTGGTTTTTTTAATGCCAATGTGTTTGTTCTCACATTTTCTGAACAAAATTAACTCCTTACAAAACATTTAAGCGACTGTATTTCTGTCAATGTATTAAACTTATGACTTTACTCATCCTTTCTAAGGACCTGAATGGTCTCCCATTAGAAAGACATATTTTATTCATATATATACACACATGTATACATATATAAACATACAGACACATCAAATGTAAGATGAATCTTGATGCATTCTACAGATAATTTATATGCCATAGCAGGCCCTTGTACAAGAAATATGACATTGTTCACATGTCCTATTAGATTGCACCTCCAAGTCATGTGGATTCTTTAATCTTTTGAAGAACTTCATACAGTTCTCAAAATACATTTAGACTGGATAAACTTTCTTTCCCCTTCACCTTCCCCTTCCCTTTCCATTTCCTTTTCCCTTTCCCTTGCTTTGCTCAGAAAGCAAAGCTTTCAATCAAAATATTTTCTTGACCTGTGGGCTCTTCCTAAGTGTTTCACTGCTCAAATCTTGGTCTTTCCTGCTTAAAACCTTTGTAACTTGGATGGAAGTTAATGAGCCCCACCTGTCCTGGCTCCCAGCATATGGGCCTTGCATCCGCAGAACTGCCCTGCTCCTGTGTGCAAGGCCATGAGATTTGACATCCCTTTCTCAGTATCTTTGTTATGCCTTGTGTGTTTTGTTTTGTTTTGTTCTGTGGACTATATTTGCCTGTCAACGGGCCCTGAAAAAGGAACTGAATTCAGAACACCAAATTCCCTGCGTAGCTATATAGACATAACAGCACTGCAGTTGCCCATTCTGTCTTTACTTCCCATGAAATATGGTGCCAAAATCTTGATAAAATCCTACATGGAAATCACCTATTTTTACAAAGGATCTACTCTTTCTACTAAAAAAAAAAATTAAAGGGAGAAAGCCCCAAGTGTGGCACAAACTTTAAATGAACATAGTTCTGTTAGCACAGTCAAGAATGTACTTAATTTTAGAAAGACATATATATGTGCATATATATGTATATCCACACATATATAAATTACTTTTCTGGCTCAGAAAACATGTCACAATGAGCAGTAGAGAAACAGCAAAAGCAATTTCTCTGATAAAACAAAAAATAGCATAAGGTATCTAGATCAAATATAGTGATAATCATGAGAAAAGGCAATATTTTTTCATCAAATCTTAAGGAAAAGACTGATGTATGTATTTTTCCTGGGGATTTTCCATTCTGGAAAATCATTTCCTGGTGGATGTTGATACTTAACTTTGTAGGTATTCTCTCTGTTACTGCTCACAGCATTTGTGTACCATAACAAACCTACAGGTCACATAATAGGCTGTCATTCATTGATGTAATTTAGCAAAAGGGATTGTGTAAACGAATGGTCTGAATTTTTTGTACTTAAATGGATATGGGAAAATTCACACTGAATGGAAAGAAAAGTCTAATTAGTTGTGAAAGATATTCCTTCTTAGGGCCTCTTTAACCAGCACAAACACTAACCCAAACAAATTTAATCCCTTTCTATATCAGTTTGATTAGTTACAGAAACAGGTATTTTAAGAATATTTTTCTGTGATTGTGTGATGGTAACTAAGTCCATGAGGTACCTCAGTATTAAGCTGATGAAGTTGAAAGAACTGACTCAACCATCAATTCTGGGAGCTATCTCAGATCATACCCACTTGCATTTATAGCAAACAGCATTCAGAAGCACGACCCCATCTAGGAACAGACTTAAGACTGAGGGAAGATTTTAGGGCTGCATGTTTGCAGGCTTCAATTTTTTCATAAATTCCTTACTATTGTAATAAATGGCAAGAATACTGAGAGAACAATTTTGCATACTAACACATGGTCAGTCATGTAGTAAGGTAGATGTACCAGCTGTGAGCCTGAGAACTGAAAACTGCTATAAAGCAGTAGTTTCTTCAGTTTTCAACAAAAATAACTGACTGGGGGAATTTTTGTCAGGAAGACTGGGTCAAAGATAACATAATAGGACTTATGCGTTAGCAAAGCCAGGCTGGCTTTTATTGGACTCGTGTAAATTTATTATTATGTAATGCCTTTAGTTCAAGCCCGATTTTTATTTTTTTTTCCTCTTGGGGTAGTCATGATTCTTGCTTTAAATGTGCAGTGTTGGCATTTGATTGGAAGTACACCAGGCTTTCATGATAAAATTATTCAATTTTGCAAATTGATTTTACAGTCGGCTAATTACCCTACAAAATTCCAATGTTGAGATGTCAGAGAAGAGCTCCTTCCCTCTCCATTCTCTCTCTCTCCCATTATTTGTGTATTTGTACAGTGACAAACCTAACAACCTCCAGGGCTCTCATCTCCATGAGACTCATTTCACAATTCTTCCATTGTGGAATATCTACTAAAAAAGAAGTAGCCCTTTCACTGTTGTGTTTTTGAAGCACCATAAATTAAACTCAGTAACAGAGATCAGGGATAGTAATTTTTGAAGGGAAATGTCTCTGAAGTGTCCTTCTCAGTTTATCAACATGTGAATCAGTAGACTATGGCTCACCCTCAGCTGAGAACAGAGGTCAGACTGTTTGGTCTCTTTTCCATGGTAGCTCTTACATAGGTTCAGGGTTTCTTTCCTTTTTTATTTCTGTAAAAAGATATATTCTTTCAGGCATGTTATTGCTGCTACAGTGCCAATATTTCTTCTGTCTTTCAAGGAAATTAATTTATAAAAAATGGATATCTGTTCAGTTAAACTTTTATATGGCAAAAGAAAAATTGAATCTGGCCCACATCAGTAGTTGTACAGTGGAAGACATTTTATCTCCTTCTTTTAATCCTGTCAAAAGGAGAGACCTTGCCTGCTCCCTGGGAGAATTTGGCCCAGTAGCAGATATTTGGGGAGGTGGACTTTAGAGACATTCAGGTACTCAGGTATTCAGACATTCTGTTAATATATACAATCCAGGGAAACCAGAAACACAGCAGATCCCTCTGCAGCCTCTGGATATTTTATTTTACTCCCTATAACTGAGAAGATGGCCCTTTACATCCAAAGTCAGACCAAAGTCAGAGAATGGGACTCACCTCCAATGAGGTCCCTAATGGTGCAGGGAAGTCAAATCATCCCAAGCCATCAGGCACTAATGAACTGCAATGATGTTTAAGGAGCACCTCTGAGAATAATGTCCTCTCAAGTACTAGGTAGAGATCATAACCTTGCTGGATAACTACCAGATCAACTGTTCTTGTGCTTGAATGCTGCTTGACCCAGGAGGACATCAGAGCAGAACTTAGTTAAGAGGATATATAAACTATAACTTCCAAAGCTTCCATACTCTTAAAATGTTATTAGCTGCAGGTATGAGACATCCATATGATCTAGGAGCCACCTTTAAATTTCATCAGGTGATGAAATGCATATCAGTGCATGCACTTTGGCTGAAATTATCAGTGCCTGTAAATACCTGAGTCTCCAGATTCCACCCTTCTCGTGCAACAAAGACTTTGGAGTTTATCTTCATTAGTTGTAAATGAAAGCTGGTGTTAGAGCCGTCTTAGGAAAAGGTTCTTTGACATTTCTAAATGAGCCAAGGTGATCCCTAATGAAAAATAATAACTGGTTAAGATAAAGGTTTGCACAGCTAAAAAAGAAAGCACCCAGGTTTACTTTTCAAACAGGCCTGAGGAAATACATGCTGATGGCTTGTATAGCATGTATGGCATGTTGCATATTACTTAACTGGCTTAAAATCAGTACAAATGTGTTGTCTAAAGTGATCATAAACCAAAGTTAACAACAAACCTCCTCAAATGTGTCAAAAACTCTGAGGTTTTCTTAATACATGTTTGTACAATTATCACTTGGTTTCACAGCTTTTAAAATTCAAATGACAAATTTTGAGGGTTTTTTATTGTTAAGTCTTGAACCATTTCTTTATTAAGGAACTAGAAAAAATAATATTTGAACTATGTTAGAGAAGATATAAAAATATATTTTAAAAAATCAGTGCTAAAGCAACACAGTTTTGCTGGAAGTAGCTGGATTGCACTTAGCAACAATACTAATCTTTGTAGTGGAGCTAAACTTGTGTAGCACCTAATCCTGAGAGTAATATAGCAAATCCACTTAGACTCTACAATTTATTTTGCCAATCTTCCTTTTTTATCTATTTATTGAACTCCTTTAATGGAAATTCTCCATATGTCATACTGGGCGTGTTTAATTTATTCTGCATTTCCTTTGTAGCTTCATGTTGTGATAGAAGTCTACAAAAAGTCTAAAATAACAAAACAGGAGACCTCTATCTTAAAACCATGGATGTCCTAAGGAAAAGCACCCATGAACAACAACTATAAATACCTGAAAACTGTAAAGGCAGGTTAACAAGATACATGTCTAGATTTTTTTACTGCATTTATTTATCTAAAAAATTATATATACATAAATACATAGAAATATAAATATATTTTTTAAAAATTTATTTATTATATATATAAAAAACACAATTTATTTCAAGGAAAAGTCCACACAGCTATATTTGAAAAGCAAATATTTCAGTTTATGCTTAGTTCCAATCACCACAGTATTACTATTTATTGGTGTAGTGAATTTATGGAAAACAAATGCCAGCTGCCTCATTACATCATACTGAAGTGTTCCAAGATCTGATGTTTTGGACCATAGAATAGAGGGAAAAAAAATTTGGGTGTACCCATATTTATGCAGCCTGGTGAGAGAATGCATTCCAGTAAGTTAAGGTTATTTTGGAAGAGTCTTACATATTTTTTTCAATTGATGTTCAATTGAAACAAAAACCATTCTGGTAGAGGAAAACTTTATTCAAGTGGTTCCAGGAAAGCACATAATTTTGCTATGTTTTCTAAACACTTTATATCTTTTTGCTGGCCATAAAAGTGTTAAACTTTATAGTGTGAAAGGAGCAGAGCTCTTTCATTTGAACTAATGGGCTCCTAATGAATTTTGTGAATGCTAATATGTACACAGTACATTTCATACAGTTGATACATAATGCTCTACTTCTAAAATGGGTCTGTGTAAATTAAGTTTGAAGGGTGTACATGCTGCACTTTCACCCAGTAATTGCATGATGTGAACCCCCACAGCAGCTGATTTCAGAGCTCACCCTGGCTGATTCTTGCTGGTGGAAATTTGCCACAACGATTACATCATTTCGAACAAGCCACATGTGCATGACAACAGTCAGCAAACAATTACTTAAAACCTTATAATATAATTTGTAATTTGACATAATAGCCTTTTCTTTCAGGGTTCACATTTCCATGACAAAGCCTGTGGAATTGGTGCACTTCTGCAAACAGGCACAGGCTCTGGACATCATCAGTGGGGGAGATGGCCTTGTCCCTCCTCTCCTCAGTGCTCCAAGCTTGCACAATGTCTGTACTGCCTGGAACTTGGGATTAAAACTGTGACAGTCATCATTTTGGAAAACTTTTTCAAATGCTCCCATTTATTTCTTTTTAGCCCTGAGTAAAGGCAATGCCCATATTATGTTTTCTCTAACAAGACAGCAAGGGGGGAGGAAAATAAACCTCTAGTCATGATTTATGGAAACAATAACACTTCCTTGAGTTTTAAAAACATCTGAAAGCAAATGTCATGCCCCTGCCTCCCCTCCAGCTCTCTGTGATGTTTTCCATTCTCTTGTGTTACAAAGACTAGTAAAGGCTGAGTCTCAGGAAAGATGTGTTGTGGTAAAAGTATTTCTGCTTTAATCTAATATTCTCCAGCAAGGTCACAAGTCACTAGCCATGCAACATTTGAAAACTACAAAATTATTGCAGATTCAGGCCTTGAAGCCCTTCTCTTTTTCTTGTTCATAGACAGAAATCCTTGATGTATATACAGGAGATAGATTGGTTTAAATTCTCTCCCTCTTCCTCCCTCCCCTCCTTGCTGCTTTTAGACAAGTGATTTATTTGAAAAATGTGTGACTTTTCTAATCATCCATTTATAGGGTAAGAGTTTTTTGTGGCAATAAAAGGATTTAAGGCCAGCAAGGAGGAATTATGCAGCTTCTATTGTAAGGAAATGTAAAATAATTGCAGTTTTATGTGGGGTGAGGACACTTAGAGGAATGTGAAGTCCTTATCTGCAGATGTGAGTTAACATTTTGTTTAGACTGTGGCTGCCAGAGGAAGATGTGAATAAACAGAAGGTCCTACTTTCCATAAGAGGCAAAAAATTTTACTTTTTAGTCTTGTTTCCAAATTAACTCAAAGGTGGGAAACGTACTTTTTCTGCATATCTTTAAGGAAAAAAAAAGGAAAAAAAAAATTTCTGAACTTAGCAAGTGGTTGGGAATATAGAAGGGCAATAGTGATGTTATTACACACAATACTACTGAATCACAGAAAAAGATTATAGGCTACTTACAGAAAGCATACATTAGCACAGATCCATAGAATGTGGTTTTCAGGAATTAAGCAACAGAAGGGAAAAGAGAAACTACTATGAATATTGAAAGCGTATCACCAGTGCTCTCTGCAAGGCTGTTGATTTTAGGCTGTTTGTAGCCATTATCTCAATTTGCTCTTCCTTCCCTGAGTGTTCCCCTGTGTGATTTGTTTTCACAGCCCCCTGCCCAGATTCAGAGGCAGAGGAATCCATAGGTTCAAATGAATGATAATGAGCATTGTCAGAGAGGCAGGAAAATTGAGTCCTTGCTCTGGCTGCCTGGCCAAGAGCTGCAGGAGCTAATTGTGTCAATGGTAATGAGACCAAGCAGGCAGCAGATGCTCACGTGCCTTTACAATCCAAATCCCACCCACAAATTCCTCCCACAGAAACTTTGAAGGATGTCTTGGCACCCTGGAGATGGTGATAGACCCGGTCTCAGCCACATGCCACCTGCTAGAGACATTGTTTAAAAAAAGAAGGAGGGAAAAAAGTGCCTATTATGATAACAAAGTTGTTTGCTGTCTCTTGCAATGACTTTAGGGCACTAGTTTTACCACACTGCAGCAATTGAACAAATAATGAAAAAAAAGGGCTATCTGATTTTTTATAGAGAAATATTTTCATTGAGCACTGTTAATCACTTACTTGGGAAGCCAGATGTTCAGTATATCTTAAATATTCTGCTGAAAAACTGTGCTTGCCTTTTTCCCATTACAGCTCCCACTGTGTCTGCTTCCTCCAGCAGGTTTACGTTTTCACATATTTTCCCATTACACTGGAACAGGGAGCATGTTTTCCTCTTTTTTTCCCAGAAAATTCAAGAAGAAAAAAATGCAGATACCCATGTGGAGTACTGTATAAATATTTACTGTAAAATAAAATAGACAACATATTTGTTCCTTATTCACAAAGCAGGCTGGGTAGTGGATTGTGCCTCGGGTTTTAAAGAGAGAAAGGCAACTATGGGTTCCTTAAAGACAATAGTTTTTACTGCAAGCTTGCTAAATTCTGCAGTAGAGAGAGGTTTAGATCCTTCCAGGAAATATTTGCCCAATAGCAGCTGTTTCTGGGGAAATCTGATGAAATCTCCTTTCTTGCCATAAAACTTTGTGTCCAGCTTTTCAGTCCTTTGGGGCTCACGCTCTTCAAGACATATTTAAATGACTCTGATGCTGTTCAAAATCTTTCTGGGCATTGGGCTGGTTCCCTGCCAGCCTCGGCATCAAAATCATCAGAAAATCATTAAGGCTGGAAAGGGCCTCTAAGACCATTAAGTCCAACCATCAGCCTAAAGCTGGCAGATCCACCCGCACCATATCTACAAAGAGGGCAAAAGCATCTTAAAAACTCTGGAGCTACCTCTGGCTCCAGGATAACTGAACAAGGCTGAACTCTGGCTGTGCTGAATATGATTGACTCGTTTCCTACTTGAGGGACCCTGATATCCTTGGAACATTTTAGTCACTAGCAGCTGCTGGAAGTAGGTACATGAGTGGATCTGGATCATTTGGCTTAGGCTGTCAGTAGGAGACTGAACACATGCTTCTTCTGGTAAAAAGACACTTGAAACACCAATTACATTCCTTTTTTAAACTCCCAGGGGTAATGGAGGATGTTACAGCTCCATGAAAAGCTTGGGTTGAGCCAGTTATTTGACAGACTAGGCATTGCAGCCCTGACTAAATTCACATTGACACCAAACTTCATATCTTTTATTTCACAGAAACCTCACTCCTTCAAAGAAAAGTATCTCAAATGCAGCTGCTTCTTTCTGCTCTTTATAAAGAGTGGCCTTGAAAGTATCATCACATCCTAGATAGTGTGTTGCAGGGTACAAGAGCAGCACATTTGTCAGAGCAGAGTAGCAGCAGTTTAAGACACAGAAAGCTTTTCAAATTTATTCACATAAAGTATTTCAAATTCCAGTGCATGTGGTGTATGAGTTTGCTAACATCTGGAATAAAACCAGATATTGGAAATCCAGTGCCAGGACACCACCTTGTAGGACTGATTACTGTGCCTCAGGCTGAGAGCCCACATGTTGCTGGTGCTTTTCCTGTGGGGAAAAAAGAGGAAAAGCTTTTCTGTGGGGAAAAGAGAGGTCTGGGCTTTCTGCCTGCAGTGGTGACCACCTCAGCCCCATGGTGGCTGCACCACTGGGGCACAGGAGGTGAAAGAACACCTTTATTCCTTGCTTTGCATGAACCAAAGGTTTTGGCCACTGTTCTCTGAAACATTTCACTCTCTGCATTTTATGTATTTCAGTTGCAGGGATAATAAGAAAGAAAAAATGATGCCTTAGGAAATGGACAGTTATATCTTGCACACAACAGGAACTACAGCTTGGTTTGGGTGGCTTGGTGAGGAAGTGGAACAGGGCCACACAACATCACTGTTGTTGGCTTGGGTGCAGTGGGAAAGAGATGTGTTACAATCCTGACTGGTGCCTTTTCTCCCAAACATACAAAATGCTCAAACCCTCTTTTGGCTCTAGCACATGTATTGCTCTTAAAAGGCAGTTTTGGGTAAACAGCTATCAATTAGAGACATTTTACTTCATACTTTACAGGGCAATAACTAAACAAAATGACAAATGCATTAAAATGATCAAACAATGGAATTTCCATTGTATACTCTATTAACTAATCCTAAAAAAAATTCAAAAGCATCTGCTGATATATTGCAGGCATTTGTTTACAATAGAGATTTAGTAAACTGTAAGATTTATGCATATTTCTCTCTTTTCACTTGGCAAATCTTTGAGAGATAAAAATTTTATTGGTGCAGAAAGAGACTGAATCTCTAGGTACTTACCATGCATGGAACATAAATGGGTTTAACCCACGATTTATATACACAATGCTGCACTGCAAAACTGCCTTGGAAATTTACTCATGGAGCAGAAAATATGATCCTCTGCCCTTTGCTAGGATGATTGATGATAATGTAAAACCTAGTTTTAAACTCACATTTCAAAAACTTTCTCTCCCATCAGCAGGTGTATAGAATTTGGTGGTTTGATGTATTTTAATGACCCATCACATCTTTTTTTAAGCAAGTTGAAAAAGTGAAAATTATAGGTCAGGGCTCTGAACTAAATTTCTCTGTTTACTGCTTCTTCTGAGTCTTGGATTTTGTTCCAGGGCTTTGACTGGCTGTTTGTTGGGGCAGGAAAATACTTTTTCCTGGTACAGCTATTACCTTTACCTAAAGTCTTCTGGATACCTTTACCTAAAGTCTTCTGTGAGGTGACAGTGTGGCCTTTGAGAGAGCTTGTGGAGGACACTGCACAGTAGGGGCAGTATTCTGGTGGGAACAGATACCGTTAAAACAGATTATCTTCAGCAGCAAGTACTGTAAGGCTTAGGTATACATCTATATAGTCAAGATATAATTTTTGTGGCGGTCAGGATTGATAACATTACATGGACTTTTTGCTTTTCTGATTTTTCTACCAGAATCCCTTACCCAATTTTTGACTGGCTTTTCACATGAACTAGGTATCTGATGTCTGAGACACGTTGTTTAATATTCCACAGATCAAAATCATGTGCTCTGCCTGAGATATTTGGTTTTAACTAAGAAGACCATGATCCAGAGACCACATTTTTGATAGTTCAATGGTCTTTTCTGCCTTTAATATCTCTTAAAGTAAGTCAGCCTCTGATGTTCCTCAGTTCTGAAAAAAATATCAGGTATAAGAGTAACTGATGAGATAGTAAATTGGACAAATACAGCATTAATTTGTGATGAGTTCTGTTATATGGTTGTCTATGCAAATCAATGGAATGAAATGTCAGCTTCCTTCCACCCAGTCCAAAGAACAGCATCACATCTATCTTTAATCAGCTTTTTGGGCCCAAGAGTGAGTATAAAATGGCAACACTCATTTGCCTACAAGAATACCCCTCACTCAGTCTGGACTCAGGCTGCAACAGATGGAAATTATACTTTTACTTTGGGAAACAAGTTTGATGAAGAGGGATGGAGGAAAAGAGAGGGAGAGAGAAAGAAAGAAGCAAAGGGAGAGAAGCAAAGGGAGAGAAGCAAGAGGGAGAGATGAAGCTCCTCAGTTTTGTTGTTCATTGTGATGGAAATGTCTTTTAAAATACACTACTGACTTAGGAAGACTCGTCTTTCACATTCATTGCTCAGGTGTCAAATCAAATTTTATCTTGCCATGTCTTGTGCACTGGAGCATAGCTCTTGTGACATTTTGTAACATAATGCAACATAAGGTAATAAATCATACAGAAGTGAATAAAACCTCATTTTGTGTATGTGTCTTGAGGAGGGGAATGAACCAAATGGCACAGTGCTAATTTTACTGTGCTTCTGTCATTGTTAGGAAAATGGATTTTTTCTCTCCTGTCCTTGCTGAGGGACTATGTATCAAAATAATTCTTCAAAGTAAAATAATTTTTCACCTATTTTTTGCATATATATTTTGAATCTAGGGGCTCATAAAATTTTAGAAGAAAATATAGGTTTGAGAGCTCAGTAAAACTCCTCACAGTAATAAGACAGACTTTAAAGTGTATCGACCACAGAAATAAACCTCCTTTCAGCTAAGTGAAAAATAATTAATCTGTTGTGCAGCTGTGGTTTCTGGAGCAGTACTGTAGGCAAATGAAAGTGTAATTTAGAGTCAGTTTGTTTTTCTTTAGTGCATCCGTGAAGAAATGGAGTGCAACTTTTGGGAAGAAGTTTGTGGTGAATAGGTTTTTTAGGTGGGAATAACTGAGATCAGTCTCCAGGAGGCCAGCAGTACTCTGGTCATGTGCCCGAGAGCACTCACAATACCATGCTCACTAAGAAGCATCTGCTGCCTGCACGTGGGACTCTCTCTTTTCTTTGTGAGGGAAGTCTGTCATGTCAAAGGTGGACTGGAGTTTAAGACACTTTCAGACAACAACTGCATGTTGGAGGTAGCAACCTTGGGAGTGCTGTGATTGCTCCTAAGCACCCTAGAGAAGCATCACTCCTAGAAGTGCTAGATGCTTCAATATTGCTCCATCTAAGCAAACAATCTGAAGATATGATCCTTCTCACTTGCAGCTTATTAAATGAAAAAAAAAAAAGAAAAGAAAGAAAATTGAGATTTTTCCTTTGGTTCAGAATTTAGGTAAGGATTATTGTGACAATGATATTTTATCATGAGTATCAGTGGTCAGTTGCAAGACAGTGTGGACTTAAGTGATAATATGGCATGTAATATGATAAAGTTGTAAAATAAAAAAAATAAATTCAAAAAGGGGTAAAAAGAAAAGAGGTGCTGTAATTCCTATTGGGAGGTATCCTGCTCTCTATTATTATACAGAGTGTGTCTCTGAGAAAGACCAATGTGACAAACTGGAATTACTACTTGGAAAGTGATAAAAATTGCATAAAGCAAGCTCTGCATATCTAAGTCTACTAAACAGCTCCTTGGAAGAACATGTAATCATTTAAAAATATACATAATAGTTTTAAAGCAGTGGAATTATTTTTACTATGAATTATTCATCTCCTGTACTCATCATGTAAAGGGGTGGTGACTTCTTTTATCAACAAAATACTTTTTATTGACACTAAGAACAGCATTTAATTGAACCTCTTTCCCCAATTATCGTCAGAAAAGAGTTTACATTTGTACTTTGGAAAAATGTTTTAGGAAGATTTATCAAAGCTGCAAAAAAAGCTGTCCATGAACTAATGGAATTATACTATCTTTGAATTCTCTCCACCAGAACTTAGAATGGTCACTAATTCCTTTCTTTGCTCTTTTGGTGTTTGCAAAGGGGTTCACTAAAGCCTGAATTGATATAATTATTGGCTTGGATTGTTAGAGATTTAGGCCAGATGGCTATGGGTTTCTAAAGACCCAGTTGCTTGTGTTAGCTTTTCTAGTTTGCCTATAGGGTTTTGGGGATCAGCAATTTGAAAGGGCTGCAAACTTGTAAAACAGTATTATTCATGGGGGCAGAATGTTCATCAGCGTGACCCAGTACTAAATACATTCATTATGGGCATTTCTATTCTGCACAATTTGCCACACGGTGCTAGTTTGTGGAAGAAAAAAAAAAGAGACAATGGCTTATAAAATGCTTTTGAATGCTTAAAAAGAAGAAGAGTTCACACTGAGCCTCCTCTGCTTTCTTTTTCAGCAAAAACCTTCTTAGTGACTTTGGCTGAGCTCTGATGAGAGCAAGTAAATTGGGCAAATAAGAGATTTACTCTTTACATTTTTGGGATATGCCGTGGGGGGACCATAAGAGAGGGAGAAGAGCAGTAAAGGAGTGATGGTATCCTTATGGGCAACGCTAATAATCAAATGGACAAAGTTAGCAGAAAAACAAAGAGAAACATAGCAAGCCTGTGGATAAAATGATAAAAGCATATGTAAAAAGGAAGTAGAAGTCACATAAATAGATACATTTGAAGTGAGAGGAATGCATCAACTTCCATGTCCTGAATGCAGCCTGAAGCTCACACATGGATCTGTAACATTTCTGGTTTGCACAAAATGCATGCTCGACTCAGACACAAGATTATATTTTTGTGTGCAAATGTGTGGGAGTGTAAATAGTTTTATGTAACATCAGAGAGGGGAGGAATTTGTCGTTTTCTAAACAATCTGTCTTGTGGCTCCTTTTCCTTTAAAATACTTGGCATGTAGAAGGTGTGCTTAGCACAGACTGTCACGGTAGAGCATGAAGTGCTATTTCAAACAGGATGAAAAAGATCATCTAAAGTAGCACTGGAACAGGAAATAAAAAAGCTCTGAGACAATCTCACACATGAACACACAGAGGAAAGGGGCTCAGGCAGAGGCAGCTGCGCTGAGGGCAGAGATGCTGCGAGAGGCAGCCAGAGAATGCAAAATGTTCCTGACTTGGGAAGGAGGAGGACAGGTTTCGTGGAGTGGAGGAGCTCTCGCAGGGCTCCGAGCAGGAGCACATACACTGGGAGCATGCAGGTTTTAGGCAAACAAGCAGCAAGAAGACGCTCTGGCGGCACGGATAGCGAGACGTAAGCCCCAGTTCTTTTACTAAGCAAACCCACTTAAAAGCTCGCAGCGAGTTAAACAAGGGGTAACCTAAAGTATGTAAATAAGGAGTGCGATCGCATTTCTCCTGGCAGGAAGGGGAGGAATTAAAATCACAAAACCCCGCTTGAAATTGCCATGAAAATTCGGGGGGTGGGGAGGAGAGACGTTGATTTAAAGTTGCCCATTAGTCATTTGCACCCCCCAGCCCCAATCCTTGGCGGGCGCTGACCGAGGGGCCCCCTCCCCATCCCTTCCCCTCCCTTCCCTCCCCTTCTCTCCCCTCCCCTCCCCGCCTGATTGGCTGCACTGGGCTCAGCACAGGCCGGGCAAAAGCTTTGTCTGGGGACTTGGAGTGAAGTTGCGGAGGAATTTAGGCTGAAGCCGGCGAGGGAGGGCGTTCAGTCCGGCGGCGAGTGCGGAGCAGACGCAGGAGGACGGGCGGCGGATCCATCCCGCCGGCGGTCCCTGGATGCCGAGGGTGGGAGAGGAGCACGCTGCCCCGGAGCATCTCAGCCTGGAAGAGGAGCGCTGAGTCAAATGAGAAAGCGTGGATTGCTTACAGATTGTATCTGGATGTCCTGGAACGGTGTGTATAGAAAAAGCCAAAAGTTTTCTGATCTGTAGGTTATTAAATCTTGGCTGGCTAGAAAAGGCGTTTTCAAGCTGGAAAGGACCAGATGTGCTTTGGATTTAAGGTACCGAAGGAAGGCAAAATAATTGCTTTTTAACTTATTGGGAGAAATTAATTGCAAAAACTTACAAATGTATCAAATCGACGGTAAAATGCACTTTTTATTCCTTTTTGCACTGATTGTAATATCTTGCAATAATGCTGTGCTGGGCAAGAATTTGAAATATAGGATTTATGAAGAGCAGAGGGTTGGATCAGTAATAGCAAGACTATCGGAGGATGTTGCTGATGTTTTATTAAAAATGCCTAACCCTTCCTCAGTTCGGTTTCGAGCCATGCAGAGAGGAAATTCTCCCTTGCTTGTAGTCCGTGAGGATAATGGAGAAATCAGCATAGGAGCTAAAATTGATCGGGAACAACTGTGCCAGAAAAACTTAAACTGCTCCATAGAGTTTGATGTGATCACTCTGCCCACTGAGCATCTGCAGCTTTTCCATGTTGAAGTTGAAGTGCTGGATATTAATGACAACTCTCCACAGTTTTCCAGAGCTCTTATCCCTATTGAGATATCAGAGAGTGCAGCTGTAGGAACTCGGATCCCTTTGGACAGTGCTTTTGATCCAGATGTGGGAGACAACTCCCTTCACACTTACTCCCTTTCTGCAAATGATTTCTTTAGCATTGATGTGAGAACCAGGACTGACGGTGCTAAGTATGCAGAGCTGATTGTGGTCAGAGAGCTGGATCGTGAGTTGAAATCGACTTACGAACTCCAACTCACTGCCTCTGACAAAGGGGTGCCTCAGAGATCTGGGTCATCCCTCCTGAAAATCAGCATTTCTGATTCCAATGACAACAGCCCTGTGTTTGAGCAGCAGTCATATATTATCCAGCTCTTGGAAAACTCTCCTATTGGGACTTTGCTTATAGACCTCAATGCTACTGATCCAGATGAGGGCGCCAATGGGAAGGTCGTGTATTCCTTTAGCAGTCATGTGTCTGCCAAAATTATAGAAACTTTTAGGATAGACCCAGAAAAAGGTCACCTGACCCTGCTGAAGCAAGTGGACTATGAAGTAACCAAATCCTATGAAATTGACGCTCAGGCTCAGGATATGGGGCCAAATTCTATTCCAGCTCACTGCAAAATTATAATTAAAGTTGTGGATGTGAATGACAACAAGCCAGAAATCAACTTAAATCTGATGTCCACAGAGAGAGAAGAGGTAGCTTGCATTTCTGAGGGGTCACCCCTGGACACCTTTGTTGCCCTGGTCAGAGTGCAAGATAAGGACTCTGGTGTGAATGGAGAGATCGTTTGTAAGCTCCATGGGCATGGCCACTTTAAACTTCAAAAGACTTATGAAAATAACTATTTAATCTTAACCAATGCCACTCTAGATAGGGAAAAGAGATCTGAATACATCTTGACTGTAATAGCAGAGGACAAGGGAACGCCAAGTCTCTCCACAGTGAAACACTTTACTGTCCAAATCAGTGATGAAAATGACAACCCACCCCGCTTCCAGACAAACAGATATGAAGTTGTCATCTTGGAAAATAACTCTCCTGGAGCATACATCACATCAGTCACAGCCACAGACCCAGATCTAGGTGACAATGGGCAGGTGACATACACTATTTTGGAGAACTCTGTTTTGGGAAGTTCTATAACCACCTATGTGACCATCGATCCCTCCAACGGGGCGATCTATGCCCTGCGAACCTTTGATCATGAAGAAGTAAATCAAATTGCCTTCATGGTCCAAGCTAGGGATGGAGGGAGCCAGCAGCTCATTAGCAACACCACAGTTGTACTCACCATCATTGATGAGAATGACAACGCTCCCGTCATCGTGGGGCCGGTGCTACACAACAGCACAGCAGAAATCTCAATCCCTAAAGATGCTGAAATTGGCTTTCTTGTCACCAGGGTAAGGGCTACAGACAGAGACTCTGGTATGAACTCTGAGCTCAGCTGCTCCATAGCAGCTGACAAGGAAAACAACATCTTTGTGATGGATCCCCAAACTTGTGACATCTCTATCAATGTGAGTGTTGAATCAGTTCCAGCAAAACAATGGGAGTTTTTGGTGATAGTCCAGGATAAAGGCAGTCCTCAGCTTAGTACTAAAGCTCTTCTGAAATGTACCATTTTGGAGCATGTTTATTCATTTTCAAGCACCGAAGCAACTTTGGTAAGCCAGCCCTCCCTGGACATCTCTATGATAACGATTATATCCTTAGGATCTATATGTGCCGTGTTGTTGGTTATTATGGTCATCTTTGCCACAAGGTGCAATCGAGAGAAAAAGGACACCAGGTCTTACAACTGTCGCGTGGCTGAATCAACCTACCAGCACCATCCAAAACGTCCCTCCAGGCAGATCCACAAAGGGGACATCACACTGGTGCCGACAGTTAATGGCACTCTACCCATCAGGTCCCACCACAGAGCTTCGCCATCATCCTCCCCAGCCCTGGAGAGGGGCCAGATGAGCAGCCGGCAGAGCCACCAGAGCCACCAATCCCTGAACAGCCTGGTGACCATCTCCTCCAACCATGTGCCTGAAAACTTCTCCCTGGAACTCACCCATGCTACACCAGCTGTCGAGGTAAGGTCCAGACCTTGGTTTTGCACATCCATTTATGAAGACACTCATTTGGAAGCCTACACACACCCTGCCTCATGGGAATGTGTCATGGATTTCTCTTCAATATCACAGCTTTTCAGTTTTACTCCAATATCAACAGATTCCATTGCCCTGAGGAACAGGGTTAAATCTATTGGTAATAGCATTGTTCCTTGGTTCTTCCCTGTAAGGTCAACACAATGGAGTGGAACATAGTGCTCTGCACTGGCTAACTGTTCACTCTTCCTTGCCTTCCCCCTCCCTCCTCTCTGTACAGTTCCATCTGAGAAAGGATGCCTGAATATTTATATTCAGGAACAATCCAGGAAACTCTTTTATTAATGGGGGTGCAGAACTAAAACATTCTGACACAGTTTGATGACAGCTGCAGTAACATGCAGCTGCACTGTATCTCAAACTTTGAGATTCCCTGTCTCAGTTTTTACTGCAAATGCTGGGTCATAGCTTAAATAAATAAGAGCTGTGTCCTGGTAACTCTTTACATGTAAAGTAAAGCTGTTTTGTTTTGAATTAGGATCCTGGAATATTAAAGGCTTGATTCTAATATATTTAACCAAAACAAAACTCTACCTCTGTGTAATTGCTTGTTTTACTTGTTAAGAAATTCATTATTATGAATTCAGAGGCTAATGAACAGCATTGAACTTCCTAATTTTAGAGAGTCTTCAGATGTTTTCTGTGTCAGACACTACACTACCAAATAGTCTATTATACTGCCTTATATATGTGCAGGAATTTGATTTAATTAAATTTTAAAGGGGGAAAAAATAAACCACAAACAAACCTGAGAAGCAAATTAGTGGTTTTACACCAAGGAGCTTGAGCTTTCATTTCAAGGAATCAGTCTTTTCACCTTTTCTTTAGCAGGTTTCTCAGCTTCTCTCGATGCTTCATCAGGGCCAGTATCAGCCAAGGCCAAGTTTTCGAGGGAACAAATATTCCAGAAGCTACAGGTAAGAATCCAGTTTGTTCTGCTACATATGATTGTAGGATCAGTACATGTATCCTCATGTACTGATGAGTAAAAATACATCAATACATGTATTTTTAAACAAAAAGTGGATTATAACGTACTTGAGATAATGTAGTTCTCCACAATTCTCTTTACAGATATGCCCTACAAGATATGGATAAATTCAGCTTGAAAGACAGTGGCCGGGGTGATAGTGAAGCTGGAGACAGTGATTATGATTTGGGGAGAGAGTCTCCAATTGACAGACTTCTTGGGGAAGGATTCAGTGACCTTTTCCTTACAGATGGAAGAATTCCTGCAGGTAAGAGCAGAATGGAAGCTGAGCAGTTTATTTACAGTTCTGCCTGGCTGTCACTTTGATAAAACTACTACTGAGAAAGCAAAAATTCTTTAGTTTTCAAGTCCTATATTTCCTTCCTTTTTTACTTTGCTTCATGATAAATACTGAGTTGAAGCCTTGATGTATCTACTAAAATGAAACCTCAGATACAACTGCAAATCTACCCAGAGCAATGCCTATTTTTTGTTACTCACATCATGAGCTGGCTCCAGATTCGTCCTAAAAGTATGATCTGCTCTGAGCCCTTAGACTTTTAATGACACGGTGGACGTTTTTGCAAAGCCAGGCAGTTGTGGTTTTTTAAAAATACAGTGACCTATAATTTGGGAGATAGGTTTTCCGCAGTGGATTTGATCCATATGACAAAAACCTTTACTATTTAGAAATGGAGTATGAAAGTGAACTAGAAATATAGATGGAGAAGAAAGAAAAGTGTTTTTCCCACTGAAAAATGAACTTGAGTGGCAAGGGAAGGTTCTAAATATTTCCCAGATTTTAAATCTTGCAACCCTATTTTCTGGAAGCAAGAGCTTAAGAGGTACAATTCAAGGGCAGAGGGCAAAAAGGAAAAGAAATTAGAAAAGGGTGAGTGGCAGTAGGATAAACAAACATATACATATTAATGTGTATGAAGCATTACTTTTAAATTTATGCTCAAATAAAAGTTGAATAAAAGGTCATGGGAATTCATGCTTAGATAGAAGAATTTTGTAATTACTTTAATAATTATACAGCCTCTGGTTGTACCCTAGATCTTGTTCTTACTTCAGATCATATTTAGTTTTCTCTGTATAACCAGAGGGCCAGATAATTTCAGTAGGGTTCATTGAACCACATTTATAAATTTAACAAGTTTAGTAAAGTAATTTTATAAATGAAGGCCCTTTGCTTTGGGACGTGGTGCAGCACATGGCCTTTCTAAGGTGACCCCCATGCATTAACCAGGGTTGTTATGCTAGACAAGAGAGAATGCCAGAAGTTCAAATTGTTTTTCATATACATTTAAACTTTAAAATTTTCTGTGCATATTTTGCTCCAGTCTAGGTCTTGTATCACATACCCATCCATTCACCTGCCTCCTGAAATGGTGAGGGGGCCTTGAAGAGTTAATCTGTTTTCAGAATCTTTTACCTAAATCTGGACTTCTAATATATTTTTATCCTCATCCTCCCTAACTCCTACTACTTAGTCCTCTGCCAGCTAGCATGAGGCATGTCTCATTCTTTCCTATGCTCTAGCAAGGAGGCAGGGAGGGATATTCTGGAGCTCTCAGTTGACCTGGGTAGCTTGAAGTGCAATGGTGTTTGCACTGGCATCCTGCCCTGCTGCTGCCAAGGAAGAGTGATCCCTTTACAGTGGGCAACTGGGGGCTGCCAGCAGACAGGAATGGTTGTCCTCTTAGCTGGCTGAAATGCCCATGACCCATTTTCAGCTCTTACAATTCCCTCTCTAAACAGTAAGCCTAAGGATAGGATTTCCAAAAATGCCCGGCTAATTAAATTCAAAGTAAGGGAAACTCCTCTCAGTGCAGACAGAACTGGGTTGGGCTATCAAGACTGGTATTTAGTCTCACCCAGATGTCCATTTATTGCTATGCATGGCCTTAATCCTTCAGATAAGTCTGCTGAACCTCTTCAGATGAGACCTGAATTGATCTACAATCCCAATATATGAAAAGGAAAAGAAAACTTCCTGAAGGTTTCCTGTTCTCCATTCTGAAAGATTTCTGCATTGTCAGTCTAGACACAGGCAAAAATGCTGTGGGAAGGTCCTTTCAGTTTGTCTATTTAAGGTGGAACAAGAAAGGAATGGAGCGAGTCCCTCAAAACTCCACAAATTACATGATTGGAAAGTTCCATAGCTGTTCTTGAAAGACTTGTTTCTTTTTCTTTTTAAATCTTAACCAGCAAGCTTTAAGTTCTGGAAAAAAAAATAAAAAGAGAAAAATAAAAGCTGTTGTGGATCTGGCCGTTTTTAAATTCATTGCTGATTTAAGGACAGATTGTGTCACCATTCAGTTATTTCAAAGTATCTTTTGATCTTGTGTTCAGGAATGTCAGAATTTATTATTTTAAACTAAAACCATTCCTGATAACAATGGCTGCAAAACTGTCATTAAGAAAAACTTCGCTACTAATGAAATGCCAGAGCACTGAAAGTATCTAATGAATTTAAAGAAGTCTTAACGGAATCTTCTTAATTATGAGTATAATCCTCACCTACTGGGATGACTTGAGAACTGGTCATGGATAACTTAGATGTCTTTTGACAGTTCTAACTCTTGGGCATTTTCGGTAAAATGTCATATATGGGAACAAACACTTTCAGGCATTTCAGTCACTTGTACAAAAACTTCAGCCACTGATATATTCTAGTTTGCTTTTTTTGTTTGAAACCTCCTGGATCAGCAGTTATTTTGAAATAGATTGAGCAATATCCAGGCTGCATTCTGAGCTTGTAATCTTGAAGAAATTCATACTTTTGCAGGCATGACATGGAGAGAGTTTATACTCATAGGAATGGAAAGGCCATTAGGAAAGCAAACAATATGATAGGCTGTGTATAGTGGAAAAATATAGTGCTGACAGTATGAGAGTAGGACTTTATAAATAGTACTAGTACATCCAAAACTGAAATACTCTGTTCAGTTCTGCTTACACCACTACAAAAAGAGTTTTTGATAAATGGAGTGGATCCAGAGCCAGATGGGAAATGTGTTGAGGGAGCAAGGAAAACTTCCAGGCCATGACTGCAAACATTTCTTTTGCAGTCAGTATATGCTGGGAAAGAGCAAGAAACTCTATTCTGTGTGGGATAATCTAACCATTAAGTGATATGGGTAGGGGTTTCTTATGGTCAAAATATGCATAATGCAAAGAGTCTGTCATTTCTGAAAGCTGTCTTGAATCACTTGGTGACTCAGACCCATTAGGGCCCCAGCAGCACCCAGATCTTCTCCAGCATATCTGGGAGGCACACAGACACATGGCCTGAGGCGAGGCTTTGTGTCCTACCATCAGTTTCCTTTGGGCTGGAAAATTTAGCATCTTTCCTGGCACATCCCTCTCTGCAGGCCTGCCAAACTGGGCTTTGCCTGTCCCTGCTTCCAGCAACCATTCCCAGACCTCTTGGAATATTTGCAAAGGACCCTCACAGTGCCCCTTTGTGGGCCAGTTTGGACCAGTGTAGCACTCAGGATTGCTGTCATTTGCCCCACCTTATTGCTTCAACCTGAGAGACATCAATAAACCAAGAAGTTGAAAGAGCAGCTCTTTCATCTTCTGCTCTTCAGCCCTCATGGCTGACCTGGGTTCCCATCCAGTGGGTTAGAGCCCTCCTTATGCCAAGGCCTAAGCCAGCATGGGCCAGTAACCTGAGCTACAGAGCTGCAAGTGCACCTGAGAGTATAAATCCAGTATAAACACCAGAGTCACACAGGCTGGGAATTAGACCCTCGAATTCTGACAGTGGATTAAAATTTAACTGATTTAGTTAAAAAGGTAATATGGCAGTGGGTCATCTTGAGTTCTACATTTGCTTCATTGCCAGAACAAAGGAATTGTTTAATGGAAAAGGAGATCCCTCTGAATGCTATTATTCTTTGCTCTTTATTTCCTCTGTCCATTTATTCCCACTTGATTGCTCTGAAATGCCTCAGTTGTTGCATGTGGAAGACTTCTCTAAAACTCAAGTAAGTGCTTGGAGGTAGAGATTTCTTCCTTTTATTTTATATTTTTTAATGAGCTAGAACTGTACAAAGGGCTCATGTAGCTTCAAGCCACAAGTGCTTGTTTTTCCACTGCAATTTACATGTTTATCTTCATCTTAGCTAAGAGATTGCATTACTCTCTTACATGAACTGCACTGGTTGTTCTCGTTCTTGCCAACGGAGGTACCAGACTGTTTGTATTTGCCACGTTCCTGCACAGAACAGAGAGGGGGAATTGTGGGTATCCATAAAATTAGAGGTTTTTGGGAAAGCTGCAAAAGGCAGGCCTCAGAGACAGTAGAACTGTGATTAGAGCTAAGCAGTAGCCATGAGATAGGTCAGCAGAAAAATTATGTAAAAAGTAGAAAAGCAAGGACAAATAGAACAATGATCTGTGTATTAACGCTTCTCTAGAATAACTCCCTAAGCTACAGAAAAGTTTATCTAACAAGATATTAGGAAAGTTGAAGCTTAATAATGGAGCTCTGTGCATTGTGTTTCAGGCTTACAAGCAGGTATTGTATTTGAAATAACCAAGCATTGTTTTAACCAAAGGTACATGTGCTTATAGTGATTGGATAGTACTACTGTCAATGTGCTTTTGCTTGGTGTGATTGGTCAAAAACCTTTTAAAGTAAGTTGTAACATTAAGTTTTTGGTCTACTGCCTGGGATGTGAGCTGGTGGCATCTTCCCATTGTCATAACCATGTAATGAGACTGATGCTGGAAAATAAAACAGCTCAAGGCACGTTCCACAGTAATCCCGTCCTGTTCGTGATTTGTAAATTTTGTAAATAGCCCCCTGCCGGCGTCAAATACCTCTGGGGGATTGCAGTCCTGGTGACAAGAGCCCCTGTGAGTGCAGGCGCTGTGTGCAGCAGGAGGGGGTGCTCACTCTCCTGTTTCTCTTGCAGCCATGCGCCTGTGCACGGAGGAGTGCAGGGTCCTGGGCCACTCGGACCAGTGCTGGATGCCCCCGCTGCCCTCTCCCTCCTCCGATTACAGAAGCAACATTTTCATCCCTGGGGAGGAGTTCCAGGCACCCCAGCAGCAGCAGCACCTGCAGCAGCAGCACCACCAGGGCCTCGAGGAGGATGCCCAGGCAGCCGACGCCAGTGAGAAGAAGAAGAGTTTTTCAACGTTTGGGAAGGACTGCCAGAGCGAGGAGGAATCAGGGGACTCCTGCACCTCCTCCCTCCTCTCCGAAATGAGCAGTGTCTTCCAGCGCCTGCTGCCCCCCTCGCTGGACGCCTACACGGAGTGCAATGAGATGGATCGCTCCAACTCGTTGGAGCGCAGGAAGGGACATTTGCCAGCCAAGAATGTGAATTATCCACCGGGGGTGGCAGCCTGGGCAGCCAGCACGCATTTCCAAAACCCTGCCAACAACGGGCCCGCTCTGGGGACTCACTCGGGCGCGCAGCCTTCATCCAAATGGCTGCCGGCCATGGAGGAGATCCCGGAGAATTATGAAGAGGATGATTTTGACAATGTGCTCAACCACCTCAGCGATGGCAAACATGAACTCATGGATGCCAGTGAGCTGGTGGCAGAAATTAACAAGCTGCTGCAAGATGTCCGGCAGAACTAGTTGTTTCAAAAGCCTATTTTTCCATATTTATGGAAAACTGGAAGGGGAAAAAAAATGAATAAAAAATAGACTGAGGAGAACTGGCATTGCCAACTAGTTGCATTTATCATAAATGTGTCTGTGTATGTTGAATATTAAAATACTGTATTTTCATATGTACACAATGCAAGTGTGATTATCTTTATCTGTATTTTAAAAATACATTTGTACCTTATATTTATGTGTAATTTAACAAATAAATTTTATTTTTGTACACCCACAGCAAGCATGGTTTCCTAAATGTATATAGATAGTACCACCCTTGTCAAACTTAGAGCATTCTTGCCACACAGGCATGTTTAAAAAAAAAAAAAAAAGAAAAAACAAGAAGAAGGATTTGTTTTCCCATATTATTTCTTTCAAATGTTTCGAATACAAATTCAAAACACTGAAAAAGTTATGCAAATGTTAGTTTCAGTAAATGATCCAACACCTTTTTTGCAATGTTTTATTCTTATAATAAAGAACTATAACTCCCATGAAACCTAAAATGTCTTTTTTTATTTTGATGCATTTGGTCTATAGAATCATTTTCTAATTTAAGTCATGGATTGTTGCAGGCTGAAGTCTTCCTGTCTTTGGCACATAAGTGTTTTTCCCAGTGAACAAATAATGGAATTCTGTGATGGGTCTTCCACTGTGATCTCTGCAAAAAAATGTAAATTTGTTGTGCTGTTGTTACACTGCAAAGCCAGTTGAAGTCAGCAGTGTATACTTGAAAGACAGCATTAAAATCAGCTTTTTCGACCTCAAGCTGAATTCTGAATTTATGTAAATACAAAAATTGCAATGAACTGATTTATCTTTGTAAATGACACCAAAATAAAAGCAATGTTGCATCTTCCAGAAAAACAGCTATATTTTGCCTCTGCACGCAGTTACATTTTTATATTAGCTATATTCTCTGTTGTAAGTGTGCTTGTCTTTTGTTTGCAAAGCAGTGCAAAAATGTTTGAACTTCCTAGCAAAGGGCAAGCCAGCAGGTACATTTGCTCTGGCTGCATCCCATCCTTCCATAGTGGGGCTTCTCTCTGTCCTGAAGCTCGGTGAAAAGTCATTTATATTATGGTGCCATTGCTGTAGTGGGGGTGATGTAACTAATATTGCTCAGATAAAAGTCAATGTCATCCTTTTAGTTACTTCAAAACTATTTTTGTTAGCCTCTCATACACAAGGAGATCTTTTTAGTAGCAAACAAATGGATTTTACAGTTGAGAAACATGGGTGGGTTTTGAGCCCCCTGTGCTCATTTCAGGAGTGTTAAGAGATGGCCGTAAAAACCTGTATTTTTTGGCATTTATGCAAATGGATATTTTATATGATATTTTTTTTTTTTTGCCAGAACTGCGGAAAACTGTTGGAATAATCCAAGTCAACCTGGGCATAAAACTGATTCATTTGTTTTGGAGAATGGCCCTGGTAGAGTATCTTATAAAATATTTTTTTTTGTGCTAGATACAAGAATTCCTGCTTAATGTTACCTCCAAAGCAAAAATTTTTTTGTATGCATAAGCTTCATTTCTTCTCTTCTCTGTGTGCAAGGAAACTTTAATCTCCTTATTGGTTTCACAGTGCTGTAGATGGGACATTTGGAGATGTGTAGGCATTTGTTGACACCTGAACAATGGAGAGGTTCTCACCTAGTTTACACATCAGGAGCTCAGGCTATGCTTTAGTGGTTAGAAATACCAGGACCTCACATTGGGAGCTCTCTTACAGCACCTTTGAATGCCAGCAGGACTTGAGCCTCATGGAGTTGCCATCTATTATTGAGAGGGAGTTGTAACACCTCATTAAATATTTGACATCTCTTCCCTGTTTTTACCCTTCATTCCTACTAATAGGGATTATTGGCCCCACAAGCCTCACCTGGGTCCCATTCTCCCACTCCCCCTCACTCCAGGGGCTTAGACTGGAGCAGGCAGCTGTTCTAGAAGTGTTTGTCCTCTTTGGCTCTCAGGGTCCACTCAAGACAGACTTCATAGCTGTGCCTCCAACTATATCCAGCTCCTGCTGACAGGAGTCCTTGGATCCTCGTCCTGGTTTGTCACCTTGGCATGCCGAGGGCTGACAATGGATCCCTTTGCCAGCCCCTCACTGAACCTGCTGCATCCAAGTTCTGTGGGGTTGCACTTTGTCAGTGTGGGTTCTGCTCATGCTGGGGTTGCTCTCAGCTCCTGCTTTTCTTGATGCTTTAAAGCAGCAGCATCAGGCTGACTCTGAAGCCAGGATGCTGTAGCAGTCCTAAAGTTCACAAGGACATAACCTTCTCCTCCCTAACTAGGCTGTTTCTGTCTCATCTCAACCCTCCCCTTGCAGTTTTTCTCTTCTTCAGTGTCCAGTTTTAGTCCTGTTCTCCAAGTTCCCTCATCCTTACCCCATCTTAACTCCTCCTGGCTCTCTCACTCCATTTCCCTTAAAATCTGACCCACAATCTAATCCTGCACAGCCCATAGATAGCATCTTGTATCCCAATAACCCTGCCCATGACTGAATTTCCCAGTTTCTATCTCTTTAGTTAGAAGAGATAGCTAGCTAGCACATCCCTGAAATCCTCCTATGCCCTCACTTTTTGATGTGTAATTGTAATTACAATGTAATTGTGAGCTCCACTGAATTCCTGAATTCCTCTACACCCAATGCCTTTTTTGGGTGCCTGTACAGTATGGAAAGGTCTGACTTGCATGGCTGAGCCTCCCCACTGCTGACTTTTTGCAGAAGTGGGAGGGTCAGGAAAGCAATTCTGAAGACAAAACTCATGCCTGCCTGGTTATTTGATTCCAGCCTGGGCATACAGAGTGTGTGAGGTATACAGGGTGACTGGTGGTTATGTTAAAAATTTACAAGGTGGTAGTTTGAAAATAGTTATTAAACTTGTAGATTATTTTTCTGTTGACCTGATAAAACATTGCTGTCTGTTACAAAATCAGCAGCAGAATGTGAAACTCCCCACCGAGTGGTATAGATTCCTCCATAAATAAATGCAGATAGCTCTTTCTCCTCATTTCTAGAAGAGGAAATATTAGACATTCAGGCTCAGACTGCTTTCTGTCTACAAGCTTGCAGGACAGCCTGATAAGCTTCATTTTCACAGTCATATCATCCACTAGGGATTACCAACCTGTTTTAAATTTAAAACCCTTAAATCAGTTTATGCCTGCTGGCCTATGTCACATGGATAGTCTCAATGATTTAAAGAGCCATTGTTTGCAGAGAGGACTTTCTAGAAAAAAAGTAGATTGCACTGAATTTCTCTGGTAGCACTTGGCATCCAAATATCATAAAACACGTAAGGTTTTCCTAGAGGGGATGTCTGTACCAACACACAGTAATAGTATTTGGTATGTGCATTGCTGAAAGAATTTTATCATATAAAGAGGCCAGTCTCCAGGAGCAAGAAAGTTTACTTAGATTATATCTGAAATGCCTTGGAGTTTGAGTTGTATTTATTATTGACAGGAAACTTATTAAAAGATCAGTGGATAGCAGTAAATGAGAGAAAGATCTGTCTTATTCCTGCTTGGTTTAGAGTTCCTCTTTTTTCCCTTATAAATGAGGGAAATTATATAATATTTATATAGGGGTATGTACACTTATATAAAAACCCTAGCACCAAATCTCTTCTATGTAAAGAACAGGGAAAACTGATAGTGTGCAGGTTAAACAAAATATGTAATAAATCTGGATTTGCTGCATTTTGACAACTTCTAGAGAGTTAGGAGTTGCTGGTGTGGTTTAGGCACTAAACATGATGATGATTGTCCTGCCCAGAACACAAGTTCCTAGTACTTCTTTAAATGCATACTAGTTTTTTCATTCTTGGTGGTTTAACGACAGAAAAGGTTGTGAAGATTGGCAAATGGTAATTACCAAAATACTGGTTATTCCTGTAAGTGTTCAACTGTAAGTGCCTGCTATGGTGGGGCTTTGGGTTGAGTGGTCTAGTGGAAAGTGTCCTTGGCCATGGCAAGGGATTGGAACAAGATGATCTTTAAGGTCAAACCCAAACAATTCCATGGGGTAGTGGTTCTGGCATTCCTTCTATATATGGAAGTACTGAGGCTTTTGAGCAAATACAAAGTTAATGGATGCGCAACAACTACTTTTCTCCACGCTCATATAAGTTCTTACTATTCACTTCTGAAATTGTTACATTAAAAAATGTACTGAAATAATGATCAGAGTTGTTGGACCACTTATTTAAGTTGTGTTTAAACATTTGTGTCACTGCTGCATCACACTTTGCTATTAAGTGCCCATTAGGATAAACACATTGAGAGGATGTGGCTGTCAATAATGTCTTGGCTGCATTCTTTACCCTGCAATAGAACAGCAAATCAAACAAAACCACCACAAAATATTTAGGCCTCACAGTTTCCTTGCCTTTTTTAATGCAATATTGGAATTCGTAGAAGATGCCAAGAAGTTTAATTTCTTTCTCTGCAACCTGCAGAGGATTTCAGTTTCCCAGGATTAGGATTTGGAAGCCTCCATTTTTAGCATTAGGTTAACATAGCATCTGACCTAGCAGACTACAGTATACATGTGGGTTTTTTTCAATAATGCAGGCTGTTACATTTTCAAGCACAATTTCTCTCCTTTCTGTACCCTGGGGTCAAACTGCTTGCACACAAAACTTGGCTTGCATCATTTTCCACAATGCAGTTTAAATAAATAATAAATAAAATAATAATAAAAAAAGAAGTGATAATATAATTACTTCAATCAATAAAAATATTCATAATTAACAACCATGCTGTGTTGTGCATCCTCAGAGCTGTAAATCATAAATGACTGAGCACTTGTAAAAAATAATATTCTGGGATCAAGTAACCTGCTACTGAAAAAAGCCTCTCTGAAGAGACACACAGGAACAGTTTAAACCATACTATAAAAACAATTTTACAGGAGAATTGGTAAATAATACTTTGTTTAATTAAAACTCAGTGGAGACTTTGGAGAAACTGGGTAATAATTGAAGCTGAATTTAACAGAAAGAAGGCACCCATGTGCTGGCTCAGCTGCCATGCTGCTGTCCACACATCCTACCATCCAATCAGCTCCTCCCACACATCCATGTGTTATGAATTCGAATAAGGCCAGGTTTTAAGAAGGAAAAAGGCTCTTGTTTATTAAAACAAACTACAGAGGACAGGGAGTTTGAGATAAACCCAAACTCCCATGGAACAACCCAAAGATAACAAACGTGTCCCAAACATGCTGGGTTCTCTCCCAAAAGGTAGGTCCCTCAGAAGGAGAAGAACCCCAACCCAACCGGAACCCTCATTTTATAACCCCTCTCAGGTACAGGATTGGTGGGTTTTGGATCTGCACATTGATTACTCATTTTCCGGTGTTCTCCTTGCTCCTTATCGATATTCATTCTGGACCGATCATTTTCTCGCGACGTGGAATAATTGGTCAAGTCCCCTGTCCAATCACCTCCCGCCCCCCTTCAACTATCACCCACACCAAACCCTGGACCTTGCCTCCCTGGGACTCACAACAAACACCCAACTCACCCCAAAACAACAATTCCCAACCCAGCCCCAATTCAACACAAATTGAACACCATTTATAACACATGTTCTTTCAGCCAATCAACTTCCTGCTCATACACTGTCCATGCGTTCCTTCAGCCAATCACAATCTCACTTCTGACTGACTCTCTCCTCACTCATAACTGCCTCTCTCATCCCTCAACCAACTTCCAGCCATCTGGCCTTCAGCTGTGCCATTCCATAGGGCCTTCTGGGGAGCGTAACCCTTAATCACTCTGATAATTATTACCCCCTATGCTACATTCAGTCAGCAGCCATCCAGCACCCCCATGTCCCTTTCTGCCCGGGCACTGTCCTGACACTCTGCCTGGGCACTGTCCCAGCCTGGAGCACTGCAGGGAGTTGTGGCCATGGTGCAGGACCCAGCCCCTGGACTTGTTAAACTTCATGTTGTTTGATTTGGCTCATCTATCCAGCCTCTCCAGGTCCCTCTGCAGAGCCCTCCTACCTGCCAGTGGATCAACACTCACTCCCAGCTTGGTGCCATCAGCAAATCTACTCATGGTGGACTCAATCCCCTCATCCAGACAATCAGTGAAGATATTAAACAGCACTGATCCCTAAGGTCCCAGCACAGACCTCTGAGGGACACAACTGGTGACTGGCCCCCAGCTAGATGCAGCACCATTCACTGTCGCAGACATCTTTTATTGAAAAATCCTTTCCTTAGGATTTTTCCTCCTGAGAAGCTGAGAGGCCTCAGGAACAAAATGTAAACAATGATTATCTGCTGCTGTGGAATGCAACAGGTGTATCTGTGATTGGTCTCATGTGGTTGTTTCTAATTAATAGCCAATCACAGTCAGCTGGCTCAGACAGAGAGTCCGAGCCACAAGCCTTTGTTATCATTCCTTATTATTCTATTCTTAGCTAGCCTTCTGATGAAATCCTTTCTTCTATTCTTTTAGTATAGTTTTAATGTAATATATATGATAAAATAATAAATCAAGCGTTTTGAAACATGGAGTCAGATCCTCGTCTCTTCCCTCAACCTGAGACCCCTGTGAACGCCGTCGCAGTTCACCACCACTCTCTGGCCAGGCCACCCAGCCAGTTCTGAATCCAGCAAAAAGTGCTGCTGGCCCAGCCCTGGACTGTCAGCTTTTCCAGGAGTGTGCTTAGCAGCAGGAATTATGCCTAAAAAGGAAGTATTCTTTCTGCAGTGTATGGAAAATGAAAGGCTCTCGTGTGTGACGGTGCTCACAGGGGTCTCAGGTTGAGGGAAGAGACGAGGATCTGACTCCATGTTTCAGAAGGTTTGATTTATTATTTTATCATATATATTACATTAAAACTATACTAAAAGAATAGAAGAAAGGATTTCATCAGAAGGCTAGCTAAGAATAGAATAATAAGGAATGATAACAAAGGCTTCTGTCTTTGACCAAGATTCCGAACCAGCTGAGTGTGATTGGACATTAATCAAAAACATCCAACATGGGCCAATCACAGATCCACCTGTTGCATTCCACAGCAGCAGATAATCAATGTTTACATTTTGTTCCTGAGGCCTCTCAGCTTCTCAGGAGGAAAAATCCTAAGGAAAGGATTTTCCATAAAAGATGTCTGCGACACTCATATATGGTATACAGGTTATAATAACTTGTCTTACCTTTTTATAAGATTTCAGCAATTATTGTATTTAGATCTCAGGAGAATTCAGGCTTTCCAGTTACTATTATGTACAGCTAAAAAGCTAAGACAAGGAAAATAAGCAAAGTCTAGATGAGAGAAGATTGTGTTTGTGTGTCCTTTTCACAGGCTTCAGCTGATCTTGAAAAAAACTGGTTTCTTTGTCTACCCAA
The DNA here is from genome assembly GCF_037042795.1 of Molothrus aeneus. Lineage (NCBI taxonomy): Eukaryota > Metazoa > Chordata > Aves > Passeriformes > Icteridae > Molothrus > Molothrus aeneus. The sequence continues at coordinate 12,314,129 of NC_089649.1, read as the reverse complement.
ACAACACATTTGCAACATGTGTGAAGATACATTGCCATGAAACATAGGTGAAATAAAGGCACGTATGAGGCTGGTAATAATTTTACCTGCAAAGACTCTTTCTATGTATTCCTGGGTGGGATAGTAAGAGAAGCTTTTGGCCTGGAAGAAGGCTTATTGTTAGTCTTCTGGTCTATTGAGCTGAAGGTGCTGCCTGTGTGTGAGAGATATGTGGGAAAAAATCCATATTCAAATTAATATAGTACTGTGCAAGAGGAAAAAGAGAAGAATAGGTTAAAAATTGAATTTTCTTGTTAATCAGGCCTGTGTTGCTTCAAGTAATGCCCATTATCTACAATATTTGCAAACTGGGAGGTAATGTGGTTGGCTTGTATAAAAATGGTGACAAGCAGCCACAGCAGCTTAGCGTACCTCTGACAAAGAATGAGGGAAATTTTTTTATTCAAATATAACTGAAGCATAAACTTTGCAATTTGGCAGGCTTGAGACCACTTGAGCTTGTTTTGACCCATCTGGCTTTCTTAAATTCTTGCAATAATTAGGTCACCTAACTAGAAAGGACATGCTGATTTGTATCCAGGCTGGAAAAATGTTTGTGGTGAAATTATTTATTTATAATCTTTTCAAAATATCGGAGACTGATATTATAATCCTTATACATCCTCATGTTTGGATTTTTTTTTTTTGGTGGTTGTGTCTGATCTGACTGTGGAAAGTCCTATAATTTAAACTTTTAAATACTGTTAGAAAGAGGATATAATTTGGGCATCTAGAGTTTCAGTAGTGCAATATGTGAATGGGGTTTGCATTGATTTACGGAACCAAGTCATGCTATTACAATTATGCCTGTGATCCTAAAAACCTGTGTAACAAAACCCCAAATATAGATGTGTTTGTTGAAGGGCAACCAAAATTCAGGTATCTTTGATGGTTCTTGTCTCACCTACTGTAGCACTTAGAGCAGCACATGTTGGAGTATGCTTCATATGGGAAATAGCAGAGATTTATCACTGAAAACATCTATAAACTGAAAACTTAGTGGCTTCCTTCCATTGTGGGTGGACAGAAGCATCAGAAGACTATTCTGATGACCTGTTTTACTCAATGCAGATTTCTTCAATATTGTTTACAAAAGTCTACAACAAAACACTCTCAGAGGATATGCAGCAGTTCGAGTTAACTGTGCAGAGAGACAGTTTCTAGATTATGTAGTTCTGCACCTTTGCATGTATAAAATTACCTTATTCCTTCATATCACAGTGAAACTGCTTTCTGGAAAAGGTGTGCATGTGTCATTAACTGCAGTCTTAAAATGCAAGTTTTAGACACAAGAAAGCATGGATATAATGTGTCAGCAAAGAGCCAAAAGGATTATTTCACAATTACACTAAAATGAAGCTCCAAGTGTTTAGTTATGAAGCATAACCACTGGTATCCATGAAAATTTCACTCACTTGAAAATCAGGAAAAAAGATCACGTTCTTGTGAAGGCTTGCATGCTATGGAGCTCTTAATGGCATAATTTCTGAGAAGTATATAAATTCAAATGTAAAATAAAGATCTGTATGTGGAACACTACTGTTTTGCAAGTAAATATAGTGGGTTTTTTAGATTGAAACATAGATACTGAAAGAGAAAATATTCACAGAATTCACAGAATGACTAAATTGGAATACACCTTCATGATCATCAAGTCCAACACAGTCCTAACACCTCAACTAAACCGTGGCATCAAGTGCCACATCAGTCTTTTTTTAAACACATCCAGGGATGGTGACTCCACCACCTCCCTGGGAAGACAATTCCAGAACTTTATGACTCTTTCCATGAAAAACATTTCCCTAATATCCAACCTATATCTCCCTTGAGACAGCTTGAGACTGTGTCCTCTGGTGCTGTCATTTGCTGCCTGGTGGAAGAGACCAACCCCACCTGAGCACAGCCACCTTTCAGGGAGCTGTGGAGAGCAATAAGGTCACCCCTGAGTTTCCTTTTCTTCAGTCTAAACAACCCTAGCTCCCTTAGTCATTCCTCATAAGTCTCTGCTTTATTAAAAGACTAAAAGTTAGAAATTATGCCAAAAAAAGTGTAGGTTTTTGAGTGTGGTTATTTCATCTACTTACAACCCATCTTTGGTATCATTGCCATAACTAAAAACTTTTTAAAGACTGGTGTTAAGAATAAGGTTTTAGTGGTAGTGCATCATTGAAAACAAAGCTGCAGTAGAATGGCAAACCATGTATCATCAGTACCAACTTTAATTAGCATGTAGTAGAAGAACTAGAATAGACACCATTTCCCTGAAACTCTACAAGAACCTCCCAAAAGGCACTGTTGGTTTTCAAACAACTTATTTTAAAACTGAGTGATCCAAAAATAGTCTTCAATTGCTGTTCTGCTTGTTATCCTAGATTTCCAAGGAAAAACAAAGAGTAGGGAAAAGACCTGGCCAACTGTGCTCTGCAGCTTAAGTACCTCACTGAAGGTACTGAGCCTGTTTGGACATGGAACATGGTTTTCTGGCTAAATCCCCTGAAGCCAGGTGCTGTGCTGGAGTTGGGAATGGAGACTGGCAAAACTTTTCTGGGGTCTGTTGCCTCCAGGGTACGATTTGTCTGAGGCTGATGAGAACAGGGGTGGATTCTGTCACTGCAGAGCTGGTTCAGTGAGCCCAGTGGTGCTAGCACAGTCTGTTTACAGCTTTGGCTGAGGCCTGGAAGGGCTGGGTGTCCATCACCACTGGGAGGAGGAATCCAAATGGATTTGGTGCCTCCAGCCAAGGCTGTTGGCTGCACGGGTGGCAGCCGAACATATGGTGATGCTTTGGGCTGCTTCTGTGGGGAGCTGCCGCTGGAGGCTTGTGCTCAGTCTCTCATTTCCTCTCTGCTTCTTGTTCTGATGTCCAAAAATATTCACATCCTCCTTATACCCGGGGGCTCTTACTGAGCTGGCCAGGTAGAAAACAGATTCTGGAAAAAGCCCAGCTTGTAAATTGGGGAGTGAAGGGTGAGATCTGGCATCTTTTTTGACTGAGTGCATTGTCCTCAGTAATGGGCTTTTTCACTGAAAGCAGAAACACTATTATTATCCCTCCATGGAGTCAATAGGAAATAAATGAAAGCCCATCTGACTTTAGAAATGAAAATTGATTCTTTCAATTTGGAGACAGCTTATGTTCTTTCCATTCCTCTTGGAAGCTGAACACACAGGAACTGCTGCCAGAATTGGAATGATGCTACAAGGGTATCAGAAACAGCTCTCATAAGTATCAACAGGAGGGGAAGCACAAACAAACATGGGTACAAAGGATTGTGTCTGTTTGGTTGTGCTGGGGGTAAACCTTGAACAAGAGAGAGGAATGTCACCCGGCTAGAGGGTGCATGGGAAGATATTTCAGCTCTAGTTCTTGTCTTGAGAGTTGTTCTGCAGTATGTTTGCAGACAATTTACAGAAGAGTTACTTATATGAATTACATGTTTGAAAGAGTGTTTTTGGGCAATTTGGCTCAATGGTGAGCCTGGGACTCATTGTACAAGATGAGTGAAATTAGCTAAGATATGATAGATTGCTGCTATTGTTTTTTTAGAAGTAATATTATATATTTAATAGCATTACACAGTTCAGTGAGATCTTCTCATGAAGCATAATTTGAAAGAATGATACCTAAAAGCAGAAATAGAGAGCAGACAGAAATATCTCTCCAGGAAATTGTAAATGTGAGGGAGTTTGGAGACAGCATAGCTATGCTTTCTGTTTTACCTCAGGCTTTAAAATACTTGTTTCAGAAGAGATTATTGATGAGATAGAGATTCCATTTGCAATACAGTTTTTTTAAATTTTTTTTCTCCAGTCTTATTCCAACCTTCTTGGGGATGGTGGTCTAGTCATGGCCCTCTGGAAGGACTCTTTGCACGTCCCAGTGTTTCTCTCCAGAGCTTTAGTAAATTCATCTGTGACCCATGAGGAGTTTTAATCACTTCGAAAAAGTCTCAGTAATTTAAGTATCTAGAAAAATTGCATTTATCAGGTTATTTTAGCAAGCTTAGTTAGACACAGTTTTCTGAGGTGTCCTAAAGCTCCAGAATCACTTAACATGCAGGTCACTCCTAGCCAGCACTGGTGTGCTGCTAGGTTGAATCATTCAATATTCATGGCTGTTTAATCTACTGGGCAAATAACCTAGAATACATATATATATTGCTAGAACTCAAATTTATTTTATAACACAACATGAAATTCAAGAAAATGTTCAATCTGTTTAGGTAAGAAGAATATTCTCTCTAGATTATTTTTGATCTGTTTTTCTGGTATGGAACTGGGGGGGGTTTGTTTGTTTTCATGGTGTTTTAGGAAGATTGATGCAGAGTATGTTAAAGACCAAAAATAAAATCAGAAGAGCTTATGTTCTAGGCAAATTGAATTGACTGCAGGACAAACAAATTATGACTGAATACAAAAATGTTTAGAATGGTTTTTATAAAGGGAACATCAATACTGTGGGCTACACTGGAAGTTTTCCTAATTTAACAAAAATGATTTTTTTTATCAAATGTGCTTACTTTGAGAGATTCAGTGAGGGAATACACTGGTTATTTAAACATATGAGTTACTCTGATTTAAAATAGTACAATAAAATCAGCCCCTGACAAAAACTGTTTTGCAAAGAAAGCTACAGCCAATTACATCGGAAAATAAAATGGGTTAATTGTTTATGATGATGCTAACGCCAGAAGACAAGCAGATTCTTTCTTACTTTTTCAGAATGGTGTATATATATATATGGTGTATATATATATATATATATGTATGTATGTATGTATAGTTCAGTCACTTGAAGTGGCAGGTGAGAAAATCCCAACTGGAGATAAAATAAGAATATTTTTTAAATAATTCATTTAACAAATAATTTATTAAAATTCCCATATTTCTAGAGAGATTTTTAAGAAGTAATCCAGTTTTTCAGGTAAGAACTGATAGATAGGGAAGTTCAAATAACTGGAAACCATTCATGTATGAACAGGTTACTTTCTACTCCAAACCATACTTGAAACGGGGTGAGAAGCGCTTTCAGCAAAGTTGTCTAGGAGATTAAGTAGTTCTGCAATATTAATGGCAAAGACACAACAAAATTTAAGACAGTTTAGGCTAAGCAGTGTCACTGGTAGTGGAAACTGCAGCGTATTATTTCTTACAGCTTTTTCGGTAAAACAAAATTTTCCCTCAGACTTGTGTTATTAATGAAGTCATTTGATATTTTTGGACTGGAATTTACCAGCAAAAGCTTGCCAAATGCAATATATCTCAGGACTTTAAACTCCAGGGTGGACAAATGTCTCATTTTTAAAGAAAAAATATTTTGTGAAATAGGGCAGAGTCTGCTATAGCTTAAGGAAAGCCACACATTGATATCTACGAGAGTTTAGTTCTGTAAGACCCTGTCTTGGCTGGTTTGATGGCAGAAATTTTTTTTTCTGCTGGATATTGAAAGTGCTTAATAATTTTGAACAATGAGCATATGTTTAACATAACTCTTCACTTATCTGGGTTTTAGTTCCCTCCTTTTTTCTCTAATCAGATGCAGTTTATAAAAAACTTTGTGGTTCCGTAACCCAAAACCCTCAAATGTCTTGTCTCTTTTTACAATAGTAAAAGCAAAGGCTAAGAGACAGGGGATGTATCCCAGGTCAAATTCAAGAACAACTGTAACAAGGAAAATGGTACCTGGTTTACTGAACGTGAAACTTGATCTCCAGAATACTATAAATGGAAAATCCACATCTTCATCTTGCTTCCACATCTGAATTTGTTTTTAAACAAGTATGTTCCTTGTTGTGGAGCATGATTAAGAGAATATGGGACTATCAGCAGCTGGCTGTCCGAGAGAGGTCCTCAGGACCATTTTGACCAGTTAGAGAGCAGAGAACAACAGGGGACCAGCATCATGGAACAGCATCTCAGCTAAGAGCCTTAGCAACCATGGATTACAAGAACTTGTTAGGAGACAGGGGCAACATTAGGAAAAATGTACTATCCTCATGGTATGTACTACTACATCTAAGTACTACTCAGACTGAAGGTAATTTTGTGTTCTTTGTATGTGTTTGTTTAGCTGAAGGCAATTAGGAACTGAAGTGATGAGTAACAGAGATGCATGTTTAAATTTAAATGAAGACTTCTCTTTAAATTAGGATTCCAGGACTTGCAAGAAAGTTCTGTAAGAATTAGGAGGTTGGAGGAATTGCAAGACTGCAAAAAGCAGTAAAATAAATGACAGTCATTAAATAACAAGAAAAAAAAAATAGCAGAAATGAAAGAGCAGAACACTAGTTTTAGTCCAGAAACTGGCAAGGAGCTCTGCATAAGTAGCTCATCCAGTTTCTGCAAAGCATAACAACATGGAAATTATAGGCAGAAAATACTTATTACATTTTGCAGGCCATTTTCCAGTGCTAGCAGAAAAGGAAAGAAGTGGAAAGTACATCCCGTGTCACTCTCATGTCCCCTCTGGCTATATTCGGAAATGGCATGAATAAACTCTGGAGGGAGCCGCACCCAGGCACTTCTGGCCAGGGGCAGTTTAACGGTGCCTGAAATGCTGGGAACTGGGAAGGAAAATCGGGGGGGATGCTCACACAGATGGGAAACCCCTTTACTTTGTGGCTTGGAGTGCTTATATTGAATCTATTGGCATAGGAAGGGACCAAATGCTGCGATGATAATCTGGCCTGCTGCAAGAGCTATTCTCTCTTTGAGCTCATGCACCAAACCCTTCCCTTCTGCCTTCCTCCCTGGGGCTGTACTTCTCCCATGCTGGAGGTGTGCCTGCGAGGCCCTGGGTAATTTCTGATGGCCAGAATATCCTCCAGCAGGACACTTGTCAGCAATTTGGAAGTTTTGCAAATAAATCAAAACAAAACTACAACACCAAAACATAAAAACCAAACAAACAGACAAAAAATCATGGGACTTGAGCTCTTCTGACCTAGTAGTCAGAAAACTGTGAAAGAGATATGAAAATTTCATTGAAAAGGGGAAAAATCCCTTAAACTCACCTCAAGCAGCTGACAGCTAAAAAGAATAGAATTTTAAACTAAATGAGGTCTGCCTCTCTCTGTCCCACATTATTTGCTGTTCAGCTCTGTTTTTTTTTATTCTGGTTTTGGAGTTCAATTCCTGTAACCACTACCACCAAAGCCAGGTCACGTGTAGCAATTCAAGACTGCGTAATTTTGTGACCCTTTTTCAATCACTCAACCACAGCTTCCAGAAAATATGCATTTTCTTGTTTTTCTTTTTTTTTTTTGTTTCTCTATTGAATTTTGTTCAAGTAATTTTTTTCTTTAAAATGCATGTTTTTAAGTATTTTTGCAGATTACTCTGAAACCACCAGATTTGTTTAATTTTTTGCAAGCACAGTTATACTTGCACTCCCCCTCTGTTTGCTGAAGGTGGTTGCTGATGTGACAATTCAAAATGAAGTCCCAAGCAGCCAGAGTCAGACAGTTACTGAAAATGACATGGGGTATGCATGTTTGAGTAGGACAAAGAAACAGACATAAAAAATATTTTAAAATGTAAATTATTCATCCTAGGATGTGAAAGGTATGAAGTGAACTAATTACCAACTTAAAAGATTAAGGAAATATTTTTTGATAGTTTTTTTTTAAAGAAATACTCTGGCATCTTGAAATGTGAAGTAGTGAGTGTTAAGGAAGCCAAACTGTGCTGGAGTCTTCTTTTAATGGCAAAAATATTCTACTCTTCTTCTCCAAGACTCCAGTCAGTAAATGTTTTTTAATTGTTACCATATGATGTCTGTGAGATCTGAAAGTCGCCAGTTTATGAGGAAGTGTGGGTGTGATCTTTGTGGTGTCAAAATGCCTGTGTCCTTTGAAGTCATGATCCCTGAGCAGATTAATATCAGCTGCAATATCTTGCCAAACTGATGGACTGGTTATTGCTGTGTTTTGGAGAAGGCTGGCCTTTGATCTCAGGTACTTTTGAATGAAAGGACAGCTCAGTGCGTTAGTCAGAGTTTTATACTCTACCAGGGCTTTCCTGTGTAATGTGAGGGGAGCTGGAATGAGAGGATATTTAAGGTCCAAGCCAAGCCAAGCCATGCTGTGATCTCAGAGGAGATTTGTACTGGTGCCTGAAGCAGCTTGCTGCCCACAATCTGATGGGGATATTCTTGGTTCCCTGTTGGGGATGATGAAACAGGAAAGCCTTATAAATATGATTGCCTGGCAAAAGATTTTGAGAATATAGAAACTATAAGCGAGATTGAAATGAAAGCAAGCTTTGAGATCCCTTAGTTACTGAACAATGGGAAAACAATGGCATGGCCAGCCGAAGGTAATCCCCTTTTTATGAAACAACACCCTCTGCTTGCAGACAGGCCCAAGGGTCAGAGCAGACCCTCCTAGCTTAGCAGAAGGGGTTCAAAGAGGAGTTTTTAGGGTTTAAAATGTAACACAGTATGGTAATGTAATGATTCTTATAGGCTGTATGTAAATGCTATAGGATTTGTATATTGTACTAAATTGGTAAGTGAGAATCAGAATATTTAACACAGAAGTTGATTTATTGTATTGTAACGGGAACTTCGCTCTCTTACCCCTTTTACTCTCTTGTGCTTTTGCTCTCTTGCCTCTCTTATTCTCTTTCCCTCTCATCCTCTCTACCCCTCTCTTCTCTTAGGCCTGCTCTGAGCTGTGGCTGGCAGCTCCCAGCAGGGCCCTGCACCCACACCCTTTGCAATAAACCCCAAGTTCCAAAAGGCCCCTGCACCCAGGCCCTTTGCAATAAATCTCAAGTTCCACAACCTGGTTTCAGAGATCTCTCGTCTCCGTCTGTCCTGACCGTCCTACCTCCCGATGCTCCTACAGTTCCCTTCTTGACCTCAGGAGATGAGTAGCTGCCCTGAGCCTTTCCCTTGAGTGGTAGTGAGCAGAGGGAAAGAACTGTCTCCCTCTTCTCAGTTTGGGTCAGCTATTCTGGCTGTGTCTCCTTCAGCTGAGGAGTTGAAAAGTCTTTGACTTAGACTAAACACTGCTCAGCCACAACAAAAACATCAGTGTGTTATCAGCATTGATCTCATCCAGAATCAAACATAGCACTATACCAGATACTAGGAAAAACATTAACTATCCCAGGCAAAATCAGGACAGACTGTTCTACCTCGTGGGGGTAAGAAAACCCCCAGAACAAAAGCCCCAAACCAAAATAAATCTCTACTCAATATGCATATGTAAAATTGTTATTAAAAGAAATAGCTGTTTAATATTAGAATGTTTTAAAAAACAAAATTCATATTGTATGTTATTTTTTTCTTACTTTTACTCTGATTCTTCCTAGGGCCAGTTTAGGACTCCTAATGAGGACAGGGGAGAAGATAGGGGAAAATAGGGGAATAGGGGATGAATGTAAATAGTCTCACACTAAAATGATGGAAGACTATTAAAATAAATCAGCTATCACATTTTCTTTATATTTCTTTATAATTATATCTTCCTTTACCATTTGGGAAATAGGGAGAACTTTTTTAACCTGTAAAACATGAATTAGAATTTTTGACTATTAAATTAGAAATTAGGCCAAGTAAGTATTATGGCTTCAGTCTTGTTAAGCTCTCTGTAAATATTCAGCTCTAAGACACCAAATTTGATTTAGTTATTTACTACCAGATTATGACAGGGTTTTATACCTATTCATTTCTCTCCCAAAAGATTACCAATTGGTTTATTACACAGAAGTAGATAAAGGTCAAACAAAATAAAAAGGAGATGGACTGTATGGCAGAGAATGCATAGACATGAATCAGACTAATAAGAATGGTGTTGGACTTACACTGCTAGAAAGACTGCTACTCACCATCATATAAATTGGATAATATTTTAAGTAAATGCAATATTAGCAGAAACTGGCAAACAAGTTGGGGAATAATATGCATGGTATAAAATTTTTATTCTTATTTTCATAGGCAGTCACACAACATACCAGTTTCTCTTAGTGAGAATGTGTCCTGATAGAAGTGAAAGTAGAATATGAGAGAGAGATAAGTGGTCCACATATACATTTTTTGTCATTTAGTGTTTGTCTGTGTTCCAAAGCATCTAAGTATGTAATAAAATTCAGTGACATACAGAAGTATTTTTCCAGTGAAAAAACTAATATCCACAATGTCAAACCACTTTGAATTACAAAACCTGTTGAAATTGTATTATATTTTCATTATGTTTATAAGTAGCAAATTGTATTATTGACATATTTTTCTGATAAAAAATGGAAATGTGCATATTATTTTCATATTTTGAAACAAAATATGAAGTTAAAGCAGAATAGCCAAAGATTTTTATTTGATGCCTTCTAATATATACTCAAAATTACCTTATTTTTATAATTAAATTCATTATATTATGCCCTCTTCCAGTATAATCTAAATGAGGCCTCAATATATAATATTTTTAAAAATAAAATTATTGTGATAACTGTCTGTTATCTTCTTACTTTTCACATTAACGATTGAACTCAAAGATCTTAGATTTTTTTTCCAAGCTAGATAAATATTTCTATAAAAGTCTCTGTGCTTTCTGACATGATGGCAGCATGTTTGTGACAGTAAGTCCAACTGCTGAATTGTATTTTTCTTAAGAGAAATAAATTTATTAGTTTTTCATGAGGCATAATAGCGTTTGAAGGAAAACAAACCACTTCATTTGCATTATCTATTTCAAATTTTTTATTTTAATTGGAAGGTCAGCATTCTCTGCCAAGTGTGAATATAAATGAAAGAAAATTTATGTACAAATCATTATGTACTACTAATTGAATTATGGGAAATGATTGCTCTTAGCTTCAGGAATAGTTTAAGGAAACTATTGTGGCTACCTGATGGGAGGAGGAGATAAAGTTCTGTCCATTTGAGCTCATTGTCAATGAGCTATTGACATTGTCCATAAGTCTTACATGCTCTTGCAAGCTGTAAGTCTTACAAGCTCTTGCAATCCTGTTCAAACTAAAGCCTAAACACAACCAAAGAACATCTGCAAACTCTCTGCTACCCCTTGCATATTCATCAGCATCTAAACAGAAGCCATGAAATGATGGTAAAGGAATATGAACTATAATTAATCTGTCTTCACAAAGTCCATTTATAAAATTATTGTTGCTAATCCTCCCTCTGTTTTTAGACAGGGAAGGAAGAGCTGGCTTTACAACATATCTAGACATTCAACAGCTACAAGGGCCCCAATGGAGGAAGAAAAAATCCAAAAACCCAAGAGTTCTGGAAAACCTGAGGGAGATGCTGCTCATCACTGTTTTCATTCTAGATCTTCACAAATTTGTGCTAGATACAGCAAGTTCAATGTGAATCTTAAACTGAAAATCAAGATCAGAGCTTCTGGCTTTGTATACCTATACATGTGGCTTCCTGATTCCACAAGGAAGTAAAAACCAGACTAATGCAGGTACTGGTTTTCATTAGAAGCAGGGAGCTGATCATGGTCATGACAACTATATTATGTGCTAATTATCACCTGAGGCAGAGCCTCCTAAAAGTAGGTTGCCTATCCACTTAAATATGTTTAAATCAAACCCAACATTTACAACCTTTTCAGAAACCAATGAACATTTGAATTGGTCTGTGAGGCTTAAATAGACTAAAAAAACCCCAAAAAAACAATGACATACTATCACAGAATCACAGAATATGCTGTGCTGCTAGGGACCTGTAGGATCACTGAGTCTAACCCTTAGCCCTGCACAGCACCATCCCCAAGAGTCACACCATGTGCCCTAGAGTATTGTCCAAACATTTCTTGAACTCTCTCCTCCTCCTCCTCCTCCACTCCTCCAGACTGGCTTTTTTTCATTTTTTCTTTTTGTCTTTTTTTTCTTTTTTTCTTTTTTTTTTCTTTTTTTTTCTTTTTTTTTTCTTTTTTTTCTTTTTTTTCTTTTCTTCTTTTCTTCTTTTCTTCTTTTTTTTTTTTTTTGTGGTTCTTCTGGTGTCACATGAGCTCTTCAGTATTTTCAATTCTTAGTGATTCTGAGAATATGTGGGGACTAAATCTTTAGCACTATTGTTAGTTGTTTTTTGTGTTTCAGCAGTGTCTAGATGTCCCAGTGTGAAATAGGCAATACAAACACATGATCAAAACAAGCTCCTGCCACAACATGCTGCTGGGGGATGAAAGAGGTAGAAACAGGAAATCTTTGGAGCAAGGGTGGTGTGGGCAAAAGACAGCTCTAGCTGATGAGGAAGGTTGTAACCTGTCTTTGCGTATCTATGGAAGTCTTCAAGACTGAGTTATGCAGATTTATACTGATGTACTCCGCAGTTTATTTACAATTTTGCAATATTTTCACCTTCACTTCACCCCAGTAGTGCCCATATTTTCAGTATTTTATCTTATATGAGTTAGGTTTTATCTCTGCATTCTAAGTCATACTTGAATTTATTGGAGATAAATGATGGAAAGATTTGCCATTTTGATACAAGGTAGATAAGAATCTATAAATACCAGAATTACCTGTGAGTAAGATGGAATTTTGACAGAAAGCAGAAATCTGAGGCAGGCTAATAAGAAAAAAATTGATCTGAAATTTAAAATAAGAATGTTTGATTCTACTATTATAAGCGCTGTTCAGAGCTAAAGCAATTGCTAACAGTGCATTTCAAAAGGTTTAATGGTTTAAACTTTTTCTTGTGCGAAAAGAATCTTCTCTACTCAGGACAATGCAGACACTTGTAGGTTTCTCTGCAAACTGGATCCTGATAATGAACATCATTAGGAAAATCATTGCAATGCTGTGGAAGATGAATGAAAATAAATATTGTTGTATTACTTATTAATTACTCTTTATTATATTATGCTTAGACTAACAGCCAGTGGATTCACAAGAATGATCACTCAACAGGTGATCATGAACAGGGACTTGACAAATTTGAAATAGACTTTTAGCTCTAATTCAATTTTCCTGAGCTTTTCCGAAGAGGCTCTTAATCAAAATGCTGTAATCACCTTATGATCCAAACATCCAAAATCTTATTGAACGTAACAACTCTTCCAGAGAGAAAAGTTAATGAATTTTCAGACAGCATCACCAAGAACCTAAATATTTGCCATGATTAGTGACTGGTATCATTTTTCTCCAAGCAAACTATTGGAAGCCATTTGTTTTCAAAGCTTGCATTAACTGTGGCCTGAAATATTTGAGAAAATTAGGATTTCAAGGCTCAATACCGCAAGCACAGATGGAATTTTATTGTCATGGAATAACTTAATTGGCATGAGAAATTATACTGAAATGAAGTTTGGTAGGAAGGCAACATGAATGTCAGTCCTAATGTGCAATATCTACAATTTAAGTAGAAAGTATGTATTTTATAAGTAAAAAAAATCTTATTATTTTAGATGAAATTATTATAGGAATAAATATAATGTATTTTTGGAAAATCAAAGTCTAAATTACTTTCAAGAAGCCCACAAATGCTATTTTTTGATGAAAGTAGGTTAACTTTAATGCAATAGTTAAAATTCCTCTGGAATTCATGGAGTAGTTTAGACAGTCAAAACCCAAAGGTGCATAAACTTTTATGGGGCCTGAGGGCATCAGCATACCTTTAAAATGGCAAGGTGATCTCATTTACTGTGCAACTAAGCCATAAGATACATCCATTATGTTTTTATTTAAACAAAGATGCAAAGTTTTCTGGCTAGAAGCAGCAGTATGGATCAAGTGTAGTGAATTTCTAAATTTACTACACGTAATCAATATAACGTTTTTCAAAAGTTATCCTCAGTTATCAGTTCTAAGGATGTACATCCCAAGATTGGTGTTACTTTTATAAATACATTTTTTAATTTCTATGGAAGGATAAAGGAATCCATTTTTTAGTAAAACTGCTGAAATACTGTCATCTATGAGTGGTGAGGTGTGAATAACTGTGTGGAACTACAGGAGGGAAGCATTTGCCTTTTTTTTTTTCCTCTCTTGCCTGCTTTATGGTTTGTAAATGATAAATGAAATTTACTGGCAATACCCTGCAGTAATATTTCAAATTATGTTACAGAATACACTGTGAAAAGTATTGAGTTATAGCAGAACCAAAGAAGAAGTCCCTAATTTTTTCTTTTCTGGAAAAGTGTGCTGTATTAGAACATTCGCCACCCAATTTCAATGTTATAGGATGCCACAATGCGTCAACTTCCATGGGCTGGAATATTTTATTTAATTTAAATAACTTTAAAATTATGCCCACTATTCATATTGGGACCTGGGAATTAAGTGACATTAAATGTCAGTTTTACAGTGTGACTCTGGGTAGTGGTGGGTGCCCCATCAGCTCTCAAAGCAAGGCAGGAGAGAGGAGCTGGAGTGGTGCATCCCTGTGGCATTCTTGCCTAGACCTCTCTCCTTACAGCAACCCCCCTTGTCCCCTCCCGAGACAGAAGATTTTCATGGGCACGTTTTTATGATGTTTCATTTGTTAATGTCGTTGAATGATGAAAACCAAGATGAAAAAGACATTACCCTAAACCAGGGCCGTGGGTAGGGTCTGCAGTGTCCTTTCAGCCCTTTGAAGCGGGATCCTTTTGTTGGCTCGGGTGACTGGCGGCTCTTTAACATTCTGAACCTGCTGCGGCTGCTGGGGCAGTTCATCACCAAAGAATAGAAAAGGGCCCCTGGCATATCAAATAAAAAAAAAAAGTGGGGGAGGAAAGGAGGACAGAGAAAGGCAAGTTTCCAGCACACAGACGGTGCATTGTGCTTTCAGGGTTTCAAGAGTCTGCCGTTAGGTATATTTCATAATGTGAAAAGACAGACCAATTTTGGCCCCCTTGCCTCGTGGGATCAGTGCTGTCACTGCCATTTATTTTCAATCCCCCATGATTTCTGTATTGCCAACAACCCTTTTTGCATAAAAATGAAACATAAAGGCAGTCAAAACACCTGCTTTACTGACAGCCCCGATTAAAGCTTTGATTTATCCTTCAAAGTGTGAGCTGATCTGCTGTTCCTGGGGCCTGGCACTGGTGTGTAATTCATTGGGGCTGAAGGTCTCCTTTCTGTCTTCCCAGCTTCAGCTGTGGGCGCCTTTTGTACCTGCTTGAGAGCTGGGCTAACTCGAGAACACCCATCCCAGCTGGAGGCTGAGATTTTTCCATCCCTGCTTGGTCCATTTTATTAAGTGACAGTAAATTACAGGACTAATTGGAGAGGCCCCCAAACGCAGGACTGTGTGGCTCTGAGGAGCCAGCCCCACTCCCACTCTGGGCTCTGGGGAGCAGCTATTCCAGATGGATAGGAATAGTGTCAGTTATTGTCACTTCATGCTTTCCCATCATTAAAAAGGTTGACATTTGACGTCAAAATTTTAGGTCATGTGGGAACTCCCTCTTTATAGTCAAGTTTTGTTCTGTGATGTTAAATCTTCATTTCAGGGACTTCAGTGCACAGTCTGCACAGTGCACTCCCCAGGCTGAAAAACAGCACAGCATGTGGGAATGAGCCTTTCAAGCTCTTTTGGGGCAATTGGGTGAGAAAATTAAAAAGCTTTATCACTGTTAAGTGTGAAAATAGGTATTTCTTAAAACCACTGCAAGGTTAAATTGGGTCACAGTTTTTTTTAAAAGCTAGCTTGTAACCTGTATATTAATCCCTCCCTGCCCCAACCCCCCCCCAAATAAAGTCAAAGGAAAAACCAAACTTCAGCCTTTAAAATACTTAAGACAAAATTGTCTTGTGAGTATATTTGACTTATGCGCCATCATTGATCCATTAAACCATTAAGCTGTTATAGACACAGGGCATGGTATAAAAGAAGACTGAGCAAATCATCCCATGTGGATCAACGCACAGAAATTTCCCAAAGTGAGATTTCTTTTATTTGAGGTGCACTTTTTCACTGAAATGAAAACTTTCAGAAGAAAAAATATCTGTGCATTATTATTTATAATTTAAACAGGAGCAAACAGCATGATTTACATTCCAACTTTGTTCTGAAACAAGACTCTAGTTTGAAATGTGGATGAAGTCAACACATAATCTAACATGACACCTGTGCAATTTGATGTTTCGTTAGGATCAAAACAATTTTTAATTTGACCAGGTGTACATTGGGAAAAAAAGAAGTATCAGGAGAGACTGAAAATGTCCTGTGAAATTAAGCCAAATCCTTAATAATAATTCCCTGTTAAAAAAATAAATCAAAGTTTTTATTGCTGCATTGCTGGAACTGGAGCATTAATTTAAAAATATCTGTACTATAAATTCCTTAAATTTACATTTGCAGTTGAGATAGCACTTGTCATAAGTCTAAATTGCAGGCAGCTTTCCTGACTCTTTGGAATGTAACATAATGGGATAGTTCAATTTGTGCTGTAAAGTTGAGCAGATCAGAGCCTTGGCACCACAAGGGCTGTGGTGAAGCTGCAGAAGTCCAGAGCACCAGGCACCTCTGTGTTCAGGTGTGAGATAGGGATGAGCTTGTCCTTACCTGGGTGATTTCCTTACACAAGAGAGGGCACAGGTGGGCAGGATCTAACCAGCCTCAGCTGAATGTGGGCAGCACATGTGCTAAGAAGGTCTTGAGCTGTCTATTTAACCCTAAAAGTCTGGTTTGGGATCTCTGGGTGTTTGGAAGTATGATTAAGGTAATCTCAATGCGTAAAAATTGAGAGCTTTGCAAAACCAGTCACATCTTAGGCCTGCAATAACATCTAGATGGATGTGGGGTTGTACAGAGCCATCAGAGAGCAAAGCTGCAGCACCTTTAAATGTTTAAGAAACTTCATTTTGTGGTAGTTGCAAGGAAAGGCACTAAAACATCTGCTTACTCTTTGTCTATCACTGCCTTTCTCAGTCTTCACTTACTCATCCCACACTATTTCCCTGTTTAGGCTAGCATGTGTTTTACAACCCTACATACACACAATAAATGTAATTCTTAATTTTAAGGACAGAAAATCTCTTGCATCTGATATTCTTTTAAATAGAGCAAAATCTCTTTAAGAAAATTTGAAACAATTAATGACAAAAATAAAATTCCTGAATAATTTTGCTGACATAAATACTGCTTTTTGTTGGAAGAAAAAAAAAAAGGCAAAGGTCAGTAATAGTGACAGCCAAACTAATTTTGCATTGTTTGTACGATGGAGGAGACATTTTGCATGAAAATGGTCAGTTCTGATTTTTGCCTAGTGCCTGTGAGCTTATCAGTCTTGACATTAGTTTTAGTTCCTGCTGGAGGGAAAACTTTCAGTCAGCTATGACTAGCGAATGCAGATTTGAAGAAATGACATACATATTATGAAATGCTGGCTTTTTTTCCTTTATACAGATCATATAAGAATTTTTTCATGTCTCCCTCATCCATACCTGTGCCTGTCCCTTCACACTGACCCTTCTTTGCTGTCTTCAGCGTATTTTATTTTTGTAAATGAGAATTAAGTGCCTTTCTCCTAAACTGTCATTTCCATGTATTTTCTCTCTTGTATTGAGTGTATAAGCTATATATATAACCATATAAATGTATATACATATACATTTTATTGTATAATACAGTTCAGATTAGACCAAAAATATGTCTCATGAAGCCTGTAAAACTCCAATTCATATAGGAACAAGTCTGTCTTAAGAAATTCTGAGATGTTTAAGATACTGCAATACTGGCTGTGAGAATGT
This sequence comes from Molothrus aeneus, assembly GCF_037042795.1. Taxonomy (NCBI): domain Eukaryota; kingdom Metazoa; phylum Chordata; class Aves; order Passeriformes; family Icteridae; genus Molothrus; species Molothrus aeneus. The sequence continues at coordinate 12,296,438 of NC_089649.1, read as the reverse complement.
CAGTTCCTCTTTTGCTCATCATATATATCAAATTCAGCACTGCGCCAGAAAAAATAACACTGTATCCTAGTTAATTATTCCTAATGGAGATAAAGATTAATTATACAGATTAAAGCCTGAGTCCACCACCCCTGTGTTGCTCTGCACTGGTGTTGACATGCATAATGGCATGTCCTGATGGAGACTTGAGGGAGCAAGGGAGATAGAGCAGTGGATGTTGTGAGACAGAGAAAACACACTGAAAAACAGCTCAGGCAGAAATTCTTACTCCATAGTCCCAGTAAAGAAAGTAGTGAGATTATTTAAAGCAACTTTATCTGCAGCCTAAATCATCTCTAACTTTTGAATTTTCATCATCAGAGGTGCAACAGCTGAACAGCTTTAAATATCTTCTAAAGAGAAGGCATGGATGGCCTTTTGTTAATCAGCACATTACTGTCCTCTACATGTGTTTGTTGGTGCACACATCCTCTCATAACCTACTCCCTTCACCCTACTCATAACCTAAAATAACTTTTAGAAATGTTCGCCTTGGATTTAGATTTGTTTATTCTGCCTGGCCCTCATTACCGTTTCCCAAATGGATCCAACCTCAACTTAATCCTTATCTTGTGTACAGTTTCTCCAGCCAGGGCATGAACATTGCTCCCTGCTGTGCCTAAAATTAGGAGGAAACAATCAGCATCTGCCTGTAGTTTAACTGCACAACATTTAAAACTGTGTAACATAACAGGTCCTCAATTACTTGACTGCCTCCTAAGGGATGTTGGAAAACTAGGCAAAATACTCATCTGACTTCTAGTGTGTCAGAAGAAAGAAATATTTTGGAGGTACAGGACCAATGGTTCTGTACCTTTTCCTTGCTATGCTTTATCAAGCCTTCTTTCAGAATGTTTTAGACTGCTTTCCTTACTCGTGTGTTATACCTTGAAGGTTCTCACAATGGTGTTCTTTATAAAGAAATATTTAATAACATAATATGTTATTAATTATACAGTAAAAAATAAAATGTAGGTCTTAGTAAACTCTGTAAAACAAAATGAAGGAAAATTTTCTGAGGTAAATCTCCAAGCAGAGAGATTGGCAACCCTGAAAAAGATTTGCAGCCAAGTCTCTTTAGATTGAGGCTAGCACGGGAGAAGGCGCTTGATGAAATTCTGGCAAATATTCACAACTTAGCAGTGATTGAAAAAAAAATACAAAAGAAAATAGAAATGAAACCCTTACCTGTTATTACAGATATGTAAATACAGATTTTATGATATTATAGATAAGTTTTAAGGTATTTTTCTGGAAAAATTACTAGTTTTACTTTCTGGAGTAAGTTCCCTGTTATGAAACAAAATTGCTTTCTTCTACAAACCAGAGAAGCTTTATGAATTTTAAATCACCCATAGCACATATAGCAAACGTTGGATGTTCAAAACTGGTTTGAGTCAAAAATTTACTTCTCTTTTTTATCTTTAAAATGTTACTTAGCCAAAAAGATATTTTAATAAATGCATAAAACATGTTCATCAAAATGCAAAATTAATAGAGTTCATATTTCCTTGCAGATACTTTTGTAATTGGTTTTGCCAAGGGTAGTTTAGTTCAGATGCAATCCCTGTTTGTTAACTGAGGGCCTACTCATTATATTTTATACAATTCCACTGTATTTTCTATATCATGTATTATTCATACTGCAAAATTTTAACTTTAGCCTTTTTACAGAATGGTTTTATTTATTACTATATGCAATCTAGACTCAAATGTAAAAGGACAAGAGTAACTTGCAGTAACAAAAACCATTAACTTGACCTCGCAGGGATGGGATCATTCTCCAGCTGCTTGAGCTGGGCCTGGATTAAAAAACTTTGTATACAAATATTGTGCTGCTCATAAACATTCAGAACCAAACTATGGGTACCACCCTGGGGTTTTGTTGATCAAGGCTTTACCTCAAAACAATTGGCTTGGTCCGTTCATGCTTGGACAGTGTGCAGAACTCCAGTTCTGCAGTGGGACCTAGGGGAGTCAATGAGATTCTCATAACACGCTCATGAGGAACAGTATCTTCTGGGAATAGAATCCAAGCCAATATTGGCCTAATGTAGGCATTTAGGGATGTTCAGAAAGCCAGCCCTGGGAGTACAGCATGCCAGAGAAATGTTGCTTATCAAGCATGTGGTGTTTAGAAACAAGGAGAAAAAAAGAGACAAGTGTTGTACAGTACTAGAGGTGTATCTCCTCATCTAGATGAAAAAGATTTTTTTTTTTTTCTTAAGGAAGAAATAGCTAAAAAACGTAGAGAGGACTGTCTTCAGTATAAAAAGAAAGCTTAACAGCCTGGTAAGACTAATTTTCTCTTTTCTTATTTGAAATGCTCTCACATTTCACAACTGTACCACATAATCTGTGCAACAATAACCCAGAGATTTGTTATAAAAAGGTTCATATATAAGGTCAGAGTAGACTACTTTCTATCTAGGGATTCTGATAGCTTCCAGTCAAAGTTACCTCAGGCAATACTTGGCTGGGCTCAGTGAGTTCCCACTTGACAAGACCTTTCCTAGGACGACATAGACAAAAATGTATTCAAATTGTGGGTATAGAAGCCTCCTTCTACTGACTAGTGGGCACTTATATTAAAATTATAGAATCAAAGAATGATGAATCATAGAATCTTTAAGTTGGAAGGGACCTTAAAGATCATTTATTTCCAACCCCTTGCTATGGATAGGGACAGCCTACATAGACCAGGTTGCTCAAAAATCTGAAATTCTCTAGGATCAGATGGACCCTGTAATTGCAAGCAAAGGAACTGGTGAAATTTAAAGTAATTGTAACAAGGCTTGAATTTATGAGGGTTAACTCTTTAGCTTTGGTTAGTTTGAAATTATTTCCCTGCATATATATAAGGAGATTCACATTTAGTATGTTTTGCTTTTAGAATCTCCCATTGATTTTACTGCTGAAAGTTGCAGCCAAAAGCAGAGAAAGAACATTATAAAAATGTTTCAGAACAACATGACCTGTCACACCATGATTTGGTGTTTTAAAGCTTGAAGGGAACAGCAGGACATCAATACTTCCTGCTCTCTAATTAAAAACTGATGACTCTGCCTAAAATTTTATTTTAAATTAAAATGTCTCCGTAATGTTTGCTGTAACAACAAATTGACAACAAAGAAATTGTGTTTGTTTTCCCAGTTGGTTCAGGATATGCCAATGAATTCAGTACAGGTTTATCAATTCCTTTGATGGATTTTGTTGAGTCTCTCTTAAGAGACTTGCCACCAAAATCTGACTTTATATTTATAGATCTTCAGTAAGCTGCACATATCAAGGAACCAGGTACTATGTGTTCTCTCTGCCTCCAAATAGCTCATCTTCCTCTACACAGAACAGAAATGTAACTTGAGTTAACTTAAGTCAAAAGATGTTTTGAAAGCAAAGAGCTCTTTAGGTTTGCTATGCTTACATTTTGAAATTTTATCTTCCTTACTACATAAATTTGCTTTTAAATATGTATAAATAGCACCTATCAATGCTTCAGACTAGTTCATCTATCCTATTCTATCTCATTGCCTGCAGTCATTTTACATTTTGCTGAAGACTAATCCAGACTCATAAGCAACATCAGGCTTGTTCATCTTTTAGATAGGTGATGTTTAATGAATGCTTATAATTAATTACACTGTTGATTACATGGGAGGGAATTGTCTGCCTCTTGTGAAGGTTGGATTAAAGGGGAAGTAATTCCTAGTCCCTCCCAAAATACAAAATAGAATACAGATCTAGGGGATGTGCTGTTGATCTTATGCAGGAATGTGACAACTGTTTGTAGTGTTTAATGGACAGCTGGTTTTCTTTTACATCCAATTACAGCCTTCTCCTACAGCTATATTTGGATATTGGGCATCCTTCTGTTCCTTTCAAGGGTTAGGGACCATGACTAACCTGACAGCACTCTAGTGTTAAGGAAGGAAGGGTGTCTGTGGGAACACCTAGGAGTTCAGCTTCCTGGAAGAATCACAGCTTATTTTCATGTTTTTCTGTACACAGTTGGTTTGGAGTAACATTAGAGGTAGATGTTTGTCGCAAACATCTTTTCTGAAAAATCCTTTCCTTAGGATTTTTCCTCCTGAGAAGCTGAGAGGCCTCAGGAACAAAGTGTAAACATTGATTATCTGCTGCTGTGGAATGCAACAGGTGCATCTGTGATTGGCCCATGTTGGATGTTTCTAATTAATGGCCAATCACAGCCCAGCTGGCTCGGACAGAGAGTCTGAGACAAAGCCTTTGTTATTATTCCTTCCTATTCTATTCTTAGCTAGCCTTCTGATGAAATCCTTTCTTCTATTCTTTTAGTATAGTTTTAATGTAATATATATGATAAAACAATAAATCAAACCTTCTGAAACATGGAGTCAAATCCTCGTCTCTTCCCTCAACCAAAAACCCCTGTGAACACCGTCACAGATGTTTGAGTAAGAAGATACTGAACAGATACCATAGAAAAATGATAATATTGCAAATGTCAGAATAGAAGCTTTGGCATCACATAGCAAAAGATTGAAATACCAATTAACTTCTTTGCACATGTCCAAATGTTATTTTGCCAATTATACCCAAAACCAACCAGAATTTCCTTACCTTAAATTTAAAACAGGATCATTGAAGGCAATGGAAAACTGTAGTGTATCCCAGGGGGTTACTTTTATAAGGTAGAACTTGTTTAAGAATGTTTATTCTGGCCATGTAATAGAGGATAAAAATGTTCGAGATGCTTTCCCCTATTCCTTAAAGATAATTAGATTAAAAAAAAAAAAGCTACAAAGGAAACATTCCTTATAACAAACATTTACTTAGAAATCTAAGACTCTCTGGAGACATGAATGCTTTTCTGTGACACTCTTTAATGTTATCAAGTCAAAATCAAGAAATTTTTCAGCACTTGTACTTAGCTTTGAATAACAACTACTCCTGCTTCTTATGTGAAAAAATCTGGTGTGTTTGAGAGTGTCTCTTTTGCTCTAAGTTTCTTAGTTGTCCAAAAATAGATACCTATCCCATAATACTAAAGTTGCACTTACCAACAAGAAATATACTCTCCCCATTGTAAGAATTTCTTGTGACAATCTTTATTGCAACTTCTGTCCAAAGTTTTAAGACCTAACATTAAATTTCTTCTTTCGCACTTGGCTGTGTCTTGCAAACAGTTAATATAATCAGTGTTACACAACAAAATTATTGAGTGGCAAGGCAGAGAGTTCACGGGCACAAGTTCTCGGATGTCAGAACACTTTGATAAGATGCCCATAAGAGACATCTAGACCTTACCTGGAATATGAGATAGGTGACATTAATTTGGCAGGGGTCTGTGCTATCCTGCACAAATTTCTTGAAGAGTTTTGTGACACTATGAAATATGTATTTAATATATTGTTTTCCTGGAAAAAAATAATAGCACTTGATTCAAGCAGCAGAGATAAAAAATAAAAATTCACCTTCTTTGTACTTTTTTGAGCTGATGTTATTAGAATCATAATATACTTATGAAAATAAAGTATTAATTTCTTATTTTTAAATTTTTTTTAAAGAGCAGTGTTTTTATTTGACATTGTCAACTTCTGTCTGTACAATGACATGTGGATATGTGTCAGTCCAGAGGATATTTTTCTGGTAACACAGTGTTCTGAATAAGTTATTCATGAACAGATGCCTGTTTGATTGAGAAAACAAATTCAGCAACTTACATTCTCCTTTAACTTTGTATTCCAAACATTGTTAGACTAACCAGAGATTTGAATGAACTTTCTGTCTGTGGTAAAACCTGAACCAAATCTGACATGACTTAAACATGTTTAGTGAGCAAACAATTACTGAGGAAATGAACAAAAAAAAGAGAGAAGAAGAGCTCATGCTGCATGTTTTGCAAGAAAATCCTGAGGCATCAGGTCCATGTAATTTCTTTTTTTCATTTTCTATTTAGTAGGACTGGCATTTGCTGAATTGCTCAAGAGATGTGTTTCAAAGGATGAAGAAAGTAAAAGAATGGGAATGGTTAGTAGGTGACAGAAGGTAGCAAAACCAGAGGATGGTAGAAAGCTGAATTAGTGTCCCAAGGATGGCCATTCATACTCCTCAGACTCCCTCTATTTCCACTCTTTAGTGCTGCTCTAAGGATGGAATAACAAACTAAATCCTCCAATTTAAGCTTTCATAGCCAGCAGGTGAGTTTTATATGCTCATTTTGAGTGATGTTTCTGGTCTTTTTTTCTGTACACTAGTGATGGAAAATAAATTTCACTGGTGGAAGCCTTTCTGTTTTATTTCAGGAAAGGGAATTTTGTTCCTTGGCACAGCTAAGTCTACAGATCATCTTGAACAACAAATATATATTCAGTGGTTGTTTTTTTTTTCTCTCTCTGTATTCATTATTTTAAACAGAATAAGGCTTGATTTAAACAGGCCTAAATAGAATAAAACTTCAGCTTTCAAAAACTATTTGTTTTCCCCATCTCTTCCCCTGCACAGGAAAGTCTTATTATGTGGCTTAATCAGAAACATATTTCTGGGATGGAAATGCACAAGAGATAATTTTAGACAGCTGAGGAGCAGAGACAGACTTCTTTGGAAATCTACTATCTGATGAAACAACAAAGGTTTGGGTATGAATTATTCAAGACCATAGTCAAACTATTCAGGAACCTTGATATGGGGCTTGAAGAAAACAAGCCTGGAATCTGTTTAGTGAATTTCTCTAGCTTGGGTCTCTTGAGGCTTGATGAGTTGCCCACATGGGAGTAAGAGAGATGCACATTTTTGTGATCTTGGGAATGGGATGAGAGGTGATATTATCATAAATGATGTGCCAGCATTTTCACCAATAATTCATATCTACAGGGAAGGTTGTATCACAGTAAAATTGATTCTACATGGTTGCATCTACTATGAAAATTAAATTTGATTGATACACTATCTATACTTCGAGTCAAGCACATAAAAGAGTAATTGACATCCTGACATCCTTTGTGATGAGAAAAATACTCTTGTGGGGGGGTGTGTGTGTGCACATGTGCCCATGTATCAGATTTTTCAGTGTAAATTCTGAGTTTCTAAGGAAAGCAAACACTTTCTGTGCAAACAATTTTTTCCAAAAATATATTTTTAATGGTAAAGAAATTAGGAAATACCTCACTATAAAGATTAAACTATTAGATTCATAACTAATCCATAGAAAGATGGAAAGAAACTGTGAACCTTTCAGAGTTCTGGGATCAGCAGCTGAACTCACTCCGTTTTCCATACAGAGGTACATGAGATCAGATATCTTTGCATGGTCTAGGTTAGAATGAACAGATATAACTCAGTTATAAATCCATCATTTGTATTAATATGTAGTAATAATTTTTTCACAAAATAAATAGCCATTTTATGAAAATATAATATAAAAATTGTATTATCATGGGTTAGAAACTCAGTATCAATCATTTGAACTGGAACTATGTCAACATGCCAGAAAAAGGAAAAATTAAAGCCATATTTGATTTAGTTGCTGCCTAAACTTTAAAAACAGTCCTTAAGTCATGTCAAGATTATCACAATCTCCCCTGTAATAAGCAACTCAGCCTTCATCTCAAAATGACTAACTTTGCTGCATACAAAGATGTTGTCCATCTGCAGTGATATTACCAATTCACAAATTATTTGCTAACAAATCTTTTAACCTTTCAAACAGTCCTTTTTTTTGTTGTTGTTTTTGGGTTTTGGGGCTTTTTTAATTTTTACAGCTATTCCAAGTCTCTGCTTCTTCTATTAGTCTGAGTTTATTGGGCCAATAGCAAGAGAGAATCATCAGTACATAAAACTGGGACATGAAAACTTAAAACAGGACTGAGACCTGTCTGATCTGAGACCTGTCTGATCTGAAGAGAAGTAGGTTTAAGCCAATTTGAATCACTTCAGGCAAAGAAGGTAAGAGCAATATTGCCTCAAGATCTGAAGCACTGAGTTTCTTATTTTTTTCTGTCTTGGTAGGATACAAGAATAAAATTATTGCTAAAATAGCTATGTCAGAATGTTAACAGCCAAATTGTTTTGGGTCATGATAAGCTCAGAAGTGGCTGTGAGTGGTCTCAGTTACATTGCTGGAACTCCTGCCTTACCCTCATGGTACTGCTTACATAAGTCCACATTCAGTGTGATCTCAGATCTTCTCTTGAGCTTTTCATGTGCATGTAAACATTTAGATACCCTGTAATGTAATTTTTTAACAGTAATATATGCTATTTATTAGCATTAAGTGTCAACAAGAGTGGTCAGGGCACTTATAAATGTGTTGTTTTAACACGTGGATGAGTCTAATCTAAACCTAAATGCCATAGAGTAACTTCTTCAGAAACAGGAACAAGGCTGTGCTACACACAGATTTTGACATTTCATGATGTTTTGTATGCTGAATCAGCTTCTGTTGACAGCAATTCCTAGGTGACTTAAAAGTCACTGTCCTCCAGAAAGTCAGTATGATTTGACCTCTGAAAATTAAACATGTTCTTCCAAGACACTCAGGCGCTGGAGAAATTATTCTATGCCTACTAATTTTACAGACAGTTTCATGGAAATTATAATTATATAGTGAAAAATTAATTACAACAACTGTGCTTTCATGTTAAAAAATGATACTGTATTAAGACTTTTACTGGAAAACAGTACAGAATTTCATTAAAATATTTTGGCTTTGAATTAAAGGAGAGGATCAACAGTGTTCTAACTTTTGGCATTTAAAACACACGTGAACATTTACCCAGCTACTAATGCATATAGCAGCATTTTGATTTGAATACTTGATTGTGTCAAAGTTGTAATTGTTGCACAGAGCACGGCAAAAAAAAACCCACCTCATTTTCACGATTTGCAAACTCATTTTCATTTGTAAAACCAATATTGTAAACATTGCCTGGGCTGATGTCCCTGTGTTCTAGGGGGAATCTTTGATGCTTTGTCATGGTTTCTAGAGGGCCCTCATTTGGAGGTTTCCTCCCAAATTTGCCCTGAATCTGGATACCCTGATAGTTAAAACCTTTTGTTTTCCTTTTTCCCAAGGATGGATCACATCAACAAGCAAAAAAATAGTTTGCTTATCTAAAGGAAAATTTTGTTATGAAATGTGCTATGAAATGGCTTATCATCTGTCTTTTTAATTTTAAATTTTCAAAGCTAGAAACATAATTAATTACCCATGGTTTTGCTTTTTTGGGGTTGTTTTGGTGCTTTGGTGGTTTTCTTGTTAGAGTCCTTTTTTTTTTTTTTTTTTTGGTCTGGAGATGAGGAAATAAGAATTTCTGCCTGTTTGTTATTCTGATTTTGAAACTCCAATAGTCATGATAGTTTCATAGCCTCTGGAAAATGTTAGTAGTTTTTCCATGAAATTTTTGTTAGAACAGATTTAGCCTGAGGGAAGTTTTGAATATTGTAGCTAGTTTAAATACCTTGGGAACAGCTACTTTATGGGATGTGTGCAAAACAGGTATAGAGTTACAGAAATGAGTCATGAATCCTTGAGTGGGGAAGTTCATATTGTGAAGATATCTGCATTGAAAAACAAGCTGGAAATGCAAAGGGAGAAATCTCTGTGTAAGAGAAGTACAATTGAAGAAACAAACCTCAGGAACCCAAATTAGCAAAGATTCATTTTAAAAACAGAATCTTGAGTAATCATAGACTGAGCAGACAAAGTATGTTGAAACCCTATTTCCTCCCTTTTTGCTCATGTTCTCATCACAGCTTTTGTAATAACTTGCCTCAGACTATGGAAACTCAAGTTCAAAATTAACTTTCCATTTATACCATACATTTATACTCCACTACTATAAAGCACAGTGTATTCGCAGTGGCCACACTCATGAAGACTAAGTTTTGAGGGCACTGTGTCAAACCTTGAATGAAACCATGCCATGTCATGATACATATAAGTATTTTTACTTTCATCACATGCTACAGGAATCACAGAATCATAGAATGTTACAAATTAGAATGAGCTTTAAATGCAATTCCCAATGGACCAGATTGCTCAAAGCCCCATCCAGTCCTGCCTTCCAGTGACAAGACAGCAAGTCTTCCTGGGCAACCTGTTCCAGCATCTAACGACCTTCACAACAAAAAATTTCTTTCTTATATCCAGCCTAAATATCCCCTTTCCCTTTGTACCCATTATTTTTCACTCTACTGAGTAGGTCCTCGAAGAGGCAAAAGTCTGATCTCCTGAGGTCCTGGGCAGTGAGCTTGCTGTGTGCACTCCTCAGCACCCTGGGGATCTCCAACCCCACCATCCTATAGTCACTGCAGCCAAGGCTGCCTTGGAGCACCACGTTCCTCACCTGCTCTTCCATGGTGCTGAGCACAAGAGAATGATAAGCACAATATTAAAGGAGAATGATGAACACAATAAGAATGATATTAAAGCTCAACATTCTTGGCAACGGATAAATTTCTGCTTGTTTAATTTTTCTGTTGTACTGAATTGTGATATTTTCAGTGTCCCCTGTGGCAGAAAGGAAATGATGAATCTGACTCCATGTTCTTAGAAGTCTAATTTATTATGTACTTATATTATATTATAGATACTATACTAAAACTATACTAAAGAATAAAGGATACTTACAGAAGGCTTAACAAGAATGATAATGAAAAACTCATGACTGCTTTCAGAGTCCCAACACAGCTGCACGATGATTGGTCATTAAGTCAAAACAACTCACATGAAACCAATCGAACAACCACCTGTTGGATAAAAAAATCTCCAAACCACATTCCAAAGCAGCAAAACACAGAAGTAAAACAGGATAATTATTCTTTTCATTTTTCTCTGAGGCTTCTCAGCTCCGCAGGAGAAGAAATCCTGGCAAAGAGATTTTTCAGAAAATATGATGGTGACACTGAATAGTGCCTTGATGTAACTGTTCAGGAATTGTATGCTCCAGAGCTGCCTTAGCTATGAACACCACATACATCTGCCAGTGTGAGCAAGTCACAAGGTTTACTACAGACTAAACAAGGAAGTCAGGAAGCAGGAAAATCTGCCATCAGCTTTTCCCTACATGTTATCCTTTAAGCTATTTTAAATGGCATCTCCCATCTTCTCTAATTAGAGCCAAAGCAGTCTGAATTTTTCATGTCCAGCTGAAATTCAGCCTTTCTGTATTGCATCAAGAGGTGGTTCATGCATTCTCTTTCCAAATTTGAGGTAGTCATAGGCCTTAGTGCTTTACCTTGTTTCTCACCCTGAGTCCCAAGGACTTTTTTGAGTAATACAGTAAAAGGAAGGGTTACTCTTTATGGTTTATGCTTCCTACATCTTAAATACTACATGAGCCACAACCAAATGAGTTTTACTATCTTTATTTTAATTATGTGCAATTAAATGTTCTATCAGAATTCCCTGCAGTATTTCTTCAAATTATTCTCCCCAGTTAGTATAATGACTTTACTGACTTTCTGGAGAGCAAAACTAAAAAATAAAGAACTTAAGCAAAAGACCAAATAAATAAATAAGGCTAGTCTGAGATATAACCTTTTCTTGATGCATATAAAAATAGGAATAATTTTAAATTAATTATTAAAATTAATCAATTAACATTATTAAACATTATTACATTTTACTTCTTTTAGTGAAGAAATTATCAGTGTAGTCACCAGTGATAATCTCTGGACTCCATGTTGTTCTACTGAATGTAGAAATATTGCAACAAATAATGAAGGGAAGTTGATGTATTCATAGGTTGTCATTTGAAGTTGCATCTCTGTGAATATCCTCAACTATCCTGACCCAATATAATAAGACTGAACTGAAGGAATTCCCTAAAACAGGAATTTAATTTTAGTTTAACTGGGATCTCTGGAACTGACCAGGAAGTCATCACTTACTGCATGTCAACAGAATGAGATTACAGGAGAGATGTAAAATGTGAACTAACCTGTAGGAAATATCTGTAATCTAGATGAAAAATAAGGCATCAGGTTTAAGCAAATTCCTGTGACAAAACAAGAACAAAGCATCTCCAGCATGTGGCATTTGCCGCTATGTCCTTGACAGTGTAGAGAGAGAGAAAGCAGAGCTGTCACCTTTTCACCAAGGCACTTTACCTGGGTTCTCTGTGCCCCAAATCAACACACCAAAACTTTCCTATTTGTCCAAGGAATAAAGCACAAGTAGACTGCTATGGCAGTGCCATCAAAGAGTTCCCACATCCACCCTCCAAGCAACTTTATGCAAATCTGAGCCCAGGGTTCTCTAATTTAGCCTAATTTCTAAGCTCTTTTTACATGCTGAACCTGGTAGCATTTGAGAAAAATGCAATGTCATATTCATCCACTGTGCATTGATAGAAACTGATAGGCATGCATTAGTCTTGACAGCAAGCTGTGAATAGCTGAAAGATGTGTACAAAAAAGTTGGATCCTTGCCATTGATTAAATAGATACTCTGCATAGATTGATAGGTACAGATTTTCTTTTTGAGGAACAAAAAAGAACAACAAAAAGGTAGCTTACCCAAGAACCACATGTGGGATGAATTGGTGACACAAGCCAGCTTAAAGAAAAAAGATAAAACCCCAACACGCAACTTTGAAAGTTCCCATGTTTGTGCATGCCAAATCCTGACATCTTTCCCTTGAAAGATTGATTCATTTTATAGTACATCTCTTCACAATGTCTCTGCACTTTTAGGAATACTGATTAGGTGTCTGGAGTTAAAACAAAAGTAGTGGGGCTGCAAATATTTTTCAGATTATTTTTACTTATTTAGAGGAATGGATGGGATAATACTATTAAATAAAAACCCAAGAAAACCAACAGCTAAATCAGGTATAGAAACAAACTGCAATTTTGATTTTATAAAGACAAATTCTGAAATCAATAAATGAGAAAACATGATGTTTTTGAAACACTGGCTTGCTCTCTGGGTACAGTGGAACTTACAGAGAGAGAGGACAGTCCTCCCCTGGCAGTGCTGAGCAACAACTGAGCAAATATTTGATCCTGTTTGGCCATTTTCTTTTGAAGAGTGATGTGCAAGGCACTCTACCATCCACCTGGAAGGCTTCTTGTCTTCCAAAATGGCCAGAAAATGCTTTATCTCTCTTCAGTTCTGTAAGTTGACTTGATGACCCAAGATTTTTCTCACTTTTCATATATTTATGTTTGATTTGTTACACCTTACCCCCACTACAAACCACTGCAAAGTCACACTGAGTTGAAATCGAGGCAAGCATTAATGATGCCCTAAGGTTTTAGCTTTTATATTTTTTGGATTCTGTGCTGCTTTAGTGTGTGGGTCTGAGCTTCATATGAGGGGATGGTGAGCTCTCTGCACAGTGTAGGGAGACAAAACAATTCCTTCTCTAGCTGGAGGCCAAGGACAGCCGATCCAGATCGCAGGCCCAAGAGCACAAACAATGGTGGAATGAAGAGAGAAAAACAAGAAAAATAGGACTTCATAACCTAAAGCTATAATTGGATAATTAACTCTAATATGCAAATGGACCAGAACTTATAAAAGTGAGAGACTTTGTGACCAGTCATCTATTTTGTGACCATTTTAGGTTCATCTTGGGTGTAGCCCTGGCTGGGCTCTTGTGCTGTGTCGCAGACATCTTTCATGAAAAATCCTTTCCTTAGGATTTTTCCTCCTGAGAAGCTGATAAGCCTCAGGAACAAAATGTAAACATTGATTATCTGCTGCTGTGGAATGCAACAGGTGGATCTGTGATGGGTCTCATAGAGTTGCTTCTAATTAATGACCAATCACAGTCAGCTGGCTCGGACAGAAAGTCCGAGCCACAAACCTTTGTTATCGTTCTTTCCTATTCTATTCTTAGCTAGCCTTCTGATGATACCTTTTCTTCTATTCTTTTAGTATAGTTTTAATGTAATACATATGATAAAATAATAAATCAAACCTTCTGAAACATGGAGTCAGATCCTCATCTATTCCCCAATCCGAAAACCCCTGTGAACACCATCACAGTGCTGCCCAAGGTGGATCCATTGAGGCCTTTTAATAAATCCCTAATTTATTCTTCAGCTCTGTCTAGCCTCTGTTCTAAGTCAGCCTTCCCAAGGCATCACTAACATCTCCCTGTTTTCTCTCATGTAGCTGATGGTGTAAGGGCACAAGCCAGCTGGGAGATAAAAACATGCCATGGTATTCTTAGCAATGTATCCTCACAGGAAATGTGCCAAAGTCAGCTTCTGTGCCAATTGATGCCCCCATAAGTGAAATAAAATGGAAGCACATGACAAGGATACAGGGAACAAGTACAGGGGGCTCACACGAGGTTTATGTCTGTTTATGTGTGACCATGTTCACAGGAGTCTCAGGTTGAGGGAAGAGATGAGAATCTGACTCCATGTTTCAGAAGTCTTGATTTATTATTTTATCATATGTATTACATTAAAACTATACTAAAAGAATAGAAGAAAGGATTTCATCAGAAGGCTCCGTAAGAATAGAATAGGAAGGAATGAATAACAAAGGTTTGTGGCTCGGACTCTCTGTCCAAGCCAGCTGGGCTGTGATTGGCCATTAATTAGAAACAATCAACATGGGCCAATCACAGATGCACCTGTTGCATTCCACAGCCGTAGATAACCATTGTTTACATTTTGTTCCTGAGGCCTTTTAGCTTCTCAGGAGGAAAAATCCTAAGGAAAGGATTTTCCATAAAAGATGTCTGCGACATTTATGCTCTGGTTGCAGGGTGGTTCTCTCCCTGCATCCATTGCATTTTCCATCTCTTGTATTCCAAGAAGGGATGGAGCAGCAAGTGCCAGATCAAACATGTCGTGTTCATTGTTGTGTTTGTGGCACAGTGAACATGCCACATTGAAACAACACCCCTGGAAGCTCCCTGGGAACTCTGTGTGTACCGAGGAATGCTGCAGCTCTGAGCTGTGGAGGGGAAGGAACAGAACCTACAGTGCCTGGTTTGCAAACCATCTGTGGGACATTCTCTCATGATCCTCAAGGAGCTAATTGATTGCATGATATTACTTGCCTTTGTTTCTAACTGGGGGAAATGAAAGGAATGGAAAGAGTAAATAATGTAAGACATAAAAGTGGACTGAAATCCAGAAAACATAAACACATGTGGCACTACAACACTGGGAAATATCCTCATTAAATGTATTGCAATGTATTTTTATGCACTGTGCATTTGACCCATTATATTTATACCAGAGAGTGTGATAATTTTATTTCCCAGATATGGGATTGCTGCAACTGCTCTGACATCACCCTACTGTTAGAATTTTCAAGTGTTTTAAACAGTGACTGTAGCTTTGACTTTTGAATACATCTAGTGCAGCAACAGCCATGTTCCCCCAGGGAGATTGTGATTTTGGGAGGGAATCTTTTTCTCTGGAAAGATCTCTTGGGTTGGAAATAGTCTGGATTAAATCTATTAAGGATTTTGTCTCCCAGGTATAGCTGAGATGAAGTGTTAGTCATACCTAAGCAACATCCCTCAATAAGTTTGGGCTATGGGATGCACAGTTTGAATTTAATTGTACATTCTTTATTGAGCTTGAAATTACAGCTCTAAATTTAACAGATGTATTTTTGGTAACAAACCATTTTCTTTCCTGAGGAAAGTTCTCTAAGATATGCAAAAATAAGCACCCTTATTAATTTGAAAATGAAGTGTCACAGACATCTTTTATGAAAAATCCTTTCCTTAGAATTTTTCCTCCTGAGAAGCTGAGAGGCCTCAGGAACAAAATGTAAACATTGATTATCTGCTGCTGTGGAATGCAACAGGTGGATCTGTGATTGGCCCATGTTGGTTGTTTCTAATTAATGGCCAATCACAGCCCAGCTGGCTCAGACAGAGAGTCCGAGACAGAAGCTTTTGTCATAATTCTTTGCTATTCCATTCTTAGCTGGCCTTCTGATGAAATTCTTTCTTCTATTCTGTTAGTATAGTTTTAATGTAATACATATGATAAAATAATAAATCAAGCCTTCTGAAACATGGAGTCAGATCCTCATCCCTTCCTTCAACCTGAGACCCCTGTGAACACCGTCACAATGAAGGATGTATATCTTGGAGAAAAACATACTTGTAGAAGTGAAATTAAACCCACTGGTAGAAGTAATGAACATCCAGGGCTGATGGAGAGTAACCATTACACTTCCTTTCCTAGACAAGAACCAGAGCCTCACAAGAGCCATGGAACAAACGCTTTGTTCCTGTTGCTGTGAGCAGCCTTCCTCCAGCAGCGTTCCCAGCCCCAGCTGCTTCCTGTTGGATGCTGGCAGTGGGAACCAAGTGCCTTTGATCCCACCAACCCATGTGCTGGCCTCCCACCAGCTCTGGTTCTCTGCATTCCCTCCTTTCCTACGCCACCCACCAGGGCTGGGATTCCTCCCACTTCCTCACAAGCCTGATACTTTAAGCCTTTCATGGTAGTGCAGCATCCACCTACAATCCTATAATTACTTTACCTGTTTTCTTTTCTTTCTTACCATCATTCAGCTCTTATTAGATGATAATTAAATAATATTTCTTGCAATCCAAATGTCCAGTGAAACAGTAGCCAGCCACAGCTCACAGAAACTGGCAAAGGGATATCCTTTCTAAGTGGGTTGGCTGAAGAAAACCTTGGATTAATGAGACCAGTCTTCTCTATCAAACAGGCATCATGTCAGTTTGCAAAAAGCCTAGAAATAGTTTATTTCTGCTGATGTTGATAAATAGTTGATCAGGACATGAAGCACAGCAGAGAATTAAATTTTCTGATTTGCGGAGACTGGAATAAAGGGTAAAACCCTCATCAACATAACTTACATTATTACAGCTGGGGAAACCCATGATGATCACTTCTGAATGACTTGTAGATCCTAGATGTTTGGGATGACATTTTATTTTTGGTGATGGCTTGTGACTTTTCACTCCTAGGGAAATAATGTTGGATATGGATATGATAAGAAATGCATATGGACCTCTTGGCCTTTATAAGAATAAAATACCATTTTCATATCAAGATAAAATTTTTTATTGCCTATATTAAAATATTTGAGAAGTAAAACATGCCTTCCAGATATTTTCACATCAGGGATCTCAGCTCTGCTCAATTTTTGATATGTGAAATAAAATATCCACACACAATGTAATAATAATTCCACATTGCTATTTTCCCCCTTGGCATGCCTAACAATTAGTGTCTGATTTAACATTTTGTGTCTATAAAGGTGTTGATGTCAACTGAGCTTAATCTTTTTCAAGTACTGCTTCTTGTTCCACTCTACATAAAACTCCAAAACACATTCATCTCTTAAGCAGGGTCCTTGAGTTATAAATATTTAGTGTTAAAAACCCAATGGACTGAAGGTGAATCTTTCTGATAAAAGAGATTATTTTTTTTTGTATCAGCTTTAGTATTGGACACATCTTGATTATGCACCTGTAGCCATATGGCCATTCCCAAGCACTTGTATTCCAATTATTATGGCACTATTTTTGGGTATTTTGTTATTGGAAATTTTTATTAAAAATAGGATATCTTTTCTTCTGCACAGAAGGTGTATTTCTCCTTGGAATTGTGCTGGAGTATCACAGGAATCTCCAAGATGAGCTACATGGAAAAAGAGATGTATTTGAAGGGTATGATTAGTTCTTGTGGAGGAGATGACAAATTCTTTTTTGCTCTGTCTGTCTTTATAGTAATGGGAACACTGGTTTAAAGATGCTGTCTGTACACAAACACAGAATTTGGGACAACGACTAGCAAAACATCCAAGAGAGATTCAGATTTCATAACTTGCAATCTATCTTTCAAACTCACTGAGAAATCAAGATAAAAAGGAAGCTTTTTTGGGACAGAGTCATTTATTTATGCATGTCTTTTTCCCTGTTAACACTCTCCTTGCCCACTTGCCAGAGAGGGAATTTAACAGCAACCAGCAGGCTCTTCTGTTTGCTGCCTGTGGCCTTGCCTTGTGCTTTGGTCTCCTGAGCAGCCAGTGGAGGAAGCCCTGTAAGCTTGAGCTAATTCTGCTGAAGAATACACCTGATTCTCTGTGACAGCTTACAAGATACAGGGGTCAGATTCCCCAATTGTTCAGTGAGGGAGGGGAGTTGAAAATAACTCTGTCCAGCTGTCAGCCTCACTGGAACCATCTGAGAAACCTCTCAGATTGCTTCCCCTTTGTCTTTCTCTTACAGGGTTTCCCATGGGAAAAGGAAAATCTAGCCCAAAATCCACGGATAACTTTTTTCCATTAACTTTGCTGGTTTTCATTATCTGATAATTGATAATAAACACTTAATAAAAGTTTTTCACATTCTTTCACAATTTCTTTTCCAAAGCAGAAAAGAGCAGAAAACTTAATAGTGAAAGGATAGGACATTGCAAGGGGATTTTTTAATATATATAAACAAAGACTTCTTCCATATAAGGATAAGAAGATTAAATTTCTTTAATAGCTGGGGAAAGGCTTGCTTGCTTTAAATAACTATAGAAACTTCCTTTGTGGTGCAGCATTCCAGAGTGAGGCCACATAATCTCTTGGTGCATGTAAATTACTGTGTGAATTATGTTCCAGTTATGAATTTAGAACTTAACTGTGACTAACTCTAAAGGGAGGAAAAGCTCTCACTTCACACAGCTATGGAAGAATTACCAGGACCTTTAGCACTGGAACTTGACATGAGTGTTGGCAATGTCAAATACTTGGATTGTTCTCAAAACAAAATGCTGGAGAAGTGGAGTTTGTTCCGCCTTTCCATGTATCAGCCCGAGTACATGGAAAAACATGTGTGGATTCCAAAGAGCAGTACCCCAAAATACATTTCTGATTTTCTCCTGCTGGTCCTTCCTAAGCATGATGGGGGTCTCAGGAGTATGTGCCTGGTTCTTTAAGCTTTTGGCTGCTGTGTCTCTTTTTTCCCCGGGACACTGTGCACATATCCCACATCCTTCCAAAGGCTATGCCTGGAGGGATGGTTTATTACCCTGCAATCAGCAAGGGTAATAAACAGCAATATCATAATAGCTGAGATTAATATTTTCATAGTCACTTCATTTTACATTTTTCATTTTTGTTTCTCATCTTAGTGATCAGAAAGTTTGATTGGCTCTTGTTTCTTTAGTTAAGTATATGCAAACAATTAATGTAGTTTTGGTGTGATACAGCCTTCAGCAGTGAGGAGTTAGTCTATAAAAGCACAGGTGCTGCAGCTTCTGAACATACAGTTTCTAATACAACTTTGGAAAAGAACTAAATTTAGAAATATGGAATCTAGTACTTCAAATTTAGCAGAAAATAGTTCTGAAGAAAATACCTCTTTCAAATCTATATCAAAAGCACATCTGTGTTTTATTGTACTTTGAAAATAATCATTCGTTGCTGATGATGGGAAGAAATTTACTGTCTCTTCCCACTTAGAAGCACTGTGTTCTAAACCATCTGCTGTGTCCTCTATGCAGATCTGTGAAACTCCTGGAAAATGAAAAAAATTGGGAAAATTGGACATGGACAGAGAAATCAGTAAGATTTTCAGCTAGAGCTGAAAAATGTAAAATCTTACTCAAAATATGTCCTAAAATGAAAAAAAAATAAACAAATTACTGTAGCTCACTAAATTTCTATTACAGTGAGATTTATGGCCTTACTATTTATGATAGTTAATTTTCTCACTTTAATATCTAAAAATATAATATGTAATATCATTAAGTCTCATTTAACCCCTGTCTCAGTCCACTTGTACAGCAGCTGACAGGGAGATTTTTATATCCAATTTTGGTGTCCATTACAAGATCCATTTGGACACCCATAAGTATGCTTATGACCATTTTTGTAAGACTTACTTTAAGCGGGTTTTACTGTTGCATGTTCTAGGAGGCAATGTATTGTGATTTCACATAATTTAAGATATAAAGAGGAGAAAAATGTGTATCATTAAGATTGCAATCACTTTGTAACTCTTACTCCTTGTCCCTGCAAATGGGAAATAATCTTTTTTTATTAATTGTAGCTCATAGTTTCAGTGCACTATATAAACTTGGCTGAATTCTGACTGTAAACTCCAGATATCAATGGGATGGAATGCTATTCTAGATTCCTTTATCTCTGCCAAATGTTTGCCCCAAGTATAATTTATCCCTAGAGTTTCTCTGTGTGTCTGGCTGCATACCATAAGCAATTTTACTGGATGTTTTTGGGGCCTGTCCTGTTGAGTCAATCAAAGTTCTGCTTTGTCTTCAATGGAAGAAGGAACTAGTCCTAAATTGAAAGGCTTTCCCCTGTTTGGAGACCTTTGCAGGATTACATTACCATTTTGTTCAGCTGAGCTCTGGCATATGCAGGTCACTTCAGGATATTTTCATACTTGGGACCAGATGGAAAATGTCTTTTGCAATCAACAAAAAGATTCCATTGTTGACATTTCAAATTTTTTTCTACAACTGTAACTGATTTGCTTTCTACAAAATTTAACAGTGTCCAGAAATGATTACAAATACTTTGCAATGAGATTACTTTCATAGCTCAGAGGGTATGCAGTATCATAGAAATTCACTTTATTTTGGTATGTTTAGATTCAGTATGAGTAGAATCTGTTCTGATATATTATTTGACTTTCATGTGAAATAACTTTATGGTTGTTCAGTCCACTTATGAATCTATCTGAAAAACCTAATCATATCCTGGTAATTGGATTTCTCTCACAAACTCTTCCCTTCTTCATAAAGTAATTAAGTTATGTGACAGAAGGCTCTCATCCATGCAGGCAAAGAACAGAGGAACAAAGGTGGGTGGGGGGAGCTTGCCCATTCTTGGCAGATTGTCCTGGGTTGACTATATGATGCTTTTATCCCAAATCGCCTCGTTCCGTTTATGCTGAATAATAAATTTTGCACCTTTAAGATTTGTTCCAGAGAGTGAAGGGGGGAGAGAAGAAGCAGCAGTTTGTTTTCAGACACTGCACTCACTCCTCCACATTCCTGCTCCTGGACTGTGTTGTCTGCAGATGGACAGACAGCAGAACAGAGCTCTCCTTTGCTATAGTTACTTTTAACTAGCTGAGGCAAAGAAGTTCCCTGGACTGTGGTATTTTTTTCCTTTTTTTCCCTTTTCTTTGGAGCTGTTCAAACCTGCTCTGGACTGAACACCCAGGGGAGCACCGGCAGCTGCACCTGAGGCCCACCGGGCGGGGCCTGGCCTGCGACATTTCCAGCACTGAGGGACTGATCAGAGACTGAGTGAGCTGAGCTGCAACCCGGGGAGGGGGATTTATCAGTTTGTAACCACTTTTGGAGCAGCAAGGGGTTTTATTGTTTAATATTATTTAGGTTTTATTGTTTAATAAACAGTTTTTTTCCGCTTTTCTCCAAGGAGGTATTTTCTCCCGGACCGGCTGGGGGAGAGGCCAATTGAATCTGCTTTCCTAGAGGAGCCCTTTGGGGGTTCTCTCCCAAATTTGCTCTGAACCAGGACACAGATGGATGAGCACCTTGATCTGCCTCTTCCAGAGGCTGTGCCAGGGGCGTGGCTGGCCCCACAGTCTGGGGGCAAGGCCCATCCCCATGGTTCAAAGGAAAGGCTTTCCCACACCCCTTTTGGATGCTGCCTTGAAAGGGCTGTGAATGGGATGCAAGGGAAAACATCAGGGAGAGCTCATGAGGCACAAGTGTCTGGTGTGTCAGCACCTAGAGCAGCTGAGGGGCTGCATGCCAATGTGATTCCCAAAGTTACAGGAGCTCCAATCTATCCTTATGGAAAGAAAAATCCTTCACAAACCGAAGGAAAATATATGCTTGCTTTGCTGGACATCTCACCGTCTACTTGAATAGACATTAGGCTAAGAAACATGGGCCCAGGTAATAGAATTGACTTACGGATTTATTAAAAAAAGTGTGGGGGGAGACTGGAGGGAATTACGAACTTATACAATACTTTAAGGTTTGAATATGGTAATCTTTCTGAATTTTCAGCTTCTAAATCTTGAAAAACACACAGACATTCTTGTAAAGAGACATATTTCAGAAATCTTCCTCCAGAAACAGGCAAAACAGTTTTGACTCTGCTAATTTTTTTTTTCTGACTGAGGTAGGAAAGTACCACTGGCTTCACTATTCTGCAACATATGCCCAAATTGGTTGTCTCATTTCCAGAGTG
This sequence comes from Molothrus aeneus, assembly GCF_037042795.1. Classification (NCBI taxonomy): domain Eukaryota; kingdom Metazoa; phylum Chordata; class Aves; order Passeriformes; family Icteridae; genus Molothrus; species Molothrus aeneus. The sequence goes on along the minus strand of NC_089649.1, from coordinate 12,274,273 downwards.
AAACAAATGTCGTCTGTTTATCAGAACTGGTTGTCTTCAGTTTGTAAAAAATAGCTAGTGTTTAGGTCTAAAATTAACAACAGTTTAAGAACCTTGTTAATCAAAATCTGGATGTAAAGATAGACACTGTGTCAGGAGTTTTTTTACTTTAAAGAGTAGATAAAAATTTGAAGCAGATGCTCTCACTTGAGGGATCAGGATATTAGTTTACATGTAGGAGACCTCCTGTTCTGTAACCCAGATATGTATGTTTGAGCTTTTTCAAGATAAGTCCCATGCCTTCCACTGTCAGTGTACAGAAGAAATGAATACAGGACCTCCTTACATTCTTCTGCTTTCCAGAAGACAAATGAATCCAACAGGACAAAGCCATCTTCATGCTCAAAGTACATAACGCATCTGACCATAATTTATCTAAACTCTGTAGTAGTGGCATAGTGTTTACTGAAACAAACCACCAAAACCCCCCTCCAAAACCCTCTAAAGTTTTATTTTTGAAAGCCAGCTTTTGAAAATGCAGCACATTGAAGAGTTTCAAGAAGCAGATTGCAGTTACTGCTGCAGAGATAATTTTGCCTTACAGCATAGAGAGAGGCTCAGCCATCAGGGCTAGGGCTGCAAAAAGGTTCCTCAAAAGTTCCTCAGAAGTGTTTTTCCCCACATGTAAAAGAGCTCACTAAAACATTGCCTAATGATTTGAAAGCAGCTGGAAATTTGGCATGAAATTACTGTGGTACATTACTACATAAAAGGGTTTAAACACTTTTTTGTTATTGCTCAAGTTTCCAAGAGTTTCTATGAGAATCTTTCACAGCCACGTGCCTCAGATGGGAGATATTTCACAACAGGCTGCAAGTGAGGGATGGCTCTTCTCTGAAAGATGGGCAAGAGAGGGTGAGGAGCACAGAGCTGGTTTTTGGAAAAGTATGATGTGGCCAAGTCATTCCAGAAAACAGTGTATTTGGAGCTTAATAAAGGATTGGTAATTTTATTCTTTCTGGAGAGAAAGTGTCAGGGTTTCTTTGGTGATCACGGACTTAAAGTTTGTTTCTTCACTTGCTTTTGGAGCATTGTGGTGCTTCTCTTTAAAATTGGGCAGGTGACATTGGCACAACAGTTCTGTGGCTTGTCATGTGTAACTCAGCTTGTTATGAAGGGATAAATATATTTACTTCTATTGTCTGGTGATTTATATGGCCTAAGACATTTTTATATTACCTTTTAAAGTTTGATTGCTCTTGAGTTTTATTTATATTTACAACAAAGGAAACGTTTGAGTCTTACATATTCAGTTGTGTTATTTTCCTGCTTATATTCTATGATGAAAGAAGCAAGGAAGTTTGAAGTTTGATTTTAATGTCAGTGAGATGTTTCCTCTGAATCAGCGAGTTACACACCTGTAGTAATGTATTTAGTGTTGATCCTTGGTGTGTATTTAAGATTATAATCCTGAGATTACTTTTGCTGAGGAAAAACAGATTGGGCAGTGACTGGGCATTTGGTTATATGGTTGAAAATAAATGTTAATTATTTATATTAATTTTTTTAAAAGTGTACTTATTCCTCAGGCTTTTCATTCCAGTGACCCTCACATATGACTGAGCACAACACTGGCAACAGTCTGTGGCCAACAGCCACAGAGGTAATAATGCTGCCTCTTTTTTTTGTTGTATGAGTTTTGATCCACTCAGAGGAGAGTGCCTTAGGTTCTGGAGGATTTGGAGTCCCTAATGAAGGAAAAATCTGTTTTAGCTGTCCTCAGAAATTTACTTTAGAAGACAAGAGGAGTAACAGAGTCTTAATTTGTAGTCAAGATTATTTTATGCCTCCCTAGATAAGCTGTAAAATATTTATGCAGCAGATTTCTTCTTTCTGTGGCAATAAGTTTTCCATAAATATATGAATGTGTACAGTTGTACAGCACCTTGTCAGTAGTGATCCCCAAGCTAGGACTAACCTGAGCTGGCACATCCAGGGGACACAGTGCTATGCCAAGAAGATATGAGCCTGATTTCTCGAAGCTGTGCAAAGGCTGAAGTGGCAATTACAAATTTTAAATAGCAATAAACAGCTTGGGTGTTGTACAGCTCGCTGTCAGTGTGCCCAGATTCTGGCTTGAGGAATAGAACATCAGTCTTTTTAGAACATAACGTCATGTGCAATGGCCTAGAGCTGGTGTGTCCATCTCCTCTGATCATCTGCTGCAAACTAATCCCAGAGATGAAAAGCAGTCAACAGAAGAGACAGGGATGCAGCTTAAAAAGTTTCACAATAAGTTGAAAAATAAAAAAAACCTTTTACATCAAGGGGGAGGGGAAATAATTTAAATGCACAAATACTTTTTCTGTTTTTTAAAAAAACTACAATAATAATATTTTTTTATATTTTAATATAATAATAATAATATTATAATTTTGGTTTGGGTTTATTTTAAACTCCAATTTTGGGGGGCTTTTTAATTTGAAATTTTTTAGAGCTCAGTGCATTTGTATTTATTTACTCCCCCATTCCTTTCCAAGATATGCCTCTCTTCTGGAACTTTCCATTCCATTCTATGAAGTAGAAAAATGTCAACAATTTAAGTATCATAATCTGTTGCTCAAGGCAGATGAAAAAGAAGAGCCAGGGGTTTACCATCCACTCTCTGCAACATATTAACAAAAAATTGTAGCATGAACATACTTGAAGTTCCTTACATGTATCTGGGTTAAAATGGCACAGATCTCTAATTCTATCAAATTGGATTTTTTTAATCTCAAATAAGAATATTTTTGTAAAGGATAGAAAAGGGTATATTGTAAATTTTTGTGGAGCATGTAAACAACATAACACTTTCACCATTACTAATTAGATTTGCTTGTTTGGCAATGAGTATTTAATTCACAAATGTATACATAATACTGAATTTGAAATATTTTCCTTAAATCCTTTTTTTGTTTTGACCCAGATATGTGTCATGGAATAAAAGGTTACTTAATGTGTATCTTTTTCAGACACTATTGCAGTAACCTTTATAGCTTTCACTTATGTAAACTCTTATACTGTGCTGTGTAATAACATTGGAATTTCCAAATTTAAAAATAAGATTCTGCAATAGTTTGTTCTTACCTCCGGGGGAAAAGAAGTGGGACTAGAAATTTGGACAAAATGTAATTAAAACCCATATTTTTTATTTTTTCCTTTATAATCTAGGTAAAGGTTTTTCTTAATCCTGATGCAATAGCATATACAAGTGTGTGCATGTTTTGGGATGGTAAAGCTCTCTCCATAATGGATTACTGAGAGTCATTCCAATTATTAGTTTTCACCAACTGGACAGAGCTTGAGCCATCGTGGCTATCAGATGAACTGCTGGAGGAAAAAGGGCCTGAAGTGGAAGCAGAAGCACCATCCTCGCCCTGCAGCCTGCCTCCATGTTCTAACGCTGCTTTCAAATGATGTTGGATCCCTTCCAGGAGCAGAACAGTACAGCAGCTGGTCCCAATTACTCTAACTACAGTGTGTCTACAAGCACAAATGGCCAGTTTTCCAATTTGGCTCTCTGGTTTAATGAATTAGTTATTTAATAATTTGACAGGAATCCTAGTGTTGTGTTTAGCTGCTTGCTTCTGTTTAATCTCCTCATCATAGCTGTGTTCATACAGTCCTGCTGCAATCACTGGTTGCTATTGTAAGTTATGTAGATGAGAGAGCAAAATACATTGGCAACACATGGTGTACAGTTGTTGTTATTTTGCCTCAAAAGGCCTACAAACTGAAAATCTGTTACTTGATATGTTTTTTACTGACAAGAGTTATCACAATACAGGTAGGGGTACAGAATTTTGACCATCTTTTTCTTGTCTTAGAAATTTTAAATAAAAAATTAACATTTGAAAGACTCACATTCTACTTCCCCTTAGACATTCATCTACTTCATGGGATATATTTTCAGAGGCTTTTAGAGAATTGTAGAAAAATGTACCTGTATGAGCACAGATAGGAGCTTGCTCATGCAGGGGGTGTGGAATGATGCACAGCTCTCACAGTGGCATTAGGAAGCATCAGTGTCTGCACAAATGAGAAAAGGTGCAATGCTATGAGCACACAACATAAACCTGCAAAGGAATGGTCCCAAATATATTGAAAATTAGAATATTCGCCTATTTTCTCTCAACACTTTGCTTATAATAAATCACCAGGAGGTTATAGTTACCAAGCAACCAAAACCTGTTCATTCACAGTGCAAGATTATGAATTCCTGCTGACTGGTAGGGAGGAGGAGGAATTGAAGGATGCAGCTTGGGGAGAGTGAGGGAGATAAACTGTTTCGAAATGAGAATTTTTTTACATGTCACAGTGGTATCAAAGGAAGCAGCCAATTCACATTCCTTTTGCATTGTATTGCAATGAAAACACTTGTTCAGGAAGGCTCCAGTGATTCTATGTCTACAAAAAGCCTCGAGGGAATTGAAAGTGGGGTGGGGAGGGGTGATTATCTGTACTTACCCAGTGTCTTCTGCAGCCTGGGACTCTGGGTGGGTTCGTGTTCCCCCAGTACCATAAAGTGAGAAAAACCGAGCAGGGAAGGTGGGAGTCATGAGGGGGCTGAACAAGACTTTTACAGGACTAAGCTGGTTTGACACCACTTACTGATATGGGACTTTGCCTGTAAGATTATCAACATTCACTTAAACATTAGGGATTTGCAGATAAAAGATGGAAGTAGCTGGATTAAATGATATCATGGCTTCATGGCATGTAGTTCTTGTGTTCAAGTTCACAAAATGTTATTTGAATGATGAAGCTTGAATTTAGTGTCTCTTCATTTTAGAGATAATAGGAAAGATGTGAAAGACAGATTTGGTGTAAACTATGAGCTGGAAGCCCAGAAAAGTCAATGGCAAACTGAATAATAGACCACATCACAATCCAAAACCAACTGAGAACTGGTTGTAACAAGAAAGAAAATTATTTCATCAGCAACAATTTTTTTCTCTAAAGAAAACACATAAGTATAGTCTCTCTAAATATGCCACAATACTACTACTACTACTACTACTACTACTACTACTACTACTACTACTACTACTACTACTACTACTAAGTACTTACCCAGCAGTAAAAATGATCAATTATTCCCATAATAGAATTAGGACAAATTTTTTTCTTTATTTCCAGTCTTCCAAAAACTTACAAAAGGTGCAGATAATTTCAAATTCCTTTCAACTTTTTCTAGTGCTCAGTGGAAAACAAATACTGACCACTTACCTCGAATTAACTATAGATTATGGAGGTATTCAAGGCCAGGCCTGGACTGGGGCTATGGGTAAAGTGGTCTGGAAGGTGTCCCTGCTGTCAGAGACTGAAATGTTTCATGCCTTAAACATTGTTATGAAGGAGTTTTGCCCATTATAGCAAAACCTATATAAAAATATTGATCCTTAGGATCCTTTGTGTTTTGGGGGGACTCTCACCACCACGAGGACCAGCTGGAAAGGATCAACAGAACATCACTGGGATCCATAGATGGAGATATTTTCTTCAATACGTCTCTGTCACTATCTGCCCCTTACCTATTTTCTATTTCTTTCTCTTCCTTTTTCTCTCTTTTTTTTCCTCTCTCTCCCTCTCATATTTACTATCAGATAAACCCCATAGTATTGACTTTGGTATATGGTCTCATTTGCATCTTAATTCAGACAGAGGCATTTCTAATAATTTTAAAACCTGGACCATAACACCTGCCTATGACAGAGGGTTGGAACCAGATAATCTTTAAAGTCCTTCTGACCTAAAACATTCTATGATTAATCTGTGAGTTGTGTTGGTTATTAGTCCTAACTCATGCTTAATGTGAAGTTTTTTAATTGTATAAACCTGCATTTTTAAGTGATTTGAGAGTCCTTGCAGCAAGCTTGGCAGTGGGCAAGGCTTGTTAAAAGAAGTAGCAGAAAATGAGAGAAAATTTTTTCTCTCTTTCTCCCTCTCATATTTACTATCAGACAAACTCCATAGTATTGACTTTGGCATATGGTCTCATTTGCATCTTAATTCAGAGGCATTTCTAATAATTTTAAAAACTGGACCATAACACCTGCCCATGACAGGGGGTTGGAACCAGATGATCTTTAAAGTCCTTCTGACCTAAAACATTCTATGATTGATCTATCAGCATCATATAGCACATCACACCACAGTCTGAGAGGTCTGATGCTCATGGCATAGGAAGCTCACAAAGTCCGTTTGCAAATCCTCTCCTTTCCATTCTAATAATGTTGTCAGCAAAGATTCTTATAGAAAATATGTGACTTATAGTAATATCCATATAAATGAGATTTATCACAGCCCTGAAACTAATATTGGAACTGTTGCTCTATTGACCCTCCTTTTCTGTGTAAACATTGAAAGAAATTCAAGACTTATAAAACGGACATAAAATGATATCATTTCAGACTAACTGGCCTTAGGAACAAGTCATAAAGTGCAATTAAAGAATTTTATTGGTGAGGCCCTATATTCCTTTTAGGATAAAAGAAAAACTCATATGGAAGTGTCACATAAAAGAAATACCTCTAGAGGAATTCAAATAATGAATTAGAGCTACATGCTAAGGAGCATTTGTTTAGGAACAACCTTTTTTATTTTTTTTCAAGGTAAACACATGATTCCAGGAAGAGTTTTCTTTTAGAATGGGACAAAAAAATATTTTGAACATGTGGAGTTTATTGTGGTGGAAAAGTTAATTTTTATGCAATGGTAATTGGGCCACTTGTCACTGCCTTCAAAGGAGGATTTATTGACCATAGTGTGATCAGATGTGTTCAGATAATCTACATTTTTATTTGACTAAGATGCGAAAGCATATTTCTTGTGTCTTTAGCATAAACATAAAATTGTCTTAAATACAGTGTCCTCTTTCAGTTTTACTAGCTCTTGCTTAAATGCATGTTAAATAGACCCAACTGTAAAATAAAAATGATGAAACAGCATATCATCCAGACATCAACACAAGAACATCTAACCATGATTATCCAGATAAGAAGTTTAAATTCAGTTGTTATTGCTGTAATTCAATCCTATGCTGGCAATTCCTTGGGAAGAATTCAAATTAGGCTATAAGGATGTTAGTGAAAAAGAAAGTTATCTGAATTTTAAGGACTTGCTAATAATTTGTAATTATTAGCCAGAGTTACAAAATGTTTGTAATTACTAGAAAATTTTCAGTGGAGGGCAGTTAATGTTGATTTTTAAAGTTATGGATTGTATGGAGATGCACACATATATATATCACATAAAATTATCAAAAAAAAAGTCATAGGTTAAAAATGGAATACTTTCTTTCCTACTATAGGGAATTCTTGTGCAATTTAGTAATTCAAAGTAATAATTTGTAAGTTCCTAGTAGAAGATGCTTATTCTGTTGAAAGCAAACAAAACATCTTACAGAAAGTCTAATATTGTGTTTGTGAAAAGTCAATGGTAAATTTAATGACAAAGTAAGACTGAATTATGCTGCACAAGATTTAGGGAAATAGCTGCTGAGCCACTATCAGTTTTATTAGATGTGGCTACCGATATTTCACTAGGCAAATTATAGAATTTAACTCACCCAGTGACTTCAAAAAGCTAAAGTTTGTTCTGTTTTGGGGCCATTTTAAAAAAAAAATTCCCAACAATAGCTTAAGAATTGATTTTTACTTTAGTCAATTCAGAATTAAGCTTCTAAATGAAGTTAAATATTTTTTAAAATCCAAAATTTAAAACATAGATTAGATTCAATTCTCAATAGAAACCCCTCAATTTATACTGTGTATCCGTGCGTAACAGCCAAAGTTCTTGCAATGTCTGCAGTGATATTCAACTAACAATTAACAAAAAACATTCGTGTGATTCAAAATAGTGGCATGTTTCCATTGATCTCAAATGAAGCATGAAAAATATTGATTTTCTTTTGGGTAGACTCAAATCTGTAATAAAAGCACTTAAGGTTTTCATTTAAATCAGAAAAGCTAGAGACCAGGAAAAATGGTTTTGCCCTATATGTACTGTGTGTAATGGATGCATCTCCTGATATGATTTCCCATTTGCAGGTGGTATACAATGGTTTGAATTCTGTACTGCTGGCCTTTCAGTAATGCTTCTTTCAGTGTTCTCTAGTACAGGTTACTTCCCTTGCTTATAAAAATAACAATGTAACACCAAAACATACTGCAGTTTATAGAAAGAACATTAATTTGCTATTGTGTTGCTAGCTTCAGATACTCATGAAATCCATTGTTTGCAGCCTTGGAAATACTGTCAATATTGGTGCTTGTTAGGATCCTAAATTTCTGCTGCCTTGTTCTTATTACTTCTAAAATTATTTCTCTATATTTCTACTGGGCTTTTAAGGGTGCTTTCTGTTTGTTTCTTAATAAGACAGACAGAACCAGACTGTGACGGTGTTCACAGGGGTCTCAGGTTGAGGGAAGAGATGAGGATCTGACTCCATGTTTCAGAAGGCTTGATTTATTATTTTATGATATATATTACATTAAAAATATACTAAAAGAATAGAAGAAAAGGTTTCATCAGAAGGCTAGCTAAGAATAGAAAGGAATGATAACAAAGGCAGCTGTCTCGGACTCTCTCTCTGAGCCAGCTGGCCTGTGATTGGCCATTAATTACAAACAAGCACATGAGACCAATCATAGATCCACCTGTTGCATTCCACAGCAGCAGATAATCATTGTTTACATTTTGTTCTTGAGGCTTCTCAGCTTCTCGGGGGAAAAATCTTAAAGAAAAGATTTTTCATAAAAAGATGTCTGTAACACCAGACAAACATTTCTGTTGGAAAAGACCTCTGAGATCATTGAGAGATCAACCTATTTCAAGTCACCACCTTGTCCACCAGACAATGGCACTCAGTGCCACATCCAGTCTTCTGTTAAACACCTCCAGGGATGGTGACTCCACCATTTCCTTTGGGCAGCCCATTCCAGTGTTTAATCATGCTTTCTTTGTGAAGGAATTACTCCTGATGTCAAACCTGAACCTCCCCTGGCACAGCTTGGGGCCATTTCCTCCCATCATATCACTTACTGAGGAGAAGAGGCCAGCTCTCCCAGCTGGCTACAGACTCCTTTTAGGGAGTTTTAGAGAGTGATGAGGTCCCCCCTGAGCCTCCTTTTACCCAGGATAAGCACCCTCAGTTCCCTCAGCTGCTCCTTGTGCTCTCTCAGACCCTTCACAGCTCCACTGCCCTTCTCTGGACACACTCCAGCACCTCAACATCTCTCTTGTAGTGAGGGGCCCAGAGCTGGAGACAGCATTGAGGTGTGGCCTCACCAGTGCTGAGTACAGGGGGACAATCCCTGCCCTGGTCCTGCTGGCCACACTATTGCTGGTGCAACAGACCTTTCCCTACTTCACTGAAATAAACTAATACACAGCATTAGCAAAATAGTCAGTATGGTTTGAGTATAGCTTATTTGAGATGCAAAACCTCACTTGTACGTTTACTTGTACCTTTACCTCCATTGTTCCAGGTACTAAATGGTCATTCAGAGATTGACTGAATTGGCCTGGGTTGTTGCATTAATAAGCAACTAACAGGACTCAGTTTCTTCATGCAGAAAAGCCAATTCTTTTTCACAAAGCTCATATTTAAAGGAAATATTAGAAGGCACTGTGTTAGGCTTAATTAGCTAACAATACACTGACAATCAGTTTATTGGTGGGTAAATGGCCAGGTTGTACATCTGTTAAATCTCTCTATATTTGGTTAGTTTACATATTTTCTTCATGGATTCTCATGTGACAGATCTATTGTTTATTGCAGGTGCAAATGGTTCTCCTACTGGAATAGTTTGTTGTGTTAACTGCCTTCATTCTTATGATTTTTCACATGGGAAGTTAGCTAGCTGCACTTAGAAGAAGTAACAGGCTAGCTGGTAATTTAGCAGAGCAGGGCCTGATTTTATGAGGCCTTTTTTAATAATATCTCTACTTGTATGTAACACTGGGTTATAGAGAAACAGTTTCTGGTAGTACTGTGGTATTGCTTAAAAAGCCATAGTCATTTCCACATTTTAAATTAATTGTATTATGCAGGAGGCATTTTTGACAGGACCCCTGAAAAAAAAAAAAAAAGAGTGCAAAACAATGCAGAAGGAGCAATACCTCCTGACACTGTTGTCATAAATATAAAGTTTGTAGGTATAGGTTTCTAGCATCATTTTAGACTCTCAAGGTATTCTACTTGGCTGCCAGATATTGTTCCAGATATAATGAGCCTCTTGGTTCTCTACCATATTTTCCTTTATGCTGAGGTCTACAAGAAGCTAGAACATCTCAACCAGCACAAAACACCTATATTTAAGGAGATAAGTTTCTCCTATGTGTATTGATACCCTCCTTTTTAACAGATGGATAGATAGATACCTTATTGCACATCAAAGTCTATATCAGTCTCTTAATCTCCCTACAAAAAAACATAAGCAACTTTGATCTCCTGTGAGCTTAGCTAAAGATAGTCTCCAAATTTGCAGGGGCAAACTGTGAAAAAAGAGATGATCTGTTGCTCTTCCAAGTGAAAAGAAAATGCTGTTACTCTTACCATGAGTTTAAATTCTTCAGAGCATCATCTCTCACCACAGTTTGGTCCTCTGTCAAAAGTAATTTTATTTCAAAACAAGAAGGCCAGTAAGTTCTAGAGACATAACATAGCCCCAGATCTAAATTTTCATCTCCTGAATGTTTTCTGGTTTCTTCCAAAATCATTCTCATAACAATCTCATTTGGGAATAATGAAAAAGAACAACTGGAATGTGGTACTTTATCCAAATTTCCAAAGCCAAATACTCTCGTATTTGGAGTTTTGCTTCGCACTTACCTCTGTGTTAGCTTTGAGTTCCCACTTAGTTTTGGAAGGAATTGTTTCCTGAAGATTGCGGTGATTGATGGACATGGACCATGCTATGCAAGCAAAGCCAGTTTATTACACTAATCACCAGTATTTATAGCTCTCTAACATCCTTACAAAATTTTCCACTGGGACCCCTTTGCCTCTGTTCCCTCAGCAACACAATCTTTTTGGTTATCAAGCCTCTGTTATATTCTTTTGTGCCAGCAATGTCCTTGTTACATCTTCTCTTGTCAGAAGGGTCAGAGTGACCAGACGTGATGTCTTCACTTTTGTTCTTGCCTTGAGTTTACCTCTCCCATGGATTCCACTGCACCAGGGCCAGGAGGTCTGTGGCACTGCCCAGCTCAGCTTCTGTACCTGTCTTATTTCCACAGCAGATCATAGGGCTCATTAAATATAAATATAATAAATGAAACCTTAATAATTGCTAATAGAGAGGTAACATTAATTATCCCTTCACAGGACTGTCTGTAAGATGAGAAAGACTAACTTGATATATCCTTTAGATTTTATCATACATTGCATAATACCTGTTTTCAGTTCTGTTAGGACAAAATTGCCACCCATTCCATTATCTGCTGCCCAAATATCAGGAGATAACAAGCCTCTCCATGCAATATTCAGATCAATGAGAAGATAAGGAAATTAAATCCTGTTGCTGTGCTAGTGGCATCTTGGCTTCTAAAGAGATGATGAGTGCACCACCTTTGAAAATGTCATATGTATATTTCTGGGTGATTAGTGATACCTGTGTCAGCACTGCTGCAGCAGGGAGCCTCATAGCTCAGGAAAATTGGGGAAAAATGCATAACATCATTTTTCTTTATCAATTCTCCTAAATATGCAAGTCCAAACATTTCCTGCTTTTCTCTAAAAATGTGTGTACTTTTCCCAAGACATAGCTTTGGAAGAGCAGCTAAATATCTTTTATCTTTATAAAACTCTCCTAATGACCTACTCTTCAATGTAGCTATGTAATTTTGCCAATAATGTGCTCTTTTCCTTGGTGTGTATACCTTTATACCAATATAGTAACTATCATGTGCTGCAAATCTAACAATGTTCAAAACTTACCGGGCTCCTCTGCTTGTTTATTCATCAGAATAAAATTAGAATATGTTACTTCTAATGCTTTTTCTCTGTTACATTCTCTGGAACTTATTAGTTTTTTATTTCTGAGGTATTTCCTGAAAAAAGGAGGTAGAGTTATGACACTTCAGAAAAAGTGCTTTCTTTCTAGCTAAATACATATTATTTGTGAATAATTGAGCCACTATGGCAGAGATCACTTTGTAACTCTGGCTTGAGAAAATATGAAAATAAGAGAAGTTCTCAAGGTTTCACTGGCACCTTAGGATATGTGTCACTGGTGGTGTTGTGTGCAGGGATGGTAACTTTTAAATTGAGATGTCCAGAAAAGAATGTTAATTTGCAATAATGGCTCAAAGAAACAGTCTGATTTCAGCTTTGACTGCAACCATTACATGATTAATTTGCTATTGACCTGCTTCTGCTTCTTTTCATCATCGTGTCCACTATCTGAACATTTGAATGTCCAGAGAAGGTCTTAAAGGCAATTCTGCTCAGTGAATCCTAGGTTTATCAGATAAAATGTTCCCACTATATTGTTACATGAAATGCAATATTGTTTACAACAGCTCTTCCTCAGAACCATGAGCAGAAGAAAAAAAAATATGGTCTGGGCAAGGATCTAAAAATACCCATTATAGTCGGGACAGTGCATCCATAGGCAGTTGTTTGCCATCAGGGAAAATGAAATTCTGCACATAATACAGGTTCAGAACTTGTTCCTATGAATTTTTGCCAGACAGCAAGTCCCTTACAGCTCAGAATTGAAATTCTTCATGTTTCTTAAGATGCATTACTGCTCTAGAGCTGCTGCCTGTCAACACAGTTTGAGACCCCAAATTACTTTATCTTCTTATTCTAATTCTTACTCCTGTAATCAAAGGAAAACAACATTTCACATAGCCTATATGAACAGCTATGAACAGTCACATTCAAATATGAAATAAAAAAATATGAAATATGAACAGTCACATTTAAAAAAGGAAGCTGAAATATTAAACATTTGAACGTCAGATGCTCACAACAAATGCTGGTTTTCAGTCCAAAGATTAAAAAAAACACATAAAAGGCTACGCCAAATTCAAGTAACTTAAAAAATATTTTAAAACATTCCACTAACAGAATGAGACATTTGGTTTTAATTTTATGCATAACCAGATGTGTATTGAGCAAGACTGAATCCACTTAAATATAAAAAAAAATGCAGCATTAGGGCTTTTGAGACAAAATTATGGAGCCCATGTAAAATTTTCTTTCAGTCCTGTGTGCATAACATTTCAAGTCTCTCTGTATAATTTATAGTATATACCCTGGTTTTAATTTATCTAAACACAAGGTCTGTTTCATAAACATCAAAGATAATGAAAATGCCTTTTTAATTAATCTGTTGGAATCTACATGTTTACTCCACATTAACTTCCTTTATTTGTCAATCTCACACATGAGAAATGACCCCTCCTGTACTGTCTCTGCTTAATGTCAAAGCTGTGGGAAATAATGTTTATAACATCAGCTGCATTCTCTCACTGATGTCTGGCAATTAACGCTGCATCTGGAATCAGAAAACTTCAAAATGTCGTTCACTACTACCTCTCTGGGTGGCAGGGAGGAAATGAAAATAAGGTTTTTTTTTATTCTTGTCACATCTAGTTGCAGGATTTACTAGCAACACACCTTGTTCTGGTTACGTGGAGTAAGATTGTACCAAAGCTGCTGGTCTGTTTTCAGAGGAATTGTTACAACTCCTGAGAGAAATAGCTGGGAGTAATAGAATCTTATTAGAAATTAATTTTTTAACAGCTAGGAAAAAAATTGCTACAGCCAGAGAGACCTGTGGTGTCATACTTAAAATTTCAAGCATGGTAGATAAAATTATGACTAAGAGGAGGGAAAATATATTGAAAGAAAATTCTTCTAATTTAAAACTTACCTCCTTATGATTTTCCCCATCTTATGCTTTTGCTGATAGTTCTTATCGTAGGGCTGTTAGACCAGGGAATGAACCTCTCTTTCAAGTCACTTTATGCTCAAGCCTCAGTGTATTTTAGCTAATCCATGAAATGAGATAGGAGATTTCATACTTCCCTGCTACAGCTTGGCAGAAAGCATTTTACCCACCTGGACCAAATCTGAAGAACTGAGGCATTGAGAAAAGCTAAAAAAGAAAAAAGAGGGTGCTCGAATGTCACATGGATGAAGCATGTTTGTCACTATCCAGATCATCAGGGAAATGTTGAATCTCTTCTCTCTTGTTGTTAATGTCTTTGGGTTTGCACAAGTAGCCCTGGTATTCAAGGTGTAAAAGCAATATTTCTAATCCAAAAGAGATGTTGCTGTGGTGGTGATAGGTAATCTAGCATGCCTTTGGTAGGTCAAGAGATTGTCTATTTCTCCAGCTAAATATTTTCAGTTTTTACTAATGATGTTAAATCCTCCTGAAAGATTACATTTTTTCTGCAAATAATACTTAAACACAAAAAGCAACACAATTATGTTGTTTGGTAAAAGGAAATGGAAGTAACAGTTATCCCTTGTGCTCTTGAAAAATGTACATTGACATTTTCCCAAAATACCTAGTTTAGGTTCATATGGAGCATAGCACACTATGAAGGAAGGTATGGGCTAAGTCCCAAACCACAGGTGAGCTCACTAGGATGAGTATAGAGATTTCTAGTTAGCAGACAGTGAGTCACTCTGACTGATGTGCCCACAAAGATGCAAACATGTAAAGCCAAGAGTGTTGCCTCAAACCTCGAGCCAAAGTGGATGTACTGCCAGTGTCTGGGCACACCAGCCACGGTATTGACTGAGTTATATCCACAAACATGGAAGACATGAGTTTCTGATAAAGCTGATGATCAATTTACATCAAAGAAGTCTAAATAAAGAGATATAGATTAGATATAGACATAGATATAAATTATATAGATATATAGATATAGATGATATAGATATAGGTATAGATATATAGATACAGATTAGATATAGATTATAGATATATATATAGATAGATAAATATAGAAAAGGAAATGGAGGCTAGTTTTCAAAGGGATACTAAACTTTTGGTGGAATTCAAGAGGAAATCAGTAGTCTGTGGCTGATATGTACTAGAGCGCTGGTGATTCTAGAGCCTGAAGCTATTTTCATCTTTAAAAGTGCAGGCATTAATGGTACTTCCAATCAAAATATTAAATATCTTCATATCCAAGATTCTGGGTTTGGGCAAAGATATTTCCTTTATCTTGACTTGAAATGATGCTTAGATTTGCCATAACATGATTAAAAAAAATAAAATTGAAATTGTGCAAGACCCATAGTTAAATGCAATACAAATGTTAAAGTGTAAAAAAACAGTCAAAAAAACAGATGACAGATTTCTGGATCCCTAAGCAGCCCCAGCTGCTGTTCTGCTGATAAAATATCCACACCCTGCTGAGTGGACATGAGCTATGTAAACAGATGTTCTTAAAGAGAAAAGGAAGTGTTGAATAGCTGACTTATTTTGTTGCAGTTCTGCTCTGCCTGACAGTTAAGGGTTTAAAGGGTGGTTGCCATGACCAGCAAATCCAGCCAGGCTTGAAGTGCAGCTAAATCCAATAGAAACTCTCACCTTTACTCTTTTGCCCTCTAGACGGCTACAGGTCAATAGTTATTTTCTGAGTTATTTGGGGATAATCAGAAAAGCATGTGCAAATATTGAAAGATTGAGTTTATATATCTGGAAGTGATTCAGGTGTTTTAAAAAATATATTAATATGATGATGATGATGATGATGATGATGATGATTATGATGATGATGATGATGATTATTATTATTATTATTATTATTATTATTATTATTATTATTATTTAAAATGGGACTTTGGCAAATCTTGCTGACTTCTGAGGCACAAGTCAAAAAACAGGATATTTATTATTTAGTCAATCAATAATGCTGTACTTTTCTACAACTTTGTAGTAATAAAATGTAGTGCTGCCTTATAAATATAACAGACACTGCCTCACTTGCTTGCCAGAACTAGGATTTACTTCAGCTTGAAAAGAGATTCCATTTTTTTTTCTTGTAGGAAAAAATGCTTTTAAGAGAAGGCAAATCAAGTAACAAACATGCTTGGTCTAAATAATTCATAAATACAGCAAACCTTATCATGGGCAGCCCTTACACATAGTCCAGTACTGAAGTGCTGTATCTCTCTGACCCTTACAGCAGAATTCAGCCATGCCTTTTTTCTGTTTAACTGAGGGAGTCCTAAGTGGTTGCAGTGGTGCAGCATGTATTCATTCTGCCACACAAAGCCACTCAGGAGTGCATTTTAGGCAGCTTAAAGTCTCGGGGAGGGCGAGGGGCAGACAAAGCCCAAGCTGCGCTTTGAATACAAATGCTGAAAACTTTGTCAGCGTTTTAAAAT
Organism: Molothrus aeneus; assembly: GCF_037042795.1. NCBI lineage: Eukaryota > Metazoa > Chordata > Aves > Passeriformes > Icteridae > Molothrus > Molothrus aeneus. Next base: position 12,257,883 of record NC_089649.1, on the reverse strand, counting down.
TAAGTTTCAACCATTCATATGTTAAGGCTTTAGGGAGATGAATTAGGACAGCTGAGAAACTGATTACAGCCTCATGCTGCATTTTTTCACTTTGCTGTTCACATAGGCAAGCTGACATGGCCCCTTACTGAAATACTTCTATCTCGTGATACATGTATCAAAAACGAATGGATAGGATGGTTGATTTTGTGCCTTTCTTGTTCTGCCACATGCTTTTACTTTGAACCACATGTCATTAATAGAGCTAATGGGATTTTGGCATGGAACCAAAGGGGTGGGAGGGGAGAGGGGGCTAGTGGGAGGTGGATGGGAGCAAGATGAACTACTGAGAGAAGCACTGCTGCCTTTCTCTACACTAAAGCAACGTCAGGTTTATTAGGCTTTCCTTTAGTCCTTCCTGACACGACTGGAGGCACTTCTCTATGCTTGTATGTCTCATGCATTCATGAGCCTCTTTGACACTATTGCATCTTTTGTTAGAGCTGAAAATGCAGATCATTGCTCTACCCTTCCTTCAGCTGCCATATGGCATTGTGGAAAGGAGCCCACAAAGGAAGGAGAGGGAAACGGAAAAAAAAAAAAAAGGAGGAGGAGGGGGAAGAAGAAATGAAATTACCAGCAGATGAAATTGATTTATTTTCACCATTAGGGAGTTAGGGGAATGGAAGCCTTTTGGAATATGAAACTTTCTCTCAGAGCAGGCAGGCAGGCTGCCTGCATGGCAGCTCTGGTACATGTTAAAAAATAACATGGCTTGAAAATAGAAGCACCATTGTTTTGCTTAACTACTGTAACGAATTTCTATGAAATGGAATGCATCATCTAAAGTAAACTGCCAAAGTTGCAGGCTTTATTTCCCCACTGCTTGCAAGAGGTAAAATTCATGTAAACCCAAATGCTCCAAAGGTGTAACAGTCTGGCATCGCTGTGTATTTTTCTAAAAACTCTCAAAATATCCTTGGTCTAGTCTGCATCTTGTGGTAGTAAACCCTTCCCAAAGTAAGTAACAATTAGAGCACTTTGTGTAATTGCTTTAAAAACAAACCAAAAATGTCTTGGAGAGAAGGAAGCTTAGTATTTCAATTCTTTAGTTAGTTTTCTGTGAGGTCCTTCCTTTATGAAACACCAAATAAAATGTTTAAGAGAAATGCAATGCAGCATGCGCTGTGTATTAGCTGAACTTGATATTCTTGCTTACTCCACAGGTTTATATTCCCTCCTCAAATAAAAAAGCAAAACTCAGATTGGATATAAGCAAATTGTGTTTTTCAAAATAGGTTTTACAAAATTAAAAACTTGAAACCTTACTAAGGATAATCTAACCATATCAATGAATTTGCTTCCTCATTCTCCTTGATCTTTTAATTTTAAAGCGGATGTCAATAAAGAGGTGGCTTTAAAAATTTCCATTGTGTCAGAAAAAATTATCTATATTTTCTGGGGTTTGCTCACAAGATCCTGCTCAAGAAGTTATACAGTATCAATTTAAATTTATGGAATTAAGTTTGCTCTTCTGCTTTCAGTAATCTTAAGACCAGGTAAGTGATCAAGAACCTTGCTTATTCAAGAATTAGATGCACAGGTTCTACAGTTAGTTCACTCATATTTGGAACAACGTTTTGGTACAGCGGTTTGGAAGGCCCCTTTTGATGCAATAGTTCACTTCTGTACTGAGTTCTGTTCTTCTGGATGTGTGATATGTGCTGCTTCTTGGGTGAATATTTTTTTGTGTGTGTGTATGTATATATTCCTGATGAAAAGAATACACTGCTCAATTTGTTCCATTCACAAATTTATAACCACAGAAGACCTTTAAAGGAAACAAAGCCTGTGACATTGGCAGTTGTACATGATATATTCTTGCAGAAATTAGACATTTAAGATTATTTGCAAGAATGGAGTTTAATTGCTCTCTCTACATAACTGTGCTGAAAGTACTAGTTTTTCTAGTCTCCTCTTGGAAAATTGAGGTTTTCCATTCCTCCTTTCCTGAATGTGTAAAGTACTCAGCCTTGACCATGACAGGAAAAAAGACACAGGCAAGCATCTGCCTTGCAGTTGAATACTGCACTCTCTACCAGTCTCTGTTCCCCTCTTCCATTGAAATACCTGCCAAAGACCCACTGCACTTCCAGCTTACAGAATTCCTATGGCTGGAAAGTTAATAATGTCAGGATGTAGTGAAGAAGTGGGCGGATGTTGTGTCTGAGTGAGCCAGTTCCTGGATATGTTGACTGGTGAGGGGTCTTGGAGTCCCTGAGCAGGTGAAAGCCTTGTCTTTAGGTTTTATACTGTGGTTAGGTGAACAAGTCTCTCAGGAAGGCTTCCACTTTACCTTAGTAGTGCTTGTTAGGTAATGAGAATGGATCTTACTAAGAAGTGTGTGAGGAATAGACTGCCTTTTGGTTTTGGCTAAGGCAATAACTCAAGTCACAGAATCTCTAAGATTTTATTACCTGGGCTGATAATGATTCTTTACTATAATGTTTATACTGTAGAATTGACCAGCACTGGAACCAAATTTGATTGCCCTGAAGCTGTGTTATTCATAATTCACACATGCTCTGTCAGTTGCAAAGTACTCATGAATATTTTCTCACGTAGATAGATTTTATTCCAAACTTCTACAATTTCAGACAGGAACTGGCTTATGCATCACATTCTTATTAAATAATACTTTTGGCATTTGGTAGGAAAAGAGTCATATTGTGACTATCAGGGAATAATCCATACCTTGATAATTATGCATGGTAAGCATTCAGCTTTTGTAACTGATCTGAAAGCAACTCAGATAAAATCAGAGGTTGTTCATGAATGAAAGAACAAATTCTATGGCAAACATTAGTCATAAAAATAATCTACTATTGCAAGCTTTTGTGCATCATCAATAAACAAAGTTTAGAAATTATTTTGTTTATAGTCCCCATCCATTCAAAGTTTCATTTGATGTTCCTTATGGCTGAGGGAGCAGGACTGAAAGAGGAGACAGTGTGAACAAGGATGAACATATGCTTATAATATTCTGTATGGAGCATGGCCCCAGCCCTAAACAACTGCTTTTGATTTTGTTAAAACTTTCTTTTGTGTCAATTTTCTTCAGAAACAATGAAGCTGCCAGCTTAATGGGTAAAGCACAAGACACTAGGAGATAATATTTTGAGCAACTTCCCCCAGATTAGAGAATTCCCTTTAGATGTATGACAAGTGTGGCTACATATTTCACTCTTTTCAAAACAGAACATAAAGCTCATGTTATTGGTTTAATCTTCAGTTTAAGATCACAGTAAAAAACCCTCACAGTTAAAAAGAAAGCACCAGTCCACCAGTCCCACCAGTAATTTTAGAGAAGGACAGGACAACACCAAATCCTACCTGCATGTCTCTGGTATGAAAATGTTCCTTTGTAGTATGTGTAGGTGCTGCTTGCATGGTTAATTCCAATCATCAGTTCTCAAAATGCATCTCAGGGTGAAGATATTGTGCCCATCTGAAGACTAAAATCAAACATCCAGTTTTTGGGGGAGAAATTTAAAGCTCATAGTCCCTCCATGGAAGAAAATTCTCACAAATTAATTTTATACTGAGCAAATTTCTGAGTAGTCAAAACTTTTCTATTGGGAAGATACAGTTTACTGCTTGGACTGGCAAGCAAACTTACCTTGATCCTCACAATCTGCTTAAAGCACTCCAGACACAAGAAAGAGGGAAAAAGTAAGGACTTTTTAATACCAGACTCTCCAGACTGAATGTTTTTTACATTAATTGCTGGAAGAAACACAAAACCTGCACTGAGGAGAGAGGAGAATGCATGAGCTGTTCTCAGTTTCCCAGACATTCATGCTCCAGTTAACTATTTCTCTTATGCAAAGTGAGACAACCACAACAGGAGAAATATGCACCTCCTCACAGCAATTATAGACATTCCTTGGAGGTATGGGCTTGAGTTCTGCAGGGTGAAGAGAAAGTTATATAAAAGGCTCTGGAATGATTTAGCAAATGAACAAAACAAAAATATTTCAAAGAAACCAGTTCCTGTCATTTTCTAGAGTGGTACAGAACAAAGAATACTGAGGCATTGGCCTTCTGGTGACATATCAGACCACATAAGTTTTCTGTCATCTAGACCTCTTTATTTCACTTAATCTCAGTAATTTTGGAGTTGGTTTATCATTTTACTGAAATACTATCACAAAAAAAATTTCAACTTTAGTTTATGTTGCTGATAAACATTTATGCTACTGTCTACATAAAGAGACATAACATTCCAACTGCTCTTGTGTGCCTTTATATCTTATTGAGGTGTCATCATTTTTATACATATTTCAGTGAGTTGAAGAACTGACGTGCAAATTCAAGATGTTGTCTTGTAAAACTGGAGCTCTGAGTACAGATATACTCTGAACAGGTAAAATGCACAGATTCTATAGAACTATTTAGGTTTACTAAAAAAAAGAAACTAAAGCATTTCAGATAGATAGAAGAAGATATTTAAAAAGCAAGATCTAAGAAAATATTTAATTTTTCGCTTATGAATGTTTGGCAGTATGCATTAATTTGAAATCCTATTACATCTGAATGGGATGTAGAAAAATGGATCCAGGAATTATTGTCTGTTTTATTGTAAATCTCTGTCTAGTGTACACAGAAAGGGAGAAAAGCATATGTGTGTGGAGAGGGAATGAGTCTAAATGAGGACTGGATCAATAAGCTTTGCCTACCTATTGCAGTAGGCAAATATAGCATGGATTGAGTGATTATAGATTATACCAACAATGTTCTGGGTAGAGACTTCTGCTTTTATTTATCTTTCTATTTTTAATGGCTAATGTGCCCATTGTACTCCTTTACATGTGAGTTTATTTTCTCAGTGAGCAACTCTCATCTTTTTTCACTTCTAGTTTGTCTGCCTCTTTCTAAGCCACAACAAAAAGTATTTTGGAAGTGGAGATCAAGTGGATCACAGGGTTATTTTTCACTAGACATTATTTACTTGTGTTTAGCCACTCCACTGTTTTTACTGGATGTTAACAGTAAATCTATTGCTCTGTACATGACAAGGGGACAAAACAGTCTCAATGTCACTTTAATAAATGGCTCTCAACACACAAAAGCTCCCCCATTTCTAGCAGAATTTGTGGAGATTCCATGTTGCAGACTACTGTAAAGTTCCTAAAAAAACCTTAGAAAAATGTGAAGTTCAAGAGTGTTATGAAAAACCAGCTGTAAAGAAGCATATCTGTTCAAATGCACATTACAAGGCAGATGAAAGTGTGTATTTTGCACTTTGAATAATTTCTTTTCCTTGCCTTGAATGAGAAGATAAAACTTTCCTGATCTCCTCCTCTTACACATCTACAGTGAGAGGATGGGATGTGTGCAGGAAGGAACACAATTTCACCTTTGCTTCTGATGCAACTGTTACATCAAAAGATTAACCAGGAAAAAACCCAACCATTCAAGGCATGTTTCTGACTTAGCTCCAAGTTTATCCCTCTTTTCTCCTTTGCTGACTGAGGGATTTGTGGTCATAATTGAAGCCTACTTTAAAAGTCTTCTTGCCTTAATATTTTGAGAATGTTGACACTGAACAGACCTGGAAAATTGAAATAAAAAGATGTTGAGAATACATCCTGTACTAGCTAAACCTCTGGAAAATATTAACTCACAAAGCAGTAGGAGAAATTTAAAAAAAACCTAAAAAAATCATTCACACCTTTTATCATCTGTAAATGCCCTAGAACAAGACTGTTGAAAATAAGAGGGAGACAGATATGGTGTGATAAAAGGAAACAATGCTTGAAAAAATGTAGAGGTTTTTATTATAATTAATAAATGAAAAAGTCACACAACAAAACCAATTAACTTCCTATCTTAAAACTGGCCAAAAGACTTTATCACTCAAAATAGCAACAATTTGTTGCTAATAATCAGTAGGTTCCGTGCCATTGTTTTTTGTCTCTCCACCTTGCCATTACCTAGGAAAATTCACCCAGGCTGAACCAGTGGCTTGCACAAGGAATCTCCAACAGGATTAATGTCCATACACTATTTATTTGGGAACCCCAATTATGAAATTTTTGCCTTCATGCTAGTGACTTGTGACAGTAAGTGTGAAATTATTGGTATATCCTTTTCTTTTGCTCACAGAATGCCTCTTTGAGATCATGCCACATATCTGTGGTTGCACATTTTCCTCATAAGCGGCATTGCTAAAAATATTGCCAGTGATGTTGTAGATTAGAACAGAAAATACACAATGCAGTCATGTAGGTGCTCAGAGCTTTGAAAATCAAACCCCCCTACATTAAAGTGTGTAAGAAAAATTCATGAAAATCTATCAAGAGCTGTTAGGAAATGTATGTCAACATCCCAAATTTAGGAAGTCTACAATCTTTAAATCCTTTGAAATGGGGGTCATATCTTCAGGGAATATTGTTCTATTGTTGATAAGTATCTGCTGCTGACCACTGCCAGAGACATGGCACTGATCAAACAAATGCTTTTGCAAGTTGAGCTTTGGGTAACTTATAATTCTGAGGAGTTACTTTAAATATGTATGGTGGTGTTGTGGTGGTGCTTTATTTTTGACTGTTTTTTTTTCTTTTCCTGAGACTTTAATAACCCATGATACTGGTCAATACCTCATAATACTGGTCAGTAACTAAAGTGAACTCATGCACCAGCCCATTCAGAATTTTTCTACCACAGCAAAACATGCAGATAAAGACATTTTATGCATGGGCGGGGTCACATTCACTGTCAAAAGAGCTTTTCATTAGAGGGCTCTGTTGAAATACAAAACGTCCACCAAGATGCTGCAAATGTCAAAAATTATCTTTAAAAAAATTTCATGAATGAGTTTCCTAGGCCTGCATCAGTAGTAGGAATATGTGTGTTATTAAGGAGGGATATAATTTCTTGCACTTAATTAAAATATGCAAGAATGATTTTAAAAGTTTCAGATTTTTTTATTAAGGATAATCAAAATTTTAGCTACATTATTTAAACAAAAGGCCTTATCAACCATTTGTGATAGGATTCCTGAAAAAAACCAAAGAAATAAAATACATTTAATACCTCTTAAGAAAAACCTTACTAAAAATATCTTTTTTTTTCCCTTTCTTTCATGAATATCCCTCTCTTTTCAATGTTACTGGTTCAAAATAATTTGCCATTGAATATTAGCTCCTGTATACTGTGTGCTTGGTCTCAGGTCTCTCCCTTATGCTGAAACAAAAGCCTTTAGATTTAGCTCTGAGCATACATGCATCTGTAGAATGAAAGTGCTTTTTTTACCTGAAAAAGGGAGCAAAATGGAAGATCCAATCATTATAAATTCATGCTTTATACAACCTAGGGAAAGAAAATACTTCAAAGAATAGCACTTTTAAACCTAATTTTGCTTTATGTACACAGCAGTGGTGGAGTTATTGTGATCCTGCTGTAATGTCTTGTGAGAAAACATGTGGGATAATGCAACAACCATGAAATTAAAATGGACTACTTCTGTAGGGAGGACCATTATTACCCTGTGTCATATTTCTCCGAGGGTCCATTATCTCCTCATCACCGGGAAAATCAGGCTCTGCAATGAAGGGCAGGAGAGCAGGACTGAGCAGGAGAGCAGGCAAAAGAGTGGAGGAAAGGCCACAGGAGAGCAGAATGTGCCACTGTCACATCTCACCAGCCTTTATTTAGTGTCCTGAATTTAGAAATTCAGCATTTAAAAAAAAATGTGTCATTTATAAGTGCCAGTTGCTGAAAAAGATAAAGGAAGAAGGTAACCTGTCTAAAACTCATAAAACCCCCAGCCACAAAACCTCTGTACCTGAAAGTACTTTAGTTTATCTTCTAGCACAGCCTTTGAATTTTAATTAAACATTTGGGGAAACTTGTAAATGAAATGGAAATGTTGCTTCTGAGAAGCTGGCTTGGCACCTCATGTGAATTATTTAGAGACAACTTATATTGTTTCTGCTTTTAAAGAGCTAAGAAAATGTTTGTATGTTGGGTTTTTAAACTTTTTGGGGTTTTTTTGTTGCCTTAGTCTTATTTTATTTTATTTCCTCATCACCTAATTCCAAATGCTTAATTCCAAAATCTCTTCAAAACACAATAGCTGTGCCACATAGTAATTAAATAAAAGTACCTAACCTAATTAATACCTAATAATAGTATTAATGAATTTTTGCCTGCTCATCTGCAACTAAGGAGAGGAAAATTAAACTTCTTGATAACCCTGATTGCATCTCAGAGGTGTGAAAGGGCCCAGATTACAATGTGTCAGCTCTAAAACCTTGCCTCAGACATAACCTCAAGTACCTGAAATGCCTCAAAAGACAAAACATGCAAAACTAAGAACCAATAGTCCAAGAAGCAAAGTCTGTAACTGCATTAGCATCTAGTTTTTTGTTAAAAAATTGATTTATAATTTGCTTATGCTTATTGTACTTTGGGCCCAATTTTAAAAAGCTTTAATACTTAAGTAGAAAAAAATCTATATATCTGGGATACTGCCCAAATATTTAAAATTTCTATTGGTTTGAAAACAGGTTTTATCTCTTGTTGTTTTTCAGACATTTAAAGTAAATCTGATCCTAAAATAAGTAGATGTTCTCTTATTTTTAATGTACATTATTATTAATTATTATTAATATTTTGATGAAATATATAAATATATAGATATGTACATGCACACACCAGAAATTAATGGAATTTCTTCAAACATTCAAGGTAATTAAGGATATTATGACCAGGAGGCTGTATGCCAAATGATACTTAACATTTGAAGTACTTTGCAAAAAAAATTAATGTATAATGAGTAAAGTCAAAGATATCACAGACCTATATGTACCTTATACTTGCTCCATTGCTGAAAACCATTGGAGAAAGGTTTCAAATATGTTGTAAACATCTTTTATGAAAAGTCCTTTCTTTAGGATTTTTCCTCCTGAGAAGCTGAGAGGCCTCAGGAACAAAATGTAAACAATGATTATCTGCTGCTGTGGAATGCAACAGGTGGATCTGTGATTGGCCCATGTTGGATGTTTCTAATTAATGGCCAATCACAGCCCAGCTGGCTCGGACAGAGAGTCCAACACAGCTGCCTTTTTTATCATTCTTTCTTTTTCTTTCTTAGCTAGGCTTCTGATGAAATCCTTTCTTCTATTCTTTTAGAATAGTTTTAATGTAATATATATGATAAAATAATAAATCAAGCCTTCTGAAACATGGAGTCAGATCCTTGTCTCTTCCCTCAACTTGAGACCCCTGTGAACACCGTCACACAAATATATTTAAATTACAGAATTACACAATCATTTAAATTGGATCATTGAGTCCACCTTTGACTGATCACTGTGTCAACTAGATCATGGACCTGAGTGCCATATCCAGTCATTTCTTGAACACCTTCAGGGATGGTGACTCCACCATCTCCCTGTGCACTCCATTCTGATGCTTGGCATCCCTTTCCACAAAGAAAGTCCTCATGCTCTCTGACCTGAGCCTTTCCTGATGGAGCTTAAGGCTCTATCCTTTTGTCCTGTCACTGGTTACCTGGGAGAAGGGGCTGACCTGGTTACAGCTATTCCCTGTATTTCTCCTGTCAGTTCCATGCACAAGTCTTAGGTGGTGCTTGGCTCTAATTTTCAGGCAAATAAGGTGAGTTCTCAAAGCAAATCAGTGAGACTTTTTTGTTTATATAACTCCTCTCCCCAGCAGTCAGGGGCTGTGGTGTGTGGCTATCAAAGCAATCATACTTGCAGAATCCTCAAGTGGCCTAGTAATTGGAGCTGTGGGTTGTTCTTCAGCTGGAGAAATGCTGCATTTAGCCCCAAGTTTATAGATTCCCCCAGGTTCCTGTAAGCACTGGGTGGTATCCTGTCATTTTTTTAGCTATAAAATTATAGCAAAGAGTGTCTATTTATTTTTTAGCAATTGAGCATAGAACTGTTGGGTTTAAGTGATTTTTGTTTTTCTGCTTATAGAGGAATTATAGCAAGGCAAGGCAGAGACAAATGTCCATTCTTTAGAATGCATACAGTAAAAAAAATAAAAGTGCACTCATTTGGGGTTTTATTAAATAAGGCTTTCTGGTAGAATAAAATTGTAATGATGTTTTTAGCTGAAGATTGAAAGCCTAATGCTTTACACTTCAGAAAAAATTATGTCCTGATAAGATTATTTCTCACACATATTGAAAGATCAGCCTCTCATTTTAGTGAGTAAATTGCCTTACGCCACCTGCATACCCCACAGCTTTCTCCTTCATGTTTCCTTTCTATTTTCATATCTATGGGAATGGAATCTGCTCTTCATATTCAGCAAATATGCCTCCTGCTGCTGCCTCCGCTGCCTTAGATTTAGGCCTGCATTACCATGTCTTTTGCAATGATGCTGAACCATCAAGAGTGTTTTTTGCAGCCTGGGGATTCTGGCACAATCCTCCCTAAAATGGCTGAAATGGTCTCAGTATCTTCTTTCCAACTCTTTTCTCACTGGATTTTTGGGTTCGCGTAGACCTATTTAAATGTATTTATGATAGAATGCACCAGGATGATTCTGCTCAACTCAAGGAAGTTTAGATTCACACAAAGATGATCAGAATAGTAGGAATACATGAGGCAATGCCAAGTTGGGAGGATTTTTTCCCCGATGTTTGACAAGGATGCTCTACTTTCTAACTAATTATTCCTGTTATGGTGCAGATAACATTCCTTGTTCCTTTCAGTTTTTATAGGTCAGAGATGTTTATCATCAGTACCCTGTGACAATGTATGCAGAATAACTCTGTATTTGATTTTTAATGCACTCAGTAGTTACAGTGTCACCAAGGACTTAAACCTACATACAGAGGATCAGAACAAAGTCTGAGTTTTCAGTGAATCAGAGTTCTGCTTTGCTAATGTCAAGGAAGTGAAATGATTGCTCTGTTTAAGATATAAATAAAGGAAGATTATAGTTTCAGAACTGCTGTCTCCAGCTGTCTCCCATTTATAGCCTGTTTTGTTCTTTATCATCTCTGTGTTCTGAATGTTTTGCTCCCTTGCTTTCAATTTAAACACGGTGCAGACGGCTTACAGCATATTGTTGGATGCGAGGCTTTAAACTGACAAATTTTCTCCTTTCATATCCTCTCCAACCCTTTCATTGGATTTCATGCCTTACCTTTGCAAATATTTGAGAAGATCATAAAGAGATCAGGGAGAGAAATGTTCCAGACAAATAAGACCAGTAAATTTTTCAGTGTGTGATTTGTTCTTGGTGTAGTCACCATCTATTTCACATAAAATAAAGAAGTCTGGGCATTACAAAGCTTACACAGAAACCAAGAAGTATAATATTAGGAAACTGGGTACTAGGTGAAGTTACCAAACAATAAATGTGATGAAAAGCAGCCAACAAGGAAACAATCAGTGGGTGACAGGGGGCAGGAAATTAAAACCATTGGTACCATGTTCACTATGACACTGAAAAGCAGAGCTGTTGTGATAACGCAAGAAAATCAGTGTGATCATTACATTTGAATCTAAACCTACCTCTGCGTCTTGGGCCAGTTTTTACTAAACATTTTCTTTCCTGAAATGTTTTAATGAAATGTGATGGTTAATCCAATAGTCTGTTTTCCTTATAAAAGTTACAAACACAGCTAATGAAATAAAAGGTTATTTTATCAGAAAATTGAGGTATTGGGAACTGTAGGAAATAGGATATGTAGGCTGGATTCTCAAGTTTGACAAATTCATTTCACACAGGATTTTCTGTAACATGGAGCCAAAGCAGTCGGAGTGCAGCCCTGCAAAACTCCCAGTGGGGAGGGGAATGATCACAAAGCTGGTAAAGGTGAACCTCAGAAGCTCTTGTATCTCAGGGATGAAAAGAAAACACAAAAGGGAAAAAAAACCCAAAAAACACTGAGAAGCATGGTACTGCATGGAAGATCCAAGGCTGTACAGCAAGAGATGGCCTCAGAAAACCAAGAGTTACAGATTCAAATCCATGCTTCCTTTCTTTTCCTTATTATTGGATGGCAATGATGAAGGCAAAAATGATCTCTACAAAAAGAATGTTATTGCCTATTTTGAAGGATTTATTTTAAGATGAAACTTTTTTAATGCTCAAAGTCATTGAAAAAATTTATTTTGTTCATTAAAAACCCATATTTAATCCCAGCTGCAAATTGTAAATATACAACTATGAAAATTTAAAAGGCCACCAAGAGATGTTAGTCAGAATGAACAGATAAAACAGATAGAACAGTAAAATTTCTATATTCTATAGCATATGAGAAAGTGTATAGGCAGAAAATAAGCTGCTACAGAGGGAAATGCAAATGAACTTAGGGTTAAAAACCTTAGGCATTAAAATGTGTTCTTGAAGCACTTTGCACTAATGATGAATGTGAGGAGGAAGTAAGATCTCTCCTTAGACTTGCAGTGAAGTAGATACATATCACAGAATTTCAGAAACACATACCCTTTTTGCAGCTTAAATAAAGTGATAATTGACCAAGGAGAATGGGGAAGAGAAGTTCAGCTGCTGTCTCAATCACTGTAAGAAACTGGCAGCTAAAGTGAGAGAATCTATTTAACACCATTGAACAGTAAATCAATCATGGTCAGTCACCTTGCGGCAGTTTGGAAAATGCCTTTGGCCCATGACTTATGTAGCCACCTCAAGGTACGTACTGTCATATACTGACCAACATGGAGTGGTATTACACTGGGAAATCCAGAACCAGAACCTACATGGACCCTCTCAGATCACTTCCTCTTAATAGAAATTAGAAAAACAATCCAAGGTTTAAAACTAAAACCTGGTGTCCCTTTGCTTAGAGAAAAAGGAACCCTAAAAGAAACCATAAACTATAAACTTTAAAAAACCTACCAAACAGCAATCCATGAGGAAAGCGAAGACAAATCTAAAAAAACAAAACAAAAAGAGGATGGATTGAAGTTATGTTTTTTGTATTCCTTTATGTTCCATGCAGAAATTTCATAGGACTGCTAGTCTTGTAGTTTCTTGCTGTAAAAAAAACTTCCATAGCTATTAAGAACACCTTTGGTGTTTAAAACCAATAATAACAGTACTTCTAAGTTTAAACCTGTTTAGTTACAAAGAGACAGCAGCTTATTCCTTCCAAGAAAATACAGTTATGTGGAAAAGTTCCCAAAGTCATGCTGCTACATGCTTATACTGTGTTTGCACAGGTATGAATTAACCTTTTGAAGAATCTGACATTTTATTATTTTAAGAAGGACCACCTCTGGAACAGGAGCTACATGAGCCTATTTTCTAAACTGTTTAACATTTTGTGGTAGAAAAAGTGCAGTGAGTTTTTTTCCTTCTCCTGTGTAAGTGTGGCTCTTAGGGGACCATGACTCCAATCAGAGACTGAATGTCGGTGGACAGAAAATAGGACCAGCTGGTGCCCTTGCCTGGTACTTTTTACATTTACTTTAAGGTGCTGGTTGGGAGGAGGGGTGGCAGAGAACTGCACACAGAAGACAAGAAACAGAAGTTGTGACTGGAAAAAGACTCAGAATTGGCTGCAGCAGCTCTCCACCAGCTGTCATTACAATGTGCATTGTGTACATTTGCACGGTGTAGAATCTAATTCAGTTTTACAGTCGGAAAAGAATGGCAGGCAATCACCAAGCATCCATCACCAAACAGCATGATAAATAAGCTCTTTTTTGGATCATGTATTCAACCCAGTCAAGAGATTTGGACTGGAAAAAAAGCAAACAGAAAAGACAGGATCAAAAAAAAAAGCCTCCCATAAATAAAACACAAAAACAAAGAAGTATCTTCCCTGCTTCTTTTGGCCTTGAACACTAGCGACTAGAGAAGTAATATATGATTATGGTTTATGAGCTTAATCTGAGACTTGCAACTGTAGTAGTGTGAAGTAAAAGAAAAAAGCAATGCTTGTGAGGGTTGTTTGATAAGTGAGTGTCCAAGACAGTTTTTAATGCTTAGAGCAGTGAAGTATTGCCTTATTGGCAAAACTTATTGAAAATCATCCTCCATTTATGTAAAGATAGAAAGAGATAGAAATATCTAAAGAAAATAAGTCTATATTTCAAAGTAACCTCTGCACTTCCGGCCAATTTTTAGTGATATTTAGCTCTTGAGAGATTCAGAGAGGTTGCTGGTTAAGTGTTTCAAAATCATCTATCAAGCTAACTCTTAAAGGATATCAGGTGCTTAGGCATTTTATGTTTGCTTTGTGCTATCCCTTTGTTTGCAGACACTTAAACAAAGCTTTACTAATCCAGTCCTATGCATGCATGGAGTGGCCAGACTAACTTTTACAATGGCTGAACATTGCATTCTTTTAATACACCCTTATGGAATTTTCAAATAATCTGTTTACTCCAAAAAGGCTCCAATGCATTTGAATAACTGGCAATTCACAGCCTAGCTGAGGGTTCAGTCCCAAATCTAAATGAATAAAAAAAAAAAAATCACTAGATTTGAATTTAGACATATAACATATGCATAACTTTACATTGTCACAAATTTTAAGTAAGAAACATTAACCTCTTTCACTGTTATTAAAGTTAACACATATAACATACAAGTTAACACATATAATGAGCTTCTTAAAAAAAGCATATGATAAATCACAGTTCATCTGCTGCAGAGTAATGTCAGAGCCCTCAGGGTGCTAATGGGATTTACAGTCCCTGACTGGCCTCACATGGGATGCTCTGCTCATGATCCCAGGAGTCCCATTTAAGCACAGCCTATGATACCCAGCCCTGCCTCTCAGAAGGTCTCTGGACCTGTTCTGTGCGTAGCTTTGCTCCTGTGTGAGTCTCTCAGGCAGAAAATATATCTCTGGCTCCATCTCCTTCCCTTCCTGGATGCTGGGAAGGGCCTTGCTCCGTTCCTTGCTGTTCTGTTCCTGCTGTGCTCTCACAGATGGTTTGTTAGGGGTCACTCACTATCTCTGCAACCAAATATACAAATTATTTTTGGAGCAGACATGAAGACTTAGATAGTTTCAGAACTTGTAAAAGCTTGTTTGTTTCTTCTTTGTTGTGGTGTTGATATAAGGATGAGAAGGCTGGTGGGCAGGGGTGAAAGATGGAGAGATGCATTAAACTGTTCCCACAGCTAATGAGTTTGCTACCAACTGTCTTCTCTTTCTATAAATTTGCAAATACTGGTATTTTTAATTTCAATTTTATTCAGCCAGAATGAAAAATCACGAGCATTTCTGAAGGGTAGTGGAAGCTTTCTGACTAAAATAATTTCTTTCCCCTGAAGTTTTTAATAACTGTCTTAGAAAAAGTTATATTTTTAAAAAACAGCGCTGCTAAAAATTGAAAGGATCACTCTGAGGGAAAAAATACTTTAGCTGTCAAAATAGAAATATTCTTGGGATTGTATGGAAGCTTTTTTTTGAACCAAAATAGTTCTCCAATTTGAGTTTAACAGATTTTCTTCTGAAGCTGCACTCCTCAACAAACTTGCAATATTTACTGTCACTTTCAGCTGTTGTGCTTTGTTGGGTGTGATTAGAATGCACTCTGTTCACTTTTAAAAGAAGCCACAAAATATTGAGAGTTCTCCATTATTGCCAGTCTGAGACAAAGTAAATATATCAGGTGCTACAAGGATTGTATTTTTTGTTATAAGCTGTTATAGCAAGATCATGCTGATGTCAATTGTGGCTCTGAGGCTTACAATGGAGGTCATGTGTCATAATTCACACTTCAGATTAAGTCATTTACACTATCCCATGAGTTTGCCTGTGTGAACTGATGTCCAGCTACTCCATTGCAGATTCTGAAGTCTTCTATATAGAGGCTTTATATAAAGCTAAATTAATTAAATTCAAATATTAAATTCAAATATTAAATTAAATTCAAATATTAAAAAAGAAGGCACTGAGGTAGTGAAGACACAAATCCATCTCTTGCTCTCATACCCTTTGTGTCCCATATCCGGTCCTTTCCTTGTCCTATTGAACTGGCTCTGAACACCCCAGCATTTCCTGTCCTACCTGTCCTCCGTTGTGCCCTTTTCCTCCTCGTCATTCCAGCACCTTCCCACACAAATTTTCCCATCTCAGACTTCTTTCTCACCAGACCTCTTGGGAGCTCATAGAGCTCCTCTCACTCTTCAGCACTTCCTCCCCGTATTTTTGTCCCGTATTTCCTCCCACGCTAATCACATCCTTTCTCAGTTTACAGTTTCCAGCCCTGCTCAAGTTCCCTGTGTCCCCCTGCTCTTGGGGGCTTTCTGCAGATGTTATTCCTTCAGATTTTGCTAACAACACTCTCTGCAAGAACATTTCTTCCCATGGCCTTTGTAGCCACCCAAATTCTCCAGGACCTCAGAAAGCACAATCATTTGCTCTCCTGGGTTTTCAAGAAATCCAGGAATATTTCATACACAAAATTCAAGACAGAACTCCGAGGGTAGTGATGGGTAAAATTTTAGTCAGAAATGGATCTACAAAAGCTATAAAGCCAATGAATCTTTAAATTATTTATTGTATAACATTTGCAAATGGGTGGGGGTTTATGTTTTAACAATAATTTGGAAACAAGATAAAACAGAGATGTTATTAATAAATTACTTTTAATAATAATCCCATTCTTTTTGTAGCTAGTTTCCATTCCAAGGAGTATTGTGGATGTCAAACATGATGATAGAATAGATTAATTGTATAAACAAATAAGTTTTATGGAAATGTGAAAGCCCCATCCTGGCCAGTCACATCACTAACTAGTTCAATATTTAGAACTTCAATGAGAAATACTAGGAATATTTACTTCTAAAAGCTATCTCAGCCATGCTTGATGCTTTTTCTAGGGCATAACTACAAAAAGTATTGTATGTACTTTTATGTATGTTACATACTAATAGTATGTACTATTGCAGTACATACTCAGCAAAAAGATATTCATATGCCCCGTGGGGAGAGTGAGGAGTGGGAGTGTAACAATTACACCTTATTTCCCCAAAATTTCTGCTATGGCATTGAGTGTTTTGAACGGGCTTAGGACAGCTTGAATTGTATGAAATGACGTTATATTTCCCTGTATTTCTAGCCCGACAGAAATGAAGCACACGGCGCCTGTGCCCCTTCTGCCCTGCCCACACCACAATTCCTATGGACATGGATGTGCACGCACATCCCAGCCCCTGGAATCGCGTGTTGGGGAGACACCTGCTGGTGCATAGCCTCACTGCCTGCCACAGGGATTGCTGGAAAGCAAGGAGAAAGACAGAGAACACAAATTAGCCAGTAAAATGGGGTTTACCACCTTTTTACCGTGAAAAATTGAGGTTTTGGTGGTTTGTTTTTTTGGGTTTTTTTTTTTAGTAGGCTGGGTGCTGAGAAAAATTTTGCTATTTTTGTTTTGGGATGACAACCTCTCTGGCACTTGATTTAATCAAATCACAAAATTGACTTGATTATATGATGGAGGAAGAAGTAATTAGACTGAAATTAGGTGTGCATTCAGTGAAATCCAAGGTAGGTATATTTTAAAGGCAACTGGATTTTTTGTGGTTTCAGGTTTCAGCTCAGCCAGCCACTAACTCATTCCCCCACAAGAAGGAACAGGGAGAAAATCCGAAGGGTAAAAGCGAGAAAACTCAAGGGTTGAGATAAAAACAGTCAATTAAGGAAAGCAGAAGCATTGCACACAAGAAAAGCAAAAGAAGGCATTAATTGCCTGCTTCCCCTGGGCAGGCAGGTGTTCAGACATCTCCAGTGGGAAATGGGAAGACACACACCATCACTCCAGATGTTCCCTGCTTCCTCCTTCCCCTCACTTTATATTCTGAGCATGATGTGACATGGTCTGGAATATCCCTTTGGTCAGCTGGTATCACCTGTCCTGGCTGTGTCCTCTCCCACTCCTCACCAGCAGGGTTGGTGTCGCAGACATCTTTTATGGAAAATCCTTTCCTTAGAATTTTTCCTCCTGAGAAGCTGAGAGGCCTCAGGAACAAAATGTAAACATTGATTATCTGCTGCTGTGGAATGCAACAGGTGGATCTGTGATTGGCCCATGTTGGATGTTTCTAATTAATGGCCAATCACAGCCCAGCTGGCTCGGACAGAGAGCCGAGCCACAAACCTTTGTTATCATTCTTTCCTATTCTATTCTTAGCTAGCCTCCTGATGAAATCCTTTCTTCTATTCTTTTAGTATAGTTTTAATATAATATATATCATAAAATAATAAATCAAGCCTTCTGAAACATGTAGTCAGATCCTCGTCTCTTCCCTCAACCTGAGACGCCTGTGAACACTGTCACAGGCTCGTATGGAAACCAGAAAAGGCCTTGGCTCTGTGTGAGCCCTGCTCAGCAATAAAAAAACCATATCTGTGTTATCAATCCTGTGTTCAGCACAAATCCTAAACACAGCCCCATAGCAGCCACTCTGAATAAAATTAACTCTACCCCAGCCAAAACCTGCAAACAGTGATAGGAGAGAATGTAATGCAGAGACCAACACTTGAGGCATCCTAAACTTCTATGTTAGGGGCAGCTAATTAGAGAATTCACAAGTGGCAAAAGATTTCTTGCTTAAGTCCTGGATGAAGATATGCTAATGATAAACCTAAGTGTAATTGTACAGTATTCAAACTCAATATTTTTGCCAAAGTAAAAATGTCTGTCTAGTGATGATTCCAAGTAAATTTGTGAACTACATCAAAATTAAGGGTATTTTTACAGAAAATTAGAAGATTGACTAAAGCAGGTCAATTTTTCAGGTGTCATGCAGTCTGTCCAGGGCAACACAAGAGAATTACTGCAGAGACATTCTGTACAAATGAAAAGAAGGTAATTAATATGTCTTTGGCAAAGAAAGCTACAGTCACCAAAAATATAAATGGATTCAAACAATACCTAGGCCAAATTCACAGAAAAAACATGCTAATCAAGGGCTATTAAAAAGTCATCTGTGTAACAAAAAAGTAAGCATTCAGAATTGTTATTTCTCAGCAGTACCAGTAAAACAGGAGAAACAGGTAAAAGATTGGTAACCAATTGCTAGGCCTGGATGGTGTTCACACAGCAGTTCTACAGCTGATGACATATCCCAAAGAAAACACTCCTCTCCCTCCATAGCACAAGGTTGTCTTTCATTTCTAAGCTCTTTGTTTGGCAATGTCTGTGGTTAAAGGGTGTTTAGGTCCAAACCTGTCCCCTGCAGACCTGAATATGCCCAGATTCAGCTCTTTGCCTCTGCCTTAACATCTGCCAGCAAGGTGACAATTCTCTTGTCCCCACTGTCACTTCTGCACTCATTCATTCAGCAAAATGATCCATTTGTAGAATAATAAAAAAAAAGAGCACTGCTTATATTAGACTGGACTGACGTTTTGAAACAAACCTTTGATATTTTGTATCTGTTCTTTCATTCAGTCCTAAGAATACGATTCAGAGGTATATGAAACTTCATTTATGAAACTACTTTGCCCATTAGCATTTCTCAAAACTGCTTTATTATACATCCACAAAGGATTCTAGGCATCTTTCAACAACACTTAAATATTTTTGTTACTGAATATTTTATTTAATGTGTCATGAAAATTACAGAGTGAATGTTTATGATTGATAATAGAGCCTTTGTAATTTACTAAAACACATTTTGACCTGCAAATAAGATAAAGAAAATCCAAGCTAATAACAGGAGACCTCTCCTTTCCCCCAGCCAGGATCCTATGTAGGGCTCAGTTAATTAACACATGCTCTTTCTTTGTATCTTGAGGCACTAGTTAGTATATCTTGTTAAAAAAAAAGCATACAGTAGCAGTAGCTAAGGGGGCCAAGGAGAGGCAAGGCTTCTGGAAGCCCAAATAAAGTTGACCATGGAATGAAAAAAAAAAACTCTTTACTTCTCCAGGTGGTGGCAGAAGCTTTATAGATAATTTTGCTTTGCTGAACAATTCTGTCCCCTCAAACTATATTTATTTACAGTAAAGGTGAATCTCAGACTTGAAAATAGCTCTACCAGTCCCCTCCTAAAAGCCCACTAAGAATATGATGCAGAGCAGTCATTGGGATAAAAGCTGTGTTAAGTCCCTTGACTTACTATTCATTTTAAATTATGCTATTTTCAAAGAATTGTAACAATTTAGATTAATTAAAGGAAGTAGATTGTGAATAGCTTGAAATACAGGAGGGAAAGAATAGGAAAATAAAAGGAATATCCTTTATGTGTTAAGGGATTAATTTATCAATAAATGGTTTGTCCTTTTATGTTAGTACAGGCAATAACTTCATGGCAAAATTGCATCAAGGGGGGATTCATAACCCAGTTTCAAGACTAACCTTGTCTCATTAAAATTTTTCAAGTTTTAAAGGCACGAGTTTATAAATTATGCAATGTATACATAACATACAAACAAGCTTTTGCTGATAAAAGATATTTGAAAAGACTTTAAGAGGCACACAGGTTGATTTCTTGTACAATTTAACATGCATTAAGTCTCTAAAAGAAGGGAGAACTTTTAAGATTATTAATACAGATACTTCATAAATCTGTTCACATTTGTGAGCTTTGCTGTGTTTTAAGACAGCTGAAAAGCCTTTGCATAGTTTCCAGAGCTCTTCATGTTAGCAGTGCTGTATGGCACTTACTATGAATATTGGAAATTCCTCTTTTCTAAGGAATTTTTAGGCACAAAAATAATACAATATTATATACAATATTATCCATACTATTTTTTTTTTTACTATAAACTATTGTTGATGCATATTCCCTGCTCTATAAATGTAAATTCTGGTGTGGGTGCAAATAGGTCAAGAAGCAGGAGCTGAGCTTTAATCATCTCTCCATTTTCAGTCTGCTACAGCATGTGAATGTTAGCTAATTCAGCATTATGTAAGATAATGTAGTAGGAAGATTATGCTTGATTTTTGAGCTAGTTTCAAATAACCATGATAAAAGGAATTCTGCAGACTTGGCCAACAAACATCCAATGCTTTAGATTTGTTTTCTCCAGGAATTAATTAAAGAAACAAAACTTCCCAAAAAAAACCATTAGAAATGTCCTCAAACTTAAACAATCTCCTCCCTCCAAGCAAACAAACACCCCTGTTTCCTTCCTTTCTTTCTTCCTTTCAGATTTTCACTGTAACTCTTACATTATTTAAAGAGAGTTCTTCAATTATAACCTTTATTGTGCTACCAGAAGTGATTCTGAAAGCTGGATAGCTTTGCACCAGTATCACAAATAAGTAATGGGCTATGAAAATAAATAGCTATTCATCTTGCAAAATGATCAGTGAAGACTTCAGTCCATGTACTGTAGAAATTTTACTTATTTATATTAGACATTATACCATAAAAGAACAAGAAATAATATAAAAGAGGTAGCTGTGTGGGTATTTAGGAGTACTTCACAGGAACAAGACAGGATACAACATCCAATAATTCTCAATAGGTACAAGTAGCTTTTTATCTAAGTCAGGGAAAAAGAAATGTAACTAACTGAAATTCAAAACTAAGCAGATATGGAAGCCTATTAATTATAAGAATAAGGAGAAAAGGGATATTTGAGTAAAGAAATTATTTTTTTCCCATTTTCCTAATACACCTGGCTGCAAATTCTATTTTTCACAAGGCATTTCCTGTATATTGATTTGAAGTTAATCTGTATTCTGTTTTTTAGCAATACAGAAATTGTGGTAAAAGTGAAAAATTTCTATAACATCATTTCTACCCTGATAGTTATTTTTAATCATTAATTAGATGCCTTTGAGGAAAATTCTAGCCCAACAGGCTAGAATTAAAAAGTTACCTGTGCAACTGTGGGAAGTAAATTTTGTTGTCCTTCTTTTTTTCTTGGTTGCAAAAATGCCATAAGAGAGAACCAATTAGTGTGAATAGGAACAGAAAATGAGAAAGGTTTTTTGTTGTGGAAATATTACCTTTTTTTCTTTTTTGGTAGCTCCTTTCTCTGTTAAAATTGCACGAGCACCTTTTCATTCTGAAGTGACAGAAATTCTAGCCTCAGTAAATAAAAAATATATCCCTATGTTGCTACTAATTTGTGCAGAAAATTTCCAGTTATAGAAATGATAAGCTTTAAATATGTTTTTAATCTAATCAGAAAGCTTATACTTACTTAAACCTTATCTTTTTATGTCAACCAATAAGGGAAGTTTTTCCTATGATATAGTAAGGATTAGGTCACTTTATAAGAAACATCAGTAAGTTCAAGATCTGGAGTCTTAAATCAATCTACAAGTCCTTTATAATATTCTGCTAAGATCCAGAAATAAAATATCAATGGCATTTGTATTCTTGCCTGGGACAGCTATCAGAAAAAAACCCAAACATTCAGATGCTACAGGATAACCACTTTTTGTGTACAGTGGAACCAAATATACACCACTGTTACCTACCTTGAATAAGGGCATCTGTATAGTGCTGTACTAAGACTGGAAAGAGCGTGTTACCTTTTACAGTATTTATTGTTTCCACAAATGGTCATTTTTGCTTCTTTAAAAAAATGCAGAATTGTGACCTTTTGTTGCTTTTGCATGAAATGAAGAATGTGATAGAAGTATTAACAGCATTTTTTTTTTGTCTGAAAGGGAAAGAAAAAATTCAGCGTCTGGATTCAACAATATAAGCAAGGAACTCTATCCTCAGCACATATAAACCGGTATCATACTGAGTCCTAGATAAACCTGTTGTTTAAGCTCATCTTTACCAGAAACAGACTATAAATTTCTCATCTCAAAGATGAGAGAAAGACAATGAATGTATCAAGACTAGAAAAGATGCATTATAGTCTCTTTTAGTAATAATCAGCATGTTTGTCTTTGCTTTACATCAGTTACTATTTGTGTACACATATTCTGGAATGCTTGGTTTTTCACCTCTCCCCTCTGCTGAACATGTGCAGACTTCTCAGATAATTCCATGTTCACTGAAAGATCTTTTAGGATGACCTGCATGTGACATTTGGGAAACTTATGGAGCTTTGAAAACCAGAAATTTCAGTGATACAATTGGTAAGAAAAATTATAGATGGCAAACTTCTAGAGAAGTTTCACCAAAACATAAAAAAGGAAATACCTTAAGTAAAATTGCATAAATAATAAGGCAGTTAAAAACTCCAAAAAACACCCTTGGAAAGCCTATCAAGATGTCAAAAAATGGATACCAAAACTTGATGCAGGTCATTAAACATAGTTTTGATCCCAGGATGACCTCAAGATCATTTTCATAAGCAACATTTTCATTCACAGCTGTTAGTGCCTAAACAGGAAGTCAGAAGCAAACTGACCATTGGGGAAATTATAACTGGCATTTATGCTCTTCTAAGGGGTGAATAACTTAAAAAAAATAATGCAGTAGTAAAAAAAAAAATTAAAAACTGCTGTGGCAATTGTGCAAAGTAGGATACTTAATGTAGAAATGACAGAAGTGTCAAATTCACCTACAAAAAATGTAGGACATATATTTTGTATGTAGACTGGTTTGAATATAGTTAGCAAATTACAGAAGACTTTTACTCTCAACAGCACAGCTAACTTTAAAATCAAAAAAGATTTTGTATATAAGAAAAGCAAATATCATGCATGTTTCAAGAAAGCAAATACCCACTCTGTTCTTGGAATGTTTTGTAATGGATCCATCATAATGGATGAGTACCCAACAAAAACTAGCATATCTAAATATTTTTGTGATGTATTTTGCAAGACTTCTGGGGGGACTTTTTTGCAAGATCAATAGGATCTTGCATGGAAGATAGGAATATAGGAAAATAGGAATTTTGACACCTGCAATGGACAGGACACTGTACGTATTCTCTATATCCCATATTACTATATGGACACCAGAAGCAGAGGTAGAGCAGGCATACATGGCAAGCATTCAGAACACTTGTTCTGGGATTTATTTCCTTGCATCACATTTTCTCATTTCTAACATAAGATGTTATAGATATGAAACTGTCACAGATATGATTAATGGCACGCTATTTCTCCTCCATAGAGAGATTACTCAAAACATGTATAGAACAAAGAACCATATTTCTTCACCAATGTTAGAAAAATCTCCTTCAGGTAATGAACACTTTGAGAGACATTTAGGAAAAAAGCCTTAGAACCTTGCTCAGTCATCAAAATTGGATATTTTTATAACATTGGAGGACTGGCCAAAGCTTGGCAGAGTTACATAACAACGTGCTTGTGAAGAGTTTTCTGGCTTCATGCCTGACCACATCCTTAGGCTGTTTGCCTAAATTTCTCTGACTTTAAAAAAAAATCCCTTTCAATGTATTTTTCTCTTACTACATGATTTATGGAACAGCCACTCAGAATAAGAACATTAGAGAATCTGGAGCCTCAAGATCCATGATATTAGGAAAACTTACAAGTCAAGGCTGGATGTTCAGATTTGCTTCATGGAAAATGTTTTTAGTCTTAGGGTGAATGTTTGAAAGAGCCAGTGATTCTCTGAATTATATCTTGAACTGAATAAAAACAAAGTCTCCAATGTAAAAATTCTGTGAGAAACGACATGCAATTATCTACATGAGTTTCACAACAGTGTACAACAGTGTTAAAGAAGGAATGATCTCAGTAACTGGAGTATTTCACATGACTGAACCTTTAGGTATAGATGAGTATTGCATTCCTTTAAGTGTAAGTATTTCTTTATTTTATATATGGTCCAATTAATTAATGGGTTTTTTTGCCCTGGAAATTTTCACTTTTTTGTAAACTATAAACAGAGAGAGAAGTAGGATTCATATGTTGGAGTTAAAAACTAGGATGTTTCAGGAGAGTTTTGATCAGATGTTTACCTGCTCAGAATTAAGTGCCTCAATGTCTGTCTAGTTAATGCAAACCCAAACACAAGGTTGTTCTCTGCATGTAACCACTATGTTTCTTGGTCTGGACTGCTAAAAAGTCATGGAAATAAGGTATCTGCCTCTGGCCACCATGCTGAACAGAAGATTCTCAAAGGTTTTAATCTATAACAGCTACGTCTCTGGTGAGACAAACAGGATGTCCTTTGACAAACTTTTAACTTCAGAAAGACTATTGTAACAATTTTCTTAAAATTTCTGTGTTGTTCTGGCAATCTATTTTGGGACAGTATAAAAAGTACCTGCTGATTTATGCCAAGGGCCAGTAGACACAAACTACCATCCTTTACTCAGGCAACTCTTTTCAGTTTTTCCAAAAAGCCCATGGAAATACAGGCTTCCAAGTGCTCAATATTACTTCTGCTTCTGGCCTGCCCAAGTTCTAATTGATCTCCTTCAGGTGCTCCTCCCTCAAAAGGCTCATTAAAAGTCATTAAATTTGTAATGAGACATCTGAGATTGATGTTTCTGATGAAGAAAAATATGTAAAACCATTGTATTGATTACATCTGGCTTGTTCTTTGTGACGGGTCAAAACCAGTAAAGGGAATTGTGTATGAAAGCTCTTTTTTTTTTTTAATCTTTATAGAACAAGAAAATAAGCAAAGATGCTTTCTGTGTGAAAGCTTTTCTTCTGTAAATGTTTTTAAAGGAAAGTAATTTCGTCCTTCTGTAGGCTGGGTACTAGCCCCAGTTTGATCTGTCATAAAAGCAAATAAACAGAGGATTACTGGTTCCAAAGGAGAGATTTCTCTGCTTCTCCAGATTCTTCAAAATTAGTAACATCTTTCTTGCTCATATGCCAGATATCTGGGCAGTCTTTGCAGCTGTCCTGGAAACAGCATTTCCCAGCCTCTACCACTGCTTCTCATGCAGGATCCTGGAGATGAGAACATCTGCCCTTAGTCCCTAACCCAGAGGGGCTCATTTTCACAACCCTCCAAAACAGAAGCTATTACAGTGAAGTTGTTTTGGTCTGGTTTGGTTATTTTAACAGAATTAGGCATCCTAAAATGATGGCATGCTGTTCCCTACATCACTGGAAATGGTGTACATTGAAATAGACTGCAGTGGCACATGGCATCTCAAGCATCAAGTATTGCCATTACACAGCACTTTTTATCTTCAAAAAGATCTTCCGATGCAACATTTCTGGACCCTGCTCTTTAAAGGAAGCATATTTTTGGGACATGTGTTGAGGATTTACTTCAGGTTTTGAATCTGCTGGATTTAACACCTTTCATAGAGGAATTAAAGGACAGATAAAAAATAGTAGGAAGATTAAATTTCAGGAGTCAAAGCTGGTATCTTGCAGGTATCAGAGAGTCGTGGTCTGGCCAAGGACATGATGCATTTTTCTACCTGTGCTCCACATTTCAAAGGTCTTTGTTGCCTGGGGAGTGAAAAATGGCGCGTTCACAGACTAATAGCATCATATTCCCCTCTAGTTTCAACTTTGAGAACCCAAGGTTGTACATAGAAATATTGTGATATTTCACCTGATTTTTTCCCTTTTTTTCCATCAAGCATCTTATCAGAATCTCTCTAATGGCCATGGCTGATTATTAGGAAGCTTTTCTCTGTTCTAATTCACCAGTCGTAAAAACCAGGTGTGTATTGGGAAATTGGGAAATAATAAGTTTAAATAGTCCCCAAGAAAAGCAGTGCACAAAGGTTAAGAGGACACTAATTCTTCTTTAATTTAATTCCTCCAATGTGTTTCATGTTTCTGACTTAAAACTGTCAGTGATTTAATAGCAACAGAAAAAAAGGAATTTCATTCTATAAACCCAAAAGATAAGTCTAAAGTAGGGGACATAAAAAGTTTCAAACTGCTAGCACATTATATGACTTCATTGTGCATGATTTTATTTGAAGTTATTAAAATACTATGGTGTCTGATGGTAATATAAAACTCACTTTAAAAGATGTTTTGTACTTCAGATAACTTTGGATTAAATGTTTTGGTTTACATCTCATTTTTCTTTTAAACAGTCACCAAGAAAAAACAATGCAATTTTTTTATCCCAATTTAACATTTAAACATAAAAATAGTATTATTTTTCAATAATAATATTAAATTATTTGAGTTTATAATTTATAAATCTAATACATTATAGATTTATTAGATTTATATAAAAAAATTTATGCATTATTTTACAGCAAAATAATCATTTGTCTTCAAAAGGAGGATTTGTTTAAGAGATATTGTCATACTCACTGCTTCTGGTGAAAAAGAATGAGCTCCTGGCTCTGTCTGCTGGGCGAAGAGCTGTAGGAGTTAACTCTGCTGATGATAATGAGATTGAGCAGGCAGCAGATGCTCATGTGCCTTTACAACCCAAGTCCACCAAAAAATTCATCTCACAGAAAATTTAAGGAATGTCTGGCACCCTGGAGATAGTGACAAACTCAGTATTAGCCATATGCCACCTGCCAGAGCCACTGTTAAACAAACCACAGAGTTTTAAAGCAATAGAAGTTGCTTAGTCACAATAAAACTGTTCTATTCCAAGTCATATGATCTTCCCTTACAACAACTTTGAAGCAACCAGTCATGCTAAATTCTGAAAATTATTTTTTTTGAAAAAAATAAATTAATTACTTTGAGAATATTCTATAAGATGTTCTATTTATAATCACCCATGTACTGGAATATACTGTTCATTATAGTAGGTTATTATTCCCATAAAAATCTCAAATACTTTACACCTACTAATTTACATTTACAATTTTAACATCTGTTTCCTTAAAGGTTTTGTGAGAGTCTGTTACCATTTTGACACATCAGCATGTTTGATATCACACTGAGACAAAAAATATTCTGTAAAATATGCAAGTGTCTTCATTTACAAAACCTGTAAAAGAATGATGCCTCACTCTAAAGAGGAGCTTCTGAGCACTGCAGAATGTATCATGCATATCTGTGATGCCTTGCTTGGTTAATAAAAGCATATTTTTCCTCCTGTCAGCAATTCTGGAATAAGTAGATACAGAATAAAAAAATAAGTATCTTGTGACCTTGGAAACTCACATCTCATAGACCAAATCATTGACAATGTGACCAAAAATGCTCTTGGACAATTGGTACATATTCGTGGGTGTTTGTGTGAGTGTTTGTTTTGGAAATACAGGAACAATAATTAGGTTTAGAAAATAAATGCTATTCACACAAAGACAAAATTCTCTCATGACACATGGCTTCAGATGATCCAACAGGCCAATTTGAGTGAGAGGTAGAAAGGGAAGAACTTGAGAATTATGCAGCAGAGTCTCATTGAAAAAGCAGCAGAAAACATAAACTTTTAGAATCACTGTAGGAGTCTGAGACTGTGAAAATTTTTCTCCTCTTTCAAATGCTGATAGTTCCTAATATCCAAGTGTTGAATATTCCTGTCTCTCAGAAGCTGAATTTGGCCCTGTATCTTTGGTTAGTCTTTATTTTACTGCCTTCTAACAGTAAGAATTGTGTTTCAGAAGACCAAACCAAACCAAACTTATAAACGATGATGGTCAATTGTAGTTGAAGCTCAGAATGACTCTGATTTACATGCTGGGATGCAGGTTGGAGCTAGGATTTAGAGCCATGGGCAATTCAGATTTAGTGCAGAATTCATAAGGTCATTGGAAGGACTAAACTTCGTATAGTTTATTTTAAATTTAAAGCATCACTGAGTTAACTAAAAGAAGAAACAGAATATTTTGTGATGCAACCCCTGTAATTCTTTACTTAAAGAGCCATGAAACTCAAATGTAGCACGTGCTAAATACAGACATTTAATTTATCTTCATTTCCCTTACTTAGTTTGCCATAATTATCTCCCTTTCTATATTTGAGATGCTGAAGATTGTTGGAATAAATTTTGAAGGATTTTTTTACCCTGGAGTAACTCATTCAGATTCAGGCTCAGATTCATTTCAGTAGGAAAAGATTGAGGCTTATGTATTTTAGAGTTTAAGCTCCAGCATGAAAAATAACCTGTTTGTTTTATATATATGTTCCAATCTGAAAGATTTTTTTTTTAGTGCGAGAAGAGAGAAAATTGGAATGGATGACAATCAGAGGGAAAAAAAGTACTTACTTATCTCTGGATTCATTCTCATTTTTAATACTGTCACCTTACTATACAAACAGTCTCAGAAAGCTACAGCCTTTGCAAGGGTTCATTTGCATTATTTCTCTGCAAACCTTTTTTGGGAATAAAAATGATTGCAACTCTTCTGTCAGAGATGTAGAATGCAGAAGTAGAAAAAAATAATTATTCTTAGTCTGACTCTGTTTCTGAAACATATATTTATGACTTACCACCTTCATCTCCAGTTGCACACTTCAGCAAAATAGCTAGGAAGAGAGACTGTGTCATTGTAAATCTATCATAGCACTTACACCCAGGAACCAAAATGTTGTCAGAAATTGGTGTGTGTATTTTTTGAACATATTTAGGCTGGCAATTAGAAGATATTATAATAATAGTCTTAACCATCAACGCAATCAGGTATAATGGAATCTTTCAGTAGAGTTGTTAGGGTAAAAGCTCTTATTAATTGTAAGATAAAGTTGATGTGTGTTTGAAAAGGTTTACACAGCGCATTTACCTGAGATAACAAGGTGCTGTTCTTCAGACAGAAAGCTCCTGCTAATCCCGTTTTCCTAAATACACTTGTATTCCTTTGTACTCATTCTCTGATTATGCTAAATAGCAGCTACAAAGAATACATTTTGTCTTTTGAGTATTGAGCTGGATGCTGCTCCAGAGCTGATCATATTCACTGCAGAACATGCAAAGTGATATCCATAGCACAGAACTGCTCATCCTACATCTGCCTCATTTGGAAAGCAGGGAGTGCTCCTGTCATTACAAAATCTTGAGAGACCCATTTTCTAAGGTTTGCTCAGCTGCAAGACAGCCAGATAGGTGCTGACACCAGCTTGAGTTTTACTCTAATGGAGATGTTCCACTCTGCAAAACACCATTATTGCTTCCATTATATCTCTTCACCTTATACCTATGTGCAGAATGACAGATTCAGGAAAATAGAACAGTTCCATGAACGGGAAAATTTTTCACTTGTTACCTTCACATCTGCCCATGCACTATAATTCCAACAAAAAAGGATGTAGAGTTAAGAT
The DNA here is from genome assembly GCF_037042795.1 of Molothrus aeneus. Taxonomy (NCBI): domain Eukaryota; kingdom Metazoa; phylum Chordata; class Aves; order Passeriformes; family Icteridae; genus Molothrus; species Molothrus aeneus. Next base: position 12,227,878 of record NC_089649.1, on the reverse strand, counting down.
TACAACTTATCTTCAAGGTTCAATACTGATCTGTGTTGGTGTTTTGTTCATTTATTATTCATATTAATTTCCATATGCAGAAAACTATTTCTGACCTCCTTTCACAAAGATAAGATTCTGCTCATTGATTCTTGTCTTGTGGACTGAAACAGGCCACATGAGTTCCTTCACAGAGAAAATAATGCCTTGGTTAGCACTGTAGCCTCATAAATGCCTTTTCTCCCATTTTCTTTGTTCTCTCACATGTTCAAAAGGTCCTTTCATACTGTTGATGTTCTAATGATTTCCCTGTTTCCCAAACATCATATCTAGAGCCTTGTTTTTGTAACCACAAGCAATTCTTCCTTCCTTGAGGACCCCATGGGACTAATAAGGATAATTAAATAGGAAAAATAACACACACAAAAAATATTTTTTACTCCTGACATTTTTTTATATGTGGTCTTTTCAAATGAAGTACCAAACAATTTTTTTAATCAGGCTTTAAAATATCTAGACAGTGAATGTCCATTTGCCTACAAGAAATCTACTCACCTTCCTTCTAGAGTGGGTGAATTGTGATAAAATATTGAATATTGAATGTTATATTTCCTTATAGTAGTTTAAAAGTTCTCAAAAATAAGTAAAAATATTAAAATTTATTAATAAAATGTCCCTTTTTGTTATGGTTTCAGTAATTTCTCCTTGGTTTATATCTCTCTTATCTATTTATGGTTTCATTCTGAAATGTACACTCCTTCAGAATCTGACAATAAAACTAATACCAATAACTTTTTTTCTTTCTGTTGAAACTATGACAATATAAAAACTCTTTAAATCAATTGTGCCTTTTTTTACTTTTTTTTCCTTTGCAATTACAACACTGACAGGCTTGGGGTTTTTTAGGCAAAAGTATGGTAAGAGGACATTTATCACAGCTTTAAGCAAAACTTTGAGTGATAGAATTGTATCACTGCTGAAACATCTCTTCATGTAGCTACAAACTTGCTTTTCATTTTATTGATCTTTTCAAAGTTTCACTGAGAGTACTGAATTGATATTTTATCAGTTTGTTAAGAAGGTAAAATTGCTAGTTGTAACTTTTTAAAGTCCCCATTTTTCATGGCAGCGTTTCTTGTTTACATATTGAATTTCAGGATCAAGAAGTGAAGAGTACAAGGAAAAAAATGATATTTGGCTTGGATATTTTTGTACTAGGCAACTTTTTGACTGAGTAGGGAATTTGGTTACAGAATTATCTCTATTTTGGCTTTGTAAATGGATTCTGGTTCAATTTAATAAAAAGCATGTTTATATATATTATTTCTTTTGAAGCAAAAAGACTAATTAATTAAAATTTAAGTCATAATCACTACTGTAGCACTTAAGATTTTAGTAGTTTAAAGTTTAGGAGTGGGAAGTTGAGTCAAGCTTAACAGCCTTGTTGCAGCTGTCACACCACATCCCACTAGTGACAGGTAGATTGTTGTCTGGAGTTGAAGGACAAAGCTTTCAAACAATATTAAAGGTGGCAACATAAAGAGTAGTCCTTTAATGAAAGCTTTGACGTTCACAAAATCTAGATATTTGCACATGCACCATCAGGTTCCCACAAATGTTATAAATGTATTAATTAGCATATCTAGCAAGTACATCCAGTAGAACAGTTGCCCTGATGTGCCACCCTTGGGCATGCCTCTTGGAGTCCCTCCAGGGGATTTTAGTCCTCTATTTTGTTATGTCTCCCATGTACTGGTGCAAAACAGGCTGTCCTCATTTGTCATAGTTGAGATGGTCACAATACAAAGCAACACTCCATTTTCAGAAGATTTCAAACCCCAGTTTTATTACAGCATGCATGCTTTTTATATATTCTTACAAAACTTCTAAGTTTACACTTATTGGTCAGAAGAGAAAAACAAATTGTTTATTGGATTAGACAGTCGCAGATTTCTCTTATTTATCCTTTTTTCTTTCTTGGTTTCTATGTCAACGACCTTGGTAAAAAATTCTTTCAGGGGTAAAACATGGATCCTCTTATTAAACTTCTCTCTGGCTCACAGAAGTCACTGTAAAACCTCTTCCACATTTGTTACCTCGTTAGAAATTATTTTCTTGAAAATAAGACTGAACAGAATGTAGCATAATGTGTGAGAAAAGGTAATCTACTATTCTAAAGTGGGAGAAAGTCTTTAAAACTATACAGGTATACTATATTAAAACTATAAACTGTAACTCAAACTATGTATAGTGGAACTATGTTAAAAATCTACAAAGCTACAAATATATAAAGATGCCTAAAAATCTTTAGGCATCAACATCACGTAAGTTCTCTTGTACTTTTGGCAGATTGGTTCAGCTAGCCAAGAGAGATGCAGTGTATCCACAGAACATCCTGACTGTTCCCTTTCACTGCACCTACAGGTTTCCACAGAATTTGCAGTAAAAGCATATTCATAGATGCCTCTTTTCTAGGACAACAAATTCTTACTGATGCACAAAATGCTATTTTAAGTAAAAGGAATTTTTAGTGATTCAGAAGCCAGAAGCCATTTTGCATTTTAAAATCTACTCATGGTCTTTTTTTTTAGATATAAAGTCTATTTTTGTTTCTCAGTAAGATTTCTCCAAAAGAAAAACTATAGTATTATGAGGAAGATTTATAGGAAAAAACATCAGTCCCAGAGATTACACATACCTAATATCTGAGGGAAAAAAAAGGAGTTTGCAAGAAGCACAAAATAAAATTTAAGGAAATGTGACTTCTCTACAATTGAAAAAAAATTAATTTGCATTTCAATATTTTGTTCAGAATCACTTAAAGTAGATGAGTAGACTACTAGAAAAGTTAGCAAGGAAATTGCTGTTCACCTTCAGGCAGAACTAGATGTAGGTAATTTTGGTTTGAGGTTTAAAGTTAAAATTGGAATTTCTTGCTAGTGCATGAATTCAAAGGCACAAAAGGCTTTAATACATTATGATCTCACAGAGCTGATAACAACCAGCTTGGTTTTGCAGGTTTATAACATCATTACAGCATCCTTCTGCTAAGAAATGAAGGGCATTTGTCTTCAGATATGTATTGTTTGTGGATAAACTGGAGCAGAACAATGAGGCAAAGGCCCTTGAAGTTAATCCCAACCACAGAGAGCTAAAAATTCTAATGTGAAGAAGTATTTTGTGGTTCCTCTTACTGTGGAGGAAGTTCTCAAAAGAGTATTTTCAATAAAATGTTATTATTTAGAAAATGAGAGGTCCAACCATTGTATAAAGCCAAAACCATATTTTGACTTGATTTTAAACTGCTCAGATGCAGCAAGGACTGCAATACCCTATTCCCTTGCCTTTTTATTGCACACAGAACCATAAATTCATATCTAAAGAAAATCCAGTCCTTTTCAAAATAAGCACTAAGACCTTCAATTGGGTAGAGACAGGCAAACAGCTTTTCCTGTCACAAGGGCATATTTCTGGCATGTGTTTACTTGATACATCAGCCTTTGGATTAAATACGTATTCATTCCTTATTCTAGCTGATATGGTCCTGCATAAAACATAGACAGGACAAAAAGAGGTCTGTGGAAAATCGGCGGAAGAAATGCAGCACACAATATGAGCGATCAGCAAGTCTCAAACTTTTTTGATAGTTCACACATATTTTATATTGGTGTTAATGAAGCTTATACATATTGAAAAGCTGAGCTCATTATTGGTTAATTACTTATTGGTCAACCATGCCTACTTCTATATTCTTATGGTTATTTTGTTACTACTACTACATTCTTGTGGTTATTCTGCTGAAACTATCCTCATATTTTTGGCAAAAGATCCTCTCCTCTATCCAGTTGTTGCACCAAGGGCACAATGTCCTTGTCAGTGGTTGGACACTGAATGCTGAATCCTAGACTTGTCTCCTTCTAACTTAACCAACGGTATTATGTCCATGTGACCTTTCTCAGCTAGCCAACTGTCCACAAAGCTCTTCACATTTCCCCCATTTTTCTGTTGAACAAGCATGGTCTGGTTAAATGCAGCAGATATCATCTTTTGCACCATGTTCTGTAGGCACATGCAAAAACACGGCAAAATTAATACTACTAACAAAGCTATAATGCCCACTATAATGCTAACACTAACAATACAGCGTAACCGTGATCCCAGGCCTAAAGATTTGAGCCATCCATCAATACCAAAGCCCAATTCTACCTGTAAGTTTCCAGTTAACCTCCGCAACTCAGAGAGTTGGGAGTGGATGGATCATGAATGATCAAAAAGATTCATGCAACCTGTGCCCTCAAATTCTTCACAACCATGGCCTTGTGCAAGTAAAAGAAAATCAATTGCAGCTCTATTTTGAAGCGTTGCATGGCGAATAGAATCAACATCAAGCAAAAGACTAGAAAGTGCCAAAAAGGTGGCATTGGTTTGCTTAGCAAGCCAACATCCCAACTTGTTTAAAATAACATGAGCACCTGCTGCTGATACCCCTGGAGTCAAGAATGATGCTGCAACTATAGCCTCTGGGGACCAGAATTTTACATCATCCTTCCATGCCATACATCATGGCAAATGCATGAGCCATTTGTTTATTTCGATGATGGTGGTGGTTCATACTTAATTTCATGGACGTATTGGGTGTAAGAAGACACAGCCGTCCAATTGTACATGGCCCCCCTCGCAGCATAGATGGGATACCAGGCCAGGCACAGTCTCCACATATTAAAAAGTAACCTGCTAGCAATTGAATAGGGTCATTTGATGAGATTGACACTTTCTTTGTGGTATAATTGCACCAGGCTGTTGCATTTTGGTAGACAGCCATGCTGGAGGTTACAATATTGGAATGGTTCTTGGCTGGCAGCTGGCTTCTATGGTTGAAATTAAGACATGCGTCTACCAGCACTGAGCCTAACAGCTCCAATTCTTGGGGTTCCTGTGGTGCTATGGGAAAAAAGGAAACCCATTGGTCCCAATTATCTACACTTGGCCTAGCATTGTTGGTCCTATAGGTGGGTACATGTGAGGGGCATGGCCAGGGATCCGCTGGTAACCCAACCAAACAGGTTGTAAATGGATTACTGGTAGAAGATAATGACAGGCAAATAGCCTCCTGTTTAGTTAAGTTTGCCAGGGTGACCCAGATGTTAGTCTTGGGCTGAAGTGGGGCCCATACTTGATGGTCTGCACTGTCCACCAAAAGGGCAAAGATTAATAAAGTAATAGCATAAGGCCACAACATCACCCTGATCTTTCCAGGCACTGTTTTGAACCACCCAGACATTTGGGAAATAAACATGTTTCTCACAAATTGTTAAGAATATCTCTTCTTTCCTTTTCTCTTTTTCCCCCTTGATCTGCCCAGATTTAACCTCTTTAGGTCTCTCAACCAATCATCCCATGCTCGGCTGGGATCTTGATCTCCTGAAATCGGACCTATTATACTTGACTGTGACAGGGGAATACCCCGACCACACTTAGACTGTAAAATACACGAATGAGATTGCCCTAACGCGTGTTTGACTTAGTGCTGGGTTTCCCACCTAGACCATGCAAGAATTTTCTGTTCTGGGGATTCATACAATTGTAATCCTTGGAGGCCAGGTAACCCTGTAAATGCCTCAAGTTCTCTTTGCCAGGAGTTGAGCTGCCAATAGAAATCACAGCTCCTGCACCACAACTCAGGTAATTGGGACTGATGCACCCACTTAGTTTCCTGACAACCCCCGCAAAAAAGCAGTACCCATGCAGCACACTGTCTATTTTGACATTTAATACAAGCTAAAATCCTAGGCCCTCTAAATTCAAATGTAGAAAGCGCCGAAAGCAAGCTCAATATATTATCTACAGATTTGCACCGATCAACCACTTGGTCTATGGCAAAACTACATTGTCCTTTCAGTTTAAGTAGTATTGGTCGAAGGATGATCAACCGCCTTGTCTCCACTCGCCGACGATCCTCTTCGCTCAGTTGATTGAGGTGTTCCATCAAACACAGCTGCTCGGGTCCATTTAGCAGGTACCCACAAAGATCCTGTAGGGGTAGAAACACAAAGATATCCGCAGCCCCAATATAACACCTTAGCAGGACCTTGCCATTGTCCTGTTTTAGGATCTCTGTATCTTATACATCTTGCTTCATATCATCTTTTTCCTGTACATAGTGGCAAATTACAGCAGGAACTTTACTTCTCAGAGGTCAGGTAACTGAGCAGAACTGTGAGCAGCTACTGTGTAGAGTAGCATTGAAAAAAAGGAAAGGGTTTGCACAGGCAATTTATGAAGTCTTTACAGAGATGGTAGAATACAGTTTACCAGGTGACATTGAAAATAGTAAAACTTAGAGAATGCTACTAACAAGTAAACAAGATGTGATTCTTGCATTTAGTAATTTTCTGCTCACCCAAAGATTATGCAGTGTTGCATGAAATCAGTCCTAAAACCAATATTTAGATTTCCTCTCCTGCCCATTGTTGCCATATAAAACATGACCTATTACCCCATGAAGGACAGGTCTAGACTTCACAAACAGACTCAAATTTAGAAGTTAGCTTCAAGTACCAAGAGAAGGTTCTGAGTTTGAGTAGGTAGCTGACTTCCTTCAGGTATCTGATTCATGCCACTGTCCCCAGCAAAAGCCAAAATAGAAGTTGGATTGTAAAATGAGAAACTGGGAAGTCAGGAGAAAACAAGTTTAATTTAAAGACTTCTATCACTGCATGGATGCTTAGTTTTGTTTACTACAGGGTGCCATAAGCATGTCTTGGATGTCATGGCACCAAGTGTATGCTGTATATCCTGCTGAAGGGCTGAGCTCCAGCTGCTACAGCAGAAACTGGCCTTGTGCCCCCCTTGCTGATCTTCTGGCATGGGGTACCTTTTTGCTGAAGATCATGAACAACAAAAGAAATATGAAAATTTTTAGTCTCAGGAAGAACTGGTCAGAAAAGGTGCTTTGGTAGCCCAAAGACATTCCCAGCCTACTTGCTATCAGTAACAGAGTTCTTAAAGCTTTTTTGTGGAGCAGGGTTATCTCACTAGCAATCAAATTAAATCAATGAATTTTATCCTAGATTCCTGATATGTTTTGAAATGTTTTGCAGTTGAATGATAAATTGCAGTTGTTACAAAATACATACCAATATTAAGAGGACATTATTTCAGACTTGGAGGCCTGGATTAAAAGTGTTTTTTAAGATATCAAATTGGGCGTCAGTCTAATTTTTGTCAGTCATTGCTTAAGTATCACCCATCTAGTGATATTGATATATTTCATCAGTACCTTAATGAATATCTAAATGCCTTTGTTTTAGAGTGACTTAACAGCAGTATTCTTGGTAAATAATGCATGCAACTTTTATTTATTGAGCAAAAGTGAAATTATATAACACTAGAAAAAATTGTCTTGTTTTGTTTCATGGAATTAATTTCAGAGGAGTTTGTGCTTTATGATAGCACATAACAAATGCTCAGAATTTTGACACTCAAGGTAAATATACCAGAGTGGATTATTAACCCTACTTGTGGCCAACGAACTAGTCATGGATTTGTAATTAGAAAACAACAAAAGAGGAGTAGTAAAACTTATTTCTTTGCATTGGGAAAGAATTGTTTCTGTGGAGAAGAGGCTTTAACCAATAAAGGCAAGCCTGTTTTTCTATTTATTGTTATGGCTTCAGTAACTCACTGTTCCTCTGCTCATGTTCCTTATTTGTGTGTCTGGACAAGCACATACTTTATGTAGTTCACAGCTATGAAAACAGTGACTTGGTAGTCAGTTCATGCATGCAGAAATGAAATGTAAGGCTGCTTTAGAATGTTTTTAATTTCTCTCCCAAATTAGAATTCTTTCATTGAATGAGCATGTATTCTGCTCTCTTGCAAGTAAAAGGGTTGAGTTGCTGACTTTTTTTTTGCAACTTTTCCTTTTCTGAAGGTCAAGAATGAAATTCACAATATTTTCAGATTACTTTGATTACAGTTATTCAGTGAGACTTGTGAATGATGGGAGGGTGTAAGAAGGCCACTTTAGCTGGTATTCACCCTTTTAATTTACCTTGAGTTTGAAAACCCAGAAACCAATTCCATTTAGGACAGCCTAAGGAAGAACATCAGAAGGTAGTTCACTGTATCATCAAGTTCCAGTACATACTCCAATTTTCTTATGTTTTCATATGTTTTAATAATCAGGCTTATTGTAACTATTTTTCCCACAGTTGGAAATTTGAAACTATGGAAAAAGATATCATTTAAAAGAAATTTGTCGTGCTTTTAAAAGCAGGACAAAAAAGGGAGCTTTTTTTTTCCTTTTCTGTGGTAGTCTTCAGTAGTCTGTGCTTCTTACAGCTTCATGACTGATTGCATAGTTTGCAGATTGAGCAACATGTATTGTTTCCCAGTTTTCCAAAATAGCTTGTTATGAGTATCAACCTATTAGTGAGATTGAGCAATTTGTTAAGTCACTGTGTTTTTGATTTAGCTGCATTTTTTTATGGCTTGGTTTTCATTTAAGTAGACTGACTTTTTGATTTAAGCTTTTGATTCTGTTATTTAAAAGCAACCAGGATGTTTCAATAGATGAATTTTCACATTCTTCTTTTTGACAATAGCACAGACTTAACTGATTTAGAGATTAGTCTGAAGTATTTGGTGCCATTTTACATATTAGTTAAGCTGAAGACTTAAGCATTTCTATAGTCAAGCAGATAGAAAAACAGGAATCAAGACTGAAGTGTTTCCTAAGTGAAACTTCTTCTGTGTAAAGATTATGTGTTGCATTAAGTGTTCAGGAAATGCAGTGGTACAGTTAAATAACAAATTAAAATACAAATAAGACTTTGTAACAGTAGATTTATAAAGTAGATTTTATAAATTGACTTTCTTATAATAACAAAATTCTAGAAATAGGCAGAAGAGAGGCTGTGTGATAAAAGACCTATAGTTGTTCCTGGAGAAGCAGATAAAATTTCATTGCATTGAAGTATATTGTCCAAACCTGGGGCTATGGCAAATAAATATAAAAAATAGTTTTCTCCAAAGGTATCTTCTAAACAGCTACTTACTGTGAGGTTTTTGCTTCTTTTTTTTTGGCTTAAAATTTGGCAGTATTTATTTATTTATTGCCTTCCTGATATCTCTAATATCCAATTCATTTGCATCTCACCAACTTGAATATAGAGATAGTATGGAAAACCTTGGCCAAGGTCTCACTGCTGTCATGGTAAAAATATGTCTGTTGCACCCCCCATATCCATAAACCCATTTATCTCATCATGGGAGTCAGGCAACATTTGAAGCTGATAATTGTATTGGCTGTTCTGAACCATCATTTGGTACTGTATATGCTTAGAAATGACTTTCAGATTTATCCTGTAGACATCTAGGGGATTAAGTGGAGGCTGATCCATCCATAGATCCAGGAATTCTCTTTCTTGCCCTTCTCCAAGAGAGGTATAATGTTATTCCAGTCCCCATCACTGTGATATTTCAAAAATGATGGAGAAAGGTATGACAATAATATTGACCAGTTTTCTTAACACAAATGCATTCAAATGCATTTCATCTGGTTCCTTGGGCTCATGTATTTTACATTACCTGTGATGTTCTCTCTCCTGGTAGGATTCAGCATCCCTGCTACACAATTATTGTGCCCTAAGGGCCTGGATTTTCACAAGGCTGCATAACTCCTTTAGCCCTCATGGGGTGATAGTACTTCACTAGCCCTTCAGTTTTTATTAGTGTGTGGTAGTTCTGTATTAAATACATGACATTGGCTGTTGGCATGTAATTTGATTAGCACTGTGAATCTGGATGGAATTTATCAATGTTGAGTATGTCAGTATTGCATTCTACTTGTCTTTCTGACAGTGAACTGGCCGTGGCTCTAAATTCAGTAATGAATGAGGCATTACAGAGGTACAGGCTATGATATGGAAATGGATTTTCTATTCTTTGCCTTTTCATCATTGTTTATGGAAATTGCCATGTCTCATTTTAAAATAGATTCTTATTTTCTATGAATGTTTAATGATCTATATATTAATTCTTTTCACATTTGGTTATATAGTTACATACAAATACAGAGCACTCTTAGGATTAACACTTCTCTCAGGAGTTATGTGGTAATGGTAATAGGGAGATAGGGAGATACAATGGGCTACAATGAGAAAAATATTGAAGATGGTAATGAGAAAAAAACTTATTGAAAACAGTTTTTATGAAAAGTTCACTTGAACAGCATAAAGTAAGATTTAGCCTTGGATATGGGGGACTAGAAACAAATCAACCACTGTAACAAAACAATTGTGCATGCACAGCATATGCAGAAAGATCAGCTGTCAGGAGATTGGCTTGATATAACCTTGATCCTTAACTACTTGGTTTGATACATTTTCACTCAATAATTCTTGGGATTTTAGAAGCTTAAATATTTTTGATTTTACCATTCTAGAATGCCTTAAGTACCATCACAAAATTCTCTATCTTAATGCTGTCAAATCTTTATAAAGGCATCTGAATTTTTTCTTATGGTTTATACAATAATAGTTACAGCATAACTATGTAAACGACAGGAAATACCTGAGGAAAACTCTAAAAAGTTCATCACAAATTAGGCTTATGTTGGGTGCATGTATCTTTTATGATTAGGGAAGCTACAGAGTTGAAGGATGTAGAGTTCTGATGCTTCTTTAAAAACAGAACTTTCACAAACACTGTAAATTACATTTTACTTGATATTATTGAGATTTTGTGCTGATAGCAGACACTGTTTTGACAGTAGTGTGCATTTACTTTATCTGCTTTGATACCAAATCTGCACAATGCATACATGAATTGTTTATTCAGGGAAGAATTCAGATTTATTTTAGTAGGACCTTTCAGCATGTCAGAGAAGGACTTAGGGGACTGATACACAGAAATTGTGATTTTTTTAGTGTAATGAGCCAGGCTACGTAGAGATAGGGCAAATAAATATTGGAATAGTTGTACAATGACAAGGGGCATATTGCAAATGGGAAATATGACATTCAACTGGCCTGAATAATTTGAGTGCACAGTGAATGATAGTATCATCTCATATCTTGATAGTAATGATGCAGTAATTCAGCTCTGGCTGCACTGTGCTTACTGATAACATTCCAAATCAGATACCATGTGGCATTTGCTATTTACTGGTAGGGATTTTCTATCAAGAAATGAAGGCAAGCAGAGAAAATCTATATAAATCTTGCACTGATATAATAGAACTATTTAGTACCAGAGTTCTATAGATTTTTCTATAAAAAGCATTTTTATTCTATTTTTTTTCTGCATCTATATTTTAAATGTCCACATGAGATGTTTTCAAAATAAGCCAAGAGTTTGGATATCTGAAACACTTTGGATATCTGAAACACTATATACTACTAGAAGAATGTAGGACTTTTCTGTATGCAGCCCCTTCTAATCATCATTGAGATTGGGAAAGAGAAAAAATATATAAAGATTTCTGTGCAACTGTGGTTGGGAGCAACACCTCTTCAGATGCTACACATGCCTGCCTGGATTCCTATTATATGTAGATAAAGGTGTTTAGTATAAATGTACCACAGTTTCCAGCCACTTAAATATTTGGTAAATAATCAGGTGAAGACAATATTGCAATATTTTATGTTTTGGATACCGTGTTCCTTATCAAAGTAAACATTTGCAAGAAGGCAGCCTGGGTGTTGCCATATTAGTGCCAGATGGGGTGGTCTGCACTCACTGTTAAATCTCAGCAATCAGCAAATTTCCTGAAGCCTTTGGCTTTTCAAAAATGTTTCTCATATTGTCACAGATAAGATTTACTTGTCAACAACATTGACATTATTGTTGACAAGTGAATAGTCAACACAGTTGCTAATTTGTTATGTCAAATAATACAGAAATCTTGAAGGTTGAAAATTATGTTTTTCACAAGTTAAATCTATCTGTACTTCAGACTTAAATATTTTTAAACACTGTGTGTTCCTTCAGGCAACTGATTTATCTTGTCTCATTCATTTGAGGTAAATTAAAAGAATAGCTCAGTCATTAATTGTTTAAATTACATTGAGTCCAGGCTGGGGTATCAACAAGGTCTGTGCAAAACACGAGTGACCTGAGGGTGGGAACCAAGATAAAATGGAGATCCAAGGAAAGGAAATTGAAAAGATTTAGAAGGAGATGAAAAAAGCCACAATCTATATTTTCATCCATATAAATGCATCTCCCTTATAGGTATATGGAAGTCTCTGGCCTAATTCACTAGAATCATTTCTTCCCCTTCCGACTTAAAGAGATGTGTAACAGTGTAGTGGAAATGTAGATTTTGGAGTTACTCTTCTAGATGACAAGTTATTTTGCTAAAAGCATTTAGACTACAGAGTTCTTGACATGAAGTTATGTTATATTTGATTCACATTTAGAAGAAAGGATCTGCATTAGAGAAAATCTATAGCTAAATTTCTTAACCTTTAACTGTGCTCCTGGAATCACCAGCTACAAATCTTGGTTCTTCTTTTTCCTTTTTTAACAGTGTGTTCTCTTTTGTTAACAGTGTGAGAAGAAGGAATGAAAAACCACAGAACCACATAAAAAAGAAGTTATGTATGTTGTCTATTTTGGTTGGTTGGTTGGTTGGGTTTGGATTTTTTTGGGGGGTTGCCTTTTTTTGAAATTTTCTACTTTTTCAAACATATTTCTATTTTTCAAACTGAATTGAGAATACAGAAAACAGAAAGGGGCAGAAGAGAAGATATCTTGAGCTTTTATTATATTTTTTAAAGTTTCACCCCAAAGAAAAAATCCTGTGGGCAGGTTATTTCAGTACTGAAGTACAACTTTCTCACACATAATGTTTTTATCAGTCCATTACTTCATCTATTATAGTTGTGCATGCTTGTGCCTGAGGCTTATCTCCTTTTTATGTCATCCCTGATAAAACTGTTCATAAGTTTCCTAAACACACATGAAAATGACTTCTCCACTCCACCACTGAAGCTCTTCGATACTTGAGAATTTTCTCTTTCCTCTCTTACAATCACTGTGTTTTCATGGCAATTTTTGAAAATCTGACTTGAGCACACCAAACTTGCAAGGTAGGAGAGACTGAGTTCATTGAAGATTTTTTAGACCATTTTTAGAGACACTCTGCATAAACTGGGGAGCTTAGATCTCCATCACCCAATACCCTCCAGCTCATCTCTCCTTATGCCCAGCTGCAGAGCATGATGGAAAGTGGTCCTGATTGTGTGAACCTTTGTGTTCCACCAAATCCTGACTTTAACCAGCTGCTTGGTTTTCCAGCAATGATGTTGTGTGGAAGAATTCTTCCTGTGTAGCTTTTGCAATTGCAGCTGGGGGAAGTTCTCAGCCTCCCCCCTCCTCCCCTTCCCCTGTGTCCCCTTGCCCTGGTACAGAAGATGCATCCAGTGTCTTCTCCTTCTCTATTCATGTTCTCAGCCTGTTCCACTACCATAGAATCCAAACACCTAAGCCACTTAATACTATAATAGCTTCTAATGGGATCTTTATATGGTTTTTTTCTGCTAACACTTATGTTGCAGCAGAGATTCTGATGCTCCATGGAAGGTAACAGTGACATACATGTGGAAAAGGGTGGGGGAAGGTACACTATGAGAGGTGACAGCTGAAAGGCACTTGGAACTTCTTGGATATATGAAGGATTGCAACAACATTTCTCTTTAGCTGCATAAGAGAATTCTTACAGGCACACCAGCCTGAATCTTTCAAAAGCAAAATTATTTTATGGAAAGGAAATGAACAGTGTTGTAAGAGATTATTTTGCTCAGGGCTACGAAGTACAACTGCATTAAATGCTATATCTATATTTGGTATTATAAAGAAATCAAAGATCCCCCTTAAAGCATTTTTTTTCTGACAAGATTTTCATTAAAACCCAGTTCTTGTTATTATGCACATTATAACATAATTAAAATTAAATAAGTCTTGTGGGAAAGTAATAATATTATAAAGAACCACCCTTAATTAATTTTTTTTGCTATGAATGGGTTCATTCAAAAGAGATTCAGTCTGAGAAACAATATTATTAGTTAAGCATGTTTTAATTATCTTACTTTTTAAAATTTATATACTCAGAGGTACCACTTTGATATAGCAGTTTGAAAAACCTTTAAATAATTAAAGAAATCATTTGCCAAAAGATTTTATGCCTCCATGTAACCACAGTGTGTTATCATGTAATATTGAAGGAATAGATTATAGCAATTGGTCATTGGCTTGCAAACTTTGCCCTCCTTGGAAGCTGTATTGACTTTTAAAAAAATAGCACACGTTAAGATTTAATTAGATTGCTAAAACATCTTCAAATACCACGCACTACTAGAAAACCAGGTGACTTTGACATCAAAGATTTTTCTTTGGTACACACAGGTCTAAAATGGTAGATTTGAGGAGGCAAGGAGAAAATCAACTGAATATAGACTATTTTAGGGTGTTGGACTGTCAGAGTGTTTTAGTTTATGGCTTAAACATCTTCATGAACGACTTTTACCTATTATAGCAAGATCGTATTACAAAAGCTGTATGGAAGATCACCACACCCTGAAAAATTGAACTGACTGAGGCCCTGGACTGCAAATTGATGGAGATAAGATAAATCTCCTCTATAATGTATGAATAACTGAGTGCAAAGCACTCAGTATGCTTTCAAACTAGATTTTAGTCATCATTCTACACCTTAAATGATGGTCATCCTTGAACTTTCACAGAATAGTTCAGGTTTACAAGATGTATCCTTTCAAAGACATTCAAAGGACCTCTCAATGTATCAGGCTGTTTGAAGGGTGGTTATATATTAAAAAGCAATATAACACTTTATAAATCAATGCCTTATCTCACTTGTTTCCGGGGAAATTTATGCAAGGTTAAATGTACATCCAGAGCCTTCTTTATCAAGTTTACGTAGGTTTTTTGTCTGTTTTCCATGTAATTGGTCTGCAGCTTTCTTAGTCTTTCTTAGTCATGTCTTTTTATGAAGTCTTTCTTGTTACATATCTTGAAAACATGGTAGTACCTTTTGTGAAGGCAAATAAAAAAATCAGACTCTGAATTAGTTCAGCATTAGGTTGTTAATGTAATCTTTTTTTGAGAGACATTATAAAAATGCCTGTAAACTTTTCAAAAATGAGATGAATACATAGTCCTGATTTTCTTTCAACATAATTTTACTAGCTATTTCACAAAAAATCTCATGTTTTATCCTCCACATTGGATAAATAACCATTGTAATTTATTAGTGCTGTGCTGCACTGTTGTTCTGGTATGGAATTATGGACCTCTGTTACAGAAAACTCTGGTGCCAGATGATAATCCTGGTCTATGCTAGATCATAGACCATAGATTGATAAATTTGAATATCTATTCTTACTTTTGTTTGTTTGTAAACTTATATTGATTCAAAGATTATTTAGAGTCAAAAACCACTGAGAATGACAGTAGGTGTAGTTTAAGAGACCAAGATCTCCAGGGAAGAAATCACAGCACCAAGCCTGCAAGAATTCAAGAAGCACTTGGATAGCGCTTCAAGGAATTTGCTGTGATTCTTAGAATAGTCCTGTGCAGGAGTTCAGTTCCTTGGGGATCCTTTCCAGCTCAGGATATGCTATGATGCTGTCTGAGTCATTCAGGTTAGTCATTGAGTGTGGCCATCAACCACCTGGGAGCAATGCTTTGCCCTTTTTCTTTACATATTTGGTTGGCAGTTTTTTAGTCTCCAAAAATTGGTTCATAGTACTGCACTAAGCTTCACTCAGTTTCTGAACAGGAAAACTTTCTGCTCCAGAAACCTCAAAAATGTTCTTGGTCTTTATCCTCAAAGATTCGGAAAAATTCTTACGGAGTGTCTTGCAGGAGTTTTTTAAATGCCATATGAAAAAAAACCAGATCAGAAACGTTGAGTTGCTTGAATATATAATTTCAACATATTCAAAGAGAGTTAAATTGCTTTTGCACACATCATCTCATGGCTTTCCTTCCTTGGGTACAGTCAAGAAGTGCAGCAGGCAGCCCAGAAGGCGGGTACAGCCTCTACCCTCTGGGGTTTACAATGCAGAGACAAGATAAAGCCCTGAACAACTTGGTCTGACCTCAAAGATGCCCTTGCTGTGGACAGAAGGTTGGATTAGACTTCTCAAGGTTCCTTCCAGATGGAATTATCTTACGATACCAAGAGTTTTCCTAAATGAGTTGGGTTAAATGCTAAGAATACAACACATGAAAATTTTACAGTCCTAAAGCTCCTTTGTTAAATCTTCCTATTTAGGCTACTTGTTTAAACCAGGACATTTTGAAAGAGTGAGACCTGATGAAAAGCAGAGACAGTATTATAAACAATCTTGCATATGTTGGTGTTTGCATGTTGCCTGTCTCAAAGCACATCAAGGACAGTGACAGTCTATTCTCACAGATGGTGTCTGTGAGAAGACGCACAATATTTTGCTGGCAATTTAGGCAGAGAAAGAAAACAACTCAGCTTCTTGGAATATGTCAAACAGAAAGAAGAAAACAACACATCCATTTCATGCCATTGAACCTGGAGTGCTACAAAAGAATAGTTGTCACCTGATTGCAGTGAATCTTTCTACTATAGACTACTTGGCTAATCCTGAGAACATTTGCAACCAGAATTGCAACCAACATTTGCAGCCAGAATTGTCAGCTGCTACTCCTTTTACTGAATAGAAACGTCCTTCAAAAGCAAATAAAAGGTCAAGAGTATTTAAATAAGTGTAAGGTCTGTGTTACTCTGATTTTCTGATTGCAGCCAACCCAGCAGATCTATTCAGCAAGGAGAAAAAGGACTCCTTTAAGAACAGAGGGAATTTGGCTGAGACAATTTGAGTAATTTGAGACTTTTTAATGTTGTAATCTTAGCTTGGTGATATGGAAAACAAAAATTACCATATTTTCTGTTATTCTTGGCCCTCTATGTTTTGGTTAGATGTAACTAAAACTGTAGTCTAAGACAAAAAATATGAAAACATTTCTGAAATCTGGAAATGGGCTATGTGGATCCTCAATGGATCTTACTGGTGCAGAACCTAGTGAGAACCTAGTATTTTATTTGGCAATATAGCCAATGATGTGCTATTTTATTCCCATATCACTGGATAACCATACAAAAGGTAAAATCTTCATTAAGATACCATATTGGTGTATGAATAAAATTATATTTTAAAAAAATCCAAACATAACACCTTTTTCTAGATTACTTTTTTCCTATTTCTACTCTAAGTGTACAATTAAGTAAGATGTTGAAGAAGAATGTGGTTTTAATTCAAACATTAAAAAAATCAATTAGTATTTAACACATGTTTTTTATGTATATCTTTAGAAAAATAAAATGCATATGTGGCAGCTTTATAAAATAAATATATTACTTATTATAAAAATATTAAAATAAGCTGCAAATACAGCTTGCTGTAAGCTTAAACATGCTCTTTAATACTTCAAAAGAAGCAAAGTTGCACTGCATCATAAGGAATAGGCCATTATTTTTTAGAGATTGTCTTTATTAGTGTGATGAAGCTTTTCAGTGTATAATTCAACAACTGTAGTGCTGAAAGAGTTCTTTACGAACTCAGGAATTTTGGAACAAGTGCTTGTGGCTCCCTCCAATGGTAGGAGGCTACTATTGCTGGGGCCGTGCCAGAGGAAAACCTGGAAAATCCTAGAGTGCCAAGAACTCCAGGAAATGCTTGATTGCTTTCCTTATTACAGTCTTATAAGCAAACAAAAATCTTGTGGGATTTTTTGCTTGAACAGTACAAAAAATTAATGAACAGGGAAATCTCTTCCTTTTGTAAATTAAGGCTATCTGAATGTAAAGATAAATACATTTACCTGCTAATGAAATGTATCTTTCCACCATCCGAGGTGAAGAATTTATAGAAAATTTGGATGATGAAGTTTCTATAGTAGGTCAGTACTAAAAACATCATTTTTATGATTTTTTAATGAATCACTTAAGGTACAACAGTTAACTGCCCTCTATGAGAGAAATCTTCAAAAGCTACATATCAAATAATTTTATTAAATACTAAACATGGTGGACAAATTCTAATGTTCTTTGTCTACTGCTGAGAATTTTCACAATTTCATTCACAATACATAAGATGGAGGATTATTCTCATCTTTAAATACAGCCCTGGTAAAAGACAGAGAAATTTAATGCCACTGTAAAATGCGAGAACTAAAAGCTATTTATTGTTTTTGAAGAGACACTTCTTTAGAGGCGATAGGGGACAAAATTTTGCAACACTGAATGTAACTATTTGAGAAAAAAAAACAAAATGAACCAAGCCAAAAAACCCCTAGGTAAATAAGTACATTAGGAACTCCATCAGGAACTCAAACAAATTAAAATAAATTTTTGCAAATATGATTTTATCTTTCTTCAGGAGAGCCTTACACTACTTAAAATGCATTATTCTCCTTCAAAACTAAATATATTCTAAGTAACCTACCAACTCCTGAAGAGAATTTTGACAGAAATTTCTGGTGAGTAGCGAAGATGTACAATTCTTTATTGACATGAATTCTTTGGAACAAAAGACTATTGAACTTGGATTATACCTGATTCCTAGTTATCAATGTGTATAAACAGTCATATAATCAACTTCTTAACCCAAAGGCCTTTACTACTATTTTTTTTCCCTCTAAATAATATTTTCTTACAGTAATATGAGTGCTAATATTTCACTGAGGTAAATGGACCATGGTAAATTCCTACAGGAAATATCTTTTACACCTGGAATTGGACAAAATATGAGACTGGTAGTCTTGGATCTCTTGAATTACTTCCTCAGCCAAATAATAAAACTCATAATCTAAATACTGCTGATGACTTATGTATAGAATTTTCAAATTTAATCCATATTTTTGTACTTTCAATTATACTGTATAATTTACAAAGTATTTCTGAATGTAAAGGAATAACAAGCGCCCAGCCAAAAATCCTTAAATTAACAAATCACTCATGAAGACTGAACACTATAGTGATTATTAAAGGATTCCTACATGAGGAAGTGTAAAATTGTTTCTACTGTGTATAAGCTTCCAAAGGTTTTGCAATTAACCCTCTGCAGCCATATAGTGACAGACAATCCTTGCACAAAGAAATTGACATAGCAGTGGTGCAGAGATGGACAATATTTCTCTAAATGTGTCGGTTGTACTGATCTCTTCTGTAGGAATGTGCCCCGTGTTGATAGAGTGACAAAACTATCGTTTGTCTCCTAAAAAAGGAAGAAAGCCCAGAAGTTTCTCTCCTCAATTCGGTAAAAAGACACCTCATGGGACCTTGGGGATTTCACCTCAAGCTTAAGGATAGCCAATTGGACAGGAGCCGAAAAGTCCCGCCAGAGCAATTTAGTAGAAAAAGAAGAGAACAAAGAAACTAATCGCTTTTGGGAGGTGTTTTACCAGGAGCAAGAACCTCTTGCCTTGGCTCGGTTTTTCTCTGTAAGGAGTTTGTTATTTTGCCTTTTATTTAAATTTTTTCTGTTTCCAACAGTACCACAGAAGCCATCCTGTTGATTTTATGCCATCTGAGGTGGCTGAGCTATCTCAGGTGTGATATAAATCTCCAAGAGGTTATGAGACCTGGCTCGAGGAGACCCTTATATCACTCTTCAAGAAACCAGGTATACACATATGGCTGGTGCTGCTGACACATCTGAATGATGGGGTGCATACAGGGAAACTTGAACAAGCTGGAGAAGTGGGCCCATGGGAATCTCATGAGGTTTAACAAAACTGTGAAAAATGCCAATCACTTGTTTTTAAAATTTTAAAAGTTTAATAGTAATAAAATGGTTATAAGAATAGCAATATAATTAGAGTAATAAAAATTTTGGACAATTTGGATTAGGACAATATGAGACAATAGAAACAAAGAGTTACGGATGTCCAGGTACCTTTCGGGCAAAATAAGCCCAAAAAAGGACCCACGTTAACAGAGGATTAACCCTTAAAAACAACAGCCTGTTGCATATTCATACATCTCATACATGATGCATAAATTCCATTCAAACAAAGGATTCTGTCTGGTAATCGTCAGCTTCTTCCTCTCAATCCTAACAGCATCTTCAGGACTGAGCGAGGTAGGAAGAAGTCAGTTTCTCCTGATAATGGGGCAATAAATTCTCTTTTTCTGAAAGATTTTGGTGTCCTGTGGCTGCTGTCTTGGTGCGAGTCTTTTCTTTAGAAAAAAAGTATCCTACATAGCATAGTTTCTATTTTAACATTAAGAAAATTAATACAGCATAACTTTCTAACATAACACATATAATATTCATTTTAATATTTGTGAAAAGCCAATCATAAAATATGCATTTTTCACAAAACCCAAATGCTGGTGCTGCACCTGGAACAGGACAACCAACCCCTGGTGTCATTCCAGGCTTGGGGATGAGCAGATTGAAGGCAGCCCTGTCCAGAAAGACTTGGGGGTGCTGGTGGAGGAGAGGCTGAATATTAGCTGGCCATGCGCACTTAAAGCCCAGAAAGCGAAATGTGTCCTGGGCTGCATCCAGAGCAGTGTGGCCAGCAGGGCAAAGCTGGGGATTCTGCCTCTCAGCTCTCATAACTCACCCCTGGAGTTCTGCATTCACTGGGGTTCCAAGTACAGGAAAGAAATGGAGCTGTTGGAGTGAGCCCACAAAAGATCATCAGACGGGTAGAGCAGTAAAATAATAAGGAAACGGGTGCTAGTCATAGTTTTTAGAGAACAAATCAAGACTTGCCTTGTTTTATATTACTTGAAGAGAGAAGCATATCACTAATTCTCAAAGTAACTACAGCTACTACACTACAGCTACTAAAAGATGTGCCTTTTTCTGTTCTGTAATCCATTATTGTACCTCTGTCTTGCTTCCTAAGACCAAAGGGGAATCTAAGAGAACAGGCACACATAGTTTACTGGGAGGATTTAATCTTCTCCACATAGCTCAGTAAAGAGAAAAACTAGAGTCTAAGCAGCAATAGAGAGTTCAAAAGACACCTCAAAGGACTACTGCTACTGTAATAAAAATATATTATTTATAAGTCTATTAATGTTCTTCAAGCTACAGTATAACAGTAGGCTCACCTAATTTTTCCTTCTCTTTCTAATGGTTGTGGTACATGAAAAATAATGGAATCAAACACCAACTTTGCAGAAGCTTTGCTTTCAACAAAACTAATTTTACTGTTTGAATTTGGCTGCCGTAGCAAGTCCCTGTTTTGCCAAGTTACTTCTGTGATAATATGAGTGGTTATGAAGGCCAAAATGCCTTAAAAAGATCTCAAGAAAAACAAATGTCCTTGAGCATGCCCATATCTCAGCCTATCTTATTTACTTATTTACTTATTTGGTTTAATCAGTCCATAGCCAAGACTGAATCCTGAATATAAAGCTGGTGTGAGGTATTGAGGAGACCATAGAATCATAGAATGGCCTGAGTTTTAATGATATCTATTTCCAACCCCCTACCCTGGGCAGGGACCTCCTACCCTTTCAGGTAGAAGAAGCAGTTGATTTCTTTGATTTTCCTTGGATTTAATGTTTTATTACTATTTTCAGAATCTCTTCTTCATATATATATCTACATATGTGTACATACATATCTATACATATGTATTACATATATATAAAATATATATATGTGTCTGTGTATATATATATATATATATATATATATATATATAAAAGACATCTATCTATCTATGTATATAAATAAAAGACATTTTTATGTGTTCAATATATTTTAGATATAAATAATAGTAGAGGGCCAATCAGAAATGATGCAGTCAGCAGCCAGGAAGCAGATGCCTGTAAAAGAGTTGAATGCAATATACAGGTGGTGAATATGACCTATCCAAAAACTGCATCTACATTCAAATTATTGTAAACAAATTGTTTGCCAAATCATGATAATTTAAGTAAGAAATATTCTTTTTGAGGAAAAAAAATCATCAACCATGAAGGCATGAAAAATAAAAAGAAACCAATACAGGTGTGACTGAGGTCAGAGTAAAAAAGGTAATATTTCTGTCATCGGGGCTTAACAGCCATCCTTTAACATCACCAGATTGCACTGCTTCTAGTGAATGCTGACTAGAAGATAATCTAAAGATCATCTAAATTCTAAGGACAAAATGTTTCTGCATGTGCAATGCTGGTGTCAGCTAGTGCTGCGGTATAAATCTCCCTCCCTCCCTTTGGTCTCTATAAATTCCTAGGAGATCTAAATTCTCAGGACAGGGCTGTCAGAGTGGGATCTGATTCCAGCAGCCTTTTCCCAGGCAGCTGTTCAGCCTCTCCCTCGAAATGCGTTTCCAGCGGAGCTGTCACGGAGCTAAACCGCGATATGCAGAGACCTCTGGAGACTGGAAAAGAGAACTGCAGCCAAGGCAGTGCATCCAGGGATTGCTTCGTGTGTGTGATGATAAAATCACCCGGGGAGCTTGCAAGCAGGCTTAAGAGTCAACAAGGATCTGATTCAGACTCTCCTGATTTATGGGGCAAAAGTCACGTTCTTGATATAGTTTACTTTATTTTCTTCTAAACTGGTAAAAAAAAACCAAAAAAAAAAAAGGTAAAATAAAATACATCTCACTTTTATGATGTAAAAGAAAACCTCAAACCCTGAATACATTGTATGCTTTCCTTATGTAAAATTAGAATGCTAAATAACAGAACCTTCAAAACTGTGAGCTCGGTTCCTATGCTGCTAGCCCCTAAAATCTGGAATCTATTTATGAACCCATTGCTTGTTGTTTTACTTTCCTAAAGTCTGTTTAGAGGCTGTATCTACTAACATTGTCTGAGAAATGCCACAAGGTTCTGGTTGAGTTCAGAGCTAATTACAACTCTGAAAGAGACCTTTATAGGATTGTCATTAGCTCTGCTTGTAATTGAGACTGAGGGGTTAACACATTTATTTTCCCAGTGAGCATCTCTTGATGTGTTTGACCATGGAAAAATTGTGCTCACCTTGAAGTTTGTAACTACAGCTCCAGCTTAACCTTTGTGTTGCTGATTCTGTACTTTTTTTGTGCAAATTCAGTCTTTCCAAGTCCTCAGCTATGTGTTAGGTATGTCATTGCTTCAGTGGGTCCTCTGGTGTGTTTGTGCACAGGGAATTTGACTTGGAAACAAGGAATCACTTTGGCCTGAAGTACTCTTTCAGTCAATTGTTACAAGCATCCTCTGTTTTCCTCTTAGACCTCGACTATGGCTGTACAGCTAATACCAATTTTTTGGCATTTTAAAGTTGTGATTTAGCAGATGAAGGACAGAGAAAATAGCAGGTTTGGAGGTGGTTGAAAAACCACCATGAAGATCCAAAATCATATCCCTATTATTTCAACAAAAATGTTTCTGCATTCAATTTCTTTAAGTCCTTCCCCAAAAGTGGACTTGACTAATCCAAATTGCCAAATCTCTGTAAAGTATGCAGAAAAGCAGAGTTAATTTTGGAATTAAATGATAGTCAAATGCAAGTAGGCAACTGTGTCTGGCTTTTCAGGCCTGAAATACTGGCAAGCTAATGGTACTTCTGGAGCTTTGTCTCAAGCCATCTTGATTGCCAGCATGCATCAAGACAATTCTTTGCAATATGAAAGCAGACAAAGTAGCAGAAACCTAAATTCCAACTCTTTAAATTATTTTTGACTTGGGATCTGCAATATTTTCCATATCACAGCTTTTTTTGCCATTTTCATCATATGTGTTAAAACTATTGTGCACATTTAATGTCTTCAGTATCTGTGATTGATTGCAGGGTAACTTTAAAAGTTTGTTTTTTGAATCTCTTTGTCCTTCACGCTATTACATAGGTTTCTAAGTCAAGGATTCAACATCCACTTAATATGTCAATAAAAATGCCCAATGAATGTCCAAGAGAATGTGAGGAAATTAAGCTCTTCCTCCTTAAATTATACAACAAAGGCAGAATTTCACTTTTTGAAACATAGCACTCAGTTAATTAGACTTTCTTTTTTTTTGTCTGCATTTTTGTCTAGAAAAAAAATGAGAAGCAGTCCTATTAGTCTTTTCTTAAATTCCCTTATGAACAGAATTTCTAAAACTTTCAAATGAACCTGCCAAATAAATGCTGACAATAAAATACAAACTGTAGGAGGGAAATTAATCTTCTGGGCTACATACAAAATTATTCACTAGAGGTCAGTGGACATTTTTTGTCCCAGTAGATTTAAGCCTTGATGGCAGGCTGGAAGGTATTTTGTGGAGGCAGCCTGCCTTGATGTGAGTGTACATAGACTCTGAAAATGTAGATGTAATTTTCACAGGTTTTCAAAATGCATTTTAAGAAATCTTGTGTGTAGTGACATCCAGACTTTCAGGATCACTTCCCTGAGAGCACTCATTTCATTCTACTGTTCTCCATGAACAACAGCTTCAGGAGAGAAACCTGTTCAATACATGAAAAGCTGGAAACTGGTGTTTTAATACATGCCTGTAGTGATAAATTGTAAGGTGCATTGACTTTAGCTTTGCTTTGAGCATCCAGTCAGAGGTACTGAGAAACACACTCATTATTTTGTACATTTTCATCTAAGTGCTGTTCTGGCAGTTGGTGCATTGCTCCCTGTCAGTTCTTGTGTTCATCTACAGTTTCACCTGTAATGAACTTTAATCAGATGCACTGGGGCTTAAAGACAATATTTTTAATGTCTTAACTACGTGACCCTCTGTTTTTTAATTTCCCCATAAAGTTAGAAAAAGATATACTTGAGGACCTGATTCCACCCTCACTTCTGACCCACCACCAAACCATCTCTTCTGGGTCTTCATTTCTTTAAGTTAAAAAAAGGCAAGAGTTCAGATTTCAGGGTATGAAAGGAAGATCTGCTGAATAGATATTCTTCTATCCCGGAGAGATCTTCCATCAAATCAGAAGATCTACGGTATAAACATAAAAAGAATATAATAAATCCAATGAAAGGTTATTAAAACACTTCTTAAAGTAAAATATATATATAAATATATATATATATATTAGAGTGTGAAATTGTTTTCTCATTTGTTTATTCCAGTGGCTTCTTCAGAGGTAATATTTGTCAGATATAGACACTGAGTTAAACAGAAAAAAAACCCCAAAAACCAGACAAGCTTAAAACCATTATCTAGTGAATAGGTTAGAGGAAAAAACCAAATGCTCTAATGGACTCCCTCCAAAAATTTTGAAAATTATATTAATGAGTTCCATGAATTTTTGACAGATTTCAGTTCAGTAGGTTACTACCTATGTCAAGGTTTTAAGATAGTCACACTGTCACACTGGGGATATCTGTCTGGGTACTCTGAACATCTTATCTGGCAGATGAGAATGACCTAAGCAGACAAAAAAAAAAAAAAAAAAAAGAAATAGAGCTCGTCTGTCCCATTTTCTTTAGATTTCCAGATCAGTGTTTGAAAGTATTTTAAGACAGTGCCTTTTATTTTTTCTTCCTGAAAATACAGTATTGAAGTTGAAGGGCCTAATTGCACTGCATGACTAAAGGGACTAAAATATCTGCTGCACTTCTGATTGACAAGAAAGTCCTATCTAGGTTAGGAAGAACTGAGTGGGGGTCCCATTTCCTTGTGTGCTGTTCTTGTTATAATTTATGTGGTTGTTTAAGACCCAGACTGTAAATCATATATAGTTACAGTAGCACAATCTGGAGAGTTATGGTGAGAAAACCAAAGTCTAATAGTGTGATAATAATGCAATAAGATGATCATTGGCCCTGTTCTGGGTTTATACCTAAAGTCAAATCAGAAGGGTTGTAAGTTTTGTAAGCCTACAAGCATCTACATCCAAAGTCAAAATGAAAATGCAGGGACCATAAAAATTGTCAAATTTTTAGGCTGTTGGCATATCTGGGATGAAAATCATAACTGCTGACTTAGGTAGAAGATGTTCTTATCCATCCCAAATGTATTTATCATACAGAGATTTAGGAAAAAAATCCTGCTGTTACCATGTTATGGAAGCCCATTGTAGCAGCAGCCTAATGGTGATTATGAACTAAGTTTATATAAATTCATTTTTTTCTAAAAAGCTCAGGAAGAAGAAAATAAATAAAAATCTTCTATGTCTCATATAACCATTATTCCCATTTATTATCTTTAACAGGTCCCACTCCTCAGCTTGAAAAAAGACATATTTTCAAGATAGAGAGGTTTTATTATACTTTTTTTGACTTGCACAAACTTTTTGCTGTTGTAGTTTATTCAGATAGAGATAAACTGATTTTTGTGACCTCATAAAGTCTAAAAGAAACCAAAATGAAAGAATATAAGTATTTACAGCAAAATTTCAAGGAAATATCTCAACTTTTTGATTTGACTGTATTGAAAATGTGCCTGAAGCAAACAAAATTACATTGTAGGTAGAAAAACATAGCTGGGGATTCACATCTACGACTTTGTTCTACTAGCAATTCTCTGAGCAATTCATTGTAACTATACACAAACATAGGCAAGCTTTCAGCTGATAAAAACTTGGATTATAGTCTTACTGGCTGAAGGCGTGGAACATTTTAACACCAGCTATTTTATAGCAGCTCTGAAAACCCAAAATAAAATTCATAAAGTATGGAATTGTCCTCCAAGACTTATATTGGTTTATTTTGTTCAAAATAATAATTTAATCATACAGAAATCTATTACTCCAACAGCAGTTAGATTTGATGCCATTTGAAAAACAAGAAAACAAATCATAGAAATTACACATAATTGTGTGCACTAGAGCTGCCCACTTAATATTGTGTAGGTCTGGACTTATACTGTGTTTTACAAATCAGCTCCTCATGAAAAAAGCCAGAATTGATGAGAATTTTTCAGTCATGGGTATGACTGGAGAAAAGCAGATGCTACTTAGGCTGTGCACTTCCGTGCATGGTTCTTCAGTGTTCTGCAGCAGTAACCCAAAAGTAATAATAGTCATAAGGGAGAAATTAACTGAAGTGTAGAAAACACTGATTGGCATGTTAATAGTAAGGTTTTATGGAGCTGGATAAATTAGACATAACAACTGGTTATGTTAAAAGGGGAGAGTATCAGGCTGCGGGAATCTTAGCAGAATAAATCTTAAGTAATTTCATTAGTTTTCTTGGCACACAAGAAGAAGGATGGTGTAAATGAAATTTACTGATGACATGAAGCTGGAAGTCCTTGCCTTGACAGAAGAGAATGAAAATGTCAGATATGGAGCCTATAGGAACTGAATGAGAGAAATAGGATGAAGTTAAATACTATAAATATTGATTCCATTTATATTACAGGCAAACATCATTTATTCTGCCACAAGAGTGACCATCTTAATTTGATTGGATGAAACAAAACATGAAAAATCTAAAATTCCAAATATTTCACAAGATGGATGTCTAACATTAATTCTCTTTCTAAGCACTCACTTTCCTGGAATTCCTTGCAAGTTCTTTTCTATACCTCCAGGAGATGTTTTTTTAAGGGTAAAAAGATGCTCTGTCAGGTGTCTGCTGTGTAGCTGTGGACATATTTGTAGCTTTTACAGACTAGTGGTGTTGGATAAAATCTGTAAATCTTTCTACCTATGCAAACAAATCTGGTTTTTCATTACTGTGTCACCCCATCTGTCACTGGATCACTATTGGAAAATTCAGTGTTTTCTAGGGGTTAGCCTGAAGCATTTAGCAGTCAGTCACCCGTAGAACCAAACCTCTGTGTCCACTATCAGGCTTAAACCCCTGAGGATTAGTTCTTCTCTTTTCTTTTTGAGGATGACAAGGCCTTAGAATCACGCCTAGGTCTGAGTGAACAACCCCTGTGCAGCCCTCTGCAGCCCAGACAACTTCTGGCAGAACGAGTGTAGGTCAAGTAATTGAATTGGAGCCTAATTAAGTGAACAACAAAGCACTGATAAGCGCATCTATTTTAAGGTGGTGAGGAATGGGATAAATTTTTCCTTAGGAAGTTTTACTGCAAAGTCTCTAAAGTTAACTTGGAAATGCCAAAATATTTTTTTCCCTAGAAACTGGCTTTCATCAAAATTAAGTATTCAACAAAACAGATTTTATAGTTTAAGTGTGTATTTTACTTAAAAGATCTTTGTTTCCTTATTATTAATGTACAAAAAACTTAGTGCTTCCATATAGAAACATAAAGACACTAGAATCAAAGTTCTCAAATTATGGAAGTTAAACATTTCAGAAATTATTTAGAAAATATCTCTTGGACAGAAAAGTTCATGTCATTTCTTGCCAGAAATTTCTTTCTCCCAATTTCCATATAATAATAATTTAAACTAGTACTTTGTAATTAAGTAAATATACTTTAATGATATTTCCCTTCATTATATGTTCAATTTACATGGAATATGAAGTAACAGAGTGGGGGTTGCTGAGTGGCTTAATTTAAAATTCTCAAATATTCATGAAGTGTTTAATTTCATGTTGTGAATAAAAAAGGAACAAAAATATTTAATGGTAAGGGTTGATAAGGAGTTTAAAGGAGCAAGACATTTACAGTACTGTAGATATGTCAAAATAGTGCTAGGTAGTACAAAGTATAACAATCATGTTTACTGAAAAGGAATGCAGAATGTGTAGTAAAGAAAAAGCAGCAGTAGATAGAAATCAGGGGCATTAAGAATGAGCCTGTTTTTTTCTAGTGCAAAACATTTTAGTTTCAATCTTCAGAACCTATTATTAGATGTCTTTCATGAATACCAAAATCCTTTCTCCACTCACATTTGATTCCCACTTTCAAGTTTATATACTTCAGAGGAATTGATTTCCTTCTTAATGAGTCAATTGCAATCAATACTTGCAGTGAATTACAGTCATGTTCTTTCACATGTTCCCTGCTCCTCAAGGAGATCTACAGCACACAAACCAGTCTACTGAGCACCCACATTGTTTGCAGTAGGATTAATAAGTACTGTGAATTTTTTTTCATGTGGGCTTGTGCTGTTTTTGCCTGAGTTAATTTTCTTCCCGGTGGCTGCTATGGGGCTGTGCTTAGGATTTGTGCTGAACACAGGGTTGATAACACAGAGATGTTTTTGTTATTGCTCGTCAGGGCTCACACAGAGCCAAGGCCTTTTCTGCTTTTTGTGCTGCCGCATTGGAGGAAGTTGGGGGTGCCTGGGAGGGTGGGAGGAGACCCAGCCCAGACAGGTGATCCCAGCTGACCAAAGGGATATTCCAGACCACGTGACATCATGCTCAGAATATAAAGTGAGGGAAAGGACGAAGCAGGGGACATCTGGAGTGATGGTGTGTGTCTTCCCATTTCCCACTGGAGATGTCTGAACACCTGCCTGCCCAGGGGAAGCAGGCAATTAATGCCTTCTTTTGCTTTTCTTGCGTGCAATGCTTCTGCTTTCCATATTAAACTGTATTATTATCTCAACAAAGAAATGTTCTACCTTTTATCCTTCCTATTCTCTCCCCAGTCCCACTGGTTGGGGAGTGAATGGCAATATGGGGCTTGGTGGCTGGCTGGTGTGAAACCATGACAGGGCTTAAGGTCAAGCAGTTAAAAACATAGACTTCATTCTGACTGAGGATTGGAAAGTGATTTTTAGACAAGAACTTACAGCACAAACCCACTGTTGTAAGTGAGGCATTGGCAGTCGTTTTCAGGTTGGCGAACTAACTGAAAATTCAGCAAGTTACAAGTGCCTCTGTCCATTA
This sequence comes from Molothrus aeneus, assembly GCF_037042795.1. NCBI lineage: Eukaryota > Metazoa > Chordata > Aves > Passeriformes > Icteridae > Molothrus > Molothrus aeneus. Next base: position 12,198,187 of record NC_089649.1, on the reverse strand, counting down.
TCAGGACTCTGGTGCCCAAACAACACACCTCCATCACCAAAAATGAGAACTGTACTGGTATTAAGGCCATTCAATACAATCTTTAATGCTCTTGGGTCATGTATTTAATTAATGTATGTGAGGCACGGCTGCAGCACTCGCTGACTCGGGCCTTTGCCGAGGCATCTGTCTCGAAGGTGCCCCCGAGGTCAGACAGTGGGATGGTGGGCAGACTACTCAGCCTATTCAAGGGGCTTTGGGGCAAGAAAAGCAAAGGTCCTGCAGTTGCCCCAGTGCAGCAGCCTGCAGAGCCGGAGCAGTTGCAGCCGCTGCAGGACAGTGAGTGGTGGAGCTGGGCCAGAGGGCTGGTGCCTGCAGCCAGCCTGGCTCCATCCCATCCCATCCCATCCCATCCCATCCCATCCCATCCCATCCCATCCCATCCCATCCCATCCCATCCCATCCCATCCCATCCCATCCCATCCCATCCCCTGCCTGTGGATGTGCCCATGGACAGGATGGGACAGGGGCCGGGGCTGCCCCCCCGATGGCCGTGCTTCATCCCCTGGGCACCTGGGGGGCTGTCCCTGCCCGGGGATTGCAGGGCTGGGCTGTGTGGCCTTTCCCACAGCCCCTCAGCTCTAGCTGCGCTTGCTCTTTGCCAGATGCAGCCAAGGACCAGACTCAAGTGCAGGAGCCCACCCGTGGCCGCTTTTGCAGAGCAGCGCAGGTACCTGCGGCCGTCCCCACCTGGGCCAGGCCTGCTGGCACTGCTCAGCTGAGCCCCGCACTTGGAGCAGGCCATGGAACGTCCCTCTCTTCCCACCCTTCCTTCTGCTGCAGACACTGACGAGGTTCCTGCACCTTCGGTGCACAAAGACTGGTGGCACTGGCACTGAGGGCACGCCTAGCCCGACTCCAGGCCCAGCGAGCTGCAGGCAGAGGCTGCTGCCAGCTCAGCGTCCTCTGAGCTGACTGCAGGCTCAGACTGGGAAATGGACGATGGCTGGGAGGAGGCTGACATGGCCCTGAGGGAGGGCATGGCCACCACCAACACCATCACTCAGGGCATCCCAGAGACTGAGGCCATGCCCACACTGACTGCGAGTCCTGGACACACTCTGGAGTTTTTCCAGAAGGGTATTATTCTCTGCCACAGCCTGGGGCCAGGGCTGAAGGCATCCCAGGATCAAGCAGCCCCTCAAGCCATGTCTGCTGGGCCCCCTCAGCCCCATCACAGTGGGCTGGGAAGGCAAGCACTTCTCGGAGGAAGCTGGGCAAGTTGCTCCCTTGGGCAGCACTCCAAGTCTTCCCCATGCCGCTTCCTCCAGGTGCAAGCCGCGGTGAGTGCCATGCTGCAGAGACTCACGTCCTGTGAGTCTGTGGACGCCGGGCTGCAAATGACCATTCTCAGCCTGACTGAAAAACACCCTGCTCACGTGGTGATGAGCCTCCTGCTCTGTGCCCCACCATCTGACGGGTACGGGACACAAGTGCCTCGAGAGCTCGGTGCTCACCGGCCCATAGGGCCCCTTGCCCTGTACAGCCTGTCCAGCGGGGTGTGCCAGACAGGTGGAGAGCACCAGCACCCTCGGGCCCCTCTGTTTCCTGAGCCTGCTGCCATGCTCCCTCCTGGCCCCATGCAGCTGCACGGGGCATGGTGCTGACGCACAGGTCTGGTCCCACAGAGCTGCTGCGCTGATGTGGAGTGCCTTTGGAACCTCAGAAGTAGCCGTGGAGGAGGTGCTTCCAGTGTTGCTCTCTGCCATAGAGGAGCAGCCACTGTACGGCAGCTTCCTCTGCAGCGGGGACAACGAGGCTGTCCTTGCCCTGGCTGTGAGTTTCTGGAGCTGGCCTATGCTGGCCCTCCAGGTCACCTTCTCAGAAGGTCTCCGTGCTCTCCCCAGCCTGCAGCTCCCTGCCTGGGTTGAAAGCTGGGCTAGGGGCAGCAGGCCAGCTGCTCCCTCTGTGTCTCCCCTCAGGCCCTGCCTCATGGACACCTCGGCACTGAGTGCTGCCTCGGGGTTCTTTGTCTCTTGCAGGCAACTCTGGTGCTGTGGAGGATTGCAAGCATGCCTGAGTGGTACTACGCAATACTCCTTCATTCTCCCCCCCTGTTTGTGGCTCTGCTCTTGCAAATTTTCATCACCATGGAGCAGATGCCAGAGAATGTGGAGACCCAGAGCTTCTGGAGAGCATGCTGGGAGCAACCCAGCCTTCCCAGCAAGCCCAACAGGTGCCAGTTGCCCTGTCCTTCCCACACCCTTGCGTGGCCAGGGCCACCACTCCCAAAGTGACCTGGCCTTGGCTCGGCACACAGGTTTGCAGTGCAGACAATGAAGGCTCTGCTCTCCCACCTGGGCTTTGGCAAGAACCTGCTGGCTCTGGAGCATAAGCAGCTCTGGGACACCCTGCTCTGTGCCAACACCCAGCACTATGCAGCGGGTCTGCTGGCCAGGTGAGATCCCCTACTCCTGCCATCACTGCCAGCATTTGTGCCCCCTGCCCAGAGTGCCCCACACAGTCCCTGGGGTTGTAAGCGAGAGGGCCTTGTCAGCGAGGGAGGGCTGAGCAGACTGCAAAGGGCTGGGAGAGGAGGATGCCCAGCAGCAGCCACCTCCCAAGGGGCCCATGTGCCCTTGCAGAGTGCTAGGGAAAGATCAGACCTCTGTGAGTCACTCCTGGGAGAGGTCTGCCCTGCCCACCTCAGGGCCTTGGTGCCTTTTTTCCCTGCCAGGGAGATGCGCTGTGGCTTGAGCCCCTTGTGTCCCTACATGGCCTCGCACCTCTCAGCCTGCAAATCGGAAGCAGCCCCTCTGGCATCTGCCTGCCCTGGCCTTCTTTGTGGAGGTGAGCCTGATGGCCAGCGCTGCCTGGCTGAGCTGCCTCCCAGTTCTGGGGCCTCTCGTAGCTGCAGCTGTCTGGGACGCCGCCTGCACCTGCTGCTGCTGCCTGGGCCTGGCCCTGTGCGGCTCCGGGCTCCTGCTGGCCGGCTCCCCTGTCACTGCCCTCCTGTGCCTTTCAGCTCCTGGAGTGCCTGGACTTGAGCAAACACAGTCCAAGTGCCCTGTTGGTAGTATCCAGGCACCTGCCAAGCCACTGCAGGGACAGGCTGAGCCTGGCGCTCAGAGGCCTCTGTGGCCCTGGCGCTCAGAGGATCTGTGCCCCCAGCCAAGGGCACTGGACGCTGCCTGGTGCTCAGCAAGGAGCCTTCGCTGGTGAGAAGGGGGCAGTGGCTGAAGCCACACTGGCAGCGTGGGGCTTAGCAACACAGACCTCTGGGCTTGGCTGGGTTTTGGCAGCAGAGGCAGCTGCTGCCAGCTCTCCTGCCTCCCGCTTCAGCTGCCTGAGTGCCCCGGCCAGCAGTTGGTGCTGCAGCCGTTCACAGCTTCACAGCACAGCCTGGTCTTGCACACAGGCTGGAGGAATACTCAGCCTCTATAAACACCTGGTGCAGCAGCTGGCTGATCCAGATGCAGAGATGGTCAGGATGAGCCTCTCTGTGCTCACACATATGCTCCAGGACAAAGAGCTCGAGATACCCAGCATCACCGCCCTGAAGCTGGCTGAGACCCTCCTGCCACACTTTGAGAACGTAAGGATCTGTGCCCCCAGCCAAGGGCACTGGACGCTGCCTGGAAACTTTGTGCCCTGTGCAGTTTTGGGCCTTTGCCCCAGTGGGCCTGGAGTAGTTGGTGCTTCGGACTTTTCCTTTCCTCCAGGACAACAGCCATGTGCAGCTGCTCTCCATTCAATTCTTCAGCAGGGTGATGGAGCTGGGAGTGGAAGAGGGGGGAAATCCTCTCATAACAATTGTAAGCCAGAGCCTGCTCCCTCTATTCTTGCACTGGCATCATGAGAACCTGCATGTGGCCGAGGTGAGGTTTTGCATGATGCTGCCGCATCCCTAGCAGGAGGCTCGGCCACCTCCTGCCCTGGCACCTGGTGGGCTCCAGCCTCCCCTGGCCTTGGCACAGGGACATGGGTCCTGTGTGACTCACCTGGGCTCTGGTGCCACCTGTGGCTCTCTGCTCCTCTCCAGGCCTCTGGCGAACCCTTACTGTTTATTTACCTGTTTTGTCAGGTAACTGGCAAAATTCTATTGGAATGGAAATAATGAGACCTTTTCTTTACTTGCTAGTGAAAATTACCTTTTAATGTTACTTTTCCATATGAACTCAATCGCTTTCAGCTTTCTTATCAACAGTTACATTTGCATATTTGTGTCTATCCACTACGGCCTTTCGTTATTTGTCATCCTAATTAGACTGTTCAGAAGGCTTCTAAGAGACGAAAGAATGACATTAAAATAATTATCAATCTATCTCACTTTAAGGACCTGCCTACCCACCAGATAAAATCAGAATACCATACCTATTAACTATTGCACACAGAAGCACTAAGACTCCAAGTTTATTTCAGCAAGTTGATACAGAAATAGTTGGTATCGCACAATTAAATCTCATCATTAAGTTATCCTAGAATGGTATCTGACAAGTAGATAATATATTCTAGTTACTGGCTGTTATTTCCAAAACTGTCAGCTTGACTCCAGATAGCAGAGAGTATTTTAGAAGCAGAATATCCCCGTCTTTTCCTGTATAAAACCTATCATAAGGTAGCAAAGCAATCTTAAAATTTAAAGTACTGTTTTTTTCATAATGAAGTGTATTGGATGAAAATAGATGGGAACAGAAAACAACATGACAGGCACATGCTGAGATTTTTATTTCTCCAAAACAAGTAGGAGCAGCTAGTTTGATGTTGGGTCCCATGGAACTCAGGGAAGAGTGGAAATGTCAGTGAGTGCAGTCACTTGTTGAAGGTCCAGGTTGGTATTCCTTATTTGGAAATAAGAAATCAGTGATTTCTGTGGGACTGCCATTAAGCACTCTGTTTTTCTTCATCTCCTGTTCCTTTGGAAAGAAACGTTCAGGCCAATTTCCCTCTCTGAGGCAGGACTCTTCAAAAGACGCTCAAGAATTTAGTAACATTTTGGTTTAGGTAGTATTGACTTGACTTCACAAATGTCCCAGATAAACTGTCCAACTGCTTGGTATATTGTAATAACAGTAACTTAAAATATTCTTGCATAATCTGGCAAATTCCATAGATCTGCAAAATGCAAACAAGACTCCTGCTTTGAAAAAAACCTAACAGTACAGTTAGCCTTCTGGAGAATAAGTATTTATCTCCAAAATTATTTCCTTTTCCCTAAATATCTAGTACTCTTATCTTTCAAATGTGCCATGGTACATTACCTCTCTTCCCTTCCATACAGTCAATTCCTAAAACTCAGCAGCCAGAGCTGTCAATATCCATGGAGTTTTTGTATTTTTCTGGACACCTTCCTCTACATCTATCTTACAAACATTCAAAGTGTCTAAAATATATGTAATTTTGACATGGAATTTTGAAGCTGAGCCTAGTTCTTGAATGAATCTAAGAACATTTAAATTTACAATTATTCTACATTTTGTGCTGGCTATGAAGTGAAAAGGGGGATCAGAAATCAAACCTCCCAGCTTGCTTTTCCTAACATAAGCATCATCAAGGAAGGTATGTGTATTCCAAACTGTAAATCCAGGAGGAGGTGTCTAGATTTTGTAGGAAATATTTCTTCTATATGAAAGGTTCTGCCTCCTTTGAAGAGTATCAATTCCACCAGGTTTCTAATTTTGGGGAAGACTTATTCACAGCTTTTATTGAATTTATAGGTATGGAACACAAATTGTCAGTAAAGATTTAGAACACGGAGATAATTTATAACTTGTCTTTCTATTTGAGGGGCAGAGTTTATTATAGTCTTTAATACAAAAAAAAATCAAATTATTCTGTAATATCTTGGAATACTTTGATCAGTTTTGCTGACAATTTTTCAGCAGCAAAATTACACACTTCATAATATTTCTTACCTGAAATTATAGAGCAACATACATAGAATATGATGCAGAATTTATGCTTCATGGAAGATGAAGCTATAAAAGTTTAATATTTAATCATAGTTCGATAAATCAAAGTAACACCATATGTTCATTATATATATGTATATATATATATATATACACATAGTCATAAAATAGATTACACTTAATGTTGTCTGACTGCTCGTAATTTACATGCAACCCTTAAATGACTAAGAAACGGGAAAGTACACTATGAAACTAATCAGCAGAAAAGAATTGAGGTTGCTGTAATTTTCTATTCTGCTATCAAAGTAGCTCCAGACAGGTAACTTAGCACCTTCTTAAGCAAAATGAGCCCAGACAATGAGTTCATATCTATGTGTCCTGTGCTTTTACCAGCACCCAGAACCACCAAAACTGTGCTGGCAGGGCCAGTTAAAGGTAGATCAAGTTATTCAGTAAAACCTTGAAATCATATAAGGGTATCCCAAGCAAAAAGTTTTTTCATCGCTATTTCTGTATGTTCATGTCAGCTATTTATCATGACCCCAGCTATATAAATATCAGTATTACAAAATTTAAGGAGATGGAAGCAAATGCTACAGCAATACCAGAGAACTTTAAAGTCCTCTTTGTATTTTGCACTGGTAACAAACTTAGATGACATATTAACTATTGGTAATGTAAGACAGGAGTTTTTCTTTGCATTCTCTAAGTAAATTTTAGAAGGAAACATATGCACTAAGGATATATGAAAGTGTGTAAGAGTTGTGTTAGAGTTTGTCTCAGTTATGATATAGTAGAAATCAGATATTGATTGGTGCAATTGAAATGTGGAAAAACAAACACAACAAATTGACAATCACATATTTCTCAACACATGTATGATTTTGTTAAAAACAAAATAAAACAAAGCAAAATAACACCCCCTCCCCCCCACCACACAATGACAAAAGCAACAACAACAAACCCACAAAACACAATCAAAACAAAAACTCCAACCAAACAACATAAAAAGAAAATTTACCTGGCAACTGTTCTAATTATCTACCTCCAAATCTTATCACAAAAAAAATCCATTTTATTATAACTGACATTAATTATATTGCATTTAAGACAATTATTTTGTTTAAATTACCTTTAAAGCATTAGAGAGAGTGCTGAGAGGAGTCTTTTTACTTCAAATTGATCATGTTTAATATAAAAAATTATGATTTGGCAGGAGATGCATATAACATTCTAAAGGTAGAGCAATTATTATTTTTCCAAGGCAATTCAAACATGTGACTTTTTATTACTAGAGTTGCAAAGTCAATATTTGTTTTGAACGAGTGAAGTGCAGGCATACACCTCCTATTGAAAAAGCTTTAAATTTTAAGTTCCCCTTAAGCAGAACCAGAATAAGACCAAGTTTGAAAAAGGACTTTGAACTATAACTTTGAATACTTTCATATTACTTTCACAATAAAAGATAATTTTTTTTATTTTGTCCCTGTGAGACAATCAGGGTCTATAAATTCTTCTTTTAATTTTTATTAACTTTAAACTTGAACATGCTAAGCAAGGTACATGTGGGGGAAAAGTGTAATGCAAGTAACACTACATTATGAGAAGAGAAACACAGGTTATGGAAATACCATGTCACTGTGCAGGCATTATCTTCTAGCATTTTTGTGGCTGACACACAAATGCATGCTTGACTAGCAAGAGAGAAGGACAACTGTTATTAGTGGTGTGTCTTGCACAGGTAATTCTGCATTGCTCACTGTAAATGAAATAAATCCCATCACACTCTTGGTGTGGCTCTTGCACCAAAAGGTCTGCTTAGTGCTCAATATGCAGAAGTAACTGGGATGTGTAGGTGTAGGTGCAGGTAGACATCATCCTGTTCCTGCTATTCCCCAATATATTCTTCCTCTCTTTTATGTCTTACTGTCTGCTACACTCTTTACCTAATAGAGGGGGAAATTGTGCACAGCAGGAATTCAGACACCTTGCACTTTGACAATCAGCATTTCCTTTTTGCTGGGGAGGATAAAAGAAAGGGGAGAATTACAATTGTTCATGATTCATATGAAAATGATACCTAGTTCATGCTGAAAAGTGAACTATTTATTTGATAATTTTAGCTAATAATAACTCAACATGGAAGTGAACTAAGCAGCATATTCATCAGCACAAGAGATTCCCTACTAAGTGATTATCTATTTTCCAAATCTCTTACTGAAAGCAGACTGCTGAGAATCTCTGCAGTGGTTATCCTTGCTTTCAGCCTATGTAGGCAGCAATCCCTGTGCACTGTGGATATTTATTGTCATAATGAGACACCAAGTCAGCTGACAATCTTGGGTCTAGGACTAGATACCCAGCATGAAACAACAACCTGTAGAATCAGTATCTTTTTCTCCCCATGCTGTCCTATGTTGTTGAGGGTTTGGGGATTTTTGTTTTTAATTCATGAAACTGATCTAAATTATTCAAACACAGCAGAACAACCTATTTTATGTGGTTGAGCCAAGCCCTATTTGATCATATTCTCTTCTATTTGTATTTTGAGTAGAACTCAGAATATTTGTCTTAAGTATAACTCATGCCATGGACCTAGATAGGAACCATGTGACAGACACAAGTGCACCCTTGCAAAGGATTGCATGCTGTTAGGAAAGCTGAAATTCTAATTTCTCTGAAAAACATGAATTTTAATGTGGCAGCAGACAACAAATTCAAACTGTGATTGTGTTACTGAACTTGATAAACTTATAATGGCATTATATCAGACATAATCAGTCTTCCCCATAAAGCTCAAACTGCAAACTATAGCCCTGATCCTGCAGAGACCCCCACCTAAGCGTGAAATTTACATAAAACTCTCCAGCAGCACCACTGTTGATGAAATCTACTGAAGTGCTGTAATTTAGAATTATGGAGAGTAAAATAAACCAAACAGCTTTAGAAACAATCGCGTATTCCAAACTGAAGAAAAAGATGTAGATATAAAGAATTATTCAAGAGTAGCTTGGGTCACAAACATTCAGCTGAAATACAGGAAAAACACAGGACACCAGGAACATATGAGAAATAGTTATGAATCAGTGACATAAAATATTTACACCAACCAAAATGATCTGGATTTTCTTCTGCACTCAATTTTCCCACCAAATTTATTTTTGATGGGTAACAAGTGAAGTGATTAGAAGTTGGTCTGATGTGTCCAGACAGCCATACAATGGCTGAACTGAATTCCTCATTGGTTCCCTTTCTCCTTTTTCACTTTAAAATGAATTAGTGGTAAATAAATTTTTCACTCACTGAACTGATTTTCAAATACTTTGGCTTTTTCTCTTTCCATAAAAGACAGTTAGGTAGTTTCAAAATGATAAATAACAAGCATGTAAGTATTTTTTTAATATCAATACCACACCCATTATTTAAAACAGTTTAAAAAAATTGAAAATAAAACAAAAGTCTTTCCATGCAGAAGCTAGTTGATGTTAAGGAATGAAGCTGGCTCTTATTTAGAAGTGGAGTTTATTTATTATTTTCTTCTGAATTTAAAAATGACACAATGTATTTTCTGCCTCCAGTAATACTTATCTTTCAGCAGGATAGGCAGGAGGATACCATAATGTTTTATTTTTTAGCAATTAAGTAATTTATCTCTGATTGTCCTAAGAAAATCAGTCCTTTGAAACGTACAATAGGTGGCAGCTCTTCCTTGTGTGCTGCATTATGGACTGGCAGATTTTGGCTGTGCTTCCACTAGGCTTGGATTTGACAAAGTTATAAGTTCAATTAACTTGAGTAAACTTGTTACTCAGAAGTTTGAAACTGATTGATTAAGAGAATAAATAATCTGTGTTGTTTTCATTACTATCACATTCTCCTTGCATACTAAATTGGGAAAGATAAACTTGGGAGCACTCTAATGAATTGCTAGGAATTTGTGGTAGTTATCTAATGTTACCTTTCTTTTGGAATGTAATTTATCTTCTTCAGTTTAATTGACTTGTTTAGTCAAATATCACACTGCCATGCTGATCTTTTAAAAAAAATATTTCATCAGTTTGCTAAATAATGAACTCATACATATCTAATGAGGCTGCAAAGCAAAGCAGAGTGCATGCATGTGGGGAAGGAAGAACTGTCCCAAACAGAGGAAATTGTTAGGCAAAGGCAGAAGAGACTCTTCTGTTTTGAGGTTTTCTTGTTTTTCAGCAATCCTTATCAGCCTTTGAAAGTAAGACAAAAAGATTAGAAAAGCTGCAAAGTTATTTCCTTATCATAGAGAAAATCAAACACCTTCTGTTCCCAGGTATTTTTTTTCTAATAAAAGAAGATTTTTTTCTTTAATTTTGAATGCAAACAGAAAAAGGTCTTTATTTATTATTTTTTCATGATCATGAAAAAATATCTTCATTATCAAAGAAAATTTTATGGTAATGAGATAGCTAATGTTTTTTCTTATCAGAAGAGATAAAATATTTCAAAATGACTGAATGAATTATTACTTAGACTATACAACGTTCATTAGATTTTGTTTGATTTGATTAACTCTATGAATTTCAGTTCCTGAGTGCTTTTCAGAAAGAGTTCATCTTTCTTGTTAACGCTAGTGACAAAATCCTTAAGTCTCAAGATGATAGATTGTACATTTTCAAGCAAAAATAAATAACACTTACTTTCACTTTTATAGGATAGATATGACAAACTGTTGACTTTTCAACTAAATTTTTAGAAGAAGGGTTTGGCTTCATGTCTCATGGTTGGGTTATGCTATATCTAATAAGAGAAAAGCTGTGTTTGGGGAAGTATTCTTAATCTCTCTCTAGTTTTAATAATATCCATTTCATTTCCTAAGTGACCATGGGTGCCAGTGTTGATTCTGATCTAAGCTTTCATTAAAGTCAAAGGTTCTCAGATTCACAGTTCAGATTTTAACAGACAAAATTTCATAAAATACCCCAACATACTTCTAATAAGGCAAAAACCATTATTTACCATGTCTGTTACATTAAGCTGCTAAAAGAAAAGGTCATGTAACAAAGTTAAAACAGCAAAACAAGTCTTATATACTCTTTTCCTTGTATTTTTGTCATATATCCTCACCTATGAAATGAAAGGAAATGTAATGACACAATTTGGTGAAACTCCCTTGTACTATTAAATACAATGTAAATACTTGCTGCTATTGCCATTAATGGAAATTTTCCCTCTAATCTCTCTGTGTTCCATGGAGTCCAGGCATAAATTGCAGTACAATTGTATCTGAAAAGTTATTTCATAGATTTCTTGAGGTAAATTTTACTTTTACATAAGCAAATGGCACTGTGAGAGTTTACTCTATGAAGTTCTAGTCTCCTTTAAAGTCTTCTCATGATTTACTTTCTGTCACTCCTGAATCTACCTTCACACATTATTATGCATGGCTGCTGTTTCAGATGCATGTCGTCACTCTTTATAAGACTTAAACTTTATGTTGGCATCATTAGTCTTGCACAATCCATTTAGCTACTGTATTTCAGTTCCTGAGCTTTTGATAAATTTGGAATCATGACTTAAATATTTACCATTTTCTGTTGAAGTGTCTTAGAAGAATGGGATTATGCATGCAAAAAGTGTATAGGGAGTTTGAAGATAACAAATGGTACATCAAGCACAGTTTAATGTGGTTTTACTGGAGTAGAAACACTGGTAATAAATCACCTGCCAATGTTGATAATAAAATACTACATTGGCCTTCATCAGCCACAAGAGAAAGGTTAAATGTTATTTCTCACAATAACCATGTGGTCTTCATTCCTGACATCCTGACTAAATTCCATCATTATTTTCTGTAGAAGTTGTGATCTTTATGAAAAAATATTCCATTAAGAAAAAAAGCCAATGCTTGCTTACCTATAATATTCCTGGAAGACCTTCATTCATTTTAAGGATAAATTGTCTTCCATTTGGGGGTAAATACAGCCTGCTCTGCAAAAGTCAGAAGGTAAAGATTGGAATTCATCATGACCAGCTTTGGTTATCACTGATGATTTCTTCATAATCAGTGGGGCTGGTCTGCATAGTTTAGTGTTTAAGGCAGCTAAATCCAGCATTTTTAGCCTTTATGATGTAATTTATTTATTTTTGTATTTATTTGTGAGTTGACTTGTTAGATGATATTCTGCACTGGGGTGATGGAGGTGGTGCAGGGTTCCTTCTGAATCCCAGTGGGAGAGGCACAAAACCAAAATGCTTGATAAGATACTGATTTGATAAGACAGAATAGGAAGTGGAATATGGACAATTAGCGAACCTTATGTCCCTTCAGCTGCTGGGCACCCTGTGTTCATGCATCTTTGGATGGAGCCTGGATGGGTTCCCCCATGGCATATTTTCCAGATCAGAGCAGATCATGTCTGTGGAGAGAATCTCCCCCATTTTGGTACTTTGAGCTAATATGTAGTTTCTTCTACATATGAGAAAGTGCCCCTATTCCTTAAGGATGTTCTCATGAAAACTTCTTGTCATGTTACCTACAAACCTGAAAAACATTTAAGAGCCGGATGAATGTAAGACAATCCATCTGTCCTTTACTGATGTGTTGTCTTCCAGGTTTGTGTCTGTCCAACCCACCTTCAAAAGGTACAACATACAAAATATTACCCAGCCACAGCATTAAGTTTTTCCCTTTGCAAAAAATTTTCATACACAACAGCATTTTCCATTAATGTCCAAATACTATTGATGATCCTGGAAAAATATTTCCTTGTCCTTTCACTGTCATAGCTATGGCATAAGGCCCTGTCTGCCAGTGCTATGAGCTGCATTAGTAAACTGAGTGGAATGCCAATTTTTCAATCTTATCTCTAGCAAAGTTCCTGGAGTTGGCATCTGCAGAAAACTGTCCCCCTTCCAAGTAAGACCTGTGGAGTCAAGTCACCTCCTTTATGGTTCATTTCCCATTTTGCACTCTGTTGAATGGCCAAGCCACCTCTCTATTCTGTACCATTTGAAGAGATTGTTCAGATCTGCTGCAGAGATGGGATGAAGACACCATGATCAGAGAGTCACAGAATGGTTTGTGTGGAAGGGATCTTTAAAGATTACCTAGCCTAACCCCCCTGCCATAAGCTGGGACATCTTTCAATAAATCAGGTTACTCAAGGCCCCATTAAACCTGGCTCTCAACAATTCTCTGAAGGAAGCATCCTCAACTTCTCTGGGCAATGTATTTACCATGCTGAGAGGTCCCATGTTCAAATCTCATTGCTCAGAAAATGGTCTCTGTTTATTTTAGTGAAACTGATGTATAAAAAATGCAAAATGAACAAATCTCAGCTTGCTCTGTTATGGTCTTTTTTATCTCCAGTCAATCCAGACTATTACTTTATAAATTCTAATTTCCTAACTAGTTCATGCCCCTCCTTGGGAACTCAAGTGCATAACTGTTCAATATCAGGTATTTTAGCCACTGATGGAAGCTTTACTGTACTTATTTAATTCTATATCACTTGTAGGGATTAGTTCACCAGTACATTATCTGGTTGTTTGGGGTTTATGTCTTAGTTTTCTCAATTGCTGTGTTTGTGACCACCCTTCCACCACCACTGTCACTATTACTCAAGGCTCTGATGCTGTTTGAATCTGTTACAAAGGATGACATCCAATTATGCAAAGTGTAAAACAGATGGAGGTCTCAAACCCTTGCATTGTACCCTCAGGCAGCAGGTTATAACATGAGATGCAGAAGTTCCATTAGAAATGCACTGGGGGTGAGGACTGGAAAACTTAAAAGAGAGGGGACAGACAGGGCAGGATAGGGATGTGGATTATGTGATGAATTCACAGGATTTTGTTGTATTTAATTATTTTTAGACCGTTAGACAAAATATGATTTACTTATGTTATGCAGATAACATTTGTGCCAGACATAATTAGTCTATCAGAGTCTGTTGCCAGTTTTAATCAGGTTGTCAGAATCTAAATTTTCTAGAGTCATAATGTAAACAATTCACAAGCTAACAAGTACTGTGTGAAACATTGAAGCAGCTTCAGACATCTGTGAAGCCTTCAGCTGCAAAGCTTTCTGATTTTTTTTAATTTTTTTTTTAATTTGGAACTCAATTGCTTCTGCAAAATTTGATTGAATGCTCAAACATTTTGAATTAATGTCAGTCTGTTTCCAGGATCTTGCCAAGTTCCTGGAAAGACCTTATGTTTCACATTAAATTCCTGCAAAATGTGATGTTTTCATATAAGGTTTACTCACAGTTTTAGAGACAGACTCTAACAGGACAGACTTTTAATGCAACCTTTTAATAAAATGTGGGATTTATTTTGCAACTGCAGAGTGTAATGCCCAAGTTTCAATATTTTAACAGTATTTCTGAATTCAGAAACCTGCACCAAACCCTTTATACTTGACATTATTTACATCCTCTCAAAAAAAGATGTATTAGATTTTAGTTTTGTTTCAGAAAGTTGGCCAGTCTTGCTTCATTTACTGCCATTATTTATTCATGGAACTTACCAGCATCTACTGACTGGTGAGTTAACCACTTTAAATGTAAAGTTTAGAACTTTGGATATTCTGTTAAACCTGTAAATATGTTTTTATATTCCTTATAGAAGAAAGTTTATGCATTTTCCTTCAAGGCATACTTCTAAGCAAATCCACTAAATTTTTCACTGAATACTTTCATCTCTGAGAGCACTACTTGGCCCTTTTTTGGTTTTAAAACTTACGTGTGGCATCATTTTGGATCAATAATTTATCCATAGAGATCTTCAGCTTAGTTTTAGTCAATTCATAAATGGAAAAATAGATGTTTACTTAATAGGCAACTCCCTGGTAGATCCAGGGAATATCAATGACCCTTTACAATGAAGCTATAGCAGTTTTTTATCTCAGAAGGAAGACAAATTGGAGACTTGCCATTGGCATGTAAGGCTGCCTGTGTTAGGGATGCTTCCAACTGAGATGCAAGAGGCCAGAATCAGTGTTGGAATAAATTGGCATGATGTCATTAAATAGAAGTGGAGTTGTGCCCACTTATATCAGCAGTCAATTTGAGAACATGTCCATACATCTTCTACATTTATTCATAATAGAGAGTCTTCAAAGCCAGTGAACCACAAATAACATGGATTGATTCAAGCACATAATTTTTATTTCCCTGTTCTAAATCAAGTAGATCTTTCTCCACAAATGTGCATGAAAAATATTCATACATCTTTAGCAATGGTCTCCAGGTTACCTGTTGAGTTATTATCCGTATGAATTCCCTCTGCCTTTTGGAAGGGAAGATTTTTGACACACTGTGCCTGTAACTGTGCTCTAAAGGCAGGTTTTACAACTCAAACTTTCTCATTTCAAGTTGCAGTGTGAATTTTCCAGTGTGTTTGCTTTTAAAAGAAAATAAAGGATCTTGAACTAAATCAGGGTACTATAGACAATGGTGACTCTCAGTTATCAGTGTTTAATTTAATTTCCAAGGTGATAGTTTTCTAATTGTAGCAGACTTCCTAAATATTATGGATTTAACTAAGGTTATTGGACTTTACTGTGCCAAATGAGCAAAGATGTGATCTTGATGAGGAACCTATTAATGTAAAAGGATTGTTGGGTACTTAATTAAAATTTTCCAAGTCCAGAGTTGGCTTCCAGACTGCAGGAACTAGAATTACAGTTGGCATAGGTTGGCATTACTTGTTTTCTCAAGAAACAGGGCAACTGACAAAGTATGTAGAGACTGAATTATCTTTTATACCCTAGGGTTTTCCTAACTGGTGAGTTTGAGATTTGTAGAAATGTTAGGGAGATGCAGTCAGCCAGAGGTTACTTTCTTATGGTTAAAAAGGGTTCTGTGTGTCAATCTCAATTTTTTACACAGACAGAAAATTATTTTCAAGACTAGTTTATGTTTCATTTATAGTAAGGGACAAAAGTATTGCTGGAGATCTTTGAAGGAATACTGGCACTTTCTGTGGCCTTCTTTATGAGTAAAAAACCCACTTGTGAATCTGCAGAAACCTTGTGTCTCAGGAGGTGCATTTTGTTCTAGTCCTCTCAAATGTGATGCCAAGTAAGTTATGATCTTATGATAGCGAATTCTTACTCAGTTCTATATTTAACTAAATATACAAGTTTAAATTATGCAATCTGGGGTTTTTTGGGCTGAAAAAATATTATTATTTCCCTTTCAGTTTTTTTTTCCTTCACAAATCTGTACCCATTCTAAATGATGCTAAGTTTAAGGCTTTAATTCAAACTTTATCGTAAAAGGTCCACATTAGTTAACATCAAAATCACTTTTTACATTGTTGCAGAGAAGCATATTTCAAATAACAGCATATTTCAAATAGAAGCATATTTCAATACTAGGATAAACTAAGCCACATGCAATATCTCTCCAAAAATATTTCAGTGTACACTGGAAATAATTTCCAAAGTAGAAATTCTGTGTTTGAGATTAAATTGTTTGAAGGAACTGGACATCTGAGACTCTGCCATGGAAAACCTGGGGCTGAGCTGGTGAGGAAACCTGCTACAGCTCTGTGAGTGTGGGGCTGCAGCTGGGAAGGGGCCTTGGTCCGAGCTCAGGTGATGGAGTCTCACTGCCAGAGTGGCTCCTAGATGGTTGGACTGGAAGTTGCCATAACATTTCCTTGAGTTCACTGGGGTTTTAGTGAAGCTAGATCATGTAAATATTGTTCCTGCTTATACTAATAAGATGATTGAGTGGGGCATGACTTTTTCCATCTGAAAATGACCAGTGTCCCCTGGGGAAAAAACCAAAAGCAAGAATTTTGTGCAACTCAAAAGACCAAGGACAGGGAAAGGAGGAATAAAAGAATAAGGAGTGTACCTGGTAAAAACCTCTGTCAGAAGGTCTTGTTGCAGACCCAGAAGTATAAGTTTTTCAAGGACTTCCAGAGATACCCTCAGCTAGAGACATAAATCTTGTGAGAGCAAGGAAATATTGTTTCCAGAGTAGAGAAACTCTGAGGTTCTTGTTTGTTTATAAAGATCTGCTCTGTTGATTTTTAGATTATTTTACTTAACAGCTCCTTAATATGCAGATCTTGGTAGAGGTAATTTCAATTCTTCATTCTGCTTTATTGGAAAAGAAAATAGAACCAAGATTTTCACCTTTCCATGATGCTATCTCATTTATTTGTGTATACAGAATATTATTGTGATTTTCTGTCTTTCCTGCAGAAACAGTTTCACTTCAATGAATATTCATTAAGATGGAGAAATTTACTTTGTAGCCATTTTTAAGGACACCTGTGCAAGAGGTGAAAGTCTGAGATCTCCTTTACATTTACTTAGTAATAAAAGACTTTTTGCACTACGTGGCTCACACAGAATACCTAATATAGCTCATTAGCACTCAGCAGTAAAGTAGCAGACCTCATTTCTGTTGTGAAGCAAGTAAGCAGACAAACATGAACTTAGGTCTCCTCCTGCAAGTTAACTGTCCTGTAATTTTTGCTGAAAGTGTGTTATTTCACATTTCTTTCTTCTGTGATTTGCAGATTTTTAAATCCCTCTGCTCATTTTCAATCCAAATTTTGCAAATAAAGTGTTTACCTCCTAATTCTTTTCGGTGAGAAATTCTGAAAGATGTTATTTTCATGTTAAGTCAAAATTAATTTTTAGAATATTATTTAGTCAAAGATGAAATAAGGAAATATCAAGCTATTGTGTAATCTGTTGCTGCCATCACAAGGAAGAAGAATCATCTTGTAACCCAAAGTGAGGGTTTTTTGCACAAGGAGACTAAGCAAGTTGCATGGAAGAGAGAACAGAGAGCAGCTGCCATTTCAGATGTATGTGCTGCTTAGAAGCTGTCCAAAATCTTATTAAGGATCTGAATTTGATAATTGTATTTGATTAGCTAATACACAGGTGTTTTATGTAATAAATAACAGGGCTAATGTATATGATTACAGATCTCCAGAAGTGAAGGTTGTTGGCAAAACATAAAGCATATGTGTGCTTGTGAATCTTATATAAAACAGTTGAAAACGTGGAACTTTTTCAATCCTTGGAAGATGAAGCTTCAGCTAAGGTAGAGATTAAGCAAGAAACAAAACCTTACATTAAGTTCCTTTCCTTTAGCCAAGGAGCTGATGCAGAACTCCCTCAGAGGTCATGTTCTAGGAGGCCTAATTGAAATTTTGTTCTGTGTTGCATTTTGGAGATATCTATACACTATTCAGGAGAAAGGGGTATTTTTCCCAAATAGGTAGACATCTTTCCTTTCAAGAAACATGAATGATGTTCTCCAATCTCTGTATCTGGGATCCTCAAAATTCCAAGGATTGGCACTGAAATGACCAGAATTTAAAAACTGATTGAATATTCAAAATGGACCTTTTGCAAGATTTTGATAATATAGATGCATTCCTGAGTTAAAAACAATACTGCTTTGTAACATAACACATAAATATAATGTGCTGGACAGTATAAATAGGGGGCAAATATTCCTCCATTCCTTTGTTTAAAATAAATAGAATGCTGGCTTTTTGCAACCTGCTTTTTTCTCATTATTTTTGACTGTTGCTCTGCCTAATTTTAAATTTACGGTTGATGTATTTTGTTGGGGATCACTGAAGGAGGCAGGGTAATTGAGTTACTTTCTTGAGGGAGAGATTTTCTTCAGCTAGGAATTAGATTTATGCCTTAGCAGAATACGGTAGCTTTTGATGTATCTTTGTGGCATTTGTATAGAGATGAAACTGCGTAATTTACTTTAATCCTGCATAAAATATTAATTTTGTGCCCATCTTTCATCCTTGTAGTATACTGGATTTATGATGAAAATTTGAGTGAAAAATTCAAATGCTATGCTTGTTAAAATACTACCTGGATCCAAGGTAAATCTGTTTCTGTTGTGACACCATTGATTGATTGGGTCTAATTAACTGCATACCTGTATTTTCATTTTAATGACAAAATGTGAAAGAACTAACTGAAGCAGAAAAGAGGAAGGAAGGAAGCAAGGAAGGATGGAGGGGGCAGAAGGAAGTGGCAGAAGGAAGTGGCGGAAGGAAGTGGCGGAAGTGGCGGAAGTGGCGGAAGTGGCGGAAGGAAGGAAGGAAGGAAGGAAGGAAGGAAGGAAGGAAGGAAGGAAGGAAGGAAGGAAGGAAGGAAAGAATTATAAACACATAATTTATAATCTCAGATCCTTAGTTTACTCTAATAACTCCAGCACACAAATATATGTTTCTGTGATGGGACACTTCATAGAGAGAGATATTTTACCTGACAAAAGAATACAGCTATCAATAAACTAGGGAATTACTCTAGTGAATTAAAATTATTTGGGAAGCTCCTTTCTCAATCCTTAATGTGTACAGGCTTACAGCTGTAAGTATTCAACTCAAAGTTAAAATCATGATGTCATTTGCAGCTGGTGGGATGTCAATATTTCAAGAAGAGTCCTGAAAGTACACTCTGCACTGTGTTGATGTCACTTAAGAAGCATTTAAAAGAAAAATAATCTTTCTATTCTCTTCTGGAGGGACTATATAATTTTCTCCATTCATTAATAAGACTTTTTGAATTCTAGTTTAATTAAAACAGAGTTTACTTAAACAGTGACTTTCAAAAAAATTCAAAAATATTTCAACAAAAAAAAACCCCAAGATCATAGTTTATTTAATGATTATGATTGCCATTGGTTATCACTGCATTTTTCTTATGACAGTCAATTATTAGTAGCAATCTTCTCTTGACACTGAAGATGATGTTTAAAATCCCTGGAGTTTTTAAAACAAGAGAGAGCTCCCAGCATGTCCTGGTGCCATGGAAACCAATATTTACTCTGATATATCAAGAATAACCTGACATCTGGATTTGTCAGTGGCTTTGCATTTTGTATAAGGAAACTTGCAGTCATCATAGCATGATATTGCAGAGAAAAAAAGACAGAAATAAATCAAAGAAAATCCCACATTATTAGACAGAAGCAATGAAGGGTTGTTGCTAAATTTGCAGTACATGATATTTACAAGTGATCTTTAGTACATGATATTAAGCAGAGTTGTAAATGTGTTACTGTTGGATAAATCCCTACACTCAGCATCTTAGCAGAATGTGCTGCTCCAGGGACCAACAAATGAACTCTCCTCTATGTTCCTTCCTTCTAAAAACACTGTGGTGGGGGGCGGGGGGGGGGGGGTGACAAGTGCTCAGAGCTGGAGAGAGGAGAAAGATGTTTGGATTTCTGCACATCTAAGGAAATATGTGCTATTATAACTCATGAAACTCCTTGGTTGCTAAAGGTTTACACCTGTGGCTACCCAATTCTGTCTAATATATTTCTACAAAGGTGGAAATAATAGCTCAATGTGAGACTGAGTGAGTTCAGCTTAGAGGAAGAAGGAACTTGCACTTGCCCCTCTGGAAAAAATTTCTGAATAGATTATTTTTACTGGGGTTTCAATTCAGCTGCATCTGGTATAAATCGTACTAAGAAATGTAGCTACACTTCAGGCATCTTGAAAGAACAGGAATACAAATTCCTTTCATGCTGCATGTGAAGATAATGAAACCCAAATTTTGAAAATGGTCCCTTTTTTTTGAGTAGTTTGATGAAGTTTTCACTAGAAAACCATTCTAAGAACAGATTAAGTCCCAACTACTTTGGCATCCTTGCATAATTTATTGTAGGTGTGCTACGATATGTGCAGGTACTAATAGATATTTGAATAATTTCTGTACTTTTTCATTTCAATTTATATTTGAAGCAAAAAAGTGCTGGTGATAGTGATTTTTTGGTTGAGCATTTGTTTCTTTCCCATTGCTTTAGTATACTTGTTTAATATACAGTTTAAGATGGTGACTAAAGCACAAATTAGGTGAATGGTGGTAATCATGTTTTCTGTTAATGAAATATGACCTAATTAAATGAGTGTTATAAAAAATTTTCCACAACAAAAAAAGCAAAATTGATTGTTCCCAGTATCTCAAATATAGATTTAAACCACCAAGACAGAGTCCAGGCTCAAAGGGGCCAAATTGTTCTCAGCCCTAGGTGATATTTATGTAAAAAAGAAAGGTCTTGAGTTTCTATATGAGATGTGCACATTATAATTATTGGATAAAGGACACCTGAAAACTGAAAACTCAAATATTTTTCTCTATGCAATATTCTGACAATTAAGTCATCTTACAACAAAATGATGAACAGCTTCTTCCTGATAGCTCCTTCCTGATAGCCAACTATACCACAACCATGGCCATTTAAAACTTAAAATAAAGGAAATACAATTTGGGTGTTAAGGCATATAGATGTTGAGCAGTGCTATAAAGTATTGTCCCACTCTTGTCTGACTGTATAAGATAGGAAAGTTCTTGTTGTATGGCAGTAGGTTGTTTGGTTTGTAGTTTCTCAATCTGGCAACTGAATTGTTAGTGCTGGATATGGGGACTTTGCCCAAAACTGCAATAAATTGCATGGTCTCAAATTTTGATGAGAGGTTCTTCATACTTTTTAATACTAAAACACTGTAATAATGTTATCAGTGAATGATAATGTATTAGAAAACACTTATTTTTATGGGCAATTAAAATTTGGGTGAATTAAATGCACATATTTTTTGCTAAGCTTCAGTCACCAATTCTCCCTGCCTCTTATTGATTTCTAGTATCTGTTTTTCATTGCAGGTTTGCTTTTAGATTATCTAAGGGAAACATCTCACTCATGAAAGAAAGGATGGTATTTGTGGTTACAAATGTTTCTTGGCACATTCAATCTGTAGTTAGAATTGTTCCTATCTTGTTTTCTAGTGAATTAGCTCTGTGGCAACCATTTAAATCAATGGATTTGTTGTTGGCCAAAGAGAATAACGTTTTTTCCAGAGAAAGCTTTTTTCTATATGAGCTACATATGTGAGGGTGTGCATATGTCTCTGTCTCTTCTCTTAAGAAGGATAGTTTTTATGAACAAAGAGGAAAAGAAGCCATAAAGAGACTGATGGTCCCTGTGCAGTCAAAAACATCTACCTTGGATTGTGATTGCTTCAGAGATAGCAAATATAGAAAGGAATAAATAAAATGTGCAGTGTCCTGCTCTGTCATAAAGAACAATTTTCTGTATAGGTGTTTAGTTTCTTTAGACATCAGCTCTGCAAAAAGATTGAAATACACAGAATTCTGAGAGAAAATATGCAAAAATCAGTACCATTACACTACTGGACTAGATCTGGCATAAATGGATAAAATGGTTTTACTAGCATGGGAGATGTCCATTTAAATTACTGGAGAGAACCAAATTAAAAAAAACAAAACCAAAACCAAACCAGAACATTTGGATGTTCAAAGATATTTGCTAAAATTTAAGTCATAAAACAGTGCTCTTCCAAGTCAAGTAAGTTAATATATTCCTTTTGGCACTGTCTTTATAAAAAATAAACAGCTAACCAAAACCAGTGTTGGTTCATTTGATCTTTGCAACAGATACTTTAAACAAAAACTTGCTACAAATGCATTTGCTTAGGAGGCTGGATGGATTGGTTCAGCAGCTGAGTATATTGAAATGGTCTAACAATTTTTGTTCTTCTTGTAATTCCATCAAAAGAGGTAAATTTAAAGTAATGAGTTCTGGGTCTTGAAAGATTGGTATTTTGTCAGGATCTAGAAACTCAGCAGGAAAACCTTTATTTCTTAGCGCAGAAGATTCTAATTGAAATTGATAACATACTTTCTTGCCTCTCTCCCTGAAGTTTTTTAACTAAGTTCCTAAGTTGCTTGATGAGCTGAGGAGATGTAAAAGCCAAGTTTTGCAATATTGATAACTGCAAATAATTTGTACAGATTCTCCAGATGTATTGGAAACATTTAGGAATCTGTGCAGGCTTGAAAGTTGACAGAGGACAATTTCTGTTCTTGTGAGATTTATAGCATAGATCTATAGATGCTGTAATGTAATTGAGGGAAGAAAAATGGTCCCATATTACTGAGGTAGACATTTTGTGTTACATTTCCTAGTATTGCACAAGTAATCTGTTTTTTAAGAACAGTAAACTTGTTTTAAATTTTCTTCTGTGTGAGAGTCTTGCAATATAGCCACACTTACACAGCAAACATTCTTTTTTTAGCTGTGTGGTTTTATTACTCTAGGGAAAAGGGGAAAAATTGAGATGGATTTGAAACACTTTTTATGATAAGTGTCACAATGGTCTATGAAAAATGTCACAAAGAATTTCACAAAGTAGAAAGGAAATGGTAGCAGTTCTAATAATAGCTCTTGATTGGTGGGAATTAAAGTGACTTAACAAACCCTAATTGCAGTTATTTATTTAAAAGCAAATTTTCCTGACACAACTTAGTGATGCAAATGCCTCTGACTTGTGAAAAATAATTTCTCTGACCTCAAGGATGAGAAGCTAAGGCTAATGTCTAAATAAGGGTTTCTACTTAGCAGCCCAATTCTAGCAAGTAAATTTTGAGTTAAGTTTGTAAAGAACTGTTTTTCGACCATCTACTGTAATTTAAATACGTTTAACAGAAACAAAATAGTTTAGAATAAAAGATATGGAATACTTGAATACTTATTATGCTTTAGAAAGCATGAAAACCACATGGCTTTCTACTTCCTGAATTTAAGAGTTATTATAACATCTTAAATACTGCATTATTTACTAGCATTTTCTGGCTGTTTTGCTACTCTATTACTAAATAGAGAGTTTTATGTCTTGTTGTAAGAGATGAAAATATATGCATCTATTTTACTAATTCATTATATGGTTATTAAATGCATAACCATTTTCCTACAGTTTTAATATCCATATTAAAAATAATTTTCCTCTGCTGTGTTCAGTACATTCACATGTATTTGTTATTAATTCTTTATAGTGTGCTGTTAAAAACATATTTTACAGAAAATTTTTGGCTCTTCTCAACTGTAGCCCCTCTAGGTGGTACTTTTAGTAGAAGAAATATTAGATTAGGGAGTCCCTATCCTTTTTTGGTTCTGTTTTCACTACTTAATTATTTTTTTTTTTGTGTTGTGCACATTTAAAGTGTTCTGGTTTTGGCTGGAGTAATTTCCTTCCCAGTGGCTGGGATTGGGATGCGTTTTGGATTTGGGCTGAACAGAGGGTTGATAACACAGAGATGTTTTTGTTATTGCTGAGCAGGGCTCACACAGAGTCAAGGCCTTTTCTGCTTTTTGTATCAGCCATGCTGAGGAAGCTGGAGGTGCCTGGGAGAGTGGGAGGAGAAACATCCAGGAAAGGTGACCAAGGTGACCCAAACTGACCAAAGGGCTATTCCAGACTGCATGAAGTCATGGTGTGGGCCAGAGCTCAATGAGTTTTTTAGTGAGAACACTATATTATACATCTAATATTCTATTATATTAAAACTGAACACTCTTGATTATTAGGAAGTTGTATGAGTCTCAGCTCACTTTCAAATTATTTGTAAACTGTTATTTTGAACTGTCTTTATAAAGGCTCTTGTCTCACTAAAACTGGTTACCCAGGAAAAATCCAAGCAAATGCAAAACAATGCAACTTTATTTCTAGCATTCATCTTCTAATCTGGAAAAAATTATAAATTCATTTAAATTTACCTATTGACCTTATATAGAAATTATTCATTGAATTTTTGATTGAAACAAATCTCAGCAGCTGTCCATATTTCTGCTATCCTTTTCTCTGCTGTTAAGATGCTAAATCTCCCTTTTCCCAAATATTATTTCAAACAGCAAATTTTTTGTTAAGAGAATTTGTGTGCAACCCTCTTGTCCTTCAAGAGCACAGAGTTGATAAACCCAGCCTTCTCCAGGAAACAGTTATAAACTTATGACACTGCTTCAGAATGATTTGTAAAATCATATGCTTTGTAAAAGCATATGATTTGTAAAATGATATGCAAAAACATATGCTATTGTTATGGAACATTGGGGTTAAAGGTATTAATTGTTTTCTTTTTTTAATCTTACCTCAGTTTTGGGTTGTTTGGTGTGTTTTCTTGTTTTTTTTCTTTTGTTCATGTCCATTTCCAGTGTGCAAAACTACATCTCTAGAAAATAACAAATCGTCTCTATCAACCATGGATCCTTGAATGTCAGCTCATACTGCAGTGAATTTTATATTCTTGTTTAAATTGCTGGTAAACTTGGGTTCATCTAACGTTGGTTTATTCTTTACATGTTGTTAAAACAATCCTAAACTTTGTAGACCAGGCAAAACAGTTTCTTATCAAAACTTGTACTGTTTGTCAAACAAACCCTCATTTCACTTGTGTGGAATTTCAGATGTGGAGAGGGATGACAGAATTAAAATGTAAACCTTGGGTTTGCAAGAAAAACTAGGCTTGGTAGGTACTAAGGTCCATGAAAAACTGGTTTGCAGTCCTACACTTAAATGGCTTTAATATCCAGCAAGCCACAACTATAACATACACTAAATTATTCTTGATTAATTAAAAAAGAAGATTTTTATTTAAGATAGCAGATTTAGGACTAACCACTTCTATTGCGGTTTTCCTTAGTTTGTAGGTATTAAATAGAGGGTAATGGATCCTGCAGACTCCTTTTTGGAGAAATATCATGCTTCTATAAGTATTTGTAACGGTAGGTCCTGCCTGTATTCTTCTGGGCTGCCAAAAATGTCTCAAATTTATTTCTGGATTACGAAACTATAAATATAGAAACAAAATAGTACAGTGATAAATTTTTGGCCTTCTTACTCAAGTCTTGTCCTATTTGCATTGCAGCACAGTTTAGAGTGATTTCCCCCCTCCCCCACTGACTATTGGAATATACTGTGTGTATATCCCAGACTTTGTATTGGTGAGACAGACACACAGTAGTTTTTCTTGAAATATAAATAACTTGTCACTATCAAATGGCCATAAAGTTGTGAATGACCAAAACTTTATGAAAAGCTGTAGCATGAGAAGATAATGCTACTTAACCAATAGTATTAAGGGGGCTGACTAGATACAGAAAATTGAACTTTTAAAAGAAATTGTAACAGCATGGATCTTAACAAAAAGCCAAGCAAAATATTTCTATTTCACTATCCACTCTTTGGTCTAAAGATGATTAAATGCCCCCATAGTATTTTAATTCTGCAGTATTATCAGAATTAAATATTTGGATAATGCTTCAGAATTTGTATAAATTTGAATTAAATATTCTGATAATACTTCTTATAATTCTGGGATGTCTCAAGTTTGAAGCATCATGTGTCTGCTGGTAGGTTTCCTCATGTTTCTTACATGTTTACATATTTTCATTGGTGCTGCAATGGACAGATTTCTGCAGAACGCTTATATGTTGTTTCATTATCAAATCTCACTGGTGAAAGCAAACATTGCAGTAGTTCTTTGTTTAAAGCATTATTTCAGGTTAGAAAATATTATGCTGTGATAGAATATGTTGCAGATGATTGTATGTTTTGCCTTATTTTGCTTTATATGTGATTCTTAGAAATTATCAATTTGAAAACCAGAATTTATAACTTTATAATAAAAATTAACTTGTAAATTTATAATAAGTTTTCCTAAGTTCTAGCTGGATCAGGGAACGGGATGGTGGTAGTGTCACTGAGAGATTAATAGTAATTTTGTTTCAAAATAAAAAGAAATGGTTCTGATTCTTATCCTTCTGTAAAGGTAAATAGAATTCTTATCCTTTTGTAAAGGTAAATAGAAAATCTGAGTCTATTTTGTGTGTGTATGACTGGTTTCACTATGTGATTATGGGACAGTAGAAGAATCTTTCTATACAGCTGAGACTGAATTCCTGTGAATTACATTTAATATGTTATACTGCTAAATTTGGGCTTTTTTATAGTCCTAAATATATTGCTGTAAAATTCTTCACTGGATTAGCATTACTTTATTTTAAGATCTCTTTTTCTCTGATGTTAAGATCACAGATTTTTGTAGTGTGTATTGCTGGAAGGTTTTGTTGTTGAATTTTAGTCCTAGATCTTGACCCAGTCTAGCAATTCATTGTCTTCTAACCCTTGTGTGTTCTGTTTGTCTCTATATCTTTTATTTCAGCCCTATTTGGAAGAATAATAATTTATGAATTAATAGTTTTATAAAATACTAAGTTCTTTTGATGAAGAACTTAAATTATTATATTCTTATCTCTCTTTTTAAACAGTCTGTGTCAAGCTCAGTTAGTGTGTCAGAAAATTAAAGATGTCAAGATTTTAGATAATCTTCTTGTTCTTTGTTCTTCCTTTTCAAGCTGGACACAAAATTTGTGTTTTCCAAGTTATCAGTCTAGATGAGGACATAATTTGTCATTTATTTGCTCTTTCCATTTATATTTTTCATGTATTCTGGATAATTTTTCTCTTGAGGTCATGAAGATCATTGGGATCTGCTGTAAGGTAATTTTACAGTCTATTATACAATTAATTTTTGCACATGCACATACATAAAAGGGATGAATAGTTTGCTATCTCAATACTTCCAGTCAATATACTTTTGTAGGTCAGTCAAATGACTGCTCAAGCACATCCACAGTCACTTGCTGTGCACCTATGTAAACAGTGTATGTGGCTCTGCTCCTCTTTCACTGCACCTAACAATTATAATGGACTCCAGTCTCTAAAAACATAATGTCTAAAAGCATACACTTATATGAATGTATCATTATTAATTTTAATTGCAACATTATTGCTTTTACTGCACTGCTACTTCAGCTATTCAATATTGAAAGAGCACTGACCACAACCAAAAGCTGTTTAAATTGTTCGCTATAAGTCTATGTGCCCTTCCAAAGGCTTATTACTGATTGTGCTTGAAGATGATGCAAGGAATTTTAAAACAGCTGATTCTAATTTAGTCTTTCTTTGAAATACTTTAGTTCTATTCCTTTTTCTTTGAGAAAAGTGCAATTTAGTACAATACTCTCTGAACATGGAGCAAAGGTCAGGTTGTCTTATGGTGACTTATAGATGGAATTCTAGCACCAGATGTAGAATTCGGAGAGTATGGCATGATGGACAAAAGAATTAATGTCTCCATCTACTTAAACTCAATAAAAATGTTGAATGGGTAGGTGAAAACTCAGAAAACAGTAGCTCTCTGGAAAGAAGTAACACAGATAAAATCTACATTTTCCTTTACAGTAGTTCTCTAAACTACTTTTATGCACTACACATAAAATGTGCAGTCTAGGTTTCAAGGATGGAGGGGTACTATGTTTTATTCTCAGAATAACATACTACTATTGAATACTGAATGACTTCAAAGTGCTCACCTGGGGATGCATAATCCTTGTCTTTGACTGGTACAACTAGGAATTCAGTAAAAGTAGGAATTTGTTTAGTTATTTGCAAACACTTTTCCGTAATAATAATAAAGTTGTTTCATTTTTTGTTTCTGGTATGTTTCGATTTCTGAACTGGAATGGAGTCCCACTGAAATTGCCAAAAATGAAGGGCCACTTAATGGTCATGAAGCCACTTTATTTGTAATCCAAGTAGTTAATCTGTTGAGATAAACTTTCAAAATCATCTTTGGCGTCTTCCCTACCCTTACTCCCAACAGAACTTTACACCTTTTGGAATTTCAAGTCAGTACAGATGGTCAATTCCTTAGGTTTGTAAGACAAGAAGTTTTGACGGATTGTTTGGGAAAGAAGTAAGATTATTTCATTGGAATGCTGAAAAAGTTGTAATTTCTTCTGCAGTATAGAAGCAAAATTAAAAGAACTACTTATCACTGTTTTAAAGAGCCTGAACAAAAAGAAAGATAGAAAAATTTCAATATTCAGAGCTATGGAGGATATTTCAGTTCTAAGTAAAGGTAATATGTTTTGATGTTAGAGAATAGATGTGTATTATAGCTTTTTGATAAATAACTAAATTTTATGCTCTAACTCAAGGAATTAATAGGAAGGTATTGCAGATTGCTGTACAATATTTCAGTGCAGACCTGGAATAACTCACTTTTTTATTGCTGAAAATTACTAGGGTTTTGGTTAATACTTTGGCTTTTTCCCAGCAGAAAAATATCCACAGAGTACTGCTTTACAATAAGATGTAGTCACAGATGCAAAATATGCACACATTCCTTTTTAGTCAGCCAGTGTTCTGGTTTGTGTTCTGCACTACCTGAATTAATTACCACTGCTAAGGTGCTCTCTTATTTCATTTTAAGATAACTCCTTAAGTCTGATCTCTAGACTTAAATAGGTTGGAAGTTGTTCAATTAAGATGGATCTCCTGTTGAATTCTCTGCCTCATAGTCAAGTTTTTAAAGGTTTGAGGTGCTCTATCTGCTTTGGCTAAATTCGAGTCACCACAGCTGCTTCTCTCATTTGTGTTTAAGCCTTTGCTGAACCTTTCACAATTTCAAGTGCAGCTTTGCACTTGAGATTGAAGAGTGGCAGAACCTACCACTGACATGGTACAAATCTTTCTCCATGTCTGTGTTGCTGTCTCCATCAGAGTCTTAATATTTCTTTTTATCCATCTGTTGGACTTCCTGATATGGAGTACTTCATGTATGAAAATGAGAAAGACCCATCTCAAGGCCTGAAACTCAGGTTCATTGCTATTTGATTAGTACTCCTTGTTATTTCTTATCCAGAAATAAGTCAGCACTAGGTAAATAGGCAAATTTCTTTCTCTCTCTTCCTTCAATTGTATATAGGAAGAGACACATTATAGGAATGTGCTTCTTGTTGATGGAGTGACAAAACTATCTTTTGTCCTTTTAAAAAGGAAAGAAGCTTAGAAGTTTTTTTCTTCAATCAGGTGAAAAAGGCATCTTACAGGCCTGGAGGACTTCACCTTAAACTTAAGGATAACTAATTAGACAGGAGCCAAAAAGTCTTGCTTGAGCAATTTACTAGATAAAGAAGAGAACAAAGAAATTAATGGCTTTTGTGAGGTGTTTCACTAAGAACAAAAACTTCTTGCATTTAGATCAGTTTTTCTCTGTAAAGAGTTTATTATTTTGCCTTTTATTAAACGTTTTTGTTTCCAACACTGCAACAGAAGCCATCCTGCTGATTTTATGCCTCCAAAGGTAGCTGAGCTATCTTAGGTGAGAAATAGATTTAAAGAGTTTATGAGACCTGGCTCAAAGAAGCTCTTATTACTACACATTCTACAGCTACAGCATTTGTCTCCATGTTTTTCATATAGTTTCCATGAACTAAAACCAGTTTACAAAATACTTTTACTTTCCAGAAGTGCTCACAGTACACATACCAAAAAGGCCATGTGTGACTGAACTAACACTGAAAGAGTACTGCAGAAATCAGCTTTCTAGGAGTATTCCCTGACTGTACTATTTTCCAGCAGTTTATTATTTCAGTCAGGTCAGCCAGAGCCGTTTCTAGGTAGAAAATCCAGGGCTCTGCTATTACAATTTAATGATTGGATGCTGTTGGGCAGAAAAATTATCTAATAAAATGCATATTTTATTAGTCTATTGTGGTTTGACATCTATCAGAAATGCTTCTTTGTTTCATACTTTCATGTAACTTGTATCCATTACATGCTCTTTTTTTTTGCCTGAAAGTTGCTATGAACTTCTGAGAATAATTTCACTTTGATTTTTTTTTCTTCTTTCTTGAACTGAATTGCTTAGAAATAGGTCTGAAATATCAAAAGCTGCCTGAGTATTCTGAATGCTCGATTTTCCATTAATTTCAAATAGTATAAGTGACTTTGAAAAAGATAGCACAAAGGCTAAGTTACCCTAGGGTGACATTTCAAATTTGCTGAGGTTGATAGTAAAATCTACATTGATTTGAGCTAGACTAAGAGTTTCCCTTACATGGTGCTGGGATAAGGCTCTAAACCAGTCAAAAATATGTCAATTTGAAAAAAAAAATGAAACTAGTCTTTAATATTAAGAAAGACAATATCTGTTCATTTAAATGAAGTTAACCTCTTGCTTAAAGGTAAGTAGTTTCATATTTTCACTGTGTGAGAGACTGAGAAAAAGTCAGTTTTAGTCTCATTAGAGTGGGAAAACTTGCCTAGATTGTCAAGAGGTACAGTCCTGAAATATCGTGAAGAAGGGAGGACTTGACATTTCTCTTTAAATCTGTTGTGGTTTGGCTTTATTTCTGTGAAC
The DNA here is from genome assembly GCF_037042795.1 of Molothrus aeneus. Taxonomy (NCBI): domain Eukaryota; kingdom Metazoa; phylum Chordata; class Aves; order Passeriformes; family Icteridae; genus Molothrus; species Molothrus aeneus. The sequence continues at coordinate 12,167,239 of NC_089649.1, read as the reverse complement.
ATAATTTGTAAGAGGAAAGGTCAAATCATCTCAAAAGTAGATGTCTGTCTTAAGCTAGGTAGGCAGCGGATGTAGATAGCATAACCATTTACACTGCAAGCTTTCAGAGAGAAAGCCCTATGAAAATTCAAGTGTAATTTAATAGGGATTGTCTTTTCAGCTGGAAGCATTTTGCCTTACACAAATGCAGTCCTTTCCAAAAAGTTTAAGAGGCATAACTGAAGTCACTTTTGACAGGAAGTAAACTGTATGCATAAACTCAAATAGATGTTGTATTTTATAGGCTCCAGCATGACCAGTATTGTTGAATAGCAATTTCTGACAGGTATGCATGTGCTTTCTTAACACACTTTCACTGGACCTAAGGGCCAGAGAACTTCATCATCCTCTCAAGTATCAAAATCCTTTATTTGATTTCTCCTCTTATTACAAAGAACATCTATTTATTTGCTGAGTTGAAAGAGACCCACAAAGATCATAATTTGTAATGTGCGTATGTAGAATTTTTTTTTATTAAATATTTTTTATGCCACTTATGTATCTCAATACAAATTGGAAAGATGAATAGAAATAATGTTAACCTGTCCTTCACTTTTATAAGCTTTTCTGGACATGTTTTCTATGTCTTGATAGTTTTAAGAAAAAATAATGGAATGCATCCCCCTCCCTCTGTTAAGATAACACACAAAAACACCCAAAACAGCTGCACATGCAAAAGGAAACCTTAGGTCATTAAGCTTATTGAGGCATAGAGAAGTGCTTGTAAATTGAAAGAGAAGAAAGGTAACAGTTACACTATTCATTGCTGATCTGAGAAACAAATCTTAGAATGACAATGTGTGACTAATGAAAGTGGTAGTTGAAAAAGATCAGACTACTTTATTTGCATTCTACCTTTTGTTTGTTCTGCAGATATTAGAGAAACCTTTTAAAACCAGCCCCACTGTGTTCTTTTTTTTGATTCTTTATATATTAGGATATAATATTCACAGTCTTTCCATGTACCAACCTCTTTATATTTGTAACTTTTAGAGCCTGATTACAATGCCACACTGCCTTGAAAATTTATAAGAGTTCTGCATCAAACAAGCAATCCTATTACTCAATAAAAGCATTCCTCTACAAGTTCTCTTGTTTTTAATGTTCATGCAATCAATAGTAGTGATTGGTGATATTTTTTTTCTGGTTTTGTATATTGGCCTAGTTAGAAATTTAAAAGGTGCATTGGGAGAACTGGTTCAGTTCCATTCAGAAGTAAATAAAAACATCTATTAAAAGAATAAAATCCAATTTTCTTTACTAAAGAAACCCATCTTCAAACCTTGTTTTTATTGAATTAGAAGGCTGATTAAAATAAAAAAATACTTCAGGTCTATTTTTTACTTCAAGTTATTATTTTTTTAGAATTAAATCAATGATATCCAAGTGTGTTACCATGTTAACATGGTTTCATGATTTAGAGACAAAAATGGTACACTTTTTTTAGCATTTTTTTAAGAAAAGCATTTTTTTAAGAACATGCTAGAAAAGTTTTAGCTAAAATCAGTTAAATCTGTCAATATTTATTTTGTGTTTACTTGCAGCTCAAATATGAATTTGTTGCTTGAAACTTTTTTCAGATAAACTTGAGACATCAAGAATGTATGAACAGTACACCAGTTGCGGGAAACAACATTTAAAACAACCAAGTTTCACAAGTTTTCTCCCTTCGTGATTTTTTTTTTCCGTCATCCTTTTAATTTTAGTTAATTTTTATGACCTATCAGTAAAATACAAGAGAATGCCCAATTTTTAAGTGATTGAGGTAGGAGCACCCCAGACTACACATTCTGGTTTCACCTACTTCAGTTTTAGGGATGTCAAATTTATCCTTTTTCTACAACAAAATAGATACCAGCTGGTTTAGAGCTCTGTGTAATTGTACCCAGAACATGAATCCTGCACAAAATCTTGGCTTCACAGGCATGAAGTCCATATGCCTCTGACTTCTAGGAGGCATCAGTGGTAGTGATTTTGGTACCTACATGTAGAATAGAATATTAGATAGAGTTTGTGATATTTTTTGTCCCCTCACTAAGTTACATAATGGTGCTCTGATTTAAGTCTTCAATTTATCACCTCCTTTACCCTTGACCTTCTTTCTCTGTTTAGCCTATGAATGAGGATGCTATGGATGAATAAAAAGAATAAAAGCTTTACTTAAAAATGATGGCCTAATTTGTGTTGAGCATTTATGGAATTGAATCCAGCCAGGAAATAATTTAAGTTCAGACAGCTAGTTGAAATTGGATGGATCAAGACTGAAGGAGAATGGATTCCTCCATGACACGAGCAAAGTCCCTGTTTTGTGTCTAAACATTACTTGAATTTCTTACTGTTTCAATAATTATACTTGAAATGTAATAAAATAATTACAAATAAGTGTGTTTGCAACTTCATAATCTTTGTATTTTAGGATTCAACAGGGAGTTTCCTCTTATGGGATTTATTGCAAGTTTTTTTTTCACTTGTGAATGCAATACTGGATCTTTGAACATGCTCCCTGTTGTGACATTGAAGTGAAGTCAATATCTTATGATGAACCTACTGTCTAACAAAAATGCTTTAAAATGCAATAACATCTTGAATTTCTTTATTAGAAAATTTTGTGTGCATTTAAATCTTTGTGAAGTGAACAAATAGAATGTTTGCATTTTTCACTCTGGCTTAATTAAACACAGTCATTCTCATTCTACATGTCTTTTGCGCTGTATTTTAAATAAGGAAGAATTATGTTGGCATAGAGTTTGAGCACTGTTGCTGAGGATACTTAGAACTGATCTCAAATTATTAAAACAGAAACCTAAACCAAGGTTCTGACTTCTTAAACTGGATTTTAACTCTGTCTTTAGATTAAGCCGTGCCTACCTCTGCCCTCTTTCTGGCTTATGTGTTTTGTTTACCTGTAGCTTTGTGACAGAAAAGGCAAAAGAAGACAAAAAACTTCTTGCACAAGTAGACAAATGTTAATCTCTTAATAGGAAAAAAATAATTAGGAATAAAATTAATAGGAGAAAATGTTGTACATACTCAATACAATTATCCCATCTCAAGGGTACAGTGAAGAGCATGGAGAAATTAAAGCAATGGGTTACTCTACCAGCTTATGGAATGTATTGTGTGTCCTTATGGTAGTTCTATTATTTTGTTGAATCCTTTAGAGAGGAGCTTTGAATTTGAGATACACACAGTGATTGACATCTCATGAGTAGTCTTCATTCTAAATGTAAATTCTACTTAAAAATGAGCAACATTTACAGCTATTTGCCTAAGACTATAAACTATCTGGAAAAAAAAGATCTCATATCTTCAAATATTTGTCAGTTCTTAAAAGGCTGTGGTTGTAATTTGGCAGTGTAATATCTCTTGAAGTAAGCTGGCTTACAGGGGAAGAATTTCTAGGTAACAAGACTAGATCTCTTCTGTTGTAGAAGCTGATGTTCTGTTAAAACACTCATCTTCCCTACTTAGAAGTGTTTTCCCATCTTGCTGATTCTATAATTCTAATATTATTGACACCAACCACTAACCCAGAAGTGGTTGGTGTCAATAATCTTAGAATTCTTTAGTGGTGCCATGTTCACCACTAAACCGTGTCCCCAGGTGCCACATCTACATGCCTTTTAAATACCTCCTGGGAGGGTGACCCTCCTACTTCCCTGGCTAGCCTGTCCCAATGCTTGAAAACCCTTTTGTTGAAGAAATTTCTCCTAGCATCCAATCTAAACCTCCTCTTGTGGTTCAACTTGTGGCCATTTTTTCTCATCATGCCACTGGTTACCTGGGGGATAGAGGCCATCCTCTACCTGAGTACAGCCTCCTTTCAAGGAGTACAAGAGAACAAGTTCTACCCAAGCCTCCTTTTCTCCAGGCTAAAGACCCCCAGCTCCCTCAGCTGCCCCTTATAGGACTTGTGATCCAGACTCTTCCCCAGCTCCATTGCCCTTCTCTGGACACACTCCAGCACCTCAGTGTCTTTTTTGTAGTGAGGGGCCCAGAGTTGGACGCAGCATTTGGGCTGTGGCCTCACCAGTGCTGAGTACAGGGGGACAATCCCTGCCCTGGTCCTGCTGGCCACACTATTGCTGATCCAGGCCAGGATGCCATTGGCTGTGTTGGCTACCTGGGCACAGCTGGATCATGTTCAGCAGCTGTCACCAGCTCCCCCAGATCCTTTCCAAGAGGTTTACTTAATGAAAACTCAATATCTTCGCACAAATTCTGTCCTAGGAGGTAGGATCTAGAACAACTAGAATCACCATCTAATCTCCAATCTCAACTAACTACTTTCCAGGCCCTACGTGCTTTTATCACTTACAAGACTTTCTAGTTCCTAAATTTTACTTTTCTAAGAAGGCCAAATCTTTCAGGTTCTATTTTATTGTTTTGAAATCTTCTGGGCTTCTGTTGAAAAATACATGTATTTCTGTATTCATTTTATTAAATAATACATTTTTGGATAATTTTCAAATATGACGAGCAGCCTTTTTCAGAGTTCTTACTACTTTTTGTTTACGTATCATAAAGAAGTGTTTTTATACTTGTTCCTTTCCTAAGAACTGTGTTGACAAAATTTAGTTTTTCATAGTAGTTAGTACTATGTTTAGTAGTTAGTAGTTTATAGAAACTGTCTGACTAGTGTGTTGGTTTGTTTGGTGTGAAAAATGCATGTATTTTATGATTGGCTTTTCACAAATATTAAAATTAATATTATATGTGTTGTGTTAGAAAGTAATGCTGTATTAATTCTCTTAAGTACTGTGTTAAATATAGTTTTAGGTTATAAAAAAATGTTAAAATAGAAACTATGCTATGTAAGATACTTTTTTAAAAGAAAGGACTAGAAGCAAGATAGCAGCCACAGGACACCTAAATCTTTCAGAGAAAAAGAATTTATTGCCCTCTTATCAGAAGAAACGAACTTCTTCCTGCCTCAAAGGCACTGTTAGGACTCAGAGGAAGAAGTTGACGATGACCAGACAGAGTCCTGTATTTGAATGGAATTTATGCATCATGTATGAAGTGTATGAATATGCAACAGGCTATTGTTTTTAAGGGTTAATCCTTTGTTAACGTGTGTCCTTTTTCGGGCTCGTGCTGCCCAGAAAAAGGTACCCGGACGTCCGTAACTCTTTGTTTCTATTGTCTCATATTGTCCTAATTCAATTTGTCCAAATTATTATTACTCTAATTGCATAACTACTTTCTATAACCATTTTATTAGTATTAAAATTTTAAAATTTAAAAAACAAGTGATTGGCGTTTTTCACATTCGGCATGGCCTGGTTTCTGGTAGCAGGGGGGCGACAGAGGTGGCTTCTGTGAGAAGATGCTAGAAGCTTCCACCATGTCCCTGATGGCTCTGAAGATGGACATGCTGATGGCCAAGGCTGGGCCAATGAGAGATGATGGTAACACCTCTCTGATAACATATTCAAGAAGTAATCAAAAGGAAAATAGTGGTGGGGTTTTAATTCCAGCCAGAGAAGAGGAGGAGGTGAGAACACATGAGGGAAACAACATGGAGACACCAAGGTCAGGGGAGAAGGAAGGGCAGGAGGTGAGAGCATGTGAGGGAAACACCATGGAGACACCAAGGTCAGGGGAGAAGGAAGGGCAGGAGGTGAGAGCATGTGAGGGAAGCAACATGGAGACACCAAGGTCAGGGGAGAAGGAAGGACAGGAGGTGCTGCAGGCCCCAGAGCCGAGATTCCCCTGCAGGCCATGGTGAGCCCATGGTGGAGCAGCTGTGGCCCTGCAGCCCCTGGGGGTCCACGGGGAATGCAGAGATCCACCTGCAGCCCTTGGGGATCCATGGGGAATGCAGAGATCCACCCATAGGGAATGGGGATCCACGGGGAATGCAGAGATCCACCCGCAGCCCTTGGGGATCCATGGGGAATGCAGAGATCCACCCGCAGCCCCTGGGGAACCACGGGGAATGCAGAGATCCACCCGCAGGGAATGGGGATCCATGGGGAATGCAGAGATCGACCCGCAGCCCCTGGGGATCCACGGGGAATGCAGAGATCCACCCGCAGGGAATGGGGATCCACGGGGAATGCAGAGATCCACCCATAGGGAATGGGGATCCATGGGGAATGCAGAGATCCACCCGCAGCCCTTGGGGATCCATGGGGAATGCAGAGATCCACCCGCAGGGAATGGGGATCCACAGGGAATGCAGAGATCCACCTGCAGCCCCTGGGGATCCACGGGGAATGCAGAGATCCACCTGCAGGGAATGGGGATCCACGGGGAATGCAGAGATCCACCCGCAGCCCCTGGAGATCCACGGGGAATGCAGAGATCCACCTGCAGCCCCTGGGGATCCACGGGGAATGCAGAGATCCACCTGCAGGGAATGGGGATCCACGGGGAATGCAGAGATCCACCCGCAGGGAATGGGGATCCACGGGGAATGCAGAGATCCACCCGCAGGGAAAGGGGATCCACGGGGAATGCAGAGATCCACCCGCAGGGAATGGGGATCCACGGGGAATGCAGAGATCCACCCGCAGCCCCTGGGGAACCACGGGGAATGCAGAGATCCACCTGCAGGGAATGGGGATCCACAGGGAATGCAGAGATCCACCTGCAGGGAATGGGGATCCATGGGGAATGCAGAGATCCACCTGCAGCCCCTGGGGGAGGTGCCCTCAGCAGAGTGGGAGAGCCTGGAGGAGGCTCTGCTCCAGTGGGAGACCTGGTGGAGAGAGAGGGCCCAGCTTCCAGGCTGGAGCAGCCTGACCTTGGAGCACTGCACCCTGTGGGAAGAGAGACCCACGGCACAGTGGCTTAGGAGGACTGTGTGCCCGTGGGAGGGACTCATGTTTGGGAGGATTGCTGCTCATGAGATTGGAATCATGTTGGAGAAGTTCACAGAGAACTGTCTCCTGTGGGAGGGACCCCACGATCTGACAGGGGAAGGATTCCTCTCCTGGAGCAGCAGAAGAAAACGTCAGGTGATGAACTGAGCAAAACCCCCATGCCCTGTCTCCCTGTGCTGTAGGTGGCAAGGAGAGAGGGGCGGGGGGAAGAAAAGGTGTTTTTAAGGGCTTATTTTACTTCTCATTATCTTTCTCTAATTTTTTTAGTAATAAATTCAAATGACTTTTTTAACTCTAAATTGAGCCTGTTTTGCCCTTGGAATGTTTTTTCCTGGAATTTATCTCAGCTGATGAAGCCTTCATTAAATTTCTCTCTCCTCTGCCCAGCTGTGGCAGGAGAGGGTGAGTGCCACAGAGGGTGAGTGACACCAGCCTTTGGCCAGTGTCAAACCTCAACAACTAGCTAAAAACAAAACCCAGAAGTTTATTGTTTTAGATGATATACCAGCCTTTAAACAGTTTTTCCCCCGGTTCATGATTGATACGGGTAACCTGTATTCCTTTTGTGCACCTCACATGATGATTTAATTATAATTTTTGCAAGTTTTTCTATAGTATATGAATTTTGAAATTTGACTGCACAGATAATTCATTAACCTTGCATTTCTGTATCAGATACTGACTTGCCTTTGAGATCAGATGCTCTTGCCTTTGAGAAATGCTTCCTGCTCATTTTCAGCTTCTGCTATACATTTTAATTTTAGGTTATGGCAATTAATGGATTATTCTGTGTGTAATGACTACATGATATACCAAATACCAGCAGATTAAAGATTTTCCTATGCTAATTTCTTTATGTCCTGCTAAGAATCTGTTCAGATTGTGTTCATAAGAACAGACTTTTGTCTGTATATGTACTATTGTGTACAGCTAAATATTTTTGAGCGGAAGCCAGTGGACTTTTGTAGTGAGGGTGATGGTGACAGGATGGTGCAGGAGAAAAACAGGAAACAAGGCACTTTAAGTTACATGTAAACTTTTGGATGGCTGGTGGAAGATGATAAAGTTTTAGGAAGTAGACCTCCTAAATTTTACTCCATGCAATCTTATCTAGGAGAAAAGTGTAACAGTGTTTCAGTGTTTCTTTTTCTAGTGTTTTTGTATTTTGGTTTTTTCCTTCTGTCTGGAGGAAAAAGTAGCCTAAAATGTAAGTAAGAAGCCTAAAATCCACTTTAAAAGTATAAGGGTTAAAAATAGACCAAAAAAGGTCCAGACTGTCACTTCTGTGATCTGTAAGTTGCTCAGAATCTTCACGCAGACTTTGGAACGAGAGTTGAATTTGACTGTGGGAAGCTGAGACAGAATTCAATTTATGCCACCCATAAATGTCTTAATTGAAGGTTTAAACCTCCATATTGAAGGTTATACTCCTCTATTGATGTATGCAAACAGCTTGCTCAATTCCAGTAATGTCCAGAACACAGGTGTTCTTGGGAGAATATCTTCTATTTAAAGGGAGAATATTTATCTTCTCCATATCAAATAGAGAAATATAGTTCAATGTAATCAAAACTTTCTATGGGATTTGCCATTAAGCTTTTTGCTGTATATAACTTTATGTTCCTTATACAGCAGTCATGGCAGCTTCGAGAATTTAAAATTAATATTTTGCTCTTTTGCTTTTATCCTTTTTCTCAAAGTCAAAAAGTACTTTTGTAAACATTTGTAGTATTTCCTTTTTTAAGCTTGTTTGTGTTCTGCAGAACAAATATGTTGTCCAGGGAAAGCAGTGTTTCAAACAGGAAAGAATATTGTAGGAATATCTCTTTCATTGCTACATCTTCACAGCATGGACATACTTGGACAAGTTCCTTTCCAGTTTGTCCCTTCTTTGTTAGAGCACAACAGGATGGCTGCTTTGACAATGAACTACTTCACATCTCTGCAGAATGCTTAGCAACAGACATTTGGAATTCTGTGGTGCTGCATTAGGCTGCTAAGTTAAAATATGTCTGCAGAAAGGCAGCGATCTTCAACAGAGAGCAGCTCTCATCACAATCTCATTGCTGCATGACATCGTCCGAATCTGAAAATGAGCTTGTGCATTTTGGTGAATCATGTAAACTTCAGAACTGACCTGCTGTGAGAGTCTGTCTGAAATATCCCTTATCTGCTTCATGATCATCATTTGGGGACCACTGAAGAGAAGACCCTCCCCGTCTGAAAATCTCTGGCTCTGAAGGAGAAAGTCACACGCCAAAGGCCCCAAGACCTGAGCACAGTGCTAAGTTATTGTTTTCACAGGTGTTGTTTGCTGTATGCTACACTGAGCCCAATGAGAAGAAGAAGGGGGCACTGTAGTTGAAGGCCCTTTTTGCAACAATGGCCTTGGGAGCTGTCCCACCTCTCGGCCTGGCTGGACTTCTCCTGAGTTTTGGGTGGTCTCCCACAGAACATTCTCACCTGTTTTACAACCACCATGACAGACAGACTGAGATGTAAGAAGTCTCTCCATCAAGGACTGAGACTGAAACCCCCAACCCGGGGGAAGTGTGTGGGGGAGGCAAGCTGACCAAAGCGAGATGTTTGCCTGCAGATTGTGACCACTGGACCAAGACGACAATGGCTCTCACTTACTGCTGAGAACACGGACTACCTGTTACATCTCTTCCTTATTGTATCTGTTTCCCCCTCCTCACAATTTTCAATAGAATTATCATAATAAAAACCTCTGAGTTAGCTAGAGATTTTGAGATCTCCCCAACATAACAGGCAGATCCTCGACTGGACTGGACCAAAGGACTTCATCTCTACGTTTGGTAGCTATATCCCCCTCTTTCTCTCTCTCTATCTCTTTTCTCTCTCTTTGTCTCTTTCTCTCCCTTAATCTCTCTATCACATTTTGCTGTGGTCATTCAATAAAGGTGCATTTGTTTTGATTATTACTGCAAATCCCCTGTGCCGTGTTGGTTCTTTTTGCACCCTGAGATCAATCCACCAACCATCAAGAACCCCATTCATAAGGATGGACCGTGACACCTGCAGGAGCACTTTCCTTGTTAGCTGGTGTGACAAGTTAGTGAATAATGCATGGTAATAGACAAAATCCCTCACTGAAATAAGGCAGTCAAGTTAAAATAATTTTGCCTGCTACTGTGAGGCAATGGGGGAACATTTTCTTTTACCGAAGGTTTAACGATACATTCTCTCATGTTAAGTGCATCCTGCTCGTTGTGCCAGAGGAACAGGGAACTCCATAGGAGCCGAGCAGTGGCTGCCTCTAATTCTCCAGAAGGTGGTAGCATTGCTCCGTGCTAGTGCAGAGCATCTGCCTCCCGCTCTGTTCCTTCCAGGCCTTTATTCACCAGCGCCTTTTTCATGCTCAGGAGCCATGCTTCCGTAGTATATTTTATATTTAAATAATTAGAAGATTATTTGTAAATTCAGGTTTGATGCCTGTTTGGTTTTTTTAATGCTTTAGAAGTGTGTTTTTCATTTTGTTGCTTTCTAAGTCAATCTGCAGGTATTTTGTTCCTCAGTACTGAAACAATGAATGCAAAATGCACACAAAATAGATCTAGAAAATGCAAAGCCACAGATCCACAGCAGAAACAGTCTTGGAGGACCTTCTGCTTGAATTTAGGCTCCAAAGATGTATTACCCTATTCTGAAAGTGAAAAAGTGAACTGATTTTAAGATCTACACAGTACACAGTACATCTTCAGCCCTGGGAGGTGTGTGCAGGGGACCCCAGGACTGTGGAAAGACTGGCAAGGCTGGAGTAATGGATCTTGGTCTGGCATGGAGGAAAGCTGGTATCCTGTCCTTGTGGCTGTGACACTGAGAAAGCTCAGCCTATTGCTCAGCCCCTAAAATCCAGGGTGATGAGGCTGCTTTCTGGTTTGATTCCTACTCTCTGATTTATCAGTGGCAGAGGATTGTACCTGACTGTCAGTTCTGACAGCAGCAGATTTTTAAATAATAGAAGGCTTTCCCAGTGGAGCAAGCTGCAGCACAAAAAATGCTTGTTTTCCTTCTATGTTTCCTTAAACCTCACAAATCTGGTAATAAGCCTGATGTTTCCTCACATGGAAGGATTAAAATAAAAATTATTTATTGTTTTTATGAGGAAATCCATAATGAAGTTAACAATATGAATGAAAAATTATATTTCAAGAGAAGAAAAAAAAAAAACTTTAGAAGAGGAAAATCAGCACTCCCTCAATACAATCAACACTTACTATATTATGAAGTAATCTCTATACCTAAGAATAAGAGAAACAAGTTCAAAGCCAGTTATCTTGATTGATGAGGAATATCTAAGGAAGCAGAGCTCCAAGTGGCCTTTTGAAATGTGGAATTTAGAAATAGAACACTACAAAAGGCTCTCAGTTGTTATTATGAGCACAATTTATAAATGAAATAACCGTATTTTAGATTCCTGTGCACTATATATTTGGACAAATATTAACAGAAATATTTGGGCTAATATAATATAATATAATATAATATAATATAATATAATATAATATAATATAATATAATATAATATAATATAATATAATATAATATAATATAATATAATATAATATAATATAATATAATATAATATAATATTTGGGCAAATATTAACATATTATCATTTAAAAAATAAATGATCCTTGTCCTTAAGGGACTTAAGGTTTCTCTAGGAGCAGGTGGGAAGTTCCCTGTAGGATGGTGAGAAAGGACAAATTGTAGGAAGGGGTGGGGAAGGAGATCAGTTCTAGCTTGGAGCAGAACCCACGTGCCTTGTGTTTGTATTCAGTGTGATTCAGCTGTGTGAAAGCAGCTGCAGACCACTGCAATGATGATGGAAGACACTGGATTTGTAGAAATGTTAGTGGTGGCATAATAGTGGACTTCAGGGCACTGGGTTTTATGAAGAAGCTGTGGAGTCTGGCTTCTGCTTCTCTGCAAAAAGCCAGCCCTTCTAGCAATTTACCATAGTGCCTCATAGGAAAGAAATTCCTATATCTGCACAGAAAGAGATCAATTGACCTCAAGAATAATCCCAGTTCAGTTACAAGACAAGGTTAATAATCTTTTAAACAAAAGTTTCTTGATAGCCTGATTTGCAAGGATTTTTAATAGCTTGCTATTTAACACTATGAGTTTCTATATTTCTTGAAACTTAGCCTAGGTGCTTAGTATATAGGGGATTGCTTCTGCACATACACTTTACCCCACAATTAATAAATTAAATAATTGATCCATCTGTAAATGCTGTCTTCTGGGCTGTGTATCTGCAATAGCTGCAAACATCACTTTTCCACCAATTTCTGTGGTTTAAACTGGAAAATATGCCCAGTTTCCAACTTTTGACTACAAAAGAGCAACAGCCATGAGGATGTGTATGCCTGACACCTCTTTAAAATGTAACCCCACTTCTTTTCCCTGGGGTCTTTATTCTCTTAAAGTGTTAATGAAGCTATTGCACTGTCCTGTTTTAGGGCAAATTTGAGAGAAAACCTCTAAAGGGGTTTCTCTAGAAAGCAGATTCAAGCAGCCCCTTCCCCAACTGGTTTGGGAAAAGATTTTCTTCTGTCCCTCACCCTCACTCTTGGAACCACTCTTAAAGGTGCAAAACTTATTTCTGGGCTAAACAGATGGGTGGGGATGCAATTCAGCATCATAAAGTCACCCCAGGACATTAAACTTCATAAATGTTCTATCAGTTGTTGAAGTATATGCCAAATTTTCTCAGTTTTTGTTCTCTTCTCCTTGTTTTACTGTTTCCTTGCAGCATGGTTCAGTGGAAGCAGAGTCTTGTGTCTTCTGTCTAATGAGACAGCCCACAAATAAAAATTTAAAGACCTCAGGGGAGCTAGACTGGGCTGTGTTATTTTTCTACATCATGTTTTTCCAAGGAAGTTTCAAATCCACTTGCTGAGTCTTGCCTTCCTAGCAGACCTCTACTACTTTCAAGACTTTAATATTCAAACAAATTCTCTCTAAATCATCTTTCTTTGCAGAAAGAGATGTAATAAATCATAAACATGGGAGGCAGGTGATGTAGAAACCTATTTGGCAATAGTAGTAGTTGCTTTTTTCTTACTAATGACTTTCTGACAAGCTTTTTGTTTGATGTTTCTGTTATCTGCTAAAGTTAGAATGGAAAATCAGACCAAGGCAAATTCCTAATGCATGCAGATCTATAGGTATCAATTAAACTTCAAAATTTCCAAGGCAAATTTCTTCAAAGAAATTCAGGCCTCTTCCTGTCCTTGCCCAGTGGATTCCCCAGTGCTGCTGAATGCTCCTCTGAATGACTCCTGAATTTCTTTTTTCCAAAGCCTTGAAGCTGATTTTCCTCTAGATGGCAGGACCACTTTAGGCTTCATAGCAGTCACTGAGTTATTGCTGGCCCTGGTCCCCAAGGTGGTTCTGCTAACATAGTGGCTGGGAGAACTTTATATATGGTGAATAACTGCAGAGAGGTAGGTGAGGAACAGCTTCTGAGCACTTCCTGAGTGATACATCTGCTCCTCTGACATTCACCTGCATCCCTGAGCTACTCTTCAGTGCTGTTATTTGCCATGGAAGAATATACTATATATTGATATAGTATATCAATACATTAAGTTTCTCCCTTATGAGTTCATAGGGCACAAAAAGCAAGTTTCATGTGAAATAAAAATGAAATCTCTACTGCAATCTCTGTGCATTTCAAGAAGTACAGGCTACATCAAGGTATTTTATCAGTCAGTGGTGCTTTTCTCATGAGTGAAACAGCAATGGTTGTGTGTTGTTGGCATATCAAGTCACATTTCCAGTGTTTTCTTATTTTGTTTTACAATAGCAATTCCACACAAGCAGGATCAAAATAATTTCTCTGACATCACCACTTCCTTTTTATACAGTAATAAATGCTTTCTTCTGCCTTTTGTAGAAATAATTAATCTCTTTAAACAACCTAGGGGTTCTTTCATGAAAGTGGGATTTAAACATTTTGGCATTTAACACCAGTTAAAGGAATTTAATAAAAAAGCTGTAATTTAATTTTTCTTTCATGAAGGGTTATTCTCTGTATATAAAAAAGTGACAAACAGAATCTTCCTCTCTGAGATGCTCTTTGAGTTATAAAAAATGTAGGAAGATGCAGCAAATTGGTTCAGGGCAATAAGTACTGTAGCATCCCCACTTTTATAACTAAAGGAGTCTTGGTTACTGTAAGGAGGTTTCTCCTTGTAAGGAGGTTTTTCAAACAATGTTAGTGTACTTCAGGTTGTACCAAAAATGATTGCCACTATAGTCTGTTTTGAAAAACAGGATGAAGTTAAGAATTCAGTAAAGCAATCTGTGAAAGCAGCACAGGAGTGCCAAAGTGATTTTGTTAATATGCTCTTAATAGGCATGAGATGCTCTGAGATGATTCCAAAGTTATCCAGGAATTTAAAATCTGCTTTGATTATGCTCATGTATTTATATTTGGATCAAATGATGAACTCATTTGTAGTTGACAATTTACTACCCTTACTAGAATGAAATCAGTGTTAATTCTCCTGAAAACTGGGACAGGAAGGAATAATTTTCTGCTTCCTTCAATTTAGCACAAGTTTGAAAAGGGGGTTTTGTGGAAGTAGATAACCTTTTTCATCAGAGATAAATATTTGAAAAAAATCAGTTTTCCCTTTCCTGACACTAAGAAGTCTATAAAGCTTAGTAATTCTTAGGTCTGCATAACTTATAGCTCAGCATACTGCTAAAAACTTTCCTGAATCTTAAATTTATAGATATTTCCTGACAATACAAATAGAAAACGTTGTTTCCAGTTTTAATGTAAACACTCTCATGGTATCTTAAACAACAACGCCATGGCTTTATGAAGCTAATTTTTCCTGTCAACACAGAAAGAAACATCTGTTGCTTCCATAATATAAAATTGATAGAAACAATTTCTAAAAATTGTTTCTGAATACTTTGTTGCAGTAGCTTCCAAGAGTTGATCTAATGAGATCTAAGTGGTCAGTAGAACATATCATTGAATGAATGTGTTAATAATGTTTGATTTTGTAAATTGATTAATACAAGCATGATGGTGATGAAGATTATTATGTGAAAGAAGAAAATTTCAGAACTATTATATCCATACTTGAAGTTGCATTAAGCAAAGCTTTTCTGACATCCCCATTCTTTAAATGAAATATGTTAGAAACAGATCAATGTGATACGTTTCTTATAAAATCTTTTAAAGTATTTTAAACGGTTACAAATAATGTCCCAGGGTTCCTCATTTACATAACACTATATAATATACTAAATTTTAGAGTCTTATGATGCATTTCATTTCAGAAGCCAGTAAATTCACTTTGTTAGACATCTGAAAACCTTGAGTAGTTTTACTAAATATGTTGGGGAAAGACCAATATGCTGTTTTCCCTGGGGGAAAAAATTAATGTATTTGAACTTGGAAAACTTGCAGAAAATAAGGGCTTAGTTAAACCAATTTTAATTCCTATTATTCAAAACAAGCTATATTCGAGAATTTAATGAATACAGAAGTCAAGTATAAAGACATTTAAGAGATGTGTACTACAGTGCTGCTATAGAAGAATACAATATTCTTGAGTCCTTCACTTGCATAATATGGCTTAAAAATAGGACCAAGACTACAAAAATGACAATTTCAGTATTTTTATTTACCTCTTAAATGGTGAAAAAAATAAATGGCATACTGTAGCTATTAAATTTCTGATAAAGTTTATGTGAAAATTTACAGTTGTAACAGAAAGAAACAAGTATGGTTTAGATTACAGTTGAGTCACTAAGGCTTTTTTAATAAAAAAAATAGCTAAATTTTCTTTCAAGAATGGTCCTGGGGTGGTTCTATTTCTTTCTAGAAATGCAAGAAAGCTTACTTTGTCTGTTAAAACCAAAATTTTTTAATCAATACAAGAATGAGTGGGCAAGGAGGAAAGAAACTTCCCTGAGTTTTAACTCCTCTGTCTGAACGGTACTTAAAAGGACATGGAAAGAAAAGCAAAAGTAAAGTTCCTTGCTTCTTTAAGGTATTAGCTGTTCTTGTGCTAGGTAATTGTTACTAAATGAACATTTTGTCTGCAAGAATGGTATTTTCAATTTAAACAGCACTGGCAGGATTTGTTTCCAGCTGTTCTATTTAGAAATTGCTTCTTGTAGACAGTGTACCTTATCAATGTTGGAAGCTTTGAACATGCAAAGAGCCTTGCAAGTGTAAAGCAGTGACAAAAGGTCTGCAAGTCACAATTTTATGTTATAAAATGTTGTAATTTTATTTCTTCAGATGATGACTTCATAAAGGAAAAGAGGCTCCAAACTGGATCTGAAAACTGCACATCCAGCTTTCTCTGAAGCTTGCCAAAGAGACTATCAGAACTGCCAGAATAGTATATTTTCCAAAGTTTTAAGAAGTCCATTACTTATTCAAAGCACCTGAGACCATCTTGTCTTGCTTTGCTTGTGACTGGCATCTCACCAGCAGGCTGGAGGGGACATGGAGGAACTCTGTCCTGCTGACACTTCTATTCATGGCACTTATGTCTCTGTTAAATGCCAGCTGAGTGTCACTGCTGCTCACCAGCCAAGACAGCAGAATAAGGGAAAACCTCTGTCCCCAGGATGCAGCAGGAAGGGCAGACAGGTTCCCAGCTCTGACTGATTAACACCTTGTCACAAGTCATGCTGTGTGTGCCTTTGGCACCAGGAGTTACAGGATGTGCTGAGTCTACTCACTGCGGATGCACCAGGCTGTACCTCAGTGAGACTAATCACACCTTGTGAGGCTTCTTGCATACCTGTGTGCTAAGGTTTTGTTCAGGTAGGATTTTCCTTCCCATTTATCCTCCACCCAAACCCCCACATGTCAGTAAAGACTTCAAGCTGCTACCTAGATTCAGTTTCTTATATGGAGTCTGAGGCCTCATCATATGCTAGAGGTGACAGAGCTGTGTCCTGTTATTTTTCCAAGTTGAAGCAAGGGACAACATCCAGGTCCTGGCATTGCTCCAGCGTTCAAAATTGTCGCAGACATCTTTTATGAAAAATCCTTTCTTTAGGATTTTTCCTCCTGAGAAGCTGAGAGGCCTCAGGAAAAATATGTAAACATTGATTATCTGCTGCTCTGGAATGCAACAGGTGGATCTGTGATTGGTCTCATGTGGTTGTTTCTAATTAATGGCCAAACACAGTCAGCTGGTTTGGACAGAGGGTCTGAGCCACAAACCTTTGTTATCATTCCTGCATATTCTATTCTTAGCTAGCCTTCTAAGGAAACCTTTTCTTCTATTCTTTTAGTATAGTTTTAATGTAATATATATGATAAAATAATAAATCAAGCCTTCTGAAACATGGAGTCAGATCCTTGTCTCTTCCCTCATCCTTAGACCCCTGTGAACACCATCATACAAAGTCTTTGCCAAAATAAGATAATATCAGTAGGAGAGTTGAAACAGCCTAAAAACTTCACCTGTTCTTTTGGAGGAAAGTGGTGTGGAAGAGGGAGATGAGAAAGAGATTGCTGTGGTGGGCTTCTCTGGCAGAAGCAAATAATTGAAACAGGATCCTTTTAATGAAAGTGTGTGTTTTCCAGTGGATCAGAAGTTGATCATTAAAAAAATGTTGTGTTCTGACAGTGAAATTGAATTAATTTTAGATTTGGAAGTATATTGGAAACCTCTAATTTATTTTTTTTGTCTCCCAGGATCATGGTATTCCAACAAATTTGAGTAAAATGAAACCTGTTTTAAAAAATGAAATCCTGCTTTCAGCTTGATAAATTAACACTGTAAAGGTAATGAAAAAAGAAGATTAATGTTATCTACTTCTAGCTTAAATATTTTTGTTCTTGTTCTTACCTAGCCTCTGAAAAAGGCAGAAAAGAGTGATGTAAGCCTCCTCTTTAGCTGCTCTAAACAGTTATCTAAAGCCTCTGAAAATTAATTCTAAACTGTGCCTTAATGTGTCATGACATGCAATGCCTTGTCTAATAATTCTACTGAAACAAAATCTGGTTCTTGCATTTCTACAGCCTTCAGTGTCCAGTTGGTTTGATGTCAGCTGAAGGCACTCATGGTGATATATGGGAATTGATTGTTGCTAGGCTCTTGCAGGCCTTCTTCTTTAGAAACAGCTTTGGCAACTTTGGGAAAAACAGGAATACTCAGTTTTAATATGTCTGTTAAAAAGATGAAGGCAAAACATTTTCAGGGAGGTAGTAATGTGAATTCTAATCCATTCAAAAGGTTTAGGGTGTTCTGAGTTCTTGGAGAAAGTATATCCTTGAAGGCAAGGAGAGAATTAAGTCTTTTGAGAGGAATTAATTTCAAAGTTAATTTTAAATTTCTCTTTACATCCTGATGCCTATGGCTGAGTGCATTTTTTGTGTTATAGGAATGTCATAATTTTGAATATCATATAAATTATTCAATATAATCCTGGATTTAAGAAGCCTCCAACTATTAATATAAGAGACTTTAAAGTATTTCAGAACCCAAAAACTAAGTTGGGAGCACAGTAGCTTCTAGACTCTTTAAATGGTCACTGACTTCAGTATGCTGAGTAAAACTCTTAAAATGTTATTATATCATGCATGCTAGAAAAGTTAAATATAGTTGTATGGTAAACACAAATATACTATGCAATCCTCTAATAAAGAAACAAACATGTGGGGCTCTAGATTAGAAGTTGCCAGGTTCTTCCTGTCAGTAGTGACTGTATGCCAAATTCTGCCTGAGTTGTGCAGTGAAAATCAAACTGAACTTTGAAATTTGCATTTCAGTTGCAGGGTGTGAAAAATGCATGTATTTTATGATTGGCTTTTCACAAATATTAAAATTAATATTATATGTGTTGTGTTAGAAAGTAACGCTGTATTAATCCTTTTAAGTACTGTGTTAAATATAGTTTTAGGTTATAAAAAAATGTTAAAGTAGAAACGATGCTATGTAGAATACTTTTTTTCTAAAGAAAGGACTCATAGTGAGATAGCAGCCACAGGACACCTAAATCTTTCAGAGAAAAAGAATTTATTGCCCTCTTATCAGAAGAAATGAGCTTCTTCCTGCCTTGAAGGCACTGTTAGGATTTGGAGGAAGAAGTTGACACTGACCAGACAGAATCTTGTATTTGAATGGAATTTATGCATCATGTATGAAGTGTATGAATATGCAACAGGTTATTGTTTTTAAGGGTTAATCCTTTGTTAATGGGTGTCCTTTTTCGGGCTCGTGCTGCCCAGAAAAAGGTACCTGGACATCGGTAACTCTTTGTTTCTATTGTCTCATATTGTCCTAATTCAATTTGTCCAAATTGTTATTACTCTAATTGTATTACTATTTTTATAACCATTTTATTACTATTAAACTTTTAAAATTTAAAAAACAAGTGATTGGCATTTTTCACACAGGGGAATGTGGAGCCAGTCTTGCTAGAATTATCACTGTTCCTATGTGTAACACTGTGGTGAAGAATGCTGTCGATAGTATGAAGTTTGGCATCAAAAACTAGTAATTTGACTTCCTAATTACCTGCTAAAAATCTTGTTAAAAATGCATCATAACAGAAAGCCAACAATGAGTACAACCATGTGTGGAAGCTCTTAAGTAAAACTTCAAAAAATCTTCACAGTTATTAGTACTCTGTGAACTTGTCCTTCCTTTTAAATAGAAACCTCTTACTTTTTTTTCCTTGACAATATGGGGTTTTTATGGTTTTCAACATCTTTAGTATTTTTTTTGTTTTTAATATCTCTGTTTTCTGCACCCCTATTTTGATTGTCTTTGCCCATTTGTTTTAAAAATGGTTTGTTTTTATATATATACATATATATATGTGTGTATATATATCTAGCACTGAGTTTTTAAAGAGTAGGAGCTTATTTCTGCAGACAAATCAGGTAATATTTTAAGCTTATTATCAATCTTATCCATTTAAACCTGTTGCTCTGAACAGTTCTAATGAAATGCCTTGAAGATATCTTTTTAGGAGGCTTTTGTTTTATGAATCCCTCAATTTTGGGTCTATATTCTATTTAAATAAAATAATGTATCTGCTATCCAACACCATGTTATTGGCTTTTCTGAATTGCTGGCAGTTGAAAACATAGATTATTTTTTTAATGCTATTGTGAATCCCTCTCATGGTGTGAAATTTGATTTAAGCTGTAATCTTACACTGCAGATTTCTTACCAAATATTATTTCTAAGTGCCATGCACTTTTTTTTTTAAATTTCTAAAAGACAAGTCTTTGACAGAATGGCTCAAAATTAAGTTGTCTTCAGTAAAACACATCTTATGAACATAATACAACTTTCTTTTAAATAAGCATTCTATTAAATAAACATTCAACTAAAACTTACAGGAAAAATCATTCATGAGGAAACTTTTTTGGAGTAATAGTTACATCAGGGCTGAATTTTAGCATTCCTAGAATGCCATATCCTTTTCTTTGAGTGCTAACACCCTTTATCTCTGGTGTGCACAATCTTTCATTTAAGCAGAAAAGCAAATAGGTTTTCATAAAGGAATGTATTTTCACTGGAAATTTTGATTTACAAATACTGTTATATAATGTACTAAAAATATAATGGGAAATATTTGGATATAATTTGTTTTGGCAGTGAGGAATTGTTTGTGGACATAGGTATCATATTTTGTGGGAAGTTTGGGGTAGGACGAGAAACACATGTACATATCACACTGACCCCTAAATGATGGTCCTTGATTGAATTTATCAAAGTGAAAATATGTACTTCACAGTATTGAATGGGTGATTACATAATCTTATAGGAGCTAAAGAGAAACCTAGACTTTGTACTAAAAACCAGTCATCATCTTTCAATGATTTCTTTATTAATAGACACATCTCAAGGTGGTTAAAAGCTCAAACTGAATTACCCTTAAATGCAATGCAAGGTGCCGAATCACCAATAATGCACATTAATATGCTTTTCTTGAGACATTTTTCTCATCCATTCTATTGCTGTGATTTGCTAATACACAAAGAATGAATTACAACAAAAAGTAAAATACTTAAGAGATTAAATTAAATTAATCTGTATAAAAGCTTTGAAATGATTGTATTCATCTTTAAATATATGATCAAGCTGTTACATTCTTCCTGAAAAAATTGAGCATTCTTGCACCCTCATCCAGTTTGATAGAAGACATAAGCCACAATAAGTAGTTCTGATTTTTCCAGAAATCCTCTTGGACTTGAACAGTAATAACAGAAAGACCAGATGCAAAAGAATGAATACAACTTGTTTGCTGAATTGCAGAACCTTTGACTGGGAAGTGTCAGCTTGCCCAGTGCAACTGAAAATCACAATGTAGTGAAGGCGACCATTTAGCAGGAATATCTATGGTCTTAGGATAAAATACTGAAGCAAAGGTGATAAGAGGTTAGATGTGCTTTTTAGGTATTCTACTGCTTCAGAGGTGATGCATTTGAGGTGTAGATGTGTGATCAGCATATATCAAGCATGAGAATATTGAGGTAGGTCACATAGATTCTACTGAGTTGTCCTTTCCTTGTTATACATATCTGCTTCTGGCAAACTGCAGTGTGTGGGGGTATTCCAGGAAATAAGGAGCCAAAAATTGATTGTTAAAGATAGATATTATTGTTGGGTAGGTCTGACCAGCTTATCAAATGGAATTGTGAGTTCTGAGACTACAACAGTGAAAAGATTCAGCTACTGAGACCTTCACCATCTCACTAACTCAGCTGGAGGTGTGTAGTAAGTGGAAGTCAATATTGCACAAGCTGTCAATTCAAATACAAATCACTACAAAAATTCACTTGTTTTGTCACTAGGATCTCGTTACTGATAATTTATGTTGGAAGGAGATAGTACATTTAACAAAGAAACGAGCTGCTGTTTGCACAGACCTGCTGGAAAGCTCCACCTGCTTTTAGCAGGATGTTCTTCAGTTGTGGCCGTGAGTTGCAGTCTGAGTTGTACTATATCCATCAATAGAAATTATTGCATTGAACAGGGCTGCTCTATTTGAGGAAAGGACCAGAAGGTGAAGGGACTCCTATTTCTTGTCAGTGTGCCACCATTTAACAGTTTATCAAATTTGCCTTGTTGAAAGGCTCTGAAACATTTTGAGAAGCCTTGACAGTTCAGTGAATACCTCAGATCTTTTTCTCTCATATTGATAGAAATTATTGATATGAGAAGCTGCTAGGGTCCAGAATAGCTTCTATGTCTTATTCACATTTAAAACATTAGCTGGTAATTTTCCTGCTATAACTGCACAGACAACTTCCAGTATAAAGTTTTACGCAAGTCTATTGCTTTTCTTCAGTCTTGCTCATTTAAGCTTGTAACAGATTAAAAATAGAAGTCATTAGACATTGGGCATTAAAAATGAAAACTGAAACTTCAGGTTGCCCTAAAATATTTGCCTAGTCTAATATATTCTGCGATTATAACTTAATATATCAATACATGCTTTCTTCATATAGTGGGAAGTTACTTGGATCCGTTTCACATCTTTTAGTTACTGATGCTCTTTTGCTGTATTTAGTCAATTTACTCTTAGTTCAAAGCTGTTAGTCACATGCTTTTAGATCAATGTACCTGTAAAATATAAGCTGCAATATAATTCCCAAATTATTAATATAGTAACAGTCAGTATTTTTAAACAGTTATATGAACATGTAACATCACTGTTTTTCATTTTCTTTTGAAGGATTGGATGTTCTGGAACATGTGTTTTCTTTACAAAGTAGTAATCATATGCTTCAAAATGGAAAATAATTTAAATAGATAAATAATGCAAGAAATTTGAAAACAGGGGATGAATAGGAAAGCACATTCATTACTACATTTTTGTAAGGAAAATATGTATTCTAAAGAAGTAATTCTTTGGTGTTACAATTTGTTTTTGCCATCTGATGGATAACATGAAAACATTGAGCAGTATCTGCTGATAAGTTTATTTTGTTCTAAAGTAATTAGATTTAACTGTTAAAAATATTTAAAGACATTCTTTTTTTGCTTTCCATATATAGGAATCTTTATCTATGTAAGTGATATCTGCTCTAGCATAAAGTTATTCACATGATCATCCTTGTTCACATATTACTAGTGTATAAAAGCTCATGTCCTAAACTTTGTTTAGATGTAATTAGAACTAGCTTCTCTTTTTTATAAAAGAAAATATTGCAAATTTATATTTTTTCCCATGTAATCACTTAGGCTGGATTTTTTGATTTATATTGCTCCTATTTTTTTCATTTTGTAAATATTCAGAGAATAGCTGTTGAAAATAACAATCCCCCTCCCTCTAGAAATCTTAAAATTTAGCAAAGGGAGCATTTTCTTTGATATATTATGCAGTTTGCTTAGGCTTGTCACATCAAAGAGAACACAAAATTAATTTACCTTAGTTTAATTCTCTTCCAATGCCCAGAGAGTAGGAAAATCAACACTGTCTGTGTATGAGAACACAGGAATTAGGCAAAGCATGTATGGTGCTTTCTCCCCAGTGTCCTTCCAGTCCCCAGCTACTCACTGCTCAGGGGAGTTTTGACAGATTTCTGTGTTCAATAACCTCATCTCTATTTTTTTGTTGTTTTTCCACAGACATGATTACATAATGTTTGAAAGAAATTGATGTTTTGTCATGGGAAAGACAAATTTCTCCCTAGTTTTGTTATGGATCACATGAACTTTTTTGGTATTTCCTGATGGTTTGATTCAGTGCCTTACCTGTATGGGAAAGGAGAATATCCTACTGAGTCTCTATGTTGCTTGTGATTTTATGGACATTATTATATACAATTTCAACATAGTACTCTGTGATTAAAAAAGTGATAAGTCCCTTTATTTTTTATTTTTTTCCCTTTTCAATTTTCAGTCTAACAAGCAAACACTGATAGACAAAGTTAGACATATTTGCAGATGTGTGTGGGGGTATGGAAATCTCTTTAGGCTGCTGATGTGTGCAAACTGTGTGGAAAAAAACACATAACCTACTTTATGACTGTTTTTGTGGGAGTGTAATAGAGAATTCATGAATATTCAACTGCTTACAGTTGTAATTTTGTGTATTTTTAGACTAACATTAATGGTTTTCTATAATTAAGGAAGCAAACATGTTTGCGTGATGGTAATTCTGGGAATAAAATTAGAAGGATTTAAATTCAAGGATATTTGAGGAGCTTAAAGTCCAAAATACATATATTTTAAAGAAAGTTTCATTTAAATGGTTGTCACCATCTTTTCAGCATGATCCAGTAATTCTGTTGAAGACTAATTATGTTAATGTCCTAAAATATGCTTAGCAGCAGCAATTCAGCTCTCGCCTTTTTCTTCTCCTATTTTTCCTTGCCCCATGAGCAATCTGTGATAGTCGAGCAGTATTACACTTGACCTGAACTTGTGTTCATTTTGTGCATACCTCCATGCAGCAGCAAAGTAAACTTGACAGCTTAATTCTATGTTAGGGGAATGTTTGCAGGGATAATCCTATTCACACTGCAGGATAAGGATGCCCTGCTCGTGGCTGTGGCATATAAAACCATTAGCTTTAAATTGTGTGCTCACATTGTGATCTTCTTAGTCTGTAAACCAGCTTTTTTTTAGCAGTTTATTGGTGAGAGAGAGTAATTTTATGATACATTTTCCTAGCCAATGCCCACTTCCTTTTAAAATGTAGCTGCAAAAAGCAACAAACCCTTCACTTCGTATGGATTATCTGATAGAAGACACATGATATTATGTTTTAAAGCTGTACATGTTTTGGATTAAATTGTATTTAATGATAAAAAAGACCATCTTGGTGTAGAGGTCTAAAGATAATATTTCACAGGTCTCTACAGGTGGAGGCAGAGAAGTAAGTGGCCAGAATATACATTAAGATAGCTCCCTTAACTCCCTTTTTCTTAACTACCTTACAGTAGGCCAGTATTACTCCTGTATGTATAAAAAATTTGATGCTGTGGGATAATTTTTGGTTTTGTTGCTGTTTTTTGTCATGCTGTCCTGAGACTTCAGATTGGAGATGGATCTCAAAAATAGCTTGGTTTTTTAAATTTTTTTTTTTTTTTCTTTTTTTTTTGTCTACTAAGCCTAGCTAGCTATTAGGAAAAATTTATTCTCCAAAATTTCTTGCAACAGGCTGCCCAGGAAAATGGGGAAGTCACCAAATGTGGAGGTGTTGAAAAAACATCCAGATGTGGCACTTTGGGGTACAGTTGAGTGGTAAACGTGGCAGTGCTGGGCTGCTGGTTGGACTTGATGATCTTAGAGGTGTTTTCCAATCTCAACAATTCTTGGACTAATACAAAGAAAATCATTGTTAAGAATCAACACAAATCTGTCATTTATAGGTAGATGTACAGAAAATATACTGGTATTGTATGTTCAAATAGATTTATTCTTTTATTTCTTTAATATATATATGTCTTTATTTGGAAGGGAAGTGTTAATATATTATCTTTATGTATTCAAAAGCTGAAATATATTACTTAAAAAATACCAACAGTGCACCTGAAAATTCATAGTAATATGTATCTTGTTAATATCTTGTATGCAATGTGGCTGCTTTTAATCATATCTAGAGGTGGTTGTCCTAATTTTGCAGATATGGAAGCAACAAGAAAGGTAGACAGACTCTTCAGAGCAGATAGGGAGTGATCCTCATGTCCACTTTTCAGTGTTGAAACATGGAACAAAGAGGGTGCTAAAGGGCTGATGCTTGCTCCGCTTGGCCCCCCCTATGGCAGAGGTGAAAATCCTAAACCCAGGAGTATGTTCAGCCAGAATTCTCAGTCTGGGCCCATGTGCACATTTTTCTGACACTAGAGGGAAAGTCCTAGCCCAGCCTGAGGTTTTTTGTGCCCACTGTTCATGCCCTGTGTATTTTACTGTCCTTGGTATCCAATCTGCCCTGTACAGCCATGATCCCCTCATGGAGAACTACCACAGTTCCTGGGTTTTTCCTGGTGTAGCTGCAAATTATAATACTGAATTCAATTAAATCCAATCCTACAAATCAATCTGAATTCCATTCAGGTGCTCAGTAAAAAGTGCAAATTAAATCTTTGGCTTCTGCCCTGCAACCATCAGTGCTCTGAATCTCACAAGCTCAACAGGAGATTAAACTCTGTAAATTTTATGCACACACTTGGCATTAACAGCCAAGACTCACATGTCTACTGCATTTCCAAGAGCTTTCTGCATGTGAAAACTGAAGACTTTTTACTCAGAGCTACAACCAGGAGTTTGTCATGTTTGTTGCAGCTGAAGGTCTGCTGTAGCTTCATGGTTTTGCAAGGTGAAAGCCTTGCTGGTATGTACCAAAATCTTGAAGAATGGGTAATGAACACAAGAATCACTAAAAAATAATCAGTAGTTCTTTAACAGTTGATAGAAAACCACTGAACTATGATTAGAATTAAGCTTTCCCTTAGAATTAACAATCTCTTAAAGTCTAGTAAGCTTTGAGAAGTGGAATGCATAAGAATATTTTTGGATCTCCAGTACCTGATAATCCTTTAAAAAAAAAAAATTATTCACAAACAACTCTTATTTTGTAAATTAAATCCTCTGCACTACTAGTCCAGAAGTATATGAGAGAAAAAAGAGTATTTCACTAATAATGCTCTAAAAATTAGATAAAAAACTGAATTGAGAGATAGGGAAGGGAAAATATATGGCTTCAGTACATGCAATTAAAAACTTTGATGAAAAGTGCCTTTCTAGGAAAAAAAAAAGGGTTATGATTTTTAAGGTCCCTGACAAGGATTTAGGGAAAAATTGCAGAGTAACACTTGCTGAGTACCTTTTTCATATGTGCAGTGTGTTTTTACTATATTAGCTTTGGGATACTTAGTTTGTGCAAAACAAATGTAACCTTTTTCACCTTTTCTGGTTAAACTTTTCAATATCATGAATGGAGACTCATTTCTTGCTTGAGACAAAATATTTTTGAACCTCATGGATTTATGTGGAATTTTGGATAGTTTTATCAAAGGGCTAATGACAAAATTATTGTTTGCTATTTTTGCAGAAAAAAAAAGAGTATCTGCCTCTTTATGGTGCTGGTACAGACAGCGTTAAGCTTTAAGTGTAGCCCAAATCCCAGATAACTTGGATTTCACATCTGACCTGTTTCAGAATAAAGGCTAGCCTAACAGATTTTTGTCATTTCCCTTGAATTACAATCCATAGTAATGCCCATTACAGCAGATGACAAACTATAAGCACAGTGCACAAACTTTCAGTGAAGACTTTGTATTTATACAAATGTTTTCAAATTTTGACTAGTACCTATCAGTAAAAATTTGGTTTTGTAAGGCCACATAAAATTAATGACTTTCTGCAAACACTGCCAAATACTATAATAATAAGAAGAAATGGAAACACTTAGAGTTGCATATCAGAATATCACCACCGCCATTATACTACCTACAAGACAATACCTGGAATAATACTGATCTAGTGGGTTGGCATGCCTTCTGTATTATGTTTTATAAAAATTGTTATGAAAAGAAAGGGAGGAACAATGAAACATGCTTAAAGAACAGAAACAATCTTTTAAAATCTGAAAATAAGACAGGCTTTATTAATGAAAATTAGAAATAGATGAGAGGAAATGCAGTCTTGCATGCTAAAGATCCAGCCTTTCTCTGGGCCTTGTGAACATAAAGAATACTCTAAGGAGCCACTTTCCTGTGTTCAAGATCTACACCTGAATGAGGTAGTATAAGGAAAAGAATAGCAGCAAAGATTATGCATTTTTTCTTCCTTTTGCATGAATTCCCACACCTGCTGCACGCAAGAAATTATTTTCCCTTGAATAACTTACCTAAGACTTTCACAATCCTTTAAAATACATCTCCAGTTGTCATTGTTTCAAAGGCAGAAACAAATGTCAATTAAGTGCTAACTGAGTGTAAATCAATTCTGTGATGAGTGGTTTGCTGATAGGTGCTCAGTGCAATATGCTATCCCAAATAGAGTCAGTAGAAGACCCAGATAATCTATTTAAGTATCTCTGAAGTCAACACATAATGTCCCTTTTCTTAATTATTTGTTTGACAGAACGGCCATGCCAGAGAAGTCCCTAGAAATTAAGAACAAATTTTGAATTAATGTTAACCTACACTTTGACCTAGCTGTAGCAGAAAGAGGCATGAACAGGACAGGTTTTCAGAACCCAAGGTTAATAACATAAGGATTTGAAAACATTGCAAGCCAGAGAAAAATGTTGAATATGAATGTTTTTCCAAATGTTGCACAACTTGCTGCCAAGCATAAAGATGAAGGAATACCGTGCACGCTGGATAATATGGATATACCCATTTCATTCCCTTTCATTCTTTATTGGTTTGATGAGGTTGTACCCACAGCAGACCAGTTTTGCAATCCCAACTCCAGTAAGTCAGTTGCACTTCTATGGATTTTAGAGTACTCTGTCCAATTTGTTTTATATGGGAGGAAGATCTGCAAAAAACCCTCGATGGTATGAAGGTAACTATTGATGTACTTTGAAGAAATTTGCATTTTCTTTAGACAACTGATTTTCCTTGTCCAATGCTACAAACCCCAAAGTTAAATGACTTATACAGCCGTGATGATCTCCAATAGATGTAAAACCTGCATCTATTTTTTCTTTTTTTGAAAACAAAATAATCTATGTCCACAGAAGTACTGTTTCACGTTGTGATCCCTGAGGATGAATTAGGCTTCTGTTGAAATGCTGCTTTGCTTTCTGCTTTGGCTGGGTGCTCTCACTGTTTACCCCACATCAGGTCTGGCATTTGATGGAGCTTTGTGAGCTGATTCAGCACACACTAACCAGGAAGTGCAGGGAAAGGCAAAAATGAGGTGTACTGCTCTCAGAAGTGACCTTAATCATTCAAGCAGTGAGAATTACACCGCTCCCAAGGGAGAAAGAAAAGCTGTAAAAAATGAAGAGAGCCAGTAGTGAGGTGCCCTGTGGCAGTGATCTCTTGATTATCTCAATGATCCTGGTGGACTTTGTTCCTGAGATACTGTTTGGTTTTTGTTTTTGGCAGAGAATGCTGAACATCAATCTGACAGTACCCCATGGTAGCTCTCCTTCTCTTATCAGTATGGGTTACTCACCTTGCTAGTGCAGGGATAGAAAAAATTTGAGACCTAAGTGCCTGGAGTTACATTGAGCTCTGAGTTTCAGTGTTGTTGTGCATCTGCAGTAATTTGACAGATGAATTATGCAGCAGCAACCAATGACTTGAACAGTTTGGTGGGAGGTCAGAGTGGTGCCTCTGCAGATCAGGAGAATGCAGGAGAAGCCTTAGCATGAAACAGCTAAACAGAACAAGACTGTCTTACTCCACTATATGTCATATTGCTGGATGAAAGAGGTTTTTTCATGTGTGTTTTAGTTTTAACTACAGACTGTACAAGCAAAAATGCTAATACACATGCTTACAGCATGGGTAATGCTAATTGCACATGCTTAGCATTTCCTTTGGTCTCAGTCCAGCCACCCAGGCATTTGAGGCAGTATATAAACAGCATGAGGGTGAAATGTGTTTACCCATGACCAGAAGCCATGTGGTGGAATGGACTGACAAAGGTGTCCTTCCCTGTAGCAGTAATATACTTGTGACTTTAAAATCTAGTCTTCAGATGCTGACTAGATACTTGCTGCTTTAGCATGCTTTACTGGTAAAAACAACAGCAAAGCAGAAAAAACCCCTGCAAGAAGTGGAACTTCAAAATGAATGTGTTTTGACTTTTGCTGTCTAGCTCCTGCAAAAGGCTAGTAAGACCTTTGATGTGTTACCTCTCACTCCTCCATGAAGGACTCTGACTTCTGTTACCACAGAATGCGAAAATGCCATGGTCTGCTACTGGCAAACTGGGACTAGCAGTTGTTTGTGACAATCTATTACATAGGGTACAGTTTAAATATTTTTATAGAGTTATAAAGTAGAATGATTGTACCATGAATTTTTTCTGTCAGAACTACTTACAGTATAGTAGTGGGCCAGCAGTAAGATTTGCTTATTATTCTTAACCCAATGAAAATAGCCTAAGGGATGCAGACATCACTTATTGTAACTTGGATTGTGGGAAAATTGCAGGCAGAATCTTCACAGCTACAAATCTAAAATCACAGTTGCTGAAGTAGTCAGCCACACTCTATCAACCTAGTAGCTCCTATTTCCAGGATAGTTGGCTGGTATGAAGAAAACAGTACATGACATATGCCAGAAGGTTATTCCTGATTGAAAGAAATACTGATTTTTATTTTGTCACTTTCTTCCCCTAAACACTGAGGGGGAGAGACAGATGCCTTGTGCTGCAGTACACCCTGTAGTATGGAAATGAAACACTGTCAGGGAAAGTATGAGATGGCATCATTTGGGGAATTTTTAGCCAGGTTTAATAGACAAACTCCTGTGCAGTTCTGTGTGTGAGTTTGTCATTAACCCAGTGCTGGTAAGGACAGGTCACAGCTCGGCTCCCTCTTGATCTTAACTGTGACAGCTGCATTTGCCAGGTGTCTTTTTAGTGGTAGAGAGCCTTAACCACCTTTAATCTAAGGTATGACTAAAACTGCTTTGGTTTTAACACTTTGGTGCTGGGTGTTTTTTGGTTGTGTATTTCTGTCACATATTTTGGGTTAATCACCCCAAAACAACCAAGCAACTGCACAAAGCTCTGTCTTCATTGTCCATAAAATCCCAACCCACATATGGTTTAAACAGTACTTTTATTATATGGAGGTGGTAAGTGTTCCTTAAAATAACCCCCAGCTTTTTAATTACTGCTCTGCGCACTTGAATAAGTGCAAATGAATTTCCTAGTAAACACAGGTGTTTACTGGGAAACTCAAATAAAGGTGTAGGAAGGAAATTCAAGTGAAATTCAAATAGTCTGTCAACATGTTGGAGAATTTTTAAAGCAAAACCATCATTAAAAGAATATTTGTGTTAGTTTTCACTGCTACTTCACATGTGCTAATTCTATTGCTTGTGAAACGCTGCTTTTTTTTTGTACCACAGCAATAATATTTAGTGACAGTGTTTTTGAAGACTGTTTTCTCCTCCACTTGATTATTTCTAGTAACTTGCTTTTTAGAGCATGTTCCTACATACTGCTGTACCACTGCTGTCTGGGGCAGGTGTGCATGACCAAGACAGGAAAGTCTTTAGCTGTCATCACTGCCCAACAACAACAAAATTGTCTCAAGAGTGTTACACAGTTCTAAAGCGTTATGTTAGAATAAATTTTAAAAATTAGCTATAGAACAAATCTGAACTAAAATCTGAACATGAAGTGATCAGATCATGAATCTGAACATGATATGAACATGAAGACAGAGATACCACCAGGTTGGAAATGAGGTCACTCCAAAACATTCCAGAAAAGCAGTTCTGGACTAAGCTCCTGAACAGCTCCTGTGAGTACTTGTGTAGAGTGTCAAGCAAGATTATGCATTTGTCTACTGTAGACTGAAATCTGCATATTTATTTATTAATGCCTATAATCAAACAGAATCAAGCAACCGAAAAAGAGAGGGCTAAGATGGCTTAAGAGCCAGGGTAAAGGTAAATAGGGTAAGGAAGTCAAAAATCTGCTCTTGTTTTGTTCAAGTCCTGTGTAATTCAGTTTTAAAGGGAGCATCTAATCATTATGCAAGACCATGTTTTTAATCACCCACTTCTTTGTTTGTTTTTTTTTTTTAAGTTCTATGTTCGCTACAGCTGAATTTCTAAAACAGTGAGGAGGGAAGGGTGGAAGGGAAAAAAAGAATCATATTTCAGGGGGTTTTTGACACCTACAAGAACTGCTTTTTAATGATTAACACTAGTTATCAGATCTTTCCCTTTCTGAAACAGTATCACAAAGATCTGCTGTTCCCAGCAGTGCCCCACTAATTCAGCTCACTAGCAAAATTAGCAGCAGGAGACAAACCTTTGAAATTTTCTTCATTTATGAATAGCATTGTTCATGTGATAAAGGATATGGGCTCCTGCTGTAATTGTTCCTGTGTTAAGAAGGCAGCAAGTTATTTTCTCTCCATCAGTCTTTAAAAGAGAAAAATCAATGGAAATAAATACACATACAATTAAATAGTGGATTAAACAGCCAACTGAGTGACTAAAAATTTCTTTCACTTTTGAACTCTTCTTAATTTTTTTTTTCCTTTCTCTGAGGGATAATATTGTACTGCCATTTCTTCACAAACGCTCGATAATGCTAAAGTGCTTTGAAGTTGCCACTGGAGAAAATAGTATAACAGATGGAGCATGAATAAACTCACAATGCTGTCTCCTTAATCTCAACAAAGGCAATTTTTCTTGGAAAAAAATATTTAATATTTAATTCCATTTACTTATAGAAGTTTGATCCCATATGAGAACACAGAAACTGAGGCAGAGCTCAGAGCATCTATATCCTGGCTTTTTATGGGGAAGATTAAAAAAAAACTTCATATAGAATGTGTTAAAATAGCTGTGATAGATAGCTTGTTCAATGCTGATCTGGAGGCCACTGGACCCAAAGGAATCCGTGAGTTAGAATCACAGTGAGGTGCTATTACTCTTTTTGCTTTGTACTGTGGAAACCAGACCCTAGCCCTCACATTTAGTATGACTTTTCTCACGTGTAACTATTATCAGTGGTTATAGTTGAAGTTGCAGTTCTGGTATGAAAAGTAATATTTGAACCTCAGGTATATTACCACAATAAATAAAACATCTATGTACTTTTACTACCACTTCCTGAGATTCTTTTTTCTGTTGGTGTACAGCTAAAGAAAAGATGTTAAATCTTTCCTTTGAGCATATCATTCTCACAACAATTTTTCTAAAAGTCTTTATCTGAAAGATTAAAACAAGATAGTTTTGATGTTTTTGTCAATCATCCTGCAGACAAAAAGACTTTGGGACACCCATGTGCTCTTCCTCCTTCAGTTTTTAAAAAGATATTATAGTTCCTTTAGTTAGGAAAAAGATTGTGAAACAAGTTTCTGTACATTTTCTATAGACATTTTTACATTTGTACATCTTCTAGACAGTACAGAATTTCATACTGAAGTGGCAGTTGTGTTCTTTTGCTCTCATGCACCAACTAGTCCTTAATGGCACTCAGAAGTTGCTTACCTTCTTTATAAAGTTCTGTGCTGCTGTATTTTCACTGTGGATTTGGTTCCCCCCCCTTACTGAGGGCTTTATGATGGAGCTGCACAACCTGATCACTACTGCTCTTAAGATGTGAGGAGAGAGATATATGGTGAGTCAAGCCTTAAAAGTTCAGGTAGTAATACTGCTTCTAAAACTTGGGTAGTGGTTCAGAATTTGAAGGGTATGCTCAATCTGACTTCTTTAAACTTGTTAGAGGCAAGATGCTGGAAAGCAAACACTCAGAACGTAAATCATGAACACCCTGTACAATCTAAAGGAGTTTGGATAAAAAGTTACAAAGTTTCATAACAAATATAATCAATGTAATTTCTAGCTACACAGGGTTTGTTAGATATTCCTGTATCTAATCCTAGGAATTGATGAAAAAGATTGTAAGCCTGCAACAAGTCTCTTTTTCAACATATTTTTTGAAGTGACATCAACAACCAGTCAAATTCTTCACCCCTGTCACTGTTGCATAGAAATAAAGGGAAACATATTATAAAACAAGTTTTTTGGGTGAAAAGTAGCAAGTGTTTGGTGTGGTTTTGTGTCCTTTCTGAAGAAAATGTTGGAAAAGTGTGCTTGAAATGGCTTCTTTGCAAGTGATGCAGTTTAGACTAGCAACTAGAATCATGGTGTCTGTATTGGTTATGCTGTTACAAAACTGAAATCCAAGTCTTTTAAAAGTAGATCTAGACCAGCACAGACAGAGCACCAGTCCTCTGCAAGGAGAAACCCCATGTTTGTGTTTAGCACCACTCATGGTGCTACATTCTGCCTTAACATAAGCCTTGAGGAGCAGCTATGCTAGCACTTCCCACTTTGGACATGGATTGTATTAATCTTTTTTCTAGCTACTGAATGATTTTTAATTTTTTTTTAATATTTAAACAATGTGTGAATTAGTTGCCTGCTTAAACCATCTTCTCATTTTTCCATACTTTTAGAGAGATTTGATGACCTTTTAAGTCTCTTTTAATTTGCCTTCTAGATCCAAATGTTCCTTTTTTCTCCATTTTCCAGGAAAAGAAAAAGTTTAAAATAAGAAACAGAAAAACACCCCAGACTCTCAAATCACTGCCTTAAATCCACACAAAAAACAAAGGGCAAGAGGAGATGTCCAAGAATTATGTCACAGATTAAAACCTCAGCCAGTTCAGGATCTGTCTTCAGAATCTGAATAGATGACCTGTCCTGTGCAGCCCCTGTAGGTGTGAGACCAATGCCATAAGACATTGACACCAGGACAATCACTTCGGCACAATGCCAGTGCAAATAACACATAAGGACATGATGCATGTATTCAGACTGTTCTATACAACAAGAGTGTATGTTAAGAAGGAAAAATAATGCTACTGGATCAAGCTCTCGAAGGAGAAGGAGAGTTTTAGATAAATTGTTGTGCAAAGAAATAAGTGAAGAAAGACATTTCACTTGCAGTTGGACCAGATGATCTTCGTAGGTTCCTTGCAACTGAATTGCTGTATGGGCTGACCCTGACTGGATTCCAGAACTGCTCTTACACGGGGGAGAGAAAATATAATGAAGGGTTCATGGGCTGAGATAAGGACTGGGAGATATCACTCACCCGATACCTTAATGGGAAAAATAGACTCAAAATAGGGATGTGAATTGAATTCATTGTTAACAAAGTCAGGGCAGGACAATGAGCAGCAAAATAAGACCTTAAAAATACCTTCCCCCCACCCCTCCTTCCTTCCCATCTCTACCTCCTCCCCCAGTGGTGCAGGGAGGCAGGGAATGGGCCTTATTGTCAGTTCATTCCCTGTAGCTTCTCCGGTACTCAGCATTCTCTGCTGCACCGTGGGGTCCCTCCCATGGGACACAGTTCCCCTCTCTCCACAGGTGTAGCAGGTTGGCTTTGTCTGGGTGCCAGGTGCCCACTAAGCCACTCTATCACTCCCTTTCCTGTGGAAACCCAGGGCACTGGGAATATTTCTCTGTGCGCTCTGGGGTGCCCTGACCCCCAGGGGAGCTCTGACTTTGACCCTTATTCATGGAGAAAGTTTCCTAAACTCCAGAATAGAATCCACTAGAGTGTGAAGTATATTGTAAAGAGTGGTGTAGATGTATCACTTAGGTGGGAAATTTAGGTTTTGGGATTTTTAGTATGTAGTGGATGGAAGCAAGATGGAGGGCACAGGGTGTCATCCTGGGCTTCTTCTTCATGCTTCTTCTTCCTCCTTCTTCATGGGTTTGGGTGGCATTTTATAATTGTGGGGAAAGGTCCACATTGCGGGCTCTTTGGGATCAGTTATTGTTGCAGTGTGGTTTCCTGTCTCACCTATCCCATCCCCGTCAGGTACGCCAATGTTTCCTCCTCCCCCTTTGCCCTCCTGCCTGGGAGCTGTCCATTAATCTTCACCTTCCAGCAAGGTGTTGTGTGATTGGCAGATGCCCGCCAGGCCGGGGCTCATTGGTTTGTCCTAGCATCCACATCCCTTGCCCCCTCCCCTCCTCACACCTGGTTGGCCCTCACTTGTCCCTCCCCTACCCCTGTCCCTGAGGCTTAAAAGGACACGAGACCACATGGCCAGGGCTGTCTGTCTGAGAGCTGTTACCACATTCAGAAGTCTACCATGCTACAATAAAACTCTGGATCTAAGCTCCACGGCAGAACCCGCTCCTCTTCTCTTCACCGTTGCCTGAATCTTTTCCACCAAAGGTAAACTGAGTTCCTATTTTGCCTGGACTTGTTCTGAGCGCCCAGCTGCAGCATCCAGCCAGCCAAAGGCATCTCTGGGGTGAAAACACCACAGCTGCCGCCTTTGGTCCAGCAGTGAGGCCAGACGAAGCCAGGCAGGACACACCCCAAAACATTTGGGGACTAATATTTAATAAGTTATTGGGTTAAAAGGGAAAATAATTTAGGTGTCAGCTCTTAATTGGATAGTTTAGCTTTAAAAGACCTTGGAACAAGATATTGTTGGCCATTTTTGCAGTGCACTGAGCCTGGTGTGCACAGCGTGCAAAACTTTAGATAAGATAACAATAAACAAGAACCCGAAGACTGAAAGATCCAGTGCATCTCTTTTTCCTGACACAAGACCACTCCAGGAGGGTCTCCCCCAGCAGGGGAGCCCCCTGGGAGGGCCCAGCCAGAGTCCCAGAAGTCGGGGAATCGGCAACAGGCACCCCAACACTTTCCCAATGAGTCAGGGGACAGAACAAGATGGCAAACAACCAGAGGGCGAGATCAGGGAGTTTTATTACAGTGAAAGAAAAGAAATAAGCGAGAGTTTGTTCGCACATAAGAGAAGAGAAAAGTCAATCTCTACTTACCATCAGCAAGTGATGTCCGGACATTTCCTGGGAAGCAGGGCTTCAGCACACTTAATGGCTCCTCTGGGGGGCAAACATTGAAGAATTATGAATGCACCCACTTTGTTTTGATTTTCTTCTTAAATCTGTTATCACAGAGGTGTTGCCGTCATCTCTAATTGGCCCAGTCTTGGCCAATGGCATGTTCATCATCAGAGCCATCAGGAATTGGCTCTGCCAGACGTGTGACAGTGTTCACAGGGGTCTTAGATGAGGGAAGAGATGAGGACCTGACTCCATGTTTCAGAAGGCTTGATTTATTATTTTATGATATATATTATATTAAAACTATACTAAAAGAATAGAAGAAAGGATTTCATCAGAAGGCTAGCTAGGAATAGAGTAGCAAAGAATGATAACAAAGGCTTGTGGCTCAGACTCTCCGTCTGAGCCAGCTGGGCTGTGATTGGCCATTAATTACAAACATCCAAGATGGGCCAATCACAGGTGGGCCTGTTGCATTCCACAGCAGCAGACAATCAATGTTTACATTTTGTTCCTGAGGCCTCTCAGCTTCTCAGGAGGAAAAATTCTAAGGAAAGGATTTTTCATAAAAGATGTCTGTGACAGACATGGTGGAAGCTTCCAGCAGCTTCTCACAGAAGCTACCTTTGTGGCCCCCCTGCAACAAAAAGCCAAGTTGGGCAAAACTAATACAGCAGGTCTCCCACAGGTTCACATCCTCCTGCTCCAGTTTGGGGCTCCTCCAGAGGCTCCAGGTGGATCTTTGCATCCCCATGGACCTCCATGGGTGCAGGGGCACAGCTGCTCCCCCATGGCCTGCACCATGAGCTCCAGAAGAATTCCAGCTCCCATGCTGGGAGTACCTGCTCCCCATCCTTCTCCACTGACCTTGGTGTCTGCAGAGCTGTTCTTCTCACATGTTCTCACCTCCCTCTCCTTTTGCCTCAATTACATCTGTAATTTATTTTTTCCCCCATCTTAAATCTCTTATCAAAGAGATGTTAACACCATTTCTAATTGGCCCAGCCTAGGCCAGCAGCACATCCATATTCAGAGCCACCAGGCATTGGCTCTGCCAGACATGCAAGATGTTTCCAGCAGTTTGCCACAAAAGTCCCCTCTGCAGCCCCCCTGCTGCCAAAACTTGGCCATTTAAACTCAATACAACTGTTCTATTGTCTTTCACTAATTCAACAGAAATTCAGTGCATGTTTTTTTGCACGCACCTTCTTGGTAAGTCTTCAAAATTCCATTAAGTCCTAGGTACTCCTGCTGTGCCAAGATAAGAATATCAGAAATTTTAAGAACATGAAAATGTTATCTACATAGCAGGCTTCTTTTTGTTGTTGTTGCTGATCCCAATCCATTTTTCAGCTTTCCTACTATTGCTTCAATCATTCCCTCCAGAAATACATCTAGATTACTCTTGAACTAATTTATATGATTGGCAGCCACTGCCCTCCTCTATAGTATATGTTTGCAATAAACAGTTTTGTTTTCACCAAATATGTGACTTTCAGCTTTTCTGCAGGCATTGTTACCAGGTTAATGTCAGAGATTTTCTTTAAAGTGTAATCAGAAATCTAAATTACTTTTGCTATTTTCCATTGTCTCTTACATATCTGAAATTTATTGGTTATTTCAAAATTTGTCTCTGCAAAGACAATGTGTCTTTATCCTGGTGATAAAATATAGAATTCAAAAGGATCTTGTCAGATATTTGAAATATGAACACAGACTTAGATACCTTCCCCCTGAAGGGAAACTAGACATGTATCTGCATTGCAACAGCAGGGTGAAAATAATTTAAACAAGCAAGTTTAGCAAGTTTGCATGCCTAAACCTGTTGACATTCCCTTTTTTGTTGTTTTTGTGAGTTATTTTGCTTTGCTTTGTTTTAGTAGTGTTAGCAGGTGCTTACAAGTAACTTCCATGTCAAACATAAAATCAAGACAGCATTTTCAAGGAATGCTTGTTTTGTTAGGGACTCTGGTTTTATTTATTTGGGATTTTTTTATCCCCAGAGAGACCATTTTTCACCTTTAATTTTCTTTATCAAAGCTTATATCAAAATGAGAACATTCCCTGAATTAGAAGCTTCTACAGAAAGCCAGAGTATGACTTTAACAGTCAAATCTCAATTTGACTCTTACAGAGATATTTGTGATGTGCTCATCATGACTATGAAACATGTTAAATGTTGCTTAATAATTCCCCTTTTTTTAAAGGAAATCTTTATGATGACCGTAACTGTATTGAGGTAAACTTCATCTCACTGTAGGTTCTTTGAGAATCTCCCTGTATGAAATGTCTTCCAAGAAAAGGAAATGAAGACAAATGTTTCAGGTCACCAGTGTTATTGAGCTCTTTCTAAAGATTTTGGGAAAACAGAAAGCAGAAATTTAGATATTTAGGAGACTCAGTATTTTTTTAATGGAAATTTTAATGTTCTATATGCCGAAGCTCTTTATAAAGAAACTTCAGAATCCAATGTATTTCAAGTTATTTGGAGATTTTGTTTATGGCCTGTTTATATTTATACTACAATAAAGGTCACAGTGCTTTTGTTGCAAAACAAAATAAAAGTAAATCTATATTAAAAAATAGTAAGTATGAGTTGTACACTCAGTTCTTTGTGTCTTACAAAATAATAGTAATAATTTACTTTTTGTGGAATGAAAAAAAATGGATAATTTTTATTCATGATGCCCTCTGCCCTACATTCTGTTCAGGTTTTTTTAAAGCATGTTCAAGTTGCTTAATTTTCCCTCCAAACAGACAGAAAATGTTAATCTTGAAATATTAATTTTTAATGAGATAATTTCCCAAAGTTTTCCTTGGAAGACAGTGGCTGCCAAGCGTGTAAGGTTCCTCAGCAGTAATCTAGATGTATCTTTGGAAGGAATGGTTTTTATATTTTACAACATAATCAAGAAATGAAACACCTAAGTATTTTGTATTTCATTTGGATTCTGAGTGTTGGAAGGTGATTTTGGATCAAACTAAATGCCAAAATATCTTTGTCGATATGGAAGTATTTTTAAATAATGTACTAACCAAGCACATTTTATAGAGCAAGAACTGAAAATTTCCCATTAGACATTCTCATACTATTGATTCCAGAATGTTTGTGCCTTGACTGTTTCACATTGTGACTTTAAATTATGATCTTATGACTATATGCAGTTTACATCAATAAAATAGATTTGCTTCCACCTTTGATTGTAAATGTTCCTTTGGGAAAAAAATTTTTCCCTGCATTGGATTTTACCAAGTCTTCTATGAACTGAGTATAGAATACCCCTATGAAGTGTTTAAATTGTCAAAGGTCCTTGAAAAGGCAAAACAAAAATCAGGAAGCCAGAGCTGGGAAAATTCTGGAAATAATACTGGCAATTAAGCATGGCTTGCTTTAAAAGAATCAGTTTTAATCAGGTTAATTTGAATCACTACTTTAAGTTTAGAGATTGCACTAAAATTTTCAAGAAGATTAATACTAACATGAAATCTCTATTTTTCAGCTTTATAATTCAATTTTTGCAGAGTATTTTTAGATTACTTTAGCACTTTACTATCGTGTGATAAATGTTTT
Organism: Molothrus aeneus; assembly: GCF_037042795.1. Classification (NCBI taxonomy): domain Eukaryota; kingdom Metazoa; phylum Chordata; class Aves; order Passeriformes; family Icteridae; genus Molothrus; species Molothrus aeneus. The sequence goes on along the minus strand of NC_089649.1, from coordinate 12,127,308 downwards.
CCATTTCTGTGCTGCAGTTACACACCTAAGTATAAATTTGGAGAAAATAAACTGGTCTTTTGCTTTCACCCATTGTTGAAATATTCTTAAATAATAGAGACTTTTTTTAGACCAGCATTTTCCATGGATTTTGAAATAGAAATTGCAAGGAGGCCAACAGAATACTATGTCAAGGTGTTCATAATAATAACATTCTTGGCATTGAGTATACTTACAGGAGAAAGGTTTTGAAGTTGGGAAACATTTGAGCTTCTCTTAATAGTCCTTAAAAGCCATTTGTTTCCTCCTTTTTCCTTAACTCTGAGAATTGCTCTTTAAATAACTATTATTAAATTTTAGCATCTCCTTTATTTTAAAACATTACTCTATGCTTCTTAAGAAAACATTGAGTTATTGAAAACATTTTTCTGAGTACCTATAGGGGACCCTCTAACAGGCAATTAGTTGCTAAAGGATTCTAATCTCTGACTGTGCTTTATTTCAGTCAAATTTAAAAAAAGAGAAAGAAATAGGGCAGCGACAAGAGCCTGAGGAAAAGGACTTATTCAAATATGAAAGATGCAAGAGGAAAGGAGGATTCTTTAGAAAGAATAAAATTGGTAGATAAATATCTAAAATAAATAAAAAGATAAAATAAATATTTTTAAAATATTAAATTATAAATATAATTTATAATAATATTTATTATTACAAGTATATATAATATAATTATAATTATATATAGTTTTATTATTATATAATAATTTATAATAATACAATTTATAATAATTTATAAATATATTAAATAAATAATCAATAAAATAAAATAAATAAAAATATTTTAAAAAACCAAGCAAAAAGAAAGTTCAAACAAGTGAAGGGAAAAACACCAACAAAGAAATCTGCAAAAAGCCCCAATAAAATGAAAATGAATAATCCCCAAAAAAACAAAATCATACCATAAAACCCCTGAAAACAACCGCCCTCCTTATTTCATTATTTCCTTTTTTAATTGCTTTTTGAAAGATTATAAAGCACTAAGTAATACAAAAATTTATCTTGTACCTTCAGATTCAGATTAGATGCCTCAAATTCCTAAGGGTAGTTTTCTGCTGAACTTCTGCTGATGAGTCATGTCTTTTTCTCATGAGAAAGAAGAGAAGAAAAAACCCCAAAACACATGAGCTATAATTCTTTAGAGAGGAAAATAATTTATTTTGAACTGCAGTTTTCATTAACCACAGTCCTTTGATGGATAAAATGTCAGCATATTAAGAGAAGCACGGGGATTTGTTACAAAGTTGTATTCAAGATAAGAATATTTGATAAACACAGGGCACTCTTCTGTTTCAAATCTGTTCCTCTTGCCTTTCTTTAGGGATAAATCCAATGTTGAATAAACAGCCCTGCTTGGCTTTATAATGGAAATATATTATGCATCTTTCAATATGGAAGTGTAATTATCCATTTATTTGACCATTTTAGATGCCTTTCATGCTTAAGCTTAACTTTGAATATTAAATCATGATTTGAATGTAAAGTTCAGTTGTCAGATTTAAGCATTTCTTCTAATGAATGACTGAAGAGGGTCAGAGGTTCCCAGATACTAATCCACAGAAATGAAGAGTAAATTAAGTTCTTGATGAGACCATGAAGTATGAATTATTTTTTCTTTTTTTTTTTTTTTTCAGTAGGTCATTGCAGTACTCTAAAATTCAATTGCATCTCGTATTACCCTTGAGTTTACTTAAAAACAGATCTTGATGCTAAACAGAGCACAGCTGCAGAAAATAATTTATGGAGGGATTTGAGTTTGTTTTGTCTTCCTCCTACATTTTGTCCTAATTAAAAGTAATTTTACTATCGCTAAAAGCCCACACATAAGCCTTATGTATCATTCTTGCAACCTATTTAGTACCTCGAATCTAGAGGTTTTTTGCATTGATTTTTTTCTGCTTCTTCTTTTTTTCTTTCTTTTTTAAATTTATTTAATGAACATGTCTAGAATGAACCGGTCAGAAAACATGTGTACTTCAGATAATTTGTTTGGTTTGTCTTTTGATGTATTCTATTTAAAAAGACTTGAGTCCTATAAATGGACAACAAATTATTATGTTTCAAATTTCAGTAACTCAATAGAAATTATTTTTATACCCATAGAGACTTGTATATTTCTCGTTAATTTTATTTTTAAATATTATTCAGGTGGTAACTAGCAAAGTATTTTTGGTTTTCCTTTAAAATACACCTCCTGAAAAAACTCTTGAGCATGATTTAAAATCTGTGTTTCATGTCTGCATGTGTAATTGTACAATAATCCCTCATTTCTATTTAAGCTAAGAAAGGGGGCTTAAATTGTGAATGTTGAGGAAAAACAACCTGAAAACAGAATGTGCATATTGGACTGAATTAATTATACTTGCACATCAACAACTGTTCTGAAAAGGGATCTACTACTTTTCCCAGTAATATGAGCTACTATTTTTGTCAGGGACTTTCTTAAAATACCCTCTCTAGAAAGAGTCAGCACTTTTGCTGCACCATAAATTCCACAAGTCTGACTCTACAAGGAGTGCTGGAAGTGCTACCTTTTTTTTCTTTTCTTCATTTCCCCCGTTGCAGTCAACAAATATTTACAGAGTGATATGCCCATTAAATGCAGTTACATTGTCATGTCGCTGGGATGTGTGCTCAGTCAGGAAAATCTTGTATACTTTGGATCAATTGCTCTTTTTTTGTTTTCACGTAGAACCAAGGAGTCTCATGCCTCAATACAACTTTCTTTCAGCTGTCAGCTGCAAATGACTCCTTAATTCTGCATCTAAATATACAATCAATTGTGATTTCATTTTTTTTTAGTGATAGCTTTGTATCTAGTAGTTGGAATCAGTACAGATATGTAATAATTGTTATAAGTCATAGAGAAAAACCCCATAAATTTGGAGAATTTTGGATACCTTTTAAAGACATCTAGTCTTTCTAAATTCCGTAAAAACTACTTCCTGTAGTTATAAAAATTGATTAAAGAAACAAGTATTCTGCATGAAGGAAATCCACCTTTGAAATGAAAGGGGAAAAAGTAGTAGGAGTAGCTACATTTTTTTATCAGCTTTTATCTTCAAGCAAAAGATGCAGTCAAAAGCAGAAAAGGTAAAACTTTATAATGAATGAGACACCCACAAAGTATTCAGAAGCCAAGAAATGGCTGAGTAGGAAAGAAAAAAGCCATTAAAAAAATCAATAGAAGTTTTAAGTACTTGATTTAGTTTTTTGTCTTGCTCTTTGCTTTTCTTTGCAAATTTCTGTTTCTGTCCTATTGCAAGCCTACTGTTCTGAAACTGAGGCACTGAAAGAGAAGATGTAAGATTATTACACAATATTACACAGCTTTAATGCTATGGGTCCAGTGACTCAAGACTAGAACTCTGATTGCAGTTTTTCAAACACTGTTCAAACGTGGATTTTAAAATACATTTAAAAATATTAGTTCTTGCTTGTACAAAAAAAAATGCTGTAGGTGTTTTTGCAGAACTTTAGACTCCTCCAGAGTCACTTACTAATAACATAAAATTTCTCTTCAAATCAAATGAACTTGATATCAATAGCATCAAAATTACACAGGAAAAAAATTCTTGTCACTTTCAATTGTTACAGGCAAAACATAGGATGATACAGTATTTCTCACTGACTGAAAGGTGACTTGTACATTTTTTTTCATTTTAGCTGTAGAAATATAGCTCATTATTTATGTACCTCTGGTTTTTTAGTCAAATGTGTTGAAATAGCCTTACAAACGCAGGCCATGATGTAAAATTTTAATTTTTCTAATAAGCATTTTGGAGTCTAATTAAAAGTCTGTAGTAGGAAGCACTCCTCCACCTGTCCATAACTTACTTGTTTATGACAGTTCAACACATTTTGTACATGAATATTTGCCAACAATTTTTAAAACTATTTAAAAGTAGTCATTCTCATACTGCACACAAACAAGGAGTGGCAGAGGGGGAAATAAAGCCTTCCCAAGAGGCCTTCATAGAACAAATCTTCTATGAACAAAAACCCTTGCAATGCATCACTGAATAAATGGAAGTAATCTTTCAAACGTTACCTTCTCATTTTCTAGTATGTATTCACAAATTACTTTCTTCAAAAGACCAAATGGGTGATAAAACAATTGCCTGTGCATCAATGGCCTAGATGACAAATGCTAGGCAAATGTGGCATGTTTAATTCAAGTTTTGCATTATGTTTGATTTAGATACATCAGATTATTTTTTGAATTTATCTTATAATATCTGCCTATTGTAAAAAAATATTTTATTTTATTTTATTTTATTTATGAACTCTTTGAACTGTTGAGGATGGACAGAAGTATTGTGCTATGAACATGCAAAAGATGCATAAAGACTGGCCAGCTACTTCCACAGTAAATCACTTTTAGTGAAACACAGTTTCATTAAAGTCAGGATTTATGGCCATTCTTTTAAAGGTGAAAAAAAAAAACCATGAAACCTTCTTAGATTAATAATAAAAATAAGAAAATGTAATGAAGGGAAAGAGGTAAAGAATTCAGGTTTAGCAAGCACTACTTGGCTGTTGCAGTAACTGCCCTGAAGTGGTGTTAGCTACAGTCCACACAAATTACCTCATTTCTGTCATCATGCCTCTAATGGAAATTCAGGTGTAGAAATGTTTTCATACATTGAGGTTGTTCATGAGAAAATGACATAAGATCTGTATTCTGTCCTTTTGAAAAGAGTGAAGAGATCAAAGCTGTTAATTATTGTTGATAAACATTATTCCTGTGTATCCCTTGGAGCTGCAAACACTGGGCTATTGTCTATAAAAATGTCCTCAATTCTTTCTACTTCCATTTTTAATGCTATTGCAGATTGCTTTTAGGAGGACCAGGAATTAAATGAATAGTAATTCTTTTGTTAACAAGGGAGTTGAAAGTTTGTTTACAATTTGGCAAAAGCTACCTTGCATAAAAAATACAAATTCAATGCACTACAAAATCCTCACAACCCAAGAAAAATCCCTCCAAATGGACAAGAAAAAAATCAAATTAAAACAATGCAATATGCTGTGTGCTTTTCATGCCTTTCTAGACATCCATTTCTAGACATAAGAAAGATTGGGTTTTCCCTTCCAGCAGTTTTTTAATTAGCCTCGGAAAATTCTGTAAAATCAAGTGCAAAATATAGCATATATAAAATTTCTCTGAAATAATCCTAATTGCTTATTTGCAAAACATAATTGTATCCCAAAAGACTTAAAACTTTCCGTGTCCTCCCACATAAGGGAGCATTGTTGCCTTTAATTAACAATGCTTTTCTTGTCTTGATGAGAAATTATGAGAACGATGAAAAAGGATTGTTAGTGATGGATTTTGTTTTAGTTCTCTGCAGCAATTTTTTTGAGTAGTTTTGTTTTAAGATTTTGACATGAAATTCAATTTGTTAATCCATGCAGGTCCCACGTATGCAGTCAGGATTCAGACTTTAAATTTTCAATTCTTTTAGATCTGTTTATAAATCTAATTACATATTTTATACTTCACCTACATTAAATATTGACCAATAGTATAAAATAGCAATCATTTCTCCCACAGAACAACACAATGTGTAGCAGAAATACTTTGTTTGCAAATTTATAAAAGTTACTGAAGAAACCGATTGGAAAACTGACTCTCTTAAGCTTGATAAGTTTCTTAATATAGCTGGCTTTAGCTTTTATGATTTTTTTCTTTAATTCACCTGAAGCTGCAATGCTTTCCCCCCTTTATGTGATCTGGCAATATAATTAGGTACTCAAAACAAATAAGATACAGTTACATCTGCTTTTTCAGACTATTTAATAACATATAAACTGTTTCATGGAGTAAACCAATCCTGCGTTTTCTTTAGATAGCAAGTTACAAATTTGGCATTAGAATGACAAGTTAAACAGTTTCATTTTTAGATTTCACTCTTTTCTAATGCTTTGCCTGAAATATCAGAAACTTACTGGGAAAGGAGAAATTCTATCAGGCTGCCTTATTCTTTGTTCTAATGATATTTGAAGGTCCTACTCTTTCAGATGAAACATTTGTCAAAGAAGTTTGCTGCTGTTAGCAATGTTTCAGAACTTTTTCTTGCTGCCATTGATAGAAATGTGGTTCTGCAAAGCCCAGGTAATAAACATTTTAAAATAGTTAAAATATTGATGCTTCTTGTTGATATTAGCAATCATAGATGGTTTGTACTTGGGACGTAGCATTTCAAGATTTTGCAGGAAAAATGGGTTTTATCCTTGGTAGCAGTGATTTGTCTTCCAGGCTTTTTAAGGGACAAAATTTTCTTTAAGGGACAAAAAATTCCTAAAAGAAAATCATATAGCTCCCCACTCATCCCTCAAAAACTGCAGCCTGTATGCATGCATAAGGGAAGAAAGCTAGGTCATTGCCTTTAATGGGAGACTTTTAGTTTGAAACTGGTTTAAACATGTTATGGGTTTCTTTCCATTTTGGTTTGTACAATGAAGTGCTTGAAATTGTTACCTGCACTTTGAAAAGTAGCTTCATAATACTGAGTAATTTTCTTCTTAGAAACTGACTTTGTAACGTGAGGCTCCCTTTATTTGTAGAGAAAATAAATGGTGTTGTTAAAATGTAGAAATTGTAACTTTATGTCAATTTAAATGCCAGTATAACATTTTTATGCCAAATATTGAAGGCATTTTTACCTTGGGATATAAAAGTTTCTGTGTGTAGCTTTTAGGTGGTGTTATTACTTCCTTTTTTAAAAATTTCTCTTCTCATTTTGTGTTTTACTATCTCTTCTCTATGTAAATGTCTTTGCCTTTATTCTTTAGAAGAACTTTTAGATCAAAGAGCTAATGACTTTTGCTCACAAGGCTGTAAGTCTGCATTATTTTGCTATGCAGCACTACTTTGATGTCAAAGTCTCTCTTACCATTCCACATCAATGATAGATATAGAAGAGGATGAGGTTATTTTTCACTAACCCAAAACATGCTGCAAGATTTTAAAATTGTGTTTTCTAAAACTTCCGGAATTAAGCTCTCAAAGAATAAACTCCTTTGCTCAGTCAGGAATAAGTGATGTTTCTGGCCAATAGTAAAATCTGCCTTAGTGACTTTTGTGAAAGGCCATAAGACCTGATATTATGAGACTACTGTTTGGACTTGAAATAAACTCTGTGTTGTGCCACATTAAGGTTTCAACCAGCTAGAATAAGCTAAGCATATTCTACTAATCTTGAATAATGTTGTGGTGGCACTCTTTTTAAGATGGGACTACTTCCTGCCAACATAAGGATACTTGAACTTAATTACTTTTAGGTAAGATGGCTGGTAGTTCTTTTATTTTTATGTAAAAAATGAAAGCAGTATACCAAACCTAAGAAAAAAACAAGCCAAAACCAAAACTAAACCTTCCCCGCCCCCAGCCTACCAAAAAACCCAAACATCTTAAACCACCACAAAATTGATCTTATGTATGAGAGGTACTAATTTAAGGAAATTTTTATGCATGCTAGCAGCCTGCTAAAAGCTGTCTTCACTTCAATGCACTACTAACAAGACTTCTTAAGTTTAATAAAAATATTTCTTCAATATGGCATATCTGTAACTCAATTTCCATGACTATGAAATGGTTTGTATTTTTTTGTACAAGCTGTGGCATTTCTACTGAATTTTGCTGTGTAGAATCAGCTCATATGAAGAAGAGATAGCTACAAGAACTATTGTTTTATATAAATTTAATTGTGGACTACATTTTGTGAAAGGTATATGCTTGAATAGTAGGTTGGGTTTTTGAGTATCTCACAAAAATTGCATTTCCCCAGTCACAGAAATAAGAGTGCTTGTGCATGTTTTATACAGCAGCTCAAGCACTGAAAATAATGTTGTGCTTTCCTTGCATGCCATTTAGGTGTGGTGAAAATTTAAAACCTTTGAGGTATGTAGGAAAATGAATACCACTGTTGAAAATGAATGAAGAATTACCAAAAAAAAGAAGTTGAAGACAAATTTGCCTGTGATATACTATTTCTAGTACATATGCATAAATATTACTGTATGGTTATTAATTACATGATAGAGTGTCATAATGCTACACTGATATAAATATAGATTTCTTATGTTTGAAAATAATAAATCAAAGGTCTTTATTTATATAATAACAATTTGGCCTAGAGTCAAAGCAGATTAAAAGATCCATTATTATTTCTATATCCTTTTTCTGTTATTCACTGTGTCCCATTGATTTTGAAAGCTGCTGAGCTGCCTGAAATCAGTCTCACAAAACATTTCTAAGCGTGGCAATAACCATGATGCTACCCTTAAGTCCATGATTATTTCCTCTAGAATTCACAAAAATCTCTGCTTCTTTACTTTGCAAGGCTTCTCATAACCTCTGACTATTAAAACCTTGAGAAACTTATACTCTTAATGTGCATTTGGTCTCCTAGAAATCAGTGGAAACACTCCCGTTACAAATGCTCACAAAAGGTCACCCTGTAAGATTGACTTTGGACATGAAAAAAATTCAGAAGTTTCAGCTCTGTTAAAAAAATTTAGGCTTTTTCTGCAACCTGAACAAGCAGAAGGGAGAGCATGTAGTGACAGGAGAAAAAGGAATCTCTTTGAAAGTGAGTACGTTTAGATCAGATATTAGGAAGAAATTTACTATAAGGGTGGTGAGGCACTGGCGCAGGTTGCCCAGAGCAGCTGTGAATGCCTCATCCCTGGATGTGTTCAGGATTGGCTTGGATGAAACTTTAAGCAACATGGGGGGTTGGAGCCCTTTAAGGATTTTTAAGGTCCCTTCTAACCCAAACCATTCCATTATTTTATGATTCTATGCTAAATTCTTGAAACATGATTCACATCTGATTTTGTGGATTAAAGAAAATGGTCTTAGCATTAGTTTTAGCACACACAGAAACAAGAAATATGTTTACCTTTTATATTAAATGTGAGTTTTATATCAAATGTGACACTCTTATTTGGGATAATTTCCCATGTGTAGATATTGATTCTGCCAACAGTGAAATTTCTTCAAATATTATGAATCACTTTTGACACTTTTAAACAGGCATAAAATTGTGTTACATTTCTTAAATGTTAAACATCAATTAGTTCCATGTACTCAATCCCCTGAAGTAATTATACCTGTTTAAAAAAAAACCAAGTTGCACAACAGTCAAGGGTTGTGCATACTTTACAGTCCAGAGAATAATTGTTTTGCATGGTAGCATGGTAGTGTCAGGAAATGTTAAGTGGTTCTGAGTTGACTATGCTTGCTGTTGTCATTCTTTTTTTTTAAGTACTTCTATGGAGGGCAAGGAAAAAAAACAAGTGATATACACAGAGACAAAAAGAATCTTGGCAGTTCTGGCCTCAGTTTTTAAAAATAAATCAATAAACACTATTTTCTATGAATATTATTGTGTAAACTCAGGTTTACTGTGTTGGGTTTGCATGGTAAGTTTTAGGTAGCAGAGGGAGCCTACATGGGGGCTTCTGTGAGAAGCTGCCAGAAGCTTCCTTTAAGTCTGATGGAGCCAGTGCTGTCCAGTTCCAATGTGGATCCAACACTGTTAGGTTTGATCTATGTCATATATTTGGGATTTGTATATCTATCTATGATTTATTACTTGTTCCATGTCTTGCCTCTGGTTTCTACACCTCAAACGAGATACTGTGCTCTTGTGTACTCTAACATTCCCCACATCCTTATGGTTAAAATATTCAGATATTTTAGGGGTCAGAAGTGGAAAATCCATAGTGAGGTAATGAAGTAAAATATAATAGGAGTTGCAAAAAAAATAATAAAGTCTGTGTTGCTTGAATACTGTTCCAACTTCTAAGCCATCCTTAATGATGTTATTCCCTTCCCAGTGGTACTAATTGAAGATAAAACTTTGTAACTTTTGTGGGCTGTAGTCTCAATTTCCAAATCTCAACAGTCTCAGAAAGCTCAAGGATTAACTTTTTGTATGACAATTTATGAAACCAATTAAATGATACACTAATGATTTTTACCTTCCCTGACCCTTAATGCTATATTAACAGTACCTATTTATTTCCCTATCTTACCTACTTCAGGGATCCATCTAATAATTTATTAGAAAGACACTTGCTTCAGATGTCCTAATACCACCTATGGTAACTGCTGTGCCAATATTTCATTACAGATTAAAATGTTGTACTTCAACATTGAATGCCTTTGAATTTTCAGCATTTTAATGAGGATGATTGGACACTCTTGTAGTCTTATCTTTTAGTCTCTTAGGAAAAGTAAGAAGTTCCAAAAGGAAACTGGGGAATCTCAGGTGCAATCAGGTATTATTTCACATTCATTATAGTGTACCTCCAGAAAATCTTCAACTAGTTCACTATTACTCACACTGTAGCTTTTTCACAACAGATCCATCTATTTATTTGAATAACAAGAGCTTAGAGTTATAATAATAAACCAAAATTATAAAGAAAACAATATATGTGGAATTTTAGAAGTAATATAATTATTTTCTTCCAGGGCACAAACCAACCTTTATTGAAAGCTGGAATAAAACTTTCCCTGGGGAGAAGTTATCTCATAACTGCCTATTGCTTTTCTTCACCTGATATTGCTGCACACTTCTAAAGTGGTGAGCCCAAGGTACCTAATGTGTGCTAATATCCCCAGATTGTTGCCCAAGGCAGCCTTTAGACTCTTTCACATTATTGCTATGTCACAAAAGACAGCCAGTGATCAGGCTGCTTTATGATTATGGAAATGACCAGTGCAATAAGTAAAAGTTAAGTGCAAAATAAGCCAATTTTTTTTTTTTTTTTTTAAGAAAGAATTACGAGAATGACTGTAGGGAGTAGAATGAATGAAGGTCTAGATCCACTGCTGAAGTCAAAACACTGCCTAAGGAGAGTCAACTTTTTTCCTTTTGAAAATGTGGAGGGAACCATGTTCATCTTTGTTACAAAGTGTTAAGAGAGTTTTCCTTAGATGAACATTGCCCTTAATATTATCTTATTTTTTATAAGTTTCTTGTCCTATCAGATGCAATAAATTAATCTTATGTTTCCCCTCTTGGTTTCATAGCATTAAGCCTCTAGTTTTTGTATATAGTTAATCCTCTGCAAATTGAAGTTTTTTATCATTGCTCCAAGTATGGAGTTCCTCGCCTAGTGGGGAATTGTGTGTGGGCAGGTAAGTACACTGAGAAAGGGCCTTTTTGTCATTGAGTGGCTTTTCATCACTAATTTTTCCTTGTATAATGATATGCTTCTCTATGATTTTAATTTGAATACTCTCAGAGGCAGAAAGTCTCTTTATTGAATATCATTTCATGGTGTTTTGTGCAAGAAATAGTAATTAAAAAATATCTGCTGTCAAATTTTGGTACAAATTGAATACTAATGGAAACGCTATTTTCTTTTGTGATTTTTTCTTCATTTTCCTTATTCACACTTCTTTCATCCTCTGTAGGTCTTGAATATAACTCTGAGTACATATTACCTTAGCGGACAAAATCACCCAAATAAAAAAGAAATCTCATATGATTTCTGCAACCTTTGAGTGTGTAACTGGTGCTCCATTGCTTCATCATAAAAATTAAAATTCTGACTTTTTTTCAACTTATTAGAAAATTATGTTCATGCATTTAGTAGCTGTGAGTATGGATAAGCATCCTGTCATTTTGGGATAGTCAGCCTGGTGATGCTGAGGGAAATCCTGAAATGGTGTTGGAAAGGCTGAAAGATTCAATATGAATAGGATGCAAGACTATAATAGATCTGTTTATTAGTTGATTAAAAATGCAAATAATAATGGTTTTGATTTGTCTTAGTAAGAATATGAATAGAAATAATTATGGAATTATTGAAAGTCCAAGCATGTTTACATGTCTGAAAGGCATTCAGTACATTTTACAATACATGAAATAGAATGTTAGAAAATATTTTTGAAGATTATTTATTCTGCAGGCCCATCTGACTGTGTAGAGGTTGGTCTTTTGTAATTATATACATTTTAATATTTATGAAAATATGTTTTGTCAATTCCTTAGGATAAAATCTTAGTTTGCAAGAGCTTATGGCCCATGTAGTACTAACAAGATGATAAAGGACTTAAGGCCTTTTTTTTCCCTTGGGTTGTTAACATAGAAACTTTGAAGAAAACTTTACAAAACTTTGAAGGAAAAGTTCTTGTTATTATTTTCATGAGATACGTGTGTAAAATGTTCATGTTTTATCAAATTGTCTTTCTATCCCATATTTTTGTTCACATTGCAATAAAAGTTATAATAGTATTATTTTAGTCTCTATTTTTGTGTTCATATGTGGCTGTGCCTTAACAAATATTTGTTATGTTGATGTTATAGAAATAGTGTAATTATGAAAAGAACATTACTGTGCCATCCATGGCATAGACACTAACAAAGACACTATTCTTGTCCTTGAGGATTTTATCACTCAGCAAGTACACTATTTATTTGTATGTTTGTATATTTGTATATTGCAAAAAAACAGAAACAACCACCTACGTCATCATGTTCACAATCCTGCAAAAAATATATATATTAAAAAATTAACTATCTGCAAGAACTCTTTTCTTGGCCCTTCCACAAAGATGATTCTCTTTTATTGCAGTAATTGTAATTTTTTTTCACTGATGATGCAAGGTCTTTAGCAGTTCTTGAAAATGCTCCATGTTTTTCATTATTGTAAAGGACATCATATTGTATTTGAAAAAATTTTAGCGACTTGTTCAGGGACAAGAGAAGCACAATGGATTGGCTGAAAGCTATTGCCTCTCTGGCCTTCTTGGAAATTAAATTCCAGTTTTGATGAAAAAAAATAATAAAATTGTTTGATAAATGTAATTTTATTAGAGTTTAAATTTTGAGAAACTGACGTATAAATGATTAGACTTGCTATGACTAATGCATTTTTGCAGATGCCTAATTCAAAGAACAAATGGAAAAGAACAATGGAATTACAAGTCTGACTGTGTCTTTTCAATTTTAAAAAGCTTTACTTTAATTCCATAGACATGAATGAGGAAATCAGGGCCTTCTAGAAAAAGGAGTAAAATGAAGGGTGTAGTAAAAATTTGGTTTTTATTGCTAAAGACTTTTAATAGATTCCTCTCTCTTAGAGTAATCATCAAGGGAAATATATGATCATGAAGTGTTTGTATTTATTTCTTATTTATAAACATACACAAATTCTTACTCTTTATTGTAAATTGGAATAAATGCGAGAATCAAATAAATTTATTTATAGGTAATATATAGAAAGAATACTTGCAAAAAAAAAATTTCCACTCTTTCTGGTTTTCTGTACCTAAAATCTTCACATCCTTTGTTTGGGCTGCAGAGGGAATTTCAGAGCAATCCGGTAGTACAAAAATGTATAAAATATTTTTAGCGTTGGGAATTCTGACAAACTCAAAAAGAAACTGGGCAGGTTTTGTTTGAAATACTCTTTCCAGAAAATCAAAAAAGTAATATATATATATATATATCAGCATTCTTTCTAAGCAATGCATCAATTTAAGTGCATTCTTGGTAGTGTAGGTATTCTGTGAAACTTGCAGACTGAAGTTTCATTGAGTTTCTTGTTTCATGAAAAACCTTTCATAACATGGTAAATTAATTCCTAAGTGGTCTTTTCCTGCTCATTATTGCACTTGGACTCATGAAAAGCCTCTATGATGGGATAAATTTTGCTTCTACAGTGCTATAGAGACTTGTTTGATCTGCTTTAGAAAACCAGGAAAATGATACAGGAATCCCTCAGTTGTGTTGTGTAGGCTGTGATAGTGCTGTTAGTAACATGGCTGATGTTATTTATCCCAACTGTTCCAAGCCCTGGTAAATGTGCCCTGCAATATGAGAAACAAAGGCTATAGAAAAATATTGGTAGTTTACTACCTTTTTCATATCTTATTCCTGCAGTCTTTCATGAACATATGGATATCTGCCATGATTGTATTTCTTTTATGTTTGAGTACGCACATAAAGTTCTGCATGTGAATGATCTTTTTTATGATGTTGTTAAGTTTTTTCTTATATTTTGTACAGAGATTGTTAAAATAAGTGGAAATACTATGTCCAAAGACATCTAGAGTAAATCCTTGCTTTCTATGGCTGTTTTAGAACAGCCACTTCTGAATAATAAAGTTATCTACAGTTGCTGTAGATTATTGAAATTATTGCAACAATAAAAGTCTGTTCACTGTCTTTCATGACTCAGATAGTTATGTTTTTAAGAGAAGAACAGAAGCCTGTTTCAAGCAGTATCCTTAGTGGTAGAACGCTGAAAATTTTATTGGATTGAGTAAGAAAATTAATCTGTGAAATGTCCCATGGACACCAAAAAGTGAAATGGATTGTTATTGGAGGTATCAAAACTGATACAGTGCTGAACAGGGTGCTGGCAGCTCTGAGCAAACAAAGAAGAAAAGGGAGGAAATGGGAAAGGGGATGAAAACTATTCAGTTTGTAGTGTTGAAATAGGAAAAGAATGTGAGAACAAAGCTGTGAAATGGCATCTGACAACATGTGGCTTGAAGAGTGTAGATTTGTTTCAGAAATGGTGATGCATTATTAATGACAGAATAAGTGTCAGAATAGAAGGATAGATGTGAAAGAATACTGTCAATCTGGGACAGTATGTAGGGCCTGGGATATTCTAAACAAAGATGTTTCATAGAGAATACTATGAAAGAATAGTATTACTTGCAGATGTATTTCAGAAAAAATTGGAGGAAACTAAATGCATATAGCTCCATCAGTTTTTCATTTTAATAAAAAGGGGTAGCTGGAAAGAGGAATGCTGTGCCCCTCCTGCATTTTACTGCCTTCAGGGCACATCCTTCAGTTCCAGGTTTCTGGCAGTCTACTGTTAACAAGCCCCCTTCAAGTATGTCTTCCTCATAGATTCCAGAAACACAAAGATTTTCATGAAAAGGCCTAATCCTGTCAAACTAAGCTTTTTTGGCTTAACTAACAGATAGTATGCTGGTGGGAAAAAAAACCTGCCACAAACCAAACCACAAGATAAAACGTTACTTACATTTTAGTTTGCATCACAATTTTTATCAAATTTAGAATTTACCAATTTTTAGACTCTGTAATTCTTTTGATTCTGCTTATCTGGACCTCCAAGTGTCTTTATATGGGCCATCAATGGCTGTCTACAAATGTCTATCAAACACAGCTTTTCCTCTTTCTTTTGTTTTGGGAATCCCATTTCAGGAGACTACATTTGTTTTGTAATGTGCAAGCACTTATGTATTCATTTCAATACGACAAGATAAAACAGGATATAGAGTTTGTTAGCACTAGAACTATGCATATTTACTTTCCATATTGCAAATATATGCAATTTATGTAGCATCTACTGTATTCAGCTGTATTAGAGCTGAATCAATGGGTGGCATTTCACTCCTTTTATGCACAATTTATTAACACAATGGAGGTAACTAATTTAAAAGGTCTCAGATACCTTCCAACGAAAGGAAAAATTCTGTGTACTGCCTTAATTAAAGGCAAATAGCACTGCAATGCTTCAGTCTAAGTGTTGGTTGTAGTCTGTTGGTTTAAGTTTGCATGGATTTTGTTGAAAACCAGGGAATGATTTTATTGCTATTAAAAAAAACACCCAAAACTCCATCTCTGCCCTGAGTACAGAAGACAGTGAGTCTCCACTTCCCATGGGAAGAGTAAAAGGCAGAGCAGAGTCATGGACTGTTCTTTATCACAGCGATGTAGGGAAACAATCAGGGCTTTTTTTGTCTCTTTGTGTATGCTGCTCTTCCTCATTATATTAAGCTTGGAAAAAATTCTCCTGTCAACTTTCAATTTTCCTTTTTCCACCCTGGTGCTGTTTTTCATTATTATGTCCCATTCACCTTTAAAACAAATACAAATGAAAGAAAGAGAAATGTGCAAAAATGGCAACTATTGTGTTTTAATTCAAAGGAGGTGACAACTCTGAAATATTCTTCTTTTGTAGATGACTTCTGTTTATTAAAATGCCTTTGCTAGCAACAGCTTAGGAGGAAATTTTTGTTATTTATTTTGTTTTACTTTAAAGAGTTCTTTAAAGTCCATTCTATGTGTTCTTTTAACAGTCCACTCTATGATGGATGTTCTGGGAAGATGCCTGTAATACAGTTTTTTACTAATATTAGTTAAAATAAAATTATAAAATCATAACAATGTTGATATTTTTGCAGATTGAATTTTCTTGCTTTACTGTTTTTGAAAGTGATGTAGCACAAAAAATCAGAACTCCAGCAGCAGCATAGAAGGCTTGCTCCTCCTATGCCAGAATTAAAATAAAATTCTAGCTCATTGGAAGAGAAACTCTTATGGTAAGGATTGTGTTCTGCTGAGGAAAGTTTATTAAGGATTCTAAGGCTGATTTTCTTGAACAGAGTTTGTGTAATCTCTCTTAACATAGATGTAAATCTTTGTCATGTGTATTAATGGAAGACCTTATTCCGAAAGCAGGTAATTTGCACTTTTTGATTTCTTTTCTTCTTATGTTAAATTTAGAGGCAAATCAGCCCAAACCATAATTTTGAAAATTGTTTGATAGAATTCCTCACAGTAATGCCAGAGAAATAAAAGCACAGAGTAGATTCTTATCTTTAAACAATTTAAATAATGATAGGATTGTAGAAAATTAAGGGTTGGAAGGAATTTAAAGATCATCAGTCCTCATCCCCCTTCCACTTCCCTCTAGACTATGTTGCTCAAGACCTTACCCATCCCGGCTTTGCGCACTGCCAGGGATGGTCCATCCACAACCTCTCTGGGCAACCTTTTCCAGGGTCTCACCACCCTCACAACAAAGAATTTTTTTCCTAATATCCAACCTAAATTTTCCCTCTGTCAATTTGTATCCATTACTCCTTGTCCAGTCACTATAGTTCCTGATCAAGGGTCTCTCTCTGGCTTCCCAAATACTGGAAATGTGTTATGAGGTCTCCATGTCACCTTCTCTTCTCCAGGCTGAACAGCCCCAACTTTCTCAGCCTGTCCTCTTATCAACTGGTCCTCCAGTCTCCTTACTGGTTTTGTGTCCTCCTCTGGACTTGCTCCAACAGTTCCACGTCTTTATGTTGTGTCACAGACATCTTTTATGAAAAATCCTTTCCTTAGGATTTTTCCTCCTGAGAAGCTGAGAGGCCTCAGGAACAAAATGTAAACATTGATTATCTGCTGCTGTGGAATGCATCAGGTGCATCTGTGATTGGCTCATGTGGTTGTTTCTAATTAATGGCCAATCACAGCCCAGCTGGCTCAGAACTCTCTGTCCGAGCCACAAGCCTTTATTATCATTCTTTCTTTTTCTATTCTTAGCTAGCCTTCTGATGAAATCCTTTCTTCTATTCTTTTAGTATAGTTTTAATATAATATATATCATAAAATAATAAATCGAGCCTTTTGAAACATGGAGTCAGATCCTCCTCTCTTCCCTCATCCAAGAACCCCTGTGAACATGGCCACAATGTTGGGGACAGCAGTACTGTAAGCAGTTCCCCAGGTGGGATCTCAGCCACTATTTTATCCATCAAGTCATCAATCCATTAAATCCACATCTCTCCAGTTTAGAGACACTAACAGTCAACTTTGGATGCATTCTGTTTTGCTAAAACCACTGCTTTATGACTTGTGGTCTTTATTTGAATAAACGCTGTTATTGGAAAAAAAATAAAATCATTCGGCATTGACTTTGCACAGGTCCAAAATTAATTATACTGTTATTAATTATAATTATACTGTGAAAGACTTAGGAGAATGGAATACAAGAATAATGGGGAGGGGGGGAAAAAGAGAAAGCCATAGCAGGAGCAGGGGATGACAAAGAGTGAGGCTGGTGTTCAGATAGCCTCAACAAACTTGATTATAGTACACTTCTCAATGATAAAAGATTATTTTGTTGAGGTGACTTCCTTTAGAATTTTTGCAATTATTTTTTTGCTACCCTTCTTAAAATTAACAATTTTTGTGGGTTTTAATGCCAGCAGGCTTCAAGTTTAACTCTTGTCAGAATACATATTATGGGATACAGTGGTGATAGGTCATGAAAATATTTCTAAAAATTCATGGTGAGCCTAAAAGAAAACATTCCTTTCCAAAAGACTTCAGAAATTATAGATGTCAAAGACATTTAAAGAAGATGGGATGTTAAAAAGTAGGCAGGAGAGGAAACATGGTAGGATTGTGAATTGAAGCAGAAAATCAATGTAATTAAAAAAATATGGTGATTATATTCAGAGATTTACTTGAAATCAGTGTGTCTTTAGGGAGAACACGGTTTTGTCTTCCTATTTCACATAGCAGTATTTTGTGCATTTGTAGAAAACTAATACAGCTCAAAATGAATAAAAAAACTGCCTAAAAGAAGAATCCTGCTTAATCATTCTAGACTGGATTTCATATCAGGTCCAAAGCTGAACTCTTGAAAATACTGATATGTGCAACACATCCTATTTTGCTAAGACATTAAACCAGCTTTCCTAAGCACCTGATATTTTAAAAAAGTGATAACAGGCCTTTCCTTCTTTTGGACCAGGTAATTTTAGTCTCTTCTCATTCCTTTTCAGTGCTATTTTTACCCTAGTGAAAATCTCCAGGTCCTAAGAAAACCAATACCAACTGGAGGCAGAGTACATTAGAATGAATCCCGTTAAATATAACCTCAGGTTGTGCACTTAATCGGGATGGATTTTCCAACCCATCATTAAGGCACACTGTGACTTAGATCAACATAATGAGTAGCAGTGCCTGAGGCTGTGTCTACCCTAATACAACAGTCTTGGTCTAAACTTTCCAAGTGTACTCGTTGAATCTGGAAACTAAAGGAGTATATATATCAATACTCCTTTTTTTGTTTACTCGTTTCTTGTGGGGTTTTTTTTTGGGGGGGGGGGGGTTGTTTTGTTTTTTGTTTTTGTGGGGTTTTTTTTGTTTGTTTGTTCTTTGGTTTGTTTTTTGTTTTTTTGTTTAATGCAAACTAAAACTAGTTAGGTGATGATTCAAATTAAATCACTTTGTACGTGTCTGGGAAAAAAATGCATAATTGTTTGCCTGTGCAAATGTGCTTTCTGATGCTGGCAAGAATAATAATTCATTTGGTTTTTCATCATGATGCATTACGAAAATTCTTAGGTGTCTCACTATATAAAACCAGCTTCTATTAAATAGGTGTATATATGCCCACGTGCATGTAAATGCACATAATCATTCTGAAAGTGCTAGTAAAATAATGGCAGTTTTGATGCAGAACTACAGTTTATTTCTTCAGTCCAGTTCAGAGCTTACACTGTCAAGGATAAATGAACAATAAATCATTCCAGTATAATGTTCCTGGAAAGCTAGTTGAGTGCAATTAAAATAAGAAAACTGGTGGTATTTAAACTATTTATTAAATCAGTATGATAAAATAGTTACATTAATTACCAGCAGAGATAACATGTGAGCTATGACTATGGACTACAAGAAGCAAGCAGTCTGTCTAAATCAATTTTTATTTCTATATTTCTCATAGAGCAATGTAAAGTGAGTTGTCCCTTTGCTGAATTGAAGAAGTGAATAAAAAATTTAAAAGTCCACTATCCTGAGTTTCTGTAAATGTTAACATCCTTTTTGTTGAATCTATTGCATGTATATCTGCTCATTCAGGGTGAAATTTGCTGGGCTTGTAACCTTTGCTTTTGAAGACTGAGAAAAAAGCCTTCTAAACTTTTCAGCAGATGTGTTCTGTTATTGTCATGCCTGCTTAAATGCTGCCATGCCTTGAACAATATATTTCAGTAAACAATTACATCTCCTGAGGCTATCTTGCTCTGAAGATCTGAATGTCCCAGGTCTTAATGGCAACCTTAATCACAAAAAATGGGTATTCAGATTGTTAAAGCCACTTATTTGCTTGGATATTTAATTGCCTTTTATGTAAACAGAAGTATAAATGATTATTTTGTGTTTTTCATAATTATATCAAGTAAATCAAATTTCAGTACAATAATTTAGCAGTAAAATAAGTAGGCTATTAAAATATGGAGAGTTTATTATATGACAGATTTATGTCTATATATTTATTCAATAAATTATGATTCTCATAATATTTATTCTTTATCTCATTTATCCAAGAGATTTCTGAAGCATGTCTATAAACTTATGTACACAGGTGTGTGTTTATATGTGTACACATTGCGTGCCACCAGAAGGGACTAGATGAAGTATAGTTTGAGTTAAGATATGTAGGAAATATTATAAGAAAGGAATATTTAGTTTTGTTTTATCAAGGAAGCACAACCATGCAGAGCACCCAGAAAGTGAAACTGTAGCTTTTTTAGATTGATTTTTATTGACTGTATTCACTTAGCTGAAATAAAATGTGGTCAAGCATTTTGTATTATGAGAAGAAATGAAAGTTTTGTAAGACTCTCACAAAGATGTAATAGCATCTGACAGATTGCATTAATGTGTGTTTCCACACTGAGAATACTGTTTTAATTAGCATATAAAGAAATCAGGGTAGTGCCAAAATTGGTGAAATGCATGATGAAGAATAAAGTTACTAAAGATAAGTACTGTTTATTTGATATCAAACAGTGCAACTGCAGTATGAAATTATCCTTACAAAATGATATATATATATAGTGGGAATGAAAAATGGCCTAAATTACAAAGAAATATATTAATGGGGACTTACCCAACCTGTACTAATTCTGTGATGAAGTTATGGATAAAAAAAAAGCCTACCCTGGCATTTATCTTGACAAAATGTGTTGCTGAGATTTGATAAGAAAATGTGTTGGCTTTATTTAAGCCTGGCAAAATGGTCAGTAATACAGGCTGTCAGAAAATTTTCAGGTACACTTAATGTCTTTGTATTTGCTATGTCTTTTTGTTTGTTGCCTTTAGCTGTTCAGCAGAGATCACATCTGATGTAATCCTGATGTGATGAACAGTTATAATGCTGATTTGATTTGATATGATTTGATTTGATATGCTTTCATCAGGAATTTTACTGTTCTTACTTAGGTATATTATTTCTACTCCTTGACCATGGACCTACTTCTGCAGCCAAATCTTCCTAGAAACTCTGGGAAATATTTTTTAATCCTCTTTAACACTGTCTGCATGAAGGGAACTTTATATTCTTTATCTTTATTCCTTAGTGTTTATACCAGATTAAAAAGAGATGCCTTAACAAAACTCTTAGATTCCTTAGGGATAAATAGAAGTAGCAATGTTGTGGCAAGACATCTGGCAGACCTTCCAGTGCCTTTTTCTGAGCTGAAGCTCTATTTCATCTTCTGTTCATCAACAGCTGTTCAAGCCATGGATGTACTCAGTTTTATGTAAATGTAGGAAAATAGCCACTAGAAAAATCTTATCAGATTCTTCAGTTGTTTTCTATAAGTTATTGTATTTCCATACTTTCTGTTTAGAAAATCAAATTAGTCTTTTTCTCTACATTTTTATTGGAAGTGTACTTTTACATTCAGTTGTTTTTTTCTTTACATTGAGTCTTGTCATAAATTCTGAATTACTTATTTAACTAATGAGTAGGCAAAATTTATTCTGCAACTCCCTTTGAGAAATGGGGAAAAGGAACATTAAGTTTGATCAGTTTCTGTATTTCAAATAGTAACTCCTGCTACCTGCCCTTCTGTGAACATATTTTATTTTCACTAAGCCTTACCTGATTTTTTTCACTTCAGATTTTTTGAGAACAAGTGACACCTTGGTAGGATATGTACTTAGATTTTGTCTTGTAGATGTGCTGCTAAAGGAATGGAACCAAATTTCCATTGAAAGAAAAGCTTTTTCTTTTGTGGCTTCATGATAGCATTTTAAATATATCTGTCAATTATTTTCAGGCTTTTAGGTTCCCCAGCTGATATGCCCATATATGCTTTAACAGAAAAGTGTTCTGATCAAACTTTCCAGTGCTTTGTTCTCTTAAACTGCAACATTGAACACTAGCCACACATGATTGCCATAAAATTCCAAGGAATATATTTTCTTCTCTTTTCTTGGTTTGCTGTTGTCTTATTGCCCTCATACAAATTTTGAAAGCAGACAACTACCACATATTTCTTTCAGGCATCAAAAAGTCCTTAGTTTTATATGGAAGGCCTTAAAAAACCTAGGAGAGGACCTCTGGCAGAGAAAAAAAAATGTTGGTTTCAAGTTTTGAAATTCCTTTCTTCAGAGGTTGGAGCAGGACTTTTTTGTAGTTTGAGCAAGACTTGGAAAGAATCTGGCTAAGCATCAAAAAATCCCAGGAATTTTTCCAGTTGTTTTATAGTTTCTACTGTAGATTTTTTTTGTAATAGCTTGCATTCTTGATGCATTTGTCACTATGTCATCTCTAATGATTACATAGTCAACATAGTCTATCTTAATTTGCAGCTGGTTTATAGAATTTTAGAAATTTCATCTGTTATTTCTAAAAATCTGTCAGATTTTCAGTGAGGTATTACCATCTCTTAGGCCAGTAATATAATCTCTCAGTATTTAGTCTCTTTATAGATTTTACTGTAATTGTGGGTTTTAAATTCTTTTTGTGCCTCTCGACATCTTGATCATTGCACCACAGAATGTGCTTTGGCTCTGTTCTGTCTTTGAGCTGCTTTGCTTTCCTCAAACTTTTGCTGTTGTAATGTGTCCTATTGTTGATGTCACTTGCAAGTGCAAAATGTTTTCCTGACCAATCATTTGCCATATATGTTCTGTATTTTCACAGTAGGTCAGACCTCTCACATTCCTGACATCTTAATAGGTGATGCAGGGTCTTATTACTGGGTTCTGTCACATCCCTATAGTGTGCAAAATAAAAAGTTTTATAGCAAAAATAAGCAATGAGATTAAAAGTCACATGCTTAAATAATTAAGCCACATGCTTAAAATATTACTAATGTCAGTAATATTGGTGGTGGTTTTCACAGAAACTAATCTGGAGCAGAGACTTCATTGCAAATGACAAGCCCAAGACTGCTACTGGTGAAAACAGACCCCATTACTTCTACAAATAGACTTCAATTTAACTTACAATATAAATAATGTAAACTATAAGAAATAGAACAGAGAACGAAATATTAATTTAGATCTGACCTTGCAATAGAGCTTAAAAATATCTTTGTTAAAGTTTTTACCATATAAGTACTTAAAATCAGCCACAAGAATAATTAGCATAACAATATTTCCTTCTGGGATTCTTGTCAATTATAAAATGTTTATTTTGCAGTGTTCAGAAATACTTTTTGAAGAACATTAGATTTTTCTTCCATCTGTAGCAAATCCTGATTTGGCAAAACCAGGAGTCTCTTCAATCTCAAAATAGTCATAAAAACAAAAATGCAGATAGCATCTTCCAGAGGGTCTCTTCTTGCATTCCTTCATAAGACTTTTATTCCAGTATCTATTCAGTCCTCAAAAGATTTAAGGGAATTATTTTGTGCTCTAATGCAGCAAACAGCTTATTAATTGATCATGACACTAATTTACTGGTATTTATAACTCTGCCCTGGTAAATGTCATATATTTAGCAAACAACTTGAGGAAGGTGAATAGCCTGACATGTTCGGCCTTTTTTCTGGCATTTCTTTTAGTTCCTGATACCTTCAGTGATACCTTTTGTTTAATAAGTCTTTCTGTCCATATTTATTGTTCTATGCAATATTTTACTCAGTAACAGGTGTTTAGTTAAATTTGTATAGTTACATTTTTGACATGAAAGAAAAAAAATTATGCTGGGTTAAATACAATATATTATTAGCACTGGAGCATCAACTTTGAATAGTCTTTTAATCTTTATTTAATTTAATATATTATACAAATTACAACATATTCCTATCCTTGTTCCTATCCCATATCCATTATAATTTGACCTTTAATGTTAGCTGCCAATAACCCATCTGAACCTGTACTCATTAATCTAATTACTGAAAAGATTGGAGCTCTTGCCTGAATCTCCTTTCTAGGGAAAGCAGATGTGTCACAAGACAGGATAGATCAGAAATATCAAAGCCTTTCAGAAACTCACTTACTTGCATATACTCTCTCTAAGTGTGTTTCCTTGCAGTGTGGCCCTGGGGGTAAAAATTCATTACTCATTAACCTCACTTTTTTGGGGGGCGGGGGGGGGGGGGGGGCAGGGGGAATGGTGTTTAAGTAAAAATATCTAATAAAAATAACTTCATTGTGTTCAATTTACTATCTTCACACCACTGCTATTTTGCTTCGTTGAAAAACCTTTCTCATTTACATTAAATTTGAACAATGTTTCCAAGTTTCAATTTGCATTCTGTTGCCTCACATACACATATCATTTTATTTAAATCACAGAATATTCTGAGTTGGACCCACAAGGGTCTTTGTGTCCAACTGTTTTGTGAGTGGGAGTTGAACTCTCTAAGTACTTATTTACTCTTTCCCCTATGCATTACATTTCTATGAAATGAGACCTAAAATTAATTGTACTCTTTCCATATTTACCATGGTAGAATCTGGCTTGAGCCCTTATTGAGGCTAGAAATTTCAATTCTGTGTTTTAGGAACATTTTAGTTCTGGAAGTGCAAGACATAAGTGATACCAGATAAAGACATCCAAGACTCCCTTTTCTCTAGTTTTCCTACTGTGCCCAAATTTTAAAGACATAGCTTTATAAAGACACTGTTTGTCTCAGTCAGAAAAAGAAGAAAGAGGGCTTTATAGCAAGATATGAAAAAGAACATCTTTTATTTGCAAGAATGAAAATTTTCTGGTGGCTTTCCAGTGCTACTGAACTTATATAGGTCAAATTAAATTGAAGTAGATGTAGTAGTAAATTTGGCTGCATCTAAGAAGCTGACTTTTTTCCACTTCAGAGGCTAATGAATTTCATATTATTTGCTTTCATTTATCATACTAAAACATAAAGATACAATATAGCAAATTTATTAGTTTTGAGCCCCAAATTGCTTCACAGAAACGGGATGATCTTGTCAGCTGATGTAGTAGAAACAGAATAAGTGGAGGGGAAAAAATACAGAGCTATTTTCTTCATGGGTTATTAATAAAATTCCTTCTTGCATTACAGTGACTTGTATGGTGGTTTGTTGGTTTTCTCTTTTTCTAAAACAGTACACAGCTCTTCTCTGTGGTTGTCTGGGAGAGACTGAGAGCACATTGGTGATAATTGGTCTCTCCTGAGGTTTTTTGTGCTTTCACAGAATCATAGAATAGTTTGGGTTGGAAGGAACCTTAAGGATCTTTTGGTTTCACCCCTCCCTGCCTGGCAGGGATGCCTTCCACTAGATCAAGTTTGGTGGTATTGTATAGTAACTCTGGGCCTTCAGAAGTATGAATACTGCAATGCCATCACCTGACTGGTGGAATTTGTTCCATATAATCTTTATTCCTATTTATTTTACTTTATGTAAAAATACTTCTTCTACAAATATTTTCAAATAAAATTGTTCCATTCTTCCACCTAAGCAGCAGTTCTCTGAAAATCCCTCTGATACCTATGCCTCCAGAGACATCACAAAAAACAGAATGGAAAGCAATTTTTATTTTTCATCCTTCTGTGCACTAGTCTGAAACAAATTAGGATTGGGAGATCCTAAGTCAGAAATACAATTTAATAGGAGAATTAAAATAAATGCAATAATACAAAACCACTGACAGATTCAGAGTACAACTTGACACCCTGTGGGCCAGGGTGTTGGTAGCAGTCCCATTAAATGGTGGCTGCAGCCCTCCTGCAGTGACAGTTGTGGTTCTGTTGGAGTGGTGATCTTGTAGAAGGGTTTGATCTTACTCTGAATGTCCAGTAGTGGTTATGTAGCTCTTGTCCTCTGGGAATTCAGTGGATAAATCTGCATGTGGTGCTCCAAATCTCAGATTATATCCAGATAGGAATGCGTGGCTCCTCCCCCTGGGCAGAGCATCTCCCAATGGGATGGTGTAATTTTATCAGCCATGCAGTGACACTCAAAGGCCCATTAACAGAAGATATCCCCTGGAGTTATCAGGACTAAGTCATGAAGGAGATAAAGAACACTGTTCCACCTGGTTTTAATAGCTTATGAAGATGGTGATAGAATACATACTTCGGGGTACATCTTACGTTGTAACCTAAGACATTCTGTAATACCCCTCCTATTCTGGAGACTTTATTTGTGGGTTTTTTTTTGTTGTTGTTTTTTGTTTGTTTGTTTGTTTGGTTGGTTTTGGTTTTGTTTTTTTTTTTGTTTTTGGAATCTTTCTCTGTTCCTGGTGAGGTGGCAATGTTCTTATTCTTTTGAATACACCTACAACTTGTTCTTTCAACCATTTCTTGTATATCAAGTATGTTGGTCTCATATCAGAACTCAATAGTAGATGGCAGATGATTGATGTGTATTTAATTGCCATAAAATGATATTGCCCTGTAATTAGGCTGACAAAAAGTCCTATGCTTTCAGAGGTTAGTCCTTCTAAGACCTGTATGTTATACACCTTAGTAACTTTTCATGCTTGGCTAAAATCTATTTCTAGTATCTGAAAAAAGGCCAGTTTATTTTAAAGTCATTTTCTTTTGAATTTTAACATTGTTGTTTTTCCGTCATTTCATTTTCTTGTGATGGCAAGTGTCATGGGGTGAGCTGGCTTTGCACAGGGGATGTGAAGCACAGATAATATATTTGATTTTCCTGTGATTACACTGGTCATAGAAGAACAAGGACTTGAGCCCAAGATCTTCAAAATATCTGTCTACAACTTTTCTACAACAAGTAATTTATTCCAAATATTGTACTTTCAGTCTGAAGAGATGAATGAGTATTTACTTCCATTTGAGAAGAGAACTTACTTTCATTTATCAACATATATACAATAATTTTAAAATATTTGATTAAAGTATACATTGTCTTTGATATAAAGGATATTAACAGGGAACAACTGAAATTTAGTTTATCCTTGATCATGCAGTATTATAGAGATTTACAGTTTCCAGCCTAATTTAGCAGTCTTCATTTTAAGCATTTAAATGTAAAATCATTATTCTCTTTTTATTAACTGAAGTACATGTAGGACCTCTGTAGGTAATCTGCTACTGGGACTGTCAAAGTAGAATTAATACTGGATATACTTGTGTTTATTTTCCAAATGTCATTAGGATTAGCTGTTTTTCATCTCCTTTGTGTTTTCTAAACACTATTAGAAATCAATTCTTTACATTTAATATAATAAAATTAATATTTTTATTGTCTAATTAATTTTGTTAATAATTAAGTAAATGTGTTCTTAATTATTTAAAAATTTTGTTTTTTAATTAATAATTAAATTGTCTAAAATAACAATCCCCTTTTTTTCTGAGGCAGAGACTCTCAGTCCTTCAGATACCTGAGTGCCCACTGTATGTTTGTGATTAGCTATAATATGGTCAGTGAATTCATAAATTAAAAATCAGCATGTTTGCCAAATCAAGATCCTGTTATTTCAGGGCGTACTACAGATAGTCAAATGTATCTGTGCAGAGGAAATGGAGAGACCTTATTCCACAACAGGTCTGAACAGCTGTTCCAAGCTGATTGAATTCTACATCATGGTTTTCAACTGCTTCATACAGCTAACAATTATGTTATGATAAAACACTATATATGGCTGGTTGCTAATGGCAGCTGGCTGTCACAAATGACAGACATTTTGGTAGCAATGCAGGCGGGCTGAGGTGGAAGAGTAAGGTGAATATGAATATCAGTCTCATAAATCTGGGCTGCTTTGAAAAACCTCATGAATGGTTTGTTATTACTTCTGTGTGTTTTCTTTTTTCCCTTACCCTGATCCTAAGTGTCTGATCACTGTGATACTTATGTGAATATGCAGTAGATTGTTATTTTTCATTACTATTCCTAGTCAAGACTTTTCCTCAGTATCACCAAATGCCTAGTACACTTTGAAAACTGGTACACTATTAGCAGATTCAGCAGGATACTCTAAATATTTTAGTTTTCTTCATTTTGGCTTGTTTCCCATTAGTAAATCATAGTCCTTTTCCTTTCCAAGTGAACGATCTTTTGAGAACAAAATTTCTGTGCTATAATATGACTAAGATTTGACCTGCAGGCTCTATCTCTCTAAAGAAAACTTAGCCCCTTAAGTGTTTCACTCTGAAAATACTTTCTCTGGAGTGGAAAAATTCTAAAAGGAAATATGACAAAAGCAAATGATGCTAAGGAGGGAGTTCCATTCTGCACAGGTCTGTATGAAAAAAACATAAATGAGAAATATTTTAAAAGTTAAAATTTAAGTGAAAAAGGATGGAGCATTCTTTTTTATCTCCTGTCTATCAAAAGCTTGTAAATTGTAAGAACAGTATTTTATTTGTTTCTCAAATTCTGTGTAGGTTTATAAGGAATCTTGTTTCTGGTGTACAAACTTCAGGTGTTTCAGAAGTAAAACTGAATTTTGAGTGACTGCTCACAAAGATGTGTTTATGACAGGTAGGAGGGTATCCTTACTTAAAGAACAGTAGCTGGACTTTAAATTAAAGAAACTCTTCCCCAACAATCTGCTTTTGAGGTGCTGAACATCACAGTACATTTTTCCTCCTTATGCTCCTGAAATCCCTATTAAGGGCGACTCCAGGCATGTAAGAGAGCACAGGATGCAAGTTTGGAAAGATGTCACATTCTTAAAGTTACTTGAATTCTTATTTAATGGATTGTTGGACTGGTTGGTGTCACTAGAATTCCACAACAATTACTCAACGAGTTCTTTTGTTAACTAGTGAGTCACTAAATCTCTTTCAGGACAGACAGATATACCCTGTTCTTTGTCTTTGAGTTTACTAGCTTTGAAATAGTCAGGAGTAACAACCTGTACAGTGACATACAGTGCTATCAGGAAGCTCTAATGCAGGAAGAGGATGTTTCTTGTTAGCTTTCAATCTCTAAATTTTATTACAAGTTAAATGCTCAAAATAATGAGATATGAGGTCAGTATCATATCTTTCTTTGCATATTGATGTCTACAGATGGTTAAGACAAAAAAGCTCATGATAATTTTTATCCATGATATTACAAAAATGAACTTCAATCAGTTTTCAAAGTTCCTTATTATGACTTTAGACCAAACATTTTTTTAAAGTGAAAATGTACATCTAATATACATCTATGTTAATTTATTTTGTACAAAAAAATTCAAATTCATTTGTAGTCTGAAGTATCTCAAGATGTATAAACCCAGCAAAGTTGATGGGATGAAAGTGTCTCTCAGAGATAATGTATGAGTGGGTAAAACCTTGACTTACAGTTCTTCTGGGAGACAAGTGTCACTTTTCTGTGTGCTAAAATTGCATCAGTAAAAACACTTTTCCAGCTACCACAGCCTAATAGATTGGAAGAAAAGAACAAAAGTAGAACTGCCTGGTGGAGATTTTTTTGTTAGAGCTATTAAAAATTTTTTTTAAAACCCATATAACAATTGAATAGCTCATTCTTTTCTTAACTGCTAAGTATTTGGAATACTGAGGCAGACTGAGTCATAAAACATAAGGTTAGAAAAGAAGCTAAAAAAGTTCCAGAGAACAGCTTTCTTTTCCTATTACTACATGTTCTTTTACGCTTACAAGAGTTTCTGGCTTTATTAGCCCTTGAGCACTGAGCTACTCCCTGGAGCTGGTCTGATCAATGACAGGAGTCACTTACAGATAATCCACATTTTGGATGCTGAGGACATCCAGACATATCAGTCAGGATCCTCTCTGTCTGGGTGATCTTGTTCAGAGAGGCTTCTTATGGGTAGCAACTGAGTTATTTTTTCAGTACCTCCTTGGTGTAGAGACATGAGATGTCAGATTGTTATCTCAGTTTCTTTGCCCTGCCAACTGCTCCCCATCAAGGAGGTTTTGGCTGAGCTTATCAGGGATGTATCCAGGCTTCCTCTAAGTCTGTGTTGCCAGGTTTACTGGCTTGCCTTTGCCGAGGTTCCGTCACAAAATCAAGACTAGATGGTCAGTCAAAGAAGTAAAATGAATCATAAAAGGTTCCAGGTGTTCTTCTGGAAATGATTGCGATTTTCTCGCTAGCTTAAAGTTTGGGTGTCTGTCCTGGTGGCAGCTAAGTCTAAGAGAAGTTTTCCAGCTTGCAGGAAGTTAAATGAATTTAAGTTTGCAAGAGGAAAATCAATGTTTGATGCTAAAAAGGGGATGAATAAAACCCCTCCACGACCAAACACATCCATACAGAAAGTCAAGAAGAATCAATCAGCATGAGTGAACAATACTCAGGTGGCTCATGGAATTCAGTGATTAGGTGGGTCAGAGAAAACTTGGACATTATGCAAAGAGGATTCCAGAAGTACTACAATAGCCTACAATTTCAGTCAGGTCCTGCAAAATATGAATGCTGGACTAAGACCAAGAAATGTAAAGGTTGAGTTTTTATTTGGGACTGAATTTCCAGGAAGCTGAGTTAAGCTAACTATCGTCCAGTCTTGATTCAGAGAATTAGTGAGAGGGTCCAAACTTGAAAACAAGGATTATTTTATAGGTAGATTTAGAATGTGAGCTTTAGGCATTTCGAGATTTGATGCTACTTGGAGTCTCTAAGAACATTTAGGAGAAAGGCTAGGTAACCATGCTAAAGCTAGCTTCTGTTCATGTCCTCATACAAGAGAGGATTTATTATGGCAAAGGAAGCAAAATTCAGTTCTAGGCATGGCAGGAATTTTTTGCATTGTGATTAAAATGTTTAATGAGTTGACATTGCTTTACTCATTTCTGTATCCAACTCCAACTGAACTGTTGAGGAAGAACTTACTTGGGTGTTGGTGTTATTTCTTGTAGGAGCTGCTGCTGAATTCAGTGGTGCTGAATCCTGAGACTGACTGGAGATTTCCATCTTCCATGGCTGGATCCTCTTTCTAAGTTAACTTCCATTATGAATGTGAAAAGTTTTGTCAGACAGGTAAATGTTAAGCTTTTTTTTCTTTAGGTTGAGATAAGGAAATGAATTAAAAATATTTTTACTTTCTACAATATGAATAGGGTAAGGTTTCTAGCCTTTCAAAAATTAAAAACTAGTTGTAACACAAATTTTCCTGCCAGTAACTTAACTGACATGTACTGAACTACAATTTTGTGATGATTTTTCTTATTATAAAAATAAATTAGTCTCTCTGGATGTCAATGTCTTTCAAACTCAACTTTTTAACAGGCTTAAAATATGCAAGAAGTATTTCTTTAAAGACTTTCTTTGCATAATTCGTATTCATTATTCTACAGCAAATGTTTCTTTCAAGAAAAAAAGGATGAAGAGTATGTTTAGAAATTATGACTAAGTTTAACAAATTTAAATATAGATGTGGCCAAATGTGCTCTCAAACTTCAGGAGCTTCTGAATGTGAAATGGATTAAATTCCTGGCACATTTTCATACCCACTGAATTACTACATAACTGTTTAAATCTTGGATTTCTTTTTTCTCAAGAAGAAAGAAAAAGCTCTTGTAGTGAAAGATTGGTTTGTAACTTCAAGTGGAGCCTGAAAATGAAATTTCTTCCTCTTTGCAGAAAAGCCCGTATTTTGTCTGAATTGCTTTACCTTCCTTCATAATATTTCTATTCCTTAAATCTCCTTTTCTCAGTACTTCCATCCAGTATTTTTATATCATATTAGAAATGCACTCTTTTTTCATACATATCCACATCTCTAGTTCTATAGAGAAGACTGTAATCAGAGTTCTACAGAGAAACCCTTTAATTCTACCCCATTTTCTTAAAGCCTTAAACTTTTAAAGATCTTTTAATGAAGTCTTGTACTGCTTGAGAGCCTAATGTGGAATAGCAGCTAGCAAACTCCTGGCCTGGCCTGTAAGAAATGCATGGGTTGTTTTTCTTTATTTACTAAAGCTTCCACGTCTGAGAACACAAACCAGTTAATGAATAGATTTTGAATAATAGTTAATGAATTAATAGATTTTAAATAATATTTTCAAAACAATAACCATAAAAATATTCTTGAAATGTTAATATATTTCTTTCATCATTTTACTGATTTCTTATTTGGTGCATCATTTTGAATGAACCAATGTTCTAAGAAACTGCACTATGCTTTATATTAGAAACACAAAAATTTTACTCTACTTTTGAAAACTAGAAGATGATGGAAGAAATTGAGAAAGGTCAATTTCAAGGTAGACCTTTCTAATTAACATAGAGTATCCCCACCATCAGAGTTCATCTATACCTCAAATCTTTATAGAGATTAAAAAAAAAATAAAATTGGCAATTCAATTCTGTCCAAGTACCACTGAATATATAATCTCTTTTTTAGGTATCTCTTAGCATGCTCTTAATTTTCATTTATATCCAGTTTGGCTATGTAGACCATGAAAGTCAATAATTTATTAATAGGTAGAGATGTAGTAACACTCCTGAGACCTACACAAAGGCAAGCTAGCTGATTATAATTAATGTGGGGAAATTTTTATATGGACAGTGCACCTGTTGGCTTTGACAAAAAAACAGAGTCAAAATTATCTCACTTGTTTATATTTTTATTTCTTGTAACTCAGTGCAACATATCACATTAGTAATAGGTTAATATAGAAGGAAAGTTTTTTTTCTGACTACTTCTCAAGTCAAAATTAATGCTTAATTTAAATGCACGTTTGATAATAATAACAAAAAAATTAGTGTTATTATGTTTAATGTCATATATTTTCCTGTATATGACTCTTATCCTACACTAAAGACTTTCATTTATTATTAGAAGTGATTTTTAATAGATTAGGTAGATAAATGTAAATGTAGCTTAATCCTTTTCTTCTGTGTTGGCTCAGTGAACTTAGCATTTTTTCAAAACTTAAGAGCGTTTTCTTCATTTACTCATGCTTTTTCCTAAATAGATGCTGTCCCACTCCAGTCTACCCCATTTTTTGGTGTGAATTTCATCTTGTGCTATCAGAGAAGCAAAATCTGAAAATATCTTGAATCCATGGGCTGTTGAAAAAAGTGAAATTCTTGTAGTTTGTCCTCATCAAAGATCTTTTCCACAGAATCAGATGCCTCTGGCTTTTACCATCCATTCATGAGCATTTTGACCTTGTCACCTATAAAACAGTCTGGTAATGGCCTGGGAAATCTAGAATTTTACTGGATAATTGAAAGTGAAGGGATTTTATAGTGGTATCCTGATATGCATGTCTGCATACATGTGAAAGATATAAAAAAATAATTATGTGTTACGTGGAAAGTACAGTTTTACAAACATATTAAGTAGATGTTTAACACTGATTCATGGCAGCCAGATTTTAGCAAATGTTAATTCTGTTCCTATTCCTGATGATAGGATAAATCTTTTTAAACGTCTTTAAGGATTGCAAAATATGAAATAGAATGCTAACAAAAATGAGAATTTAAATAATAGATGCCTGACAGAAAAGCAAAAACATTCAAATTTTTATTTTACAATTCTTCATCAGTTTTATTTATTGGTTTTTGGTAGCTTTTTTTCACTAAAAACCCATTCAATTTTGGAGTGTCAAGTTGGATTTTTTCAAGAAATTTTAAGAAAATAGCAAAGAATAGGATTGTAGAAAAAGGTGGGTTTTTTGTCTTTTTTTTTTTTTCTCTTACTTTCTACTATAAATCCTGCAGCTACTTTTATAGCAGAAAAAAACCCAAATGTTGAGGTGCTAGGAATGTCAATTTTGAGGCCAGGCAATAAACAAAAAAATCAGTGCAGGACACTTGCCTCTTGCTCTACTATTAGCAGCAGATGTCTCTACTTGGATTTATGAATTTGAATAAACTATGAATTTGCATATGGATTTTTTTATGCTGAAAGGAATAAACACATTAAGTAATTTTTACAGCCTCTGACAGAAAAATGAAGACATCAAAGCTTTCAGAGGTATCATGTGGACATATGGAACAAGTGAGTAGTTCATAATGCAAATGAAGATAACAGTGTGGTTTTGTGGTGTTCAGCTATAGGCAGTGTATATCATCTGCATTCATTAAAGTTCAGGGCAGCTGTAGCTATTTGAAAATAAAATGTAATTTTCTGGATGAAATGTATTTTGGAAGGGAACACCCCCAAAAAGAAGAACATTAGAAAAAATCTTCTAGTTGCTCTGGCTTGTTCACTTTTCCAGATAAGGGATGTTGTTTGTCTAGGTTAATTTTAATGTTGCCTCTCAGCTTTTTTCTGGTGCTTGCTCACACACTCATCTGGTGTCCTGAGGATTGGAGACTTACTATCATTGCTCTCCATTTTGCTGACAGATGTCCTTTTATTTAAGCTTAGATTTCTAGTTTAATACATTTTTATTGTTCTTGACCTCAGCGATAAATTTTGAGCAATTGGTATTTTGTGTGAAATTATTAACAACAGCATTTTATGTGGACATTATTTTCACAGATTTCTATCTCAAGGAGATGATGGGTAGGAGAGAAAGTGTGCATGATTATCTGCTGTGGAAACACCTAACATAAGAACAAGAATTTCCTTATTTGTTCTCCTATCAGTGATGTGGTATTTTACCACTTCATTACATTTCATAATACAGCAAAGTATAAAGATCTTTGCATACTTGACAGAGATAGTGCCAGCGGATTTTTTGCTTCATAGTTGCTCCCAATAAATGTATGAATCCAACAATGTTTTTATCAAGAAAGAACACTTTCATCACTGTGAGGTGAAGGGGCATATTTTGTTATAAAGTTGATTTTGACCTGCACAGCCCGGCTGAATTTGACTTCTTTTCCTATGCTCAGTGACTCATTGCATGAGTGAAGTGACCACAGGCTCTGGACTATGTGACCCCTTTGGAATCTACAAAGTCAGTGAATTCCTGGACAATAAATTAGGTTGTACTGGCTTTGGCCGCTCAAATTAAATTTTATCCAATTACCAGCCAGACAAATCATTTTTGTTGACTTACACTTGTTCTGGTAATTATTAAAAATGTCTTCATCTTTACAAAATTATTTTCATCAGATAGTAGTGCAATTTTAATTAGTGCCTGCAATGCTATTTCAAATATAGGCATTTCTGAAGTTTATAATATATATGTGTGTGTGTGTGTGTGTGTGTGTGTGTGTGTGTGTGAAATACTGTGAATGCTAAACAAAACCTTCCAAATCTTTAATGTGATTCAGAGGTCATTATTACAATAAGATGTTCCTGATTTACAACATAATATGGGCAGCCTACAGATGAAAATTTCTTGCAAAATTGAGAGAAGCACTCCATAGCAAGGTGTCACTGGCTTTTGTTTTGTGAAGCTGAAGGATCCATGATTATGTGGAATGTGACACAGGGAAATAACCCTTCTGATCTATCTTTGTGGTCCAAAGCCACCCATACAATGTAAAGCTCAGCCCAGTAGCACTCAAATACAAGAGAGGTGTGGACATACAGGAGAAGGCTCAGCAAAGGAGCAACTCTCATACAAAGAAAAGTTGAGAGAGCTGGGACTGCTTGGCCCAGAGGAGAAAATGCTCCAAGAATCTCATCAGTGTGTACAAACACCTGGAGGGTGCAAAGCAGACAGAGCCAGTGGTGCCCAGTTACAGTGAAAGAGATAACAGGCACAAACAGATGTGGCATCAGGTTCCTTTCAAACATCAGAAAAATGCAACCAAGCTCTGGCACAGAGATAATGTGCAAAGCTTTTGGAGATATTAAAAAAACATCTGCATGTGGTTCTGGACAACCATGTTCTGGGGTGATCCCATATGATCAGAGGGGGTTTTGATCAGATGACCTCCAAAAATCCCTTCCAAACTCAACCTGTCTGTGATCCTGTGTGAATGTCCTAAAATAACCAGCCTTGGTCCTGTCCTCAAGGCAAAAGTCAGATTTGTTTCCTTCTTTGGATTACTTAGGGTCAGCTTCTGCCATATCACATTACACTGTGTTCTATGTGATGTCATTTAAGATCATACAAGTAACCCAGAGTGAAAGCAGGAAATTAAAGGACTTTTTTCACTTTCCCTACAGCAGTACTTTAAATTGCAAATTTCTGGCATATTTTTGTATTGGTTTAATTTGCTGAGAGAAGCTCTGAAATCACCTTGGCTTGGAGTGCTAGTTTTACTATCCATCTAGTTTTAGTGTATTAAGTTTATTGATAACTCTTTTGCTGATGAAACCACTGAGTCTGAAAGCTATCATATTTATTCATGTTTTACTGTTTTATAAGAATATAAGTCTATGCGAAAGTATATTCTCAGAAGCTTTGTGTTTAGGGTTCAGATATTTTAAATCCATCCTTTATCATTTACAAATGCCATAGAAACTTTCCGTTAAATGTTTAATAAGTAAGAGTTAATTTTCACTATATTGGGGTAATTGTAATTCATGTAGATATTGGTTTTGATATGAAAATTAGAGTTGTAAAAATTGAACTGGGGATTACTGACGTCTCCAATAATTGCGCAACATGATATATTGTACCCCTCAAAGGCACAACAATTTTTAGAGGTCATGCTATTTTGCAATGACATGATGTAGGAGGACTTAATTTTACTTGCATTCCTGAAAAATGAGTTACATATTAAAACCATGCATCTATAAGAGCTTAATTGTAAGGAGGGGCCAGCTCAATATGCAAAGCTTAATTCCATTTCACTGTAATTGTAAAATCTGAAAACAAATGGTAAATTTAAAAACAATGTAAATTGGTTGAAAATACTTTGTTTGTGTGAAATGGTGTGGTATCTCTCATATAAATATATGGGAAATCTTCACAGGACCATTTTTGAACATAGTTACAAAGAATGGAGTATTAACTTCTTAACTTGATTTGTTACTTAATGATACTTTTGGACACTGTGGGCCTGTGTTCTCTTCCTCAGGTGTACATTATTTTGGGAAGGCTTCCTTCTGTTCCCATTCCTCTAAATTTGGCCTGCTGCTTTTTCTTCTTTATATGAATTATAAAGCTCTGTGAGGAAATATGTGCTTGCACTTTGCAACTGAAACAGCTCCAATTTCTTTCACTGTGTTGTCTGGAATAAGCTGTCTGTGACATCTCTTTTCAGATTTGTTTTTACAGGGCATCAGATCCAAAGCAGACACGCTTCCTTGCCTTGGATATCTGTCAGCTGATAGACTAAAATTAGGGAAGATAGAGCTACTTTTTTTAGCTATGGTGGGAAACTTGAAGAAACTAGATAAACTCACAGTTTATCTAGATGGAAAAAACTTTCTGGCTTTCTGAACCATTGAAAGTGGAAAGCTGAGTGAAAAGTGCTAAAGCTTTGTGCGTGTGTTGGCAGATTTACCTGCAGCACCAGAAAAGAAGCATATAAGGAAGACACAGTACAACACAAAAACCCTTATCTTACTTGCAAGAGTAACCTGAATTGTGAAACGACCATTTTGGAGGGCCACTGCTGACTAAGGACCAGCTGGACAAGATTTCTGTTAGAGCACAAGAAGCCATAAGGGTTTTGATTGGCAGCCCTTCCTGTATTGATTCGTTTGAATTCTCAGGGTTCCTGAGGATTTAGTGGTAAATTGAAAGCAGAAACTACCAATTATTTCTGAAAACTTTGCTGTGAAATCACATACAAATAAGAAGGCAGAAAGTATTAATTATGTGGAAGTGGGATGTTTCTTTTCTACTTCGTATTTTATTTTTAGGGTGGGGATGAGCCATTTGATTAATGCAAGACACTAGTCCTGATGTCACAGTGTCATATATTGAGAGTTAATAATCTACCAGATCTTTATGTTTTACAGAGTGTCATTTGTAGTTAGTTTGTTCTGCTCTTTGTTCAGAATAATCACAAGCCATAGGATCACAACAGCAGAGTAGAATGTGAGCTAATAATCTGTGCTATGAGATAGGGTTGATAATTTAGGTTCAGAGCCATAGCAATACTGGCACAGCACTCTCCAACATCTGTCAGGGTGGCACATGTTCTAAAGCTGTGAGTAAAGAAAGGAACAATTCTTTAGATTTCAAGTATACAAGAGAGAAAATGGTGGTGGAAGGAAAGGATGAAACAAGTGACAGGGTAGTTAAAGGAAAGCAAAGATGCTTGTAGAACCTGCCTTTAGAAGAATAGGAATGAAATATAACACATATAGAGAGAGCTGGAAAGCCAGACTAAATTTAAAATCAGGGACCTGTGCTCTCTGGACCTCTGTGTCCCCCAAACATTGAGAGATGATTTTGCAAGATGGAGGACATTGCCAAGGAGCTTTCCTGGTTAAGAAAGTTTGGAAGTGTAAACTTTGTGTGGCTGTGGCATTCACATTCTCTGAAAAAATCCCTTCACCCAGAATTTTTCTCCTGGGAAGCTGAGAGGCCTCAGAGGAAAGGAAAACAATTCTTATCTCATTTGCTTCTCCTGTGTTGTGCTCCTATCTGGAATGTGTTTGGAGATTGTTTACCCACAGGTGATTGTTTCATTGGATTCTGGTGTGAGTTGTTTTGACTCATTGGCCAATTGGGGCCAAGCTGTGTCAGGACTCTATAAAGAGTCACAAGTTTTCATTATTATCTCTTTAACATTCAGTAAGTATCTTTTCTGTATTCTTTAGTATAGTATAGTATGATATTCTTTAATATAATATAGTAATAAATTAGCATTCTGAGAACATGGAGTCAGATGCATCATTCCTGCCTTCGTCAGGGCACCCGGCAAATACAATATGCAGCAAGCAAGCAAGTATCCTACTGCTGACGCTGAAACTCTGGTGGGCTTATAACTGGCAGTGTGAATTTAGCTGAAGAGAAAGAAGAAATGAAATTAGCAACTTTCATACTTATTCTTTACTTATTCTTTTATGTTTTACCAATTTAAGATTAAATACTCTATCATTCTCTGAATGCACTAGAGAACCATAGTGAAGTTTCTCATTACTGATATATTATTAAAAGATTTCTGAAGAACTTGTTGAGATATTTGATAAAACATAATAAATCTCTTTGGAAAGTTAGGGTGAGTTGATAAAATATATTTATAAAATATCAACATGGACATGAATATATTTAATTGATGCTAATTAGTATCTGAGGACTCCTGTAAACTTAAGAAGGAAGTTTATTCCTTCCTATTATAAAGTTTTATAATATGAATCAATTACTTTTATATCTTATTTTGTCTCTGTAAGATTGTAGAAAATTTCTTTTATGTCATTACCATTTAAAAATTGTACAAATGTCCTTAAATATAGAAAGAGAAACTTTTCTCCAGGCTGCACTCTACATGGAAATACCTTATTTCTTCAGCTATCAGGTTGCTCCCTGTTTGTTTATTGTATCTAGTGAGTATTGCAATGGGGATCAAGTGTCTTATTTTGTCAATATTTCTAGAGTGTTTAAATCCACAGAAGATCTTCCCATATGAAATGTAATCCTAAATTTACATTGATCCTTGACACATTTTCAGCTCTAATCAGCTTACTTGATATGAAGTTACTTAAGTAGAAGATTCTGTGAATATATAAAGTAATATTTTGTGGTTATGTTTTCTAGTGCTTATTAAAATGTTCCTATTTTTGACATCCAGAAAAGTAAGAATCAGTATTGTGCAAGCAACTTTTATAGATTGTCCCTGATATTGGGATGATAATGTCTTTGCAGTTCTTGCTACCCTGGTGGATATTTAAAGCACAGAAAATTTGTTGCTCTTTCACAAATGTGCAAGCAGCAGTAAAGAAAATATATCTATGCATAAGTGTATGGCTTTCAAATAGAGAAAAATATGACTATTCTTTAGCATTTGAGAAGAATTCAGCTGTGGTTTATCTGCATTAATCTTGTTTTCTTTGACTTTGAAGTTCATGATATTTCTGCTACAGGTTTTTACTTACATAATTCATTTTATCTAAGTAAATAATTTTTTTGGAGGGTGTAGACTGAGTAAAAAATAATTCATCTAGCTTAGAGACATTTAAAAAAATACATACAATTCAGTAGCAGGTATCCTTTCTTCCAATTTGTAATACACAGGCTTCTGTTTATTTATAAGGTGAAACTTTGTCCATTTTCAAATAATCTTCAAGGGTAAGCATGTATCACATTTGTATTTCAGCATTTATTATGACTGATATAAGCATATTCTTTGAAAGAAAGAAAATAATATTTTAAAAGAAGATACTGCTTTATAAAAGAAATTTAGCACAGCTGATTCAAGGTAAGGATAAGTTACTGTGCAAGAGAACAGTGAATTGGAACACTGATTTCTGAAGACTTCTGAAGATTTTGTATTTAGTTAAACATATAAAATTCACAGAATCTTAGATAAAAATTTCCTGGTAAGTTCATACTGGCTCAGATATGACATTCCTCCAAACAGATCCATAAGGAATAAAATTTTTGAAAACTGGGAATGTTCTTGACTGAAAATCAATTAATTTTTTTCTATTGGCAGCATATTTAATACAAATTAGTTTTCTGATTTCTGTTTAAAATTAGTATCAATTAAATATATTCATGTCCATGTTGATATTTTATAAATATATTTTATCAACTCACCCTAACTTTCCAAAGAGATTTATTATGTTTTATCAAATATCTCAACAAGTTCTTCAGAAATCTTTTAATAATATATCAGTAATGAGAAACTTCACTATGGTTCTCTAGTGCATTCAGAGAATGATAGAGTATTTAATCTTAAATTGGAAAAAAGATATGGAATGATAGACAGAGCTTTGATCCTTTAATATTGCTCAGATATGCACATTAGAGGAAACCCTGGAAATCTTTCTGTGCTCTGATTTTATTGTATTTATATGCCCAGAGCTAACTTTAAGCTTTCAGTGTGTCCTTTTCCCACCATTTCAGTCAGAAGGATCTGAGATTTAAAATTAAAATTAGGATAAAAGTTAGTAATTTGATTTGAGGCAGTTGACTGACAAAACTAATTAACAAGTCAAAGAAAATCTTCAAGGGGGAAGGCTCTAAAACTTGAGAGAAAGAAAAAAAATGAGAGTTCCTCTCAATCCTAGCACTGTCACAGGAGCACTAATGTCAGATGTAAATTCTGAATAATGTTTTTCATTTAAAATTGTACTCCTGTCAGAATTTAGTTGTGAAAGCGATAGATGTAAATAGCCTTTTATAAAAAGTAATATTTAGAACACACAAAGATTTAATGAGTTGCCTGTCTCCTAAGATCTAATTAACAACTTGACAAAATGCACTCTCTAAATCCATTAAGAAAAAAGAAGTCCATTTTGCTTGCTCTCATCCCATCACTGAATAATGAAATTAATATTTTACTATTTCTTGAAGATATCTTCAGATTTCTATAGAACATCCTTTAAATC
Organism: Molothrus aeneus; assembly: GCF_037042795.1. Lineage (NCBI taxonomy): Eukaryota > Metazoa > Chordata > Aves > Passeriformes > Icteridae > Molothrus > Molothrus aeneus. The sequence goes on along the minus strand of NC_089649.1, from coordinate 12,086,028 downwards.
TTAATTTCTATTGGGAAGAAGATACGTAACATTCTATATCTCTAAAATTATTTCTGACAAAATAGAGAGGTGTGTGGTCCTACAAGTGAGGCAAAGGCCATACTACAGAGTAGAATCAGACTGACTGGTTGAAGTTAGCATTAAATGACATCCTTTTCTTACACATACTGTTTCTGTAATCCATGTTTCTAGACTATTAGAAAATAATAACATTTTGCAAGGAGGAAAACATGTATTCAGCCAGTAACCTGGCAAAACCAGGCATACAATGTCAATCTCTTGTCTCAGGTATCCCTGCTGCTGCTGTCTCTTAAGTTAGCAGCCAAGGAAATAATAATTTCAGGGTGTGTTGGTTAACATCCACAAGATTGAAAATATCTAAGGTCATAAACTGAGTTGCATCTTCACCGGTAGCTTGAAAAAAATATTCTTAGCTGTCCACTGATATAACTGGACACTTACAGATCAAGGATATATTTCAGCTGCAGGATTCTTAATAATACATTTCTCTAAATATTTCCCTTCCAAACTCAAAAGTGAAATTTATTTTTCCCTTCTCTTAAATGTACCCTCGTTCTAGTAGAAGAGAATTATGGTAGTGTATTACAAAAAATATTGTTTGTTTAAAATCATTTCTTTGAAATAATGATTAGCTGGACAATAGAATGAGGCTAGGAATAAGGAAAACAAAGAATAATAAGAATAAAGAAACCAATGGTTCAACTGGAAACTTGTTTAGAGTCATATTTCAGAATCTCAAGACCTGTCAGAAACTTCCTATCTATCCATGAATAAGTGCATCCCCGGTAGCTTTCAATTGGCTCCTGAAAATATTTTAAATTTAAAAATGTTGGGATTCTTGGACCTTAAGGGTCCTTTCCAACATAAATGATTCTATGCAAAGACCTTTTACAATATTGCGTGTGTCTTGTGCTGGGGAAAAACAGATGTTTAGATTAGGAATGCTGTTCTCACGCTGGAAAACAATAAACAGCAATGTTCACATCCCCAAATGCATTGCTTCAGCTTTATGACACGCTACAACTGGCTGCTCAAGCTATGGAGGGACAGAAAATGTGATGGACAACAAGGGAATGAACAATTTAGTCTTGAAATGAAGTAATTAATATGTGTGAACAAAAAATCAAGTTTAAATGAAATAACTATATTTAATCATTCATTATGTGTCAAAAATTGGGGAACAATAATAACTATTTTTTCTTAAAAAGATAACAAATTGAAGTAATGGGCACATTATAGAGGTGTATATTTACTTAACTAAAATAACAAAAATCATGGTGTCCAAGGCAACAAAATGGCTAATAAATGGCAATAATTTTAGTAAAGAATATTCACTTTACTCCCTATTTTTAGCAAGATTAAATAACATCAACTATGTAACATAAGAGCGCAACATCTTACCAGTTGAATTTATTAACATAATAAAATAAAGACAACTTTTGGGGGGCTGGAATCACTTAATAGCTGCATTTACAACTGCTGTGAACTTTTTTCATAAATGAAAATTGATACTACTGCTTTAGTTCACCCATTTATTTTATGTTATGATGCTTCCTGAGGAGAGACCGCTTATTTCAAACCGGCTGGGATACAAGGAGGGAACAGGGGCAGGGAAGTATGGACAAATCATATAAGTTATGAATCTTTGTTAATTGCTCAGCACAACCATGGGATGCTATTTTTAAATAACTCTCTGGAAATATCAAAAGAAAACCGATATTAAAAGACAGAGAATTGATGTTATTAGTAACTGTAGAGAATTGCAACTTAGAAATGAGCCAGCTTAAATTTAAAGACTTATAGCAATGACAGAAAGACTGTGTCTACCTTCATGTTACTGAGATCATTTAGGCAGCATTTATCAATTAAAACAAATGCTCAAAGGTTGCAGAATTACTGGGTCTGCTAGTTTGGGATATATTGTTCCTCTCAGAGTGATTTTCTTGTGTCCTTTCTAGCAGCTGTATGGAAAGGATTCCTCAGGGCTTAGTGGAAACCTCTGGGCAAATCTCTGTGCCTCTGCAGACATTCTGAAGTGTTTGCAACATTTTTTTTTTTTTTTTGCAATAGTAAATTGGCAAAGGCATTTACTTGGAATTCATAGCCACTTAAAAGGTTTGTTTTCTATTTCCCCATTCTTCTGTGTTCAGATTGCCCATCAGCTTCAATATATGCAAGAAAGAGGATTTTTGAATTTAGAAAAGCTGACTGCATTACACATTTCGTAAAAAGATTTGGATTAGCCTATCATAAAAAGTGCCTTTCAGAGCAAAATTTAACAAAATTTATTCAACATACACCTATTGTTATCCTGTCTGAACAGAAGGGTTCAAGAAATTCTTTAGGGTTTTGTTCTTTGCTTCTAATAAATTTGGATAATATGTAACCTTGAGGATTCCACCACCTTCTAGAATACTTTAGGTTTCTGGAGAAATTTGTAAGTGATGCCAAGCAACTAGAGAGGAGGTGATTTCTTTTTCAGTAGAAATCCTGCATTGTTCATGTGTCATGTCCACCAACAGTCAGATAAATTATTTTACATTACTGATTAATTTTATGAGAGATCTAAATGACCAACAACTTGGAATAGTGATTTTCCCTTGTAGGAAATAAAAAACTGCTAAAGGCACAGAGGAAAAAAAGATGATTTAACACTCCTGGGGGATTAAGAAACTATGATTAGCATAGAGATGGAGGAGGGCTGAAAATCCAAAGATGCCTTTGCTGAAAACATTTGCTTAAGGACTCACTTAAATGTTCTCTAATTCTGAATCTAAAAGCCCTAAAGCAATGTCTGCATTTTCAGCTGCACCCTTCATTGTTTCGCTATCAATTTGCACAACATGTTGATGAGATAAATTTCTCTGTATTTAGAGGTTTGAGGTTATTTCCTGCATTGTTTTTTCACATAAAACTGTGATGCAAAAATAGGGTATCCTGTAGCCACTGTGCCCTCGATACATATATCGAATTTACTCCATGTCAAGAGTAATCTTTCACTAATATATAGTTGGTTTTCTGAGAGAAGAGCCCTTGATAAACATAGGAGTGGGGAATGATTAAAATAAATGAACAGAGAAAAAGCCCTTCATGCTTATAAATAGAATCAAGGAATGTTAAGGGGTTGGAAGGGACTTTAAAGATCATCTAATCTTGCCCAGCAATGCAAGAGGTAAAAATAAAAGGTGTTTGGTCCACCCCTGCGTTTGTCATCAGAGCTGATTCTCCTAGTTCAGGAGCAGGAGAAAGGGTCAGCATAGAAATAGCAGAGCTGTGTAGGGGTGCATAAGCTTAGGTTGGTACTGTGGATGTAAGAAATGCTGTGGTAATACTGAAGCCTAATAATCTTGGTATTGGATCGATCTAAGATTACTAGATGGATATGTATTGGTATATCACCTGTCAGTAAGTCAGATCTTCTTGTCTCAATATTCCTGTTAATAAATGCAGTGAAATTATAAACAGAAGCCGTTGTTCTTAAATGGATTATCTATTTCTAGTGTATATTTTCATTTTAATGGGAGAAATCCCAAAATTACTACAGCATCCAAACCTTGCCAATTTAGTCTCTTTTAAATCTTAGCTAGGTTAAGGGGTTTTTTATTTTATATTGACTCAATTGTTTGGACTCTTATAGTTAGCAATGTGTTCAGTAACTTCTATGGAACATTTTTTTCAATGGGAAAGTAAAATTTTCTTTTTCATTGAGATTGCTGCTTTCCTTCTGCAGCTGACCCAATGAAATTGTGGCAGACTCATACTTCAAGTCAGCAAAGATTAGCTGTCTCTCCCAAGTGAAGTTAGGAGAAGACATGAAAAACTTCAAGGTTTATGTGTACAAAATGCATTTATTTGGGGAAATGAAAATATTGCGAGCAATAATAATCCTGTTGAAAACAGATCTTTATTTATGCTCTTATTTCAAAAACAAGTCAGAGGAGAGTTTAACAAATCATTAATTTTTTGTCTGTGGATCTTGTTTTAACAATAACTCCTACCATTCTTTAGTTTCCCACATAATACATAAAACAAACAGGTATTTAATTTCCATGTAATTTAGTTTGGCATTTTCACATTTTAGGCATGTATTTCTGAGTATTCATGTAGGGTCCTACTTTTTTTCTTGTATTCATTCAGCCATTTTATACGTATCCGTAAGTACCAATTGTTAAATTTAATTGTTTAATCTTTGCAGTTATTTGAAAAATCTTACCTGTTAAGAAAATTGTCCTTCCAGCTGAAGATGATTATTTTAAAGGGAAGATTAGAATTTTATTTTGTTATGGAAATAAAGATGCTTGAGCCCTTCTTGGGATGCTACCTAGTAAGTGAAAGATCATTCTTATAGACTGATAACTTAGTACATTTCATTTTGAAATGGTCATTTTCCTGTTATTTCTAGCAATTTAAAGCATTTTTTCCTGTAATTTCTCTGACCTAAGCCATTATTTTGGCAGCTTTCTATTTTTTTTTTTTTTGTTGTCTGGTTGTTATGTTAGTGCCCATGAATACAGAAAAGAATCTCAATTTCCCTGGATTTGTGGGATATATCAGGTGTTTAGCACTTGAAATATACTTTTTTCGTTGTATTTCCAAATTTTATTATGGTTTACTTTTCTCACATTCTATAGAATCATAGAACAGTTCCAACTGGAAGGGATCTTAACGATGGTCTGGTTTGAACCCTCCTGCTGTCGGCAATTTCTGCCTCTAGGAAACAGTAACTCACCTAATAGTGAAACTTTAATTTATACTGAAGAACACTGGAAGACCAAATTGTGAGAATATTTGAAAGGGCAGTGTCACAGCCTTGAGAATTCAGAGAACAATGTGTATGGTTGACTTATGGGGAAAGGTGAATCGACACAGGTGAAGGTCTCCTGGAACTTTGACTGTCAGAACATGGAATGCAGACTTCTAGAGCATTCTTGTCTCTTCTTTCCCCATCAGGGTTATACTTTTGGTTGGCAGTGTCTGCCACCCTGGAGATCTGATTTGGATGGATTTTCATGTTCAATGTTGTCAGTTAGCAAGTCAAAAAAGAGAAGAAGAGGACAGCTAAGATCAGGAGGTAGACAGGGACTTCAGTGACAGCACAAAAGAGGATTAAAGAGACCCCATCTGCCAGAAATCACAGATCCCCTCACTGGAGTTGGTAAAAATGTCTGCATAACTAGATGAATGTTTTCCTTTCGCAGGAAAAGGATATTTATATATGTGTGTGTGTGTATATATTCACATACCTACATATATATATATATATGCATATATATACACACATATATACCTACATACCTGTATAGTTTCATTGTGTCCATATGTGAAAGAAGAGCAGAATGGCTCTACTAGGCTCTTGTAACTTTTAGGAACAGGGGAACAAACACAAATTTATACTACTACTTTTATCAATGAATACAAAAGATAAAAGGAAAAAGAGATGCGTATCTCCCATTTTCCTAAGATCTTAATGAAAGATTTAATTAGCAGCAGCAGCATTGTTGTACAATAAATCAATTAATCTCTCCTGCCCTTTCCCTTGTGAACTTTTTAAAAACTCACAATTAATTAATTGAAATCTTTTGTCACTTAATCATTGACCTACAACCCTGAATTATCATGTGATGCAGTAGAGTAAAATGCCATGCTTTTGATGCACATGGGATGACCCTTATAGCTTGAATTAATTTATAGTGGTTTTGCAGAATAATTTATGGCAGATTCTGCTGCTTTTTTTGAAATTTGAAGGGACCTTCTCTGATATGCTGATATGCTTGTTGTTGAGGAAGATATATCTACATCTGAATGCATCTAATTTATACATGTTCTGTAATCATAAATATACACTCATATAATGAGAATTATAATGTAATATATAACATGCAATACAGTTTTTCCCCCACTGTTCATCTTGCAGCACACCTCTTTCATACCTCAGTCCTGCAAATCAGAACACAGAGGGAGAAACATCTGTGCTGGAAGAGCCCCTGTGAAAGAGACAACATTGACTTGGGGCAATTCCTTGACTTTGAAATATAAGAGCTTAGCCATATTTTACCTCATATTTCTCACATATTAGAAATCTTGTGCTTAAATTGAGAGAAAAGTGGAAAAGTTGTTTTAATGCTGCGTATTCAGAAGATAATCTTCTTAAAGAATGAAGTGGGGAGTAAGAGGATGAATATTTCACTCTGGTCTACTACAGGGTCCCAGATGTCCTTGAGCTCAGTCCTTGCTTGTTCACTCGATTACTACATCTCTAAAAATAGGTGAATAAATCATGAAAGTTAATTAGGGAGTGTTGGATATCTGCAGAGAGACAGTGGTGTTATTAATAGCTATCTTTTTATATCTTACCTTTATTCTTATTTATGGGTTAACATGCTAAACATGCAATTTCATGTAATACTCAAGGTGATTTCCACCATTATCAAAGGCATCTTTGAAACCCTGACATGAGAGAGCTGAAGCCAGCTGCTTCCCAAAGGTCATCAGATGTTTGAATTACTTTTCTGCCATTAAGGTAAATGATTATACTCTCTCTGATGCTTCATGCTTGTGTTGGTGGGGTTAAATATATTCAAATATAAAATAAAAAATTCGGGAATGATTAATACATATTTATAAGAAATTCTTATTGTTGACAAAGTTTGTTTTGCTGACACTGTTTATAAAAGCACAGGTGTGTCATAAAAGACTTCAGCTTGAAATAAATGTGCTCCTTAGCTATAATTGGGCTATTCTTTTCTTTTTCTTCTGCCTTTTATGAAGCACATTCCATCTTAAAGAAACTATCTACTAAAAAATAATCAAGATGTTCTAAAGTATTTAAGTTGCCAAAAAGCAATCCAAAGAACTTTCTGCTCGTCTTGGTTTTGGTTGTTGTTTTAAAAGCACTTCACTTTAGTAAATGCACTTTGATTAATATTGTATGCTTCATTTTTTATATGGAGATTCCAGATTTCAGTGCTCTGAAATCTGCAGTGAGAAGATGCTGTTTGGAAGGCCTTGGAAAAGAAAGAAAAAAATTATGTTTTCCTAGCAGAGAACTAAACCAACAGGTGCCACATTGACGCAAGCAGGCACCAGTGTTTTCCTGTGCCAGTTCCAAAGCGCATCCTTTCTCTTCAGCATCCTCTCCTCTGCTGGAACAGAGAGCTGAGGAAAATCTCTTTGAAAAAGGTAATTTGAACAACATTACAAAGGCCCTTCCTTCAGCTGCTTGTCTGATCTGCCACCATATCTTCACCAAAAGGATTTATGCTTTCCCTTGCCCAGACTCCCTTTCCTGAACTACAGGAAACTTGGAAATGTATTTCCTTAGAAAGAGCTTCTAGAAAGAAAAGTGTTGAAAGCAACTAGCTAAATGTTCATGGAGTAATTGGGTGAAGGAACTCCAGCAGTTCTGTTGCTGTGGCTGGCAGATACAGAGTCTCAGCTTTCATGTGAAAGACAAGATTTAAGCTGAGCTCATCAGGCTGTAAGAAACCTGTTCCCTCCTGGTTTTCAGTGAATCAGGATGATGCAGAGCATCTGCAAATATTCCTAGGACTGCTAAGCTAGAATTTACTTGAAAGAGAATGTGCTAAAGCATAATTTTGTCAATCAAATTATGCACAAGCTTTTTTTATAGTATGTGATAAAAATGTAACCATTTTGATAAATTTCATCTTCTGCTAGGCAGGTGCCTTTCTCCCTTAAAAACAGGATATAAAAATTAAAAATATTTAAAAAGATATATTAAGAGGGGGCTTCAGCTTCACATACTTATTACAGCACTTCATAATTACATGGGAATTTCTCCATGACAAGAACAAGGCAATAAACATGAAAGTAAATAATTCTAAAATAAAATGTCTTTCAGACTAATAGACTGACTTAAAAGCAGTGCATTAATAAAAATGCTAATGACTGTTGAATTATTGAGAAATTATATATGCGTAATTAAATACTAATAGAGATTTGTTTCAGAAAGTGACATTGATTTTTGATTTAAATGTTAGGATTTGGGGTTTTTTACCACAAGAAAGCAATGTTAGAATATTAAATATGGAAATGCAGGCTACCACATTTAGGACAATGATTTTAAGACAGTAAATTAAAGTTTCAAAGTGTTCTTTTCTTAAGAGCTCACAGCATCCTACCAGGCATTATCATGGTGTTAGTAAAAGGAAATTCAAAGGATTATTATGGGCACAACCAAGACAGAGCAATCTGGAATATCCTTGAGAGCTGAGAATAAATATGAAGCAGCTGAACCATTAAGAAATAGGAATTAGCCAGTGTAGGGGGGCTTTGTTGGTTTTATTGTTTTACAGCAAGTTTGTAAGCCTGCTGTTTTCTATTCTTTGTGAGTTTGTCTTTGAATTAGCCCTGTGTTACAACCACTGAAGACACTGATATAAAAACGTTGCTCAAGTGGATGTCACACTAGAAAATGGGACCAGATCATGAAATGTATTTGTTTCATTTAAATTATTTACTATAGTTTTCAAAAAGAAGGTTTTTTTAGAAAAAACCACGACTAGTAAAGACACAAGTTAAGTCCACCTAAAGGCAAATATTTCAATTATTAAAATTTGAAGCTGAGATACTACAGTCAATGAATGGGAAACTCTATATATTTTTTTTTGTATTCTATAACAAGCAATCTCTATGAACATTTCTGGGTTTTTGTTGGTTTTGGGTGGGTTTTTTGGTTCTTTTTGTTTTTATTTCTTTTTGTTTTGGTTTGGTTTTTTTGTTTTTTTTTAATGGAGAGTAAATGATACATGAAGCTATTGGGGAAAAGGAAGTTCTGCATTGCAGAGGTTTGCTCTCTTGCCTGTTTTCTTTGCAATACTTTTAAGACAAAGATACCTTTTAAATTTTTTTTTGTGAGGCAACTTCCATCACTTTTGTGGATCCTTAATTTTCCTTATTTTACAAGTCTGAAACTAATGATCTATTTTTTCATTGGATTCTTAATTTTTTTATTTTATCTCTTATTTGTTAAGTTTTTTTATGAATTGAACTATTTTTGAAGCAATCTTAAAGGAAGGTAAAATCTGAGGATCTATACTATGATATAACAATGAAAAATGCTATGAAATTGCATCCCATGTACTTAACAGACAAAATCTATAACTTTCACTGTGCTTTTTTGCATCATAACTCTCAAATAATTCCTGAGGGAATAGTTACCATGAATTTACTGAGTGCAAATAGTGCTTGACCAACCTGATCAGCTTTTGAGATGAGATGACTTCTTTTATGGATAAATGGAGTAACTTGGACTATTACCTGCTTTTCATTTAAGTCTCTGCTGGAAAATTTGCATTGCCATAATATTAACTGCCTTCCTTGCAGAAGCTGGTCTATGAAACACTGTGTGGTGGTCAAAGGAATGCTTTTAACATTTCATATAATTATCGTCCTAGCCTTTTTTTCCCCTTCTTTTTCTTTTGATGGTGCAAAACCTGGATTGTCAATATTCATGTTATTGTTCTTGAATTTTAAGAGGAAATTTTTGTTATTGTATAAAGGATGTGGGTTGAAATTAATCCCTAATGAAGCTTCCTGTAAGCACTTCTCTCAATGATAAATATTATCAACACCTTAAAAATAATTAATCTGTATGTAAGAGGTCACAAGCTAGCATATGTCCCATAGGATAACTAGAGAGAGGTTTGTACAAGTCTGAGCTTGGAGGTCACTTTTCAGTGTAAGAGAACTGGAGACTGTGTGCAATATTCTTATCTCCTTTTGACTGTTTTTTTTAAAGTTGTCTTCCTTCACACAATAATTCATTAAATATCTGAACTCTAATTCACAAACATGCCTCTATTCACAGCATGTAAGTACAGCAATATTCCATAGTGATATGTGAGGAGAGGTTTGCTTCTTCAACCAGTTTTGTTGGTCTTATTGCTGAGAAGTTAATCTTCATGGAGAGTATGCCAGTGAATATCTTTGCAATCAGCTGAAATATAGTTGTCCATTCTGATGGGAAAGAAGCAGAGTTTTGAGATATTTTGCCTCTTTTTTTATTTTATTTTTTAAAAATATTTTACTTGGTCTTCAGCAGACTGTCCCTCCAACTACTTGGTCCACTACCAGAAAGTCATTAATCTCCTACTTCAGGTTATAAGGAATCATCACAGGATGTCAGCTCACATTTTGTCCTTCAATCTTGAACATCTTAATCCATCCCTAGCCTTGAAATTACCCCACTGGCCATATTTTAATGTGCTTTTTGTTGGACCTTAGGCACCATACAAGGCAGCTCATCTAAAAGTCAGCCAGAAATGGATATCAATGACTTTTATTAAGAAATATAAATAGCTTAATAGATCTTAGATTAACCATTGATGCTAAAGTTTACAAAAAGTAACAAAGACCAAATATTTTATGTTCTGAATAAAAAGGTATTAGTTCTTGGAAGGAGCAGAGGGGAACCTAAAAGAGAATGGCTCTTTCAGCCAGTCATTCCGAGTGTTGCTGTCATCAAATACATTTCCAGGATGTGTTCATATTACAAAAAATGTGCCATGCCCTACAAAACAAAATAAACCCAAAGTAACCTGCTTTCACTTTATTTTGAAAATTTTATTGGTCTTCATTATAGGTAGATAGATATGGATTTTATATGAAAGGATGGGACAGTTGTGGTTTTTTTCCTCTGTTCGGAATTATGCAGGTATTTAGGGAAAAAGTCAAGTATTTTATTATATATTCTTCAATTATGTAGTAGTAAGGTATTCAGAATTAATTTATTCTTTGCCTCAATGTCTATGTGCTTATTATTATTGTATTTTGGATGGCAAGTGGCTCTGTGAAAACAAGGGAAAGCTCCTGTACCTTGTAATAGTCTAGAGCTAACTCTCATATACCGGACTTCTTGCACTAAATCTGTCTAGCCCCAAACAGTGAATAAATGTCCGATTTTTTCCTGAGCCCCATATGTAATGTAGACTTTTAGAAAAGTTATTTTTGAACTGGTTGCACTTGTGTTTAACTGTGTGAGGCAAATAAGAGTTATTACCAAAGGGAGGGGCTTTCACTTCAGCTGCTCTGCTTTGGTTTGACAGGAATCAAAGCCATAAGCAGTCACAATTCAGACTGGTTTATTAAGTGATATCCATGGCAATTTACATTAGTGGATGGGAGCAATTGAAGTGGTCAAATTGTCATTTTTCTTATACCATGTGTCTAATTTTGCCAGTATCCTCTGGCTGAAAACCTTTAAATCCTACCTAGCTTACATTGCTAGAGTTTGCAAGAGCTGGTCTAATCTGCTGTTCCCCAGGGCAGAAAATAAATTAATTTTTAATAATAGCAATAAGAATAATACAAAATGAGTCGAGCTATCATGGGACACATGACATGGTTCAGAAAACTTTTCAAAGAAAGCTGTTTCTGTGAAATCTGTAGGGCAGGTGATTACTAGTGGGAACTAAAAAGTTGATTATTAATCTAACTTTTCTAATAATAAGAACAGCTGAACCTTGGATGGTAGTGATTATAATGGGCATAAAATGGCCACTTTTTTATTAAATGCCGTTAAAACCACCACAACTTACAGTTTACAGTATGGGATGAACCCAGCTAAGAGAGGCAGTAGTTTCTGTGTGCGCTTTCAACTTTCAAAATATGACAGATTATTTGACAAAATTTTTCATTTCATTTTCACTGTTTTGCAATACCTCACCTTGATTACTTTTTTCAGTTTTTTTTGACAGTATTTTTATGCAGAAATATTCTTTGCTGTGATGTCAGATTGATTTTTGTTTTTTTTTTTTCTTTTATATATTCTCTGTATTCTTTACACATACATTTGTAATTCTGTTGACTATTTTGTATAGTTATATAGTTCCTAGCTAGTTTTCCTAGTACTTTTCCCTACCCTGACAGGCAGAAAGACAAAACACATTCTAGACTCCAGGCTGGGACTACAAGGTCCCTATCCTATCTTGGAAGCTGAACCCTGGTGATGCCTTGTGAAGGCTGACCTAAAACAGAGGCTAGACAGAGTTAAAGAATAAAATGGGGATTTATTAGAAGGCCTTAATGCATCCACCTTGGGTAGCACAAAGCCCAGCCAGGGCTACACCCAAGATGAACCAAAATGGTCACAAAATGGACGACTGGTCACAAGGTCTCTCACTTTTATAAGTTCTGCTCCATTTGCATATTGGAGTTAATTGTCTAATTACAGCTTCAGATTATTAAGTCTCATCCTTCTTTTTTTTCTCTCTTCAGTCCATGTTGTTGATGCTCTTGGGCCTGAGATCTGGATCAGCTGACCTTGGTCCCCAGCTAGAGAAGGAATTGTTTTGTCTGCCTGCTCTGTGAAGAGATCTCACCATCCCTCATGTGAAGCTCAGACCCACACACTAAAGCAGCAATGAATCTGAAAAATATAAAAGCTAAAACCTGAAGCATCACTGGGAACCAAGGTCAAAAGCAGCTCTTTAGACACATTTTCATCAACAACGTTTAGTCCTTAAAAAGTGGGGATGGGATCCAGAGAGGGTTGAACCATGGGAAATTAATATTATCACCACTTATTGTCTCTAACTGGTGATTTTTGTCAATTATGCTAATTTGCTAAACTTATAAAACCGTATTCATTCCATGGGGGGTAAGCATTTTGTGGACATTTTCCATATCTGCCCCTGGACCTCTCCAATAAAGACCATCCTTTATATTGCCTCCTATACCAATAGTATCTCCAAAGTGTGTTGTTTCATTTCTAGGTTCTTTAAGGCATCGGTTTGATTACCCATTTCCAGGGACAAGTCTTATCTCAGTGTTCAACCATCCAATCCAGTTATAAATGACAACAAGATTAAACATCATGGCCACCTTTCACAACTCATCTTGATTCCTTCAATTTTATCATCACTGGAGGGAGATGAAAAGGATACCAATTGTGTCAGTTTAACACTACATATTTTCAGCTATGTTTTTATTAAAAACTCTCCCAGCTCTAGACAAGCTACATAAATATGAAACTGCTTAGACTATTAGCCAGATAAATTTATCTCAAATAAAATATTTATGCATTTCATTGTTGGATTTCTTTGAGATGCAGTGAAACAATTAGAAGCAGTGCTTTCTGCTTTTTATAGCCCCTAGTCATTATTGAAAATATATTATTTATATGTATATATATACATTTTAGATTTTGTCTCATTTAGATATCTCAAATACTTTTCTCTCAAGTTTTTCAAGGTCTGTTTTAAAATCTGGGACTATTTTCTATATGCAGTAAATAATCATACACTCATAAACATAAGCAATACTGGCATTTATTTATATAAAAGCAAATTCAAAATATAAAAAGTAAGTATATTCCTTAGGAAAAAAAATCCCTATATTTTGGTGTCAATTTGTTATTGGATTTTCATTTTTGGACAAAATAATTTTGATGTGTCTGGACATAAATAAACCAAAAGCCCCAATTATATTATTACTACTGTTTTTGCAGTAAAAAATTTGTTCACTTTACCTTTTAAGTTTAAAAATTACTTCTCTATATCTGCCCTGGATCAAATTTGTTCTGATTCCTTCTCGGATACTTTCCCTAAGCTGGATTTCTGCTCAAATTTCATTTAACAGTCTTTGCATTTGCCTCAGAGGGTTTTCCATACTTTTCTTCCATTCCCAATAGAAATATTATTTGTTTTATATATTGGCTTTGGTTCAGTTGATTCTCAAGTATTTCTTTTTCATAATTATTTCGCATGTATTCACCTACAGCTTCCAGTATAAACCTTGAAATCTAATTTATAGAAAAAATTTTTGCTGCCTGTCTAAATAACAGTGAGTCTTCCTTAATAGTCAGTCTTGTCATAATTATTTTACATTACAGTCCATAACTAATATCACATATATATTTTTGACTTGTATATTCAGTGCTTCATATTATTTCTATAAATGTTATAACTTTATGAAATGCCTTAATGCATCTTTTGCATAGCCTGGGGTGTTTTATTGTTTATTTATGTGTGCGATAATCTTAATTTGATATTTTTTTTCATACAGTAATCTATTATGAGAGTAATTGCTTTAGCCAAATTTGAGCATCCAGAAGAATTGGACAACATGTATGAATGGAGTAAATACCAGTAATTTACATTTTAATTATGAAATATTAGTGTGCAAGCCCCATGTTGAATTGTGTGTCTTCTGATACTAATTGCATCATGTAGTTAACATTGATCGTACTCTTGTTAGTGACATAAGAACACAGCCATTAGTTACTAAGTCGATTCTTTTTTTGCTTCAGGGATGCTTGATGCCACAGTCATGATTAAACACAACTTCCATCTGTTCTGGCCTTAACCAAGTGATATCCGACCCAAACAGAGCGTGGAATGATTCCAGACTCTATCACATTGCTTGGCTCAACATTTTTAGCTCTGGTAACTGTTTGATTTCATTTAAAAATCTGGCAATGAAAGTCTTTCAGTTTTAAGAAGCAAAATAAATATTTTAAAAACCATCACAAATTAAAGAGACAGTTATTCAATGTGAACAGAAATCACCAGACATTGTCTTCATCCCATTAGACCATACTATGTTTTATGGTATTATTTCAGATACTTATTGTGTAATTTAAAAGTAGAATAGGGTTGGAAGGGACCTTTAAGATAATCTTTTCCTTCTTTGATGCACTATAATTAGCTGCTGCTCCTGAATAAAAATTGACTCTGCAATTTCTTCTGCCTTGTTCCTATTCCTATATGTGATGGCAACAATGACAAAGTTGATGTTCAAATTCATAAAGCCTCCTAAAAAGCTTCGCCGTCTTTCCTGCCCTCCCTCTAATAATGTTTGTTTATATGGCTAATAAAAGCCATGTTTGGTGGGCTAATAAAGCCCCCTTTCCCTCTTTCTTTTTGAGCAAAATGAATATCTTAAAACTCTTGAAATGGGCAGATACAGGATAATAATGATTCATAATGGGAATATCAGTCTTTTGATGCAAAATAAGCTGCTAGAGAAGGTACTCTCTAGGTCTCACTGGTAGATGTAAATAATTGCCCTTATGAGGAAAATCTATGTCCTTTTACTCATTGCTATTTGATTGAGTCTGCAGTCTCACACCTAAAAGTAAAATTTTCATGTTTTTAAAGGAAATGAGTAAAGTTCAGAATCTTCTCACTTCTACTGTTCTGGGTGTAACAAGACTTTAAGCTATCAGCAGGGTAAAATGCTGTCACATTACATCAGTGTTTTGGTTTGGTGTGGAAAATGTACAAGGCTTTTTGTTTGGTTTTTGCTTGTTTGGGTTTGTTTGTTTTGTGTTTTTTAAACAGACAGAAATTACATCATTCACAAGAGGAAAAGGTAATTTAAGAGCAGTCAATGTATGTAAAACTATGAAAGTTATTTAGAAGTCTGTTACCTTCAGCCAGTTTTGCTCATTAAAGGTTCTAAACAAAACATAAAGTTTCTTACAGGTGCAAATGAAATTAGTCCACTCTGTTGAATCAGGACAGGGTGATATATATATTCAGATCTGTGAAAATGGAGGGGCAAAGGAGGGGAAGAAGCTTCAGTGGAAAGAAAAGGAAGACATATGCCAAATGTGAAGAATGAAAGGAGGGACTTCATGTTATTTCCAGAAAGTTTTAATCTCCATATAAATTTAATAATTTGAAGGAATTTGCATATTAGATCAAATAAGTGAGCTAGTTTGCTTGATATCCTCCCTTTGAAAGTTTTCAGCTTAGATAACTCCTACAGACAACGTGGAAATTAAATCAATTAGAAGTTGATAAATGTACTGTCTTCACAGTCCTTGATTATAAGTGTGCTTGCAGTTATGCATTTAGAGTTTATATAAATATAATTCTCACATTTATATATGTGTGAATGCATACATATGTGTGTAAAATACACAAAGAGCAAACTCTTCACATAGTCTTTATACTACAATAAATAGGCAAATAAAGGTTTGCAGGAGCACACTTCTGGCCTCTTTTTATCTCACAGACCAATACAGCAGTGACCAACTATTGATCAGACTAAGCTGACTCTTGCCCATTTCTGCATTGTCTAAAGTACAGTCTGAATTTTCACTTTATTATTTTTTATCTCCCTCCCTTCAGCTGTATTTATCTCTTTAGATTTTCTTTGTGAATTACTCCTGTAAATACAGCTATTTATACAAGAAATGGCAGAAAGGGTAGAAAAGTGAATACCACACGGTGCTTAAATCAGGATTAGTACATTACTATGTCAAGCTTTTGCAACCTCTGCGTTTTCACAAGTTTACTACTGACAGACACATTTAAGAGAGAATTTTGTATCACAAACCTGAAAAAAAAATCAGTAGATTGGCTTTACTAAACTGACAAACCATTCCCTGAAGTTTTATTGTACAAACTTTTACCTTAAAATCACAGTTCAAAGGTAACAAAATGTCACAGTTATAAGATGTAAAGCAACTTTGGATGTTCTTTCCTTTACGTACATGAAACACAGTATTAAATTACAACTGTAATGGTAAAATATGGTTTTGCTTTTTATTTTATTGACTCTGCATTTTATTTACTTGTATTTAGACTATTTTTTTTCTTTGTACTCCTTATGGTAATTTGCTCTTAGCAAACAAAAGTAGGCATTGTTTCTGTTTGTGGGATTTGGATGAGTACATATTTAAATATTGAAATATAATATGGGGATAGGAAAACATTCTTTGTTTGCCAGTAAAGGACGTGGGCAATCCTGAGAACATATGGAAATCCTTATTTGATTAAAAAGCCATAGCTATGTTTCATTAAGAGTAAACCAAGAAAAAGCTGATGCTTGGAAAGCTTTTGTCTTTGGTCTAGCTTCTCCTGTTAACATCTGGAAAGTTCCTGGGTTTGAGTGCTAAAATAAATGGACCATGTGTAAAACCAAGAAACTTCTTAGTGAGGTCAGAAAAAGAGGCACAGTAGTTGTGTTGAACAAGATAAAACCTAATTACTAACCTAATTACTGGAGATATTCCATCCTTTAGCTTTTCTGAGAGCATTGGAATAGACTCAGAATCTTAGTGCTGTGAGATTTGCTGCCTTAAACTAAACTGGGTTGTATGTTCTGGGCTTGGCATGGATCTGCTCTCTTTAGGTACATATTTTCCAGTTTAGAAGACAGCTCTCCAGAAATAAAATGCAGAATATGATCTCCTTGGTAAGAAATAGAAAAATAGTGAATAGAGCCAGTAGTAGAATAGGATTGCTTTTTCTCACTCTGTGAAAACCTAGTAAGGAAAAATCTGAGGCAGACTGCCAACTGAACTTGAAAAATGTAATTATAATGAATGTGATATAATAAAATGGACATATTGCAATCTGTATCATTATTTTGATGAGATGACTGATGCATGCAATGACTTCCTCTGCTGTCTGGTATTTTCTATCAGAGATGTGACCTTTGCTAAAGAGGTTGACAGCTTTATTGGAAGTGAATATCTAAGCACATATGTAATTTTTTCTTCCATATGATTGTAAAAACACAATTATTCAATGCATTAACACCAGTAAAAGAACCATGATCATCATGGAGTTTCTTAACTGTTGAGAAACAGGAAAAAAAAATTTTCAAGACCTTTAAAGAAAGACATATCTTATAGCACAATTTTTTTTAAAATATCACTCAGTTTGTAAGGTTGGGTGGGGAAATCTGGTAATATACAGAGAGAAATTGTTCCTTGCTAATGAAAATCATCATCTAAATAGTGATGGGTGAGGCAGAACTTGAAAAATTTTCTTTTATCCTTTTTTAGTTGCTCAGATACTGGGACAGGGTTTTGTTTCATGACTTCTGTAAAACATGGCTCATTTCTAGTTAATTATAACAACTCCTGGTTTGAGATAGCTAAATAAAATAGTAGACATTGAAGAGATCCTCTTTACTTATATAAACTGATAATAGGCATATGAATACCTCCAGGTGAGCCAAATCTGTTTGGGTTTACTTCCTAAATTTCATCAATATTTTTGCTTCAGTTATATCATCATGCGAGCATGTATCTGTATTTTTCTATAAGTTGCAATTTGTTTACAGGAAGAATATGCAATGTAAGTAATGCATAAAAATAAGTAGATACATTTGGGGCAAATGGTGAAAATCATTTGGGTTTATTTATTTATTAGATGTAGTCCAGAGCCATAAATATTTCAAGTGTTCATAAGAGTACTTCTATTGGTAAGTATTCCACAGTGCAATTCTATTAATTTGAAATACAAAAGTGGACTAACAGCTAAAACACTTGAATATTATTTATTTGCCATCTAGGCTATAAACATGGAATGAATAGGTGACTGCCAACATAACAAAAAAAAAAATCTATCTAGTAAAAGTAATTAACAGAAGATGTTGGTTTGGACGGATGAAATCTAAACCTAAAAGCACTTTTTATCTGTTGTCCCTGTAGGGAAACAATTCTGTTCAAAGTTCAGGTACCATTATCTATGGGGATAATAGAAGGCAACAAGGTAGGTGTACCATGCACAGCCATTCATATTTTAGCCTGTCAATGCATTACTGTGTGTTTGGCTTTCCTTTGGAAAATTATTCTTTCTGTGACTGCCCTAGAGCCAGTCTTTGTTTTATTTGTATAGAACACTGATAATTTATTCAGAGCTACTCTAGTTGAGGGTAAGGTTTGTTTTCACGCTAGCAACTTCACACGTTATGAATGGCAATGCATGGCTATTTACTGCTCTTATCTCAATTTGGGAAGGAGCAATGTCCAAATTAAGAAAAACCCAGAGGTATGAATCATAAAAGATTTTTATTTTGATTTTATAGTCTTTATTTCAATAAATTGCTCTATACCTCATCAGTAGCTATACTGATAATGCTTGGGACTAAACACCTTATTTTAAACATAAACATTTTTTCTTAGACTATTTACTATTGTAGATTGTTTTCTATATTTTTGTTAAATATTTTAGTAATGTAATTTTGTTTGAGGATTCTTTTAAAAGAATCTGGTAGTAAAAGAGGCCCAATGACCATCACAGATTATTTCCTGGGTTCTTCAGTTCTATGACCAACATAATACAATATAAATCTCACCTATTCTATTGTTAGGTGGTTTTGGGGTGCCAACCTTGATTAAAATACTGTTAATAAAGAGTAGCCACTGAGAACCTATAGGCTAGATCAGGGATTAACAGAAAAAGTAAGTGTAGTTTAATTCCATGTTTTAGGTTATGGTAGGAATTGTCACAGTACAACTGAACTCCATCCACATGAGTAAAATTTGCTATTTAAATCACATTGTTGAATGCTGTTAGAGTTTTACTATTGCCTCATAGTAAATGAGGCAATATTTTTTTTTAAACAGCTGTCTTCCTCAACTTCTCTGATATCTCTTCATTTTCCAGAGTACTGCTTCTTTGAATTACATAAATACAAAATGTTTTGGTATCATTTAAATTCTATAGAAATTAATTTTTAAAGTTATTTAGGGGACACACTCTTCTGGGTTCAATTGGAGTTGCTTGAATATTTGCTGACTTTCTGTACCAGTGATAAGATATGGTCTCTTCCTGAGAATGTATGGAAAGTGAATTAGAGCATGGCAGGTTTGGAAATGTGCAACTGGGATCTTGTGCAAAAGCTGGAATCTGTCAAGAACCCTTTGCCTGCTGCCTCGGTTGGTATGCTTTGTTGAGGATTAAGTACTGATTATTCCAATTTTCCAGATTATTCCTCACTCTTCTATACAAATAAGTAGAATAAAATATTTTTATAATTAATTTTAAATAGCCATGGCATGTCTCCTCTCAGTTTCTTTATAACATTATTCATTGCCTATAAATATACATATTCTTATAATTTATATCTCTTTCTTGCTCTTTTTCCTACTTATCTCTTTATATCTTGGGAGAGAAACACCTCTATGAGGGAAGGTCCTTTTTAAAGGAAAAGTTTTTACATTTTGTCATGTGTACAGACTCCCAACTTACTCTCTGCACTTTCTGTAGGGTACCTCAAAAGTCTCTATTTCCAGTACACAAGTCAGTTTCAGTAGCCTGACCTTTTCTAGTGGAATAATATTCCTCATGAGAGTTTCCTACTAGATCTACTACTGAACTCCATGAATATATGATCTTTCTTGATAGTGAAATGGGAACTGAAGCCTTTGAATCTAGCCAAGGATTCAGGAAAGTCAGACTTTTGAGTAAGGCTTTGCCTAACAAACTAACTTTCCCTTTGAGCTCCATAAGTCATGAAGTACTTCTTTGGTCCTAGGCCAGGAGACTTGGCACGGTGCACAGCCATGCCATTTATTTGCCTCGTGTGTCATTATATCTCCAAAGGGTAATGCCATAAATATCTTCATAATTTACTGCAGATAATGGGCTGCAGACTCCCTGGCTCTTCTCTTAAACATCTCAGCAAAAAGTTGCAGAGATCTCACAGCTTCTTTGAGCTCTCTCTTGTGCTGCCAAGGCCTGTTCCAAGAAAGGAGATCTATCTCAATATCTACAGGATTTTGTAAATGCGAAAGAAAATGGACCACGTGAGCTGGGTTTTTTCCCCCATTAATTTCACATATTTTGTATACTTAGCTTGAGCAGTCACTTGATCATACAATTTGACTTTCTGCACATTAGATAGCCAGAGGTCCATGGTATTGCTCTCTTTTCCATGCATTAAGAACAATAATTTGTTTCCTGAAGCCTTTGGGAATCTCTATAGCAATTTTATTTATTTTTTCAAAACTTAACATCTGAAGTCCATTTTCTAAACTTGACTGTTAACTGTGAGCTGCACAGCAAAATAATGTAGCTTTGCAAAAAGACCAGCAATTCAGCACCACCCACAGAAGGACAAAGGATATCCACCTTAGCAAGTACTAAAGAGCCAAGGCTATGGAAGATATTTCCACCTTGTTTTTTAATTAAGTTACATCATGGTATAGAAATAAAAAGTGGCAATTTCTGAAGTTTCACCTGGTAATGAAAAAACTCTCTATCTTTATCATCTGTCATGGGCTTTTATGGCAGTCAATCCAGCTAGTGTGGATATCAAATCACAGAATTGATGGAATATTTCTTACCAGACATTTGCTCTATCATTGTTCCAATAACTGAAGCAAATTAATAAGATCAATAAAGACAAAAAAATTACTTACATAACATGGCAGTTGATGATACATTGTCTTGTGTGAAACTAACAGTATATGGAAACACTTAAATCTCTTCTAGTAATCCAGTCCTGTTTGCAATAACATCATTTTTTAATATATATTAACAGAATGTGAAGCAGGATTTTCCATTTAGTTTAGCTGTGAATCCTTTTTGCCAATGAACTACTTATATCTTAAAAAAATAAAAAATAGAGATTTCTATTTTAAAGTACTAGTTGTTAAAACGACAGGCAGACAAAGAAGATATCAATGAACAAAGAATTGAGCAGATGTAGCCCTATTGAATGGTGATTTTCTTTCTGGCTGTGAAGTTGCTTCAAAACATGCATTATACTGATTATAGGGAACATATAGATGTGGGACAGTTTATGCTGCCTATGTGTGATTGCCCCCAAAAGCAATCAAAATCAAAACCTTTGCCTGATTTATTACAACTTTGCTAGCAGTATCTTTATCATACAAAAGTAGCAATATACAAAAAGAAAAAAAAAAAAAAGACTTCAAGTCTTATGGTTGTTGACATCTGTTTTACAATTTCATTTAATTCAGTTATGGAATATAATGCAGGGATGCGTTAAGAATGTTGATAGTTTAGTTGGTATTTGTTATTGTACATCATAGAATAACCTCAGTTTCTATTTTTTGGTGTTTGTTTTAATTTCTATATATGTGTTTTCCTTCTGCTTCCTTCTTTGTGATCCATTTTCTTTTATTTGCTCTGCATTAAGGAAATAGTTATTTTTTTTGCCAAAGGCTTGACTCACAAGTGTTTACAGAGTACTTATTTTTAATGTCAACCAATCTGACTAGTTTTGTGAGATTGTCAACTTTATATATAATCCTGCGTAAAAACTTGCACCCAGTCCTAATCTCTAAAATGGTAAAATACAAAAAAATTATTAAAAAATTAAAATGGTAAGATATAAAAAATCTCTAAAATTGTAAAATACATAAAAAAAAAAATTAAATGCTAAAATACAAAAAAAGGTAAAATACAAAAATAATTTAAAATAATAATAATAATAATAAAATAATAAAAACAAAACACATTTAGTTTTCCCTTGTTCTTTTTTCTTTGATTTTGGATTTAATAAATGGCGCTTTTTATTATGAAAGATGCAGGATAAATCCATTGTGAATCTTCTGCTCTCTAGTTCTGTATTTAGAATTAACATAATTTTTGAGAATAGCATTTTGCCTATTGTTAAAAATTTTTAAAATGTAAATAATAGGGGCAGAAAAACCCAGATAAGATTTGTAACTAACTAGGTTTTCCCACTCCATAAATGTTTGGCTTTCAGCCGAATCAAAACACTTCCATGCTGAAATTATGCAGAAAAATATGATAGACACAGATAATTTTTTCTGATGATCCATATGGTGACCTAAGATACGCAAGAATCAAATGCTAATTCTCTGTTCTGCACGACCATAGGTGGTCCAGACAAGGCATTGCTTTCTTCCACAACCTAGGTAAGTATTCTAACCCCTGGGTTCATGAACTCAATATTTTTCTTGATGGTACAATGATTACTGAGATTTTTGTATAGTTTTCTTTCAAGACTGGAGACAGAAGATCAACACTGAGTATTTGGATGGTTCTGAGTAAAAACAGAAACATGTACTCTTTTTCTTTGGTTCAGACTGTTAAGAATTTTACCAAAAATATTTTTTCTCCAAACCTCATAAAATTTTTACATTAAAAGTCTTTGAAATTAGTGGAGAATTGCAATGAGAACTTTGTATATCAATGTATCACCTTTCCTAACTAAGCAAAATAAAAAAGCCCCCTTCAAATTTCTACTTTATTTAAGGAAAACAAAAACTCTTTAACTGTCTCAGAAATATTTGAAGACACAGCAATTACTGGCTTTTTTATTTTTCTCTTTTTCCCCCAAATCTTTTAATTGAAGTAAGTGATAGAAATTTCACAGGTTAGAGGTCAAAGAGCTATCTATAAAAAAATTCTTTATTGCTATAACATTCTACTATCTTGATAACTTTTACATATATTATTAACCTGTTCTAGCATCCATCTGTCTTTGCTAAGAATGCCTAATTGTGAAAATTTCACACTTCTAAGAAACTGAAAATACAAGATTTAAAAAAACCATAAAAGCCCCCAAAACAACAACCAAACAAACCAGAAACAAACAAGCAAAAAACCTGCCTGAAATATTAGATGTAATCTTATATAAAGGTGAAAAAGATCCTTTCTTTCTGAGAACTGTAAGCAAACATGCTAATATTTCACATGCAAAATCCATTAGTACTTTTTCTTGCCATTTGGAATACCGTGAATTATTTCTTGGAAAGATCTGCACTATTTTTAATGCCCGGTAACCACATATCTATTAATGATCTTCCAGCTCTGATGCTCAAACCAAAGCTAAGTGAACACAAAGATATTTCTTAAAAGATGAACAGCTTTCTTTTGTATTAAATTGCATTAATTTCACTCAACTGGGCTTTAAGTTCTGTTCCTTTAAATTGCTATGTAAAAAGGCACATGAGCATAGGGCCATTGAGATTTGTTTCTGCTGATGTCAAAAAAATTTATATGCAGTGAAATGTAACAAAATGCTGAAATATAGTAACATAAAATATAAATATATAAATATAAACCACAAATATGCAAAATAGATACATTAAACTCTGTAAATCATAGATAATTGGATGGGGTTTGCTTTAATTTAATTAGATGTGGCTCTCTGGCCCTAATGCCCAGAAAATATTCTGGTCTGAAGGTAATTGTTTCTATAAAATGCCAATGTTATACTTCAGTTGTCACTTCAACTTTTGTGGTTTGTAGGGTTAAACACAAGGAACTCGGAAAAAAAATGTGGAATTCCTATTGTAAGCTTTGGCTGGGAAGAATAATAATCCTGATCTGAAAGAAGCAATTGCCATTGTCTTCCCTGGAGAATGAAACTCTGTATCATTGAAATACTCTTTTATCCCAGAGATAGATTTCAATAGAAAGAAGGACTATACTGGTTAATATGTTGTTTGGTTTTTTTTAAGTTATATTTCGATTTTCCATTGTCCCTAATCAGATCTTGAATTCTCTGAGACAGAAACTGTCTTTGTAAACAAAGCCCTCGTAATAATTATGCCTGCAAAGAAAGCTATATCTGAGACTGTAAGTTCCCAACAGTTAAATTAAGGTTGGTTCTTTCTTTTTTTGTTTTTCTCCTTGCCTTTATATGAAGATTACTCCCATCCAATGCATATTAAGGAAGGATATTTTTCTGTTAGTTATATCTGATGTCATGTGCACACCCACTAAATGTAGGAGAATGATGTTTCCCTGATGTGAGAGGGTTGGCTGAAGTAGTTAAGTTCATGGATGAAGTAGAAAAAGAACCTCACACGCTCACAAGACTGGCTGCTAATACTGGACAAGATCAAAGATCTATTTTGGAAACATCCAAAATAGACACAGATACAACAAAGAGTAATATTTCAAGGGAAAAACTTGTGAGTTAAAATGTGTACATTATTGCTTTTTAAATACATTGGCATTTTGCTAGTGGAACTGGAATATTAAATTTACAGAAAAATAACATCAATCTTTTTTGAAACCTGGCAAAAAAACCCTAAGCAATTACATGCTATAAGGTGCATAAATTTTTTCAGAACTTTTATTTGGGAGCTGTGAGAGTGTGGGGCTGAATTGATAAAGAAAACCATATTTAAAATAAAAGAAACTTCAACAATAGAGCAACCCTCAAAATAAAGAACAAAAGCACATTCCATGATTATAAAGGACTTTCAGTTATTGATTTTTCATTATTATTTAAAAATGTATAGCTGTTCACACTGGTCTAGGACCTAAATATTAAGTACTTACAAGGGACATAAATTAATTCAACCAACCAGAAAAGTGTAAACATTTTTAAGGATTTGAACTAGAGTGAGATTCAGAAAATTTACAAATATTCTGAAATTCTAAGAGTTACAGTCCAGTTCAAAATGATTAGCAGACACAAAGTTGTCAGAATTTAATCATGCAACAGTACTGCTCTAAGGTGTTTTTCCTCACTTCCAGATTGCAGTTTCATTCTTCCAGAGGATTCACTCTTTTCAGATTATTTTGGTGTAAATAAAGGCAAATCTGTTTACAGTTGACATTTTGAATAATGCTTTTGTCTTGGGCACAGGTGAAGGAATACGAGATTCAAGAGACTGTTGTAGCTGCAAAATTTAGCTATTAATTCTCCTGAGAATTGCCAGTAATATGTTTGGGGACAATTTCCTTCTTAGAAGGGTTTCTAGAACCCTTGCAGGAGCCCCATTGCTTTCTTTTCTCCCCTTAAGGAAATGCAGAGAAAACCCAAAATTGTTTGTTTAAAAATTATTGTCGATATTTCCCTCTTCTCAGAATTTTTTTTTGTGGATCTTTTTCTTAGCTGCAGCAAAATTCTGCTATGAGAAGCAGGCCATCTTTAAGAGATTCTCTGGATGGAAGAAAGTTCCAACACCAAGAGTTAGTTGTAGCCCAAGGTTTCTAAGAAACTTGACATTTTCTAGGTATGCATTTTTTCCCATCTGGAGTCATGTAGACATATTGCTTCCAAGGAATCTGTTTACAAAATATGATGATTTTCACTGAGTAGAGGGCTGACACTGCTTTACTTCAACCATTGGTTTTTGTTTTCTTTTCTTTTTATTTGCTTCATGAATAAAATAGCCCTTCCCAGTATTATATATGTTATTATTTTGACACAGTAAAGCTAACATGAAGCAGAAAAAAAGAAATCCCTTAGCAGGCGACTTCTGCTCCTTAGTGCTCAGGCTCAGCTGACTGATCCGCCCTGTGTCAGAACTCTGTCTCAGCTGCATCTGTCCCTGACAGACAGACACACACCTTGGAGGAGCTGAGAAGTGGAGAACTTGGAAGTTCTTGTGTTTCCTGGACAGTGGAAGTGTCAGTGTCATTGTTTCCTGAACTTGGAAGTGTTTCCTGCCCATCGTTGCCTTAGGCCCCAGGACGTTCTCTGTGACATCAGTGCCAACTGAAATCTGGCTGGAAAGAGAAAGGTGTTTGAAAAACCTGTGTCCACCTCTAAGAATGGACCAGCTCATCTTTCTTAATTCTTTTGGCAATGATGGGACTGTAGTGGTGAAGCATGAGAGTTTGGGAACACAAAAACCCTTTTGCAAATGTAAAAATTTAGATAAAAATTCACCTGCTTGAACAGCAGAGCTGTCTTCTGTGATAACTAAAAATGCTGACAGCAACTATCTTATTAAATAAGCATACATGTTAAAGCATAAATACACACTTTTAAAATTAATCTAAAAAGCATTGTTCTAATAGGAATATGAATATCTACTTTAGGTTTTAAAATGAAACACAAGAGTGCTGTAAAAATGTGTGGCTAGTATAAGCTCATTATGGATGAGATTTTTTTCCAGTTAGATTGAAAAGCAAATAATATTCACTCTCATCACAAACATGTATTAAAATTCATGTATAAAAGAGTAAAAACTAGTTAGATTCTTTAAAGCAATTATAACAAATATTTATCAAGTTTTAATTTTGTAGGTTTGTAGACTGCTATCATTTCAAACCAGCTTTGATGATAAATCTAATAGATTTGTTGCTGTAAACTTGCAGAATTGGTCTCTAAACTGTCAAAGCGATGTTTTTTATTTCATTCTGGCACTCACAAACATAGTGTCACCAGTTTTCTGTGAACGTGATGAGATTTCTGTAACATCTTGTAAGCCCCTGAAGTTTATGACAAACTGGTATTCATAACATCCTATGAAGGGACTGTGGAAGTATGCACTTAATTATTCTTATTTAAATAAGTGTAGCTACTTTGGTAGCTACACTGTACATCAAAGGCACTTAAAATTGTATGTATAAAGTAATTTACTAACTTGAAAACTTTACCCAACCTATCAATAGGCAGTCTGTACTGATGTGTGAAACCACTCCTGGTTTCCGGATTTTTTGTTGTCTTAAAAATGGGGTAAAAATGAATGATGTGCTATTTAGAGGAAGTCAGTGTAATATTTTGGAAGTGTGTGAAGAAAGCATCAACACAAACATTGAGCAGTTGTAAACAGAGTAATATATTATCCTTGTTATTCTAGGACCAGATCTGAAGAGAAGCAGGACCGTTCTACTCCTACCCTTTTGCTGAAGCCAGCAGAGTTGAAAGAATTCCAGAAAGACTCAGAAAACTGTATTGGTTTAATATTGGCCAAATTCCAGGCACCTTTGAAGGTCATTTGCTCATTCACTCTTGCTTTCAGTTGGGCAGAGGAGAGGGAAGAAAATTGACGAAGGGCTCATGAGTTGAGATGAGGACTGGGTGAAAATAAGGGCAAAATAGGTTCAAATTTAGAGGTATAAAGTCAATTTGTTATTAACACAGTCAGAGGAGGACAATGAAAAGTAAAACAAGCCTTAAAACACCTTTTTTCCCCCTAGCACCTCCCTCCTTCCCACCAACAGCAAAGAGAGAGAGCACATGGGGTTTTGGTCAGTTTGTTATTCAGGATCTTCTGTTTTCTCAGGGAGAGGAGTCTGTTCTTTCCTATGCCGTGAGGTCCCTCCCATGGGCAAAGAGTCTTCGCCAAATTGTTATGGTGTGTGTCATTCATCCACAGGGTGCAGTCCTCCAAGGATAGGCTGCTCTAGTTTGGAAGCAAGGGCCCTCTCTCTCTGTCTCTGGAAGCAGGGGCCCTCTATCTCTGGAAGCAGGGCCCTCTGTCTCTGGAAGCAGGGCCCTCTCTCTCTATCTCTGGAAGCAGGGCCCTCTTTCTCTGTCTCTGGAAGCAGGGCCCTCTCTCTTTATCTCTGGAAGCTGGGCCCTCTCTCTCTATCTCTGTAAGCAGGGCCCTCTCTCTCTATCTCTGTAAGCAGGGCCCTCTCTCTCTATCTCTGGAAGCAGGGCCCTCTTTCTCTATCTCTGGAAGCAGGGCCCTCTTTCTCTATCTCTGGAAGTAGGGCCCTCTATCTCTGGAAGTAGGGCCCTCTCTCTCTGTCTCTGGAAGCAGGGCCCTCTTTCTCTATCTCTGGAAGTAGGGCCCTCTTTCTCTATCTCTGGAAGTAGGGCCCTCTCTCTCTGTCTCTGGAGGCAGGGCCGTCTCTCTCCATTCGGGTTTCCCACTGGATCACAGCTTTCTCTGGCATTCACCTGCTCTGGTGTGAGCACTTTTCCCAAGGACTGCGAGTGGATCTCTGCATCCCCCATGAACTTCATGCACTACAGGGGGACAGTTTGTTTCACCATGGTCCTCACTACAGCTCATAGAGGAATCTTGGCTCCAGCTCTTGGAGCACCTCCTCCCCTTCTTTCTTTCCCACTGACCTTGGTGCCACCATGTTGTTTTCCCTCTTGTGTCCTCACTTCCTCTTCTTCTCTGAATAGAAGAAAAGCTGCTGCTTGTAGGTACCATTGCCAACAAGTTCCACCAATTTAAAGATTCCTGCAGGATCCCACAGTGCCAAGAGGTTGATTTCATCTAGGCTCCACAGCAGGGAGTTGCTCACTATGTTCCCACTGCTGGCCAGGTGGCCCTGCCGCCATCACGCAGGCAGTGGCAGCACTGGCCCTGTTTAATGCCTCTCTTTATATGGGGTGCCAGGAAGGAGATGCCACCACCACCCCCCTGCCCTTCTGCTCGTGGCGTGGCTCGTTAAGGCTGGCCAGGCAGGCAAGGCTCACAGCAGGCTGTGCTGAGATGGCAGTGGCCACAGCAGCCCATTGTCATGTGCTGTGCCAGAATGGCCCTGCTGGTGGCCTGTTGCCACCCCAGGAAATAAACCAGTCCTGCATTGTTTTGTTTTCTTTCTTAAATGTGTCATCACAGAGGCGTTACCAACCTCTGTAACTGGGCCAGCAGCATGTCCATCTTCAGAGCCATCAGAGACTGGCTATATCTGACAAGGTGGAAGCTTCTAGCAGCTTCTCACAGAAACTACTTCTGTGGTACCCCCCTACTTCTCACAGAAACTACTTCTGTGGTACCCAAAAAACCAGCCTCTGCCAAATCAACAAAAAAAGGTGCTAGACCAAACCAGAAGATTACTTTTTACAACAAGGTATTGAAGCTCTGGAAAAAGCATGTTGAAAATAAGTGTAATGAAATCTCATTATAGTGCTGGTGATTTGCCTGATGGGCCCGAGTTTCATGTTATATTTGTTCTATAATTTAAAATGTTTCTAGATTTCAATTCTTTTAATGCTGTTCTTATGATCCTTCTTGGACTTTTTATTGTCAAATTCTGTGAAGACCTCTTGTCCCTTGCTCCTCTCATAAGGCTTTTGGTCCTTCCTTTACCTTCAGACATCTTTCCTTTCTCTCCCTGCCTTTCTTCAGTGCCCTGTCTTATTTCCTTGGATCTGTGGCATATGGGAATAGATACTTGCTTGCCCTCATGCTTTGGCCTAAAATCAAAAGACAAAATTCTTGCAGCAGTATTAAAATAGTAAGATAAAAATCAGGTCTTAGAAGCTTCCTGGTGCCCCCATGATGGTTATGGGCACACCTGGCCTTGGATTTCTACAATTTTATAACTTTAACAAATTAGTGTATCAAACAAATATTGTCCAATTAGAGAAGAATTGTCTAATAATTTCCAATTATTTTTAGGTAATTTTCCCCCATGTTCTGCCTCGTTGGAGTTGAACCAGGGCTTCTTTGCCCCATTTCTTGTTGTGCCTTCTTAGATTATGGTTGAAAAACAAAATGTCCTTGTTCGAAGTTTTTTCCTTGAAAAAAAGAGAAAACAGTATCTCAGGATTGTGTTAGAAGATTATCTGACTGTTCTAAAAGGTAAGGAGAAAAGGGCAGGAAAAGTACTAGAAGCTACAACCATGTATTAATACTCTACAAAGTTAGAAATTATGAAAAATGTTTAGAAAAGAAAAATCTTTAGGCAGCAAGGGAAGAAGCAATGGCTTATTTTTTCCAGGTGATACCCAGTGAAATGCAGCCTCTGCCCAGCTCTTTCTTTGAGGCAACACAACAAAAAGTGGTCCTTGGTTACTGTGCACAGTCAGGTACTCTGGGCTGTACAACTGGTGTACGTAAAGTCTTTGGTGTTGACATCAACATTTCTCTTGAGTTCAGATTTAATTTTAATGTTCTCCTAGGATTTTTTGTTTCACTTAAAGCAGCTTGAGAAACTGAATCATTTTGCAAAACTTTGAAGTTGTTCTGGACTGATTGCCTTCTACTAAAACTTTATGGTCTTCTCTAAAAATCAGTCCTTGTGGAAGGAGGTCACAGCTGGTCGGTGAGTCAGAAAGACTTAGTTGAAGAAGAGAAACTGATGAGAGTTGCCTTTGCCCCTGAAAGGAGATGTATCAAGTCCATTAGCATGGAAATGGAGGAGAAGAACAGATAAACATGGGGCCTGTAATTAGATTTTGGCAGAAAACAGTGGTGGAGACCACCTTGCTGCAATCAACATTATGTTGACTTATTGTGGCCAATGAATAGACATAAACTTTGTGAGAAGGTATAAAAAGACAGCATGCCGCTAAAATAAAGGAGAGAGAAGCCTTCTCAAATGCATGGTGTTTTTCTGTTTGTTACAAGCATCTCAACAATGACAAGTCTCTTCTTAAGAAAATAATTTTTTTAATGGATGCAAAGAACTACTGAAAAACGAGGTCTCCATCCATCTGGAAGAAAATGCTGATGTTTTGAAATAGTTCCTATACTTAGGCTGAGGCTTAACAGAACTACATTTAGAGGCTGTGACAGAAATTATGTTGATTTGTTATAGAAACCAGGCTCAAAACCCTGTGCTGCTTTGTGAAACAGAGGCAGATGGAAGTGATGGCAGTCACTGGTACCAGAGTGACTGCAGACACTGATGTATGTTTAGCATGCTGCCCATATGGTCACTGTGGGAGACCTATGGCTTTGGTTTTTGCCTTAAGTTTGTCCAGTATTGTTGCAAGATTGAATTCTCCCTGTTAACTCTGAGCAGAGAAGGAATTTATATTTACAATTTCATTTAGGAACACAACCTTCAAGAAGAGAGCTGCATTAAAGAAAAAAATAAGCATTTTATAGGTATTCTTTGACTATTGACTTGGATTATTCTAGTGCAATACCAGCTTCCAACCTTACAAAAGGTCAAAGCTATTATAGATTGATCCGTTTCATCTCCTACTGAGAAAAATGGGAAGACTTCAATGACTTCACAGGGAGCTTAGCTGGCATAGCAATGCCTTCCTGAGAAGCACTCTGTGGCCTAGTTGAAATCCACCAATTATACTGTATTTTGCTGCAAGGTATAGCTAAGGTCACAGTTATACAAGTTCTCTATTTAAGTGCATGTTCCTACCATTCAGATCGTGCCAAGTTAGCACTGGTTCAACAAAATCTAAAGTATATAACAGCAATGGCAATCATTTTATACTGTGGTAATTTATATTTTATATGGTAATCATTATATATTTTATATTCATCAAATAAGAGGTTTTTTTAAAATTTAACTTCTTATTCCACAGTAGTAGTGGTTGCCATTAGATTTTGATCTTGGTCACACAAGTGTGTAAACATGTAAGTAAAGTAAGTGATTTTAAGCATTTCTTGAAGAGTTGAAATACAGGCTCTGGGAGAGTCACTCTTACAAATATGCTCATGTCCTAACTTCTCCATTATTCTCCAAGCATCCTCAAGTGATGATCACTTATAAATGTTCTACTCTGGTTTTCTGCTTCAAACTAGTGTTTTTCTTGATTCAAAGACCATGGGAAATTTGTCATTCCAACATCTTTTTTCTTAAGACTGTGTGAGATATCTTTGATTTACTCCTTGCTGAGGGCATCCCTGCCTGGCAATAAATAAATATATCTCTGGTTTAATGCTATTTCTCCCCTTGGGTGTCTTTCAAATGCTTTTAACTACAAGAGATTTTGCTGAAGTAATCCATCAATGCTAGTAAGACCTCATTCAAGTTGTGGAGGCCAGTTTGTAGTAATATGACTGGCTCCCAAGGATGTAAAATAATATTTACCATGAATAAAACCAAGTCTGTTTCTCATAGGGATGTTCATCTAGGTTTGACAATTTTAATTAAGGAAGCCACACAGAATTGGGAAATGTTTCTCTGATTTTTCCTAACAGTTGGCAAGCAGTTTGAATGGGGATAAAAGCATGTAATTCAGTTGGAGAGAATAAAAATGTAAGCAAATGAGAAACAAAGAAACAAAACCTCATGACAACAAAAAACCCACCCAACTTCACCATAACCCCCCCACCAAAAAAAAAAAAAGAAACCAAACCCTTTTTCAATATTTTCTGCAAAATAGTCAATTATGAATGCAACTACAAAATTAGAAGTTTTTTCTTTCCCTTTAACTGATGTGAAGACAGAAGGAAAAGCAAAGCAGGCAGGAAAATTCAATTTTCTCCATCTACCAGTACTCTTTCTTATTTTTCAGGTTTTGAATCAAACTGTGAATTCTTTTAGAATCAGAAATGAATTACTATATATTTTAGATATTAATAAAAACATTCTGATACTGAAGTGTTAATGTGGAAATAGTTCATAGCTTTCTGGATAGTTCTGAAGGGATTAATTATTGTACCCCTGGAGTCAGGCTATAAAACAGCTAAAGTGGAAATCTGAAAATGATAAATAGTATTTTGCCTGTTCACCCTCTTTTATTAATAGCATATATTTTGTTTACCTTATTTTATTCCTATACTATGTGGCCATTGTACCCTAGATATTTATGTGCAGCTTGATGTATATTACCATTATTATTATTATAAAAGAACACTTTTCAGTTATTTTGTAGCAAAACCAAGACTGAACACCTGAGTGTTCAGTGAATAAACTGACAGATCTTTCAAGGAAATAAAAAACTTCATTATAAGTGACTTGTAGGTATACAAATACTTGGTGTTCATAGCTATTGCTTCTGGAGAGGCTTAGGTGCATTCCCATTACATCCTAAAACTTAGTGCCAGGCTGGAGCTAATGCCAAGGCCGTTGATATATCAAAATTCTTTACTGCAGCTGTGTTTTAGCTGTATGCTTTTTGTTTGTTCCCATGCTGAATAAAAGCCTGCAGAGCAAGTTGCCCTATAATTCTGGATAATTGGGTTATTCATTTTAAACCCCTTGTATGGTAGGAGGAAATAATCGCTGCGCCTGTATGAATTGGAAAGGTGCCATTCCATTGAAACCAAGGTGAGACAATTTGTTTCTGGAATACCAGGGAGAACTGAACTGCTGCAGAACAAATGCCTTTTTGAGATAAAACTAGACTAAACAGCGTTAAGCTTCCCTTTACTTGTTGGTGCTTGCAGTTCTGAACATTTTAATTGAGGTTTTTCTTTTGTTCCACATAAAAGAAAGCTTTGTCCATCTGTTTGAAGTGAAATGTTATTTTGCTTAAAAGAACCCATTTTAACAATTGAACTGTAATCTATTATTTTAAAAGCATTTGGTCCTATCCTGAGTTGGTGTAAAATTAATATTAAGTTATGAGAACGATACATGAGAAAATAATCTAATAATTTACTTCTTCCACCACACAAGCATCTAATATTTTCCTAAGATAAGCAACACCATTTTGTTTATCATACAAGTGATTGTATCTGTCCTTTTTGATCTGTGAGATGTAAAGCTTTAGGAACTAATTAAAAGCTTTGGCCTTGGACATAATGTTTCTTTATTTTCTCTGCCTTCAAAATATTAATATATTCAAGTTTTTAAAAAGTCTTTACAGTTATTCCAGACTACAATCCATAAATGTAAATACCAGATATTGCTAAACTATATCTACTTTAATTTCTTAAAATTCAAGTATCTCTAAACTTTACTACACGTCAAAGAACTCAGACACCTCTAGGAATTAAAGATGAGCAACTGAAGTTTGGCTTTATTAATAAAACATTCTAGTGCCAAAAAGCAGAATATGTTTTCTCTTCAGTTATCAGATGTCCAAGAAAAATGATGAATTCTGAAGAAAGTAAGATGATGTTGTCGTCACAGTTTTCAATAAAAGACAAATACTTCAGGGAGTATTTTTCTGTTTCTTTTCTGATAATGACTAAGTTCTTGCAAAACCATTTAGAGTATAATGAGCTATTTATGGGTATATGAAGTTACAGCTGCAGTTATTGAGGACATTGCCTTAAATGTGAGCTCTCTAATATTATGCATAACTGATCATAATCTATAAAATCTTAGGCTGGCTGAGTTTTTCTTTGGAGTTGGTCAATATAATTTTTGCTACTGAATAAACTGACTATGAGCAGCTGACTATGAGGAAACTCCTCAGTACATGTAAGAAGAGCAAACCATGAGTAAGGAAAAAAAATGATGCAAGTTCCATTAATTAAAGGAATATTCACTAGATAACCATTGAGTTTAAAGAGGTTCACTTGAATGCATAACATTTACTTTGTAGAGATGAATGTCTGGAAAATATACTGTATATGAATATATACTATATAAATATATATATATATATATATATTTATATAATAATATGAGAGCCTTGAATGGTGTTACCTCTCAGCTGACGACAATAGAGGATACTTAATTAAACCATTTATCAGTCATGAAGGAATGATAAATGGAGATGCTTCAAATAACTTTTATATAAATCTCAGGAAAAATATATCTATTTGAGAAAATAAAAATGACGTATAAAAATACAGAAAGCTGCACCATCTCTTAGTAAAATACCTCTCCAAAATGTTTAAATAAAAAAAAAAACAAAAACAATTGTAGCTATTCAAAATAAGATTGATAGGGAAAACAAGGGTGTTTCTAGCACCTCATGACAATTACCACTTGCACTGCTGTTCACAGATACAACATATGCATTTCATTGTCTCCTGACTTGCACAAAATGCTTTCCATGAGCTTTGCCTGGACTCAGTCTGCTTAGGTTGTTTGCCTTGACCTTTTTGGACCAGTGGTAACATTTCAGCTGATGCCTACTTTTGCAGTCAGTGAGAACTGGCAGCAGTCAGACCTTAAGTTCCAAAGTCTGTTTTGAAAGAAGAAATTGGAAGGATAAATCATTGTGCATTACGGAAACTGATCTGTGGAAGAGAGCATAAACTCAGGATTTCCCTCTCATTTGGAAATGGGAGATTCTGGAGGTAGTTTCAGGAGCTTCTGAAAGTAAATTGTTTTACTTTTTAGCCTATTTAGCAACTGTATAGGAGTATCTCAGCAAGAAGAGGAAGAGTAGGAATGGAGATATTAAAGAGAACTAAAAAATTAGTATGGTGTTCTGTGTGTGTGTGTGTGCATTTAAATGCAATCAAAGCTCCTGTCAAGCTCAAAATATCTGCAGATCAAAGGACAAT
Organism: Molothrus aeneus; assembly: GCF_037042795.1. Lineage (NCBI taxonomy): Eukaryota > Metazoa > Chordata > Aves > Passeriformes > Icteridae > Molothrus > Molothrus aeneus. Next base: position 12,050,546 of record NC_089649.1, on the reverse strand, counting down.
TCTACTTTGTGTGTGGCATGCCAGAGCCAGGGAGGAGCAGAAGTGTTTCACATCAGCTGGAAAACATGTCCCTACTATCAGGAACCTTTCTCTAATGCAATGCTTCTTCCTTGCCACAGCTTCTCTCTGATCTTTCTGTCACAAGAACTAAGGAATGCTTTGATCCTGTACTAAAATCCCATACTTTGATTCTGTACTAATCTCACACCTCCAAAATTCATGTTTTCCCATCATGTGGCCTGACACAGTGCTCTGTGCCTCTGTAAGAGCCACTGTTATCACAGCTCTTGGAAATTAAAAATGGTATAGTTTTAAAATGTAGCAGAACAAATCAAATGCCAAGGACTGGTTTTATTTTTATGTAAATAATGGACAGGACAAGAATGCAGCCTCTTCCATTTCTGTTTAAAGATATGATTGTCTGTGGGATGTGCTAGCAGAAAGCCTGTGGAGCTGATCAGAGGATTAGCTTTTACAGCAGCTGTTGCTACTGAATAAGAGAAAGCCAGTTCTAATTTAACATATTTCTCATCACTTAAAGCACCTGTGTTCCTCAGACTGGCTGCTCATAAGCCTACTTCAGTTTCATTTTTACTTAAATTCAAGGAAGCTTTGAATATTAGTTTTTAAAATACCTGTATTCATAGAGCTGTCTGACTATTTCTTCCTGAAATGATATATACTAGTTTATCACTTCATCCTGAACCAGAACAAAAATTTATAAAGAATGGGCTGTCTAGAAATACTTTATTTTTAAAAGAATTTTTTTCTTCATTTCTGACAGCTGAGTTGGAAAACTTTTGCTGATAATAAGTGAATTAAGGGTCAAAAGTAATTTATACTCTCTTGACTAAAAATTTTAAATGCCTTTCCACTATATTTTTTTCTTTGAATACATTCTTTTAAGTAGCAAGAAATACTTAATTAATCTCTTACATAAGTTTTTTAATTAGTATACCCTTTCAAGGTCTATATATCTTGCTCTTAATATTTTTGGAGCAGATGAGCCTGAATTCTTGTACTATAGAGTAACTTCAAATTAATTAATTACTGAAAATTCAGGGACATGAGGTGAGAGGCAGAATATTAATCTGAGAAAGGAAAAAATGTGAGAAACTTAGGTAGAGAGACAGATGAGCCAAAAAAAAGAAAATTTGGTGGCTGAGAGACTGAGGAAGACTCGAAGACTCAGTCTGTCTCTTCTTTGAAAATAAGTGTCCTGATCAGCTTTTTCACTAGCTTGAAGAATCTTGGTGAGGATACTGAACTGGGGAGTGCCATTCCTAAACCATGACAATATGTATGGGAGGAGGATGAACAGTGTTAACATTGGATAGTATCTTCATGATATTGATTAATAAACAAATGCCTTTAAAAATTGTATTACCTACTATTCACTTGTTGAAATGTCTGGACACCATATAAAGTAAATCATCAGAATAGCACCTGTTTGGAAAACATTTCTATGATACCTAAAATTTTAAAACTAATATTAGGGGAAGAAATCCCCAGTATTGATTTAAACATCTGTACCAATAGTGGAAAAAGGGAGGCAATGATAATATAACTGGGATATTGACTTATAGACATATTTTCACTTGTCATATTCTTAAGTAATACTAGTGACCTTCCTCTGTAAGGATGTAATTAAAATTTCTAGAAACCAATCCAGGCAAGGCTCATGAAACACACAGTTTCCTCATTTCTGTTTTCAGCTGCTTCCTAAGTGGATAAGGTATATATTACCACATTTCCAGCCTACTAAGCTTAAATTTGACTCTCAATGATATTTCAGTGTTACCAGATGTTTCTGCTTTGCCTTGTTCCTACAGGGTTCCTATAACTTTCTGCTAACAGAGTCCACAAATCCGTAATGTAATCATAGTTTGCTGTTTTCCATCCACACCCCCCCCCCAAAAAAAAAAAAAAAACATAGCATGCATCATCAATATGGTAAGAGACCTTTAAGATCACCAAGGCCAACCATCAATCCACTGCCCCTGTAATCCCTAAACCACTAAATCCCAACAGCCAGTGCCAGGTCCAGATTCTTTATGAGCACCTCTGGGGGTGGTGACTCCAGCAATAGTGACTCTGGGCAATCTATTCCAATGTCTGGGCACCCTAAAAGTGTTTTGTGTTTTTTTTTTTCTAATATCTAATCTGAATCTATTCTGTCTAAAATGGGATTACTTCACAGAATGAATACTTTCCTTATACTTGTTGACTTCCTTATTGAGAATAATACCCCAAGCAGAGAATCTGGAGAAATCAGGTTCCTGTGAATTTTTGCCTCATGACCAGTACCTGTAATGTTAAGTATGCTCTGAAAATTGAACTGAAAATTCCCTATGTACAAAATCTATAATTTCTTTGTTAGCTCCACTCCTTTGATTAAAACAACAGAAAAAATACCTTTATATGTTTCACAAATCTGTAGAAATTGAGATATTTTGAAAACTAACCCTTTTCTCTCAAACTAGACTTAGGTGTAACAGTGGTTTCAGAACAGAAAGGTGCAGAAAGACTGATTTACATCTGCATAGTGTGATGGAATGTTTTATATACTAGTCTAATATTTATTTTCATGTATGTGCAAAAGTCTTGCTGATTTCAAACCTGGAAAATAGCCATGGGATTTACCTTCCTTATCTCCAAATTTAAATTTACTGCAGAAGATGAAAAATGGCATTTCAATGCAAATACTCAGCAAAACATGGGAAAGTAACTTTAATTTAAAAAGCAAATTATTTTCCTATTAATTAAATGTATATTGATTGTTGCAAGAGCAATTATTACATTTAGCAAGTATGAGAGAGATTAATCTAGATGGAATCTAATTAATTTAGAATTGCATGGGCAATACAAATACATAATTAGAAAGAACTGTATTTCTAGGAAGCTGGATTTATTAATGAAAAATGTTCTGACTGTATGAGTACTTATTACAGAATTCAGGGTATAGCAGTTTTTAAAAACTGCTAGAAAAGAATATACAGAAGAAGACATGAGAGAGGTACCAGCCTTGCTCATAGCCTAAGTCTGTATTAGAACTATTTATGTTTAATTAATAAAACTCAGTTTCCTTACCAGCAAAGGGCAGAAATCCTTCTCTATAAAAGGACAAAACTTCTACATTTGCAGTTGATGGACAAAGGAGAAAATAATTAAAGGGTTGCCATTAAAATTTGGTGTTCCCTCTTGCGGTGTAGAGGCCATAGTGGTACAGAAAAGTACAGGACAGCTGGGATCCAGTCTGCTGGAGGATCTGTGGATGTGAGAAGCCTGAATAAAACAACCCCTTGAGTAAATTTGTGGAACAAGGATGAATGGCCCCTTTTCCTTCTACTCACACAGAGGCATCTCATGAAAAGCCTTGCACTGTATTTCCTAAATGTTATTAAATCAAAATGGTTTCCCTGACAGGGCTGAATAATCTTTATACAGGGATTTTGGAGGAGATGTACGATAAATTTTAGCCATGCTGGGCAGTATTTTATAGCTCTATAGGCCAAATGAGGTTTGTGGGTCATTCTGAAGCCATTGCTAGCTAAACAAGCAAGCAATGTGTTTACCTTTGTTGACATTAATGGAAAAGGGACTGGATGAGATGTGTCTCACAAGGTGCTTAGCAAAATTTGGTGAAGCATTATATTTAGAGCAAAACAAAAACAATCAATCAAGGAGAAAGGATAAATTACTGTTATGCTTCCAGACCATGCAGAAGGGGCTACAAATGTCATTTCGTTCAGAAGAGCTGTAGTTAAGCAATTAAACTTTTCAATTGTACTCAGAACAGAATTAGTATTATAAAATGCACATTTTATTTTTTTGGTAGAATTAAGCTAGTTTACTGCCATCAGATGCAGTAGAAACAGAAATATAGACATAAATGGGAAGAAGTAAAGAATTTAGAGAAAACTTAATCAGATTAATAAAAAAAAGACTTTTTCTCAGATACATGGTATGGAGAAGCAATGCATCTTTGTGAAAGATTAAATATAATAGATAATATTTGGAAAATAATTTGCTGTGTCTGAATCCTGAGAAAATTTTCTTCAAGATTTCATTTTCATTAGTGTTTTAAAGTTAATATCAGTTCATAAATCTTTTCAAATGATTTCACAGAAATTAGTGACCCCTATAGTTAGCTATTGTCAAAGACTGGAATAATTCATGCCTCAAACATTGATATGAAGTTTTTCTCATTATAGAAAAAAATTGTATAAAGAAGCTACAGCCACAGCAGCTTCTTTGAAGAACTTTGGACTGTGAGTCAAACTGCTGAGGTTAGATAAAGAGAAACTCATTCTTCAGGCTAAGGGAAAGGAATGCATCCACAAGAGAGCCAAAAGCAACAGAGACTCTTTCCTGTCTGGATTTGGGGTGAGGAAGACCACAGCCCACAGTGGCCAGGTTTAGAGGCAGTGAACACCCATCCTCCCTTACAGAAACTCAGCTGTGAAACCCCCAATCCCATGGTCACATCCATGGGACATTCCTGTGAGAGGAGCTGAGGGGGTGACTGAATCCATCAATGCCCCCAAAGTGCCCCTGGAGTCATTCCTGAGGCACCACGGGACTGCAGGGGATGCCACAAACCCAGAGTCTGTGTAAGGGACAAGGGCAAACTCCCCCCAGGGAGGTACCTGGACTTTCCTACCTGGCCTGAGCAGATATTAACCCATCAGATTCTGTGCTTTTGGGGGGACCTTCACCACAAAGAAGACAAGCTGGAGAGGATCAATGGAGTATCGTTGGGATCCACTGATGGTGATATTTCCTTTATTCTCTCTTAGTCACTCTCTTTCTGTCCCCCTCACCTATTTTCTGTTTTCTTTCTTTTCTCTCCATCTCTCTTGTGCTCTCATATTTACTATCAAATAAAACCTCTTTTTATTTGCATGTGGTCTCATTTGCACCTTAATTCAGGCAGACACATCTCTAATAACCTTTAAAACCTTGACAGCCATCTCTGAGAATACAGTGAAATAACTCGTCCAGGATTGGAGTGGATCAATAGTGTCATTGGTAAGCAAATCCCCTGGACTTGTTTTACTTCTTTGCTTTCGTTACTAAGCTGTTTCCCGTCAATTTCTGTGGATAAGACAAGTCAAAGCCAGTCAAATAGCTGCATGTCATCTCTGCTTCTTCTTTTTACTCTCTTCAAATACATCTATTTTGCTAAATAGAATGAAACTCCATCTGTCTCCATTTGTTTGAGTTCTCTTTGAGTACTTCATACTCTTCCTGATTAGATATTCCAGGTCACAGGCTTGCTGCAGATTGCTGGTTTCTTGCCTCTCTGACTCTCTCCCCATTCACAGCTCCAGCGCTGAGAGAGCAGGGGGCAATTAGAACCCTTCTGCAGCAGCTCTTCCATCCACTGAAGGCACAGACTGTGCATTACTGGCTTTTAGTGTGAGAAACTCTGTTGTGTCCCCTGACCTATCACTCGTGTGTCAGTGAAAGAAGCTGAAACAGATGTTTCTCAGAGGACAGCAAATGTATCAAGAAAACACTTTGTTGTTATAGCCCCTGTACCTAGATGTGGCAATTTTGGGTTGTCAAATATATAATAACTTGTGTGTAGAGATTTGTAAAAAGCAAAGTTTGTTCTGCACAACTTCAATCTTTTCACTGTGTAGGGTCTAGAAAAAGTTGGTATTTTTTTATGTCAAGGAGCTATGATTTGCAATATTTTCACTTAGGACAAACGTTGTGAAGGAATGTAGGATCCCTCTGCTCTGACACACTTGCTGTTTCCCTGTTTCCTTCCAAATTTTTCCCAGTTTCCCCTTTCTATTTGTTCCTTTTTGTTTTTTTTCTTAAGCTAAAGTTTTAAAATTACTCAAAATCAACATGCTTCCCCAGATATGGGCAGAGAGTGGTGGGCTTGCCAGCACACGTTGTACATGTGGGTTCATGCATTTGTGTACTTCAGAAGTCAAATCATGAAAAAAGCAGAATTGCCTTTCAAATAGCTGCATTTTCATTTTCCTACTCAGTACTGGGGTACTCCTATTATAAGTGAGACCTCAGAGCCATTTTCTTCCTTTCCTGTTTAAATGCATTTCCTTCTAGATATCTCTGGTCATGGTAACACCTGCACTGGGAAAGGGCAATATTCAATGAGGGAGAAACCCAGAAGCAAACCCACTCAACATTCAAAATATATGTATTTGCAGGAAAATGGATGAGTAAGAGGGAATAGCTAGGCAAAGTACTGAATCCTAAATATGCTGCAAAGTATTAACCCTAGCTGATGCACTATTAATGATCAAATATTGAGTATTCATAACATATTTCATTGAAAACAAAAAAGGGATCACGTGAGTGTCTCTTTTCAGGACAAATATTTCAGTGATGGAAACAATATTTGAAGTTTTGGATTATTATTTTTTATTATTCAAACAAAATAACAGGTTGAAAAACAGGTATGAATAACAGGTTTAAAGAGACTCCCTCTCAAACTTATATGATATGGTAAAGTACTAAGAGTGCATGTTGAAGGTCTGTCCATCTGCAAATATCCACATGCAATTTCTGCATCATTTTAAAACAAAATGTCTTAAACCTGTTAACATAGAAGCAGTTTGTTTAATTCATGTGTGGTTTGGCAAGCAAAAGGAATTGCAAAATTAGAGACAGTGATATGTGCATTTTACAAGTAGGAGTATCTTGTGAGCATGTCAGAAACTATTCTTTAGCATGCAGGTAGTCATCTTTTAGCTAATAATGCCCAGGAGATGTATTTCCATTTCAAGTTTCCTGTAGGCAGAGTAGAATGCTGTGAACCAAGGTCATTACATCCTGTACTACAGAATTGCAGGGATTCAGCCTTATTCATCTGGGAGGTATTATAAAGTAGCTATTGACAAATGTGAAAACCTTAACCTTAAGAGAAAAAGTGAGATAAACTGTGTGTTGAGCTAAAGACAATTTAACAGGTAAAGCATGCAGGCAGAGCAAAACAAGGAATTCATTCACCACTTCCCATGGGCAGGCAGGTTTTCAGCCATCCCAGAACAGCAGAGGTCCTTCAGATGTAGTGGTGGCTGAGAGAGACAAAAGGCCATCACTCCAAAACATCCCCCTCTTCCTCCCAATTCTTCAGTTTTGTATGCTGAGCATCACACCACATGCAATGGGAGGTCCCATGGGCCAGTTGGAGTTGGCTGTCCCAGCTGTGTCCCCTCCCAATTCCTTGTGCCCCCCCAGCTTTCTTTGGAGTGGAATGAGAGGCAGAAAAGTCCTTGAATCTGTGTAAGTCCTGATCAGCAATAATGAAAACAGCTTTGTATTATCAATACTCTTTGGATCACAAATGAAAAACACAGACAGCAGCTACTATGAAGAAAATTAACTTTATGCCAGTCAAAACCAGTACAACAGCATGGATGATTTTTGATTAAGCCCATCACCTTCCAAGATTCCCTTGAATAAAGCATATTATGATAAGGAAAGCTCTCTAAACTAATAGAGCCCATCAATACTGAAGATTTCTCTGTTGGGGAGAACAGCTGAAAATTCAAGAACAGCTGAAATTTCAAAAACACATGGATGGTAGAATAAAGCTCAAAATATATGTCATGCTGAACAGTAAATAGCAGAGCTATTCTAATCTGATGGGCATCACAGCCTGGGAGCCATAATAAGTGTTTAGCTGCCAAGGAGCAGTGAGAAGGCATATGTCTGGTAATGGTTTTGGATATCCAAATTTAGAAATGGCCAGTGTTGCCTATCATTTTCTCTGATAGTATGGGCAGCATTTGCAGGATTCAATCCATGTCACAGACATCTTTTATGAAAAATCCTTTCCTTAGGATTTTTCCTCCTGAGAAGCTGAGAGGCCTCAGGAACAAAATGTAAACATTGATTATCTGCTGCTGTGGAATGCAACAGGTGGATCTGTGATTGGCCCATGTTGGATGTTTCTAATTAATGGCCAATCACAGCCCAGCTGGCTCAGACAGAGAGTCTGAGCCACAAGACTTTGTTATCATTCTTTGCTATTCTATTCTTACCTAGCCTTCTGATGAAATCCTTTCTTCTATTCTTTTAGTATAGTTTTAATATAATATATATCATAAAATAATAAATCAAGCCTTCTGAAACATGGAGTCAAATTCTTGTCTCTTCCCTCAACCTGAGACCCCTGTGAACACTGTCACAAATCCATGCCTCAAAAATTGTATTTTGATGAACTTTATTTGATCTCCCTCCTTTTTTTCCCCTCCCTTACTACAGTTAATTCTCTTGTTGAATGTAATATCATGAGGCTACAACCTGTAATGCGCAGTTAAAGTGTGTTCTGATTCACAGAGTAAAATTCTGTTTTTTGACCACCAGAAGTCATTGTGCTGCTCTGGCACCTGAAACTTTTGGGGCTATAGGGCAGAAACACTGATGAACTGATCATCAGTTTCATTTATTAATTTATTCAATATTTATTTAATTTTATTGAAATGAAATGAAATGGGCAAATCCTTTAAAGTGTAGAGGGCAGACAGAATATATATTATATATTTTAATATATTTAGCTAAAGAGAAGCTCAGAGCTTTTCATTTTGACACAGAAATTCCTGGATGTATTTGTTTGGGGTTGTTTGGTTTCTGGTTTTTAGCAACGTGTTCAACTGTACAGAATAATTTTATATTGTATCCTTTTCAGAAAACAGTTTACTTAAGAAACAGAAAACATCAATATTTCATGCATAGCTGTCACTGAATATTTGTGCAGCTTGTCTAAAGGGTACAAAATAGTGAACTTATGAAAAATACGAAAATACCTAGAAAGATGCTGTGGTAAGCAATGCAAAATATGTTACTTAAAATAAAAAATATACATGAAGCAGGATAAAGCAGACAGAAAGATTTTTATATTTGTAACTTTAGCAGCCACCAGAAGAGCAACTCACATCACAGTGCACCACACCCTGAGGTGGAGCCCATCACTATTTAAAGCTCCCTTTTAGGGTAGTAGGGTTGTGGATGATGTCTTTTTAATGCTCTACATCTAGTCCATCAGCAACATTCAGAGCTGATTTTTTTCAACATTCGGTTATGGTTTTTTAGCAGACCTCTCTGCTGCCTTCATCTTCGCTTTTGACATGCAACATGAACAAAGAGAGTATTTGGGATATCTTCTGCCAGACAAGTAGTTTTGAAAATAGATGCTGACTGGATAGCCAATGCAGCTAACAGATGGTCTTGTAACATGTTCTTTTGAATCATTAAAAAAGAAAAATAGATTCACTTGAGCTTTTCTTCTCTCAGCAGACAAGTTCTATGACAAACAATAGAATCCTGCTGGTTCCTTAGTCAATTGTAAAAATACATTGTGTGTCTCTAGTAGACAAGGAGAAAGACAAATTTCCTAGGAAAAGGAGCCTGTAGGTGATATGTGCTCTCTCAGCAAAACTCAGTGTTCCTGAGAAACACTGCTGGAAATCATAGCCAGCAGTACACCTATGCTATTGAAATGCCATGTTACTGCTTTTTCTTTATCTGTTTTTAAAACAGTGATTATTCCTAATCACAGCCTGCACACAATTAATCATTGTCAGGTGGCAGATGGCAAAAGAATTTGAAAACTGATCTCTTTACATATATATATATATATATATATATATATATATATATATATCAGGCATGCTAACATTTTCTGTACTTTATTGCTTCTTCAGCCTTCAAAACTAGAAATAATATAAACCCACAATTTTTTTTTAAAACTTCAATCTACATTGCTATTCATAGCCTGTGGCATTAAAAGCTAGCTATTGTGTAGCAAACAGGATGGTAATATTTCTGAATCAGCAAAAAAAGGAACACATGAAAATACCTGAAACCCAGATTTTCCATTCTATACCCATGAAGTGACCACCAAGCAACAGCCTTCTGCAAGTGTCTGATATACTGTGTTTTGGGAATGTTTTCTTTCCACTTTGCACAAGTGCCAGCAAGACCTTCAGTGAAAAATTAGGTTTGTCATCTGTTTTGCTGCTTCATAAAGTCTTTGCTAAATAAGCCTGTTCAGTTATTTAAGTCTGCTCAGACCTGGGGTCATGACTGCCAAGACTCAATTTCTTGGTTATCTCTCAGTTAATTATTTAACTATGGTTTAAGGAATGCAAAATTTAGGCTTTCACTTTTATTTGCTTCTATTTTTAATAGAAGAAGTAGGACTTTTCAAAACTTTTAAAATATGAAGAGGGCATCTAGGCTTTAGCAAACAGGACTTTTAATAAAATTCAAACTGATCCTAAGGAGCTGGGTACCATTCACTTGATAAAATCTTCTGTTTGTTAGTGGGTTATTAAAGATGTCATTTGCTAGGGGGAAAGGACTCTTAAAAGGCACTATTTTAACAAGTCCACCCTATTTCTTTTCAGACTCAGTTAGTGATCTTCATCCATGTATCAGCATAAACGAAACACACGGCATGATGTCAGTATTGATTGGCAGACTTGGCGTGTGAGGCTATTATGGGCACACAGTGAATTTCCCTTTCAGAAACAAATTGGCATCTTTGCAGACTTAAGCAGCTTGATGAGGGCTAATGTGAGGAGGGATGAGGTCCCAGCATCTGTCCTTGATGATATAGGTATATATCTATTGATTTCCAAATGGGAACAACAATGTCAGTGTGTTGTGTGTGTGCTCTGTGCAGCAGACAAGGTACCACATTCTCTAGGGGAGATCCTCAATTATTCATTCATTTTCTACAGGTTTCTTACTTTGTTCTGATAAAAAAAATTCTAGTAGTCAAATGCTTAGGAATATAAATTCAAGAAACAAAATTTTAACTTAATTGGTAGAAACTTCTGAAGGTATTAGAGATGTTCTTAGAACTTAATACTCAATGCAGAGATATAAATGTGAATAATTTTCTAGGAAAATATGCAGATGCTACAAAAACACAAGCTGCATCTCAGTGTCAATTGGATTTATTTTGTTTCCTTTAGAAAAGAAAAAATAAGTTGTTTTAGTTAAGTCTAGTTCTGAAATTAAAATAATTGATTTTTTTTCTGTATTCAAAGATTGCCCCTTTGGATGGAAAGCACTTTCCATCTTTTAGGCAGATACAAAAATATAAAATTGAAGTAAAACAACCATTTTAATTTTTAAAAATTATTATTTAATAATAAATTATTGTTTTTCTCACCTTGTAAACTGAGAAATGATAATTCTGTAGAAATCCTTCACTTCTCTGTATATAAAAAATTAACTGGGCTTCTTCCACTTCCCCCCTTCTCAGTTTTCTTTATACTAATAACAATTACATTATAGTTATTGCTATAAGATGTACTGGTATCTGTCATATCCCCATTGTAAAAAAGAAAAAAACCCAGCGTTTGTATTTCAGAATAGATAAATCCCACTGGCATCATTATGCAGAAATGCTGCAAATACTCAGATTTGGCTTTAACAAGGCCTTTCAAAGTTTAGCTGGTTTCTAAACAGTAATTCACCATCCCAGCATTACAGGTCAGCACATGAGTTTTCTTCCTATGTCTTTATCCTGTCTGTCTGGCACAGAAATTATCAATGTCTTTGACATAAAAGCTGACATAAAAGCTTTGACATATTCTTCTATATCATCATGAATTTCAGTAATTGTTTTGAAGAAGCAAAACTGTACTAGTTAAGACTACACAAAACAAATCCTCCAAAGCTACATTAGATTGAGATCCCCAGTCTTTGTCTGAAGTTTATAACTTCTCCTTCAAGTTAAAGCTATTTCTTGGAGAGTAGGGAGGGAGAAAACACAAAACAACACCTATATACAAAGATAATAAAAGCCTTAATTAATAATCAGGGAGAAGATATTCTTGAAGGAGATATCAGTGCACAATAAATACCATGAAATAATAAGTGCACTAAAAAATAGCATTGTATAAGTAATTTAAGGAGATAAGAAAACCACTGCTGGATGGTTGACCAAGGAGATTAATGATTTTTGTGTTTTTCCTAAATATGATGTACATAATGTTAACATTTATCCAAAACATCTTATTCTTTTAGTGCCAGTTTTAACTGAGTTAAGTACCTTATATGTTGTACAAAATATATGCTATTAACCTTTGTCACTTGCTAGAAAATCAAAATAATTTTTATTCTTCTCACAACCTCCACCCAATAATAGTGCTGCCAAAGAAGTTTGCATATTACAGGCTTGGCCCCATTTCAGAGAACTGACCCTAATGAACTCAGCTCTGACTGTGTAATTTACCTAAGAACTTTCTACCACAGGTTTTATGAAAAATGGTGGGATCAATACTCAGATGTCTCATTTTTCCAGAATTTCAGAATATTTTAACCTCTAAAGAAGCAGGGACTCTAATGCTTTTAAAAAAACAAAAATGTGCTAACAATGCAGATCTTTTATGCTTAAAGTGGTTTAAATTATTAGGAGATATATTGACATACAGTGTGAGAAAACTGTGAAGAAAAAGAACATACCAAGAGGCAACTCCCTATTTGCTGAAATTAACTAATGGGACAAATAAGACATTTCAGAGCATCTCACACTATTCTAGATACATCTCAATTATCTGAATGTCATATTAGTGCCAAGCTAACATCTTATCCTCAATTTTACACAACTCAGTTTTGACTTGGGCTGTACTACAAGTTGGAAAAAAGAAAGGCATCTAGTCTTACCATAACTGGGTTTGGAGGAGTTGTTACGATTCGATTTTTAAATCAAAAATCATGAAATCCACCTAGCCTCTTTCAGCTCTACCATCCCACATTGTACACACACAAAAAAAAAAAAAAGATGGCACAAATTATTTTGAGCTTCAATTATTGTTTCTGTTGGTATTCTGGGAAATTAATATTAGTTCTTTCTATTTTGTGTTCTACACTCATGCCTGACATTCTGCCTCTTTGTGATGCACTGGTGACTTTTGAAAGGGGAAGCTGTTATAGTCTTGTTAACCACCAGATTTTCTGCTAGTTTTGCAAAATGAGGTTCAAAGTCATATATGCTGAACATCTTTAGGTAGTCCCATAGCATCTATTTAAGTTTAGGGGTAAAAATCTCTTGCGAACCTTTGCAAAGGTGGATTCTGATTTCAGAATACATGTTACAATCCATGGAGTTTACCCTCCAAGTAATTTCAGTTCTCTTCCATGAAGGCATAGACTTCTTTTCAGAAGTCAAAATATGCCTTTAAAATACCTTATTTTACTCCAAACCATCCTTCAAAAAATGCCAATTTCTAAGATTAATGCTGAAATTGAACATATTGAACAAAATGATGCTAGAGTACTTTTATTTTCTTACAGGAAAAAACCCATGATTACCTGCATGAAAAGAAATATTATAATAGTCTTATGATCATTTTTTTCATTGCTTAACATCTGTCCACATTTTATTCTTTCTCTTTCACCTTAATACATTAATTCTAATATTGTTACATTCTTTCTTATTAAGAAGATGAGAGATTGCAATGAGAGATTAGTCACTGCTATGCTGTCCATATCAGCTAAATGACAAACAACATGCCAGTCTGAATGCCAAATAACTTATCAAACCTGTGCTCCTGGTAAATGACTGAATGCATATTCAGTTTATACCTCACAATTTTTCTATCAACTAAAGCAGAAGTCCCACAGATGACAGCTTCATTCACTATCTAACCCGAATTTATCCCTTGAGCACTGTCCATCCTTACACAAAATGCAATTAAGTAATTAAAAAGTGTATCAAAATGCACACAGGCAGGGGGGGTACAGGGAATTAAAAGTGCAAAGTCAGTGGTAATTCTTGCATTTCTTCATTTTTCAGTCCTTGACTTTGCAGATTAATGATGTCTTAACAGAATTTTTATATGTAACTTTGTATGTTTGTTGAAAAGTAATTTGGAAGCAGCTCAGACTGCTGGGGACAACAGCAGAGAGGTACATGCAGTGCCATTTAGAGTGGTAAAGTCAACAGCTCAGACCATTTCCTCTCAGCTAACGAGATTTGTAAGCAGTAGAATTTGCAAATTGTCACCTTTCATGGAAATCAATCACAAAAGGAAGATATGGCAGGTATTTTCCTAAAGATTTCTTTATATTATTTGCTGATAGAAAATTGCACTCTCTAATAACTGTAGTATATATTCCAGATTTTCTGCATATTCAGTCTTTTTTTTTTTTTTTGTTCCAACTCTGGGTAGTCTAAGCTCTGTGGGTCTTCTCAAGTCCTGAATTCCTGCTCTGCTCCTTACATATAAGACTACTAATTTTATTAGTATTTATTGTAAGGCTGTTAATTTTAATATGACTTTCCTCTGCCCTCTAATATTTTAATCTGACCATGATAATGCATGCCAGGTGTGCAGTCTAACTCTGATTTTAAAAAGCCTCTGACAGGGGTATGACCAGGTTCAAAATTCATGGTATATGTGACAGTATATGAATATATAAACAAAGGCAGGAAGGTAGTTCCTGCTTTATTCACAAAATTATTATAATAAAGTAGAATTTTATGAATGTCTGTGAGTATGGAATCTGTAATAAACATTGTTGGACACTGTAGTTGGATGGGTGAGATTTGTTGTGGCACTGTTAGGAACATCAGTACAGGATGTGTCATAGACATTTGGGCATAAGGGGGAATATTTTCTAGCCTTTTCAAAAAAATACAATTCTTGAGGCACAAGAAAAAAAAAACACTTTCAAAGTGATTTCTGTTAGCCAAGATTGTCAGCTGATAATATATTTAGTGCAAAGAGGTTGAGCTGACTGCAAGGTGGGATTTTTCTGCATTAATTATAAGGCAGTTTAAATAATGCCTGTTTTAGAATGGGTACAGTCTTTACCTTGTTGAAAGTAGAGAGGTTTCAATTCTTGTATTCTTCATAACACCTGGTAAACCTACATGAATTAAAAAGAGAAAAGGTGTCTTTTTTATGTCCTTCTATGTGCATTTGAATTATTTTCCCACTTTTTAATTTGAAGCACATTATCTGACCTGGCTGTCCAGTAAAATTATAGTTTAAATGAAAGCTCTGGTAATTTTTCATGGATCCCTGCAGGTTTTCTGCTAGAACTGAATATGCTCATTGCAGGGTGCAAGTGCTGTGTAGTCCATCAGCACAGTGACATTGGGAACTGGTTTTATTTTAAGTCCTATTTTAAACAAATTGTTACACTTGATTTAGAATCCATTGAATCCATGCTTGTAATCAATATCAGAATTTTCTCTGAAAATAATCTGTAACTCACTCAGGAGTATAATAAATGTCTGCATGAATAGGCAATAGCCTGAAACTCCTAAAGGAAGAGACACGGCTTGACAGGATAACATTAAAGAAAATTGAATCTAATTGCAATAATTATGATGTCAACAAAATATTTTTAGATCTAGCCTTTCACTGAAGTAGTCCAAAACGTTGGAGGGGGTAAAGACAACATTTTTTGTTAAAATAATTATTGTTTTCATGACCTATGTCTTGCTTTGTAGATTTTGAAGTATGTGATAGCCCTCAGGGGGGACAGTGCTTTTCTTGAAAAGTGTGAGTCTGAGGCCTGTAGAAATGTTGAAAGGAGTGAAAGACAGATGCCTCTCTCTACATTTGACTGTAATACTGTTTAAAAGAAAATGCAATGTTTAAACAATCCCTGGTTGTCTTTTTGACATATTCTGATTGTAGTCAGCTCTGCAGAGAGATTTAGCTGTCTCTCTCCTGTCACATGGAAGACTGGGAACTATAAGGAAGTTAACAGAAGCCACAGATGAAATTTGCTTCTACAATTGCATGATGAGTTCTGTTCAAAAGAAAATATTGCATTCCATTTTCACTTTTAAAATGAATTTTCCATTCTGTTCTCATCATGCTCTGACAACCTCCCAGCTGGAGGCTGCCATCAATGAGAGCAGGTGAAAAACACTGACCCCAGAAATGGTCAAAAGCTTGGGATACTAAGTATGTGAAAGTAAATATAATTCAAGAAGGATACTTAAAATGTAGAGAGTCCTAGGGGCTAAACTTGGGGTTAAACTTTTGATTTCCAGTAGGTGTATGTGAGGAAGTTTTCATAATAATGAGAATTATCCTGTACTGTTTCTTGGCCTAGCAAAGATCCAGGACACTTTGCTACTTGCAGAGGAGTACAAAGACAGCACAGAATTTTTATTTCTGCAGGTTGTAGTGGTGATGCCACACTTCCACGGTGGAGTAATAACAAAAGTATCATCTACATTTCCTTTTTGTAAGTTGCATATTAGGTGTGTGTAAATTGGCTGGCGAATTTTCATTTCTCCTGTTCAGTTGTGAACAAAATGGATGAAAGATGGTGTTTTTATATATCTGTTTTAAGACTAAAGATGAATGAAGGGGACACCCATCTCAGAAAGTCCCTAAGCTGCTCACCATTGTGGTCTGTGTAGTTCCATATGAGAAAGAATCACTAAAACCTTGCTCTGTTCTTGTGTTCTTGCTCCAAGCAGCTGCTGCTAGTCGGGTGTGTACATCCTAATTTATATTTGCTTCTCAAGGTCACAGCTGAGATGCACATAGAACAATATATACTTACTTTTATAGTTAAAAGAATGGAAATCTAATTATATGGTTAGAAGTGTTTCTATCTTTCATCTTTTAATGGAATGTTTCTTTACAATTCTCTACATCATTATTTATTAATGACAATATTGAGTTAATATTCCTAACAGTATTACAGATAGGTACTTTTTTATCTCAAATATGCTTAAGTCACCAATATAGTTTAGAAGTTTATGTATTTTAGCTCAAGTTTTATATGAAATTTCTTTCCTTCAGAGGTTAAATTTTACACAGTGGCCATGACGACAGCATTGTCTGCAAGGGCAGAAAGAAAACACTTTTCTAGTGAGGAAAGCAATGAGTTATAAGAACAGCTAAGGGTAGGATGGAAGAAAGACCATTAGTAAACTCACAAAGATATTTGGTCTGTGTGCCTCACCATTCAGAAGACTTGCATCAGTCACCATGCACATCCCTGTAGCTTAATAATTCATGATTGATTAACCCATCTTGCCTACCATCTTCATCATTTGACTCAACATTTTGTGTCTTCTTACAGCAGAAATTTGAGGCACAAGAAAAAAAATCACTTTCAAAGTGATTTCTGTTAGCCAAGATTGTCAGCTGATGATTTTTTTTAATGCAAAGAGGTTGAGCTGACTGTAAGGAGGCATTTTTCTGCATTAATTATAAGGCAGGTTAAATAATGCCTGTTTTAGAATGGGTACAGTCTTTAGCTTGTTGGAAAGCAGAGAGGTTCCAATTTTGCCTGTAAATGAAAGAAACTCGTGTTTGCCAATTAAATCAAGAGGCTGTTTCACAGACAATATTGCTAATAGCTACCAACTAAACGCCAAGCTGTTACTCTGCATTGTTTAATGAACTGCTTTTAATACATAGTAAATGCTAACCTCTGTATCTCAATTTATTGAGCAAGAAGGGAGGGATATTTAAAGACATCTCTCTTCAAAATTCTATAGCATTGTAGGAACTTTCTGTGCTAATGAAGCACAGGAATTTGAGACTCTTTTTTACACTATTTATAAGAAACCTGGAGAGAATAGTGCTACCTAAATTGTTTTTGACAGTGCATGACAAAATTGCCATGTTCTGATGCTATACAGCCACTGTAACTTTTTTTCTCTAAAGGAGATATTTTAGGCATGCCATGCAAACTTGCTGCTTGTATTCTTCACTGTAAGCTGCATAATACTGATGATAAAATAAAATGCATCTCACGTTGGGCACACTAATGTATGCAGCAGTCTTGTGTGACGAATAAAGGAATTGGAAACAATGCAAGGATTTCAGAAAGAAACATTCAAAACTCAGGAATTCTATCTTGGATATATATAATTTTTTTTGCATGCAAGGGATGGTCTCAGGTATTTGTTTTCATCAGAAGGCCTTCTCTACATATCTCAGCTCTTCTCTGAGCACAAGTAAACAAGACATCAAAGCTATCTAACACAAAAAATAACTGGTTCAGGGAGAAATTGTGAGCTGGCAAAACTGCACACTAGGAGAGCACCCTTAGTCCATTCCTTGTTACTGCCTTGTCAAAAAAGTCTAAATGTCTTGATTGACCCTGCCTGCTTTCTACAAACACTGCCATAGAAATATAGCAAGCAAGACTAACTGCAGCTTAGGTTAATATGAAAAAGTTTTGCTTTAACTATACAGAATCTAGAAGTAAATGGCTTTTTTTTTTACCCTTTCTCAATTTAAAATCTCAAACAATTAAACAACACTGAGAAAAATGAAAAGCTTTCATTTTTCTCTTTTTATATACATCTTGGACATTCATTAAATGCAGCAGAAGATGAAAAATATAAATATTTCTTAGAACCTGCCTCATTTTCTGTCTTTATTTCCAGCTCACATCTGTTGCTAAAAGGAGAGAAAACAAAAAAAAAAAAAAAAAAAAAGAGAAAAAAGGAAGAATTAAGGAATTTTCAAAGACCTGTTGCAATCAGCAATCTCTCTCTTTTTTGGTTACTATTTTATAAGTAAAACAGAAAATTTACATTTATAAGCTGAGGAGGTGGTGGTAGTGGGAAAACAGCCACAAACCAAAAAAACAAAAACCAGAAATGCAAACTTCTGACTTTACAGATGGCTGTTTTTCTTAATTATAGGGATAACGGTTTAGTAATACCTAATTGGTCATGCTTGACAAGTAATAGCAGTTTTTCCAAGACAAACAAATGTTCACATTTTTCATACTTAATCAGGGAGTTTATGTGCAAAAATGACCAAATGTATCATCTATTCTAAGCCTCCTATGTTATTTTGTAATAAACCACCATCTGTACTTTGATTTTACAGAATCTGTGTGTGATGACCACAGAATTTAATTATATTGCAGATGGGTTTGGTGAAGAAACTAGATTTTTTAAAATCTTTTTTTAAAATTTAAATAAACTACAAAAGCTCACTTCATTAATTTAGAAATGTCCCCAGTGCTAGTTTATTTTACTTTTATCTGGAAGGTAGTGCCCTGAATGTCCAATAACTGCTCAAACCTTTCTTTCCTGTGTCTTCCAAACTCAGAGACATTTCTTGATATGTGCATTCAGCTTGTGAAACTGTATATTTCTTTCTGTGCTGTATATTTACATATTGGTTAACTATTTTCTGAGTTAACTGTTAGTGAATAAGTTGTCCATTATAGTTAAGATATTAGTTTATTCTTATTCTGAGAGCTTGTCAAGTTATATACTTTATTTTCTTGTCACAACTTTGACAATTTTGTTCTTGTGAGTAAATATGCCTGAAATAACTATTCTTTACTAACATTTCCTGGTGTACCGTTCTTTCACATGATATTTCTTGATTTTGTGTGTGACTAATACAAGTAAGGTTTTGAGGGGTTTTTATATAAATCATTAAATAATGAAAAAGATTTAATAATTCATTCAACAATTACAAAAATTAGAAGTAAATTAATAATTTTAATATTCTTACATAATTTAAAATGTTTTGCTACCAGAGGGAGCCGTGCCAGGAGGGAGGGCTGCAGCAGAGGGGTTTGTGACACCATGCTGCTCTGTCTCCCCAAAGGTCAAATGTGGTCCTTCACCCTTCATCCTCAGAAGGGCTTCAGCCATGTCTCCAAGCCAGACTGGACATGCACCATGTAATACTCTAATTTTAGCCATGTGCAAGTTAAGAGTATTTGCCAGTTCTTGGCTTCTTTTCTGCCTCTGTCAAGGTCAGGACTGAAAGCGCTCGAGATGATATTTTCTGTTTGGGTTCAAATGTTTATTATTTCTTATCTATATCACAATCATACAAGTCCTGAGTTCTACAGGATTCTACTAACAAGCTACAGAATGGCTAAATGTCTTTCTCTACAAGGTCTTTTAAGGCTAAACTATCCAATTAAGAAATGACAACTAAATTGTTTTTATTTTTAACCCAATAACTAATCCCTCATGTCCTGCAATGTGGATTTTTTCTGTCCAATTACACAATATCACCCAAACCCACAAAGAAGACGGTGAAAAAGAAGCACCAACCTCTGCCCTGAAACCTCCATCTTGCTTCACAGATATCTTTATATTCTAAAACCTTAAACTCTAGGTTTTCCACCCTGTGATATTACACACTTCTAATCTAAACACCCATAATCCCAGTTTTATCATTCAGTTTTGGAGCCTTCTCCACAGCCTCAGGTCAAATGCAGCGTTGTCTTGAGGGTCTGTGCCTTTCAGCACAGAAAGTCCATAACTCTCAGTATCTAGGGTTCCAACAAACATTTAGGTAGGAAAGTTGTGAGTGATACTTAGTGCAATTCCATATCAGACCTTTACCCTATATTCCACTAACTTCTCAATTTAGAAAAGGTCTTGGCTATCTCAAAGAAAATAACCTGAAAGATGAACTCTTCTCTTGCCCCACCTTCTGATTATGCCTCCTTCAATTCCATGAAAAATGGAATATTATCAGTTCAACTGGGAGGACATGTAGCTCTCAGCTATTCTGAAAAAACATGAAATGACCTGAAAGCCACTTACACTCTCTTTTTTTCCCTTTTTCTTCTAGCTGTGGTGGGTTGGCCCTGGCTGGATTCCAGGCACCCATCAAAGCCAATCTCTTACTACCTCCACACTAGATAGAGAGAAAACATAACAAAGGGTTCAGACAAGGACCAAGAGAGACAACAAGCTGGTTGCTGTCATGGGCAAAACAGACTTGATTTGGGGAAGTTAACTGAATTTATTCCCAATCAAAATTCAAGCATGATAATGAGAAGTAAAAGAAATCTTTAAAAAATCTTTTTCCCAACCCCTTCCTACTTCTCAGCTCTACCTCCTCTCTCATCATGGGGTCCCTCCCACAGGAGAGTGTTCTTTATGAGCTTCTCCAGCATGAGTCCATCCCACACAGATTTTCACAAACTACTCCAACTTGCCTCCCTTTCCATGGGGTGCAGTCCTTCAGGCACAGCCTTCTCCAGTGTGGGTCCCCACAGGGTCACAAGTCCTTCTAGGAAACGTTCTCTAATGTGCACCCCTCAATCCAGGGCTCTGCAGGTCACTGCCAGAAACTTTTTCCAGTGTGGACTTCGCATGGATCCACAGCTTCCTCTGAGGCATCCACCTGCTGCAGTGTGTGTCTCCTCCACAGACTGAGGGCTGATCTCTTCATTCCTGTGGATCTCCATGGGCAGCAGGGGCACAGCTACCGCACCATGGGCTCCATCAGGGACTGCAGGGGAATCTCTGCTCCAGCACCAGGAGCACCTCCTCCCTCTCCTCCTCCACTGACCTTGGTGTCTGTAGAGTTATATCTCTCAAATATTCTCATCCTGCTCTTCTCTGGTCTCAATTACAGCTGTATAACTTTTTTCTTCCCCTTTTCAAATGTGTTATCACAGAGGTATTACCATTATTTCTGGCTGGCCCAGCCTTGCCCAGTAGAGGTGCCTTGTACAGGTATCTTGGAGGTGCCAGGGATTGCCCCTGTCAGACATAGAAGGAGCTTCCAGCAGCTTCTCTGTAGCCCCACTGCTACCAAAGTCTGGCCATGGAAACCCAACACATGAACATTTTTTCCTGACCCCTCTGCCCTTTAAGAGTTGTCCTAAGTTGTGTTCTTTAGGTTGCTTTGAACATGCTGCACTCCAGAGGAATTTTACCATCTACTCTTCTTGCTTTCAGGATGAGTAGGTAATTAACTGGGATAGATGCTAACAAGATTCCATGTGATTAAAATTTGTGGTGAGCAGAGGGTCCAAATGGGCATAGTGTTGGCCTGGATGGTCTTGAGAATGCAATTTTTCTCCCCTGTCATGAGATAATTTAAGCTGATTCAGACAGTGTGAAAAAGCAAAATCACAAAAGAAAAGTATTTAAGCATATTATAAGATTTGGGTCAACTTCCAGTTCAGCTGAGTTTAGACAAGCAGTACAGGCTACTGAAAAAGCATCTGCTTGTGCATCTCATCTCTTACAGATTTGCTATTTTAGTAATTGTGGAAATGAAGAAAAAATGAACACTGTCATGTAAAGCATTCTCAAAATACTTATGATAGAGATTTTTCATTCTGTTCTGGCTGTAGATTTTATGTTTTTTAATCTTTTCCCCCTTCTTCCTTTGGTTGGTTACTAGTTTGCTGTTAGAATTGGCTTCGGTTACATGGCTATTCACTATGATATTTCAACATTTTTGCTTCCAATCTCAGCTTGGATCAGGGAATATAAATATGTGCAAAATGGAAATTGGCTGACAAAACGATAAGGCTTTTGATTTGCTTGTTTTGTTGAAAGTTTTTAGAGTTAATTTTGGATTTGTTTCAAATTATGGGCTAGGATTTGTGTTTATTTTTATTGCATGAAAATTTTATTGCATTTTCTTGTTGATGTATGAATAAAAATAAAATGTGGAATGGAATATTATAAGAAAATATGCAAAAGTATAAACACAGCATATATAAAATTAAACATACACCAAAAATTTAAAGCAAATACTTTATTCTCTATACTGGCCAAAAACCTTGTAGAATTTTAATATGTATGTGCATTGAACTTTCATAATGTGAAATTCAATATTTCCCAAATAAAATAAAATAGTAAATAAATATTAGCATAACAGGAAAATAAAAGTAAAGCAGAAAAGAAAAAAATCTGATGGTTATATGCCATATGCATATCAGAGGCTGGTTCATATTGTCTGAAACTCGTTAAGATAATTCATCTTTTCTTCACACTTAAGTTGAATTTCAAATTTACAACTATCATTTTCAAGTGTTCATTGTATTCCATTAGTAACTTGAAAGAGGTTTAAACAATTTAATCTTATCATTTCAAATCTTTGTGCATAGGCATACTGTTCCCAACTGGATTAAAACCATTGAACATCATTTAGATCATTATCGAAACTTGAAACACAGAGGAAAATGCCAGAGGAGGAAGCAAAAGCACTGTTGTGCTAACATACACTAGAAAAGCTTGAACATGATTAACTTGATAAAGATTGAACAGATAACTTGAACTGTTGGATAGCACATGATTTAATAAGTAAAGGAAATGAGTGTGATTAGTATCTGCCATCGTTTGGAGAGGTGAATAATTCTGTTTAACACATTTGTTAGCATTTTTGATGATCTCGTGTTTACACAAATGTTGATGGTAACTTCTGCAAACCGTTTGAGATTTATGGTACTCTTCCATGAGATTTTGATCAAAAAATTACCACAATAAAATAATTATAAACCTACCTTAAATGCGTTTTCCACAGGGATTTAAACAGGAAATCTTCCTCCAAGAATTTGTTTCCAGTTAGATCCTTCAACAATCTATTCTTAGCCCCATTATATGCACCTTCCACACTGATTTAAAAATATATATATAAAATTAATTACAGGTAATGTTTTTTCATCACACTGAAATAGATGGGACAATGAACAAAAATAAGTATGTACCAGCTGAACTATATGCTTTGGTAATACAAATGCAACTAAATAATATGATCAAAACCCAAGTATGTTATAAAATTTTAAGCAGTCTTTTTTGTGTATAGGGACAGTTATAAAAATAAGTGAGTTAGGATATTATGTATTTATGTATATATGTGCATGTGAGTAATCATTATATATGTATTTAACATGTAAGATATAATTAGCTCTGACAATCTTTAAGAGTACAAACAGGGGCTTGACAGGTGGAAAACAATGGATAAAGATATTTTATTGTACATGATGGATGAGAAAATTACTAAAGGGTTCATGAAGATCCAACATCCACAGTCTTGAAATGAGATTGCAAAGTTAAAAAGAGAATTATAGGAAAAACCTTTAAAGCCTGGAGAGAAAAAGAAAAAAGCCCTCAGTGCCTGTGTTTAGATGTCTTTATTATTGCAGAGGGTTATGTTTAGTCCTGATCAGCAAATACAATTATTGACGTCCTTATGGGTGGAAACTTCTTGAAGATGTCTCTGACAGTCAAGGGTTGGAGGGCATGAAAGGTAATGAAAGACTTAACAAGGTCTATGGATGATCCACTTTTTGGGAGATGACATTAGCTACATTAAAACTAGAAATTAACACTTATTTATCCACAGTGAGAAAGACTAGTCTGGAACAAACCAAAAATTTGTTGGAACATTTTGAACTGTTCAAGATCTGGCTTATTTCTAAAATATAGTCTCAAGGTCAAATAGAATATGTCAGAGAAATAGAAAATGTTGTATGATACACCTGAGTGATGTTAAGATTTTCAGGTCCTGATTGATGTTTATTCTGAGATGGCAAAATAAAGACCCCACACAACCCCATAGTGAAATTTTGTGAAAACATTATATAAGAAGAAAGCACATATATCATCAGAAGGTAAACAAGATATAATAAGGTTCTGTTTTTCTCATGAGCTTTGAAAAACAATGAAAGAAGTACCTTAGAATCACAAAGTGGAAGTACAAGTTCAGAATCAAAATTGTACTGAGCACAAAAAAAACCAAACCCAAATCCATAAGTCTGGAAAGGAAGTAAGAATGAAACACCCTAGATTAGTAGTAAATTATATTTTGCAATGATCAGGTGTTTATAAACTTGAAATACATTTTTGTTTCCCTGAAGGGGACTCTAATTTCCAGCTTGTTGTTTGAAAAAGCTATTTATACAAAAGGCCTTTGGTACTTACGTATCCTGGTATTTTGATTTGACAAATAAATAAGAACTAAAGTTTTTAAAATAGAAAATTTCTTGAGACAAGTAATATAAAACATGCATTCACAGCCTCTTACATTCTTGCCATCGCTGCTTATCCCTGGCAATCTTAGAGAATAAAGGATGAGATCCTGTTTGGAGCCCCTCAGAGGTACAGTATGAAGTCCCACAGCATAGAGAGCTGGTGCAAGCCAAGGCTGCCAATTGCACAGCAGCAGACCAGAGCCCCCATACCTGACAGACATCCATGAAGTGATTTCAACTGACCAGAAATCAAGCAGGGTTAAGTCTCCCTGGTGTCATCAGCAGCATTCAACTAATTCAACACAAGCATCTTACTTAAAAAAAAAAAATCTACAGAAAAGATATTGTATTTGCTTTAGCCGTACTCTGAAACTCCACAAAGTCCAAATAAAATGCAGGTGAGATTTTCCTCATGGAGCTTTGTCCCTCAGCAGCTGTTGACTGTTCGAGTGCCACTCTCCAAAATAATTGAGTCTGTACTCCATTGTATTTAAGAACTTTCACAGTTTTTCATCATTTCATGAAAGAAAGGAGCAGCAGTCATTGCCTTTGCCTTGATCTATTCACACTGTCCTCACTGTTACTCCCATTGCTGTTCATATTTCTATTCCCTTTATGTTTTATTTTGAAATATTTGAATTTATCTACAAAATCAGAAGCTTCACAGATGGCAATGACTCCCAAACCAGCCCAGTGGTCAGAGCCAAGATCTGCAAGAAGGCCTGTCTGACCCAAACCTCCTCCAGCTCCATTACAAAGATAACAGCCCCTGCCTTCAGCAGTTGAGGATTTTCAGCAGTATTCCATTATGCTTTCTGAATGTTGAACCTTGTAGAGGATCCCAACACTAGACTTCTTTCAATGGGTCACTCCTTGCGCTCTCACACTAGAGGATATAAAATTCAGTGAGTACTAATTACATGGTTGCACCATGGACCTCACGCACAGTAGCTGCTGCCTCTCATATTTGTCTATGATAAAGTTAATGATAAGAAATCTTGCAAGTTACCTCTATTTTTAGGCTTGTCATATTATGTTTCTGATTTTCCCTACTCTGACATAAATTATTCTAGATTAAGATGTCTTTATATTTCATATATATCTTAAATATCCACCTTTCCTGCTGATGGTGTTAATTTTATACTCCAAACTGTTTTATTCATGCTGAGAGATTTTCCTGTGCTTCTTAAGCGCTGCACACAGTGTACTGTGAGATCACACTTAAAAGCATCTCCCACTTTTTGAATGTGGCAGTCATACAAGCTGAGAGATGCCATTATCTCTTACTCTTATTTCTTTAGAGAGTAGATAATAAAAGATTAGACATCCCTAGGAGATTTTTAACACCTCATATATATTTTCATTGAAATTTCCTTGAGTTCACTGGAGCAGTGATAGCCCACTCTGTTCCCACTAATGGAAGCAGGACAGGCCACTGGCACTGATATGGACATTTTTCTGTGGCTGTTCAGTCTGAACAAACAAAACTTGCAAGAGCTTGAGAAGAAAGTATTTCTTAGCTAGAGTATTTGTTAGGGTGGTGTCGTAGACATCTTTTTGTGAAAATCCTTTCTTAGGATTTTTTTCCCTTCTGAGAAGCTGCGGCCTCAGAAACAAAATGCAAACAATGGTTATCTGCTACTGTGGAATGCATCAGGTGGATTTTTGATTGGACCATCTTGGATGTTTCTAATTAATGGCCAATCAAGGCCGAGCTATCTCAGACAGAGTCCGAGAGAGCTGCCTTTTTTTGTCATTCTTTTCTATTCTATTCTTAGCTAGCCTTCTGAGATGAAACCTTTTCCTTCTATTTCTTTTTAGTATAGTTATAATGTAATATATATATCATAAAATAATAAATTAAGCCTTCTGAAACATGGAGTCAACATTTTCATCTCTTCCCTCATCCAAGAACCCCTGTGACAACTGTCACAGGGTGGGATTCCGGTGCTTAGGAACAGATGAGCAGTGATGAGCACCTGGTAGGTGCCCTGGGATGCCAAAGACATCTGTGTCAGTCTGGCCAAAGTGTCACAGGGCTGACAAGGAACCTGCATCCTTAAGCAGGATACATGGGTCCCAAGCAGAATGCACTCCATGATACCAAAATCAACCATAATTATTTCCTGGCTTCCTATAAAATATTGTTCAAAAATTGGTTTAAAAAATTTTATTCTACTCTCTGTGGGTTTTTTCTTGCATCTCTTCCATTTTCATAAGGTCTATTTCTCTGTGTACAAAACTGAAGTCTTAAGTTTCATGAAAAATCAAAACACCAAAGCCAACAAACTCTGGGCTTCTCCCACCCTTATATAGGGGGTTCAAGATTCTAGAAATTTCAGAATCTAAGAAAATATATCATGAAAGGCATTTTCCTTTGTGAGCCACAGAATTATGTGCTGTCAGAAATCTGAAGTTTTAGCTATTATGAACCTCTAGATTTTTACAAGTCAACAGATGGTTATCAATATTTTATTCTTTTTAAAAAACTGAATATAATTTCTTTGTGCAGAATTCCCATTACTATGCTCAGGTCTTTCTTCTATGAGCGTCGTGTTCTTGTTAAAAACCAAAGAGGTGATACAATAAAAGCTGCTCACAGATGATTCTAACACACTTTTTATCCTGTTCTATTTTTTAAGCCAATATTTTAAAGAGAACTTGTCTTGTACCAAAATCTAAATTTTCAAATCTTGTTGAAAATTAAGTTCTGAATTCTCCTAATCATAAAGTATGTGCTGTCCTATATATTTTTTACTTAATATAAAGAAAAATGAATAAACCAGGCGTAATCTGAACTAGGCATTGCTTTGATGATTTTTTCATACATCATTTTGTACTTTCATTTATCACTTTGTACTTTCCAAAGGGATATTATTTGTACCTTCAAACACATTTTTTGCATTTTGGCAGGTAAAGCTTCAGGGTCATTCTGAAATTCTGCTTTCCTGTTCTGCATAGCAAGGAACATCTGTAGTGAATAGTTCCCTCTTACTAATTGCAGTCATTTGTTTTCAACATCCCTGTCTTGTAAAGCCTCGTTCAAATTTATTTTTAAGAGAGAAACCGAATGTTAGAAATATATTTTGATGCAGTATATCTGCATAAGATGGGAGCTGAATGTGTGCCTGGATTTTAAATCTCTGAATGCCTATTTAATAAGGTAATTTGGACAAGGTTAGTTTCTTGCTAATGGCTTGTGTCAGCCCAGCACAATGTCCTGGTCTTTGGCTTGGTTATGAAAGTGCTGCTGCAATACAAATATGTGATAATAAAAGATACTCATCCTGCTGAACTTAAGCTGTAACATCCCATTTTTTTAGCAACAAGGCCAAGCTCTTCTGCACTAAATCAGTTCTTCCTCTCATTTGAACCTTCTTAAAATTCCACATGCAGGTTACCAGCTAAGTCATTACAAGGACACATCCCAGAGTTTTAGCCATCTGAAGCAATGCAAGGAAATAAGTGGAAGATTGGTACTTGCATTGATGTATTTTTTCTTTACTGATCTTCTGTTTAGTGCACTTAATTTATGTCAGATAAATCACTGGAATTCTTTTCAAAGATCAAGTGAGTAAAATGTCATAGCATTAAGCATAAGTATCCATTTTTTTCCTAAAGGTCTTGTTGTCCCCAGGTACATGCATGTAGAGGTTCTTGGGGAAGAGCACACATATTGCAGAGTCTTGTTGTTTGATTTTTGTAATATTCTAATCTTGTTTTTATCTGGATTCAATTTACACAAGTGAAGATTAGCTCTTTTATTTAAAATAAAGATTGTTGAGATCAGCAGTTGAAAAAGAAACATCTGTATCTGAAATACAGCTGAAAATGCAGTTGTTTTTTTCCAGTCATTAAGATTGAAGTCACCAGGTGGTGCTATTACATAGTATTGCAAGACCTTCGTCTGAAATTTCTTTAATTACTTTTTTAATTTTAGGAAATGTTGAATAACCCCTTTGCCTTACAGTTGAGAGAGGCTATAAGGTGAGTCATGACTTTTATTTTGGGAGTCGAAAAAGTTTGTGGGAGGTGAGAATGGGTGGCTGAGGTTGTTTTCCTCTAAACAGTATAGTTTGCATCCTGGCTGTGGTGTACTTTGTTCCTGGTCTGAAATAATACATAACTTATCTGACATGCAATATATTTTTTGGCCCCTTAAACTATAAGTAAAACAAAATAAAGTTTGAAAGTACAGAAAAACTATGTTAGGAAGAGAAAAGAGACATCAGGACGGATAACTGTGCTATTGTTTGCATGGAGAATATTATCATGACTTTGAGGGGATACTATCTCTGTAAGAAAAACTCTTTCTGATTAGTTTCCATCTTCCTTGTATTAAATTAGAGACAATAAACATTAGAGTAACTATTAATTGAGGTGACATTGATTTAGATTTTTATCAGCAGAACCAGTGGAAGTCCTATAAATGTAAGTTGAAAAAAATAAAAAGGGAGAAAGATAAATAGTCATTACCTGCCAGTATGTGTGGTGGCATAATAGTGATAAAGAAAAATACCTAAATAGGAAGGTAGCCATCTGGAGTTTAAGAGAATAATGATTCAATCTGCTTCCAAAGATTCAGCAATTTTAACATAAAAAGTCTTGTTAGAGACTAAGATGAGACTCTTTTATCACCCTATACATGGAATGTGGATGGTGTTGCTTATCTCACCTCATAATATTTTAAGTAATAGGAAAGACAATTGTGTAAAGAGCATCTGATGAGCGGAGGATGGGAGAAACCTTCCTAGTAGTAATTGATGTTTATTTATATAGTTCACATAGGCATGTGCAATTTTTTTCTAAGATAGGCCTAATTTTTGAAATGTTTCCTGACAGTGGTTTTCTTCCTTTGATGGTTTAACTAACCCATGATGTCTCTACAAATTGAATGCAATCACTTTTAAGAAAATCCAAAAGTAGTGGTGTAGCTGCATGATGATAAATATGAATAATGTCCCCCTTTTCTGCAAGTTTTTAAGTAATTTTTCTAATTTTGGTGATTTTGGCAGGACAGAAAAATATTTTACTTATAAAAAGTTCTTTGTTAGATATCTAAACAATATCTGAAATATCATTCAGGTAATCTTTAGAAACAGACATTTATTTATGCTTGAAGTATAATTTCAAAATGTCTCAAAATTATTGTAGGTATGTAACAATTATCTACATAAGAAAGAATAGGAAGACATATATTTTCTACTTTCAAAAAAAGACCAGAATGGTCTTTTTTTGCTCTGTTTACTAACAAGTTATGATAAAGCTCCATGGTTAATACAATTCAGGACAAGGCTGTCTTGGATGGACCGGGATACTGGTCCAAGTAAAAGCTGTTCCTGAGAGAAATGACTTTTCTTTTTTAATTTCTCTGATGTAATCAACAATTTCTCATATGAATAATAGCAAATAAAATTTGTAACTGCCATCTTTAACAGTTTAATATCGTCTTTCATGTATACAGTGTTGAAGAAAATAATTCATGGATTGTATTTCTCTGTTATGCTAGATAACTCACCCAAATCTACTTTTAATAGTTCACATCTCTTTCATTAACCTCTTGATACTCTATTCACCTCCATTAGGGTAATATCATATAATAAAACCAGTAGAAAAACACAGACTATTTTCAAGACGGAAATCAGTACGAGGCCACAAAAGAAAAAACAGATTTCAATGAGATCAAATCTTCAGCTTTTTTCTTTTCTCTCTTCTCCAATTTCCTCTGCCTGAGCATTTCTTGCTATTAATTGCATTTCTCTGCTGCCTTCCATTCTGCTCTAATTCATTAATATGAGGAACTTCAAAACAGGCTCATGGGTGCAATGCTAAAAGCTTCACAGAAGATATGAGAAGAAGCACAGTAACATTGTTGAGTAATATTCATCTAACACTGAAATTTATGGTGCTGTTATTCTGCTGATATCATTAGACCTTTCCTATTTCCATCCCTGCATTTACATCACGAAAACTGATTCAGGTCTTTAGAACCTAGAGAATGTTTCTGTTTTAAGGCATTAGTCTGATTAAGTCATTAATTTATTTATAAAACTAACATATGTCTAGTTTTCAAAATACCATCTTTATTTTGAACTTTATGCCTGAGTTATATGGTGCAACACTTTGTTCTGAACCTTGATGAGGTGTGACTCTGAAATCATATTCTACATGGATTTTAATAATGAGGAGGGCGGCAAAGATGAGAGTGTATCACAACTAAAAGTAATGCTTGCTGAATAGAACAGTTCTACTTATACATGTTCTGTTTGAACACAGAAAATGGCTATTATTATAAACCCCCTTTTCTGATTTATTTCTTTATTTTAATCTCTAGATAAATACAAACTTCAATGTGCCACAAATATGTTTTTTAGCCTAAAAACATCTGGGAGACTTGTTCTGTTGGGACGTACTCCAAATTGTGGTTTGAAGAAATAAGTCTAAAGATTAGAATAGTCTTGTGTAGAATAACTTGTGGGCCACTTGAAATTTCTCCCAACCCTAAGAGCACAAGAGAGGACTTAGCTGATCTTTGTGCTTAAGGCACATTTAGAGGGAATTCCTTCTAGAGACACCTAGAAGAAAGGAGGTGTTCCCCAAAAGAGGGATTTGGAAGATCTGCTTTTTCACTCTTGATGTACAAGATTTCCTCCTGAAGTGAGTGGAGGTTTTAAGTGTGTACAGAATGAAAAAGCAATAGCAAGGCTAATAGAAGATCTAACTGTAAACCATGAAAATTTGGGAAGCAGTGAGAGCAATAATGCCACAGGCTAATGCCATAAAAATTAAAATGTATTTATGTGTAACCCCTACAGGAAGCAACAGAAGTTTACATGTGGTGAATTTTTTTTTTTTTTGTATATTAATTCTGTCCCCATTGCAAAAGAATTCCTGCTTTTTACTGAATCCCAAAATAGATTGTGCTTTGTTCTTGAAAAAATCCCTCTCAGTATTTTAAGAATTATTTTTAGAACAAATTCTCCTCCACCTCACTCACCAATATGTAATGCAAATTTTTCCAAAGTCAGTTTATAATTTTTAGGAATCTAATCCTGAAAAGGATATCCAACTATAAATAACTAAATAAGATGAATACCATCCATGACAATTTTCTAGCTCTAAAGAATTTACTTTCCCTAATTATAGCTACAGATACTATTAAGAGTCATTTTCAGGAAATCAGAAATAGGCTAGTAGGACATGTAGAGTGTCTAGATGAAGAATGCAGATGATAAATTCAGATTAATGCTGTTAGTAAAACCCCTAAATATACCAAGATGTTTACTTTTCCATTTAGATCACATGTACAGAAAGTAAGTGGCTTTCCACATATCACCCAGAGTAGTTTTAATACACATTCCCTGGACTATGATGTCTCTCCTATAATTTCAATTTTTTCCTTGAATTTGTCATATCCCAAATGAATCTCCCAGTTCCTGAGCCTTCTCCTTGCAACTGAGTCTTGCTTCTGGAGTGAGCCCACTTTTGCCAGCCCACTTTCTTAAGACCTCTCACCTGCTGTAGTTAACATTTACAAAATGAGGATTTCAGACAGCAGCTGAACCCAAAATTCTCAGAAATTCTCTTTCCTGATCAGTGTTTTGTCTCTTCTCTCTTAAATGCTGCAGAGATAAGCAGGTCTCTTTTGTAAGAGGAATGGGGTGGTGGAAAAGTATTTTGAGCCATGTTTTCTTAACATATAAATGGGAATTAGAGTGCATATGCACAACTGCATTTAGCAATTAATTTTAACATAACCTAACATCTTAATGTCATTTAAGTCTGAAAATGTTCTAATAGAATCTTAGCTTCTAAGGCCTCTGAATTACATCTCTGCAGCTGTAATTTATGTGTGATTTTAATCTCAAAAGCTATGAAATGAACACTTAACTGATTATAAACTAAAACACATTTATGCATGTCTTTGGATTAAATAAGGTGATGTGGTTATTTCTTTGGAGTAGGAATGAGATATTTGCTGAAAGAATAAAATAACTTTTAAACTTTATAATCTCCGTTTATAAAGTAAGGTAGGATTTCCTTTTTTAGCAATAAGAGAAGCCAGCTCCGTGTAGATTTATTTGCATTGCTGATTGTTTATCAAGACTAGACTTTTCTGAGAATACCAGAAGATGAGACTACCAGTTATGAATTTAATGTCTGTTGAGATAATAGCATAATTTAATTAGTCATATCAATATAGTTAGAAGGATATTCAATTACTGTTTTATATTAATAGGAAAATGTACCACTTGCTTATTGAATTACAATTTTATTCAGTATTAAATTCAGTTATACAGAAAAAATAAGATCTTAAAAAAAACCCCAGAAAATAAAGGAAAAGTTCCCCATAGATTTAGCCTGAACTACTAAATAATAGGCATTAGGCAATAGGTACTATCTAAGAAAGTTAATTGATAGTGGCTCACATTTATCAGCAGAAAAAGCACAACTGATTTCATAAGCAGTAGAATCATATTACTAAGATATAAAGCTGTGTACTACAACATTTCTGAGCTAAAGAAAAAACCCTAACAATAAATATTAAACTAAAAGAAAAGCATAAAAAAGGATCTCTTTAGAGTAGTTGCAATAACAAAACAGACGGCAGATGACAATATGCATGTTAGTAAACACCAATCAATTCATTTTCTTCATTCTAGTTTCAAGGACATCACATCAAGAGCATCTCACAGAATAAACAACAGTCTCCTGAGAGCAGTCCTTTCCCTGGAGGGAATTGATATCTAAACCAGCAGAAGTATTTGTGAAAAACAAAAGAATTTACCATACAAACTAAAATTGGGCAAGGAGAAAAACTCAGAGTGATAATATTAGAAAATTAGATAAATACCATAGTCCTAAATCTAGAAGGAGTTTTATGGGCTGCTTCATCAGGTTTATCCAGCTAATTAGGAATTCAGGACCCAGTCTGAAATATGTGTAGAAAAATTGTTTAGGGGTCAGACACTCCCATAAATGTATGCATAACATAATTAAATAACTGTACTACAATTTTTTTTTGTTTGAAATGTTTTATTAGAATAAATATCTAATTGTTGTTTTGTCTTTCTTTCAAGCATATTTGAAATATGAAGATCTTCTTTGAAATGTGAAGATCTTCAGAGAAATAAAGCCTTTTTCTTTTTTTTCTTCAGGTAGGGTGGTCTGTCTACTGAAGCACACAAGCTGTTTTCATGTTCTCTCAAGTAAATCATAATGGATGAAACAGCAGGTCTTCAATTAATAATTGCCATAGTGAAAATAATTTGTCATCTGAGAACAACTCCTATTAGGGAGTTCAAACAACTTACTGCATTTGTTATCTCATTGGAAGAAAAATATAAGGAATATATAGATATCTCTGCTACATTCAGGTTTGCCTGGATATAGTCTCACTTCTAACCTCTTCCTTTGACTTTTATTTATGTTGATGAATTTGTAGGTCACATTTTTCAGAATTATTTAGTAGCCTTAAAAACAAGTTTCAGCTGATTTCTATGACTTGAAAGAGGCACAAAGTTTTATGTCCTTCAGTCCTACTTTAACTCTGACTTTCATGAAAAACCAAGATTTTTGGGGTATCATTTGACTGTAGGAACAAGATGAACTTATTAGGATATAATATGGATAGAGTTTTCTGAAGAGATCATATAGCACTCTTCAGTGTTTTCAGGGGCTACAAGAGTGCTGGAGAGGGACTTTTTACAGGGACATGTAGTGCCAGGGCAAGGGAGAATTCCTTTGAAATTACAGAGGGCAGGTTTACAAGAAATTCTTTACTATGAGGGTAGAAAGGCTCTGGCATAGGTTTCACAAAGAAGTTGTGGATGCCTGTCAAGATCTGATTACTAAGGTTCTTAGAAATGACTCTGCCTGAATTAAGGTGCAAAGGAGACCATATGCCAATAACAATAGTATGGGGGTTTTTTGATAGTAAATATGGGAGAGAGAGAGAGAGAGAGAGAGATAGGAAAGAAAAAGAAAGAAAGAAAGAAAGAAAGAAAGAAAGAAAGAAAGAAAGAAAGAAAGAAAGAAAGAAAGAAAGAAAGAAAGAAAGAAAGAAAGAAAGAAAGAAAGAAAGAAAGAAAGAAAGAAAGAAAGAAAGAAAGAAAGAAAGAAAGAAAGAAAGAAAGAAAGAAAGAAAGAAAGAAAGAAAGAAAGAAAGAAAGAAAGAAAGAAAGAAAGAAAGAAAGAAAGAAAGAAAGAAAGAAAGAAAGAAAGAAAGAAAGAAAGAAAGAAAGAAAGAAAGAAAGAAAGAAAGAAAGAAAGAAAGAAAGAAAGAAAGAAAGAAAGAAAGAAAGAAAGAAAGAAAGAAAGAAAGAAAGAAAGAAAGAAAGAAAGAAAGAAAGAAAGAAAGAAAGAAAGAAAGAAAGAAAGAAAGAAAGAAAAAGAAAGAAAAAGGAAAAAAATAGACTGGGAGGAAAGAAGGGGATTGACAGAGACACAATAAGGAAAATGTCACCACTCCATGGATCCCAACGATGCTCCATTGATCCTCTCCAGCTTGTCTTCTTTGTGGTGAAGGTCCCCCCAAAAGCACAGAATCTGATGGGTTAATATCTGCTCAGGCCAGGTAGGAAAATCCAGGCACCTCCCTGGGGGGAGTTTGCTCTTGTCCCTTACACAGACTCTGGGTTTGTGGCATCTCCTGCAGTCCCGTGGTGCCAGGCCTCAGGAATGACTCCAGGGGCACTTTGGGGGCATTGATGGATTCAGTCACCCCCTCAGCTCCTCTCCCCTGGAGTCCCGTGGTGCCAGGCCTCAGGAATGACTCCAGGGGCACTTTGGGGCACTGATGGATTCAGGCACCCCCTCAGTTCCTCTCACAGGAATGCCCCACTGGGGGTTCCACAGCCAGGCTGTGTAAGGGGGGATGGGTTCCTTGCCCCTCCGCAGAGGTTCCAACACTCCCAAACTTCCTCCCCCCACCTTGGATGGGGTCAAATCTGGGCAAACCTGCTCCCAGCAAAGGGGTCTATGAGCTACGGGGGAGGCAGGCCAGAGATGATTCTTAGCATGGTGAGAGCATGTCAGCATTTGGCTCACATCCTTTTCCTTGTTGACTCTTTTGTTTCAGGTGATTGAAGAATGGGTTTTCCCTTTATCTGATCTCAGCAGTCTGACTTTCAGTCCAAAGTCCCAGTCAGGTACCTTCAGGGAGGCTTCTTTGGTTGTAGCTTCTTTATACAGTTTTTGCTATAATGAGCAAAATTTTATATCAGTGTTTGAGGCATGAACTATTTCAGTCTCTGACAATGCCCCATCCCTGGGACAGTTCAAGGCCAGGCTGGATGGGACTCTGACCAGCCTGGTCTAGTGGAAGGTGTTGGCAGAAGAGTTGGAAGGGGATGATCTTTAGGGTGCCTTACAAAATCCAAGCTACTCTATAATACTGTAGACATGGTAGAACTTGGAAGGGAAACAGAGAGGAAAGGACTGTCTTTCTGACTTGAAGAACTTCAGCATTCATCTGTACTCACAAGACTGAGATATCTTCTCTTGAATTACTGTAAACTAATGAGTAGGGCCATATAATCAATTTACAAGTCTAGATTCAAACACTTTTCTCCAAATAAATGGTGATGAGTTTGAGAATAGGGACAGATTGCAGAAAAAGCTTACCCCTAAGGCATTCAAATGTTATACCTAGCTTCAATTTCAATTTATTACTTAGTATGGTATTCGGGACTAATCAGTTTTGTTTTCAAGAAGACTGCTGTCTACCTTACTCAGAACATAGGCAGGATGTGTTCATGTCTGCATGTCAGCCTCCACAGATCCATACTGGACGTCCTGAGATTGGTATCCTGTGTCATTTTTGGCAAGTGTAGCTTTTCTGCACCATTAGTGAGCTTGCTGAATCAGTACTGCAGGAGCACTCCAAGGACCAAATGTATGGCATTAATCCTTTGCAGAGGCCAGCTTCTGGAGCTGAAAACATGGAGATGTCTGGTTTAAATCTTTATTTTGAATGTCTAAACAAGATTTACCTAGTGCAGGACTCTATACATGCATCCTGATTGTATGAACTTCACAGCATATATTGGATTTCACCACATAGTGTAAAGGTATGCACTGGAAGAACTGACTTCCATTTTATAGTTCCTAAGGGATGCAAAACTTTAATGCTCTCCACAAGCTTCATGAGGCTTTGAAGTGCTCAATAACTTCTGTATTATGCTGTTAATATTAACTCCACAGGGATAGATTAGTCATTCAGAACCAGTTAAGATTTTGTGTACTATGCATTTGTTTCCTTTTAGGAAATATTTACTTATACCATTCTATCAAATATAAATACATAAGAAAATAAAAAAAAGACAGATATAGCTTTCAAATCCTGTGGTCATAGACACATTCTTTGAAAGATTATAAAGTATTTATTGTCTGTTAATTTTCAATTATATTGGCAGTGTTTTTAGGATAATTTGCATTTTATGCTGCACATATTCCATTAGGAATTACTTTGATGATAAAATTTAAAATAGAAACAGAATCAGCAAACTCAAAAATGCATACTGATAAAAATTAGGTTTAATTTAATTAGAGCTGTATAAGCCAAAAATATCTATATTGATATGTGCATACATTGAGACATGCTATTGAGTTATAGGTCTTTTAACTTGTTTTAGTAATTTACATCTCTTGAAGTCCCTCTAAGATAAAAATACTGAGAAAAGAGATTGTTTATAATTAAAGAAGAAATCAAAAAAAGAGAATACATGTATCTTTTATATTTAAAGTTATTTATCTAATTTCCAAGATGTCCTTGCAATATTACTGCATTGTATATCAATGAGATATTATACAAGGTATTATGCTTCATGTCAGAAGAAGTGAAAATTACCTAACCTCACAGGATAGCAAGGTACCAGAAATGAGATTTGCTTCAAAATGTCAAAAAAAAAAAAAAAGTTACATTTACAAAACATCTTAACAACATCTTAATTCAGGATTTTCTCATGTTTTATTTTTGCCATGTATTATTTCAAAGGAAAAAAAAATGTTATTGCGAAACAATCTTCAGAACTTAAAGTAGTTTTGCTAATGTTAGTAGATTTTCTCAAACATATATCTCTATGTATTATGAATGTATTTCTATTTCTCTTCCTGAAATTAAATTACTGTGGAAAGTTTCTGAACAATATTATATTATGCATAAAACCTGTTTATATATGCATACGAGGCTTCCTTATTAAGACAGTATTTTAAAATTTTTTGATGCTTCTAAACGTCTTAATCTGTAATCCCACAATTTATTGTTTCACTAAAGCAGGAACATTCAACATATTGTGAACAATTTCCTGGGAAACAGTTCATGATAGCCTCTAATCTCATCACAGCTTTTTTGGAGCTGTGTTTGAGCACTTTGCAAATGTCTCCATTTGCGATGCGGTGAACTTATCAGTAAGCCATCTCTAGGTACATTTCTGAAAGCTGAGATATTAACTATGATTATCTAATATCTGTTTTGCATAGTCAAATGAAACAAAACTGTTCTCTGGGGCCAGAAAATGAAAACTCTTTGTCAAATTCAGTAAATATACCAGGAAAATTTGCTTTTAAAAATATTTTCCTGAGACAGATTCCAAAAGCTAGTTTCAAAGCTGTGCAAATATTCATTCAGTGGTGTTCTTTCAAACATTTTGTTTTTAACTGACTTTATACTGCATATGTGATAGCTTACTGTCCAAATTTAAATATTCAATATGTTCATTAATGTATTTGAGTATAAAGCATTTATTATACTATAGAAAGTACAAGTGAATTTTATTTTTTTATGTTATTGCTGTGCTGAATTACACTTGGTTCTTCCCACCCTTTCTAAATTCTCTTTTTTTTTTTCTCAATAATATCAGACTTTAAGTCTTGCAATTTTTGCATTTTCTTTTAATAGCAGAATTTTCTGGAGAGCATAAATTCCTGCTACTCTTTAATATCGTGGTTTAGGAATGGCATTCCCCAATTTAATGTTTCCACTAAAACACTTCAAACCACTAGTTTGTCACTCATTTCCAGTGGCAAAAATTAAGCCTGTCCTGGCAAGATCCAAGACCTTTATTTCTTCTGTGTATAATTATATTTCATTCCAGAAGGGACATTTTTGCTGTTGTTCAACCTTACAAAAATGCTGAAAAATAAGCCACATTCACGTGTTTAATCTCCAAATTTTAAGAATTCAGATTTCTGAGAAGTTTCTCTATAACTATATTTGAGGCTGTGTAAACATTAAAAAAGGAAGAGGTTGTTTATAAGTGGCAAATAAAGAGTGGTAATTTGTCTTTCTGGTGGAATTCGGCACAAGTTTGGAAATAATGATTAAACAACATTCAGCGAATTCTACTGGCAGAAAAAAAAATTAACATATTCTACACATTTAATTAAAGAAACGGTTGTAAGGAGAAGTTCATAACAAAACACCCAAAAGTAGCATCTCTTTAAAAATTCCATAGCTATATGCAGGCACTTGTTTATTTTATTACAATTTATGAACAATTGCCATAAAAAAACCCAGGGACAGGTGGGTGGATGGTGTGACTCAGGTAGTGTAGTATCACTTCCTCAAACTGGGTGGGTGATTTATTCACAGAAATCAACTTAACAATGTACTTGTATAACATTTGCCTGGAGATTTCACTTTGTCAATAATTTTTGGTAGTATTATCTCTGACAGAACAATAGCAGGTGATTGGCAAGAAAAAAAAGCCAGTGCATTATTTCTTGTAGAGAGGAAATGGCTCTTACTGAATATATTTTTTATTTGATGTGCTATTCCCCAGATGTAAAATAACTATTTTAAAAGTTTGTACTTTGTTTCTCCTCCTTAGGTCATTGTGCCTAAGAAAAGTGGTTTCTTTTTTTCTTTCACGGTTTTGAGGGGTTTTTTTTTTTTGGTTGTTGGGTTGTTCTTTTCTTTCATCATTTCTCATGATTTCTCTCACTATTGAGTTACTTGCTCTTTATTTAAAGTCTGTTACTTTAACTGCAACATATTTTTTTTTTCACTCTTTGTAAACAAGATCCATTCTGGTCGATTTTTCTTTGCTGCTGTATTCCATTTTACTGGGAAAAGAACAGCTGTGTATAATTTTACTAGCCTCCAGCAAACTTTGAAGGGTTTGCTGAAGTATATGATGTTGGGGAGAGAAAATCAGGGAGAAAATCTCTGATTTTATATCAGTTAACAGATTTCCTTGGCTTTTCCCAGATGCTCAATGAATAACTATGCAGAGATGCAAATTTACATAAATCTGAGGGGCAATTAGAGAAAAGAAGAGGATGCCTCATATTTTTATTGCATTCCCTTACTTACATGACTAAGACTTTAGAAATGTAAATCCTACATATATTGAGTTATCCATGGAGGAGGGGAAAACTCTTGTGTGCAAATAAGCAAGAGAAATAATCTTTTGCAGCCATGAAGGTATGAAAATCTATATTAAGGCAATTGAGACATTAAACTATTGCAGAGTTCTTGAGTCAAGTCTGTGAGTATAGAAACTGCTTAGAGAAAATTAAAATTGTGGCCTTGAGTTATTATAATAAAGACCTTCATTAGTACTTCTGGATAATTTTAAAAAGTAATCTCAACCTTTTCACCATTAATTTTTTATGTGGGAATAAAGAATTGCCTTAACATAAAAATTCCCTTTATATTCACTTATACACCAAGGACAGTTAACAAACTTGTATCCTTTACAGCTGGTCTCATGATGATACAGACTTTGGGGATTTATAGAAGCCAGGAAAATGTTTAAACATGTTTAGCTTTAAAAAGTAAAAATATATGGATAAATAAAAAGCCACCAAACTGCACTCTCAAAACAAAGTGGATTCAGCTAAAACATATTCCTTTATCAGTTTGTCTTTGCTAGCAAATATCTTTTATTTTTGCTTCCAAAATGCACATACTGATTTCGTCCAGAAAAGAGCAAAAAATATTTTCGTTTGCAAGTTATCCAGAAATGTGTTTCTGCAGAATGATTTTTAATATTATGATTTTACTACATTTATTTTTGTTTTAAAGACCAAAGGAGCAAGAAGTTTTTCCCTCTTAACAGGCGGAAGAAGCTGACATGACAAGATGAGAGCCTAACAGAAGGTGCTCTTCCCACTTGACAGTAAATATGGGCACTAAATTTTTTTGTTAAATATCGATATATTAACAACCTATGGAAGTTTTAATTGTCTTTATCTTTAACCACAATAAACATTCACATCAAACCAGACAATGAGAAAGTCTTTGCTTACAAGGACTCTTTCCAGAGTTCATACTAGAACAACTTGCAATTTATCTGGTAACACAAAAATATCTGCTGACTTCATTTAAATAAAAACAATCTGATGTTTCCAATTTAATAAGTTCATACCCTGGAAATTATATGTGTGTATATTTATCCAAATTCCTTACAAAAAATCAAGTTTTTGTCATTTTGAAAAATTGTATTTGATCTGAAGGCACCCTGTAGAGTCAGGGAATAGATAAATTCTCTCCATTGTGATCTCACTACTCTTCATGGGGAAGATGTTTTACTCTAAAGCATGATTTTTTTAATAGATGGTCATAAAAGATATTTTATGGAGCTATATGCAGTTTTTTGAGCTTCCCATTATCCTGAACCACCAGCACTGCAGTGCCTACCCATGGAACAGGGCTTCCTTCCTCTTCTCCTCACTGAATCCCAGAGGCTCAGGCACTGTACCACAACTGCCTTTAGGATGATTACTTGAAAAAGTGTCTGATCTTTTAGATTTCTGAGTTCCTGCTGTCCTAAACATCCTCTGGAACAAGCTGTTATGTCTGTTCAAGAAAAGATTGTCATCAGTAATAATTTTCTGAGAAGATATTCAGGGATGAGACAGAAAATGACTGAAAGAAATTGCTCTGCTTTCAACAAGGCTCAAATATTGGGCGGAAACCTCTATGAGGTCTAGCTAATTCTCATTCCTGCATTCACAGAACACTAGTCTTGAATTAAGGAATGTGAATTAGCAGTAGAACAACTCTTATACTTGGCATTTTCTTTCTATAACGTGAACTGCAACAATTTTATCCCTGAAGTGATGCTTTCGATCAATCGGTGAAGGAGAATATTTACCCCTTTGAACTGGAATATAATTCTGACAAGTTTTCTTATTATGATTTGTCATTTCCAGTGAGGCAACCTTTCTGATTATAATTAAAATCCATTGAAATTCAAAGGTACTTATGAAGGAATTGAATTTTAAATATCTGAATCCTTCAGGTACTTCATAACTTGAGTTTTCATACCATGGGAGACAACCCAGCATGTATTTATCTCATAGTTGAAATACAATATTTTAGAAGAAAAAAAGTTATTCTGTATCCCATACCATTTTATAATATCTATTTTGTTTTGGTGAAGACTTCAGTAATTAAATTTATTTCATTCATCATCCTGTTCAGGCTGTTGACTGAAATGCTGACTTTTTGGAGTTAAAAACTCCCAGAGAGGCCAAAGACTTCAGATGAATAAGAAATATACAGACAAATTCCAAGTTGGATTGGTCTCTTCCAAGTCGCATAATGTGTTTTCTTAAATTATTCTGTTTTATCTTCATTCCTTGAAAGCTAGAGGGCAACATTGTTTCAAAAGACAAGCAAAAGCACATCACTAACTGCAAGAAGTTTTGCACTAATAAAAGTCTTTGTTCTGACATGTTCTTTAACTAAGTTGAGATACTTGCCTAAGACATCATTCTACAAGGCCTACTTAATGGGGCATTTTAAAACTTGTCTTTTCATGTGCAGTGGCTGGTATGAATTTGTGATGGTGGATTGGATAATGCATAGTAATATTCATGATGGAAGATGTGTTCTCTGTCCAGTGATAAGGAGAAAGTTAATTTAGCAGATAGTATTATTTAGGGAAAAGCTTTTTTGGTAGAGCAGGTGTAGGACAACCAACCAACCAACCAACCAACCCATCCAAACTCACTGGAGGCAAGGGATTAAACGTGACCTTAATTAGGTGAGAGCTGCTTTTCCTTTTATACAAATCATGTTCAACTGAAAATGCAGCATCTTCAGAGTTCACTTAAGCTGGTATCATGCTGTTTACTGCCTGACTTGAATGTGTTTACTCCAGTTCTGAATCTGGTCAATGTTCTTTGGACAAAATGATCTGATAAATTAAATAATTTTCCTTTGGATGGATTAACTCTCTTCTTGTTTTACTCTAAAGCATGATTTTTTTTTTTAATAGATGGTCATAAAAGATATTTTATGGAGGTATACAAAGTTTTTTGAGCTTCACAAACTTGGCAAAATATCCCATCTCCAAGTAACCAAGACACTCAAAAAGATGGAATAAGTAAAAACAAGTAAAAAACAATCTCAGCATCTAGCAATAAATTCTACTGTTGTGCATTTGGCATCCAGACATAGAGTAGCAGTTCAGTTAAATCACTATTCCATGGAAAGTGAGCTTATAAGCTGTATGGCTGGATCATCATGTTCCACTTGGAAAGGAAATAAACACTTAAAAAAATCAATCCTCGGTTCTAACAGGACTAAAACCTGAGGTTGCAGAAATGATCCTTATGAAAGTGCTTTTCAGGTAAAGTGTTTGGAAATATTGACCTGAGGTCGAAAAAATCTGCCTTTTTCATTTTATTTTATTTTCCTTTATTTTAGATATCTGGTTTCAAATGAAATTACTCAAATATATTAAATACTCTGGTTTCAGCATTACTCTGATTTCAATTTATTGTTATGAAATAAATTATTAGGGAAAAAATGTTATGACTGTGGTAACTTGGTTATAGTTGCTTATGGTGAATACATTTTAATTTTTGGTTAAAAATGGTTTTTGAGATGTTAGTGCAAATTGCACCTGAAATATGCCAACCTAAAAATTAGAATAATGTCTCCCTTACAGAGACAAATTAACTGAATAAATAAAAATTCAAGTTGTAATTTAATTTCAGATTGGTTTTATCTGTGTTTTTATTCTAGTTAGATATATTATTTTATACACATTTTTAGTGGATTTTGAAAGCATTAAAAGGCTTAATATATTTTATTATTTGTTAATCAAGACCTGAAAAAATATATAGTTATATTACATTATTTAATGCTTTAAATAAATATTTATATAAAAGTTGACTCATCCCATTTCTTTTATATAATCTCCCGCAGGCTTTAATTGTCCATGTCTATTTTACTCCACAGG
Source organism: Molothrus aeneus (assembly GCF_037042795.1). Lineage (NCBI taxonomy): Eukaryota > Metazoa > Chordata > Aves > Passeriformes > Icteridae > Molothrus > Molothrus aeneus. The sequence continues at coordinate 12,006,651 of NC_089649.1, read as the reverse complement.
AATCTTGCAAGCACTATTCCCTTGTGATCACACACAGTTCTATTTGTCCAACATTGAATTAAGTTTAATGAGTATAATAATTTCCCTTCATACACCTTATGCTGATAAACAGATAGGTGTTTAATATTTTTACAGGGAAGAATTATATTTTAAAATAGGAGGGAAAGAACCCCGAAAACACAATAACCATGGTACCCATTGATAACCACTCCAACAGTGGCAACGTGAGAAAAAAACAGAAATGGAATTTGGCCCATAGATTTGAATGACTTTTAGAAAAAGAGGAGGAAGGGAAGGGAAGGGAAGGGAAGGGAAGGGAAGGGAAGGGAAGGGAAGGGAAGGGAAGGGAAGGGAAGGGAAGGGAAGGGAAGGGAAGGGAAGGGAAGGGAAGGGAAGGGAAGGGAAGGGAAGGGAAGGGAAGGGAAGGGAAGGGAAGGGAAGGGAAGGGAAGGGAAGGGAAGGGAAGGGAAGGGAAGGGATGTTGTAGGACATGGTGTCATAGAAGGAGTTATGGATAACTGGAAGCTAGATTTTAAGTACAGCTGAAACTTTGTTATGATGTAAAAGTTATACCTGTTGTGACCTCAGGTAGAGTGTATCGAGCATATGCTTATTTTAGATAATCAGTTTTGCCTAAATAATTCTGGTTTTATTCATAAATTTTAAACATCCTTTGAGTCTTAATGGAAGATGAAGCCATTTAAGGTAAAAACATTTGAATCAGGCACATTTTTTCCAAAATAAATAGAGGGAAAGTGATAATCTTTGCACATTAGTACTTTTTCAAATAAGTGTGCTGATATGAGAAGATTCAGATGCTGAATATCACCTTTGATTTTATATGCCTAATTGCTGTTCATACCTACATAACATGTAAGTTTCATTTTGGTACTTTTCAACACATACTGTTTTGGTTTTTTGGGTTTTTTGTGGGTTTTTTGTGTGTGTTGTTGTTGTTGTTGTTGTTGTTGTTGTTTTTGGGGTTTTTTTAATTTCAGTGTTACATAAATGGAAGCAAATATAAACCCAGAATTCAGTGAATATCTTTTCAACTGAGAAAATGTATGCAGGTCCCACAATTTCACAAGACATAAATGTTAATCTAGTATCACTCAAGATACTAGAGTAAAGATATATATATTCGTGGAATGTTTTTTCAAGAATTACAGCAGTTCTCCCAAACATGCATTGACAACAAGAAGAAGGCGTGTTTTTTTAGATCTTATGTTGCAGTCTGCACTTTGGTAAGGATTCATAAGTTAATGTGTGCTCAGTCCTCTGATTTCATCATAAAGGGGTCTAATTAAGAGCGTTTTAATTATGCAATTTCCAGTTCAATTTATGATTATGTTCAGTGGGGATGACTTCAAGGAAAATCCTTTCATAGTCTTGTTTAAGTGAAATAAAAATTTTTAAATTTTAAGAGGAGCACCACATAAAAGATTAATTCCTTGCTATCCCCAATCTTTTCCGGCTTTATAAAGGTCACTTTCTTTCCGTAACATTGTATTTCTCAATTTAAGCTCAAAAATAATACACTTTTTGATAACATAAATTAAGGTGCTCTTGTAGGTAAGAGCTAATTGCAAGCTTGCTGCACTTCATTAAGCCAGTACTCTCATACTGTCACACAATTTAGTAACGTTTTTCTATCCAGTTAGAGTATTTTCATGTCTGCTTTTCTTCCTCACTCCATTTCCAGCTTTTTCATGAGCTTTAGTATAAAGACATCATTTAACACCACACAATAATCATACAATTGAAACAATTTTAACTAGCTCTGTCACAATTTCTTAATTTTTTTTTTTTGTAAATTAGAATGACTGTAATATGTATAATCAAAGCACTTAATATAATCTGGTAACCTAGAAATTACTGTGTAAGAATAGCTGGAGAATTAGCTATACTCTATTCTTCTTCCAGGTCAGAAGTGTAATGATCCTACCTATTTCCTTCTTACATATAAGCATTTCAGCCTGGAAATATGCCCTTACTAAATACCAATTATGTGCTTTTTGCAGCATGGCATGCAACTAGGAAAAATATTTCCTTGTAAATGGTTCATGTGATATGTAATCAAATATCCACACAATAATTATATCGTGGCACTAAATTAATATAAGTATTAGGTATCATTGAGCTATTACTGATTTTTAGATACTTGGTACCTGAAAATCCTTCCCTTAAAGATTGACAACACATCAACACATAGTGTATTTTCTCAGTTCCTGAAACCTGGTAATTTCTTTCATTATGTGATTATTAACAACTGATGAAAGCAATCCTGGAAAACAAAAATCATACAACCAAGCAACAACCAACAAAAATCATACAACCAAGCAACAACCAACAAAACCCCAAAAAACACCAAAAAAAAAAAAAAAAGAAAGGATTCTTTTGGGGGAATATTATTTGGAATATTATTTGGAATGTTATTTATTGCACTGAATTACTGAATTACTATAGATGTGATTCCATTTCCAGATGAAAATACATGAAACCTGGAATGTTTCCCCAGAGAGGTGTGTGGCCAGACACTGTGTTAATGTAAACTGTAGCATCATTGATTCAGCAATATTCTTAGAGTGAAGCTGACAACTGATTTTTAACTATCTGTGTGTGACTTACCATAAGCAATTGGCTCATTGTGAAGAAGAGGAAAGGTAACATGGCATCTCAACTGTGCCATGAGCAGAGGAGGCAGCTTGTGCAGCCCCTGAGCCAGAACTGGGGAATCCATTTGTCTAAGTACAGCTCTCAGCCCTCTTCATCTTCCCATGCCAGGAAAACCCTGGCAGCAAGAGCAACTCCTTGCTTTGTTCTCTGTGGTGTCAGTGGGGCAGCTGTGCCATGTGGCTCTCGAGATGGTGATTGCAGTCTCCATGTGGGCTCTGACTGCTGCTCTATGAAAGATTAACAGCTCCAAGATCTGTGTCTGATACATAAATTATTCACGGAGTGATGTCACATAGAGGTACGAGTAAACTCATCTTACAGTGTTGACTTCAGTTCCTTCTTCTTTTACAAGGGAACTGCTGATGGTTACACAGTGAGGAAGGGGGAAGGATTAGCACATGATCATCTTTCCTCTCCATTAAGCTGATGTGCTTTGGCTTCACTTCACAGTGCACGGCATGGTGGAACAGAGTCTCCTATGGAAACAGCACAGCCTATAGTTCTGCTATGGTTAGACACACTCACATAAATTTTTGTCATTTGCTTACTGCCTTGGAGTTTGCTAAATAGGTGTTTCAGATGCAGCAGTGATAATTAAACAAGAATTTCTGTTTAGCTCATGAAAAGACTCCAACAAAAACCTTTTAAACTGGTAAATTCAAAATTAGGCTAATATTTTATCTAGGGTGTATAATGAAATAAGAAGATGAACTGGAATGCATTAAAGACAGAAAATCAGGATCGATTTCTGTGTTTCTAATTTATTTAATTTTGTCATGAGGTAATGATTTTTACATTTCTATGTTTAATTCTTCCATTTCCACTTTAATCAAATGAACCATGGTCTATGGAAGATTATACACTTCAGCCTACATATGTCAGGACTTTAATGACTCCTCAAAGCCATTTGTGGTTTCTTATTTGTTTGTTCTATGTGGTTTTTATCTTGCCCATCTGTAACAACACCTTAAAAATATTATTCTTCCAAGAATTTATTGCTTTTAAGCATGGTTTATTCATAATCGGTGTGTGAAGTTTTTTCACAATAGAAACAAAATTGATGCATGTAGTGCAAATTCAGAATGTCTCAAAGCAAGTTTTGAAAGACAGCTCTTCAGTTGACGAGTCTCTTGAATTTTTACACACCTGTTAATAGAACTTCACAGTAGTTTTCTGCTCCTTTCTTCTCTCTTTTCCCGTTAAAAATCAATCATAGGGATTTCCATTATGAACAGAGCTCTTTCTAAGTGCTAAAGAACATACTGATAATGATTTCTCTTAAACCTACAATAAGAGAAAAAAAAAGAAAAATGTAATCTTCAGTTATGTAAGGGTAACAACTAAAGATTCCTTGCTGAATTCAGATCCACTAGATGAAAAACTATTAGCATTATTTTACTCTTAGGATACGTCACCTCAGAAAACTTAATCTTGGGGATTTAATTAAAAAACCCAAGCTAACAACTTTTGCATCATTCAATCATTTATAATCTCAACTGAAATTTAGGTATCATTACTTCAAAGCTATTTTTTGTAATAACAAACAGCTAACCAAAAAACTCACCAAAGTGGGGCTTAAATAGGACTAATGAAGGTAGGATTTTTTGCCTCTGCCTCTTGGAAAAACAATGGAAGATTTGTTTCCTCAGCTGGGGATACATAGAATGAGCTTGTCTGTTTCAAAACACAGGCTGAGCACGTGAACAGATTGTATTTGATGCCATTTTTGTGCAAAACACCTCAATACTGGAGGTTGTACAAGTGCTTTCTAAAATACTATTCCATGCCTCAAAGTCCAGCAGATTTGTATCAATTGCTGATGCTTATAAAAAGAAACAAAACCAAAAGAACCAAAATGCCAAAGCATATGATTTTTGTGGATGTTCCCTTGCCAGGAAGCTGTTTCTGCTCTTTCATCTCCAGCACTTACAGTCATTTTGATATGGAAAAGTTAGTGCCAAATTAAGCGAGGAATTTTCAAACTACAAAATGTTTTCCTAATAAACATAAACTAGGTGAAATTCTCTGCTGTTCTGTGACACCCAGTGTGATCACCAGTAATCCCTCAGGCTCCCTCTGCTCTTCTGGTGATAAAAACCAGGAGTGATTTGGCTGCCTGCTGACTATTTTGCTGTTTTATTTGCTGATTCAAGGGGTTGTATGCTCCCTGTTTTCAAAATTAATTGTTGCATTCCATAGTTCTTGATGGGGAAAAGCCTCTCCTATGAATAGTCTCTGTAGTCCTGAAAGTTTTCAATGTTGTAAAACATTGCAAGACTTTTGTTTAATATAGGAATATTTCTGATTTTCCAAACAGGTCTCATATTTAGGAAATGCATAAATACTGCTGAAAATACATCTGCAAATGATGCCATATAAGTGATGATTGGTTTTGTCTTGTAATTCTTTTTTATTTAGTATTAACAACTATCTAAAAAGAACAAGCAGCACATTTGTATGAATTATATTCATTATGTGACAAAAAGAAAGATTTTTTTCCTAGTTGTTACAAGGTTATATTTCTGCATAATAACAATATTATGGTGGTCTTTGTAAAGGTTGGCAGTTAAATAGTTGTTTCAAATTGAAATAAAGGTTTTACTTGGACTTGTCATGATCATTGGTCATGATCATTTTGGACTAAAAATGGATTTTAAATGCTGATGCATTACTCCTCAATACAAGAGGTATTGTATGGCACTTTTCCATGGCTTATGAAGGTTTTTTAATTAGGTAGAGGACCTGCTCACATAACAAGCTGCAGGCAAATATTTTCTGCTAGCTTCAGCAGAAGAATTTCCATCAAGTGAGAGATCACCGAAGTGTGGCAAGAAAGGATTTGGTGAATCACTTTTTACAGAAAGGTACACATAAGTGGTCTTGAATTGTCAGGCTCATGTACAAAGGTGCCTGTTGTGTTTCCAACCCAGAGCAAATTTCATTTTCACAGAAAAGTAAATTATACTATTAACAATCTTTTTTAGGCAAATAATGCTCATGATGAATAAATGTGTTCAGAGGAAACATGTGGTAACTAGTTTTTAAATTATTAGCCTGCTTTATTAACTGGCAAAAAATGAGAAAGGAATTGTGAATGGTTTTATAATTTCTAAGTAGCAATCTGTGTTTCAATTGTTTTCTCAAGCATTTTAATTCTTTTTGGAACCTTGATCCTCATTCAGGCAATTGGAATACTTCCAGACATTGGCTGCAGGAAAATAGATACCTGAAAAGATAAAATAATCTGCAAGACAGAAAATAAAATTCAATTTTGTTTCTTCCTCACATTCCATTTTTGTGTTGCTTAAATCATTGCTTAGCTTTCTTAACATTAGCATTAGCATTAGCAAAACCTCGTTTTGGCTAAAGAAGTAAATAAGTATTCTATCAATTTCTATTTATTTTAAACTTTGTGAGATTTTGTATTTACCCAAAAGCTGTTTTTTTAATCAACTTAGTGAAATCAAATATTAAATATAATTTATTAATAAAACTTCATGCAAAACAATAGTGTTCTGAGGTGACTGTATGGTCTGGTATCCCATCATTTGGATTTTTTCTGTCCTTAAATGGGTCCCGAAGTTTTAAGCCAGGCCCAGAGAGAGGGGGGAAGAGGTGGTGGAATGCTTGAGGTGTGTAATCAAAACAGAGAGATAAGATTTCAGATCTCTCCTAGCTTACAGCAGTAGCAGAGTTAGAGAGAGACAGGGAGTTTTTTTTGGGGGGGGTTTGCTTGTTTGGTTGGTTTTTTGTTTTGTTTTTTGGGTGGGTTTTTTTTGTCTTGTGTTGTTTTTTCTCCCTGCTGGTTTTCCTTGTTAGTGACAGCAAGAAAAGCTTTCCCAGGACTGTGTTTTTTCTGGGACTGTTCAGTGCTTTTCTCCAGTCTGGATCACCAGGACAATCACCAAGGGGGCCCCCAAGCTGCTTTGGACACCGGCTCTGAGCCCCAGAGGGACTGAGAGAAACTGAGCTAGCCAAGACACACCCATGAAAGGACTCTCTGAATTTGCCTTTTCTTCAGAGAAATGAGAGGTTTCATTGTTTGTTCATTTTTTCATGTTTGTGAGTACTTTGTTTGTGAAATAAACAGTTTTTTCCCACTTTTCTCCAAGAAGATTATCTCCCGAACTGGTTGGAAAGGGGCTGCTGGAATTTTAGAGGAGACCCCTTTGGGAAGTTTTCTCACAAACCAGGACAAACAGTTAAACAAATTGGAATTTTATTTATCAATTTATCCTATATAATGAAAAAACCCAAACCAAACCATTCAACAGTCAAAATAAATATTTTCTTTTAATTGTTGTTTGCCTTTCATATTTCATTGCTGTGCTATTTCTGTGATCCTTATTCATAGATATGCTGTGTGTTGTTGGATAGGATCAGCAGTCTGCATTCTCTGATGAGAATCTTGCTGTTAGTCTTGGCAGCACTATTCTTGCCTGAGCAGACATTTAATGGAACATGGAAGAGTTTCAGGAGGATGAGCCAGGTCATCTCCACCCCGGTACCCAGCTTGTTTGTGGAAGGCAAAAGGTTTAAAATCCTCTTAGAGAAAAGAATTGAACTGTGATTTCCAAATAACTTCTAAATGCTTTGAATGTAAAAATACTTAATTAAAAAGGAAATGTTTATATGTGTAACTGACCATCTTTGGAATAAAAATCACTTGTGCCTCTGCCAGGTGCAGCAAATTCCAGCTCTGAAACACAAGTTTAAGAAGGTTTCTCTGCATAACCATGCTAAAGAGATATTCAGTTTAAACAATCTCCTATCCTGGTGCATTGGGTTCAGCAACTCTGTTCATTCTTGTTAATACTCTTTTGAGGTGACCAACTCTCCTAATAAGTAAGAAACCTAAGGCTAATTTAAGGATGTTAATATTTTACGGGGGTCAGGCTCATATAAGGGATGTTGTTTTGGTGGTTCTACTTCTCCTCTCTCTTTGATTATTAACACTACCCTAATTTTAAGAAAATGTTTCTCCAGATTCCAGTCATCTTATGTTTTCCTCTTCTTGTTTGAGGGCATAAAACTGGCCCACTAGATTATTATATGCTTCATATTTTTGTTTTCTTTCAGTGATTTAATGTGACAAGAAATATCATAATTTATCCCTGGCTATCAGTAATGTTCTTTTCATGAGAAAAATATAATTTGCAGCCTGGCATTTATACTCTGTTCAGATCAATAATGAGCACAAGGAATAGAAGAGAAGGACAAACACATTGGGTTAAAAAGCCCTTTGAGGAAAAATCTAAACAGTCTTTATATGATCTCAAATTTTATATATATGTTCGAAAATACTATGTACTTACACAGTCCTAATAACAAGTAATCCTGTCAACACACCTGCAACAATTCCACAAAATAGTTCTATGTTTTTTTCTATTAGATGGTCCTTTTATTTTTTGCAACAGATACCAGGTTCCATATAATTGTTGTTAATAAAAGGGGAAAGGAGAATAGGGGTATCACAGCCCATGATTGTATAATAACAATGGCCATGATTGAATTAGTCTTGGTTCAACATTTTAAAAGCCCCAAACAAGATTATATCAGAAAAAACCCCAAACAAAAGTAGATTGTTTTACCATTGGCCTGATTAGGTGATGTAGTTCTAGTTATTTGAACTTTTTAATTTGGTAATGGAAAAATTCAGCAGCCTGTGGCATACATGACACCAAACTTCATGGTCTCAATGATCATCTCTGAACAGCTTGGGAACCTCCATGGATGAATAATTGTCCTGGGGTCTGATTTACTATACAATTTTTTTCTGAAAAACATTTCTTAAAACATTGAATAAAATATGAACTTGTCTGATGCCAAATTTCTTGAAACCAGTCATTAAGATTTATTATTTCCATTATGAATAATGTCCATTATAAAAGAAGAAAAACATGACTGTAAGGCAAGCATATATTTTCTGTCATAGCACAGCAGTTTGTCTTCAATGACTGATGTTGTTTGCTGTTTGGGAAAGTAATAACAGAGAAACAGCAAGTAAGAATTGTATTTTTAGCAGAAACTCATTGTTTACATTATTTTCATTCTTTGATAAAGTGACTGCTTATTATTGTCAATGGTGACAACCAAAAGCTACCTGACCTCCTCTTGTAGCTTAATAAAGCTACGAACTTTGGTGAAAAAGTCATAATGTAGAAAGCATTTACAAGAGGCCTCACCAAAATGTACACATCATGGCATATATTATGAAATTTCCTTAATAACACGTAATTGTCTCGAGTCCTGTGTGCAGTTTGGGCAGCACAACATAAAAAAGACATTAAGCTATTGAGAGTGTCCAAAAGAGGGCCATGAGGATGGTGAAGCAAGGAAGCCTTATGAGGATGTCACTTGGTTCAGCCTGGAGCAGGCTGATGAGAGACCTAAGTGAGGTCTTCAGCATCCTCACAAGGGGAAGCAGAGAAGCAGGTATAGATGTCTTCACTCTCTTGACCAGTGACAACACTCAAGGGAAATGTATAAAGCTGAATCAGGAGAGGTTTAGGTTGTATACCAGGGAAGGGTTCTTCACCAAGGGGATAGATTGGTATGGAACAGGTTCCCCAGGAAAGCTGTCACAGCACCAAGCCTGAGAAAGTTCAAGTAGTGTTTGGACATTGCTCTCAGGGACAGGGTGTGGTACAGGGTCAGGAGTTGGAATCAATGGTCCTGATGGATCCCTTCCAACTCAGCATATGCTGTGATCACATGGTTCCTTTCTTAATGAGTGTCTTGGGAATGGCTTGTATCCCATCACCATCTTGTTTTTGTTTTGTGTCCAAAGTGCCACTGCCCCCCACTTCCAGCTCAGGAATATTGTAATGGGTGAAGGACAGCCCAGGATCCTAGGGGGTTTGGGAGCCAGGAGCTGCTTTTCCTTCTGGTGGGGAGACTGACACAGCTGCCATACGGCATGGTGGGTCTGACCTGGGGTCCTATTGCCCTGTGGTTTTTGTCCTATTTTTCCCCTCTTATTTTTTATCTCCTTTAGGAACTGTGACCAGGGCCTTGGCACAGCATGCACTGGCCCTGGGCTCCCAAATGGCAGAGGGGCAGAGAAACAAACTGGCAGGCCCTGGTCACAGTGCCTAAAGGAGATAAAAAATAAGAGGCTCCCTGCTGGGCCGTTCCCTCTGTGCGGCAGCCCGGCCTCACGACCAGCTGTGGTGGGTGAGCTGTGCAAAGGAAGGATCATCCACACAACCCCGCTCTGTTTTCTGCCACTGCTTTGGGGGTTTTGCTACACTCTAGCATCTGCCACGACCCCCCCCCCCCCCCCCCCCCCCCCCCCCGGCTTCCACCGCTTTGGGGTTAGTGCTACATTTTGTTTGCTTGTTTGCCATCCTCGGGGGGTCTGCTTGCCACTGCTGTTCCAGCCCGCTGCTCCAACAATACTGCTACAGTCCAGCTCAGCGGAGTGGCACTGAGACTGGCTGCTCCCTGTGGCTTTGCAAAGGAAAGCCCCTTCTCTCCTCTCCCTGATGCCGCCCGAGCCACCATGGCCGCGTGGAGAGGCGGCCGAGCTGGCGCCACAGCGCCCCCTGCAGGCACGGGGGAATCATCGCACCTGCCCTGCCCGGCCGGGAGCCACCAGCGCCCCTTCTGGCCGTGCCCGGAACTGCACCGGAGGGGAAAGGGCCCGAGGGCCCAGAGAGGCTGCGGGGACATCTGTGCTGCTGCGCCACTCCTGCTGCTGCTGCTGCTGCTGATGGGGCTGATAGGGCTGCTTGCCTTGTTTTATCTATCTATCTATCTATCTATCTATCTATCTATCTATCTATCTATCTATCACAGTTCAATATCTAGCATTTCTTTACCTTTTTTCCATGCTGTGTGTGTTGTGGTGTTCGCAGGGGTCCTAGGATGAGGCAAGAGACGAGAATCTTGAGTCCATGTTTCAGAAGGCTTGATTTATAATTTATGATATATATTATATTAAAAGAAAATTATATATTAAAACTATACTAAAAGAATAAAAGAAAGGATTTCATCAGAAGGCTAGCAAAGAAAGGAATGGAATGATAACAAAATCTTGTGACTGACCAGAGAATCCGAGACAGCTGGACTGTGATTGGCCATTAAATAAAAATAACCACATGAGACCAATCAAAGAAGCACCTGTTGCATTCTACGGCAGTAGATAATTATTGTTTTTCTTTTCCTCTGAGCCTTCTCAGCTTCTCAGGATCCTGGCAAAGGGATTTTTCAGAAAATATGTCCATGACACTGTGTGGGCATTCTGTCTGTCAGTAAACAGTTGGGTTTTTTCACTTTCATGCACTAGTATTCATTTACTATTGGCAGAAAGGGATTTTTAGAACCCTTTTTAGAGGAAGCACTCATTCCAGACTGTTTTCTCCCAAACTTGTCTCTAAACTGAAACAATGAGAAACAGCTGGAAGGTGACTGTCAGACTCACTATTTCACCCTTTTCTTAAAGTCTCTGAGAACACAATGCTGGTTTGACTTGGGAATTAACAACCTCATGAGCTGGCAGCAGCTCAGCAGTTCATCTCCTCTGGAGGTAGGCTTTACTTCTTGCTTCTCATCTGTTCTTGTTCTCCTCTTAAGTCTTTGTATTGACAGGAACATCTTCCATTCTCTTCTCCCTCTTCCTCTGGCTCTGTTCAGAAGTGCATCTGCAGTCAGCAACGAAATAGACATTTCCCACCTGGTATGAATTCTCAAAATCAGTAATTAAAGTCCAGCCTCATTTTCTACCCCTTATCCTTTTGTTGCTTGAGAAACTGAATTGCTAATGATTCTGGGAAACCTGAACTGCTGTTGCCTGCAGTTGGCCAATAGTGGATGATATTCTCAACCTGTTTTGTTACCTTGTAGGTTTGTAATCCTCTGTTTGAGAAGTGAGTGAAACTCAATGTTTCCCCAGCACCAAAATGTTATTATCAAATGAAGAGCAATTTTCTGTGAAAAATCCCTTTGGAGGAGTCTGGGCTGTCCTCATGTGCTTATTTGCTCAGACCTACCCAGAGAGCTGGGAACTTGCACTGTAGGTGATGTAGGAAAGTACAATGCTACAGGATGCTCTCTGAACAAGTACCATATGAGGTTTCAGAGTTCACAGTGATTTATTTGCAGTGGTCCTCTTCTCTTTGGTCTGTCTTTGTATAGCATTGCAAAGCCAGAGACTGTTGCCATCTCATCTTTTCAATTCCTTGGCATTAAGAGTGTTTGTCAGTGACCTGTACTGCTGCTGTCTGTGAGTAGTGGAAGGTAAGGAAAAAGCTGAATGAGAGCACAGACAGGTACAATTCTTTGTGCCCTCTCAGCTTTCCTGAGAGCCAAAGTGCACAGCCACAGACCATGGTCTGTGCTCCCACATGGTGCCTGTGGTGGCTGTCAAAAAAGATGTAGGCAAAGCTCTTAACACAAGTATTTCCTTCACAAGTACAACTTAAAAACCAAAGTAACTGATCACAATTTGTTCTATTCAAAACATTCCGCAGCTAAGAACATCATTATAACCCCAACTCTAGAATTGAAAACACGTCTTGTTTCTACTCTTTCTAAATAATGCAATGTGCTGCTATAATATATATGTTTAAGCTGATGAAACTTAAACCTTGCTGTGAGTCTCTATTGTGGTGGAGTTTTTTTCACATGGATTCCAAATATTTATCAGTGAAAATATTTCTAAGTAAGTTTCTAAAATAATTTAATCCAATAGGATCAAAGAACTACAGAAAATCACTTTGCACAGAATACAATAGTGCATATATTATATTATATATAGTGTAATAGTATATACTATATGTATAGTAGTATATTGTATTATATAGAGTGTAATATATTTCAAAACATAACTTGTATAATCTGTATATCTATAAAAAGATTTAAATATGTTTCTTTGCTATAACACAGTTCTAGGCAAACTGTCCAAAACAAAAATCAAGGAACACTTGAGACACAGAAGAAATAAATTTGTAATAAAGGCGTAGTGTTCTGTACAGATAGTGAATGAAACTCTAGGAACATGAGTACTTTTCATCGTAATTTTTCATAGTAAAGATGTCATTGTAATAAAAGTATGTTTTTAAATTAGTGACATTTTCAAATTGGATTCAGATTTATGAGAAAGCTGTGCTGGTGGGAAATAATCCAAGAAAAAAAGCTCAAAAATGTTAATTAGAAAGTACAATTCTTGTTGTGTCTTGAGCTACCAGAAATATCTGCTAATTGCTACCAGTCATCTCCTTTCACTTCAAGCTGATCTAATTAATTTCAAAACAGCCGTGAATTTCATAGCCTGGATTTCTAGGTTTCAGAAAATTTATTTGCTCTTGAAGGCTCTAATAAAAACTCACATATCATCTGAATCACATAGATATTTTAAAGAAGATCCCATTTTAGGTAGACCCACAGCAAATTTTCCTTCCCATACCCTTCTTTCTTAATACAAAATACTTTTGATACACAACATACCTGCTGTAAACATTTGAGATAACTGTGTTTGTATTTTGGAAATTTTAACTCATGCATAACATACAGAGAGATAATTTTAAGAGATGCCATCTATTTAAATATGTTTTTTGTTAATCATTCACCTCCCATGAAGGTGAATTATTACAGAAATTATCTGTATGCATGATATATTTTGCATTCTGGCATTCTGTGGCCCTTCTGAATGAAATTTTTCTATATGAAGTATTTCAGCAGCGTTTATATTTTGTGTTTAAAAATTACCCTAGAACAGGATGCAAAACAGTTCCCTGTGCACATTTAACAAATTTAGAGCAAGCATTTGGACACAAGGATTTTGTTTAGAAATATGTCTTACATTAGAAAGTTCTGTCAGTTGTTTGAGAAGTGTATCTGGGTGGAGGATAAGAATTCGTAAACACAACTGTACAATAAACTCAGGTGAAAGTGATATTAGGTGAAAGTGTGAAATTAGGTGTTTGCTGGTTGGTGTGTTTGTTTATTACCAGCAGAAATTACAAGTGTGATGATGGTGCTCAGCTTTTTCCCAGCTTGCTTTCCTGCACAAAGGCAGAGTTGGGATCCCCATTTAAATATGGTTGAGAGATTGTTAGCTTTAGACATCTGAATAGTCAAAGTGTGCACTGAATAATCACAAAGTGTGCTTCCCTTCAAGTATCTGGCCAATGATCTCCCTTTTAGCCTGAAGCAATAATTGTCTGAGCATTTTAACAGTTCATTTGCTTTCACTACACTACTTGTTTCTTAGCACTTCGGATTTTATGCTGTTTTGAAGAAAAACCATTGTGATGGTTGAAATGAGCATTTGTATTAGATGTGGTGCAGTGGAAGAAATTCTGATACTGGCTGTGTACATTTTTACATGGATAAGCAGTGTCTATGGATGCCATCTCTTAAAGGATTTATTTATATCTCTTCTCTTGTAGAAATGATGGATGAAGGTGCCATATTTACCATATAATAGTATTTTCCCAGATATTGTTTTTTTACAAATACAAATACAGCCATAAAACAAATACTCTCTGTGGGCTCTCATCACCAAATTAGAGAGAGAGTAAAGTTTATGTAGCACTCTAAATGGTGACCAACTACAAGAATCATTTCCCAAATGGATAAAGAAAGGAAAAGAATTAAGTACACTAACTTCTAAGCAGTTCTTTAGCCCAAGAAATTATGTGAGGATAGTGTAGCATTCATAAGAGTCCTACAAAGTTATGCAATCAGCTTCTGCTGCAAAATGTCAGTCTGTATAAGATTAGTATAAGGGATGAACTGAAATGTGTGCTGCAGCCTCAAGAGGCAGCATAGCTGGGGATTATTAACATACTTCTATTCAGTTTAAATACAGTACAGTGAAATTACCTTATTTCAAATGCTTTCTGCTATTGAAAGTTTTTGGAATGCATTACTTTTTTTCTCTCAATGAAGTGAAGAACTTGTTTTCTATAGAACAATTCCAGTCCAAACTCTTGAACTGTTTTCAACATTGAGTAAAATTGCCCAGCATATCTGATTTATAAGGAAAAAGCTGGGGGGAGATGAGGGAAAATAATTGTCCCATGGAAAATTTTTCTGAATATGCCGTTTTCTTATTTTCTCTCTGAGATAGTTTTAAGGATTGTAACACTCTTTACTACAGAAGAACTTGTCATACAAGGTTTTGCTCTCCTTTTATCAAAGCTGCTAAATTTAGCCATATCTTTTATTAATGGCAAACACAAGTTCTTCACTACACCAAACTTATTTTTCTTCCTATTTTAATTGAAAATATCTTGTACACTGTTCTCAGATATCTTACATGTGCAATACAACCACATGCTGTTATATAACATTGTTCAAGTTGACAGCAATCTGAAAATGTACCAAAACCATCAAGAAGTTATTTTCATGTAGATGATAACAGGTTGCAATGCTTATATGATGTGCTTATTGTCTTATATGTGTGTTTAATTGTGTGAGAAACAAATATAATGGGTAACAACACAAAGCAACACACAGTTTTGAAAACTGGAGTTTATCTGAAGGATGCAGAGACTGGCTGGAGCTGAAAAGTGTGTTGTACCACATGCCTATCTGCTAAAACTTTAATTTACTATTTTATCCCAGAAATTCATTCACTTATACTGTATAAATCTGAAGTTATCCTCCTTAATGAACAGCAGTATTGCTGTTCATTAATTTTTTATTTTATTCTTTTGGTAATTTTTCAGCTTCTGAGAAGGTGTTAACTTGTTCTTTTTCAAAAAAACCCACATCACCATTTTCTTGTTTCCAAGGCATTCTTTAGGCAACTCCTGGATAACAGATGGTGACCATATGTCTCTTCATATCTACAACATGTGTCTAAATGTTACCAGGGCCACCTTTGCTTTTCAGGACAATTTGGAAAGAAGAGCTTAAAAATGGTAGGGCATGTATGTGGAAAATTTAAAGTCCCTTTTGCAGTGGAATCTGACCTTCTGGATTGTAGGGATATTAGGTATTCCAGATCTTTAAGGAATATTTAGGTCTTAGAGTTTTTAAAAATTTATTTAAATCGCTGTGAATGTAGTACAGTATGAATGGACTTCCAGATTTCCTTAGCTGATAGGAAAATCCCATCTACATTATTTTTTTCATATATAGTTGAGCTATTTCTCTGTTGTGTCCCACAGTGTTGCTCTGTTCCAGTGTTGCATTAATTTTCCATATCCTTTATATTCCTGGTTGAACTATTAATGTGGACTTGAAAGACAGGGTAAGTCTTTAACTCTCCAACTCCCTTAAGTGGTCTTTTCTTATTTTCTGTTTTATTCCCTAATTGTGTCACCAAAACCCTGAGCTGATTTTAGACTGTACTGTATACTCAGTCATTGAACACACAGGTTTAAAGAATTAACAAAGAGTAATGAAGATCACAAAGGTAACTGGGATCACAAATCAAGAGAGTGATAAAAAGTTGGCCTAATCTCAAGTAAGGTAAGCATTTAGCATATGCTTATCATGACTATATACACTTTAAACATGATAAAGCAAATAAAATCTTTGTGCTTGTGGTAAGCATGATAGCCAAGGGGAAGGGAATTTTAACTGCTGATAATTTAGATCTGAATTGTTAAAGAAAATGATTTTAATAATCTCAATGCTTGGCTTTATACAAACTAAATCATATGCTGTAAACTGTTAAATAGTAAGGTAAATGAAGTTATTAAATTATATTTCAGATATAAACTGATTAAATATGTATCATTTTCATAATCCTTGTTTATTGAAACCTGTACAGAAAATAATAAGGCTCTTTTAATCAATGCTAGAAGACTTAACTTTAAGACATTTGTTCCCACTCTCTGGTCTTCTGTCATCTGTGCTTTCTGACATGGCAAGAGTTCTTCCCAAAATCAAATTTAATATTATCAATTAGTCTCCAATAACAGTGCAATAAATGGCAAGCATAGTGAACAAATAGCCTACATTCAAACAGAATGAAATTAATTTTACCCAAGGAACCAAATGTTGTACCAGAAATTCTGTGAGCAAAAGCACTCAACCACGAAGAAAACACTTACTCAAGATAAGTAAAGGAAAGAAAAAAAGCATTTTTTTAATCAGTTGCATTTCTTACCAAACCACTCCTCCTCCAGTCCCTTAATCCTGACTCCTGAGGGAAACCAACAAATTACCTTCAGAAGCTGACTCTGGAGTCATAAATCTAGAAAAGATTAAAAAATCACAGACTCAGCAGATCTATTAGTTTTCTGACATACAAAAAATTTCCTCACACCTAACATCCAACCAAGCCATCAATGTTCTAAAATCAATATATAGCTTTTTCTTTCTCTCCAAGAGGGTTAATGACTTAATCATCTCCCTGTCTCCTAAGAGTCTTTTCTATTCTTTTGGTTCAGATTGTTATTTTAGCTCCAATTGGTTAATTGACTTATGTAGCAAATTATTGCCAATGAAAGTTCTGATGTCTCCTGGTTTTGTTCTACTTTTGTGTGAGAATTTTGAAAGAAAAGTGAGAAACAGTAGAAAAGCTATAGTCAAGATTATAGATGCTTCATTGACTTCAAACAACAGTTGTACTTTATTCTCATTTTCATTCCAATACAAATGTGATATTTGCTTTCTGGAAAGTCTGATAATTTAAATTTCATTAATTTCATATATCAGAAATTGCTCTGTTTAGTGCAAAAGATTTGAAACTGGGTGACTACAATGAAGATACTGTAAAAGCTACAATTTTGTGCAAAATAGCTATGCTGTCTTCACATTTGTGTGAACACTGACTACAGAGTTGCTCCCTACAAACCCATTTGAAATTATATTCAGGGTATGCTGCTCAAATTAAATTTTTACTGGTAAAATATTCTAATTCATCCTAATTTCTTTAGAGAGTATTTTTATTCTTGGTTAAAATGCTTGTCATAAATTTCTGTAGGCAAAGTTGGCATATTAGCACTTTATACTGTAAAATCCAGTATAATTACTATGGCAATGCTTTCACTAGTTTTGTAAATTCTCTGAAGCTGGAAAAGCTTAATGAGCCTTTCTAGTGTGATAGATAGATTAGTGTGAAAATTAATTTGGGTTAATCCACCTTACCTGGAAGAAGTATGAGTGTAAAAAATATTTAAGTAGGAATTACCTATTTCAAAGTATCAGTAACAATTTCACTATTAAATACTCATCCTTAAAGACCTATTTTATGATTTGTGGGGGTATCTAACCATGGGATTGCTTTATCTGTAAAGGATTATAGATGTTAAGCCTTCCTTTACAAAACTTTTCTTTTAAATGTAGTTTCGTATTTATTTAGAAAAATATGTTTAGCCTTTCAATCCTGCAATCTGTCTTGTAGCATTTTTTAAGCTTCTGCTTTCAAGAATAGATGAGGATTGTGCAGTTTTTGTTGTGTGAAAATTTCATGTATCCTTATATTTTTCAAATACAGAATCATCAGTTTCACTAGAATCTCTGAAAACAGATAAAATAAATGAAATTGTACTGACACCCTCCAAAGCTGCAAAGCAAAGGTTTTAATTTGACAGGCAGTGTCACTAAGATTAAGATAAATTTTTAATATGGGTATCTCTAGTAAATAAATACACTTATGAGAACCTGAACAGGTCTGGTTCCCTTTTCTGAATGAAATATATTTGCAATTAATAAAAGGAGGAAAAACTTTTGAAAATTTCATCAGAATAATTGTAGAATTTTTCCACTGGTGTTAGATTTAGATGTGTTTCAAAAGATCAACATATACAGACATCAAGCATGTTGTATTAAAAAGGCTATATCAATTTTTTAATTTTTAAAAAGACAAACCAACAAAGTTTTCCCCCAAAAAATTCACTTGGAGGGCACTTGCAAATGTCATTATATTTGAAAGCGATACAAAGTTGCCCAGGAAGTATGTGGAAACCTTAAACATTTTTTCACCCACAATAGAAATTCATAGGCTGAAGTAGGATTTTAGAGATGTGGATTTTTTAAGACTGATATCATTACTGTATCATTGACTCAATATGTGTGGAAAAACCAGCAATGTAAGAAAAATTAGCAGATGAAAACTGACAAAGGAAAGTACTAAACTAAATGTGCAAGGACGGTAAGATTTCCCTAATCGCTACATGGAGAAAAATGAAATATTTTACAAAATGTTTGAGAAGAAATTATTCTCCTAATTAAATGTGTGTTACTATGTAGATGAATTGCTTATCAATTCACAGGGACTTTTATTACAAGCTTTTATTACTATGGTAGAGATATAAACAAGCTTTTTTGCCTTAAAGAACTTAGAGTTAAAAGAATGTCAACTTTTGAAAAAAAAAAACTCTGCTATGAAAGGTCTGTGCAGTTGTTGTGAAGGCCAAATGCATGTGTAATAGTGAGGCATTGTTGTCAGGGTTGGAAAATTTAAGGCAAATGAAACTAATTTTGCAAATGGTAGCCCTTTCACAATTTTGTTTTTGAAAGCCTCCAGAAATATAAAAGAGAAATGTAGAATGTAAAGAGAATCTGATAGAAATGCGATAGGAAAAGCTTTCATTACCATTTCACCTGCTGCTTTGAAGTCTACCCATAGATCAATTTTTGGAGGTATATCCCTGCTTTTCTACATAATCTAACATGGGATTGCTGGTTGCAGGCTTCAGCAGGTAGCAGGGAGTAAGTGAGCACATGGAGAGGATGACAAAATGTAGGTACAGAAGCAACAAATTACCTAGATAACTAAAAACCATCACTTAGTGGCATTTTTCTTCTTAGGTGTCATAATATGCATTCTTCTAAGGTATATGGATGAAAAGAAATTTTTCAGCTTAGCTTAGCTAGCAAAGTTGATGTGTGTGAAAGAATTGTAACTATAACATAAATTACACACTTTATCCTTAACAACATAATTCTATCTTCAGCAATGAATAAAATGCCTGGTATAGAAAAGAATGACAGTTCTCTCTGTGAGTGTGGAATCACTTTTCTTGCTATGGTAACACAAGACAAATGCTTACACAGATGATTTGTTAAATTGACCAATTCAGAGAGCAGTAAGCTGTAAAGAAAAATCAACTTGGAAAGTTTATTATGCTTGGTTTGAAATAATAAGCCAAATGAACCTCTAGATGGAGAAAGAGTGAGCACTACTGCTGGCTACTACTCTGAAGGGACATGGACATATTTTTCCAGCAATTTGTCAGAAAAAGACAGGAAAGTGTTTCCAGGCATTAGCCACAGCTATATTATCTTGACATTCTGGAGCTGGACATCAAATAAAATTGGCAGAGATATAGAATTAAAATGGATAAAGTGAGGCATCTGTACCAGAACTGTCTGAAGATGTGACCATTGATGATTTCTATGTCAACCACATCTAGATATTTCTAAAGACCTCTAAACTATCTTATCTAAAATACACATTTTAAAATGCATTAATAATAAGAGAAGAGGTAATAAAAATAAACTCTTTGTTAAATGCTGCTTAAATCTATTAAATATTCCTTGACCAGCATCACTCAATTTAGCAAATCTTAAAATTGAAAGTATATCAAAGTAGGTGAATTGCAGAAAAATTATTTAATCTGATGCATGAAAAGGTAAAGATCAGAGCACGTGCTAACAGGAGACAAACAAAACCCAGGAAGAGTACTAGGTGGTAGGCTTTTTATCACTGTGAGAAGAGTCCAAACCTCCACTACAGTATGAGGAATTTTCCTTAAAATCAATCAATCAATCAATCAATCAATCAAACAAAAAACAACAACACAACAAATGAACCACAAGAAAGAACACGCATCCCCCCTCCATGTTTTTTTCTTCAGGAGGAGTGACTACAAGAATTCTGTTTGCCTCAAAAACTTGTTTTTTTTCCTGAAGACAAAATAAATACCTAGCTTTCCATCCCTTTAAATGAACATAAGTATAGCTGAGATGCTATGGAAGTGGTTTTGTACCACTCTTTAATTTTTGCCAACCTGTACATTGTGATATTTCTATTATAACACTGTATATTTTCCTGCTCCTCCTGTTTTGTACATTTTGACTGATTATAAAATTATATTATTTTGGCAGAGGTGTGGTTCTCATGTTACAGAATATATAGGTGCTCTATGTGTGATTAACATTATTTTGTGGTCTTTATGTAAAACAACTGTTTCTATTTGTCTCCAATGAGTTGCATCAAAATTTTTGGCTGTGCGAGAATATCATTCTTGTTATATCACAGCAACATTTAAGATTCTAACCCATCACACCTAGTTAAATGGGTAAAACCTACATTCAGGAGACTGGCTGGATGTTCCAATACTAACATACAGACTGGTAATTATTGTAACTAGCAGCAAAAATATATGAATGATGTTAATTTTAAATAGGAATTATTTCCAAATTACTTTAAGGTGATCTGATATCTTGCGTATAAAATGAAAAAAAATCCCTTCATTTTTCAATCTACATCTAGATATTCATAAAAGGGAGGAAAAAAAACCCCACAAAACCAAACATTCCAAAGAATTTTGCATGATATTTAGAAAACTAATTTGTGTATTGTTCAGTATGGCATGAACTTATCCTGGTAAGACAATATAGTCAGATACATCTGTAATATTTGCACTATAAATTACTGCAAATAAGAGATAGGAGAATACTTCCTGCTATATTCCTTCTTCATACAATTAAACTTAGTATATAGATGTATATCAATTTACATTGTTGTGTTATGTGTTCCTGAAAAAATAATTAATGGATTTTTTTTTATTATTTGCATTTTGAAGGAAGATAACTGAAAATAAGCTATGCAATTTTCATCAAGTATGCAAATCAGAGAAGTGTGTTTTTTGTTTAACTTTCATTTATCCGGATGCAAACATTCAACAGGGAAATTTGAAAAGTTCAAAAATTGTGATTAAAATTAAAATTCAAATTAGATTTTTTAATCAGCACTTAAAAATCTTCCAAATACTTGACTAATAATAAATGCATTTTTATTCATTACTGTGGCAATTAAATGCTAATTTTTATTATTATATTGAAAGTTTTAAAAAAAATCCAAATTGTTTCCAGTTATCAGAAAAACTGTAAAAGTATTTGTACTTTCATACTTTTCTACTGTGATCTTATATGTGTTTATACTTTTATCTTGGAATACACAAAACCTTCTGCTCTCTTCCATGCTGGGAAAAAACAGCATCCATTCCTTGAACAGGGGGAAACTGAATTACTAGTGAAATGTTTTGACAAATCAGAAGCATTCAGACCAGCTACCCTGAGTTTCAAAAGTGCCCGTGGTCTGTCACCCTGATTTTTAAGATTTTCAAGCCTTCTGATGTTTACATTCTTGTAACAAACTTTGTCACACACTTTTCTGCAAATACTTATTGTTTTCCATTCTTTTATGGAGGAGGAGAAATTTGCTAGACTGTTGGTTTGTCCAGTGTCATTGGAGAGGTGGCACTGTCACCCTCCAATCCACTCACTTTTGAAAATCTAAAAATGTTAAAGTCAGAAATTAAACTTCCCTCTTTTTACCTTAAAAATTCCAGTGTCCACGTCATTTTACTTCATATACTCTAACAACAGTGGTCCCCATTCTGATTTATGCAAAAAGTGCATGTGCTGAACAGCTTAGAGGCTTAGGCTGCATTCCTGAATTCTTCCATTAAGATTTCAGTGTGAATTTAGATGCTCACATTATGGCACTTGACTTTTCTGTGGTTGTAATTCTTACTCATCCCGCCAAAATATGAAGGATCAGGTGGGGAACTGAACTTTTCCTTTCCAAAATATGGAAGGCAAGATTCCTTCAAGCTCAAGGCAAGATTCCTTCAAGCTCAAGGCAAGATTCAGGTGAGCTCCTGCTTTTCTTTATTGGTGTTCATGTCCCTATTAGCTGTAAACATTATTGTGTTAGTAGGATTATTAAAACAGAAGTGAAAAATCTGATTTTCTCACTGATTAAACAGACTTTTTCAAGTGGCAAGTATTTTCTGAAAAATAAATTTGGAGTATTTTCTAAATGAATAAACTCAATTCAGTATTGCTGCAACAGTCTGTTTATTATATTTTCATAGGGGTAGAAGTTAAGAAAATAACAAAAAGCCCCAAATTTTGAATGTACTTAACACAGACTATTTATTCTCTTAAAGTTTGTTTGTTTGTTTGTTTTAAGGTTAACATCAGAGAAGCAGAATCAGCTTTTTAGTCTGTCATCTTACTTCTATGAAAGCACTCGCACCTTCCATCAATCCCCTCAGAGGGAAGTGCAGAGCTGCTGGGAATATGGAAACCCTGAAAAGCACATGACAGTGGTTGAATGAAATATCTCAGGAAATAATTTCCTTTACAAAGAGGCACTTTAGGCTTTAGGTTTACAAGTGTGAGAGTGTCTTGGGATTTTTTTTTTTAGTTAGTTTTACAAGAGACTATCTTTACAAGCATGTTTTGTTACCCAGAGTGCAGTACATGAAGAGATGACTGCTGGTGCAGGAGATCCTTACTAAGGAAGGCAGTGTTTAACAAAAGCAGACTGAAGCAACGGAAGTTTAGGATGGAGACCACTGAGAATACAAAATTTTCAAGGACAAAAGCTAAAACTTTCTGGAAAAGCGTCACAGAAACTGTGGATGCAAGAACTTACTCTGGCTATTAAGAATAAGGACAAAAAAGGTAACTTTTTTTCTATTTAATATATGAGTTATTTTTCTAAGCAATCTCATGAGGAGAGAGAAAGTGGAAGATGAGGAAAAATAGAGATAACAGTGCCAGGAATAAAGCCTGACATGTTAAAAGCATGATAATTTTTTAAAATTAGTATTGTCATTGTAGACAGCATGATTTTAAAAGAGGAAGAGTGCCATTTTATTCCGGGTTTGTTGGTTGGTTGTTCTATTTTTAAATTAAAAAAAAATTTCAAGCAAATCACAAGTATTAAAACTGAGATATTACAAAAATCAAAATTTAGGAAAATCTAATTTTTCAGTTTTAGTTTTGACAAGGCAGGGAGTTTAGACTTCTCAAAAACTTTAACTGTTCTCTTTTAATTATCTGGATTTTTATTGCTGGTTTGAAAGAATTTTTCAAACCCAAATGATAGGTGTGGGAAGAACATAAAAAGAGCAAATAAACATGAAAATAAATAGCCCTATTCAATTTTTTTTAAACTGAATTATATCAGACAATGCAATTACCAAACCAAACTTGGTCAGTTGAATAACTACAATTATACCATCCAGCAACCAGATGTTATAAAATTACTCTAGCCAAAAATATCATGAGAAGATGAGATCAGCTGATAGTCAATTCATATAAATTCTCAAGTATATGTACATTCCAAGGCAAAGACCAAGAGTAGTGAGTAGGTAAATTTCAGAACAATCTCCAAATAGTTTATCCATTGATTCCCAAAGCAAATATTAAATGCCAGTTCCTTACTAAATACTTGATTGCTGTAAAAAAAAAGAATTAATACAGATCTACCTTACTAATAATTTTAATTCAACACTGCTAAAACTGTCTTGCCATTTTTTTTTTTTTTTGCTTAGATTCAGGTGTGCAGAAGAACATATCCATTCATATCTCTGAAGAAATTCAGAAGAGTGTGATTGGCTTTGTAGTATTTTGAAATGTATGAAATGTTTATAGTTCAAAGTATCTTCAGAATCAGGTGCTATCAAATCCAAGGTTTTCTTTTGGTGATACAACTTGAGAGATTTAATCTTCATGAATCTCAAAGTTAGGCTTTGAATTGTTTTGATTTTCATGTCTCTGTATTGTTGTCTTCAGAAAGCAGAATGCATTAGTCTAGACAGAAAAAATAGATAGAATTTCTAGCTAGATAGAAAAGCAGCAATGTGATGAAGAAGAAATTTATCCACCCCAAATACTTGCTGAGGTACCAGATAGGATGCATCTTTGAGTGTTGGTGGTAACAACATCTTTATGTACCAAGATGCAGTCCAGGAAATTATGACAACTTCTCCACAAATAATGAAATGTATTGGATCTGTTTAAACCAAAAAGGCATCTAGCTTTGATCTCTGATTTGGTCTGGAGCTTGCGAGCCTTCAAGTGTATTCCTAGAGCAAGTAATTAAAAAAAAAGTTGGCAATGTAAAAAGATGGTCAATTCTAGGTTCTTTTGAAAAACAGGACTTTGCAGGATTGGTTTGGCCAGAGCCTCTTACACAAGTAATTAGAAACCATAAGTGAGCCTGATTTAAAGAATTTTGGTGCTCCATAGAGCAAAGGCCATGGCATTAGAGCACAGGAGCAAAACCCAGCACCACGTGGTGCTTTCCAGTGGAGCACCAGAAGAGGCAGGAGTGGCACGTTCTCAGAAAGAAAGAGCTGCTGGCAGTGGGATTTTGGAAGTGAACATTGATTGGCACATCTTTTGGAATAAGAGAGAAAGTCCATCCACATGCTTTGTTACCTTTGTATTTGACTCCAGGCAATCCAGAAAGGCACTAAAGAGGATCAGGTGCTGAGGATGGCCCAGTGGCACAGGAAGTTACACCTATTGCACCATGAAGACTATGCAAAATTCATGTATTAAGTTAATTACTTAAATTTATTAATATTTAATACATTAATTTATATATTTTTTTACTTTAACAATTACTTGAGTAGAAGGATTTAAGAATTGATGCCATGAAATAACCATGAAATGTCCTGGCAAGAACGGTCAACTGAGAGCATTGCACAGCAATGTGTATTGTGCAATAAGTGACAGGTGAGACAAACAAGCTTTAGAAGCATATCTGTGCAATCCACTCTTAATCTGCTGAAAGGCTTGAAACCCAAAGGCCATGCTCCAGAGAGAATGGGAACTTCCTAGGCAGGAGGTTATTAGTTTAGTTCATAGGGTTGTACATTCTGAGCAAGCTTAGTCACATCCGAGGATCAGAACAGTAAAGGTACATTTTGCCAAGTATTGTAGCTCTGACACGCTGCGATTAACAAATAGCTGCAAAAAATCATGGGTTTCAGATATTCAGAACCAAGAGGATGCCTGAATTCAGACTGTTTTTTCAAGTTGTATATGACACAGTAAGGAATAGATTTTTTTCAGTAAGACCGGCAGAAAATTAATGGTCAAAGCAGGAAATCACTGGACCAACAAAGGTACTTGCAGCTGTGATCAATGCAAGTCATAGCATATCCCAAATTCCTTTACTGTCTGTGTACTTAATTCTCTTGTGACTTTTACCAAAAATAGGGAGAAATGCATGGGTTTGGCAGGTAGCTCAAGTGATTTCTGAACATTACCAATGGTATTATGGTTAGAAATAGAGCTAGAAGCAGGTGACTTCTGGAAAGACCTGTTAGTAGTGGAGGGAGCAAATTTCCTGAGATAACATACTTAAGCATCAAATTTTAATGCTGCCTGTGTTTTTGGGGAGTGATATTAAGGAGTTCTGTGGAGAAGGCTGTACTTAGAAGTGAGAAGGTCATCTCTATTTATTCTTCCCTGTTGCTCTTTTGGCACTTGGGAAGGGATAACACAACAACATTTCTGGAAGTTTCAGAATATTTCACTTGTTTTGATATCCAGTAGGTAAAATAAAAATATGCTAAATTTTCAAATAATTTTTTCCCTATTTTTAGGCAGATAATAGAGGGCCAGATTATTAATGATTATGCCACCGTGAGATGTAAATTTGAACCTTTAGGCTCCTTTTACATTGCAACTGAAAGAAAAAGAAAGAGGAAAAAACCCAAAAAACAAACTCTAAAAAACAATTCATGAATACTTAATGAATGAGCAAACATATGCATCATATAAATATTTTCTTTCTCCTCATCAGTATTCAGGGGCTGTATTGCCATCTGGCAAAGGTTTCAGTTGACTAACGCTGAAGCAATAAATTAATACAGTAAAAGATGCTACCAACAGTTTTAAACCAATTAAAATGCCGGGAGCAGACTATGTGTGTTAAAATGTCATGTCATGATCCTGCAGCAGAGAACCAAAGAGCTGTAGTAATCCAAGTGTGAAAGAACAAAGATTGCAGGATTCAGGAGTATTGCTTGGTGTGAGCCTTATGGCATGCACAAATATTCTTGTAATTTAAAATGGTAAATATTCTGACTCATGGGAGGGTGGACAATAATTTTATGATAGAACAGAGTTTGTCTCAATTTTTTTAGTCTTTAATTTGGATCCAAGAAGAAAACAAAGAAGAAAAACAAAAAGGGTAAGTGAAGTGTGTGTTTTATCTCTCCTATTACCATCCAAATGCTTAATGGAAAAATGGTTGAGAAATATCTTAAGCTACAAAGTTGCCGTGCCTGGAGACAGAGAACTGGAAAAGGACACAAGGGGACAAGGGGGTCAAGGACAAAGCAACAGCTGCACCTGTGGCTCTGTCTTGCCTGGGCTTAGACTGCAAGATAAGAACCAGGCTCCACAGGATCCCCATCCAGAGCTACCTATTCCAACACAGGGCAGCTTCATTCTTCAAAGGAAATGAGCAGAGTTTGCTGCTGTCTTTTGAAGGGTCTGGTTTCCTCCAACTTTTTATGGAGACTGTAAAGGTGGATACTGTGCTTAGGAGTTTGAGACTTTCCTTAGAGAAATGCCTTGTGGTCAGACTCCTTTCTTGGGGAAAAATGTCACTGGATTTGCAAGCTGAGTGAAGAGCTCTTGTAGTGGTAATGCAAAGCGATGCCATAACCTCTCCTGGAACAAGCTAAAGAATTTCATTGAAGTTTTGAGGATTTTTTTCTTCTTTTTTTTTCTTTAAATCAGGACAGGATACTTTAAAACAGTATGGCAAAAGGATGTTATCAAAGATCTTTCTGAAGGTTTCCAAGGCAGAGATACCTATGGGAACATTCAAGACAGGGAAGAAGCCCATTCCCAAACCTGTCAGTTAGGTATGTCACTTTTGTACAACATAGAAAGGAAAGAAAAGAGAAGAGATATTCCATATCCTTCAAAAATGACAGTATAAAAAAGTGGAAATATTTTTCAAGAATTTTAACCACTTATTTGCTTTCTACAAGTGTTTATGAAGGCAGCAATAGTGTGGCTGTGTTACTAGGAAATACAAAACACTTTTAATGTCTTCTGCAAATACAGCGGAGGATGTTTTTGATTGTAAATTATTATCATTATCATTATGAAAAACAAGTTGAAACAATGTAGTAAAACCTGCTAATAGCAAAACTATGCTAGGGTTTTTTTTCTGCTAAAACTTATTCACTAAGAATAGAGCTAGCCAGGGTGGAATTGTGTCTTTTTGAGACATGAATGCTATTAGAGGATTATTGTTGAAATATTTCAAATTTCAAAGTGATATATTAGGATAGTTTTATGTATTTTGGAAGCACAAATGATCATTTGAATGTTGCCTGATCTCATTGCTGTGGGAGAAAGCTTTTTTTCATGAATGGCAATGATTTAAAGATTTGAAAGGAAAACACTGTGCTTTTCCTGAAGTGTATATTACTACTAACTTGTGCACTTGTACAAGTCAGACATCCTCAGCTTCCATTTCTCTTAAAGAAAGCTTTCCAGTTAAGTGATTTAAAAAAAAAATTAGTCATAAAGATTTAGATACATTCAACTAAGTTAATTTTTGTATCTGTCATATTGAAAATGAAATAAATTTTAAAAAGTTAAAATACTAAAAAGCTCCAAATCTATTTACTGAATGATAAACCATATTCATTTGAACTGTAAGATCTGACATAATATCTGTCATAATTTATTCAAAATGCTCAGAACTTTAGAGGGGAAATGACATGAATTGACCCTTGATTATATAGAATTATAGAACACAAATATGTGTAGAGGAGTTTTCTAGATAAAAGTAATGCTTATGATTTATTAAAAATCAATTATTTGTCATGAAGATTACAAGGTAAGATTATTTTCTTTTATAGTGATGCAAGACCTTTGAGAAATAACTTACAACTCCCCATGACAACCCTTCCCCATATTTTTGTTTTGCAGGCATTTCTTTGAAATAACATCATAGGCTATTATTTATCAGGGAGATACAAGCAAAGGAATAATCAGGAATTGAGTTTTGTTTTCACCATCCTCATCTTTGTAATCACTCAGGAACATCAGCTTGCACCCAGAGCAATCTGCATCAATCATCCATAAGTTCCAGCAGCTGGAGATTTTAAGAGCTTTCAACAAAATGATTGTAGTGCTGTGGTGACTGACATACCTCCACTCAACTCTCTGTTCTGGTAGTTCTGCAGCTCCTTTGATAGATTAGGAAAACTGAATATTAAATGGTTTCCTTTTATAAACACAAACCCCCTCAAATTATGAATTATTTATATTAAATTTTGATCAGTGATATGTGAGAAGGCAATTAACTATTAGAAGATACATATAGCAATTAACTATTAGAATTAACTATTAGAAGATAAGAAGGCAATTAACTATTAAAAGATATATATAAATCTTTCAATAATTTCCAGAAATAAGACTGTCTCCCATATTTTCGCTAATATTATGTTAACAGCAAGCAATGATACATTGCTAAAAATAATAGTAATTTTCTTCTGAAACACCTTTTTCATTGTCCACGATTTCCAACCTAATCCCAAAGCTACCTTGAAAAGCAAGGAATTCAAATAATTAATTTAAGAAACATTCAAGCAGATGGGAGGTAATACACCATTGAAAATACATGAAACAAATATTTTACCAAATATTCTCTTTTTAGACATGGGCAAATCTTGGTAGTAAGAACTGGTGAGATTTTCAGAGCCAGCCTAGATACTTATATGAAAGGGTTAAATTGCCCCTGCTAGCCAAGGGTGCAGCAGGCTCAGGATGCAGCAGCTTGGGAAAGGCAGGTGGGCCATTTCACCCCATCTTTCAAGAGAACAATGTATAGCCAACAGGGAAACCAGGTACAGCTTCCATCACAACCCATCCTTTTCCTTGGGCTGTACAAACTGTCCCTTGAGATCACACCATTGGTCCTGAAGCCTGTGAAATGATGGTGAGTTAGTTACAGGGAAGGGAAGCATTCCTACAATGACAGATGGTAGAAGGGGCCTGACTCCTGGGCTGCCTTTCCTCTCCTTTCCAGAGTGGACAGTGGTGAAAACAGCCCTCTGCACTGATCATCTCGGGTCCTCACATAATATACATTCCAGAAAATGAACCTTTTGCTCCGTTTAGCCCTCAAATTTATCAAAATTTCTTTTTTTGTTTTGCTAAATACACTCTGTTTGAAGCTTGGCCTAGCTTGTGTAGTGTCATTCTATCTTGAGGAAGGTACCAGCATGGCCAGCAGTCAATAACAGCCGGGACATCCAGGAGTTTATAGTTTCTGCAGCACCATTTTTTAAAGAAAAGAGCAAACTATGCAACAGAACATGAGCAATCTTTAAATTCAGACACCAGGGATCTTCTGGAGAATCGGGTTAAAATAAACAATTTGAGAGTATATTCAGTGTTCTTGCAGAGCATTTTATAGCTGCAGTGAACCACTTAGCTGGCATGTTTTAAGTACTTTTCTCTTATTTGAATAATGTAGTGTTGCTATTAATGTTTAAAACACAGATACTTCTTGTATACCTTCCCAGCTGATGAATCTTAATGAACTAGTGCCAGCTGAATGGGATGAGTCATTGTCCTATTGACCCATGTTCAAAATAACACTCAAGATTTGTCTAATTTTGTCTAAAATTACACAGGGCAGGCAGAACCTCCAGGGAAGCTTCTGTATGGAGATGCTGTTTCCAAACCAGATAGACAGGATGATTGAACAGATAATTTGCAGATATGATTGTTATTGCAACTGCTCACCTTGAGCTTTAATACGTGCAGAAAAACCTTTTTGTTGGTTTCAGGGTCTTTGCAAGCTGCTGCCACGGTAATTTCACCTCAGTGATTCCAAAACCATCTTCAATTATATGATCAGTTTTTTAAATAAAAGAAAACCAGGAGAATTAGGAAATGTAAATGGATCTATTCAGTCATAGTCATCTTTATTTTTGCAGTCTGCGCATAATTGTTATAACTGATAAAAAAACACTCTTCTTTTTCTGAAACTAAAACATTAGCAATATGCAAATTGCTAGAAATATCAGTGCAGCAGTTCACACAGTTGTAGAGCACAATTCAAAATATTTTGCCCAAAATTTGCTTGGATAGCCAGAGAAATGTGTGGATTGAACTTCTGATATATTAGTGCTAAGATGCTGTCTTTGTTTTTTCATTTTAGTTGCAAAATTGTTATCCAAAATAAAGAACTCCCTAATGGAGTTGTTATTGTCAGGACATTTTACATCCCAAGCATGATATTTCCACAAAAAAATAGACAAGGATTTTATTTCTTTTTTCATTTTACAGTTGTAAGATAGAGACTTTGTGAGGTTCACTAAGACTTCACATAACTGAGAGTCAAAATGGAACTGAAGATTGGGAACTTGAAGACTAACCCTAAATTATCTAAATTTTACCCCCTTAAAATTTGCTAGATTGAGAATATATTTTTAATTGGTATTTCCTGCATTCTACAGAAACCAGGAATTTAAAACAAGAAAAGGATAAAATTTGATAATATCTCTTTCAGTGAATTATCTCCTTCCTGAACCTGTGTCTAAATCAAAAGCATTTAAAATCTTAGCCCACACAAAGACAAAAATTTTAGTATAACTATTACATAATTGAAGATTTTCCAAATACTTGAATTTTATCTTAAACTTCCCTCCCTTAGCTACCTTATGGAAATACTCTGTTTTTCTGTAAAGTGCAAATTAATAATTCACTAAGCAGAATAGCTCAAAATATATATGGATATATCAGACAACCCTTTTCTCAGGGTGGAATTAAAAATCCAGTTGTTTTATTCAACTGTACCGTAACTTCTCTTACTCTTTTCTATCCCTGTTTGTTTTACATACAAAATTTAATGCTGGTTAGCATTTTTTGTGAAATATGTTTTCCTATATAAATAAATAAATATATTCTGAGCTACTGCTGCATTAGAAATGCCAACTGCTGCTCAATCAGTTATCACATAACTCTCTTGTACAGGATTACCAGATATGTTGAATTTCATGGCATGGTGTTTACTGTAAAAACACAAGAAATTTACAACACCATTTAGAAAAATGTAATTTACACACCTGAAGTTGTCTTACTGAAGCCATTATCACTGCAACTTGCAACTCCTACGGAAATATGAATTTAAAACTTGATGAGTGTGAAGAGAAATGTTTTGAGATAAGCTGAGAAAGTAGACTGCAGAACATCACACTACAGTAGGGGGACATGAGCAGAATGTGCTACTGGGGAGTTATCCTGCCTGTGAAAACATGGATAGTTGCATAGGATAATGTTATTGCTTGTCCTGACCAGGGATCCTCAGTTATAGCCCTTCATTAAAACCAGATGCATTTCATGCCATGAGTCTGTCTACCTGTGGTTTCTTCATGGTGTCTTCCTTTGTCTACATTCTCTTCACAAATATTTCGCAAAATACAAGAAATACAAGAGTTAGCATTTTCCTAGTAATTTTCCAGCAATTTTTCATCTGAGATGAGTCTTAGCCAACCAATGGCACTGCATGCCATGCTGGCTATGTCACACTGCAAGGACAGATGATCTGAGTACCTCTTGCTCCCTGTCAGCTTGAGTCACCACTGTCAGTGGTGTGGGGAGCATGGAACAATGCCTCAACCGTATTTTGTTAGACAGAGTGTTGCCATGATATTTTATGAAAAATCCTTTCCTTAGGATTTTTTCTCCTGAGAAGCTGAGAGGCCTCAGAAACAAAGTGTAAACAATGATTATCTGCTGCTGTGGAATGCAACAGGTGGATCTGTGATTGGTCTCATGTGGTTGTTTCTAATTAGTGGCCAATCACAGTCCAGCTGTCTCAGACTCCCTGGTCAGTCACAAGATTTTATTATCATTCCTTTCTATTCCTTGCTAGCCTTCTGATGAAATCCTTTATTCTATTGTTTTAATATAGTTTTAATATATAATTTTCTTTTAATATAATATATATCATAAAAAAATAAATCAGCCTTCTGAAACATGGACTCAAGATTCTCATTTCTTCCCTTGTCCTGGGATCCCTGCGAACACCACCACAACAGAGAATCCTGTCCTTAATATTCTCATCCTCAATACCAAAAAGTCACCTAATCAGATGAAAGAAAACACATATTCTAGATCCTGAATACCTCAATTTCTATTTGCTGATTATCTGAGTCTTTGTCATTTGAAGTAAAGAGAATGATGTATGTTGATACCCCAGTTTGACCTAACAGGAAAAGAAAAATGTTGATGATAAACCCCCCAGCAATGCTCAAGAAGGCTAAACTGTCATTTAACAGTTTTGTTTGTAATTTTTTTTAACAAAAGCTGCGATTTAGATACACACTTCTGGCAAAATATCAGCCACAGGGACATCTTGGGTCATCATGGCAGGTATTTATTGTTTTTTTTATAGCTAAATAAGAGAATCTAGATTTTGTTTTGTTTTGTAGTCAAAGGGGAAACTTAGTCTTTAGTCCCTCTGTTCCTCCTCTGAGGGTTGCATGGGAAGGGATGTTGCATGTATGATTTTCTTTATTCAAGCTACAGAATGGTTTCTTCTATAAAGTGTTGTTTCAAATGTTTTATCAGGCTTGAGGGTCTGCTACAGTATGCAATACATTTATTTAGAAATTTTCTTAAACTATCTGAAGAAAGAGCATGTGTGTGTGATGACTTAGAGAGAAAGTCATCATCTCATTTTTTTTTTCTTGTGGCTTCGCCACCCCCCATCACTCTGTACCCTCCACCCCTTTGTTTTGTCACATCTGAGGAGATTTGTGGAAGGAAAGTGTAAAGTGATTTTCTCAGTTTCCTAGGCTGCAGGCTGATTAGACATGTTGAGGTGCACTTTGGCTCTGTGACAGTGCTTGACAAAACTGGTGGAGCTGGCAATTCCCTTAAGGGACATTTTTAGTACATAACTCTTAAATAAGAAAACATCTGCTGTTTTTCATACTGTTTTTCTGGATTCTCTTATTCTATCTCTCAAAATTAAAGGTGCAGAGACAATTGAAAATAGTTTTATTTTCCCTCTAGAACAAAAGAGTAAATATTTTAAAAAAACTGTTAAACTGTTGTTGAGATTCATTACAGAGGCAGATGGGTCAGAAAATAATCACAGAATTGGAAGTATTGCACATAATTGCACCACTTGCTAGCTTTTTATTTCTTTCTTTCACTCTTTTTTTTTAAATTTTTCTAGCTTTTGTCAGGAATGTTCACAAAGCAAATTAATTAAGCTGTTTATTCTTCTGTGTGATATAAGGGAAATTCTAAGGTCTTGCCTGGACATCCATTACAAGCACACAAAACATAATTTCTTGTAAATTACTCTTCTCGATGATTTTAATAGGTCACTCATAAATTGTCATCTTTAGGGGTCACACAATTACATCTCAAACCAACATTAATATGTTTAGAATAAAGTCTTGTTAAAGTCAAAGAAGCAAATTATCTCAAGTCACTTGGGACTAATGCATTCAGATGCAGATAACAAATACTGATGGAAAAATTTGCTAAAATGCTCGTAAACTGGGAAAATCAAAGTTTGCCTTACAGTGTATTCAAAAGGACTGTGCTTCTGATTCAAAATGTCAGATTTACTCCAGTCACCTAATTTTTTACAAATGTAGTTCAGATAGAGCTATCTGGAAATTTTAATAGGTTTTATGTGACGTCTTTTCTAACATGGCTTAATTTCTTGGGATTGTGTTTGGCAAATGATGGAAACAATAGACCCCTTCTGTAGTACACTTGAATGAAAAAGAAATATCACAGGCTGTATCATGACTTACACCTTGGCTGCTTCTTTGCTCCTGTTCAGAGGGAATATGGAGCTGGTATCCCTGGCAAGGCTGAGTTTGCTTTTCATTGATGGTAAAGTCCAACAATCCCAGTTCCCTAAAAACACAGCACAAGTTGATAGGCAATCACAATAAATAAGAGCTATCACAAAAGGCAAAACATCTTTGCAATGTGCTAACTTTCAGATGTCCAAGTTTCCACAGGAACCTATTAGACTACCTGTGTTTTCAGGATCTTTGTAGAATGCTTTCATTTCATGCTTTCACTGGGTGTAGTTAAGGAAATTACTGGCTGCTACAGGAAGAGAGAAGAGATATATCAAAAGGAATATTGTAGAAACCCAAGAGAGAGATTTATGGGATGAAAAAAGTCAACAAATTTCAAATTGGTAATAGTTGTGTTTTGTTCAATACAGCTAAGAGGAACATTTTGAATATTTGATTGTTTGAAGTTATGAAATTGATGATTTTGATAAAAAATTTAGTGTAGATTTCCAGTGCTGAGTTCTTTTTTGGTACCATCAAGAATTATTAAGGAGAAACTCACTGTCAGTTGTTTGACAGGAAGATTTCTAGGACTCAGTTTTCAGAGCACAAATTGATTATACCCTTGTGTTTGTGAGGTTTCAGGGCTTCTACACTCTCCTCATAAAGAAGCTGCTGAAACAAAAATTACTTTTTTCCAGTTAGATGCATTCAAAACCTCGCTATCAGTTTTTATTAAAAATGCAAAATGAATTTTCGGCAGAGCTTTGACACTTCCGTTGTTAATGTGCCTTCAGGCATGTAATTAGTAGAAGACTTTAATCTTTTATATTCCATACTTTGATCAGAGCAAATAAGCTCAGAGAAGCTATAAAGTATTGACCAGCATCTTTGATAAAAAAAACTTGTAAGCACCACTTGAAGATACTTTTATAAACTGGAATGCACATCATTAGTTCTGCTTATAATAGAGAGAATGTTCTCTTACTGTTATTATTGGTATATCACTCCATCCCATAGAGTGTTGTGGTTTTCTTCTCCTTTTTCCCATTTCTTTTTAAATTTGTGATATTTTTCAATACTCACAGAAAAAAACATGAAAACTGCTTTCTGTAGCTGACTGAGAAATAATTTCTTCTAATGTGGACTCCAAGCTAAAAAATTTAACTGATCATTAACAAAACAAGTCTGTTAGACTAACTAGAAAGATGAGGCTCTTTGCTTGGTTTGCATTCATACTTTTGAACATCTAATAAAGATTAAAATTAGGGTGCCCTTAAGTAAACTAGGAATTTGATACTGGATTAGCAGAAAAAAAAGCAGGCTTTTAAAGTCAGCACTATATAGGAGTTAAATTTAAAAATTTTATAAAATATTGCATTAAAAGGTGTGAATTCCTTAATCCTACAATTTTTCTCATTCCTGCACAGATCAGACCACTCACTAATAAAACCAGAGTGAGAGAGGTGTTGGGTCCCACCTCAAGAGAGAAGGCAAATTTAATCAGAAAGTGTCATGACCAGATTCTGTTAATTTTTTCTTGTTCCATCTATCTTCATAATGAAAATGAAAATGTCTTTTTGTCCCTGAAAATAACAAAATTAATTTGGTATATTTGTGCCTTATGATTCAGATCATACTCTTGACAAACCCCCAGAGGAGAACTCTTGTGAAACTACATATGCTCACTATGTAGTACATGAAACATAGGGTCACATAAGAAAAAAAATATGACCCCAAACTTAATGCTAATTTTAGGAACATGGGAAAAAAGACACTTGTTTCATGCATTCCATACAGATCTCAGTTGTTTCATGGACTACAGAACACATTAAGTATCCAAAGGAATATCTATAAATAATATAAATAATCCTATATGATCTTCAAAGAATAATAATTTACGTATCTTAATTCTTGCTTATATAAACACCCTGAAATATAAAAAGAGGGTTTTTTTATTTTAAAGAGTTCCATCATATCTACATTATGAACTGCACTACTCCTATCTCTCTTCCACAAAAACCTGAATGCAGAACTTGCATTTAATCTCAAGGTGTTATCTCATCCCTTCCCAGAATAAACATCTGCAAGGAAACAAGAAGCAATAATTTAGCACCAAGAAAAGAGGAACTTTTCAAATTTTTCCATCTTTACTGTCTATGGGGCAGATTGCTGCTTTTACACTTGGTAATAACATTATTGGCACTTCAGGCTTGGGGGAAAAGGAAATTTGACAGACATTGCTTTGAGGTTATTTATTCCAAATTCTTTTGCAAAATAAGATAGTAATGGTTTCCTGTGTCAAATATCAAAATCATTTAGACTGACTCTTTATGAAAATCATATAAATCAAAGGACTAAATAAAATAGTACATTTAAGATGATTTCAATTATTTTGCCTCTCTCTAGTCAATTTCTCAGTAATTTTCCCATTTCCAAGCCTTTGCTCATTATTTGGTAAGATTTGTTCATAAACAAGTTATCTGTGAAAATACAAAAAATTAATCACTTTACCATGTTTGTTTTAAATTATTTTTTCATGGGTAACTTCAGATGATTCATTTACCAAAAAAGAGCTCATTTTATATCAATATATATAGATCTGGATTATCAAGAAGTCTGCTTTATCAAGAAATAATCTTTCTAAGAACAATTTTTCTGATTTCCTTCAGTAAGAGACATTTAGTCTGAAGATTGTGATGGAAAAATGTTACATTTACTGTTTTATGTTCCTTTTAGTGATAAAAATCAGAAAATCCTAGTTTAATGTGTACCTTGGAAACAAGAGTGGGGCACTCTAGTGACTAAGACAAAAGGAGTTAGAACTCATAAAGACTATTTAAAATAATACCTCTCAGTATTTATTTTTTCTACATGAAAAATTCAAGACTATTCATAACTATTTCTACAGGACTGTTCAAGACTCTTTTCATCAAAAATACAATGCTTTTCACACTACTTAGTACCTCCTATATTTAATCAGTACATTAAAAGAGATAGGAGGAAAAAAAAAAGACCATAAATTGGTATTGATATTGTTGAAGACTGCATCATAATGAATATTTCCCAAGAGCTAATTTAGAATAGTTTTACTCTAGGGTATCTAAAAAGCCTCTGAACAATATTTTGTATTTGAAGTTTTTAGATTCCATTTGCAGAGAAGGTATTGAATCAATAAATTTGAAAATGTATTTAGAGTGAAAATACTGTAAGATGTATATTGCAAGAAGTTTCTAAAATAGCAAAAAAAAATTGTGTTGCTAAAGGAAATAAGTGATGCCTGCAGATAGGTTACTAAAAAGCTTTAAATCTTTACAGATATTGAACAATATCATAATGCATTAGATGCATTTGTACAAGGAATACAAATTAGATTTTTTCTTCCAAATTCATTTCAAGGCAAATAATAGTTTAAAAAATAAATAAATAAATAAAGTAAAGGGTGAATCAATGCTATGAAAAAACACGAGGGACTTTTACCCTGAAAAAGAATTCCAGCAGCAAAGCAGCACTGCCAGATCCACCCCAGCTCTGCAGCTAGAAGTCTATTTGTTGTGCCACAAGCTTCATTTGGCCTGAGCAGTGGCAGGGGAAGTGAGACACCGTCTCAGCTTGTTACTTGCTGATGGTTTTCTTCCTCCCCTCCCCTTCTAGGTTCATGCCGTGATGCCCAGTGGTGCTGAACGTCACAGCTGAAACCACAACTTGCCTACCAGGAGCAGAGGGAAGATGGATCATCTTCAGCTGCAGCAGGCAGGGTGCAGGGATGCAGTGATGGGCTGTGATTCTGTGGTTCATTTAGAGAACAGCTGGGTGAGGCAACTTCCTAGTGAGGGTGTCAGAGTCTGTCCGAATTTTCCCTCATCTGCCTCACGATCATCATTTGGGGACCACTGAAGAGAAGGCCCCCCCATCTAGAATCTCTGGCTCTGTAGGAGAAAGTTACACATGCCAAGGGCCCCAAGACCTGAGCACAGTGCTGTTATTGTTTTCACAGGTGTTGTTTGCTATATGCTACACTGAGCCCAATGAGAAGAAGGAAGGGGCACCGTGCCCTTTTTGCAACAATAGCCTTGGAAGGCTGGACTTCTCCTGAGTTCCGGGTGGTCCCTACAGAAGACCCCTCACTTGTCTACAACCACCGTGACAGACAGACTGAGATGTAAGAAGTCTCTCCATCAAGGACTGAGACTGAAACCCCAACCCGGGGGAGGTGTGTGGGGGAGGCAAGCTGACCAAAGCGAGATGTTTGCCTGCAGATTGTGACCACTGGACCAAGACGACAATGGCTCTCACTTACTGCTGAGAACATGGACTACCTGTTACATCTATTCCTTATTGTATCTATTCCCCCTCCTCACAATTTTCAATAGAATTATCATAATAAAAACCTCTGAGTTAGCTAGAGATTTTGAGATCTCCCCGATGTAACAGGTGGATCCTCGACTGGACTGGACCAAAGGACTTCATCTCTACGTTTGGTAGCTATATCCCCCTCTTTCTCTCTCTCTCTCTCTCTCTTTTCTCTCTCTTTCTCCATATTTTTCTCTCCCTTAATCCCTCTATTGCGTTTTGCTGTGGTCATTCAATAAAAGTGCATTTGTTTTGATTATCACTGCAAACCCCCTTGTACCATGTCGGTTTTTTGCACCCTGAGATCAAATCCACGAACCACCACGAACCCCGTTCATAAGGATGGATCATGACAGAGAGAAAGCAGCAGCTCCTGCATTTCCCTCTCCCCAGCAAAGAGGAAGCGTCTGCACACCCAGGTGGCACAGGGACAGCACCTGTGAGATTGACACTGGTCCTCCACGTAGACTTGCTTACTTGGAGACACTCCACAGTAGACTAAACTTTCTACTAAAACAGTGAGAAGTCACCTTTCCAAACCACAAGTTATCTTTTATGAAAAAAGTAGCATGCTTTGAGACCAGTGCTGATGTAGCCATAAGGAACCTAACTAGGCACACATTCTATTTCCAGCCTGAGCCCAGTGGATATGAGGATATTAGGATATGAGGATACTTTCCTCAGCCTGGAAAGTATTGCACATATAAAATGTGACAGAAGTTATGCCAGTACCTCATTACACATGCTTATCCTGCTGCTATACACAAATTACTTTAAAAACACCAGAACAACATACTGTATAGGCTCACCTTTTGTTTTTATTTTTCACATTTCCCTTATGGTTTTGATGAAGTCTTTGTGTTTTGAGAGTAGTATTCATACAATGTGTTAGAGTCATTATGTAAGAATCTACGTGCATTAAGGCGAATGAGGAGGATCAGGAAAAAGGCTGGAATGAATATCTTGGGGTACATCTCAGTTATGGGAATCACAGCATTTTTGCCTGTGTCCAGTGGAGAAGAGATCTCAAAGGTATGGATGCCATAATACCAAGGAACTGCCAGCAGCATAGACTAACTTAGAGATGTGAATATTTGTTTAAACTTTCTCTAAGGGAGGAAACAGTGCTTAAAACTACACACAGCTTATTTCCATGCCTTTTTGTCAAGAATGAAATTCTCCTAGTTTTGGAAATTAAACAAAACAGCTGTTTATGTAAATTAGTTAATGCAGTTTTTTTTTTTTTTTAAAAAACCCAACATTTTTAGAAAATCATAATGTGGACTTAATAGACAGCTGTTGAAGAAAGCATGAACACAGTAATATTATCTAAATTCAAGCTGCTTGAAAGCTGGAGGCTTTTTCCTAGTTTTTGTTTTATTTTGTTTTGTTTTTCTTTAAGACTCATAAAACAAACTGCTTGAATAGGTGATACACAAACTGTTAAAATGTCACTTCAATTCTCTAGATGAAAGTTAACAAATCCTACATGCTGAAGCAATGTGAAACGAAATTTAACAAAAGTCAGGTGGCTGTTATTTGTGTACTCTAGCACGAGTGCTGGCAACTCTGCCGTGATAGAAGATCAAAGCAAAACAAACAAAACCTTACAGTGCTTCTATGCTTCCCCTAAACAAAACAACAGTAATTAATGTTGGATAAAACACTTCTGGCTGTAAACTGCTAAATATACTCACAGAATACATTATCCTCCCAAAGTAGATGTTATTCATTAAATAAATTATTCAAGAATAGTCTTTTGCAGTATTTGACCATTTCTCTATCTGGTTGAATGCCAACTCATTGAACAAATTGTTCAGAAGATAACAGCTTGATTCATGTATAATGTATTTCAAAAGCTTCTTTTCTGGTTCTTGCTATCTCTGCTGAGACTAAGTAATATCCTGTGCTTTTATTAATAATTTGTCATATGGCTGACAAAAATGAATATAGGCAGCAATAAAGGACAGGATCTGACTTCTGAGCTTAGTGGGAGTTTTGCTATTGACTTTAAGTTAGTTCAGGGTTCCACCTGAAATGTTTAAGTGATGACTTTGGAATGTGATAGACATTCTTAGTGTATTTTTTGGTCCACATTCTAATGAACTGATTCTATTCAAATATTCTACAGTGATGACAGTGTGCCATAATATTTGGGTATAAAATTTCTATAGATCATTGATATAGCAATAGAATCATTCTCCAACCCAAACAGAAATGTTTCTGTTAGTTACCTCTCTTAGAGTCACTCTTTGAGCTTATCACAAATTGTAAATCACAGAAGGTATGGAAATTGCACTATGAATACAATGGGGATTTTGATTTTTTTTCGTGATAAATATATAAATAAAAAAACTTTGCAAATTTATACTGTCTCTCTGCTTTATGAGAAGCTAGAGTCAGAGGTGATACACAATAAGCAAGTTTCCAGAAAGCTATTTGCTGAGCAGCTCCTGCATGCTGAAGACAAAGTGACAATGA
Organism: Molothrus aeneus; assembly: GCF_037042795.1. Taxonomy (NCBI): domain Eukaryota; kingdom Metazoa; phylum Chordata; class Aves; order Passeriformes; family Icteridae; genus Molothrus; species Molothrus aeneus. The sequence continues at coordinate 11,965,387 of NC_089649.1, read as the reverse complement.
TAAAAGACCCATGCTGTTGATTACATTAGACAAGACAGGACAAAATAGCACAAGATATATTAATGTTGAAGTGAAATTTAAATCCAGGTATAAACGACTTCAGGCAGTGTGTATAAAGCAAGAGAGCTCAAAAATAAAGCACCATGCATTTATCCAAGGCTGGGGGTTCATCTATCCAGGCTGTGAATGGTTTAAGATGAAGTTTGAAACAACAGCATTGTGATTTGAGTTGGAAATACATGGACTGCCTTACTCTTTGTGACCACTGCATTGTATGTGGAACTAATGTTCAGGTTTTTTTTTTCTTGTAATATTTCAGCCTTTTTCTCAAGTCATTACTTTCCAAAACTGCCATCTTGTATGTGTGACCTTCAATTTATATTGCCATGTTTAGACAAGAGCAGCTTATTAAATATAGCATTTTTCTATTCTTACAATTTGTAGCATTCCAGTAGTGGAGGCTTTTTCATTTATTTTCTAAATGCAGTACAAAAATTATTTGATACCATTAGGCTTTTAAAATTTCCTTGCAGCATCCCCAGTTAAAATGCTTGGAAGGTAAATACATAAGGACTTTTAAAGAAAGAATCTTTTGCGATTTGTTTCTGTGTTACTCTGAATTTGTACAGTATGACAATTTCACTGAGTGCTACAGCTGAAGGGAGATTTAAAGCCAGAGATGATTTTGTACAAGTGAGTCTTCCCAGCTCCTGATCACAGCTCCAAGGGTCATCATTTGGCTTATTATGGAAGATGAAAGGAGGAAGAATATTCTCTGGGAGGGATGAAAACCTCTGGGACCTTTTCCCCATCTTGTTCTGTAAAGCTTTTAGACTGACAGCTGCGTTCTGAGTTCTGATTTGGTTGTGCCTAGGGTGGCTGATATTTGGGGTGTTAGTGAGACCTTTTCTTACATCAATACAATGACTGAGTCTTGGGATGGCCAAATGATTTTATGGCACTAGGAAGATCATCCTGTTGGTCTATAGTGTAGTCTACCTACTCAGGTACCTGAAATATTCACACCCATCTTTTAAAAAGAAAAAAAAGTTTTTAAATTAACTCAGTGTTGACTTCCTCCATCAGGATTTTCTGAAGATTGAAAACATTTACCCATATGAACTAAGGAGGTGCTTGCCTATAGCTAATGAGATTAGAAGCATTTTTTTTACAGATTAGAGAAGTGTATTCCCAGAAGAGTAGTGTAATGGAATAAGATGCTTACTCTGGAAGAGCTAAGAGCCTGTGACTATTAGAATATTGCAGTACAGATGGTGGGTGAAGCAGGGTGCACCTGCACCAGCAGCATGCAGGTGTGATATTCTTTTCCTTCCATTTTTGCTGCTATGTCCTGCAATTTAAAGGGGCAAAGAATTCAACTTACAATTAAAAAACCACAGCAGATGCTTTCCCCTGTTTTTTCTCTTCTGATTTGAAATAAGAGCTGGAAATATGAATTTTTTTTCTTTCTTTTTGGGAGGAGTGGGTAAAATATTTGGAGCTGTATTTCAAGTAGTAATTAAAAAATGTGAACTCAGCTCACAGCACTTTAAATGCACACATTTGAAGTCAGTTTGAAGTCAGATTTAAGACTAGTCTTTTGTACACAATTTCCTAACTCCAGGATCTTGGCATTTTGTTTTTCTTCCCATTGTTCTTCAAGTTCCTTTACTGCATACAAATGGCAAGGCACAGCTGTGGTTATCAGATTTGGTTTCTTATGCTATCTTGTTTCAGACAAAACTTAAGATAAAGGTTCCTTTGAGAATGTAAAGGCTTGAAAGTTTCACTTTTATATCAGTACCTACCTCATACCCTTATAAATTTGGAAGCTTTCATTAGAAAGAACAGCTATCAGGTCATTTTTGCATTCTGAATAGAGTACTAGCACAGAAGAGTTGCATATCCTGCATATTGTAACTGAGGACTGTGAAGTCAAAATAAATAAGAGCAGGAAAAAATCTATAACTGGGTATTTGTCTAATAGAAAACCTACATCTATTCCTTGATGCTCTGTCTATAAAAGAGAATTTGAATAAGTGTGGATAATTTTTTCTATATAGGTAAACAGCACAAGAGTTCACATGTAGATAAATTGAAATCGAATGAAGATGGAAAGCTGTAATATTATTTTGAAAGAGAGTTATCACAACAGTAGCTATTGATATATTGGTGAAGGTCTGTTTAAGGAAGTTGTCAGAATGCAGTTTCATTTCCGTAGAGTTTTTTTTAAACAGAGGACTTATCTACTAGATTGTATTTGAGATGTGAGAATATTTAGGTATTGGATTTATATTGGAGTATTTCTTTCTTACTCTATTCACTTTTTCAAATTCTGATACTTGTGTTTTGACAAAATATCTATTCTTTTAAAATTTCTTCCTTTCTTCATTTCAAGCAACAGCAAAAGTATCTTATTGCTTACCAGGGTACCAAAAGGAGTTACTATGGAAAGAAATGTACTACCTCAGGAACATTAAGGTGATGTCAATCGTGGAACCACGAGGAAGAGAGAGGATGGGTTTCATTATCAATATCACTTCCTCTGTATTCTCAAAAATGTGCATTTGTCCATGTTTCCAGTCAGAGACTGATTTTTATTTTGAAGCCTTGTAGGAGTCCCACAGGGAAAATATTTCAGCAATTTCTCTAGTGTGTGTTCACTTGGCTTGTTTTTTGCAGCCAGTGTCATCTCCCTATCACATGACATAATCAAACTACATCTCAGAAGAATGGGATGGACATGAGAGCTATGGAAATTTTTTCATTCTGTCTTCTATAATTTAGATGTTCCAAATCTCAAAGGAAAGCATCAATCTTCTTACACCCTTGCAACTCCCTCCCTTCAATATTGGTTCCAGCACCAAGTACAAGGGGACAAATGTTGTACAATGCCATTCCAACACAAGATTTTGAAGCAGATAACATTTAAATGATAAAAAGAAGCCTAAAGCTCACTTGAAGATTATATTTACATCCATAATTAACATTATTGAAACACAAGACAAAAATAAAATATAACAATAAAATGCTTACTTGAATTTACATTTGTCCTGGAGTGGCGTTATGATGCTTGTATCCCCAGTTGTCTGTTCTGTTTATGGTGGATATTAAGTTCTGCACCCTTAAAACTGGGTCTGAGAGTGAAGTGGGGAGAGAAGGTGACGCAGTGGAATGTCAGAGGTGGTTGTCTTCAAAATATAAAGAATGAGAGTTTCAGCTTTCTCTCTCCCAGACTGTGTTGTCTGCAGCACAGACAGACAGTGGGAGAGAGCTCTCCTTCGCTTTTTATTTAGTTTTTTTTTAGCTAGCTGAGGCAGAGAAGTTCCCTGGACTTTCTTTTTCTTGGAACTGTTCAAACCTGCTCTGGACTGAAAATGCAGAAAAGCACTGGGAGCTCACACCTGTGACCCACCAAAAACCAGGGCCCAGGACAGAGCATTTTTCAGTGCAGGAGGGAGTGATAACAGACTGAGCAAGCTGAGCTACAGCCCATGGAAAGGACTTTTTGAATTTGCAATCTCTTCAGAACAGCAAGAGGTTTTACTGTTTAATATTTTTCATTTTATATGCTGGTGAATACTTACTTGTTAAATAAACAGGTTTTTCCACTTTCCAAATCTTTCCTAGGCCAGCTGGGATAGGGGCCACTTGAGTTTGCTTTTTAGAGGGACCCCATTCAGAGGTTTCCTCCCAAATTTGCCCTAAACCAAGATGAGTACAACATTTCTATCCAGAAATATGAATCGAAAACAGAAATATAAGAAAGGACTGTTAGTTAATTTCTCCATTATTTTCTTGTTAGTAATTTCTCAGGAATGAGTTTATCCTGCAGCAGATGTCACATTGTTATCCTTGGAAATTTAACACAGTGAAAGTGATCCTGCCAATGCAATTGGGCAGATACCGCAACATAGTTACAATGCTGCTGCAGAAAATTGCAGCGGTGTGTTTATGTAGCCTCATAGCTCAGAATTCCTAGATAAAACATCAGAACAAATCATTAAATATATAACAATATTTTACAAGCAAGGAGATGCCAGTGTTCTCTGCTCTCCCCATTGAGAGCTCTCCAGTGCAATGCAGCAGTAGATTCTTTATGATATTTGGAAGACTCAGTGTCTTAGATGTGTTTAATTTTAATTAACTTTTAACGTGCTAAGGCATTTTCTAACTCATACAACACTCAAAGAGTAAAAGGCATTTAGGGTGTGAAAGCAGTAAGACATGCTCATGTTTGCAAACTGTACAGCTAGAACAGTTTATTTAAAAGAGGTTAAAGTTGCCTTTATGTTCTTTTACATTGTTTCATTCTAATTTTCCTACCTTGTTATGTTTTGTTTTGGATTTACTGATTTATTATAACTAGAGGATGATTAAATTTAGGTTGACTTTTAAGGGTTTTGCTGCATATGCAAAATAAGCTAGTAAAGGTAGTTCTAGCACTGCCAAAAGGTGCTCAAATGTTTCTCAGTTGATTGAGTCCCACCTCTCGAACTCTCTCCTATTCCAACCTCCATCTATTATTTCCTGCTAGCACTTTACTGAAAATTTTCTATCTCTTAATTCCTATTGATTCACTTGGCTATTCCTTTTTTAGGTTTAGTGTTTTTATTCTGAAGCATAAACAAATTTGCAATGTAAACTTCCACTCCATATTTCCTTTGACATGAAAAGTAGCCAACATAATCATTTTAGAATTAGGTCTTCATTCCCCAAAGATTCAAAATCCTATTTTCTGCAGGCCTATAGTTTGTAAACTTCATAAGGAGAGACAGGTTATGAGAATATAGTACAAAAATAAGAATATAGTACTTAATGAAGGCTTTCAATATACATAAGGCAAAAAAAGGTTAGGATTTTCCTTTAAAAATTCATACATCCCCTCTGATTATGTTTTTAAAATTATATTTTAAAATCAGTGATATGTTTTCAACCTTTAATCATATTTCCAATTGATATATAGAACTTAGAGGAAAGTGCTCAGACTTTTTTTATATATGAAAAATTTCATTATGAAAAATACTCCCAACCCAATGGTTGGATTTTTATTTCTTGGTAGGGATGGCTCCATTTAATTACATTAATTTTTGCATAATTGAATCATTACTGAAGTTTACTAAAGATGTGTCAGTTTTCACATCAGAGAGAAGTTTTCAGAAATGTGCCCAGGATGTTAATTTTTAAGATGTAGTGAAAGATCATCCCATTGACATCATCAGAAGAGAAAGAGAAGCATTCAAATTAGAATTTGGGAAGTTGAGGTAAAATACACAAATAAAGTAAAAAATACAGTAGCTTTTCATTATGGTTGATATGGTAATTAAAAAAGATAACTGAACACCTTTATTTGCTGGTCATAATTGTTACCAAACATCAAACTTTGTGCATTTTATATCTTTAAGCAATTCATTTGGCCATTACAAAAATAATTGACAGTTTGATACAACATAGCAAGCTAATGGCATACTGGCAAAGAATTTAGGAACAATTAGTTTTAAAATTATTAGTGTCTGCATCAGCCTCAGTAGAAAACAGTTATTCTCCCTATTGCCTTAAAAATCTGGGTGTAGGTCAGGGAAAGGAATGGTTCATGCCTTAAACATGAAGGAGTTTAGACCATTATAGCAAAAACTGTATAAAGAAGCCACAACCACAGAAGCCCTTGAAGGTTCCTGGCTGGAACTTTGGCCTGTGAGTTAAGCCACCTAGATAAGATAAAGGCAACTCCATTGTTCAATCATCTCAGGTCTAGGGAGAAATAAACAAGGCTAAAGGAAAGGAATGCATCCACAAGAAAGCCAAACACAGCAGAGAATCATCCCTGGCTGCATTTGGGGTGGAGGAGACCACATCCCACAGAGGCCAGGTTTGCACAGATAACGCCAAAATGAGGAGTGGGGAGGAGGTTTCAGGTGTGTGGCATAACCACTGGTTAGAGGCAGTGAGCACCCATCCTCCCTTACACAAACCAGCCCAGCTGTGAAACCCCACAGGGATCAATCCACGGGACATTCTCATGAGAGGCAGCTGAGGAGGTGTCATAATCTATCAAACACCCCTAAAGTGATCTCCAGAGGCTTTGCAGCAGAGCACAGCATGGGATGCAAAATGATGCGACAGATCCAGAGTCTGCTGCAAGAGGCTGTGTCAAACTGCCCTTGTCCAAGGAAGGTATCTGGGCATTCCCACCTGGCCTGAGCATGCATTAATCTATTCTATGCTTCTCAGGGGTCCTTCATCACCAAGAAGAGCAGCTGGAGAGAGTCATTGAGACATTGGTGGGATCCATGAAGTGGTGATATTTTGTTTATTCTGTCTCTGTCCCTTTCTTTCTGTCCCTCATTTGTGTTTTGTGTTCTATTTCTTTCTCTTCCTTCCTTTCTCTCTCTCTTTCTCTCATATATTTACTATCAAATAAAACCCATAATATTGACTTTGGCATATAGTCTTATTTGCATCTTAATTTGGGCTAGAGGCATTTCTAGTAACTTTAAAAACTGGACCACAGTCGTGTCAAGTAAGGGTGAGTGGGGGCAGAAGGAATATAAGGAAATACTGAGTCAATACTATTGCTCATGAATGTGAAGTGATCTTAAATATCTGCTGCAGTGGCTGTTAAATGAGTCTGAAGTTCTCTGCAAATCTCCTGCTGCTCTACTTATTTGTGCACCCAGAAATCCCTATTCAAATGCACATGGTGTCTGAAGAGAGAGATAAGGTCAGGCTGCACAATTGCTCCAAATTCTACTGGAGCCTGATCTGCTTGGGAGTAGGAGATATCAAAGTGCATGAAGAGTGGAGCTGATAACATCCCTTCAGAAAATGAAGCTGACTAAATTAATTTCTTAATCATATGGATGCAACTGAAAATTCCAGATTTGCCTCAGAGCTATATGTAGGAAACTTGAGTTTATGTTCAAGACCATTTTTGCTGCTAATTATACAATTAAAAAATTGAAATTACCTTTAATATTTCAGCCTATTCTACATCCCTATTTTTTTAATTCAACTTTTGTTTAATGTATGAAAGATAGAGGAATAGATAGATAGAGGAATAGATAGACACCTTCCATGCTGCAAGAGATTCCCCTAAAGAGCAGTTAACAAAAAAACCCCAACCAAACAAACAAAAAACCCAAACAAAAAAACCCAAGAACCTTTATTTCTTGTTCTAATCCTGCTGCCTTAAGGACGCAAACTCATGTCACTCTCAACAACCCTTCAAATATTAAATTTAAAGAAAATCTGGAGATCTATCATGTTCTGTAGAATGATCATCAAAAGCACCTGAAATCAGCTAAATGTTCCAATTAGAAATGAGAAATACAAATATTTATAATTTAAATCTGTCCACACATAAGGTAAATGCCTATTTCATAAAAGTCATTGTAACTTTGTTGGACTTTATTATCTATATTTGGGTTGTTTCTCTCATTGCCTTCTATATTGCATTTAGAATCTCATGTTTCCTTTGATCGGGTGAGAAGATTTGCAGTAACAACATGATAAGAAATAGATATAAGTCTATTAACATTTCCTGTGTCATTGAATGCTTTATGTATACCGTAAAAATTAAAAGATGGGTGGCAAATTAAAGCGGAATTCCTAACAGTGCCTGTAAGAATTGCATTTTGGTGGCTTGGCATGTTGTCATCAGTAAGACAGAGATAGGTTTTCTCAGTATAAACAAAGTAAATATTCTCTAGATAAACAGCTCTCTACATCTCAGCAACCAATGATGCTTCTGAGTGTGTCTCTCTATAGTTTGCTCAGTTTTGCCACCATGCAGAGGAAGTATTTTCCCTGGAGCACAATTACAATCTTGTCTATATGATACTGATGCTGTGTAAACAGCATTAATGAACAATAGATCAAATTGTCAATTTATTTTGCCTTTTTACAAATATTTTGTATTTAGAACAGTCCTCTTTTCAAAATATCAAATTTTTGCATAAGCTTTTGTTATGAAAACTTCATAAAACACTACAAATTCACAAAGATTGACTATTTCTTTGTAAACTATGCAATAGGAGATATCCTAGACAAACTTTTCAATTCATTTCAGGTAGAAATGGAACTGTTTTCTCTTGAAATGTTGCCAGAATTACATGAATTTTCATAGGGAAGGAAGTTAAGCTTGTACAAAAATTCTTTGTGAGATTATGGTTCATTGATACTGCCGGAGAAATTTGGTACTGTAGACCAATTTTAATACAAATTTTTGACTAAGGAAAAGGTATCTTTGAAAAGGCATAGTGAAAAGTGAGGAGTTAGAGCACCATATCTCTTTGACAGCCAAAATGACAACATCATTTGTTTGCCCTGAAGAGCTTCATATCTAAAGAGATGAGATGAACAAAAGAATAATAAGTGAACTGCACAGGCAGCAGGTCAGCACCAGAGCTGCAAAGAGAATTCAAAGTGTCCATTAGCCCATCTACCTTTGGAAAAGCTTGTGTGCAAGGCATAAATGGACAAACGATGATGAGAGATCATTCTTGTGTAGTAGATTTTAAGGTCTCACTGTATTTTTTATAATATAATAAATGAAAACCATTGGGCTTCAGCATACTAGAAAAAAAGAAGCTGAAAGGAGAACAGAGCTTGTCACAACTCATCAGGGAAGATATAAACTTTTCCTTCCTGATAATTAAAGCTTATCCAGACTTAGGCAGAGAAAAGAAAAAGAAGTAAATAGCATTTAGATTCTTTAAAAAGTACTCGTAGCTACTGATGAAGCAATACCCATATCTAACTTACATTTCAGAGGCGAAAAATCACTGCATCTCTGCAGTGCTGCTCTGTTGTCTGCTCCTTAAGAATCTTAGGAAGATTTTGCAGGTCAGTGGCTATATCCTGTCTGCCATAAATTTGTTTCAAGTCTGGTCAGGTCCCATAATCAAATGTTTCTAGGTCACTGCATAGGAGGACCTGCTCTGAAATAATTATCCCCTGAGAACAATTAAGGAATTGGTTTCTTCACAAAAAAAAAAAAAAAGTCAAACCTTTTTTAAAGTTTGGGAAAGTAAAAGTGATGTCTTCTGATTATTACTTGAAAGAAAAATTCTCACAATACCTAAGTTATGTCAGCATTGATATAGATAATAGGAGAGTAGGTACATTCAATTTATGGTACCTACTCATACTCTTTTCTGTCTGAGACAATGTAAAACTCTATTTTACTTGAGTCTGAATATTCCATCAAACACAAGGTCTGCTGCATCTGAGCTGCAAATGTGGTGGCACAAACTTTTAGTGCCTGTAGCTGGTGTCTCCATTCTTCAGGGGCAGTAAGTGACTCTTAGTTTACTCATCCCAGCCTGTCAATGTCAGCCTCTGGAGCCCAGCTATTACTAATTCTTGTTGCTCATGGAAAATTGGTGCAAGTCCTCTAGCAGTAAGGAAGACAGAAATCAAAATAGACATCTGTCTTTGCCTCTGGAAACCTCTGCCCTTCTTATCTTTTTTTTTTTTTACCATCAGGGAAACTTTTACTCATCTCAACATATTGTAGGTATTGCCTCCAGGTTGCAGAAAAGAGTGTCTAAGGACTGTGATTCCTAAAGTTTGCTGTCAAGTTGTCTCTGTCTAAGTTTGGAAGTTTAGCTGATTAGGAGTTTCCACAGTCAGATAATAAACTAGAAGAAATTTTAAAACTTATTTCTATATCTTAATATAGTACTCAAATAAAACTCTGCTGCTTCAAAGATATTCATGCATAAGATTACTGGTAATTTCAAGGTTTGTACACAGCTACAGTTATTTTTGGACACAGCTCACCTTGTGTTTTTGAACTAAAGCAATCTACCAGTCAGGAGTATCTGGCACTGGTCATCACCCGGAGATGATTTTATGACATTCCCTTCAGATTTTCTTTGCACCACAATCCTATATTCATGTGTGCTCATCTTACATGTTGGTGAACACTGTGACTTTCTTGGCAACCTGTTTAATACCCAAGCAAGTTTGTCTGAAATGAGAGGGGAACATTGTGTTTTATAGTGGGACAATGTGAAAAAGCTCAGCAGTGCAGTGGCATGGAAAATAGTCTGCCACACTGGGAGAGGCTGGGTGATGCAGCTCAGACCAGTTTCCAAGACATTTTAAGAGTAGAACCAAAGCAAGTGACTGTTCCTTCCATCTTCCTGCTCTGCTTCATCCATATGCAAACTGATTTTGCTTTGAGTATTACACAAAAACTCAATGAGGCCCTATTAATTCCATCCTGTGCTGCATAAATTATTTTCAGAGTACAATTTCTTTCAGAATTTCTTTTTTCACTGTACATTCTTCACATGTATGGAATACATCTCTTCTTCCTCCATTTTTCTAAGTTCTGGATACAAGAATATAGCTGGACTTTTATGAACTCTGCACATGTATACCAGTCTTATAATGGACTGAGAAAAATGGATTGAAAAGTCAAACATGCAGGCTGGAGATAGTAATACTTTGTCCTGGACCCTTATTTGAATGACTACAAGAACAGGAACTAAGTGGTAGTTATTATGCAAATATTATTCATTCTTAGCATAACCTTTGCCTCCTCATGAATTAATGAAACCCCATAAAACACATTTTAAAATGAATGCTAATTCAATCTTTGTGTGAATTGGATTATGGGAGTATGTAATATTTCAAAAATAGCATGTAGTTATCAAAAAAAGATTAATTGAAAACAGAAGGTATGTAAACCAAATATTGAATACTGAATCAAGCAGGATATCTGAAACATGAGTGGGTTTCCTGGCACATAACACTACTATCTCTAAAAACACATACCTAAAGTTATGGAAAATAACTTTCCAAGGTTGCACAATGACAGCTTTTCATGTCCTCTCTCCATAAAAAAAAAATTTTGAAAAGAACATTCAAAAATTTTGCAAAAGCAGCTTTCTTGTTCTGGAAGAAGCCTGTCTACCTTGATGATCAGCTGCAAGTAGCAATGTCATCAGCAGGACAACAAAACTGCCTGCAAGGTAAACAGGGCTTTTATTTCCACTTTCCTCCTCCACTCTCATCCCTCTCCTCTTTTTCAATACATTTGTTTCTAAACAACAAAGCCAGACTTAGCCTAGCAGTGCTCTCTTATCAAGATAAATTCCCTAAGTCATGGTGAATGTTTTCAGACTAAACTGTTGACCTTATGATAAAAAATGTCAGTTGTCATCAACAATCAGATACTCTGTACAAAAGAGGAAGGAGAATGTCTGCAGATGTCTGCAGCTTGACACATGTTGTGCATAACACATTCCTGCATGGTTTGAAAATGTTGGGCATATCCCTTTCACAGCTCCAGAGTTCTGCATTGAGCCAAACCTAAACAGGTGAATGAGTGTTGGAGATTAGGATTTGTTCTTTTTTTCTCTTTCTCTTTGGGAATTTTTCTGCCGTTTGTTGCCTGAGAGCAATAAATGCTTTTCTTAATATATATATACTTTTTATTAAATATGTTTTTAAATTAATTAATTTATTTATTATTTATTAATAATTTATTTATTCCCCTGAGTACAGAACTGTTATTCCTTCTCCCATATCTTTTCTTGAAAGCCCCTTAATTCCATAGTTACAATAACTACAAGGGAAGGGGTTCATATTTTCCATCCCAAGGGAGGCTCCTGCCTTCCTTGGCAGGCATCTTTCCTTCAAACCAAGACAATGAGCTACTATTTTTGCACTTCAGCATAGCATATCTGGACAAAGGAAAAATAATTTATATTAAATACATTTCTTATTCCACATGTATTAATTAAATGAAATAGAAATAAATGAAGGAGAAAATGTAACCAGCTTAGTTTTCCTTATTAAGCAAATAGATTTCATAGAATCACTCAACCATTTCATTTGGATATGCACAGAAATTGATTTTAGAAAGATGAGTTTGGCAACAAATACGCACACCTTAAATCAAAAGTTGGACACAGAAAACACAAATGCTTCTGAATTGGATCACACTGCATCTACCTGGACATGTGCCTTCCCTTCCTGTTATAACTATATCATTACACTTTGCTGTTTGCTTTCCAATTTTGGTTTGAAGCAACAAATTTACTGAGAGAATAAAGCACAGAATAGAAGAAATATCATTAATGCAGCACATGTTTTGTCATTGTCAGTACTTCTGGACACAGCCTTCTCAACAACTACCAAAATGTTGGTTCAGTTACAAGGGCTAGCTGATGCAGCTTAAGACTCTTGGGCACAGGTCCATAAAATGGTTTTAGAGATTCACAATGTTCTCCCAGGGCTCCCACAGCAGAACTGATTTCCTTGTGTGAAGCCCAGGGAGTTGGACACATCAGGGTGTGATGCACAACAATAGCAGCATTCACATGAAGCAGTTGTTGGGTAAAAAGAATATTTTATAGTCCTTGATGTACAAACCAAAACACAGTCCAGCTCCTGGGTAAGTGCCTTAACTGCAAGGCTACCAAATCCTTAAGCATCCTTAACCCTAGGTTATGAACCATCTGCTAAAAATCATTTACTCACACCATCTTTGAATCCTCTGATCATTTTCATGAAGAAATATTATCTTCCATGTAGATGTGAGAAATGGAGAAAATAGACATTCTAAGACTCCCCGTAAAATTTCAATCTGTGAGGGAGCCATGCCTTAGATTGACAGTTTTACAAGTCCAGAGGTTTCATCCTAATGCAGACTTTGTAACAACAGTTTCTCATATGTGGAAGAATAACTTTCTGTTTGCATCTACAAATTCCCTTAGTGGAACTGCCACCCATTTGATTCAGTCAACCAATTGACTTTCAAAGTTCATTACCTGTACTCACATAATAAAGACAGTCAAAATCCACAACTTTATATTTATGATTTTCCTTATTTTATTCTGAAGATGTGCTTGTTGCTTTTACATGGGTTTTTTGGGGGTGTTAAATTTTCTGATCTTCCCCTTTAGCAGTTAACACTGGGAACCGCTTCATGCTAAGAAGTAGAGTTAAAATTGTCTATATTTTTAGTATTTTACCACTAAAAAACATAGTTCTGATCTAAAGCTTTGAATTTCTCTAAAAATTATAAATCATCATCTTAGTTTTGGAAAAATATTATTTCTCCTATAAATTCTGAAATTTACAGAAATTGTTAATTGATATACTATGCTATGTCTTTAAACTCCCTTACAAAATATTTTCCTAACTCAATGCTGAGCATAAGTGCTATTCAAATAGCATATCTAGAAATAATGACAAAATAAATACCTTGCAAAATAAAGAGTATCTCAAATTAAAAAAAAAAAATAAAAATTAGCCTGTCTAAGAGTATAAGTGTCTTTGTAGGAAACAGGAAAATGGATGATGTGGTGAAGTACAAAGTACAAAGAAGAAATATTATCATAATAGATTGCGTTGGTACTCTTTTTTAAAAGGGCAACAAATAATGGGGAGAAATATGGCAAGAACAGGATAGACAGAGCAGGAGGTGATAGAGGAGATCATTTGAAGCAGAGATCAAAAAGAATCAAACTGGGAAGATCAGAGGTAATGATTTGGTAGTAAATGACTATTTTACAACTGTCATATATTTGAAAATATTTGAAGCGCTGATTGAAAACTTTATACACCTTCCCATAATGCTGAACCATATGGCAATAGCTCTTGCTTCACAGTATGAATCCCGAAATAGTACAGAGCTGGAGCTAATTAGAACAAATTGCAGTATATTCTTTACTACCATAGTTGAAAGAGTTAAGGATTCTTGCTTAGAATATTGAATGGCAGTGGTAGGAAAAGTTCAATCTAGAAACCCTGTTACCCTGCTGCCTATGATCTTGGAGTAAAAAAGGCCCAAAGAGACAAACTCATTTTATTGTACTTATGATAACAAAAACAAGTTCTGAAAATTATAATGACGTGGAAGACTTGCTCCCTTTCCAGCCTTTCCAGCCCTAGGTAGGACCCTGAAGAATTTTTATAAAATTTGTATGAAGTTCTCTTATACTTATTTCATTAACTAAAAACTAATTGGTTTGTTTAAGAAATTGAGTCTTAAATACTCATTTAACTTTCTTAAAATATAAATTATGTCATAAATTATATAATGTCCTGTTCCTTATTACATCCATGTAAGTCAAAGAAGACTACATATGGTCCAACAGTCTATAGTCATATGACATGTGATTGAAGTGACACAATGAAAATTATATAAACTCATAGTTTGTTAGTGAAACATATTCTTTGTGATTCTACAGCATAAAACTTCCTGGATTGGGTACATTGTCAAAGATATCTGGTTCATTTTCATTTGGTCTTTTTACAAAATAGTAAACTAACTAACTTTTAGAATTTCTAAACCTTTTATAGAACATTACCTTCTTGTTGCCACAGAGCTCCAATGGGAGAGGAAAATGCATAAGTGGAGTTGTAATTCTGAGGAAGTTTTGTGGCACATTTGTGTCAAACCTTTGTGCTGTGCTATGTTTTTCAAGACAGGTATGGCTGCAGGTTTCTTTATTCCTACTGGAGGAGGAGAAAAGCTTAAGATGTTTTCAGTTATCATTTTGAAATAGAGTTACCTTGTCTGTACAGCTTCTCTTTCCAAAAGTAAATGGCAAATCCTTTATGACTGCGTTCAAATTGAGTTTAATTCACCAGGTCCAAAGGTATTTCCACCTCTGTGTATCACAAAGAACACAACAGCACCACTCTACGAACTGTGACAGCTGTGGAATAAGTGCAACAGCAGGAGAAAGTGACATAAAATTCTTCGTTGTTATGAAGCAGAAAGTGATAAAATAACAGATTTTTGTGTGGTTCTGTTTGTTGGTTTTGGTTAGGTTTTTTTTTTTTAAACATACAATTTAAACATTATCACTATTGTAATTGTCATCTCAACATTATACATGCTATTTCACTTGAAAATAGAAATTTGACAGATGTTATGACTAATTAGGCCGACACGGGGATTGATAATATCTTGTCTTTTTTAACAGACAACTGCATTCCTTATTCTCCTAGTTTCCTCCATTCTTTTTCTTAACCTAATTCTTCCACGAGGGAAACAGCATGGAATGTTGTATTTATGAATCAATCTTAGTGATGCCATGATCACTTAGTACACATGGATGTGAGAGTAACTTTACTTAATATTGTAATTGAAGTTTAGGTGATTATTTTGTATAGAAACAATAAAAAAGTTTAAAAATATATCTATTGTCAATCTGATGGGTTCAATATAAGGAAAGAAGTTCTGTCCAAGCAAGAGAGATCTCCAGGAAGACAAATGTAAGATTTTTGCATTTCCTAATGAGTATGCTCAGGCTCCTGCACTAGAGTTATTTGATTATATATTTCTAACCTGTATTTTCTCCTACTGATAAAACAGAGTATACCAACAATAAGATTTGAGATAAAATATATTTTCATGATGTGGACTGATGTTCATTAAGTTATGAATCAAGATGTTGAACTGAAACATTTTCTTAAAAAGCAATAAATTGTTATTTAATGCCCTAAAGGGAAATTGGATGGTTTATTGACCGAGGTATTGTATTCAATTATTTCCTTGCTCTGTGAGGTAACCATCTTCACTGATAAAATGGAGATTGACATGGTCATTGCATTTCTGTTGTTTGTGTATATATATATGGAGAGAATTACTGTATATAATAATGATGTTTCACTATGTTTGGAGAATATATGGAAAAAAATGGTAAATTTGTTTATAATAATTCTTGATTACTTCACTCCAACCTAATGAGAAGGATGTAAAAGGGCCTCATCTAACTTGTTGTACAGACTGCTGACTGCTACAAAAGCTCTTTTATATTTGAATACCCTGAGACTGAGCACAACCTGGAACTCAAATTTCGATTTGAGCAGATTTGCCTGTTCTGCTGTTGAAGTGCCCAAAAAATGGTGATCTCATCAACAGCTTTATAAAATAAGCTGTATCTCTGCTAGCGTTCTCTGAAAACAAAGGCCATTAGTCATTTGTTCCACAGTCCTAAACCAGGGGTAGCTTTGTCATACATTAGGTGCTTTATCCTTCCTACCTTCTGCTTTTCTCACCTGCATCCTAACCATAAATATTTATATTTGCTCTTCCCAGTGGGATCTGATGTGGTGGGTTAATATGAATGACTCTTAGCTCACATCACAAAATAGTTTTTTAAAATCTCAGACCTTTTCTGGGCCCTATTTGCATTTGGAATGCGAGTTTTGTAGTCCAGAGATAACATTTGTCAACTTTGCAGTTTAGAGTTGGTAATTCAAATTCCAGAGAACACCTCCAATGTGACCTTCCCTGGTCACTCCTTTTCCTTCCCCTCTGTCTCCCTCTCAGTTATTTGAAGCAGCATTTGCTGAACAATTCTGTTTTTCCAGGTGATGGCAACAGCCCTGCCAGCTCTGCACAGCCAGTCCCAGCTCTGGGTGTAAATACTTTCTGAGCAAGTCAGTAATTAATGTTGCACTGATGACTGGTGGCATCTGTATGAGTTTATTATCATCTGTACTGAAACACAATGTACAATGAAAACATGGGGGACTCTAAAGAAAGAGGCTAATAAATTTACATGAATTAGCATTAAATTTAATTTGCCACATGCCAACCAAACTGTGCAGCAGATCAAAATCCTTTAAAAGATATAGATTTCTCTGTTGCAGCTGCTCCCCAGGCCTGGCTGCTACACTTACTTCAAGACTTTGCTGTATTTCTTAATTAAAAACAGTTTCCACACATCCTGCCTGATATATGTGAAGTATTGTTTTCTCAGTTAGAGAAAAAATATATTTACTTTTATTTTTTAAGAATATTGATACCATTAATTTACCCATGCTTATAACATAATGCACAGAATAAATATGTTCTATTTCTGCCATTTGATCCATTAGTGATCTATTGGCATTTTCTCTCTTGCCAAAATATGAAAGGCAAAACTGGAAAACTAACACTAATGAAATGATACTTTTTTTTGTAGTATTTAGACTAAAAATATGATAACATTGGAAGTTGATATTAACATGGAAATAAAGAGGACATTAGTTACCTGTTCTAGCCAAAAACTACAACTTGACTCCTTCCTTAATGGATTATGTGGTGGCTTCTGGCATCCCTCAAAACACCAAGCATTGGAATGAATAATGTTAATATTTATGTCACTGTTTTAACAACCATGGTGTCAAAAAGAGCTCAAATCCTCAATAAATATAAAATATAAATAAATAGAAAGAAAACAAAGAAAGACAACAGGTGTCCTGGTTTGGGACAAATTGGGAAGGAAACTTTCAAAGGTATGATTCACTAAAGGGCAAAATTCTGCGTCCCTTCCCCCCAGCTGTTTGGGAGATAAACCTCCTTCTAGAAAAGTGGAAAAAGAACCTGTTTATTTAACAAGAAAAGTACTCACAAAGGTGAAAAAATGAAAAGTATTAACAGTGGAACCTCTCATTGTTCTGAAGAGATGGCAAATTCAGAACAGTTCCAAGAGAAAGAAAAGCCACAGTCTGGGGAACTTGTCTGCCTCAGCTTGCTGAAAAAAACTAACTAAAATACAAAGGAGAGCTCTGTCACTCTGTCCATCTGTGCTGCAAACACAGTCAGGGAGAAAGAATGTGGGGGATCAAGTGCAGTTCCTGAAAACTGACTCCTTGCTTCACTTTGCCCACCTTCACTCTCAGAGCCAGTCTTAAAGGTGCAGAACTTAATATCCAGCATAAAGAGAGCAGACAATTGGGGATACAAGCATCATAAAGTTACCCTACGACAGCAGGAAAAAAACTTTTCATCAGAGAAGTTTGTCATGATTTCATAGCTCAAAAACATACATTTGCCTAATTTTACAGGGAAATGAATGTAAAATCAAAGTCCAAATACAGGTTTCATTATAGTCAATGAGTTTGCTAAAGACTTGAGTATAGTGAATATCACAGACAAAAAAAAATTACGTTTTTCTAGGAACCTGCAACTCTTTTGACTGGAATTTTTTTCAGAAAACTGAATGAAATAAAATTTCCCAAACCAAAGTGTGAGGGTGGTCATGGTCACAGGGGTTTTCAGATGAGGGAAGAGATGAGAATGTTGACTCCATATTTGAGAAGGCTTGATTTATTATTTTATGATATATATTACATTAAAACTATACTAAAAGAATAGAAGAAAAAGTTCTCATCAGAAGGCTAGCTAAGAATAGAAAAGAAAGAATAACAAAGGTCTGTGGCTTTGACAGAGAGAGCTAGCTCTGCTGTGATTGGCCATCACTTCCAAACATCCACATGAGACCAATCACAGATCCACCTGTTGCATTCCACAGCAGCAGATAATCAATGTTTACATTTTGTTTCTGAGGCCTCTCAGCTTCTCAGAAGGAAAAAAATCCTAAGGGAAGGATTTTTAATGAAAAGATTTTTAATGAAAAGATGTCTGTGTCACCAAAGTATACAAAATTATATTGAATTAATGTATTATCTGAAAGGTCTTCAGCTTGATTAACTGAATATAGTGAAAAGCTGAAATCTGAAAGACTCTTACAGGTTCAGAAAATTCTATTGATTTTAAATTTTTGCTTAAAACCTTGGCAATTCATGCAGTCCATCCATGGGGCAGCCAGAGCTGGTTCCCTGCAAGTAGAGGGGAGCCATGTGCTCAGTGTAACTGAGGTGCCCCTTCCTTGGTAGCTACTGGTTCATCTGAAGCCACAGCTTCCGAGGGCATCTGGGTCCCTAGATCTCAAATAAAAATCCCTCTGAATGTACTGTGTAGCAGAACATCAGTTTGATTTTACTTGTACTTTAGAGGAGATATCACATATAAGCAATTTTTCAGTGCCTATATTGGCTGCTGCTCCTACTGTAGCTGCTTTAGGAATCAGAAAGAAAAAAACAACTAACAAAGCATCATTATAATATTTTCAAATATAAACTAGCAATTTATCAAAAAGCATACTGCTAGTATGTTATACTGTAAGTAGCATAGTTTTCAGTGGAAAAGTTTAATTGCAAAGTTACTAATTTCATAGCAACAAACTCCTGGGAAAAAGGTGCTAGTCCAGGTATGTTAAAATTAATGCAAATGAAAACATATTATTTCTGTTAATTCCTCTATCTTTCACAGCTTGTCAAGGTTTATGAGTCACAAGGAAATGGCAGGATGATGAGTACTTTTATATCACAAAAGGAAGAAAGAGATTTGAAGAAAGTGAGAGGTACACAATGTTTTCCTCAGTCATGTGCATGTCATCACACTTTGCATGGGAAATGTGCTGTCAAGACAGCAGTGATTACTGAGTACATTAAAATTTGATTTTCAGTCAGAGAAATATGATCAAAAGAGTAGAAAATGCAATTGGTCACCAACTTTTGTTTCTAAGGATCCTGCATTTTATGTAAGGATTTTCTAGTTTACTTATATTCTGTCATTCCATTTCTCCTTCTTTTTGTCCTTTATTTAAAAAACTGAGAATGAAAGAGAAGATTTGTTGGAAATGAGATTAGGTTAAGACATTCAACAAGGTATGTTTAATGTGACTATGAGAAAAGAGCTCCTCTGGTAACATGAAGGATTCAATACTGAGAAACCAATCTGTTAAATAATTTTTTCTGAATGAAATACAACAAGCTGCATATTACATTTATAATTATAAGAAGAATTTAAAATATGTTGTCAAGCAGGTACCTTTGACAGAAAAAGTTCTCTTGATATATCTTTGAAGATATCAAAAATTTCACAGCAAAATAAAATGCTCTGAAAATAATTGCTACCCTTTATTTTCATGTCTCCAATGTACTTCAGTTCACATGTACAACTACTTTTTCAAATAGCCTTGCAGATAAATTGTTTCCACCTCCCTTTTCAGTTGTGTTTGAAAAGAAGCAGTTCAGAAATTGGAAAGGGGCAGTGCCTACCAACTACAGGTGTCCATTCTTTGCAGTATAGGTTCTGACACCTATGCTGAAAGGGGATTTAAGGAGTCTGCTTCACAAATGAGCATATTTTGCATACAGACTGCTTTAACTCATCAGAGAAATGATAATTCTTCATATGAATTACATAGGGTAACTGTAATATCCTAAAACAGACAAATCAATGTTTCCATGTTTGCTCAAGAGCAAAGCCCTACATGTTCAGTTCAGTTCTACAGTGTTTAGTTTAATCTGTTACAAACAAACAGTTCTTTATGTTTAGATCTTCTGACCTTTAAGAAGGATTAAATGTCTCACCTTAACCTGTTCTGTTTTCATAACAAATAGTTTGAGGTAACTGAAGAGAAAGATGACTGCACCTGAAGCTCTGCACACTGAAGCGGTTACTCTGAAGGGTTGTCGAGACTTTCAGGGCATCCAAGACTCACTTAGCTTTGTCTCCACAGCCTTAATCTACAAAAGACAGTGTCAATTGTTCAAGGGAAAACAGGAAGAGGATTTTGCTGCATCTCTGTATTTCTGAACGGCTTGACTGGACTTTTTCAGAGCCAAACTGCACCACTCATAGCACTGATTTATCTGCTGTGTCAATAATAGCATGGAGCCAAACCAAACCTGCCATCCATTCCCTGACCTGCTGTTCCTCTTTCCTCCCTGAAATATGCCTAACAAGTAGGTAAAGAGGATCTGGTTTCAAAGGTGAATCTTATCTTGGTGCTTCTCAAAACTGAGACTCTCGTGTCACTTTTACCTCTGAAAATGCCTAAAGGTGTGCCTTTAAGAGAGAACACAGATCTAGGTAAATGTCTAAATTTTTACTGAAGTCTTATTACTAGTATTTAAATTGTTTTTTGGTTTTTTTTGGAAGTGGTGTTTGGATATAGTTCTGAAGTGAATGAATATATACTCACCAGAGAAGGAACCATGGCTTTTAAAGAAAACAGTTCATGCATGACTGTGTGGGATGAAGCTAAACTGGGTTTGTAACTGCAAACTATGAACGTCAGCCACAACAGAATTGCCAATTGCCAATCAATGTGTTACTACTGCACAGCTGGGCAAAACTATAAAATTTCAGGGGAAAAAGTTGCTTTTTCCAAGTATTTTAAGTAGCATTTTAAAAGATGTGTAGTTACTCCTTAAATGATAGTATAACACTACTATTTTCAACAGCGTTAAGAAAATATGATTTCTCCATCTCTTTCATTATTTAACATTTTGATGTCACAGTTCTAAGATTTTAGGTTTTATTACATTTCTCTGAATGTTGATTAAAATGGAGTTTTGGGAAGTGCAATTTTAACAAAGTGATGTTCAAATAAAAATTTAAAAAATCCTGAAAAGAGGAAGAAAAAGCTGCGAATTTAAACATTCTATGTATTTTTAGTGCTAGAATGACATAGTATTTGTAATCCACCTTAATTTTCTATGAAGCATACAACCAGATAATTTTTTTTTAATCACAGTACATTTTAATTCCAGTATATCTTAAATCACTTTCCAAATGTAAAATAATTTACTATTGAACTATATTGCCTCTGGAGAAAAATGTCACCTGTTTGTCAGAAATCAATGGTTCAAATGTATCCAGCTGTTACTGAATTAACTAAAGAAATTGTTTTTCATTTTCTGATGGTTACTTCATAAACTATCTGGCTAAAAGAGAGGAGTTACCACAATTACTAGATGAGAGATTTGGATAGGAGTTACATAATCTCATTACCTGTAGGGGCATAGAGAACTCGGAATACAGTGTAGGTTTGTTAATGAGAACAAATCAAGCAAGAGAAATACCTGAGCTATCTTTTAAAAGCTTCTGAAATGCATCAAGCACAATTGTGTTTCAATGAAAGCTCTGTTTTGGGTAACGGATAATGCATGGAGGCATCAACAAAAATTGTATTTCTAAAGGCAGCACAAAACTCTCTAACATCAAAAGTTTGGAGCATAGCATGGCACATAAGTGTAAACATCATAGCCTGGAGAATAAAAATCAGCAGCTGATTACAGTATTGTAGAAAAAAGCGTTTCTATCTATAATGTTGCATTCCATCTATATCTAAATCATCTATATCTATCTCTATTTATATCAGCAATATCTATATCATCTCTATATATCTGTATCTATAGACACTTATGTCTTTGTTAACTTGAGGTGCAAATTCTACAGTAATTTATAGGCACAGCTGAAGAGAGGAAGACACAAGATTGTGAGGAGAAAGAAGTAGTTCTTTAGCAGAAAAAAGAACACAATCAAAAGTAGATCAAATGCTCATAGTTTAATTAAGTTGGTCATATCGCTGTCATCCAAAGCAAAATAATAGTAAACATTCAGATAAGATACTGGTTATAAATAGTTAAATGAAATTGAATAATTAGTTTCAGAAATATATTTCATTAAATAGAAAGTGAGTCACAATAAGGTGAATTTACTGCATTTTTTGAATTTCTAAATCTGGCTAAAGTAACTTGGGGAAGCTATTACATTGCCATTTAAACAGGTAAAAGGAGAATTAAAAATCCAGCAAAATATATTTAAAACACTTTTTGAAAAGACTGAATTTGACTACTTAGAGATTGAGGAAATATATGAACAAAAAGAATAATAACAAATAAGTAGGGTGAGGGGGCAGCAGCAATCTGCATTAAAATTTGTTAAAACATTTTGATGATTGATGGGGAAATCATTATTAAATTACATGAGAATTTCATTAAAGTCTTTTATGATGCCAAGTTGGTGAAATGGTAAGAATGGGATTCACAATCTTATATAGCTGTGATATTTGCTAGCCCTGACAGAGCCATTAGGTGAGTGAAGGCAGTGCAACTCCAACTGTGTGCCTTATCCTGGGCTGGGGGAGTGATTCCTTGCAGAAACAGTTGGAGCCATCCTAAGGTGTTTCATCAAGGTGGTAGTGAGTGGATATGGCTCTTCTTCAGTATCTTTGCTCTTCACTAATTACATTAGTTGTAATTACATGCTGTTAGTGGCATTGCTAACAATGTTAATGAGTCAAATACACTGGACTTCCTCCTGCCAGATAAATTTTTAAAGGCTGTTAAAAAGTTGGAGTAGGTTTCAGGAAAGACCTATGCATTATTCAGTGAGTAGTAGACCTGTCTTAATGTGAGAGCTTTAGAGAACTCAGTCTGAAAAGATTTAGAGGCAATTTGATTATTCTGCACAAGTACTTTCAAGGAAAAAAGATAGTGGATTCTGAAGGACACATAAATCTACTGTAACAAGAGGTAGAAACCAAAATCAAGAGTGTTTGCTTTCCCTGACATATAGCTGCACAGACATTTCCCCCAAACACAAACTGTTTTCAGGTGGAGGGTATTGATGACCCATCAACCATTTTATCCATGACTTACCAACCATGCTAGAATAATCAGTGCCACAGAATAATCAGTGCCACTTGTGTTAGCTTTGAATGGGCTGGGTTTCTGGACATGTCGCCTACCAAATAAAAGTGCCCCTTGTCCTGGCAGAGATCAGGTCAACTGCTTTGGTTACCTTTTGGAAGCTTAGGCAGAAGCTATAAGAGATTTTAGGTTAATAAAGAAGCAATTTGAAAAAAATAGTCTTAAAATGGCAGATGTCTACTTTTTGCTGACTAGCATTCCACTCTGTTCTGTGGAAAAGCATTGAACCATTTTACCTTCTTCCCTATCTATCCATTAAAATATAATAGGTATTTGCTTTTCTCTAACAATATTTGTATTTAGTTCTGATTTTTATATCTTTAAAAGAAAATATCCTAAAAAACATTTTTTAGGATAAAAATAATTGAAATAATCCTTTTAAGAGGATCCTTAGATCTCAACATTTTTTCTAGTTTCCTACATCTGCAGCTTTTTATTTGATTCTTCCTTTGCACTGGTATATATCTCAATGAAGTCTACTCATCTTCTGGAATTACACACATGTAGGAGCAATATAACATTTTCCATTTATTTGTCAAAACGGATAATTTTATAACACTGATTTAGAGAACTGGCGAAAAGAATTTTCATTGTATTTTACATTCTGGCAATGTTTATATTAAAGTGAATTCTTATTCTTTTATTGGCCAGAGTTTCTTTCAGTTCAGCTTGGGGAAACAGACTATGCTAAATGTATAAATACTACTGGAACTTTATTTGTTACTTTGGTGGTTTTCCAAGATTAAGAAATTGTCTCACTATAATAAAGCCTATTGTAATGCTCACCATGCTGAAAATGAAAGCAATGTATATTTTAATAAGAAAGAATTATTTAAAAAATATTTTATGAACAAGTTGTATACAATAACTTGATGAATGGTATGCATTGTAATACATAACTTTCAGTTGTGACCTTTGAATTTGATTGTCTGAATTTTTACTAAGATCTTCATTAATTTTAAGAGCAATTTGATAAATTGCAACCAGAAAACATTAATAGAACAGTTAAAAACCAGAACAAGAGTATTTTTCATATTATCCTTGTAAATGGAGTTATGAAGAAATGTTTTGCTCAAATGCATTGCTAAGTTAAAGCTTGGTGTGACATAAGACCATGAAAGCTTTATAAACTTTGTGTACTTTTTCTTGGACTCAAATAGTAGTTTTTCCATATACATTTTATGGGACCTCAGTGTGGGAAGCAAAGCCCTGTAATCCTTTTAACTTCCAGGTTCATCATATTCTTAAATGCACCTTCAAAAGGAGGAATGTTTCATTGAATAAAATATTTACCTGAAAAAAAAATTACCTGGAAACCTGGAAAAAACATGAGTGATTGAGACACAGTGTTTATGTCTCTTGGTACATTTTTTTATGCACGTGACACCAGAGTTCACAGTAAAGAGGAAGAGTAAGGCTCTGTTTAGGGAACAAAATAGCTTTTAATGTAATTTAAATCACTGATTCGCCCTTTTCTGGGAATTCTATTAGCTTTGACCTTACCTCAGACTTTCAATTTTTCTCAGAAGCCTTAAAATACACCTTGCAAAAAGTTTACTAGAACCAGCTTTATGCCTAAGTGTTACACAGAGAACTTGTCTTTAATTTCATCCTATCTGTATAGAAAGCATTTCTTCAACCAGGAAATGGGAGTTTCACTGCTGAAAATCACAAAGGAAGAGCAAATTAAGAATGAGGTTTATACACTGCATTAATTGCTAAATTTAAAGCTTAGCAGTTAAGGTATTAACCACTTTTTTCTTTTCTTCTGAATGATGAAAAATGTATCATAAAATCCTTTGAATTATTCTATATGAATCCAAGAGATTGGGTTTTTTTATAATTATAATTTTACTATGCTTGTTATCTTTTCTGTCATATTCCAACTTTTTAGGTTGAAAATAACTTTTTAAATTGATTTGTATCCAATAGAGAAAACAATGCTTCTATAAAAGGGAATCAGTACAACATAAGGACACTATAAGAGCATATCAAATCACATGAATGTAAATCAGCAATTATAGGTACTAATAATAATTCTGTTAAAAATACTAATAAAGAAAAATTATTAACCCGAAAACCCCAGTTTTTGATTTAGTTATAAATTATTACTCATATACAGCAAAACAAAACAATTCATATTTCCAGATGACTTTTTTTGTTTTTTATGATAAAGGGTTGTTGGATTGATTTATGTTTTTAGGGGAGGAGGATGTGAAAAGAAAAGGAGCGATAGTGAAATATTTGTATATATCTAGTTAATTGATTTTTTTTAACTATAGTTATTATACATGGTAATATTTATGAACACTTTATTTGCTTAATTTAAAGTTACCCAATGCATATTAAAGTAGCCCCAAGGGAAAAGACAAGAAAAATCTAAGAACAGTATTCCCGTATCTGGTGAACAAAAATAGCCAGTTGCTTCTCTGTTCAGAGATGAAAAAAAAATTTGTTTAGGTAATTCATCTGGCACTCTGACATACAGGATGATTATTTTATCCTGATTCATTTTCTTTAGGCCAGGGAGGAACCTGTGTCTGATAATTTAAGTGCTTTTCCTTGTGAGATGGTCACAGCCTGTGAGAATTTCTTGATTGGCCTCTAATCTTTCCCTCACCTTTTTTCTCAAACTTCTCCTCTTTTGCTAGCACTCACAAACAAAGTTAGAAAATCCCTTCTGAGGCATTTCAATGGAAAATACCTGGTGGGATTTGAAAAAAAGAAAAACAGGAAGGTGTTCATGAGGAGAATAGTTGAAGAAGAGAGATTTAAGAGAGAAAATGTCTATTTCCGTGAAAGGACTAATGCCTGTTTTAACTGATAACTATTATTTTTCAGTATGTGAGATGGAACTCAAGCTACTTAGAAAGAATTCAGACATGAACATAATGCTTAAACAAAGGGTCTTTTATCCTTTAAACTTGAGAATATTCCATCTTTGTCCTCACTTTGCTGCTCATGGTTAACTATTACCACAGTAAAATAGAAATCAGGGCATTCCTTAGTCTCTTTTCCAGGAGCAGTTGATTCCTTGTTGCTTTACAGCCATTATGCACAGACACACACACCCCAGCAGTTTGTTTGTTATGCTTTTATGATTCAGCAACCCTGATACAAGTCATTAAAATTTTGTTAAAATAGCTTTCCTACCCACTGACTGGTTGGTGGTTTTGCTATTAAAAATGATTAAAAAATAATGTGAATTTTGAATCCCTAGAAGGTTGCACTTAAAACACAATAAAGGCTCACCTCATTACTAAGTCTAGTAATATTAGATTCAACTTAGCATGAATATTATCCAAAAGCTGCTATACCAGAGTTTTGTTGGTAGGATCTACATTATTATTAATGCCAATCTGCTGACATTGCCTTATACAATATACTGTTATTAAGTATCTAATAATTTTACAGACTTTTATTACAGTCAGCAGGACTTCATTCAGTAGGACATTAAGAAGATGTAGGAAACCAGAACATTTGCAGCAAGCCTTACACAGCACTGCAGGAGTTCTGCTTTGCTCTTGCTGTGATGAGTCACCTTTGGGTAGAAAAGAAAACCTCATAAAATCCTTTATTACTTATGCCTATTAGAGAGGATATTTACTGTGCTGTGGTTTAAAACTTAGTTCTAAGCAAGTATGGATTCTAAGAAAGCCATGTTTTTCTGTTCTCTCCCTGCCCGCTTTCTTTCCTCCATTTTTGCTTCATTCTCTAAAGTATGTCAATCACTAGCAGCAATTTTTCTCTTTGAAGGTTTATATCACTGCTGAATCCTTACAAATGAACTATTAATGTGCAAGCACCAGGATCCTCCATTCCCACACAGCAGGCCCCGAAGCTCAGCCTTCCACCACTCTGATTCAGACCGTTGGCAACCTCATGACTTGGAAAAGTGATTTTTTCCTATTCCAAGATACTGTATACACTATGTGGCTCATCTATCAATGGCTTTCTGGTTATTAATTGCTCATAAGTGTTCATGAATTTGTGTCACCCTGATGAACCTCTTAACTTGCATACAAGCTATTAATTATTCATTTGTAAGCAATTATGCTGATGATTTTTGCACCCTCTATAGCAGCTCATTATGTAAACTAACCATGTTAACAGTCCCTGTACTGATTTAGACCTGAGATACAGCTTTCCCTGACAGCAGCTAAGGACTGCAAGATTAAATTGCTTCTTTTAACAAAGTACAAATTATTGATAGATATTAGTTCTTGCCTTGGTAATTGAAAAAATGGAAATCTTTGCTCAGAAATACAACCAAAAATATCATACTTTATTTAATTCATCTAAAAAACCCATAATCACTGTCTTAGTTATAAAAAGGAAAGGTGAAGTAATTTTTTTTAATGCATTTGTGTCTTGAAGAAAAATATTTAGTTAAATGATTGGAGGTCAGGGAAATTTGGCTGAGGTATTGTGGGGGTAGTTGGAATGGATATCCCTCAGGAAATGTGTCTTGGAGACCCCGAGGGAATATTTGGAGGAGTTAGGTGGGGAATGACACTCTGAATCACAGCATAGTATTTTTCTAACCCCTTTTTGACATTCAGTTTTGAAAAGGTGAACCCAAAATGAGCTTGAGACTATGATAATATCCAGAGAGGTTAACAAAACAAGGTATGTAGTTCCCTAAAAAATAAATTACCATCTAAAAAAATTCTACATTTTTGGGAGAGAGCAAGAAGTTGTTTTTCTTGGAGGTAAAGGGTCATAGGATAGAAGAACAATGCTCTACAACCATTGTTTAATTGGAAGGGTTGATTGCAAGATAAGTTTCAGGAGAGATACAGAGAAAAATACAATATCCAAGCGGGAGTTGGCAAAACCATGCTAAGTAAATTCATGATTTACTGAGATGATAAAGCATTTGAGAAGCCAAAATTTACTGAGTTGTAAAAAGCATATAAAAATTTTCAAACACTATTGAAATCAAAGTTTTTTTTCTTGATTTCTTTAATTTTCAGGGGAATTGAAGAGGAGGCTAGAGAGAGACTTATTTTATTCTTACTTAAATTCTGTAAACTCTTGATTTACATTTCTCTTCCTGGCTTTTTGTTCACACTGTACTGTTGGGAACTGACATGGAAGGATAAGTGGAAAAAAACACCCAAACAAACTGTAAAAAACCAAAACCAAACAAACAAATAAACAAAACCCCCACTGTCCTGTGACCCTGTTCACAGGGGTCTTTGGATGAGGGAAGAGATGAGGATCTGACTCCATGTTTCAAAAGGCTTGATTTATTATTTTATGATATATATTACATGAAAACTATACTAAAAGAATAGAAGAAAGGATTTCCTCAGAAGGCTAGCTAGGAATAGAATAGCAAAGAATGATAACAAAGGCTTTTGTCTCAGACAGAGAGTCCAAGCCAGCTGGGCTGTGATTGGCCATTAATTAGAAACATCCAACATGGGCCAATCAAAGATCCACCTGTTGCATTCCACAGCAGCAGATAATCAATGTTTACATTTTGTTCCTGAGGCCTCTCAGCTTCTCAGGAGGAAAAATCTTAAGGAAAGGATTTTTCATAAAAGATGTCTGTGACACTTTCCCACTTTTTTTAGGTCTGAATATCCTAATAATCCCAACTCCTTTGCATCTAGGCACTTCACAGCACTGGAGTCCATGATGTCTGCTTGGTAGGGCTCTCAGGTACTCCAGAACAACCTTCTAAGGATATTTCATAAAATGGGGAAAACAACCAACCACAACCTGTTTGCTTTTCCTTTCTATTGTGAAAATTTGTGTCAGACAGATGTCCTTTTGCTTAATAAATGTGTAAAAGAGATGTAAGAACAATTTCTTGGTCAATGGTGTTATTTTCATGGATCTTAGAAAGCCGGGCTTTTTGCTGTTTCTCATGTGGTTTTTACTGAAGGACTGGCACACTACTACACTGGTGTCCTATGTTCCAATGTAAAGATTTCTTCTATTCCCATCCTCAAGAGCTGCTGAAACCGGGAGGGGCATCATTTTTAAGCTTATCTCCTGTTAATGGGCCCATCAATGCCTTGCCACATGACTCAGAGATAACTCCCTCCGGGGGCCATTCCTTTTTAATGGACCCACCCCATGACTCACAGAATGATATCAGCCCATTGTGAGATGCTCCACCCAGGGAGAGGAGCTGAGCATCCCCACCTCGATATGATCTGGGGTTTGGGACACCACACGCAGTCTTTCCACTGGATTCCCAGGGGAATGGCCACCCTTACCCACTGTCTTCCAGAGGACAAGAGCTACCAGATGGTTTCTACAGGATCACCAATTCAACAAGACCATTTCATCTGGACTGCTGCCACCACCCTAACTAGCAGGGTGTCAGATTGTATTCTGACTCTGTCAGTGGTTTTTCTTTTGTCTTATTGCATGTATTTTGGTTCTTTTCCTAATAAATTGTATTTTCGACTTGGAGTCTCTCACTGGTTTTGCTTTCAAACCAGAGCAACTGGAAAATCTCCACTGCTCTGCTCTGAGATAATCTTCTTTTAACTCGTAGTTAGAACCTTGAATTGGGTCTTGGGGGTAGCTTGAAGTATGCTTAAATCCTTTAGTTGATGTACAGAGGAGTTTAGTAGCTTAAATTATGTAACACATTCACATTCTGCCTATTATCTCCATTTTCTCTATTTGGAGAGGAGTCATATGACCTTGGAAATATATGATTTTTTTTATGATAGAATTGCTTTCGAATATACTTGTTACCCATAGGAGTAATGAATATTTGTTGATAACAATGGTACCATTGTCAATAATTTTTAGCTTAGTAATAGATTTTAAGACTTGCTGGACTCTATGAATAAATACATGTTCACAGAAACTACCAAGCTATGTAATACTTCCTGTACTCACTTTACTAAAGAAGTGGGAAGCTATTTTTGAAATTTTTGTATTTATTTGTCAATGAGGATCATGAATACCGTTTAAGTATTTAAATATCACATAGGTACTTTCCCAAAAGCAATCAATAGTGCAGATTCATCAGAGACTTATTACCAGCCAACACAGCACACCTATCAAAGTGCTCTTCCTTTCAGCTGAGGTGCACCTCTCTTATTAGTGACATGCATTAACCATCTTCATTTGGGGTTTTGCATCACTCAAGTAAATGCAGGATGATAGTTAGTTTATATAATGAGCAACAGACCAAGAAGCAAAATATTCAGCATAATTAATTAGGAATGAATAATTAATGTCTTCCATATACTTACAAGTTCATCCAGCTGTCATGTACTATAAATGCATGAGAATTTTAGAAATTTAACAGCCAAAGTGATATGAGTATATGATAGTTGAAATTATTTTTATACTTTTTGATCAAAATTCTGCTATCTACATCAGACTTCAAGCTCTAGGGAACTGTGGGGGCTTTGCCCATGACTAGTAAAATATTATTCATCAGGAACGGTTGTGATAGGACAAGGAGTAATGGGTTCAAACAGAAACAGGAGAAATTTAGGTTAGATATGTGGAAGAAAGTCTTTACTGTGAGCGTGGTGAGGCATTAGCACAGGTTGCCCAGAAAAGCTGTGGATGCCCATCCCTGGAAGCATTCAAGGCCAGGTTGGATGGGGCTTTGTGCAAACTAATCTAGTGGAAGAGGTCCATGCCATGAAATAATTCTATGATACAGATTTGAATAACATCCGTTTTGATAATCAGATATGCAAAGATAAAAGTAAATAAGGTATAACTTCTCTAAGAGTACAAAGATACTTATTTTTTGTCTTCTTGCTAACTCAAATTCACATATATTTGGAATAAAATGGATAATTTCCTGTGAAAAAGCAATGAGAACTATTCTGTTTTTATTCATGTCTGAGGAGCCCTCTTGATTGATAGAAGCAGAGAGTTTCTAGGGAAAGCTAAGACCTACACATTAATGAAAACATGTACTTGGAATATAGATGATAAAATTGTCTCAGGTGAACAAAAAGCCAACAATCACCTGTTATTAGATATTTCAGCAAATCCTTAGAGAAGATAGATCTTATGTGTAAGTCTACTTCAGGAAAAGTTTAAGTTTCAGCTCACACATTTCTTGACTCAGAAAACATCTTACCACGGGGCACAAATCAGAGGACAGGGTTCATTAGTTTCAGTTCTACAGTTTCATTGAACTACTTGTTTGCCTTTTGGTTTTTTTAATCTCAAATCCTTGGTGGTTTAATTCTACATAGTCTAATTTATTGGCCTATAATGGTAGTTTTGTTTTCAATTTATGATTGCTTTACCTTATTTTAATTGACATTTCTGGGCTTTTAAATTATTTCTGCATGGAACTCGTTCTCAAAGGGTTTAATTTGGATCTGTGTAAAAATTGATGAATGTACAGAGGAATGGGAAATAAAAAAAACAAAGAGCT
Organism: Molothrus aeneus; assembly: GCF_037042795.1. Taxonomy (NCBI): domain Eukaryota; kingdom Metazoa; phylum Chordata; class Aves; order Passeriformes; family Icteridae; genus Molothrus; species Molothrus aeneus. The sequence continues at coordinate 11,933,697 of NC_089649.1, read as the reverse complement.
GGATACAAATCTCACAACTCAAAAACGACTCCCCAAAGGAAGATTCTTTCAAGCAGATCAGTGTCTTTCTGTGTTGAAGTCAATGGAGCTACACAGGTTGACACCTCCTAGGGATCTGGATACACACCATTAGTACCTGATTCAAAGCCCATAGAAATAATTTGCTCTTAGTATTGTAACTTTATGGCTGGAATAATCTGTTGGTATTTATGAGCCTCCTTCTTAATGAGTTCTGACATGTTTGTTAGGGAGCCTGTGATTGTACCTTGCCCAGGGTAAATCTCTGAGGAACAGTTTCTTCCCTGGGATGCTCTTGGAGCAGTGCACACCTTCATGATTGCTGGATATAAATAGGTAACCCAGCTGTTGCTGTTGAGGAGATGTTGACTGCATGGGAGGAGGGAGGGGGATATTCTATGAAACTGTTTACTGCTTGTTTGTTTGTTTGTTTTCTGAAACATACCTCAGGCAGTTTTTGGCTTCTAATACTAGGAACTGAAGTTGTTAATTTTGAAGCCCCTGTGAGAATAGTGAAGAAGCCCAATGCTTAAGTGAGTTTGGTAAAATATACTTCCCACTGATTTATTTGTAGCAACATGTCTACTAGGGAATTTAGTCATCTAGCTACTTAGGAAATTTGTGGGGTTTGCCCTCAGGAAGAGGTGAAGTTATATGCCTTGCATATATCCATGAGAAAGTTACCCTGAATCTTGGCTGAAGTAGGTATCAGAGCAGCAGAACTGCAGCATAAAAATGGGTGAGGGATGACTCAGTGCCTGCTTGGTAGAGACATCATTGGTTTTTGTTCTCTTTAAATATAAACATTTTACAGTTTTTCTTATTCTTTTTCTGTAGACCTTGCTTGAGAACCTCACGAGACCAGTAAGAATTTTATTATGACACTTTTCTGCATGTTCTATTTTTGAGTGGGTTTCACCTGTACTGTTTAAGGATTGTAGTTCCTGTCCCAGTACAGTTAGGCCTGGGCAACAGTAAACAGTAAACAGCATGTCAGACAGAGAGAGCTGGAGGAAATACAGATGGCTTTTCATCCACCTTGGGGTTTTTCTTTAATTTCAAAACTATCTGCTAATATGTTTCATTCATTGGATGGTTTATCATTGAGATGCCTTATTCATCTGAGATAGCTCATATGAATTCCTACCGAATATTTTTGGTGGAGTTTTTTGTATAGTAGCAGATACTTCATTAAATTATTGCTGACACTTTGGGATGTTTACCAAAGACAAGGAAAAAAATAATGCACATAGATGTATTCTAATATACAGAATGAAGTGTTTTCATCTCAGCTTATCAAGTTGTAATGGCAATCTATTGCTCCAATAAATAAAGAAAATATGAAATTGAAATAACTTGATAGATCTCAAAAAGCACCATCCTTGATGATGGAAAGGATGATTTCATCATTATATTTTGATTATTTATCCCTTATTTAATGTCATTCCTTGTTTATTTTGAAGCTATCAATGCCACTAATATGCACTCAGATTGGTAAACACAGCTGACAAACAAAAAAATAGAACAATTAGAATTTTTTTCTTGTTTCACTTGGGCAAAATACTTGCAGTTACTGCTGTGCAAATGACCTTGAAGTCTCTCACAGTTATTAAGAAATTCTCATTTTTCCTATAAATTCAACATGTCTACATAGGTTGAATGCTGCCACTCTTAAGTCTAAGAGTAATAAAAATTGGAAAAAAGTAACCCCTAAATACAGAGGAAATGTAAGTAATGGAGTTCTCAACCTGTCCTTGTGTTTTAGCCTTTTTGCTTGATGCTATCAATGTTCTTTTTCACCCTTTTCTAGACTCCTGTGCATGCATCCCGCTGCTCTTTGCCTCAAGGTGCATAACAGCTATATCATGAACCATGAGGGTTTTTGAGTGATACATTAATGTAAAACTTTCAAATAGCATGTTTATAAACTTTTAAACGAGATTTTTGTCTCCTAATTCAGAGCTGAAAATAACTTTTCTTAGCTCTTTTGATGCCTGGATATCATAATTCTCATTGAAGGAGAAACTAATTTCATTCATACAATAGAGTTTATACTTTTAGAAGAAATAAAATTCCAAAAGCCCAGACACAGAGCATTTGCATTGATTTCAATTCCTGAGATAATTCACTTCAGTAGTACTTAGATTTCATTTAAATCCAAATTAAAAGTGCTTGGCTCCAGGAAATTTGAGACCAGTGACTTTGTGACAGCTATAAGATGGTTTTCCTCATTGTTAGAAAGGTGAAAAGCTCTGAGGCAGTACCAAAGTTTGTGATGAATTTGTTTGGTTTGTATGTCCCAATTTTGTGGAAAGATGCCATGATAGCTGGCTATGAACTGGGAAAAGCAAAGTGCACACTGACATGGAAACTGTTAGGAAAGTAGGCAAATGTTCCCAAAACATAAAATTATTTTCTCAGAGACAGATTTTTTGAGCAAATTTTTATTGCCACATTTGGCAGCTATTGGGATAAAACCCACAAATTTCCGAGTCAAGCTTATGTGTGCAATGACTAGGAGAGAATTTGAAGATTACATATGCATTTATTGTGCATTCCTTTGGTCATATGCAACCTGGTATTGGTAAGAAGTTGCATTTGTGGGAATATGGCATGCTAGTGCCAATTTTCAATAGAAAGTAAGATATCTATCACTGTCATATTTTCTGAAAAATCCTCTTTGCCCAGGATTTTCTCCTGGGAAGCTGAGAAGCCTCAGCTTCTCCTGTGTTTGCTGCTCTGGAATGTGGTCTGGAGATTGAAACAATTCACATGTTGGATAAACAACTTAATGGCCAATCATGGTCCAGCTCCAGTGTCAAGGCTCTGAGGAGTCACAGGTTTTTCTTATCATTCTTGTAAAACCCTCTGGCTATATCCTTTCTGCATTCTTTGGTATAGTTTTAGTATAGCATTCCTTAATATAATATAATATCGTAAAATAATAAATTAGCCTTCTAAGAACATGGAGTCAGATTCACTCATCTCTCACCTCATCCTGGGGACCCCAGCAAATACCACAGATATCTTTTTTATAAATAGCTTTCTAAAATTTCTGCTACTTAGTACCTCTTACTCTGAGATTGGGAGGATCCATAGCATTGTACATTGATGCTCAAATAATGAGAAGGTAAGAGCTATATCAAAGTTGTAAACTTTAATGGGCTGGATATCTTTTGGGATATGCTTTGGGATAAGCAGAGGGTTTCCTCTGGGGTTTTCTGCATGTATATTGGTTCTAATATTCTCTATATTAGAACCACTTTATATTCCCAGTATATTGGTTCTAAACCTCTAGTTTAGCTAGACTTCTTTTTTATCAAGGAATAAGTAAATTGTTGGAATGAATGCTGAGTTATCTTCAATGTGAGCACTAAATAAGGTGAATATTAAAATTATATTTGCATCTCTTTTTTTGTGGTCAATCTGCTGATTCACAGACTGAATCAGAGAGAGAGGACTTCTGAACACTACCGAGTTTAATGTGATTACATGGCTTAGCTTTTTTTTACATCTCTGTCATTATTTGGTAACAGAGACATCCACTAATATGAATACATCAGTGCTGTCCACTGCTGTACTATTCCTTCTCCTATAGGGAGTACAGAATGAAATCAACCATCTAATACCAAAGGTTCACACACTGCTGAGTCACAAGCCAGGAGCAGCAACTTCTTAAAATGTACTTTTTTAGAATTCAATGTGACTACTTCATGACCCTAAAAATGTCAGCACAAACTATCTTAGCACTGGTGCTGTTTATCTGGAAACACAGTCACCTTAATACTACATGTATTTACTGCCTGTGCCTTTTAAATAAAACTAGAGCATTTAGAAAGAAACCAATGCCTTTTGAGATTTAGACAATATATGTAATATTTACTTTATATGTTTAATCTCTCCCTCCCTTACCTCTACCTCAAAGCAGTCAGTTATTGGATAGCTAAGTTATATTAAGAAAGCTATGAAAGATTACTTCTATTTTTTTGGGAAATTACCTTATTACAACACATCAGATATTTATAAAACTACTGCATTAAAAAAAGAAAAAGGGATTTTTTTACAGAGCAGGAACAATGAAAAAGAAATATGCCTTGTAAAGCTCACTATAGATATGAAAATAAACACCCAGGATATAGGCATGAGCTTACTAGAGAAACATAAATGATACAGATAATATTTTGCAGAGATCAACAAAATCCAAAATCTGATAAATTTTGTATTAGAAGAAAGATTACGGCAACAAAGGGCAAGAGTACATTAAAAAAACATTTCTTACATTTAAACTAGTTGAAGAGTTTCATAAACACTTTTTAGTGACTGACTTTCAAGGGTCCCAAGTTGGATAAAGGGAATATAAAAGAAGTTCTTCTCTTTTTAATGATCTTAGCATTCTCCATCTATTTTATACCTCAAAAAATAAAAGACAGATTTTCCTGTATGTTTTTTTCTAACATTGCCAGAGGTCACCTGCAACACTGCTGCTGAACATAGCCCCTCAATGGAATAATTTCCCACAGGCATGTATCTTGCTTCATCAGAGCTGAGTAAAGTCATGTTTTCCAAAAGAAGATGTTTTTGATACATCAGATTTACATTACTTGGGTTTAGGAAGGCACTCTGAAACTGATGTTTCTTTCCCTTTAAATTAAACAGATTTTTCCCTTTCCACATTTTCTACCCAGAAAAGGCCTGAAAATAAATATCTTCCCCAAATTTTCCCTAATTAATTTTACTTCTGCTGTGAACAATGGTGCCATAACAAGAGCCAAGCTCTTGAGAGCAGCACCTCAAACAAAGGAAGAATTCTGCATTTGTTTCTGCATAAACACGTGCGTTATTTCAGTAGTCTAACATACCAAACCTCATCAAATTAGCACGATTTCAGTCTCTGTAGATGCCCCCTTAAAAGCAAGTAGGGAAAAAAAAAAAAAAGTGGAAAACCATGTAGTTCTGATCAGCAGTCAGTTGTGTTTGTTAGAAATTTCAGGCAGTCCTTCTCTGCATAATTCTGAGTAGAGGGAACAGAGCAGTGAACAATGTGTCCCTCCTGGACAGAGGCTAGAATGGGCAGGGGGAAGAGTGGAGACACTTCTGTTTGGGTTTGGGGGGAAGGAGAAATCATTCATATAGACAAAAAGACAGTTTGAAAGTTTGAAAATATTATTTGGTGTTAAAGGCCCACAGAATTTGATGTGGGCTTTACTTCAATAGGATTTTCCTATTTACGTTAACCTAAATATAGGATAAACACTGAATACTTTAAAGGATGAAATCAAGGTTAATTAAAACATCTAAGTCTTTGATTAGAGAAGTGATAATTGCAGTAGAGTTAAGAACAAAATAACTCTATTGAATAGTTCCTTATTAGGTATGCTCAACCTTTTTTATCAGATCCTCAAAGGGTTTTTAATACCCTTTTTGTCTCTTTATTCTTATACTCTTTGTTCCCTAGAAAGACAGGAAAAAAGAAGGAAATGAAAACTGAAAGGCAGGAAGGGAATAAAAAAAAGTCTTGCTAAATTTATGCAAAATACCTGTCTTTCTGTGGGTAGCCTGCTTCCATTGTGATATACTTTTATTTTTTACTTTCTGAGACACACAAGTATTTGCTGTTTATTTATCTCTTGTTACACACAAGAATTTAGTGTAACAACTACGTGTAGAAAAGCAAAGTCAACACATACTTTTATATTGGTATTAGTAATGGAGAATTTTGTTTCAAAGGCTGAAACTGGGAGGAAAACAAAATATTTTACCAGGACTCGGAGGAAAAGCTCCTAGTATAGCTAATAGTCTGCACTGTCAGCTGCAACTGTGACTTTCCAGGAAAAGGGCTGTAACTGAGAAAGTCACATTTCTTTTTTATCTTCCACTTTTTTTATTCTCTTTCCCCCTTTTATGCGTAGTCCACCTTATAAGAAGACTGGACTACAGTGTAGCAACTGGAGTAAAAGTACTGCCTCTGAAATATATTCCTTTCTTTTCTTAGCAAGGACACTTCAAATTCTTGAGGATAATAGCTGAAAGGAAGGAGGAACGGGAAAGATTATTAAAATGGAGGTGTCCTTAAGATGGTTTTGAGGAGGTTTCCTGGGTGGCCCTGTTTCATATTGTCAAACACATTTTTTTCATCGTGAATAATGTGCTCACTGTTGGAGGGCTGCCTTAGTGACTTCCAGATCCAGGTTTTCCGGGGCAGGTGTGGTTGGTAGAGCTGAACATGCCCTTTGCCCAGACCATCCCACTCTCAGGGAATGGATGCTGCTCACTGTTCAGCTTTCTCCACGAGGGGCCTCAGTGTTTGACTGTTCAATGGCTCCAGGTGAAGGACCTGTGCAAGTGAGCAAGGGATCACAGCACCACTGATCCCCTGGACTTCTTTCCATCATCATGGCTTAAAATGACAGGCTTAGCTGCTCTCACACAGTCAGCTTTGCCAGGGTGCTTATTTCACATAACATCTTGATGATCAACAGCACTGTCTTGAGTTAGAGCATCACATATAAAGCAGGCTGGGATCAATAGTGTGAAACAGGGAGAATTCATTATACCGTGTCTTGAAGTGAGCCTCCAGAGGTGTGCCAAGGACAGGCTGTTCCCAGTTTAGATGAGGACACAGGCACTGCCTTATGGCTGATGTGCTGAGTGGGGAGTAGCCACAGACAGGGGCTTCCAACCCTGTGGAGAGGTTGCAGCCCCTGGGGTGATTCCTGCCACTGTGTTCATACACATATGCTTGAGAGAGGTGGGGTCTGTGGGGTGTGGCATTCACATTTTCTGGAAAAATCCCTTTGCCCAGGATGTTTCTCCTGGGAAACTGAGAAGCCTCAGAGAAAAAGGAAAACAATTCTTATCTCATTTTCTTCTTCTGTGTTTTGCTCATGTGGAATGTGTTTGGAGATTGTTTACCCATAGCTGATTGTTTCATTGGATTCTGCTGTGAGTTGTTTTCACTCATTGGCCAATCAGGGCCAAGCTGTGTCGGGACTCTGGAGAGAGTTACAAGTTTTCATTATTAGCTTTTTAGCATTCAGTAAGTATCCTTTCTGTATTCTTTAGTATGGTATATTATTCTTTAATATAATATAGTATCACAAAATAATAAATTAGCCTTCTGAGAACATGGAATCAGGTGCATCATTCCTTTCTTCATCTGGGGGCAATGCAAATGCAATGCATATGTGCCTGAGAGAGGTGGGCTCTATGGGGTGCCAGCTGAGAAATGTCAACAGCATCACCTACATGTTTCCAACTCACTGTGCCTTTGTGGAGCTCCTGTAAGACAGGCAGATTTTGCTGCTCCAGATGTAACTGCTGGAAGATGGACACAGCCCCAAGGCCTGGTCAGTGACTTCTTGTTGAAGATTGCAATGCAAGATGTTTTCAATTACCATCTGTATGGCAGATTATCTTCTGTCAAGTGGGCAGTTTGCTTTATCTCTCTCTTTGAGTGACCACAATCACTCCTCCCTCAGGAGGGGACATCTGCTGATAACAGACTGTTGAATGTCACTGCATGACTGATAAAGACTACAACATCCCATTATGAGATTTGAGCCCAGAGGGAGGAACCGAGGATTGCTACCCAGAAACAATCCAGAGGTTTTGAGACACCAGCACGGTTTCTCCACTGGATTCCCCAGAGTAACAGTAACTGTCTCTTCTGGATCCTCAGAGGAAGAATACATGCTGCTCTACAGGACCCCCTTGCTCCAACAGAACCACACCTGACACTGCAGGAGGGCTGCAGCCACATTTCCAATTGGACTGCCACCAACACCCTGACCCACAGGGTGTCAGGCTGTGTTCTGACTCTGTCAGTGTTGTTTTAGCTTACTGCATTGTTTATTTTATCCTTTTATTTTCCTTCCCTATTAAAGAACTGTTATTTTCTGCTCCCATATTTTTGCCTGAGAATCCCTTAATTTAAAATTTATAGCAATTTGGAGGGGTGGGGAGGGTTTACATTCTCCATTTCAGGGGAGGCTCCTGCCTTCCTTAGCAGACTCCTGTCTGTCTAAACCAAGACACTTCTGCTGCTGCTCCCTACCCTGTCTCTCCTGGCCCAGAAGCAGTGGGCTCAGCACCTCCTTGATGGGTCTGCCTGGATCCAGGGGCTGGCACACTGCAGGGGTCCTGCAGGGCTGCCTCAGCACCTCAGGGAACTCCCTGTGGAACAGGGCTCAGGTTGAGAACACAGGCTTACAGAATAGTTCTGACAACAGCCGCAGAATTATTCCTGTCTGAAGAAGTGGCTAAAGAGAAAGCTGCTCTGCAGCTGGGTGAGCCCCTGAGAGTGAGATGAGTGGGGGAAAAATATCTCCTATACTGAGGCTTTTCTTGTAAAAGTTTTGTGGTCCCTTCAAGGTGTCCCATTACCCTGCATGCACCAGGGCCAGTCAAAAGGTTGGAGCCCTGAGTGGCCCTCACCTTGGAGAAAAATGCCTGGTTCATCTTGGCACATGATTCATGTGCACGTGTGTATAGACACCACCATTTAAATCCCAGCCCATCACTGACACTGCAAAAATTACAAAGACTTCAGAAAACACTCAAGGGATTGGGCTAAAGACCTTGGCTGTGATCAGAACCTACAGTGATCTTGGGCTCTTTCATATACAGAAACAGAAGAAACAAGTAGGAAAATAAATACTTTGTTTCTCACTTGCTTTTAGGCAGATGCTAGAAATGCTGCAGCTTGAGAAGTGTCACATTTAGCTGTCTTCATTGTAATTAGCTGTTATTCTGTATTTGCTGAAAAGCTGGAAATGCATTTTAGCAAAAGGAGCTGGGAGTGTTTTTCAGCTGTTTCTTTTGCTGTACCATATTCTTAGTCAATTAATTTTAGTCTTTCTGTATGTTACATCTAATAGTATAATATTACTAGAACAGCAGTGCTTTCTCTGATATCTTTAGTATTCTAAAATTAAAAATTATTAAAACTGAAAAGGCATGTTCCATTAAATTCTTCGTTATCTTTTGCAGAAACAAGTGAATTAATTTTGAAATTCATGGCTCTTATTACATAAATGAATACTTTATGTCGTTAGTAGGCAAATAGTTTTTCTTCTGTTTTCCTATTAATTTCAATAAATCTGTCTTTGAGTGCTCAAGTGGCTTTTTAACTTTGTATTCAAAATATTATTTTGACTTTAAATTTTGAATTTCATCATTTTAGGGAAGATTTCTTAGATGTTTATGAAATTAGCTTATAATATGGTGTTATGGATACAGACTTTTCAGATCATGGTTTTACATGGTGAGCTTCCAGAAAAGCAGCCCCTTTTCTGCTCCTCTGGTGAATGCAGTATGAAAACATCCCTGATTCTCTAACTCTGTCAAGTTTAAAAATTGCTCTTGAGCTAACAGACTTCCTAAGTTTCCATTAGATGGACAGGTGTATATATACACACTTTTGACACTGGTTTGAATTGAAATTGTACCTACACTCAAGGTTGTTTAACCAGGTAATGCCAGAAAAAAAGGAAATCTTAATAAAATTTGGTTTTGGTTTATTTTACTTATATTTTGTGTACTTTTGAATTTCGGTTATACAAAGATAGAGGGCTGTGGTGATATTTGAATTTTCCCTTTCCCAGCTAAATTAGCTACTGCACTAAATTAGTTATATTCTAAATGAGCTTCCAAATTGATATATTTTGCTGGGGTGGCTCTAAAAAAATTAAAGGCATCTAGCTACTGAGATTTTTTTTACTTGTTTTAAAAGATGAGGCTATCTGAATATATACATTTATTGCCTAAATTGCCACTTTTTAATTTAGTGAAAATTAGTTTGATGTTTTCATATTCTTAATTTTCTCTCAAGTATGGTTAAGAAATATATCTATTTTCCCTGAAGTATAACTAAGTTCAGTACACTGAAGTCAGTACTGTTTCCTTCCTTATAACAGACTCACAAACTTGAGCTTTGTCTCTAACTTCAAGGGAATTTTTAGGAGAAATCTATTTTCTAGTACTTTTGTCGTTTGGGTTTTTTTTGAGTGAGTTTTCTAAATCCAAAACTCTGATGGGTATTCACTATACATGAATATATCAAAATTATTTTGTGACAGATAAACTCTCACAACATTCTTTTGAGTTTTCTGCTAAATTTCAGCAACACAAGTGGACTGCGCTCTTTTTCATTCTAATTTGATTTTGATTGGATACCCCTGCTTGTCTTGATATAAAATATTAAAATTCTTCACTTATCCTTGTGACAAAGTGTATGACCTTTCACTTTTCTTGCATTATTATTCATCCTTCTTTGATATCATTGGCGTGTTATTTTCAGTGCTCTGACATTCCTGGCACTCTGCCATGTTCTTCATGCTTTTGACCCAGAAATGTTAGAAAGGGAGGCACATTTTCAAAGAAGTTTGTCCCTACAGGAAAGGTAAACACATTGTTTACAGAAGCTGCTTTTCTTCTGCCCTTTGTGCTCCTGGATTCCTTTGTTATTCTTTTCCCTTTGAACAATGAACCTTAATGTATGTCATCACTTGCATTTGACAGACTGTGAGGTAAACTCACATTAAAAGTCATCTGTATATTATGGTGTGGAGTATAAAACCTGAGTTAAATCAGATTCTCTGTTCTTTTGTAGCACTCCAAACAACAAAGTTATTGAGATTAGTATGATAAAAAAATAATTTCACATCCAATTCTTAGTATAAAAGTCCCTGATTTTCTGATACATGATTGACACATATGAAAAATATGGAAACTATTTCTGTAGTCTATGTTTTGTTGGTTTTTTTTTTCTTCTGCCAATGGGAAAGCTTGGACTCTTTAAACCCAATGTGAACTGATTAATAACTGTGTACTCCCGAGAGGCTTGTTAACACATAGAAGTTAAATTGTTGTTGACATTTTTGATGCCTAGTTCCTGGAAAAGATCCTAAAACTCAACAGTCCTGTTTTCTTAATTTATCCATGGAGATATGAAGTCGTGCAAGGAAGGAAATGCCATGAACTGGCAAAGGTTTGCACACAAGTTCTCAAGAGAGACATGTTGGCATTTCTACCATATTTGGAGGTTTAGCCATCTTAGGTTTGAATCTATGTCCAGTCTATGCCTAGGTGGTCATATCAGCAATAACCTTTGTCAGGTGTGATAACCTACACATTATAAAATTCCTGCTTAGGAGAAGAAGGAGATGATGTGCACTACTTGACTGTTTATAAATCCAGAGGCTAGAACATTGCACAGTTTGCGGGCAGTTTACATTAAACTGCCTCTAGATAAAAATCTTGAATTTAAGACCCCTTTTTTCCCCCTGCTATGTGTCCTGCACTACCTTTTCCATACTCTTTTTCTAGCAGCAGGAATTTTATGTCCTTTGTGATACAATGAGCCAGGTTGGACATAAAGGCTGTACACTGGCTCTAATTTCTGACCTGCCACTTAGCAAATTCCCTGGCAAGGGAATTCCAAGCTTTAAATACTCCCTGACTAAGATAGCGTGTGCTCTATTTTCTGAACAAGTCAGTTTACTTCTGATATAATTGAATGAGACAAAATGACAGCATTTCTTTTTGTGCCCATTTAGAAGACAAAAGGCAATGAAAATAATCTCAGGGATTCAGGTAACATCTAGCTCTCAATGGGACTTACCTGTTTAAAGCTGCATACGTGCACCTCAACCAGAGCTGTGGTGAATTTCTGAGCACAGAGGATCTGCAGGTGCAGAAGGAATTACAGATTTATGAAGGCTGACACACTGGTTCACATCTCCTCTACAATTTCTTCTACTTAGTCCTGAAAATGTGTGAACACTTCAATTTCAACCAGCTAATGTTGGCTGTGTTGGAGAGCAAGACAATACAACAGTCTTTCATCACATTTTATCAAGACTTGAATGACCAAATCAATGCTCAGAGAGACAAATTCTATAGAGAAAACTCCAGTATCCTATACACAACTTTAACATAAGAGGGGCCCTAAGAGGTCTTTTTAATGAATTTTGAGGGAACAATTTGTATTGCTTGAAAGAGCACTAAGCAAGTCTGACTTGTGATTCTATCTGCTCACATGAGAGGAAAGAAACCAGAAATATATGGCACGTTTTATGATTAGCTAATTGATTCACCCAACTCTAGTCATTTAAACTAGTATTTTAATGTAGACCAATAGTGCAGAATTCAGACTCTGTCATAAATTGTATGAAACCTTGTTCATTTTTGTATCTGTTTTTGCTTTGTTAGCCTGGCAACAATTACCACAGTGTTATTGAATTCCTATTTACATTTAGAGAAATTTTTTGCAAGCTCAATAAACCTCATACGGTTTTCAAACAGAATTTTTTTTGTAAGTTTGGCAAAATAAATCATATTCATTTTTTATTCAGCAGTAAGAGTGTTAGGATGATAAACCTAGGAGATTGGTACAGGTTTTTTATTGAACTGTTTTCCAATTGTTCCTTTGATTGATAGTTTAAAAATCATTAATCTCAACTTCCTTGCATTTGCAGATAACATGCACTGAGAAGTCATACAGGAGGATTGTGACATACAGTGTTACCAACGCCTCTGACAGTAATTTATTGTCCCAACAGTTATGTGATTTGATTACTGTTTTACTGTGGGTATATCACTCAAGACACTTTGGCAATAAGGAGTCTACTGGAAGCAGTGTCTCTAAAGTGCTATTAAACACTCAGTTTCTTACTCAGGCTAAAAGGATGATTAAAGACTGAACTGAAATCTTGTAAAAAATAATAGATCATTCCTGACCACTTGAAGTAGATTTTCAAAGTCCTGCAGTGAGCTGAGTGGAAAATGTCTGTAGGTATGATCCACCTTTTGGAAGCTGAGGAGTGCTCTTATTCCATCAGTTAATTAAAACAAGAATATGGCTTGACTACAGAGTTTGATTTACAGATTTCAGAAATTGGAAAAAAAATTATGATCAATGTCACCTGGTGAACAGGAAACCTGGGGTTCCCTGCTTTTTTTCACTTTCTTTAAGTGTTTCAAGTGAAAAATCCTATCTTGTGGTAATTTCAAACTTATCTTCAAATTTTCCCCTCTTTTCTGTAGACGAGGCACTAGTTTAGGTTCTTGTCTTACCTTACACACAGAGAAAATTAACTTTAAAAAAAACCCCTTCATTTTTAAGCAAGTACCAATTACTTCTGCATGATACTGTCTTTTCGAAACTATTACGGTGTAAACAGAGCATATTTGACCAAATCTTTTCACTTACATGGTAGCTCTGTATTAATTCTTGGGATCTTTTTTCAGATGAAAAGTGCTGGTGCAAAAAAGTAATGAATATCAAGAAAATGATGTTTAGTGTTACCTATAGGCTTGCAAAAGGTCCTATTGGTGATTCTCTACAAGGGGTTTCTTCCATAAGAATTATGAATCTGAATAAGGGCTGGTCTAACAGACCATGAAAGTTTAGGTTTTTCTAATGAGGTGGCCATGGCACTCATTTTTAAACTGGAAATTGAGACTACTTGCCTATGTTTAAATCTGTTACTTAACTCACTGTCATTTCATCCTTAAATCCTTAGTAATGCTTTTCTTTCAAAAATATGTTCTGGGGATAGTATAAAAGGCTAAAACATAATAAATGTTTGAAAGATTTTAATTTACCACCTTATAACTGATACAATATGGCATTTTCTCCAAAATTATGAAAATACTATTGTAGAACAGGAGATGACAGTTCTAATATTGGTTTCAAGTAATGACTGATAAATAAATTTTACCTGAAAATCTTTTTACTTCTTCAGCTCTTTCAGATATATTGAATAATTGTATATGAAAAATAATTTAGATATTGAGATCTCTTAAATGACTTTGCATGCATATTATTTCTTTACTTAACAGAAGCAGATTTTTTTCACACTTTATTGGTAAATCTGTGATAATAATAACATGAATTTAGTAAACTTAGCTGGCTGTGCTGAAACCAAGAAAACAACTGAATTGATTTAAACTAAACCTGCCATGAAAATATTTTATTTTGAAGCATTCTTCTTTCACATAGCAAACCAGAATTTTTGTATATGACATTTTTATAGCACGACAAAATAAGCTTTGATGAGCAAACTGGTTGGATTGCTGAGAATGAGCTGACCCAGCATCTGAAGAGTTCAGACACAGCAAACCATGTAACAGTATATAAAGCAACATGATACACAACACAGAGACATACACATTGTATATATATATATATGTATATATATATTTTTTTTTAATTGACCCATATGAATAAAATGGTTTATAAGGCAGTAAGGCAGTAAGTTTGACAGGTGAGGGAGAGACATTACTTCCCAAAACACAGAGTAGCTTGGGTAAAAATAATACATAGGATTATTTTTATTCATATGGATCAACTATGCTTTCCATTATATGCTTCTGCAGCCCCTAGGTTTATGGTATGTCATTAGTGATAGCATTATTGATGACATTGTTTCTTTTTATGCAGGGGGTGTGTGATTATTGCATTGACATTGTTATATTTTATATCAATTTTGCATGTTTTCTTGAAAATAGCTGCTTGTGAAGTCAACACTGTGCAGCTTCAGAATTCATCATTGTAAATCCATTACACTTCCTTTTTTCCAGTCAGTTTGAGCTCTCTGGGAAAGTATGTCATGTATCTTTATAAACAACATGTTCTGCTCTGTGGAGATGAGTGGTAGTAAAAAAATAAAAATCAACAAAACAGAAACAAAAGAAAACAAAAATCCAATATGGGTTCCCCATGTAAAAATGTTTTCCCTTTGGTGAGCTTTCTTCATAGTTATGGAAATTAAATTTGGCAAGATTTTTGTGACAGCAACAATGCACGTTGACAGTCAAAGAATTTGAGGTAATTATACTGTAGATTTTACTATGTGGTGCCATGTCTTGATCTGAGACACAAAGTCACTCACAGTGAAATCCACCTGCTTATAAATATTGATGCTCCCAACATGACTTGTCAGATTGGTGATGAGTACAAGCCCTTTCTTATAATCCAGCAAATTATTGAACAACATAAGTTCACTGTTGTTTATCTTGCCAGTTTTGTTGTGATCAATTTCTGTATACCAGATGTCAGCTGCCAAAGCAGCACATTGAAGTCATCTGTGATGAGCAGTTTGCCTGCCACAGGATCTATGCCAGTGTTGTAGTGAAGGATGTTGAACTTTTTATTTCCCTTACAGAATTTGGGTCTTTTTTATTTCAACTTTCAGTGACAGCACTGTTGAACTTGACACATAATGCTAGTAGCACTGGTCTGAAATTCCTGCCTGGTTGTCTTTGATTTTGGTTCATTGTTATTTGTTTTACTGGACTATGTAACTGCAAATTGTGCAATGTTTTTGGCATTGCCTGGGCACGGTCCCTGTGCCTGGCTTCCAGAGATGATTGGTTCAGCTGCTCCTTCCTGGATCCTCTCAGTACTGGAATGGCTCTACAGTCTTCGCAATACCCTTTGCTCCATCAAAAGGGGGTTTTGTTTTATCCTTTCCTCATATTGTTATGGGAATGTTAGTATTGATCATTTGAGTTGTCACCAACTTGCTTCAGTTTTCAATAGGATCAGACACAGTTTTTGTGTAAATATTTCATACCTGGTTTTCTTTTGCTCACAAAGCAAACTGGTTGTGCTTGATTCATGCCCACTTTTAAAACATACCTGAAAGGTTAGTAGTTTCTGAAGTCAAATTTTTGTTAATAAATACAGGGAGCAGTTTTGAAGAACTTAATGAAATCTTATCCATTCTGTCCAAAACTGAAGCTGTAATGCTTTTGAAGGGCAAGTTATATTGTCCAGAAACTGATACACATAATGGGATTGGAGACTTTAGGAATATATAAAGGTTAATAAAAGGTGAAGTAATGCAATTGTAAGAAACTGGGGTCTTTGAGTTGGACAGTGGATGGTGAGATCTATTTCTATAAAGGGATGAGCAAAATGTGCTGAGTATTCCTCCAGAACTCTTCTTTCAGCAAGCGCTATGATGAACATTTTAGCTGTGTCTCAGGTCATATGAAATATTCCTCATTAGCACACAGATTGTTGAGGAAAGCTTCTGAATGAATCACCTGAGATTTTCTGCTGCAATTCTCCATTGTTTTTACTTGTCTGTGTCACTGATGATTACTTGGATAAGGAGTAAGAGGCTTCCTCCTCCTCCCTCAACTAGAAACAGAAGGAAAACTCAGCAGTGACTGAGAGGTGCATATGACTTTGTTAAGGCTTACCAGCTTTTAGAGAGATGTTGTACAATGTATTTGAACATTCCCTTCTAAACCAGGTCCTTTTTCTAAAATACTTACTGATGACTCTATGAGGAATAAAACTGAGGATGACATGACTACAGAAAACATATTGCACTACAGAAAACTTATTGCACTACTTTCCAAGTTCGGGCATACAAATGTCATAATAAGGCTGTTTTTTTGTTGTTTGTGTGAAGGGTTTTTTACAATAGTTGTTATGTTTTTTCAGTGAGCATTGCATGCTAACCAATATGTATATGTATTTTCTGTGCATCTAATTTTCATATTACAAGCAAGTTTGTCATTAATATGAAACACTGTGGTAACCAGCTTCCTGTTTTAAAACAATATATGAAATGAGCAGTGTTAGAGGGAGATGGAAGACTCACTGAATCTTGAACTAAGAGACCAGGGATTTCTGATAGGTGATTTGGTAAGGCTCTCAAATTTAATATTTCTGTAGTACTTCTGAAATAGAGTACTTCTATTTAAAATTTATTGTGCTCTTGTTGCTATACCAAATTTTCTTATTTTGAAATGACATGGAATTTATTATCTTTAAAAATTATGTGTTCATATTTTAAATATATATGTGTATACGTATTTATTGATTAAATAGTTCAACTTTCACAACTAAAAGATAATGACATTTTAATGCCATACAGCTGAACCAGTTTCTGTTCAGTGTGATGGCATAATAACTGAACAGAATAAATTTGTCATTTGTCAGAAGTAAGACAAAAAAGAAGTATAATATTAAACACAATTTTAAATCTTCCTGGCATCCTAAACTGCTAAGAGAAAATAAGATTCAATGTCACAAAACCTGTATCTGCTTAAAAAATGAAATATTTGATTAGAGTTAAAATCAATGTGTATGTACGCTTGGAAGAGGATCCGTTTCTGTTCCTGTATATTTCACATGTGATACATGGGAACTCAGAGAGAAACTGTCTATTTAAACTGTCACACTTAGATTATAGAGATAAAATTTTCTGAAAGCAACATGAGAGATGGAAGAAATAATATAAAATCCCAATGAATCCTCTGTATTCCACATTTGAGTCCTTCTTCTCAAGTGAGAAGAAAGTCTTAATGCCAGTGACATCTTCCTTCCAGAGAAATAATAGAAACAATTTTCCTTTTATTAAAAAAAGAAAAAAAATAGAAGAAAAAGAATAGTGTATTTGTTTTCCATGAATAACAAACTGGGACTGAGGAAGTGGTTTAAGAAATATAGTTGGAATTAAAAAAGTATTGGGCTTTTTTTAATTTTTTTTTTATTTCTATATGAACTGCTCTGTTTCTGTACTAGAACAGCTCATCCTTAAAATTGTACCCCAATAAGCTGAAATGACCCATGGTGGTAGTTATGTGGGGAAAACTACCAAAACATGGGAGGGACTTCACAATTGCAGATTTCCAGGAGTCAGCTATTTGTCAACGTTATAGCCGTGAGAGAACTGTTTCTTGTGGAGAAGTCTCCATGGCCTGGCAAGAGAGACTCCTCTTCCTGAGAGAACTGAAAAAAGACTATTTTAGGGGTGGTAAACTGACTGAAAGTCCCAGGTTTTGTCTCTTTATGTTGTCAGTGGGGAAAAAAAGAGAGTGTGGGGGGAGAAGTGTTCTGAAAGTTTATTCTGATTTTTATTATTTTTCTTTTAATTCTGTTTAAAAAGTTTTCTTTATACCCTTTAAAGTTTGAGCTCTAATCCTTATCTCATGGATAAGGATATAGCAGAAAATGAGTAAATAATTCTAGTGGGTGCACTGGCAATTTGGCCAGCATTAGAGCCACTACACACATATATAGTATAGACACATAATCTGAAGCCTGTGAACCAGAAATAGTAGCGAGTTTGAATGTGTTGCAGAAATACTTTGTGGTCTTGAGTCACTTGGTGGCATAATTTATCGAAATGTAAATGTAAGCAGAGTTGCAGTAGTAGCTCAGGTGCTCTGATCTGGATTTATGAAGGTGTTAGGCAAATGGCTGCATTATTTCGTACCTGATAGATTGCTTAAACAGTGGAATTTCCAGCTCCGTGATCAGCTCATTTCCACTACTTTCTCTGACACTTTTGAGTAATGTTAATCTTTCCATTTACTGAAGCAGATTCAATAAGATAAAGTGCCTTAATCTTTCTTATTGATTTATTTAATGAAATTTCAAGTTAAAATTTCCATTCAAGTATTTAGAGTTGAACTTGAATCTCAGTTGAAGTTCTTTTCAATTGCAGCAACCAAATGCACAATACACATACTCTGACAAGACTATTTCGTGATAAATAAAGAACATATTCATAACCTCCAGTTTGCCAAATATTTGGCTGTCTTATATTTCTCACTAGTGGCTCCACAATATTAGGAATATTTGCCGCAGCAATAGAGATATAACTTGCTGAAATATCACAAATCCATTATAGTACCTTTTCTGATACCATAAGGCAAAATATGTGTAATAATAAAAATCTGTGAGGTAACATTTCCTGGTCTATGGAGTCAAAGTTTGTACAAAACCTCTCTCTCAATATGTTTGCATTAAAATTTCTTAATAGTAGCAATTCATTTTAATTTTCATAATTTTAATTCCCAACCGCAGCATTCTGAACATATGCATTTAAGAATTACTAAGTGAATATCCAGAAACTAATTCTGAATAAGCCCAGATAGCACTTAATTCAATAGAAGGCAGAGTCCCCTTAAAAATCCAGGTGCAATTAATCACTGCTCTGATAGAGTAGTCAATGCTTTATGATCTTTAGGTGTTTTACAGTGAGGTAAAATAATCTCTACATTTTATGGAGATATATCATCCTCATTTACAAAAAAAAAATGCAGTACTTTTTCACCTGATCCAACTAAACCAGCTGAATGATCTTGAAATTTAAGTTAATTGATTTATAAATGGTCTTGTACTGACAAATGGTTTCTGTGGAACTGGGAGACTTGGTGAAGTGTCAGCATATTTTTGTGAATAAAAGGCCTTTCTCTAAATGAAGACAAAATAGTCTTTGCACAAACATATTACAACCACTGGTGTGTTTTTTGTGTTTGTTTTTGTTTGTTTGTTTGTTTGTTTTTGTTTTGTTTTGTTTCCTTTCTATTTGAAGCTATGTGAAGTGTTTTTACTTATCTTATAAGTAAGTTTAAAAGATTCATAGTAGTCTTTTGTAAAAAGCCATCACAATAGGAAAGAACAAAGAGGTTATTAACCAGATTGTCTGCCTTGCTGTTACAGAGATGTATAGGACTATTCTCTTCACCTATAATATCAGTTGGTACTGACAAACACTTGTCTAAATTTCAAATGGTTATGACATTTCATATTCCCTGTAATCCTTCAGTTTGTTTAGAAATCTACTTTTGTTCCATGCATGACTTCCTTTGTCCAAGGAAAAAATGTGACCAAACTCACTTGTTAATCAGAAGATCATAAAGAACATTCTATTTTAGGGTTTTAATATGAGAACTTGCATATGTGTATAACTTTATATACAAGTAATAAAAAATATTTGCTACAAGGGACTATAAGTTATTCAAGACAATTTTCCAGTCTGGTCTGAAACAGAATGTACTTTTTAGAACACCTGCAGAATTCCATGCTCATGGAATTTTGTTGGTTCCAAACAATTAAATCACCTTGGAGATAGAAAGGTGTTGGGTTTATTTTTGCATTTATGAATATGTTCTTCCAGAATCCTTCTGCTGTTTACTCTTTGTTCAAATCCTAGCTGACACTTAAAGCAACCAACCACTCCCTCCTGTGCAAAAGAAATCATAATATCATTACACTGATCACATCCTTCTACTTTTGCAAGATAAAGTGGATGTTCTTGCTGTCCTCAGGAGGGCTTCCAAACATGTCTGTAGGAACAATACAATGATATGTTGTGGCTTAGTTTCTCACAGAGGCCACCCTTGAATCACCCCTGCTACAAACACCTTGCCACCTACAAACTGTGCTAACATCTTAAAAAGATTCCTAGAAAGAATGTCTGCCTATATACAGTATCTTCCAAAACTCTTCCCTAAGGCTGTAAAAGAATCTGGATAAGTTTCTCCAGCTTTCCAGATGAGTATTATAACCATTAGCCTAAGGGAAAATGAATATTCTGCTTTTAGATATACTTTTGAAGTGCTGCACTTCCAACATGGAATTATTCTTTCAAAGCCTATTTTAGTAGAGCTCTCATTGCCATGAATACTGAATTCAAGGTGGTATCAAAGTGCCTAGTTTTGGCTAGAATTTAAGACAAATTCCTCTCAATGGTACTTCCTCCAGACACAAATAGCTCTCCAGATTGCAGTTGGTTCCTGGATTGCTCTGGCCTTGAAGAAACTTGGGTGATATAGAAAATCAGACTGAGACTGTGCCCTCCCATTTATTGTTTGGTCTGGAGCCCATTGAAGGAAATCTAAATTTTTTTTCATTAATTCAATGGCATTGCTACAACTTGCACAAAATGTTTTGATTTCTGGTCTATTTCTTGGTCTCTTCTATGGCCAAAAATATAATATTCTGAAAGGGCTGAGCCATTTGTTTTATTTTAAGAAACTGTACTAGAAACAGAAAAGTGCTGATAATTATTTTTTTGTTGTTGTTCAACATGGGCATAATGAGAGTGCCCCACTTAGGCAGACCGCTCATCCATCTAGCACAGAATTCTGTGCTAGATGGATAACACCAGGATTCTCTTGCCCTATGCTCTATCAGCATTGACAGCTGTTGTGTTAGGGATATTTGAGGGACTGTCACACTAATCCTTTTTGTATGTCTGTTGTCCAATAATTTAATTCATATGTTAACCTGCTGTGTGCATGTGTCTTTGTGTCTACAAATTCTACCACCTGCTCTGGTGAAGAAATATTTTCTTTTATCTCTGTTCATCTGATCCCCTGCTATTTCTATCAAGGACACACTTGATCTTGTATGCAAGCACCAGCTGTGCATAAAATATCTCTTTTCATCATGACTTTAAAAATATTGGTCAACATTTCCCCTTCAAACAAAGGACCACCAACCATATTATTCTTGTACAGCAGCTGCCCCATGCCTTTGAATTCCTTCTCTAATGCCAGTAGACTCTTCCAGAAATGGAACACCAGAGCCACACACAGTGCTCATATGTGGGTTCAGTCTTTTTATGTGGCAAGAGAATTAAAAATTTTGTGGTTTTCTCAATATCTACCATGTTGATGTGCAACATGTCACTGGCTGCTTTGCCAAATGCTGAACATTCAGCTGATGAATTCCA
Source organism: Molothrus aeneus (assembly GCF_037042795.1). Classification (NCBI taxonomy): domain Eukaryota; kingdom Metazoa; phylum Chordata; class Aves; order Passeriformes; family Icteridae; genus Molothrus; species Molothrus aeneus. Next base: position 11,912,191 of record NC_089649.1, on the reverse strand, counting down.
AGGACTCTAAAAAGTGATTAAAAAAATCTCTTCTGAAATGCAACAGCTAGTCCAGTTTTTTTGAGTTTATTTTGCTTACATAATATCTCATTTAATTTTTCTCATAAACAAATAATTGGCAATTTGGGGTCCCTGGTAAAAAGAATTATGGAAAAATATTTCAGTTGCTGTTCTTTCTTTATTAATTTTAAAGTAACCATAAAATAAAATGGTGATAGAGTTATAGTGCTGGTGCTGCTTGGAGTCATAGTTTGGATACCTTCCTGTGAATTAATTTGCACAAGCAGAGAATAATACAACAGAAATTGTGCCTTGCAGAGCTACATTTTTTGTTTATCTGTGAAAAACAAATGAAGACTGGTCAAACATTCCAATCAGCTGAAAAAAAAAATTGACTGGAAATGGTAAAAGAGAGACAGATTGCATTCTGAATGAAATAAAAGATTGTATCACCAGGGAATTTTGTTTATCTTGCAAAGTAGGAAGCAAAAAAATGAAAACAAGGGGATGAAAATTAGTATATTGAAAACTACCTTCCAAGTGGAAAAAAGAATAGAAAGGGTGACTTGCACTCTGCTCCTTTTGAGGTCCTGTTTTGATTCTCAGGTGATCTCTTGGGGCTTATGTTTGAGTTCTTATTGGAGAAGGTGATATGGATCAAGCCTTTCCTTGTGTTATGATTCAATGTTAAAATCCTCTGCCCAAATTAAGGTGCAAATAAGAGGAAGTACCAGTTCAACCATTGTCACATTCACATTTTCTGAAAAATCCCTTAGCCCAGGATTTTCCTTCTGGGAAGCTGAGAAAAATCAGAGAAAAATGAAAACAATAACTATCTAATTTTCTTCTCCTCATGTTGTGTTGTGCTCGTGTGGAATGTGTTTGGAGATTGTTTACCCACAGGTGATTGTTTCACTGGATTTCTGCCGTGAGTTGTTTTCACTCATTGGCCAATCAGGGCCAAGCTGTGTCAGGACTCTGGAGAGAGTCACGAGTTTTCATTATTAGCTTTTTAGCCTTCTGTAAGTATCCTTTCTGTATTCTTTAGTATAGTTTAGTATAGTATTCTTTAATATAATATAGTATCATAAAATAATAAATTAGCCTTCTGAGAACATGGAATCAGATGCATCATTCCTTCCTTACTTCCTGCCACGGGGGTCTCTGCAAATACAATAAACCATACCGACTTTATTTTATACCATTAAGTGTACACAGATGGGAGAGGGTGGGAAGCAGAGAGAAAAGGAGTGAGGCACTGTGAGTAGAAGATGAATCCAGAGGTGTCCAATTGGTCTTCAGTGTCCTGGGCTTCTTTGGAGTGGCAGACAGACTAACCATATTTGCTTAAGAGCTACCCAGAGGCCTGAGAAAACTTGTTTTATTTCAAGGAAGGAAAATGCAAGATTCTTCACAATTCAGAATTTATCAACAGAACACACTCTCCATTTTTTTTGCCATAATGGAAAATGTAAAAAAAAAAAAAAAGAAGTGTTTCCAGAAAGAACTTTTTATTCAGTTTCCTAAAACTGAGTATGATGTTTCAGTAAGTGTCAAAAGTGTCAGTGCTCTCTACAATGAAATTCAGAACAGCAGATGTCATCTAATACTAAGGCTCTGTGATGTTATACGTGGTAGATCTCCGTGTTTAATACAATATTGATTGTATTAAAATTGATAATGTGGAACCTTTAAAATTTTTTATGGATATTTCTGTAATATTTTGACTGTACTGACATAGTTTGCTCTGTTTATTCCATGTTTCTTATTTTTCATTTATGAATAAATTATGTAGAAGGCTGTTAAACCACATAGACTGTTTAGCAGAATTAAAATTGGGTTACTCAAGATCAGGTTCTCTACAGATTGATTCAGCTTCTTTGATGTACCAGGCATAGTGCCAACTTCTGTCAGCAGAGAATTTTCTCCTCATTTAAGGTTCTATCAGCTTGTTGTATTATGCTCTTTTCCATGTGCCTCTTCTAAATACTCTTTCATTATGTGATCATGGAACATTATGTTACCTAGCACACATTAATACATTAATATCAAGGAATCATCCTCTTCTTTGACTGCAAATGTCTACAAACATGGTTTGTTTCTGTATGCATATAGTCCTTTGAATGATAAAATAACCCTAGAGTCAACACAGATATTTCAGATAGCAGTACAGTTAATATTTTCTTGCCTGAATCATCTTCAATAATGCACTACTATTATGCCAGTTTCTAAATATGCTTGGCTTTATGTCTGTTTTTCATGTCTACTATGCTCAACTTTTGATTTTTGACTTGATGGGGTTTTGAAACCTGTTATTAACCTTTCCTCTTTGGTTATTTATTGTGTTCCTTCCAGATCATCTAGCATGTGAGGAGCAGAGAGAGTCAGAGGCTTGAATTCTTGCAAAGATTCTTGCTCTTTGCATTAGAGTTACTACAGTCAGCTGCTCTCTCTGCGACCTTTCTTCCTTTATCACAGTCTGTTCTGCTTCTCAGCAAGGTAGAAAGATGCTGTTGCAATGAGACATTAAAATTTGCTTTGCTTTTATAGCCTGTCATCTATATATGCAAAGCTTTGTGAAGTTCAATTTCCAAATTTTCTTGTCTCTAAACAATCTGCTTTGCTGCATCTGTACTTACTCAATACTTATGAGTTAAGGCATGCTGCCCTAAAGGGATTTGGTCAAAGTTATGATGTTGCTTTATTATTCCCCCTGCATAAAATTCTTTCTCAGTCTTACCATTACTTCATTGTAATACACCCCAAGGCCACTTTGGGTTGCTTTGAAGAGCCTTGAAAGACAACAGTATAAACATTAGCAATTCATGTGAACAAAACATTCTAATAGCTATGCTGGAAATCTTGAAATATTTACTGGAAAACAGTGAAGATGAAACATATCCTTACAGATTCAGCACCAGAGAAAAATCAGTAGGCTGGTAAAACTTTTGTTGTTTCAGATCCTCTGAAAGAACCTAAAACATATTGTTTGTTCTCTGTGCTGGTGATACTATAGCAGCAATTAAAGAACAATGAAAAGAAAGCAAGCCTGAGATGAAATATTTCAAACACTTTATTCCAAATGAGGAAAAAATAGGAAGCCATAAGAGTCATATAAGCAAGAAGGCACAAAAGTGAAAAAAATATATATTCATTTAACCATCCTTATACAAACACATCATAATTCAAAATATAAGTGACTGGGGAAATATCAAGGCTTTACTTTCTTTTTATGTGAGAGTTTCTTACAATTGGAAGTAATATTACTTGCAGACAGATATTCTCCATATTTTTAAGTAATTGCTGACTGTCCTGTACAAAGTCTACATCTTTCTTTTTCCCTCAGCTTCCCTACAGAAGCAGAATATGGAAAGACTTATGCTTTGCATACCCAATGTTTCCTGCAGCACATACTGCAGGGTTGAAAAAGAGACACAAACACACAAACAGGACCCAAAACCAAACCATCTTTGATAGGACTTGCAGTGCCAAGATTAGTTATCATGCTGTTAAGTGAATAAGTAGTATATCATCATGAATCAATACCTTATCAGAGCTATCCAAAAACCCTAGGATCAAATAGTATACACAGATGGCAGAATATAAATCAGGTTACTGGATTTCCAAGGGACTGTTTTGAAGTGCATTCATTTCCACTGGAGATGCAAATGAATTCTTACTGTCTTACACAGGGGTTTTTTTACAAAGGTAACCAAACAAAATAAAGAGCAATCAAGTGTTGTGTAAATTAGTATAACAGGCAGAGCTTCTTGACATTCTCCCTACAGTGCATAAACACTTAACTGAAATAATGACTGGGCCATTACTAATTATCTCTGAGAGGTTTTACAGGACAAAAGGTGGGTCCCAGAAAAGTGAGGATGGGAAAAGATAAATTACTACCTTATAAAGGAAGCGAGGCCACAGGGAGTTAGAGGCCTGTAAAGCTGCACTTTGCTAACAAGAAAAGTTCCAAACCAATCTGAGAAACATTCAGTTTGTAAACACCTGGAGGGGAATAAATTAAAGTTGATAAGAAACAGCCATGTCTGTTAGTCATGATACAATTTGCTCAGTGAATGGCAAAAGCAGAAGACCCAATAGTTCAAAATTATTAAGTACTGCTGAATTCTTCAAATATTGAGAAAGTTGTTATAATCTCTGTGGTCAATTGACCCTAGAGGTAGGAAAAGAAGAATGATCAAGCTAATTTGATCATCACATATCTGTGTTTAGGTAGAGTGTAGGATAGTTGTTTCCACATGCAAAAAATGGATTTTTCATTTGATTAGAAATTTTAAAGAATTGATAGACAGAAATATTTCAGAAATAACAGTAGTAGTCAGTTCTGCAATATAATTTGGAAGTAGATTATATGACTCATGCTTTCATGCCCTTGTATCTCTGCCTCGAAAGCAAATATATTTTGCATTGTCAGGCCTCACAAATTTGCAATGAAGTCAAGGAGCTCTACTTCCCACCTCAGTTTTCGAAGTGGTGGATCAGAAAAAAAACCCACATTATTTCATTGCTAATTACAAGTTATAGCAAATACTTTTGAGAATAATGAAAGAAAACCCCTTTCGTATGTGCTGTGTTTATATTCCAATATAATGTATTTTAAGGGTAATTAATTAGTTCTGGAATTCCAACAGCAGTAAACAGAATTCTATTATTTTGATGAAAAAAATTAAAAAGCTGAGAGAGCTGAGAGTTGAATACGTGAATCATATAATTCTGTATACTAGAGCTTCACTTTGGAGAACATTTGCAACAGTGATATCAGCTGTTGTGTTGCTCCTGAAACATTTTTGCCTGTCTCACCAAATATTTAATGTATTGAATGACCCATTTCTTAGAGAGTCATAATGGGACAACGTAGAATGGGAAGAAAAATCATTTGCAGAACATCCTGACAATGAAGAGAGCAGCAGATGTTAACTCATCATTCATCTGCTTTGCCTCAGCTGAATGAAAATACCACAAGATGGTTGGATTCCATGATCTTACAGGTATTTTACAACCTGATTTATTCTATTGATTTGTTCTATTTTACAACCTGATTTACTTTTTCCACCTTTAATTCATGATAAAGGAGGATAATGTAAAGGCACATAGAATACAGGGTAATTGCAGAAAGAAAGGGCAAAGTGACAGCGGGATATAAAAAGTTCCTAAAAGAGAGGTGAATGCAGCATAATAAATAATAGAGTTGCAGTTATTAAAAAAATTGTTGTGGGTCTCAAATAAGCAGAGGGTGTATTATATTTTGGAGATCTGTCTTTGCAGCCTTTTGTAGACATGTGCTGTTTGCACATCACAATAGCAGCATTTAGCATTGTATCAGCAGCATTAACATCATTGTGTCCATGTGCAGTTTGGTCTAAAGCATTTTGTAGGGTTTTCTGGTCATGAAACATGTCCCTCAAAACAACATCCCATCTTTCTTGAAATTTCCTCTCTATGGAAAGCTAAAGTGTCCATATTGCTGATCCCATCTGTTTGCAAAATACATGGTTTATATAAAAGGGGAAGCTTGTACGGCAGGGTTTAAAATCAATAATCGAGTTACATAACTGACAACAAAAGGTTATAAGTAAAACCAATATCTCTAACATCTTGTCTGTTAGTTATATAACTGGACTTTGCGCACTGAATCTGCTTCCCATGTACAAAAAAGAGAGAAAAAAAATCTAAGATATTTGGGCTAGTGCCATCAGAAATGCTGGAGAAATGTGTTCTTCGTGGCAATGTTCACAACCTCAACAAAACCTGGAAGGCATGTCTGCCTAGATATGAATAGTCTGTAATGGTCTTGGCTTCCTGTAGGTCTAAAGAAGCTACTTGGGTCTCCTCTCCTCTCCCTCTCCCTCTCCTCTCCCCTCCTCTCCCCTCCCCTCCCCTCCCCTCCCTACAATTTCATTTTCATATATAGATACCCTGCTACAGTTTCCTCGGTTCTAGATCCCTTTTTCAACCCCTTTTTTTTGCTTTTTGAAACATCTGATTTACTCTTAATTGCTATGATTTCTATCATCCTCGGTTTTGAAAGTTGTGGTTGTAAAAATAACATCCTTGTTCGAAGAAGGGACTGTTCTGGTGCTATTATTCCTCTCCCACCCATTCAAGTGCTCATGGATGAGACACACCTTTGCAAGACCCCTGATGGTTGCTGTTCTGCCACTCTCCCTGGAATATCCACTCCACAACTCCACAGACCTAAGTGTCAGCTGCTATTTTATTCATTATGTATTAGGCACATTTATTCCATTACTTCAAAAACTGTGGTGAGTTACCAGGTGTCAGTGGAGAGTGGCAGTGATGTGTCTATTAGCACAATGTCCTGCTTAAACCTGGCTGTGGGAGAAACTCATTTCTTATAACCACCATGTGTTCATCCCCAAGCTCTTGAATTGTGTTTGCTGTGATTGAATTTTTATTAAGTAGACATCATTACAACTAAAATAACTATTCAAGTCATTCTTCAGCAAAAACTGTTAGCAGAATCAACCTCATAAATAATTGGCCACTGGAGATCATTAGTGTTGTATGAAATTGTTGTCTGAAAATTAATACTTTGTATATTGAAAAGTAGACACAGCAGATTTAGGTAAATTCAAATTTTGCCTAGTCTATGATAATGATAACTATAAACAAATGAAAAGAAAAACTCCTTAAATTGTAAGATAGACCATTACAAATTCATAAAAAGGAAAATACCAAAGCATAAAGGAAAGATGCAGAAAGAGGAAATGAAAATTAAATTGTATTGATTCCAGCTGGCTGCTATAATATCTGTTAGTAAATGTGAAAAAGTTTCTTCTAATAATTTCAAATACATATTTTTAAATAAATAGAAAAAATATTGTGTACAAAAATCATTTAAACGTAAACCATTAAGATGAATAAACACAGTTCTAATGTTTCAAATGGATTTTATAATCTATTTCTGATTGCCCTTACAATTCTGATTTTAAATTTCTGTGAAGATTTTTGTTATTCAGTCTATCATGCCACTATTATTTTTACTGGATTTTGTTTATTTCATTAATAAAGGTCAAATTCTAAGTAAGTATTTCAATTAAATATGTACCAACAGTAGAATTTATTATAGAAATTAGTGATTTGCCACAACTTTTGGAAATTTCTGCTTTCTTGGTATTACAGTGATGAATATATTATTTTTGTAGGCATCTTCTAGTCATGTACCTTAGTACACATAGCTTGACTTCTTTATAGAGTAAAAAGTACCTATTCTAAAGTATATATTGCATTGTCAGAGAGAAAACTAACATAATTTAGTAATTATATAGCTTTGAATTTTAAAAATAGTGATTTAGGAAACCTCTCTAAACTGTTCAAGATACCAAAGAAAATCATGGCAATCTCATGGTTTTTAAAGTGTTCTTAAAGTTGAAAATGGTCATAAAACCCTGAGCATGGGAAATGTCCAAAAAGAAGCAGGTATGATGATGTTCCTCAGTATTTCACAGCACTTTGTTCTCTGACATTTTCTTGTGTGTTAACCAAGCTGCAGCAGGGAGATAATGTGCACATGTATGTGGTCCTAGAAAGAATCTGAAAACCAGCTGCTGAGCATCTGCTGGCCTGTCCTTGCACCAAGGACTTAGCAGAGGAGATGAGGACTGCACAGGTGATACCTCTATTTAAAGTGCTTATATGACCTAAAAGCCAAAACTGACATCTTGAAAACCCCCACCTGCTTCAATGAACTTTTCTTAGGCAACTTATGGCTAACTTGAAAACTCATTGCCCTTTTTTCTTTGCTTTTTATCTTATTGTGTCTATTTTAGACTCCTTAGCCCACAGGTCAGTCCTGAGCCCAGCAAGGGAGTTACTCTTGGGAAGCCCCCAAAACCTGGAGGCATGCTCAGATCACTTCCAGAGTTTAGATGCAATATCAGACTCTTTGGAAAGGGGCTAGGAGTGTTGTGATGCTTTCTTTTATGAAATAACATGTGACTAAAGCCCTAGAATTCAGACAAGAGCACTTTCCTTGTGAAGAAACTGCTATATTCTAGTAAGCTGCAAAACTTGTGTGAGTTTCTTGCTATCTTGAAAACCACTGCATTCAAAGGCTAGAAGTTGTCCTCAGTTACAACAGATGGTTGGGAGGGTTCTTCTCTTTCATAAACAGCTTAACTTTTCTTTTTACCAATTACTTTTTAGCATAATGGCAATGAGATTTTTTCTGCTCCATTTTTCCAAATGTCTGCATAAAGTAGTTATAAAGTTTAAAGGTACTTTGATCTTTTTGTCTGTTCGTTGATTTTGAAAGAATAGAAGGTTAAATCATTTTGTGTCTAAAGAAGCATCAATTTTTCAAGACTACTATATTTAATAATATTTAAGGTATTTATACCAAAATATTTATATTTTTATATAAAACTATCTATACAAAATATAAAAAAAAATAAAAATTATTATATGTTGGTTGACAATTAATTATAAAGTTGGAAAGGGCTACAATATCCTAAGCAATGGTATCTTGGTGAGACAGCAGAACTGCCACTCCTTAATCAGTAAGACTGCAGTATTTTGTACCTTCTTGCCAGCAGCATTTCATAAATTTTGATGAACATGTTTTCATCATCGCAGGCTGGTCATAGCTTCTGTCTTTTTCTATATGATAGGAACAGAAATAGAGTTTGACTACAGCAAAGATAGGAACAGAATTTCTTGGATTCCAAAATCAGTTTTCATTCCCATCAGAAGCAGTGAATGACAAAAGAATACAGAAGTAAAAATATGCTTCCTCCATGTATCTTTAGGATCTTAAATCTCTTTAGCATATTTTATACAGAAAAAATTATTCCCAGCTTGGTTTATATTCTTTCCCATGCCTATTTTTAATGTAGTAATACTTTTGAAACCTATTTTTTGCTGTATTTCAAAGAAGGTGTCAACATCATCTGGAAGAAAGTAAAGAAATCTGAGAACTGAGGAAATAAAGAAATCTGAGAATCTTCAGAATTTTTGCGTGTGTTCCTGTCTCTACCAGTGACTCAATGGGTAGTTAAGTGAACAACTGACTTCTTTACATGTCAAATCAAGAATTTAATGAGTTTATAAGAATAGACCAATCCTCCAGACTCAGTTAGTCTTGGGGTTTGTTTGTTTTTGTTGGTTTTTTTGTTTTTTTTTCCCAAAATTTGTGGGGAAAAAAAAATAGTGCTGACAGAATTAATCAAGAGTCTATATTTTTTCAGGGACAGTAGGTTTCTGGCTGCAAGAAAGGCAATTCTCAAAACTTCTGCCTTCACCTGAAAATAAAACTTTGATGAGAAATCCAGTCTCCCACTGCCTTTTAATCCTGCTATAGACCTGCCTTTACTTCTAAGACCAACTAGTTCCACTGTACTGTAACTGCATTGCTCAAACATCTTTAGAAACACTGTAAAATTAAGGAAGACTCACAGAAGTGCTATGCTAAATGTTGCAAAAGATAATACATTTAATTTTAAGTTAAAAGATGGAAACCCATGCAAAATATAAAAGCTAAAATGGACAGTGAAGAATGGCACATTTGCAGATCTTCTGCAGCAATATATGAAGTGGTTTTTAACATATTTAGATAATGTGATAAAATGTGGAAATAAAATTATTTCTTTTTTTATTATATAAATATGATATTGAAACAGCAATGAGAGTATATGAAATTAAGAAGGCTTATATTTATAAACACTGATTAGTCGAAGGCCAACATTTTCCAGAATAATGAACAGATTTTGTATTTTGGGTATCCAGTAAAAATACTTTAAAAAAAGTCTGATTTCTTTCTTTCTTTAAGAGTTCATGATTAAGAAATCTCTCTTTGAAAGACTGAAATATTCAGATTTGAAAGAAAAAAAAATAGAATCTGAGAATTTCAGCTGAGTACTCCTAGGAAGAGAATAATTAATGATTCAGTCAAGAATGACAAAACTCGCATTAACAGACTCTATTGTATCATTCACAAGTTGTCAACAACTTATGCCAACATATTTTTCTTCACAGTGGTACAAAATATTTTAGATCAGTTTGTGCGTTTAATTTAATTGCACTAGAAGTGCCATTCAATTTTGTGGGCTGTCCAACATATAAAAATTTACTAGTGTGTCCATAAAGGTTTTCCAGTGAAAGTTTTGTTGCACTTGGTTACATCTCATGTTTGTTTTTATGTTACTGTGCCTGAACAAGTGAGAGTCTGAAGTATCAAGCCAGTTCAGGTGAAAGCCAGGTGGCCAAACAACAAGTTTGAGATTGGTATTCATGGCACTGTGGTGACATCACAAAAAAGTTTCTCTTCATGAGTCAGAAAATTAAATTTTCTTGGGGGGTCCCAGTGTGGCTGGCCAATCAGAGATGAAGGCATGCTTTGTGCTTTGTTCTCTAATCATAATCATCCACTTGTGAATTCCTAGTTCTCTTCTTGCTGATAATAGTACAAAGCTATGCTGAAGGTCAACAGGCACTGACAAGAAAACTTTAGAATTGATTTTGGTAAATGTTACTGTTGCAAGATATGCCTTATATTCCTCTCAAAAACTCTGATGTGGGACCAGTTACAGCGATAAAAATCTATCTCAGGTCTATTGGATGATTATCTTGCATTCTCTATAGACTTTGCTAAGAAGAGCTTATTCTTTGCCCTTGCTTCAAATTGCAGTTCTCAGTCAAGCAGAGATTTCTTTGTTGAATATTGCTCATGTGATGCTTCTCATACTGTGTGTTTACTTTTTTTTTAATGTCAGAATTCTGATTCTCTTTAAGCTTATGCTTTATAATTTTCATATGACCTTCAAGGAGGACACAGAGCTGAGGCAGCATATGCAGCAATGTTGTTAAAAGCCTGCTGAATAAAGATTGTTGTCAAACAATTTTTCTTTGCAAAATCTGATAATAAAACTTAGACTTACAGTACATTAATCACCAGAAACATTTATATCCAGTGTGCCTTCTGTGTGTATATTGTTATAAATATGTTAAAATACAGCTGATGGCTATAAATGCTGAAAGTACTCTTTTTTTCTCTCCCAAATAGAGTAACTCTTTAGATTTATAAAGTCTTATGAAAAGTAAAGGGGGTTTTGGATATTAGAGAAAGAAGACATTTTTTACAGTATGTTTTATCTTATCACAGATCATAGAAAACACAGATAGTTCCCAATTCCAGATAACTTGAGTCCCATATGTATTACTAGAACTTTTGAAAAGCTATTTGTGATAAGGCATTGGATTCTTAATCTTAAAGTAGGGTTTTGTGTCAAGATAATAAAATGTGATATCAATTCATAATTTTTTATATGTTGCAGGTTTTTTCTTTAAAGTAGAAGTGCTTAGAAAAGATAATGTCTGCTGTCTTCTTTATATACTGCAGCATAGAATATTTGGATATATAAGTATCTAATGTAAATTTGGCATTATAATTGCACATCAGTCATAATAAGATCTTTTATGGTAGGAATGTATAAAGATCAATTCTTAAAAATGAAAACTCATTTTATTTTCCACATATGCTGTTGTTATCCATTAGCTGCTGTTGAAAAAAGTTTGCAGTTGAATTATTTCTTTTCTGTGTGTAATGCAAGAATTTCAATAGTGGGCAGTTGATGTAGAAAAAAAGAATAACAAAATTTTTTCAACTGGTGTAATATCAGCATTTTAGGCTGATAGAAGAAAAAGGGATACTTGTTGAGACACTCATTATAGATTTTGAATGTATTATAGACACATTCTACATCTCTTTGGTTTTTTTATTGGTTTAGTTGTAAAGAAATGCTTATTTCATTTGAATAATGTGTTAGAAGATATTGGTATGGAAAAATGACCCTTAGTTTAAAAATGGATATAGTATATTCTAAATCAAACTTTCTTCCAAAGTATTCCCTCTTAAGCAATAGAATTACTGAGAAAATATACAAGTCATGAACACAGATATTTGTGTGTAATCCTGAACTTTTCTTCATAACCAGATAATTGGTAATGAGGAATTTGAAATAGAGAAATCATGAATCACAATTTTACAATTACTTGAAGTGGATTGAAATACCCATCAGTAAGAATAGCAAACTCATTTAAAATTAAAAACATTGAATGACTGCAATTGGCTGTACACATTCCACATCCATTTGCTCCCATTTGGATTTCATTGAATATTGTTGAAGAAATTGTTGGTTTCCCTTTCAAACAAACCAAACGTTTGTCATTGATTTAGATGAGTGTTGGATTGTGCTGGATTTTTTGTTTGTATTCTCATGTTTCTTTCAGAAGACAGATAAAGAACCCCAGTCCCTCCTCAGCCTTTCAAATTCACAGGCATGGTCTGGATTTGAGAGTGTGGTACAGAAGTATTTCTATTTGACTCAGTAGCCACTAGATCCTGTGTTTGCCGTTATTACCTATTTGACTATTTTTGTTTGTTTGTTTTCCAGCTTAGACAAAACAGAATTTTTAAAGAAAAAGACATTTCATACAATCTATTTTTTTTTCAGTCAGCTTCATTGAGAAATCTTTCCTTCTGCTCTTTTCTTTTTGTTACCTTTAACCAAAAGGTATCAAAATGTTATATAATCATTCATTAAGTTACATCAGTCTTAGAAATATTCATCAAACCATGCAAACAATAAGAGTCCAAATATTTTCAATGCTACTGGAAGTTATGGTAAATATTTGCATATTAGAGAAAAAAGTTATTATGATCTTTTTTTCCTTTTCACTGACCACATAAGCTTCCAGTTTGTGAAACAAAAGATATACATCAATTTTTCACTGTTTATAAAATTATTTTGTGGATGATTTGTATAGCATTGAACACAACTTTTTATGGTCCAAACTAATATAAACATATCTTGAAGCAAAGAGTATTTTCATAGCACATTACATAATAGACTAGGTGTGAAATTAGTTTTCTGGTGAATGGAGACCCTGAAGGTTGTTAGCCTTTTATTATGTACAGCTTCTTTTCTATAGCTACATTAATTTTTTTCATAGAAAATAAAGTATGCTTCAATGAATTAATTAATCTTACAGTATATAGACAGATTCCCAAATATTGTCTCAGTTATTTTCACACTGATCTGTTAATTACCAGATATAAGTTTGCATCATCTACCTTGTTAAAAAATACTAATATGTCAAGAAAAAGATGAAAATATGTTTTTGGTGAAATTTGACATTTGTGTCAGTTCTAAGGCTAGAGCTTCTCGATATCTCTCTGGTATATCATTTTAGTTATTCTCAAAAGATTAAGGATCAGGAAGAATTTTCAAGTCCTGTTCTTGTTACAAAGTTTTTCTGATGCTCTTATGGGACCTCACCAGGGCTATTGCAAAGCTTTTGAATGTATCTCCCCAAGATTCTCAAACCCAAATGCTTTTACTGCCATTTTGTAAAGCTGAATTTCAGTTGTAGACACACATGAGAAGCTTCCTATGTACAGTTTTAAGTGTTTAATCTGGGTGTTCGTGTATAAGATAGTTTCAGAGAAGATGATTTAATCTGAATATTCTGATTATATTAAATATAAACTTGGAAAAGCTCAAAGTAAGCAGAACTTTCCTCTTACAGAACAAATCTGCTAATCAATGACATTTCTTGTCTTTCTGGAAAGTGTCTATTTCCTAGGACAGAACAATTTTCTGTAAGTGCACTAATTACGAACTGAATTTTTTAGTGGCAGCAGTACAGGCCTGTAACAAACTTAATAGTTCAGTAATTGGAAATTATCAGTTGTGTAGGACACAAATGGGTTGTTTTTCCTTCTCTACCTGATTCACATCCTGATACTGAACCATGGCTTATCCTGACATCTGTCACTTCTTCGTGCACTTCTCCCAGTTCTGATGCTACTCCAAAACACTTGGTGCCTGGCCACAAGTTATACCCTGTAAAGGAATGGATTCAGATATGTGTGTGTGTGTGTGTGTGTGTGTGTGTGGTGTGCAATTGAGAGCAGGACAGCCAGACTGAGGAGGGCTGGCAGGGTGGTGATGCTGCAGTTGGCTTGAGAGCTGAAATCCAGGGTTGCCAAGCTGGTCCTTTCAGTCTCAGTACTTTCAAGCATCTCAATACTCTGTGATTGCATTTGAAGTGGTTTGATACTGTTGTAATGGGAACACTTAAAACCTCAAATTCAACAGTAGATGATAATTTCTCATTGATTTCTGGTATGTGTTTTAGCTCCTTGACCTAAATTTGTATCAAATTTCTAAGAGACGTCAATGCAAGTTGCTTCTGAAGAGTACGCAGAGAGTATGCACTCAGCATTTTAGAATGTTTCAGTATGGATTGGTAGATACGCATTAACTTTTCCTTAGAAGCTGCAAAATAGGTCACAGATAATAACTATAAACCATCACCTTTTCTATTTAGACCATGTACTTTCCTGTTAAGGCGCTGGCTGAGTGGTTTCATGACATGTCTAATCTTTAATTGAAATATTTATTGGTAATCTGGGAGCATCACTTGCTATAAGTTGTTTCATATTTCACCTTCTTTCTGTAATTTCCCTATACTGACATAAATCTGATTACAGGAAGGTCTTGCAGAAAGTTCTCTGGGGAAGACTGAAACAGTCAAAAGCAACACACTTCTCTACCTAGAGAAAAATTGGAAAAGGCAGGGCTGTCCAGAAAGCAAGAGTAGTTTAAACTTGTACTCAATCAGTGCATACCTTTTGACAGTCTTTGCCTCAAGGGCTACTGTTGAGGCTCCATTGAAAATTAAATATGACCCTGACCAGTGGAACTCCTAAGAAAGAAGGACAGATTTGACTTTTCTGTCTTGAAAGTGATTTGGAGTTGAGTTGCATTTGCACTTCTCTGTACAAATTGCATGAAATGGACCCCACAGCTGAAAATGTCTGTTGGAGACTGAATGCTATAGTTTATACATCTTCATGAAGGACCTTTGCCTATTATAGAAAAAACTGTACGAAAGCTGAAGAGAAAACCACCAAAACTCTGAATGAGGACTACTTGTTGATGAAGATAAGAATACACTCACACAGGGATCAAGCTTAGCACCATTGGGGTGGACACCACAGTCCTGGGGCTATCAGCTGCCAGGCTGGCACAGACCCTCACAGCAAAGAGGGAAGGAGGAGAGGTTTTGGGGGGGTGTGTAATGAAAAAGCCTCTGTGTGGATGTGACAGCCTGGTCAGAGTGTGAGAAAACTTGAAAAGTTTTCCCAGAATCGGCTTGAGAGACTTTAGGGAGTTGAAGATAAACAATGATAGATTATTATTATTATAAAGAACCGCAGGTGGTATTTTCCTACTCTCTGTTTTCTTGCCTTTCTCAAAAATTGTTTATAAGAAAGGCATCTTGTTAATTGGCCAATCAGGTGAAATGCATTGATTAATTGACCAATCAGGACTATCTGTATCAGAACAGTGTATAAAAAGAAGATCTGAAGTAAAGATGCGCAAACCATCCTTCTGGTGAGTTGGTGTTGTTTCTTACTCAACAGCAATAGCTCTGGTCAGTGAACACCCATCCTCTGCTGTGCAGACCAGCTCAGCTTGGGCCCCCTTCACCTTGGGGAAAGCTGCATCCTTGTGAATGACAGAGGAGGGGATGTCATGGCCCATCAAAGGTCCCTACCAAAGTGGTCCTCAGATCCTGCAGCAGAGCACTGCAGCATGATGCAAGAGATCCACAGTGCTACAAATTACAGTGTCAAATTTGCCCTCCCCAGGGGAGGCACATGGGCATTCCCACCTCCCTCAAAAATATGTTTATCGATTAGATTCTATACCCTTCTCCATGGCACAGCATGGCATTGCGATGGGGAACCCTCACCACCAAGAAGACCAGATGGAGGGGAGCCACGAGCATTGTTAGGACACCTGGAAGGGTGATATACTTCCACCTAACCCATGTCATTCTCTCCCTGTCCCCCCAACCCCCATGCACATTTCCTTTCCCTTCCTTTCCCTCTTTTACTATTAAATAAAATATACCAAGGTCTTTTGGCACCAACATCTAACCTCATTTGGTTTTAATCATGTTTTTTGGGTACATTTTGAATCTTTCTGGGTTGGATCTGTTTTATTCACAGAGGCTTCGCTTCCTTTATTCTTCTGTGTTTAAATCAGTTTGCCACAACTTCTCAATTAAAGTATTGCCTAAATCTAAATATTATCTGAATTAGCTTTTCCTATTTTAAAGAGACTTTCATGATAACTAAGTCAGTCCAGTAAACTCTAAGGTGCATGTAGAGGTGATATTCCATATCAGCCTTTCACATGTTTTTTACAAGAGATGTTTTACTATTCTACAGGAGGTGGGGTCTAGGAGTGGAACAAAAAAAAAACACAAGAAAAACTTAACTTTTAAAAGTTTTTCTACGGAAATTTTTATTACTTTTCTCTCTGTAGGAGTGTTTGTAATCTGCACAGAAATTAAAAACAAACAATAAACCCAACAATATTTCCAGGACCATGTACCTACTTCTAAAATAATTAAATACAAGTTATCTTCATAGAAAAAACATGGAAAAAATCTGGTTTGACTATTACTTCAAGTGCAGAAGTAATCATTGAATATGCTATATAAGGAGAAATGTTCACATTGTTAAACAGGTCTGATGGCATGGGGAGAAGATGTAGAGGGATCTATTATTTTCATCCACAGTATACCTGTAGTAACTGAAGTTGCCTTTTGAAGGCTTAAAATATCTAGTCAAAAACTTAAAAGAAAAAAAGATAAAATAAATATCGCATTACAAGCTTTAATCGGGGAAGATATAAAACAAAAGGTCTGCAGGGACATGAAAGGTATTTATGAAATATCTTTCAGGAGAAAAATTGTTTATACAGATAAGAGTAATTAATTTACTAAGTAGCCCAGGAGATTTGGTAAGCATATAACAAAATAGTTTGTAACATTGATCCTTCTGAGCAACCACACAACTGTAGTGGAATGTGCAGGTTGTGTTCCAAAGGTGGTGCAGGCCAGGGAGATAAATCAATGTGGTCACTGTAAAGGCAGTGCAGAGCTGTTCTGTGTTCTCTGATGGTTCAGGTGGTGCTGCCAGTGGTCCAGTCCAGCCTAAATAATCAGCACTGCTTGCATGGAAGAGAACAACTCCGCAGGGAACATGCAAGCTTTTCTAACGATAATTCTGAAGACAAGGACATGCCATGATTTCTCTGGTGCAGCTTTCTATTGACACCTGTTTTCTGCAGTTTTATTTTTTCAAGACATAACATTTTAATAATAATAATCCTGTTTCCACCTCCACAAGTGGAGTGTTTGGAGACTCATGCAGTGTGGTCTCTTTTAGCAGCTGACGATGATAATTGCTAATAAGGAAACGTCACTAAGAAGCTGCTTCTAATAAGAAAATCTGTTTCTCTGGTTTTATATTACAATGGTGCTACGTAAATATTTTAATGGTAAGACTGATGTCTTTGTTGCTTGAAAAGAGTAGTGATTGAAAAGAAAGACCTATGAAGAATAAAGACTTCATGAGTTCACTTAAAGGAAGGGATAATAAATTTTATTTTAAATAACGGGAAGGCAGCTTAACCAAACAAGCGATTCCAGAATTTAAAGTGTTGTAGCACAAAACCAAAGAAGTAAAAATCAGGAAAAAGAACATTCATAATTTTCAGGGGAAAATTAAACTGGAAATATTTATACATAGTGCAATTTTCTTAAAAAATCAGCAGAAATAAATCTTCTTAGATATTTTATGATTTCTGATTTAAAAATCTTGTGTGCTTAGAAAAGATAGAAGAAGGAATTCTTTATTTTCTGTGGCAGTTTTGGAGTTTCCTCTGCCTAGATGTCTGTCTCCATGTAGATGTGACCATGTTATGCAACAATTTCTTGATACATACAATTTAATGCACATGTGTCAAATCCTGTATTTTGTTATTTTGGTAGAAAATTTGCATGTACAAAAAGATGTTTTTTTACAAAAATATCTAACTTCCACTACCAACTTCATCCCAAGTAAGCCTCAAAGTTCTCTTACCATTAGTATATTGCACAAGCAGTATAGACCCAGCTAGACTAAGTGCTAATAAATGAGGGTTCTTATGAGTTGATAAAACTGAAGGAAATTCTATTTCTACGAAGTTATTACAAAGTTCTTTACCCTCTGCTTATTTTTAAACAATTTTTTCTCAAACTGATCTCAAATTACAACCCCCAAATGATTCATGAGTGTGCTGAGATTATTTGCCATATCTTTGTGATCAGTGGCATATTTTCCACTTTACTGTAAGCTCTATCAGCCTGTCGGAGGGAAGATTTCCCCTCTCTCCATGCAAAGATAAAGTATGCACCAGTTAACACCTTACCTGAGAAAGACTGGAACTACAAAAATAGCAATAATCCATGCAGAGAGCAGCAATAATAAAAAGGGTAATGAGTGTATTCATAATTAATTCTATTTAGTAATTTGTGGTATGAATATTACATATATTGGATTATATAAAATAGTCTTTGATTTTAGATAGAAACTTCCTAAAGCAGCCACAGGAGGCATTTGATGAGATTCTGTTTCTGTTTCTGAGTTTGCCACTGGCTACTGCATGATTTTAAAATGTAAGATGTGGATTTATGAACTTCCACTATAAAGAAAAAAACCCATATTTTATACATTTTCAGAAAATACATTATTCTCTGAAGTACTTTTTGAGTTAGATACCCACATACTGTGTTTATTTCTTTGAACTCAGCCATTGCAGTGAGTTTAAAACTAGATTATAAATCATTAATTTTCACATCAAGCAGCTGATGCTTAGGATTTCTGAGCATTGCAAAGATTCTTACTTGCCTAAGAATGTCATCATTTAAGTCAAGTCTTAGAAGGCAGAGAGCCATACCATGGGGAAGAGATTCATAAAAACTTAACTCACAGGTCCAGGCATCACTACAGAATTCAGCTTTTCGCCATTTACTGAAAAAGTTATAGATATTTCCAGCTGTTGACCTAAGTGATAGAAATTTTCAGTGCATGATTCATTGCACTTTTACTTACCTTTTATAATGTCCTTTTTACAGCATATAAGATTCTTTGGCCTGCAAAAGGCCAGGGATAGGGGAGGGAAAAGAGCACCAGAACTTTTAATTATGCTTTTGATAATTAGGCTGATGACTTAATTTTCCCTAGGAGAACATTCATTGCCTTTAAGTGTGAATATGTGTTATTCAATTAAAATGTAATGCACTTTGTAGGGGAAGAGCATTTAATATTTGTGTTTCTGTGTGTTATGAATCAGAAAGTCCTCAGGAAGAAGGCTATCTCTAACAGAACTGGAAAAGCTAATGAGAAATGAAATAGCTGTAATTATTGCATTTTAATTAATTTTGTCCAACGCCTTTTGATACTGAGATTACAAATTTGAGTAAAAATTTTGGACACTTTTTTTGTTTGCATAGTAAATAGAAAAATGCATCTTACAAAGAAATTTGTAGGACTCCTGAAAATCAGCCCAAAAGAATGTGAAGCTGACAGCAAACTCTGGCAATTTAATGCAAACTGTAGTCACTGTGTACTGAGCTGTGGAGTTCCACAGCTCAGCCTTTTCAGATGTTCTCTGTGGTCATCCCATAAATTAAGGTTTGATTGAGCTGAACAATGTGGGGCTATGTAACCTGCTAGTAAGTGAATATTATGATTGTGCCCTCTCTACTTGATAAACTGGGAAGCCTAGTTCAGTAATTTAAGCAATGTATCACTCTCAGCATTGCTGTTGCTGGTTTAACCAAGCAGTTACTTATCACTTTTGTTAGACACTATACATGATGCTATTGTGAAGAAACAGAGGTTTGCTTTCTGGGCTTTTTTCTTTCTTTGGTGTCATTTGGGTGCAAAAAGGTTATTCAGATCAAAAACTCTGTTTGTTCTTTGTGCATGAAGCTGTTGGAATCTAAACTAGTAACTTCTAATAATGTCTAAGAACACATACTGGGAGATAGTTGAAGCCAGACATGGGAGACTAAAGTTTTCAATAAAAATGCAGCACAGAATTCTCAATAGCACATCAGGAGTAAGGGATAGCAGAGAGAACTACATTCTACAGTAGAGGAAACAATAATGATTAAGGTGACTGTTCTGCTAATAAATAATAAATCAACAAGAGAGTTCACTGATAATAATACAATTAAGGAGCAGAAAAGAGACTCTTTCTGTAAAGTAAGGATTTTACGCAATGTGAACAATTTAGCACAGCTCTGAAGATTTTGCTCTAGTTGATCAAAGAGAATTTAATGATCAAAGGTGCTTTTTAGAGAGGTGAAGGAAGAGTGAGAAAATAACCTTTATTGAGTGAGCATAAACTCAATATGTAATTCATGACCTCTAACAGCATAGAATCCTATATCATGGACAAAAAAATATCAGTCTCTATCTATCTCAGCACATAATAATGGGGAAAAAACTCTTTTTTCTTTTCTAAGAAGAAAAGGAATGGGCCAGCCTTGGGAGGGATGTATAAGAAATTATCTTTAAAGTGACTAACAGAATGTGCAGGCAAGAAGAAAAGAGAAGGTTTGGGCTTTACTTTGTTTTGTTTTCATCCTCCACATTTGAGGATCCCTCACAACTGGAAGGAGGAAGAGTCTGTATAAGATGATCTGGTAGGAGCTCAGCTTTCCATTATCATGGGTTAATAAGAACAAACAGTACTGTTAGAATTGTAGAGAAGTCACCAAATAAACAAGAATTACCTGGCTTCTCACTCATGAAGGTTCAAAGCTTGGCTGAGGATTCTTGGTGCAGCACTCTGTGGAGAAGTGCCCTCTTCAATATCTGTGATACAAGAAAGCTCAAAATGACTGAAATAATCTCAAACAGTATGTTTAAGGATTTCATTTACACTTATTCTAAAAGAAATCACTAATGAACAAGTGACATAAATCTCAGGTACTCCATTGGTAAAATGCACCTGCAAAGAAGTCATAGAGCAGCAAGGATTTTTTTGAAAGAAATGAGAACGTGTCCATTGTGGTTACATAAGCTGGTGCTCATAGCCAGGTACAGGTTACATCTATTTGTGTCACCCACATATAATTCTGAACAGACAAGACTAGCTTTAAGCCTGCTGTACATATTAAAAGCAGCTGTGTTTGCCCATAAATTCATAAAAATTCATGCTCCTAATAATGCATTGCTGAATTCCCCATTTCCTGCCTGGCCTTTGTTCCTTTTACTGTAGGGTTATTCACACCCTACTATGGTCAGAGGGGTCCAATCCCAACATGGACAATACTATTGTGTCACTGTTTTCTCAGGTCTTTATAATTGATTTTTATTAATGAGGTTTTAATGACATAGCTCCAAATTGGACCTAGTATGAACAAGAAAAGTTATTTTCTCAGCATACATACAGGAAGAACCTCTAGCTATTTGCATCTTTGTGTAGATTTGATTAACTCACCCTTCCAGACCTAGTCTGTGGAACACCATCATAGTGTGAGAAATGGTTATATTTTAATTTTCCACAGATAAGTTTTGAGAAGAGTATATCTATTTAAAAAAATAAATAAAGTAAGAATTTTGGAATTTTCCGTGGCTGCTGCCAAAAAAGTATATAAAATATAATATTTTATTTTCAAGGATATTGTAATAATTAGTTGAATATATTTTTTAAAACCATAGGCTGTGTCAAGGGAAGGATTTTAGGGATTTCAGTGTTTGAATGATTTATTATCTTACCAGCTAAGAGGTCAGCATCACAAATTATCTAACAAAGAAACAATGTACATTCTGATCTGTGGAAGGTCATTAGGTATCAAAAATCTTATTGCAAAGGGTGTTTTGGATCATGGAAAAAAAAGCATTCTTATGCTCTACTAGCAGTGTGTGGAAACACATAGCCCCCATCTCCTGGACAAGTGATCTGAGGGAATAGAAGAGGTGAAAGGCTTGAGTCATTAGCAATGCCTGGCTAAGAAGTCTAACACCTCAGATCGCACCTGCTTTCATGTAGATGAAATGTGTATATATTAAAAAAACTGAAATGAGAATTCAATATTTTACTTTTTGAAAAGGGATTCTCTGTCTTTTTTTTTGTTATCTGTGGTATAAAAGCCTTTAGTAGTTCATAAAAACCAATAGTTTGCTAATGAAACAGATAGCAGTTATTCTATGTTTAAAATAATGTTACTGCAAAGCAGTTATTCTGAAATATCTTAAAATCACCTCTATATTATAAAAGAATGAGAAAATAAAAATTAAGTACAATAACTTGCAGTTTGCCTCGTGATATAAACAGAGTCAATTTTCATGTTTGCTCCTCAGTCTATTTTCTTTTTTTATATGCTGAATAAAATAAGTGAATAAATAATTCTGGAAGAAGGAACCATAACTCAGAACTCTCTGGCTCCATGTTAGGGCTCTAATAACCCTCCTACAGAATCATGTCCATTGTTCTTCTCCCTCTTTTTCCAGCCCAATCATTTTCTCATTCTTTGGTCCATTTTTGCCCAACTTCAGTGAGAGGGAGAAGAATGCTTCTATACTTCTGTGGAGACCTTCTTTCCTTCTCTGTAAAATGCCATGAGCCTGGTAAGTAGAGCTCATGGCTCAATGCTGAGAGGAAAGACTGAGAGAGGCATTAGAAATTTCTCGACTTTTAAATACTGAAATATATTGTTACCTAACCATTAGGGTCCAGTACAAATCCTGTGGTGTTTTCAGGGTCCCCCGATGAAGGGAGGAAATTATGACTCTGACTCCATGTTCTTAGAAGGCTAATTTATTATTATATTATATTATATTATGCTGTACTAAAACTATACTAAAGAATAGAGAAAGCATACAGACAGAAGGCTAAAAGATAATAATTAAAAACTTGTGACTCCTTCCAGAGTCCTGACACAGCCTGACCATGCTTGGTCATTAAGTTAAAACAATTCACATGCTAGATAAACAATCTCCAACCACATTCCAAAGCAGCAAAACACAGGAGAAGCAAACAAGATAGTATTGATTTCCTTTTTCTCTGAGGCTTCTCAGCTTCCCAGGAGAGAAAACCTGGGCAAGGGGATTTTCCCAGAAAATATGACTGTGACACAATTCCCCTTGCACTGCTTTTTTCCCAGATCTCAGTCTGGAGAACCTAGGCCTTTTATTTGCTCTTCAGGGTATTTTAGTTCAACAGTGAAATTTTATAACACGGAATAACTACTAACTAGGGGTCATTCAAGTTACATGACTAGCTTCTCTAAGCTTTGAGTTCTTCTGTGTCCATCTAGGCCTTGGTTATTCTAATCAGAAACCGTCTACAACTTATATGTGACGCTGAATGCAAGTCCAGCTCTGGGTCCTAGTTGTATCTTTTTTTTTTTTTTTTGCTTAAAGCAAAGGCAAGCAACAGGCTCAGTAGCAAGTCATCAATTCACTTTCAAGAGAGGTCATTATATTTTAATGAAGAGCAAGGGGAAACTCTTTTCATTGCCAGTCAAAGTCTCACCTTGGAGCACTTGGTCCCAAACGAATCTGGCACTTGCCTGTGTGAAAAATTTTTCCCTGTTTCACTCTTTGACTCTCAGTGGGGTAGTACTGATGAGTGTTCAAACAGGTCCTAGATGAGAGGAGGCAAATGTCAGATTCTGCTTGGAGGCATTGCTCTTGTCACTTCTCAGCCCAGGCCAATACTTCATTGTATAAATATCTCCAATTTCTTAAAATTCTGAGTGAAATAGGTTAGCTTAAGTTCAGGCTCCAAAACAAGTAGCAAAGACACCTGACAGCTGACATGAATCGCAGTGATGATGAAGCAACTTAGAGATTTGTTTCCTGCAAACTTTGTCACAGGCCTTAAAGACCTGAACCACAACCTGCTTGACTCCACTAAGTGAATGTCTAATCTCTGGCAATATTGCTGAGAAAGGAAAATGTGAGTAGTTGGAAGACTGACCTGGAACAACCATGTGTCGCAGACATCTTTTATGAAAAATCCTTTCCTTAGGATTTTTCCTCCTGAGAAGCTGAGAGGCCTCAGGAACAAAATGTAAACATTGATTATCTGCTGCTGTGGAATGCAACAGGTGGATCTTGGTTGGTCCATGATGGATGTTTGTAAATAATGGCCAATCACAGCCCAGCTGGCTCAGACAGAGAGTCCGAGCCACAAACATAATTTCTTTCTATTCTATTCTTAGCTAGCCTTCTGATGAAACCTTTTCTTCTATTCTTTTAGTATAGTTTCAATA
Source organism: Molothrus aeneus (assembly GCF_037042795.1). Classification (NCBI taxonomy): domain Eukaryota; kingdom Metazoa; phylum Chordata; class Aves; order Passeriformes; family Icteridae; genus Molothrus; species Molothrus aeneus. The sequence goes on along the minus strand of NC_089649.1, from coordinate 11,888,014 downwards.
TAATATATATCATAAAATAATAAATCAAGCCTTCTGAAACATGGAGTCAGATTCTCATCTCTTCCCCAATCCAAAAACCCCTGTGAACACCGTCACAACCATGCACATCAGGAGCGTGCACTAAGGACCTCCATCACAAAATGCATTTCTTCAATGTCCTTCTGTCCTATACACATTAACAGGATGCCAATCCAAGATCTCTGCTGATTGCCAATTTTTGTTTAATATTTTGTTTTTGTAATCTCCAGAACACTGTGTGCAAATTCCTGGTTTTCATCACGTGCTGGAATACGTTAGTAAGTTTGCAAGGTTTACCAAGGAGCCCCATGGAGCAAGATTTTTGTTCTAGTTTTGCTGCCTACATTGTAGTTTTTAGGAGGACCTAAAAGACCAGACTTCACTACTGGCATGATTCTGGCAAGGACAGGGTTAGTTCTCCTGTCCATTTCACCACAGAGGGGGCAAGGGGGAAGTGGGCTGAGAAAGGAGAACACATTCTGGGGTGTTTCAGTGGGAACATTAAACTGGGGAGTACCATCCCTGAACTACAACCACCACTGAATTTGAATCTATGGAAAAAATGAACTGGAATGTTCTTGAAGTAATGTGGTTAGTCCATGCAGTAGTTTGAAGACTGAAGGGAAAAAAATGCCCGCAAATTGATCAGACATAAGAATCTCTAATGGAAGCTGAGAAAGAAAAGGTCATCTAAGAAATCTAACCAAAACTAAACTGGTGTTTTTGCGCTCTCTCCTATTTCCTTGCTTTTTGTTCTCTCCCATTCAGTTTCATCTTAAAGGTGTGAATGATGTAAGCTCGTGGCAGATCTGAGATTGCTTATTTTTTTACTGAAATTTATGTCATTGTATCAACTCCTTGCACTCTCAATGTAAATGTGTTCACAAAACCACCTATCAGGCTGAATATTTATAAATCCAAATATATATATATATCCAAAACCTCTGAATATTTAGTCTGAGATTCATTATCTTTGTTCCAGGGGAATAAAATATGAAAAATTTACAAAAATATGATTGTAAATGGAAAGTGATGGCTTTAATTAAACTTAAGGATGAGAAAGAAGGCTGAAGGTATTAAACAAATTTGAACGTATTACTGAAATGCCTCCTTGAATATATTATTGAAATGTCTATTCAAATAATCAGTTTGTTCTCAGAGATATTTTCATACTGTGCATGGGATTAAAAGAATTGGAATAGCAACAGTAATATAGAAGCTGTATAGGAAAAAAAAACAATACAAAAGGAACCAAAAGCCGTTGGCCAATATGGTAGCTCAGAAGAGAAAGCTTCCCTGCTTAAAATTAAAGATATGCAACTGTGACAGTGTTGGGAAGAACACATTCCCATTCAGCTCAAAGATCAATATTAACATGCAAAGAATATTGAGGATACCTTTTCAAAGCATAAGGATTTATGAAGTTGATGGAAATGACTTCAGATCAGTTGCTTAGAACATGGTGTTCATAATGCCAAGGATACAGGTTCTATGGCCATTCATTGAAGGGTTGGACTTGTTAATCTTGTGGGTCCCTTCAAACTCAGGATATTCTGAGGTTCTATGACTCACAAAGGGTCAAATCCTGCAAATGATTCAGCTCTATAAAATTACAGGGGAAGTGAAAATACTCAAGGAAGTATTAGAGGAATGAGCCTACAGAGTAGGTAGACAAAGGACAAATGGAATCCAGGGGCTGTGGAGGTTTACCTCCGCCCTGCCCCAAAATTACAGTAATTTTCTTTTAATTGTGAGAAAAGAAGACAGGAATCAACCATTGGGTTAAGCATAAGCAGAGGGTAATTATTAACCAGGTAATTAATCTATAGCTCTGAGCTGAGCACCAATTCTATGTTTATACTATTAATTTTAATAGCACAGGTTAGCTTTCTGATTTATTTGTAAGATTCCTTTCATAAAATTGTGACTTTTCACTCCTAGGTGAGTGATTTCACATGAGATAAAAACTGTTATTTTGGTCAGACACAAGTGTTCTTACTGGTGTGTTTTCCCTCCCATTTTTCTTCCTTTAAGGAAGACTAAGATTTTAAGTAATTAATTGTAAATTAAGGCACTGATTTTCAAAAATGGTGATGCCCAAAGTATTTATTTTTCATCTGAAGATGCTGGTTCACTTGATTCTGAAAACCATTCCTATAAGAGCCTGAATCATACTCATAGGAGAAATTTCTCAGGTTATCACAAAATTTGTAACTTAGCATGTGCAGATTCCCACCATTAATCAATAATGTTTAATTCTAATTCCCATAATCTTCTAAAATCTCATTGTGTATGAATACTTTGTGGATAAAAGAGAGTACAACTACTCAAAAGATCACGTTTTTCTGACCTCAAAGCATTTAACTGAGATTATTCCTATATAATGTAGGAAAACACCTGAGTTAGACACATGTTAGCTCTGGCATAATGTTTTTTGGCACACCTTCACAGAGATTGAGACTTAATTCTTGCTGGCATGCTATGCTGTCTCCATGTGCATATGCTATATGTCTAATGTGCTGATGCTATAGATTGAGGCAGAAAAGACATCTCTGTGCCAGCCTCATTGTTCAGTCTAGCAAAACCCTTTCAGCAGTGTTACCAGATTATGAGGGACCTTCCAAAACTTTCTCAGCTGAGGGAAATGTGATTTTCATAAATAATAAAATAAACTCAAACTTTATGGAAAAAAAAGAACCCATGGAAATGACCTTTAAATGTTCTAAACACCAGTAGTTCTATGGCATTACAATTTATTTAACCTTTGAGAGTGTGTTCATTTAAGTCACTCCAGCTTTATTGCTTTTTAACTGTAAGAAAATGAATTATGTCACAAAAGCTGGCTTTGTTCTTATTGGATAACAAACTTCTCCGCATTTTATATTTTTAGTCATTCATTTACAGGACAAGTCATTTGATATGCGTGTCTCAAATTTTCTTTGATTTTTATTTAAAATATTATTTTCAAAACTTCATTAACGATATTTGCTGTGTGTTTTTTCTCCTTCATAGCACTGCCCTCTCAGATTTCTAATCTAATGATGCAGTGCTTAATGAGACCAAGTGACTCTGCTATTAGTTTAAGGCTTATTTTATCTCTTTAATTTAAGATTAACCATAAATTTCAATTGTAACAGTGTCGCATATCAGAATATTAAAGTAATAAATACTAATAGTCATTAGAATAGAGGGCCTTTGAGTCAACCTGCTGCACCCTTTTTCTTTTTGAAAATGGTGTGCCTAATCTCCATTTCCAAATGCCTTATTTCATGCACAGAATTTAAATATTCTTTTCTAGTGTCTGACACAGGTTCTTGAAAAGCCACGTGATGTTTATTTGCTAGAAAGATTTTGACCTGAAAAAAAAAAATTGGGAAAGAGGGGACAATGGTGCTCTTTTGCTTGGAATATATCACCATTTTCTTCTGAACAGTAACAACTGGACTTTGGTTTTGAGCATATCATGCATATGGATATTTAGAAAAAATACGCTGCTATTCCACTTATTGTTCAGGCTTTAAAATAGAGGGGGAAAAAAAAGTGACTATTTTCATGAATGCAAGAACCAATTCAGGATGCCATTACAGGTGTTGAGTCTGCACAAGAGTCCTCCATCTGCTTTGGATCCTCCACAAGAGCGATTTAAAGCATTGTTGGGCATCTACCTGTAGATCTACATCTTCAGCAAGATTTTAAAACTGAGATATACTACCACGTTTCATAGTAAAGGCCATTGAGAGCCACATAAATTTGGGTCGGAAGCATTTAATAGTAAAAGTTAAATCTATCATTAAAGATAAGAAATCTTAAGGTAAATACTGAAGAGCTCTTCTGTCATTCACATGAGTGGTTGGCTCTGAAAGCCATGACATACAGATCTACTTGACTGAATGGACTATTGTTTGGCAAGATCCATTGAAATTACCAAAGACTTTGAAGCCTCTCAGGTCAACTTCAGCATTTTCTGTAAATCCATCTTTTCATGAGCAGAAAAATATGTGCTTCCAAAACTATCTTTGTCTTTTTTGTGTAGCCAGACAGCCACATAATTTCTTTTCAAATATAGAAGTTTCTATGAACACCTTGTCACTTTAACTTCTGTCAAAGAATACACTTTGCATAAATGTATTGCCTAAATTGAATGCTTTTAATGAAAATATTAATGCATATTTAATGAACAGGGTTTATAACATGCTTTTAGATTTTGGCTAATATTGGCTTCATCCAAGATATTTGAAATAACTCTGAAAATTTTGACTTTTAGCAATGTTACATGTTCCAACCATCAGTTATGTACTGTAATCACCAGAATATATTGTTCACCAGACAGAATTATATTAGACTATTATATTATATTTAGAGAAGCATAATACAAATTTAAATGGTTAATAATTTACCTGCATGATTAACTTTTGAGTATGTATAAGCCATATTTCTGACAAAAGAGTATTTTCTATTAGGTACTTTCACTCTATCAACTATATGATATTTTAAATTCACTTTTTTAAAAAATTCTGGTTTTATCACTAAAAAAAAGACCTAGGTAATATTCTCAGTTCCCTACCTATTTGCCTGATATGGCAAGTGAATTTAAAATCACAAAACAGTTCAAAATATGTTTTCTTGCTTTAGAATTTATGACCATGTGATAACAAATATTACCTCATTGCTATTCCTTTCATCTAAGTTTCTTATAAAATCCAAGAATAAATTTTGTACCTTGGATGGATGCTTATAGCTATTTCACAACATGATACAGCAATGTTCTATATTCTATATTTTATATGAAGAAGATAGATGAAGATAAGGCAGAAGTCTACCTATACTATGAGGGCTTGCTGTATACCATGAAATATGAAAGCATGTGAAGGGAGGAGGATATTGCACTTTCCCTGAAAATAAAAACAGAAAAAAGTGCTTTACAAACTTCTACATGTACTTTTGTACTTCCACACGTACTTCTACATGTTGAAAGATGGTGAATGACACAGTAGCACAGAAACCTCTGTAAGTGTGGATTGAAGTATTCCTAAGAGAAGCAAGAACAGAGAGATCTGATAGCTTTGCCTCAGCTGTGACATAAAAAGGGCTCAAAGATAACTCTGTGGAATTGGTTTGAAAGTGCCTCCTGCCCTATCCAAATTCAATCAGGTAGGCTATTTTGGGCAACAGGATTAGATAAACAGATTGCTGCAGTGCTTCTGCTACACTTGTCCTTTGAGCATCTCCTCAGTGTGGATACCCAGGCATAGCTAAATTTCATTGTATGCATTGCTGCTTTCTCCTGTATATTTTCCACTTTTAGACTGGAGGGTAATTCCTCTTTCACACATCTAATCTATTCTAATGTCAAGAAGACTCTTATACAAAGAGATTTTTGTTATTTCTTCATAGGTTTCCTAATACCTACAAGCAAAGGTTAATTCTCCCCAGTGTCAGGCTGTATCAGTCCCTGCAAGGCCAATGCTTTGTTTAGGAAATGTACCTTTTGTTGACTTCTCAGTCTTTTCATTGCCTTTTTTTAACACATGGTGTCATGGAGCACCCTAAAATGGCATCCTTTGTTCCAATATATTGATAGAATATCTTTCATTGTAAATTATGCTTTCAATAATATAAAGCATCTGAGATGTTTAGGGAGAGGAGATGTTAGCTCTAATGCAGCAGTATGACTAAGGAAAAAAAGCTTCAAAGAGACTTTTTAATGGTTTAGAATTTCCAAGCTAAGAAGAAGCTGTTAAATATTTGGGGAAGAGAATAACTTATTTTCTGCAAATGAGTCTATCAGTTAAAAGAAGCAATGTAATGCAATTAAAATTAGGTGGCTAATATAGACAGAGGTTTCCATCTGGCATTGTATTATTAGAAGAAAAACAAGAAGAATAAACAATTTCACTAGACTGATGGTTTCTTCCCTTCATTGAATCTCAATACTAAATGTAATTAGGATCTCTGGGCCCCAATGACTAATATAAATTTCTCTCTTCAGCTTTCCTTTGTGCAAGCTAATGAAGTAAGTAAAATATCTTTTTTGTCTACTGGAGGAGTATTCTAGACTTTAGCTTCATGTCAGGCATAAATCAAGCCTCACAGTACTTTATATGCTCAGAAAATCCCAAGGAAAGAGAAATTCATCAAGAATAACACCATTAGTGAATGCCTGGAGGGCAGCCATCTTATTCTTTTAAACCAATGAATAAACTGCTTGTACACAATCAGAGTTTTAATTGATTAATATTTGCACAGAAAAGAATAACAAAAATACTGTCATTATGTTCTTTTTAACAATTGAAAAAATACTCTGAATCCAAACTTTTATTGCTGAGATCTATCACATTTTTATCCTGCTGTTTCTCACAAATATTTTGTTCCTAATTTCAAGTGTTTACTTATATACTCATCATATACTTTATAAAATTAATAAAAAAGAAAAAAAAAGAGAAAGAAGTCCTTTCACCAAAGTCATTTTAAAATCTTCCAGGATATAAGAATACATTGTAGGATTTATGTTTGGGTATTTTGGGGTGTTTTTTGTGGTATTGCATTAGAAATACTTCCATAATCTGTAACTAAAATTACTCTAAGAAAGTGATGAACAAGTTATGATGATTCATGTACTTCCACTTGGTTTCTTTTTTAGTAGCAAGACTGCTGGGTGCCAAGATCTGATTTGGGGATATTTTGGACCACAAACTCTTTCCTGAGATTCTGTCTGCCATCAGCCTGGATATGTATTTTTGCTCAGATACATCTCTGGTTTTGGAAGCTTTTCCTCACTCCATTATAACAAACAGAGTACATAATACTGTAACATGAAAAGCTGCCACAATTTTGTGTTCAAGTTGGCACTGAGAAGTTTTCTAATCCAATATCCTCTTTTTTAATTAATTTATTTAAGTATCCAAAAATAGTAATAAATTACCTCATGTCAAGACTCATTTTTTTTCTGTAACATTTTTTAAAAGAAATGTAAGATCACAATCAAATTAAATTCTTGCAGCATACTTTCCTTACTACACAATACTTCCCTATTATTCAATCCACATTACTTAAGGCATGCTATTATTTACTTTTCCAAGAGAATTCAGATGTATCAATAATTCAGACTTATGAAACACTGAGAAAAACCCTCTGTTTTTTCTCCTCTTTGATGAGTGAATCATGTGATTTTAAGGAGCTCATTTTCAAACATTCTTTTGTACAAATGGTTATAACAATGTGATCTAAGAGGATGATAAATTCCATGTTGCAAGATCCAGATATGGTTCTAAGAAATTTTAAATCAAGATAACTAGTCAAAATTGAAACCACGTACATTTATCAGGAAAGCTGTGAAAACAAAAAGCACAAATAAAATGAATGGAGAGAGACAAATAAAATTATCTATCAGATAACAAAATTGCTACCATAGGTTAAATTTTGTGGTTTTAAATTCACATGGCTTCTCAGTTAGTAAAAGGTCTGTTGCTACCTTCCACTACACACTTGGGTCCAGAATCAACTCAGGAATCTCTATTTTAACTTTCCTCTGGAAGTATTTATTCCTCTTTTCTGTGTACCTTGGTTTTAAAGCAGCTGGTTTGATCATAAGCTATTTTATCAAAAAGTGTTGCATTGGGACCATAGGGACCATATAGGGTCCAATATAGAGGGCACCTAAGGTGATCACATTTCCCTGCTTCAGAGGAAAAGTAATCTATAAACTCCAGCTGTAATTACAGCAAAGTTTGTAGGTGTTACAATGCAGTCAGATGAGATGTTCACACTTTAGACATTGTTATGAACTGCCTTAATTAAAAGTAAGGTTTTAAAATGAATAGTGGAGAAGAATGGAGGTGGATTCACACAGCACTTCCTAATTTCTGGTTGTTCTACACTGTGTATCTGTCTTTTTAAGGGAAAGAAATTGATCTATTTCAAATGCCTATGGAGTATTGGCACTCTGTATTTTTCTCCCAAGCTGCTTGCAGCAGAACATATAAATTCATCTTGCTCTGAATATTTAAGTTCATCATTGATACCTGCTGAAAGAGGGACACTATATTCCCTAGACTAATAAATTGGGATTTTGAGCAGTTCAGGCTTATTTGTTCCTGGAGAGATTAATCTTGGTCTCTATGCTTCATCAAATACAGGTCATCTGCTTTAGTCCTGCCTCTTATTCTTTCTGCCAGTTATATCCATATGTCCTTTTTCTTTCATATTTTACCACAGATACACGAAAATAGCAAATTTCACTATAAATACTTGGAAAAAACCAGGCAAGTAGAGTTACTTAAGGTTGGAGAGAATCTAGAGATTTATTATAGGCAAATTATTTTAAAATCATCTTTCATTGCATGGTCCATCACTGTTTTCTTTCAATTGCCTACATAGCTTGGGCAGATAATAGGAATAACATTTAGAAGGCTTTTCCACGCTTCTCATAGAAATCACTTACATAACTGTACCTAACACCTGAATAAACATGATTCTTCTTAATTGTTTATTTTCTGCACTTTTAACTCTCTTTTTGACAGTAGTTTCAAACTTTTGAGTGTAGTTTCAAATTAAAACAGGAATTTTGCTTGCTACATGACTTCAGCTGATACACACATTCATTTTATTTCTGTGGTACTTAAAACTATTTCTACTTTAAAATTCAAAATTGACTCAGGAAAGAGGATTATTTCTAAACCCAGATCGATTTACTGCTTTTTCAAGTAATTAAAATGAGCCCTTTAGTAGATCTTTGGTCTTTAAAATAAAATACAAATGTTCTTTGTTATGTATTTGCTGAATAAAAATTTAAATCTAAATACTATCAAAGGTGCTTACTTGGGAAGTTTTTAAATATGTGTGGCAGTGGTACAATCAAAATGAATAACAGTCTAAGTACTGCATAATTATTTCTTTCTACTTCTAAGACTAATGTACTTTCAGAAACACATCACTCAAATTCTTTCCTTGATCTTTAGGAAATCCAGCAGTCAAGAGTAAAGGACAAATGGAATTCTAATGGGTACTCATTCCCATCAAAGGGCATGCAAATACGGTATTTCTTTCATATATTATTACTCTGCCTATAATTTTTCTGTTCAGTCCTTTTGTTTCAGTGTGAAAACGGAAAAGCTGTAATGTGCAAGATTATTCGTGATTAATTAATTTGGAGAAGGAAATTCAAAGACCTCACAAGATCAAAGTGATAATAGTCAAAGCAGGTGAAACCTGCATCTGTTGCCTAACTTAACTTCTGCTCAGTGAAAATTAATTTTATTGTTTTTGTGAATGCAATGGTTTTTTGGCAATAGTTACAGTATCTTGTCAAAGGGGAAAGATTATAATATTTTGGGGTTTATTCCACTCATTTAGAACCATTACAAAATCATTAGTTTTGTAATATTAAAAATAATGTGGTGACTTTTTGCTGGCCTTAATATTACTGGAAAGCCCATTTATAGTTTTCAGAAAAAAATATGCCATGAAAGCTTTGAATTAAATTTGTTAAAAATTGCACTGCATTGATTATTCAACCTTACTTACCCAAGACATGATTATATAAAATAGGGTGATCTGTTCCCTGGCTGTAACTTAGATAATAAAGTATCTAATAGGAGTTGCCATGGTAATAAAAGTTAGAAAAGTGCTTTTTCAGACAGGAATTCAGAAATTGAGGGAATTCTAATGTTGTGATTTTTCTGGAGCAGAGGTCTGCTTCTGATGGCTTTAGAAGCTTGTCAGAAAAAGTAGTATGATCCTTAAAAACTTCATTTTTAACATGTCTTTTACAGAAATATTTCTTCATTTTATGCTAATTACCCCTTAAACCTCTATGTTCCAGTTATTTTGAGTTTTGCTTGGCAAAGAGGAACTAAAGGACATGGCAGTAAGACAATTGACCATGAAGGTACCTAAAATTAGGGCACCTGCAGTTATTACTCTCGTGCATTGAATCATGAACAATGAATTTAGGAATCTGCAATTCTGTTTGGACTAACACTGTTCAGCAAGTTCATTAAGAGTGAGGAAAAGATGATGATTTTAAATTACAGAGAGGCTGCAGGACTTTGTGGAAAAAAAAGCTGTGGCAGAGTCCATTCTGTAGAGTTGTCATAAATCTAGGACAGGAGTAATTTCTGAAAGAAAACAAAACCAAACAGAAGCCATCACAGAGAGAACAGAGAAAAAATCCCCCAGATGTGACAGTTTTAGATACCATGACACCATATCAAACTTTTTCAGTCCCAGGGTCTGCAGAAAGTTATAATACTGAAGGTATTGTACACATATTTCTAAAGGTAAAGGATGAATTTTCAACATTCCAAACACTTAAGAAATACCTACAGAATCATATAAACCTGATAATCATCTTCGACAAGAGTAGACAAGCATTTACAATAGTTGTTCAAAGGACCAGTATTATTGAAAAATTCATATAATAATATTTCAGATTCTTTTGTGCAAATGTTTTTGTGAAATATAAGAGGCAATTACCAATAATTACTTTTATATTGGAAAAGTAATATTTTTATGTGAATGAATGAATGAATGAATGATCGATGTTAATTATTTTTTAATCTTTCTCTTAAAATAATATCTCTGCTTCTTGCTCTGCTTCAAAAATATTTTAATTTAAATCTCCAATTTCATAGCACAGACAGCAGTAATAAAGAGTGAATAGAAAAGAGAGCAATTCATCAGGAACTCACTGGCTGAAATTTGTTTGTCTACATGATTTAAGCAAATATTGAAATCCAAAATGTTGTTCACATCTGGTCCTGGGCAGAAAGTTGGATCAAATTCATCAGATTGCATTTGTAAATAGAAATCCATCAAACTCTAATTAAAATTCACTTGAGTAATGATCATAGGGCAGGACTATATTGTAATTAAATAGAAAGTAAAAATCTAAACCATAAATGTTAAACATCTCCCATTTTGCTTTACCAATTAAATTAATCATATTTCAAATCAAAGTTTGCAATTTGTAGAATTTATTTCAATCAAGAAGTGATAAATAACTCCTTTATAATTACTGTAAAAGAGATATTAGGAGTGAAGAACCCAATACTTCAGGCCAGATTTCAGTGAAATAGAAAGAACAACATTTAAACACTTATCATATAAGATAATGGTTCAGTGGACAGATACTCCAGTTGTAATAGATCACTTTGAGGTCTCCAAGTCTTTATCCCATTAAAGCATTTGCTTTTTAAGATGCACAGAAGTATTTAAAATCTGATTCTCCTTTGCTTTATTGTAATGTACAGGTTAAGCGTGCCTGGAACATTTTGGCTAAAATAACATGTCTGTGAATTCATTGGGAAACCACTAACTGCCAAGGGCCATAAGGATCCTGGAAAAGCTCTTACCTTACAGGTAGGATTGTTGCTGGACACAATTTAATTCAGTAAAATTGGTAAATTGCAAGTCTTTATCTTAACTTTTTTCTGTGGTAACTTTTCTCAGGACATTTAATCTAGGATTTCAAAGTGAGTAATGTGTCTTACATATTCTTATAATACGTCTTACAAATTATAAGAATTTAAAGCTCTGGTATAAATAAATACATACATAGTTTAAAACATTTTCCATTTGCTTTTCCCTCTTCAATGACTTATAATAATACATTCTTTTACAAGAAAAAAATGTAATTTAATTTTTTTACTTATCTTCATATGTAAAGTTATATCAAATTAGTAATTTTCTTTAAATCAAGATTTTTTTTATTAGGGGTAACTCAATTTTTTAGGATGTTAATTTTGAATATACTAACTTCTCTTTTTTTCTAAAATTTAACACTGAGAATGCAGTATAAGAGGCTCTGTCACAATCTTTATAATCTAGAAAATTAGTTCAAGCTGCTATTTAATGCAAAGAACTTTTACTTCATCCTTTCCTAATGCTTAAACCAGCTAAGTAATATTTAACTTACACTTTTATTGGACATTAGTTCTTAAGTGTTGACCTTACATTCTTAGTGCATAACTAAAAGTGCCATGCTTTTAAAATGTCGAAAAAATTTAAATATCTTCCAAAAAATTAAGACCTTGTGATCATATATGAGGAAAATTTAAAATAAGCTGAAAGTTCACAGCATGTAGAACCATATTAATCATTAGTAAAATGAATGAAAATATACTTAGAAATAAAACATATTCCAAAAAAGCCTAAGGTGCAGCATATATTTATGTGCAGTTAAACAAAGTATGTATGGTATAATTCTTGGATAGGTGTGCATTTGAAGCCAGACTTGGTTCTCACCAGTGGAAAGGGAAAAAATATTTATTTGCTGTCTTTGATTTTTTTTTTATTTATTTATTTCAGGCCAGATTCTCAAGTCCCTAGCTAGTCTTTACTCGACAAAACTCACATTATGAGGAATATTTCTCTTTATTTAAGAATGAGTCAAGTAAATTTTCTCCACTATTCTAATTAGTAAATGTATCACCTGCTGCAAGGATATTACACAGGTCTCAGATTAAACTCATATGTAGCACATAGTAAGGAAAACACATACTGTGCTAATGACAATATGGGATTTAAGCATTGTAACTGTGACCTTAGAGATCTAAGCATTTAAGACTTCATAAAACCTTCAAATTAATTTGACTTGAAATGTCAAGAGAATAGCTAAAGGTCTGTTTTATGTGTAAACACCTACAACCTGTAGATGTAGGACAATCTTTTTCCACAATATTGACAAGAATTTAGTCAGGCAGTTCAGAGAGGAGTAGCAGCACTGGTGGGTCATCAAAACTCATTAAACTGGTGAGATGAGGGATGTGAGTGAGGAAGACACAAGGGTTAGTGCATGCACACTGAAATACCATGGGTTTTGAGCTGAATAAACTGTGTTTGAAGGGATACTAATATTAGGTTTTGCAATAAAGACTTCCAGAATCCCTGCCTATTTCCAGAATATTGTTATAGGCATGATAATTCTTAGAGATACTTCCAGATGCTAAGTAGTTCCTGTAACTTTCCTAGTATCTTCTACTCTTGTAAGCTAATAAGCCTAAAAGATGTTTAGAAATTTCAGTCCCTCCATGGGATTAAGCCAATTAAAAATATTGCTTCATTTGCCTAGCACAAAGCATTTTCAAAAGGAGAAACTGGTTGTGGCAGTAAACTTGTAGCAGTCTAAGGGATCACAGCCAGTCCAAAGGAATGCAAATCCCATAATTATGTTTGCAGAGCAAGAAATAGGTAGGGAGTGCTCTGGAAGTTTCCAGCTACTGTCATAGTAAGATATACTATAGCATTACAAAAATTCTCTTGGAAAGACAGAACTTTAGAGATGTCTTGAGGTACTAGAGGAAGATTTTTTATTCTCTCTAAAGATTACTCTACTACAGCTGGACACCTGCCTGGAAGCTCCCTGCCCCACTGAGCTGACAATCCTGACTTTGTGATGGCCACTCCTGCATTGCTGTGAATCTCCTGATTTACCCTGCTAGGACAGTAAATCTGTTGGGAAGCATAAATTGAGCATTACTAGGACTTAGATGGATGTTTTAAGGGGTTTTGAAGATGTGAAGGAGAAATGGGGATGTTGCGAAAGATAAAGACTAGAGGGTACTTGAATCGATTTCAAGTGTTAGCGATCTGCAACAACTTTGTATCAATTATCAAGCTGTTGCCAGGGCTTAGATTTTGGCTGGGATAAATGAAATGATATCTTTTAGAGTTAGGTATTTTGATTTAACCCAAGGAAGACTTTATTTTTAGTAGAAGTGTATTTGTAGGTATAATATTTCATACCATAAATAAAACTGGTAATATTAACAAAAACAAGCACAGAAGCAGGAGTAAAAATAGTAAATGAGAGTAGTTTCTCTGTACTTATTTTCAGACATGCCCACTCTCTCATCCAAATAATGTCTAATATTTCAAGTCAGAATCTAGAACAGATTGCTTTATGTCTGTTTCCTTGCATTACCTCTGCTTACAGAATTTATAACCCAGACATATCCAAATATTTGTTTTAAAATCTCTCCAAAATACAAAACTTTCTGATGCACCTGTTCTTCCATCTATTATGCTTTATAAATGTTCTCCCTTACTCTATCATTTATTTTAGTTTGGAATCTTACCCACTGCTCAAGAGTTGTTTCTACAAAGTTAGAGCAATGAGAGAAATATTGAATAAAGACTTTAATACAATTGTAAACATTTTAAATGAGTATTTCATCCAATATCAAATCTACAGTTCTTATTTTATCTGGTGCCTGCACAGATTGCAGAACTCATGTTCTTTCCCAGCACAACATCAATAAGCTATTTTCTCCACCAGCTGCTCACATGTGTGGTTTGTTGTGACTATTAACCATAGAAAAGCTATCTCGGTATTGGATCTCACTGATGAAAAGACTCAAAGCATCTTGATTTCCTGCAGTTATTGCTGGATATTTTCTGGTTAAAGGCACTCATAATATCAAGTAATATCAAGTTCTTTGCCAATTTCTAATAACTATAATTCAAACAAGTCCTGGAAATTTATCCATGTTCATAAATATATACCTACACATCTGTGTGTAAATGTACATGTGTGCGTACACATGAATATATATATATATACACACACACACATATATATGTATGTATATATATATATATATATATATATACACATATGTATGTATATGTATATATGTGTGGCATTGGAGTCCCTGGGCAAAGATAGGTTGGATTTAAATCTACACGGGGACTTCACCTATTACTTTCCATCCTGGGCTGCAGACATCTCACTGGGTGGGAATCAGACCAACCAGCAGCTGAGACCTGGGAGTTTTGAACTCCCTATAAATGAAACATGCTGTTTGTCTCATGGAACTTTGGGGTATGTGTGTGTCGTCCTTGTCTCTGACCACCAACTCCACAGAACACGTGGCATTTTAATGTAATATATATATTTATACACATACACATGTTTATACATATTTTGACTTGTGTATTCCGTTCAGTACTTACTTGAAAAGTAAATGTTTTCTTAGAATTATCTACATAGTACAAGGTTATGTCCAGGACAGAGTCACACTTACGCACTTACACAGTTCTCTGTTCTTTAAAGGGTAAGGGTCATGTGGCAGGCACAAAAAAAGTCTTGGAAGCTGCTGTTAACTGTTGATCATACAGGGAATTTTGCTGTGAAATGATAAGCAACACCTCAGAGTTTAGCCAATTGTGCCAGGTTCAATTGCTTTGAACACAGTGCGGCCAAGATATTACTTGTGTGTGAGGAATTTCAGTTTAATCCCCAGTATTATTGTTCAGAGTGAGTCATGGTGGCAGATACTGACTCCTCCATGCCCACTGTCCATGCTGATGTTGAAGCCACGTGCTTGTTTGCAAGCTTTGCTGAATGTTTGAGTTTTTTCTCCTGGCAGTACTCCAGCAAGTCCAAAGGCTGAAATACTCTTTACTCAGACAGAAAAAAAGTTTCCATTGACCAGAGCTATCATTTTTAAAGGCACACTCCATATGACAATTCTAATTTCTCTTAAATTCCAAAATGTTAATAGTTCCCCTTGGCTTTCTTATCTTTCTAGTGCACAAGTGTATAAACCTATTTTTTTTCCAAGCCCACCAATCAAAGCAGCACTTACGATGTAGCACACATGGGTCTACTGAAATAGAAGAAAATGTTAAACCCTGGCAAAGTCTCTATATTATCCTAGAGTTTCCTACTAATCAAATATCTTTATGATGAATCGAAAACCACAAAGAAAATTGACTTTTGAATGTGACATGTAATAATCTCAGGCAAAAAAGAGACTCTCTGCTGACAGATAAATGGCCCTCCTGTATTCTTAGGTTTTGTTTGTTTTCATCGGTAATTTCATGGGAAGTCTATAGGCAAGTAGAGGTATAAGGCAGAACTGGTTACAGAATGAACTTACGTTATTGAAAGCTGTGTTTTAAAAAAGTCTCTGTCTATGGGTTTGTCAAAGAATGAAAATTCTTGCAATGCATTTGGAAACTGGATCTGCAGAACCAAACATATTTGCATTTGTGAATGTTTTGGAAGTAAGTGCCTGTGAGTTGTCATCAGCTACTTGCTGAGAAACTCCTGAACCAGGAAGTACCGCAACAATCAAAAATAATTTTAGACTCTTTTCAGCTAATAGGATTATTCTCCTTATAAAACACACTTCTTTTTTATTATCACAACTCATGCAGACAAATGAATTTTCTGACTTTAAAAAAAACACCCTTTTTTCCCATGCTACAAATGCAGTTTTACAGATTGGAGCAGATGGTGGTTTAGAGTGAAGATGTACTAAACCACTATAAAGGTACAGTTACTGCAACACTGTGTGCTGGCAGATGTTAGTAAGAGCTTATGAGTTTAGTCTTTTTTATATTTTCTTTATTGTAGCTTTATAGTGTATTTCATGCAGTTTGAAGAAAAATAATCCTATTTTCCTATCGTTCCAATTTGTGTGTTGAATTTTGGCTTAATAAAGATTCATGGATGTACCAATGTTTTCAACTACCCTATCATTTAAATTTGCCTTTTCTAATAAGCATTTGAATACAGAAATGAAATCTAATAATATATGTTTCTATTTTTATTCCCCCAGGAAAAAAATGTGTTCAAAGGAAACAGTCAGAAGGGTTCCAATGAAGAGAAAAGTGTGAGAGGATGAAAATCTGTACCATGCTCAACAGACTTGAAGTCTGCCAGAGCATATGGGAAAGAGAATCCTTAAATGACAAATCTTTACTGAGAATGAACCTGTTAACCAAAGCAATTTAAATGCAGGCAGTGTTCACTGGAGTGCTCCAGCTGACCTCAGCCTTTTTCTGATAGCAGAGGGAAGCTTTTAAGGGATTTTCACAACCAAGTGGAACTGAACCCATAAGTGCACAGGAAAATGATGCATTTCTTGCAGCTTATTTTTGCCTGAATCCAATTATGCCTAGTCAACAGCCAGCTGTTGCCTCAAAATAGACTAAGCTGGGAACTCTGCAGAAAAGTTTGAAAAATGAAAGCCAGCTAGTTGTAAGAATGGATTAGAGTGGTGATTTTCGAATTTCTTTTTTTTGCAGTTTTGTATTTCCTCCTCTAACCTAGGATTGCGAGATCACTCTGATCTAGATGCCAAAATGGCATTGCCAACTGAGACTCTCTTGAGAGAATTCTGCAGGCAAGTAAGTGGATTATTTATCAAGCACTGTATTGTCTGCAGTTTTCAATTCAGTTAAGCTCTGGGAATTGCAGATAGCAGCTGAAAGAGCCCCCACTTTAAAGAGAAAGGTGTAAGTGTCTGAAGCGGGAAAGGATTTTCTGACTGTGAGATTTGCCCTGAGAAATTGAAGATGGGTTTCTAAGGAAAGGAAAACAAAGGAACTCTCTCAGAATCTTCACAGACTGCAAATGGGAAACAGAGATTTAAGATGGTCTATACAGGCATCATAGGATTTGATGGACTGAAGAGGAAGATCAGGTGTGGGACTGAAAACAGCAAACACCATCAAATTTATGAGTAAACTGACAGCATAGAAGGAAACTAATTTTTTATAATACAAATAATAGTCTCATAAAGAGCAAAAAAACCTAAAAAATTCACAAAAATATGAGTGGATTGATGAGAGGCAATAAAATAAATTGAGGATAATTTTAAAATTAATGGGAGATCTGAGAATTAACAGCCTTTGAATGCTACAAGTCAAGGTACCGTGTTGTTTTTACAGAGAGTTGAGAAACAGTTCAGGTACTCCGAGTCATAAGAAATATTCCTAAAATGTTGTTATTTTACATGATAATTGTGTCTATCAAAGGCAAAACTTGAATGTAAACACGGGTTTGGGATTAGACATTCAACTATTAGAAATGTATTTTGTTTTTATGCTGGTTGTAAGCTGAAACTGACCAGCCTGATGGTATTATTGATATTGCTATTCATAGCACTCATAAACTTTTTCCTGTCTCGTCTCTACTTTTCCTCAGAGAGACTGAAGCTTTGATTTTTTGGCAAAGAACCAAGAAAGGACTGCAACAGAAAGTGTTTAGTGAAGATTTAGGCAAAAACTTGAGCAGTTTAAATAAGCATCAAGTTAGTATGTTCTTTCTCAAAATTATTCCACAGCCTCCAGAACTGCCACCCTGTCTACACTGCAGACCTACAATTGCATTTTTGATTAGCAGTTTGCAAAAGAAGGTCTTTGGAGGTATCTTAATAGACAGATTGCAATTCTAACTGTGTCCATGCTAAAAACTCATTAAGGGCCAGTAAATATGAGTGGAATGAGAGAAAGCAGAAAGATTAAAGGGGCAATTATGATTCAGCAGAGGAAAGCAGGTATTTTCATTCACTGTGCAAACAAAATTTCAATTGCCCTTTGGGCGCTTATGTATCACAGGCAAATAAGCAGTCTGCAAGGAGAGCACTTTATATGTGAATACTGTAACTTGTGGGCAGGCAGGCAGTGCGTAACATGCAGCAGGTATTAAATGGATAAATACGTGTAAAGGTTGTGTTTGGCTGGGCAAGAGACAGAAGCCTGGCAGAGGGGATCATGGTGACACAACACAGCGAGCTCTGCGCGTCTTGTTGGATTAAAGACTAGATTTGTGTTTTAGCCAATATAATGTCATGTAGAGTTATGTAAATCCCATCACAGAAACGCAAACACAATGCAGCAGCAGCAGCATTCTTTGGCATGGGCTCTTCAGCTGTTTTCCTGAAACCAATTTGATGTCTTGGTACAGATTGTTTCTCCCTTGTGGCACAGCCACTCTGTTAGTTGAATTCAGCTCTTTTTTTTCTGAATTATTATGATGTAAGCCCCATCGTTTAATAACTGCAATGCTTATTTTTCTTAAATATAATACCTTAGGACAATTAGAAAGCTGATGTTATAGTAAATGAAAATGATATTTTGCCATCGAGGAAGTAAGCAACCTTTAGATAAAAATTTTTTAATGTTTAAGGAAAAATATTCTGACTGATAATACAATATAAGCATTCATATAATCTGGCAGAGACCAGAAATACTGAAGACAAGCATTAACCAGTCACTGAGCTCAGTAATACCGCTCCTCAAACAGTCAAAGATCATCTTATTTGGAGGCTCAGACTGGTTCAGAGTGCATGGAGAAGGAAAAGCAGCACATGGGTTTATTTCCCCTCCTTCCATAAGTGGATGGCAAAAGGACAGAGCCAGCCCAACGCCAGAAGATGACATGCCAGTCCTCATTTCTGTGCAGGGCAGCAAAAGAGAAATTTTTCCAGGGGGAAGAAAAGGGGTGAAAATAAGAGTAAAACTGCTGAATAACTGTGGGGAGTACAAACCTGTACTTTGATGAGGTTTGCTCTGACTTTCAATTTCTCCTTTGCCTCAGGCATCCTAATTATGGTTCTAATCTAGCCCCAGGTGCTGGAGCCGTAATACTAAAGATTCAGGCCACCTGCCCTGATAGTTTATACCAAATTCAAAAATCACTTTAGGGGTGAAAGTTCAGACTTAAAGCTCAGCTTTTGAATGCAAGCTTAAATGATACCCTCAAAATAAAATGCCTGCAGGTGCCCTCTTTTCGCTTTGTAATATGTTAATATTTAGCCTAAAGTAGCTAACACATTAGGGAATTTTCCTTCACATTAGCTTTTTAGGGCCTCTGTATGATAGTATTTTAAACATCATGAAAAAGGGTTTTTTGAATATATCAACTTTAAGCTGTGTGATGCAGTCAAAAGAGATTTAGAAAACATCAAGATTATAACATGATGTTCTCAAATAATGTATACTGGGGTTTATTTTCCTTCATAATATCTTTTAAGATAAATGTGAATCAGTGTAGGAAAGTGAACATAGCAGCATTTAGTTTGCCTAGCATTCTTTGATATTATACATCTCCTTACGTTTAGCTCTTTGTTAAGATGTATTGAATGGCTGTGTGTGGCATTTAAAATTTCTCCTTCCAAACCCACTTCCACTTTATAGTAAGATAAAAATCAAAATGTTGTTTTGTAAAAGTCAGCATTCCCTTCAGAGGTTTATAAGCATTTTGCAATGGCACTATTATTCTCATGTCTTAAATCCTCCTTTCAGAATATTTTGGTTTAGTAGGTTGGTTTGACACTAATCACATGTAACAGTTGTTTGCAAATGTGCAGCTATGCTGTCTGTTGAGATCTGTAAAAGCACTAATAGGTTCTGGAGCTTTTTGCTGCAGGAGCAGGGGCTTGGCTGCAGCTGTTGACAGTGATGAAAATGGGCATCAAGCTGAGGCAGCCCAAGCTTGTCCTGATGTTGAAGGATTGTCCACCTTGAGAGCTAATTGGAATTAAAGGATTATCTCACCTAGAGAGCTAATTGGAACACTGGATCAATGATTGAGCTTTGAAGTCACTAGTTCAGGCCACAGGTGAGGTGATTTGTCTTGCATGTAGATATTGGTTCACATGAACCCTACACAATGTAATGACCCACCACGAAATAATAATTTAGTCCCAATTCACACCTGTGTCCAAAGGCCTCATTTTTAGTTTATCAAAGCAATTCAAGGGTGTATTGACTTTATTTAGGAAATTATTAGAGCTTTATAAACAAACATTTACACTCCTTTACCATGAAAACCCCTAAATATTTCTGGATATTTCATAACTTTAAAGACTATGTGCACAGTAACATCTTCTCACCTGCTTCCTCATCCTTTTGAGGTGAATGCATTCAAATAAAGACTGTTCCATGATTTTGCCCTTAGCTGCAATAGTTGCAAGATGGTATTGCCTCTTTTAAGCCAATGTGTCATTTAAAATACATACCTACATTACTAATTTTAAATGTATAACTGGCAACGAAACTGAATTTTCATTGCTTTTATATATTTTCAAAGTTTCTATTAAGTTTGAAATCAGTCTGTGTGTTAAAATTTGTAAGTAAGTCTAAAAATATAATAGTTGATATGGTGCTTTTCAGGGAAACCCTGTTCTTAAGCAAAGAAAGCAAAACCAGAAAAAAACCTCAACATTCCTAAGTGATTCAACTTCCACTATGTAAACTTAAATGAAGTATCTATCAATTAAAAGGAAGAATAAAATTCAGAGAGACAATAGGCTTTGTTTATCATACCTGTAGCTCTGAGGCCATCCAAACAAATTTTCCCTTCAGTGTCTGAAATCAAACAAAAAAAAAATCAAATTAATTTTTTGAGGAATTAGTATTATCAGTTATATTTTGATGACAACTACTGAAAACTTCAGGGGGCATAACAGAGATATCCTTAGCTCTTGATCTTTACTGCAGAAAAACAAGACATAGGAGATGAGCTGATGTTGAAAAAATAGAGTTAGACCTGAATATTTGCATAAGTAAAGCTGTAGGCATTGAAGAGACCTAAATAAGTTTTCAGGTACTGTTAAATGCACCATCTGTGCTAGGTCCAACCTACAGGATTTCCAGTGCTATAATTCAGATTTAGATTCAAAAATAAAGTCCTACTTTAGAAGTTTGAATCTTTTGCGTAAATTTTGTTGAGTTTTTTATCCCTTGAATATAGCAACAGAGAGAAAAATGATAACAGAAAGTACGACCAGGACTATAAATTACAGAATATGACAGAATGAATTCATACAAGCTATTGCGGAAAGAAAATTGATTTTTTCCCTTGTTATTTTAATTTGCTTTTTTTTTATGATGACTTGAGAAAGATAAGAAAATCCAGGGAAAAAACAGGAATGAAGAAATCTCTTTTGCCTATTTTACTAGAAAATGGTTATATTATGATCTTTTCATAGAAATGTCTCAAGTTTTTATTTGACTTCTCAAGAAGAAATGTATCAAATAATGAAATAAAATAAATATAGATGGTAAAAGTAAACAAAAATTTGTTTTTGTAATACAAGTTTAATTTACATTATATAATATTTAAACTAGCCATTACACAAATGTAGGAAAAATGACAGTATTCAAGGACAGAAAAAGTAAAGATTGTCAATGTCATGAGCTGCACATATTTATGAAATATTATTGTTGGTTTTGGGCCATAGAAATTATAGCTTCACTTGCAAAAGAGCAATGAATCATATACAGTAGGCTTGGGAAAAAAATGAGCTTTCATCTACACTTTATTTTATTATTAACCAGAAAAGTTATTGCATTATCTTGAAAACCACCACTCCATCTGGAAGCTCCTCCATGGTTGAAGGAGCTCTGGAGATGTGCTTCAGTGGAAGGAATGCATTTATCTGAAAGCATCACACCTAATGTACCAGGCACTAAGCTTTGATTTCATGGTCTCATGCAGACTGCACAAATATCTCTCAGTACAGCTTTTACTACGAAATGACAGTCAGGAAGGGATGAACAGGAGCTAGATATCCTGTAATTTCAGAAGCTTACTGGCTGTATTTTAATTCACTCAGTTGTCTGGAAGTTTCACTCCTGATAGGATTAAATCCTTATTCTAAATAACAACATAATGATAGCATTGAATATTTACCTGAGAGTTGCCTTTGGTGAAGAGTGAATTTCGTTTCCTTCAAAATACAGGCAGCAGTTGGATGGTCTAAAATCTAGATATTTAAATCTGTGCATGAATGAAGAGAGCTATGTTTGAAATAAACAGTTGAACAGTTTTTTAAAAAAATCAAATTAATTTGGATTTAAGGCATATATCATACTGATAGGCACTGAAGGCATAACTGAACTGAGAAAAGAGTTATTATCTCTGAGAGTTACAGATCTCTGAGAGTGTTACTGTCTCTGAGAGTGTACAAGGTAATACTTCCACCCAGCTCCCTTACAAACACTGATCTTAAGTTTTAGTGTTTTGTCAAACTTTGGATGACTTTTCAGAAGACCAACACAAGCTCCCTTTTGACACATTTCAGGCAAACATATAGCAAATTACTTCTCACAAACCTTAGATTACACTGACTTCCCTGTCTCTTCCACCAGAGACAAAGGATTAATCTCTACAGAAAATGAAGGTAACTAGAATGAGCTGATCCAAACAGCTAAACTTTGAAAAATTACAGGTAGCCAAAAAAATCTTAAAAATTGGAAGTGCTGCTCTACAGTGCTTTGCCTTATTTATTTATTGTGGGTACAACACAAATTTAGCAGAATAAAAGCAAACAGAAGCATTTCAGGACCAAAATTGCCACTGTGGGATTGGCATGCTTCCAGTTCAGGATAAACAGATCCATAATCTATACCCCTTTTGTTCAAACAAACAAGGTCATTAGTTCTTTGTGTGAAACAGTTACTAAAGTGGATAAAGTGTGCATTTAGTGCCTGTCTCACTTGACTGTTAACTAAAAATAAATGAGATACCAAAGTTATTCCTATATATTTTTCCTATAAATAAAAGCTAGATAGTTTCCAGGAATAATATATAGCCAAAATAATACATTGTTAGAACCTTGCTGTTCAAAGATGCTGTAACAAAGCAATTGTTAGTGACATCACTGGCACAGGTCCAGTGTTCACCAATCTTGTGATATATCCTTCTAAAAACTGTACCATACATTTCTTTAAACTCAGAGGAATGTTGCTTGGGTTGCCTATAATAATAAAATGTGATTTCTCAGCAACCTGGGAAAGAGGTTGAATTTGAATCTGTGGTCCTTATCTTACTTTCACATCAGCATTTTTCCTCAGAGTTGAAAGGGATGAATCTTACTGCTCTGCCTTCCTGGAGATCAAATTCCATGCGGAGCCTAGGATAAGCTCTGTAGAGGTACAGTATACATAAGTAAAGCATAAGGGCTGTGGCTATCATCTTTCTAATTATTCTGCTCAGAAAAGTAAAATTTCAACAAATACCATTTACTGTTTAAAAAAAATCTGATAAATAAGTCAGTTAATTGTGACTATGATAATTTAAATGCTTCCTGTCAAATGTGTTGAAAGGTGTTTTTCTGGTCTTTTCATGGCTTCTCTTTGGACTTTATTTTAAGAGAATTGTAGTCATTACTGCAGTTATATTTGGAAAACATCAACTTCACCATAGCTGAAAAGTCACAAATGGGTGGCAACATGTTCTATCATAAGATTGTATCTGGTTTCCTGCTACTAGAATTGTGATTTAATATCTGGGTCTATCTGACTTGACTGAATCTAGTTAAAGATGGGCAGTAGCTTTTAGTCAAATGCACACACTTCCTACAAAGGCTTTGTTGTCATAAATTCTTCTCTGCTTTTTCTATAAACATATGGTTATATCCTGCAATGTGTTGACTGTCACTTGGAATCGACATCTTTATAGGTTGTGCCAGCCATAAGATTTCTAAAAACTAGTGTTTCAGCTTTTATTAACATCACACAGGAGCACTGAAAATGTGTTTAGGGAAAATTATGGCATGAAAAACGTTTCAGTATGAAATTTAGGCATGAAAAGTGTTCAATCCTGCAAGGAACATTTACTAAGAAAAAGTTAATAGGTATAGTAAATCTTCTAAATGAAAAAAAAAGTAAAACACTCTATGTCCTAAAATGCTATTGACTTTATATAAATTTAACAATTTCTTAATTTAAGGCAAGACTATACTTTCATATGCCAAACTAACAGAACAAAGTGGCAAATATAGATTTTACACATGCTTGAACTAATAAATTATTTAAAAATAAAAAATTCTTGGTCTTAAAGGTATTAAATTATATATTATATAGAATGAAAAGATTGATATAAATCAGCTTTGTCTCTGCTTTCCTTATTCTTTCATAGCGCCATGAATTTTATTTTATTTTCTAGTAAATGCAGAAAATGACATAAATCTAATAGATTGATTAAGTCTACTGTAAACTTTGTCAGATATGTTTCAGAACATATAGAAATAAATAATGTAAAGCTATGTCAGAACTACCATAATATCATAATTACTTTCTGGAAACTTTTTTTCATAATATTTGCTGATATGTTATACCATAATTTATATATTGTATGAAGTAAGGTAAATAAGTAAAGAATAGGAGAGAGGGAACCTAAGATTACTTAATACTCTAAAAATCTGTGAAATTAAATAAACACAACTGTATAGAAATCCTACTATGCAAGCACAAGTCATCCATTTACTATTATTTTATTATTTTAAATAATATAAGATATTGGGACAATAGCCTTCACCCATGTAAGAGCTGAGGGCATAATTACAAAAAAGCAATCAAGCAAACAAAAGAAAGTTGCCTGCAACTTTAAAAAGAGAAATCAAAAGCTAGCAAGCAGAAATCAATGTTCCAGCTCTCTCTGTGTACATAAGCATCAAAGTTAATTAATTATAGTTAACTTTCATTTATATTGAGTTGCTATTATTATTAATAATAATAATAATACATATTTTTCAAGATTCTTTGAGTCAAATTAACATAATGCTTGTATGGGAATAAACTCAAGAGGGCAAGAGAGAAAATGCCAAGGGAATTGTAAAGTTTCATTATTTTCTTTCCAAAGCTAGGCATTAAATTTCAAACATTGGCACTTTGAAAGATTCTAGCTATGTTCATTTGCTTTGCATCATTTTTGACAGCAAATGTCAGTCCCATACTTGCTGGCCTTTTAAATACAAAATACCGCTTTATCATTTCTGTTGTGATGCCTCTTACAGCTGAAATAATTTAATAAACACTCACTTGTAGATATTAGTTTAATTACTAGAGTACATGGCTTCTGTTTTTCCACCCAATGCCTGCAACAGACAGTGAACTGAAATAATAAGCATTGAATTTAGAGAGCTTCTCCTTCACCACCAATCAACCAAGTTTTTATCATTTCTACTTTTTAAATACCACCAAAGACAGCTCAGCTTAAACTGGGTTTAGGAATAGCCTTTAATGTAAAGGCTTACAGAAGTAACCTGTGTGGTAAGTAAGAGTGCTCTGAAAGAGGAGCTCATCTCTTACATTTGGAAGAGAATTCACTAATTTCCTTGCTGAATTAATCAGAAGTGTCCCTTCATCTTATCTTGTGCTATTTTTCCATCTTGGCTTAGTCTGATGTTTTGTTTAGTGTGTGAAATGCCAGCTAGAATGGTGTGAAAACGTTTAGAGTAACACTACAAGCATTTTACCAAAGTTTTTTGTTTTTTTTTCTTACGAGCAAGTGTTCACTGCAATTCTTTCTACAGCCTTTCTGCCCACTCCTGGGATAGTTGCTGTTTCCATGTCACTTGAAGCTCTTTGTGCTGGAATATGTACAAGAGCAGCAGTGATGAAAAGGTCCAGTGGTTGTCGACGTGACTGTACACGTCATTAGATTTTCTGCTAATTTGTTTTGGGTTTTTTTAAGATTAGGAGTTATGCTACCTGCATCATGCTTCCTGGAATCATTGAATTGGGTCTCAGATAAATGCTATCATTTGTGTAATAAAATAGGGCTCAGTAAGTAACATCTATGTAATTTGAATGGAAATGCTCAAAGGAGAAAGCCTTGAGTTAGTTTAGGACAGCTGCCATTGTATTGCACTGTGAAAAAATAGGAAATGTCATTTCCCTGGGAGCTATTGAAGGACCCTTAGCTCTCACCATAGGTGGGAGTTAGGGATGATGTAAGTGCTATATTCAGTAAGACAAGGATGCTAAACCATGATTTTGGTGACAAGTGCATTTCAGCAAAATTCAAGATAATTTCTGTGAGTCTGCAAAGTGGTTTTAGCACAATAGCTATCAGTTTAATCTGTGAAATGTTTGGTAGCTCATCCTTTCAGGTTGCACTGAACCACAGTAAAGTCCTGGATCAGTGTCATGATTACGGGTAGGGGTAAATAGACTAAAACAGGACCAATCCAGGCATGACTGAACCTTTTTATAACCTCACCTAGAGAAAGGAATAGAATGTCTAAACCAGACACTGTGGCATGGCATGGACACTGGTGTAAGGAAATATACTCCTAAATACATTTAGTGTAGTATTCTTTACATTTCTCAGGGAGATAAGGAATTGGGCTTTTCCTTTGTATTCTGTTTCACTTTGAAGTTAAAAGTGTTCAAGTTTAGAATATATGGAGTGTGAGTAGGTGTAAGAGCTCAGAAACCATCAGATTAGTCAGTGTGTGAATTCCAAATCCTATTTGAAAAAATTATGCTTGAATTTTTTCTCTGTTATTAAATGGGAACAATCAAATGGCACTATGGACCCCAAATTTTCATCGTCACTAGTTTTCTAGGGGAATACCATTTTCTAGGGGAATACCATTTTCATATGCCCTAATTAACCTTGGTGTGACCCAGAATTATGGTCTCTTTTACTGTAGTTTCCTGAATGCTTTGGGACAAAATAAGTGGCAAAGAGATCAGAACATCAATGCATATACTAGTATTTCAATTGAGTGAACATTATGGCTTTAATTCTTTTGTCCTGCACTTGCCACATTGACTGCAGAAAATCTTAATCACAGGGGTTCCTATATTGATGTATCTCCATGTCCTATGGCAAGGGGAGGCACCATCCACCAAAGGAAATGCATCCTGTCTGTCTGTCAAATGCTTTCAGCTCTCCTCAGGGCACTTATCACTGGCTGTGAAAGAGGACCCAATACAATGGCATATGACTTAAGAGGATTTCTCTTAGCTTCAGACTGGAATGAAGGGTTCTGTTCCTTTGATGAGGCTTTGAACTTGCAACTTGATGTGTGCAAAGCCTGTACTAGCACCCTCACCTCCTCCCCACGCTATGAGTGTGCTTCAGGGAGAGATAATCCACGTTCTCATTCCATGAATTTAAAACTAAGGGGACTTGCAGCAAGCATTAAGCTTTATCTTAGGTAGTCAATACTAAAGCAGCATCCATATGTCACTCTGGTTTCAAAAGTAGATAAGGCACTCAGCTGCATTCTTTAATGCAAATCCCTCTAAAACCTTATATGCTATTAGTAGTCTGCTAGTTATTTGATGAAAGAGAAAATTAACTTTTCAAAGAGCTAGGCAAAAAATAGAACCAAGTCTATTACGCCAACCAATCCAATATTCTGCACAATGAGATAGTGTTTCTTTCTCCTCATTATGCCTAGCAAAAGCAATCAACAGAAGCCTGAAATGATAATTGTACAAAAATGCAATCTGATTAAAAGTAGAGATCGGCAGGTATTGGAAATAACCCATCTATCTCTCAAAGAAAATGCAAAGTCTCTATGCTGCAAGTTTGGGATTGTTTTAGCTTGGCATTGCAGGCTTGGTTTTCTTTCTAGATAAATTTGTCCTGTGCTAAGACAACTGTGCTCATAATGTGTTGCCACATTTCTCTTCACAGAGAAAAGCAAGGCACAATTCTCCCCAAGAATACTTTTGGGTTTCACATTCTCTGAAACTCAGAGAAAGGAAAAGCAATTCTTATCATTTGCTGTGCCTGTGTTTGTGCAAAAGTAGAATGCAATATGGAGATTGTTTACCCAAAGTGATGGGGTTTTGTTCCCTTGGCCTGTCAGGGCAAGGTGTGTGTGTGTGTGTGTCAGGACTGTGGGCTGAGTCATGAGATTCTGTGCAATTGTGTGAAGGGTTGAGTGCTTGGCAGATTCAGTTTAGATGTAATGTAATATAGTGTCATATAGTATAGAATAATATAGTATAATAAAGTAATTATTTAGCCTTCTGATAAGGTGGAGTCGGATGCATCATTCTCTCCCCTTGTTGGGGGTGCCCTGTGAATTTGACAATAATGGACATGTGTCAGTTTAAAACTGAAATAACAAATGTAAGAATTAAAGTCATAATATTCACTCAATTGAAATACTAGTATGTGCATTGATGTTCTGATCTCTTTGCCACTTATTTTGTCCCAAAGCATTCAGGAAGCTACAGTAAAAGAGACCATAATTCTGGGTCACACCAAGGTTAATTAGAGCATATGAAAATGGTACTGGACTTGTCCATAAATTCTGTAGCAACAGTTATTAGCCATAAAATTACTAGATAACACAAAACTGTGACATTCAGGAACTTAAATTATATTTGCATTAAGTAAGGAGAAAAAAGATATTTCAGATACTGTTATTTGAGAATTGCTGGTGAGTTGCAAACTGTCAGGGAAAATGCTCCTTTAAGAATAAATTGGAATAGATGGGAAAGGATAAGTGTGAGACACTTGTGTGTATTTTTTCATATACCCACAAGCAGGCTGGGGACTCAGCATGTACAAGATTAATTTGATAAATACCAGCTCCTTTTTCAGAACATGATGCATTGAATCTGCTGAATATAGGGAGAGATGAAGGGAAAAATTATCAGAGGAGAAAAGAACTAGAGGGTGGATCTAAAATGCACCCAACTCCCATCTTGCATAATGCAAGAGGATTTATGTACACTCCATATAAACTGCAATGCATCTCTCTTCCAGCACATTTGAAATTATTTTTAAGTTCATATCTTTTTTAATTCCTGGTTAAGCCTGCCTCTCCCTCTTCCTCTCTGTTTCATGCAAAGCAAACATTTTAGTTCTTGGATTCCTACTGCCTTATCCCCGCATTGCACAGGGAGTAAATTCCATCTTGCTCCCAAAGGAGGGGGAGAGACCTGAGCAGAGGGTCTTCATGAAAGCAGCTGAGTTCTATACCTATTGTCCAGAAGTAAGAGAAAACTGATACTGCTGATGTGCAGAATGGATACAACCCAGACAACCTCTTTGCTGTGTCATCTCTGCAGAGCTAGGGAGCAGACCTGATTTAATACTGGCAGTAGAGAATAGATACCTTTTTGAAAATATTGGTCTGAGAGGGGAGGTAACTTTAGCTCACTGCAGAGTACACCTGAGCTCTAATATAACCAAGACAACTGTGACCACGAGTGTGTGATTGCTTTTTTGTAAGCAAGGAGTGTGTAATGGAAAGTATTCAGCTGAATCTCAACTTCAGGCAAACAGAAACTCAAAGTGAAGGTGCTTCTGTTAAAGAGAAGAAGAAAAATTGGAAAGTGCTGCTTATAAAGGTAAAGGGACTGAACTGCTTATTTAAAAAAAAAGAAAATGGACAATTTTCATTATATATCTTGTATTTTAGAGAAAGTGTTGTGGAAGGTACAAATACCATGAGACTTCTCATTAAATAGTGTTATTTATCTCAAATGAGACAAGAGCTGTGCATGCGTACTCAGATACAGGAAGGCTTCTGTAATCTTTAAGTGTGACCATGTTCACAGGGGTCTAAGGATGAGGGAAGAGACGAGGATCTGACTCCATGTTTCAGAAGGCTTTATTTATTATTTTATGATACATATTATATTAAAACTATACTCAAAGAATAGAAGAAAGGATTTCATCAGAAGGCTAGCTAAGAATAGAATAGGAAAGAATGATAACAAAGGTTTGTGGCTCGGCTCTCTGTCCAAGCCAGCTCACTGTGATTGGCCATTAATTAGAAACAACCACATGAGACCAATCACAGATCCACCTGTTGCATTCCACAGCAGCAGATAACCATTGTTTACATTTTGTTCCTGAGGCCTCTCAGCTTTTCAGGAAGAAAAATCCTAAGGAAAGGATTTTTCATAAAAGATGTCTGTGACATATAAGTTGCTAATAATTTCCATGAAGCCAGAACACTTAATAATATTTATGTAAAGAGAGTGATTGAGGAAAGCTGTGAACATAACTACAGTGGCAAGCAACAGTAGAAATAGTCCACAGCAAACCATTTTATCAGTGAACCAGCTGGAAGAACAGGCATAAAATCCAGATAAAGATGACAAAATGGTTTGCAAAGCTGCAGATGGCAGAAAAAGAGATAAAGCCATTGTTTTCAGCCAGCCTTGGGGCAAGCAGACACTTCACATAGTTAACACACCTAAGGTGTCACAGTCTACTGGAAGTGCTGGTTTGATGTACAACTTTCTACCATCCCCAACTAGCTGTTTCCCATCACAAAATCAGCCCAAATAGCAGAGGTTGTAATCATGAGAGGGGCTCTGCAGAGTCAGACCAATGGTCTGCCAGTGGTCCAACCTGATTTTCTGCCTTTGACAGAATGAGGAAATGACAGTGATGTCATTGAGAAAGGATATACAAGTCATGCAACTACCCATCCTGAAAGAGGGTGCTTCTTTTGATCTGTTTTGAACAGATCTCCTGCCAGAAGTTCTTTTATTTTGGGATTTGGAACGCAGCAGTTCTGTCTTCACTTTATCCAGCCATCCAGAGGAAATGGCTGCTGTGCCTATAGAAAGGAAGTCAGGAAACAGTCCAAGTGGCATTGCCAGGCTTGCTCTACACACCCAGCATTTCTGCTTTGCTATATGCAGGAAGTCATATAGTCTCAGAAATTTCAGCTAAGTTTCCTTGTGCTCTGATATCGCTGGCCGGGGTCTGTGTGCAAATCACAAATGGGACAGGACTACTGTGGAACGTGCCTTGAGCTGTTTTATTTTCCAGCATCAGTCTCATTACATGGTTATGACAATGGGAAGATGCCAACAGCTCACATCCCAGGCAGCAGAACAAGAACTTAATGTTAGAACTTACTTTATAAGTTTTTTGACCAATCACACAAAGCAAAAGCATATTGACAGTAGTTCTATCCAACCACTATGAGTACAGGTACCTTTGGTTAAACAATGCTTGCTTATTTCGAATACAATACCTGCTTGTAAGCCTTAAAACACAATGCACAGATCTCCATTATTAAGCTTCAACCTTCCTAATATCTGGCTAGATAAACTTTTCTGTAGCTTAGAGAGTTATTCTAGACAAGCGTTAATACACAGACCATTGTTCTATTTGTCCTTGCTTTTCTACTTTTTAAATCATTTTTCTGTTGACCAATCTCATGGCTGCTGCTTAGCTCTAATCACAGTTCTGTTGTCTCTGAGACCTGCCTTTTGCAGCTTTCCCAAAATCGTCTGATTTTGTGGATTCCCACACTCTGACTCGTCCTTTTTACCACAGTGACGCCCATCTCAACATTTTCTTATGGATTATTTTTTCACTACTATTCTTCTTCATTTTTTATCCCAAGCCTGTTCTGATAAACATTATTATTAACAAAAGTCATTTATTAGTGTTTCTATGCATTTAAAGTCTTCAACAGGCACACTAGAATTACTTTCTAACATTTGTATTTGCTGCTGTCCATTGAAATTTGCTCTTGGGAGCAGCTGCTTGAAACTGACATACATACAAAATATGGGAATTAGATGTAGGAGAGAGGAGATAAGAGTGGGAAAGGAATGCCAGTGGTACAAAATAAATGCTGTTCCCTTACAAAACTGCTGAAACTAAGGAATGTTTCCCATAAATATTTATTGAGGACCAAAATTGTGCAGTACTTCTGCCACAAGGGACTTGTATTCTAAAAGCAGTATAGAAGGAGAAAGCTTCTATGCTTTTTTCTGCCTTCCTCTTTCAGACTGTACTACTCACTATGACATCCATTTGCTGCATTACATTTAATTTACATATTTGACTGCTTCATCTGCATGAATCTCAATTATCCATCTTCTCTGTGATGACTTCCCTCATTCCAATTCTTCTAAGGAACTATTATTTTAAGACAGAAATAAATGGAGGGGGGGAAAAAAAAGTAAATCAAGGTTCTAGGGTCCCAAAATCAGACTAATCCTGATTTGACATCCAGAATTGACAATAATCTTACACAGGCTGTAATTTTAAGATTGTGCAGCTTGTGGCCTTTTGGCCCTTGGAGGTGAGGATTTTTGTGTCACAGTAAGACTGAGTCCTGTATAAGCTGCAATACATGTCTGTGTTTGGTACTGAGATATTTACGATTCTACTCTCAGTACTATGTCACACCTATCATCCCAATTGTACCAGATGCCTTGAGACAGACATGCAAGGAGGTAAAAAACTTATTGTAAACCAGTTTTGACATTTCCAAAAGAGATAAGAACTTTACAGGCTGAAAGACTGTACATATTTTTGTGACTTTCCCATCCAAATATTTTACTGAATAAACTCCCCAGATTTAACATGTGTATTTTAATTTCTATAAATGTTATATGACTTATAGCTCTCTTTCAATGTGACATCTGCTAAAATAAACCAACAGTAATTATCCTACCTGCTTTTTAAAATTTAAAACAAAGGAGGAAAGAAATATTAGAATTTTTGTTAGAGGAAAAAAATATTCAATGCTAAGAGCATAGAATAGACCACAGAACAGCCCAAAGAACAGTCTGCTGGCAGCTAATGCAGAAACAAAGAAATTTTATGCCACCTATTCTTATGCAAGATGCTGTGCCCCATTACATGACACTCTAAAACTGGGAAAGTGGATAAATGAGCAATTAAACATCTACCTAAGTAATCCCATCCCACATTTATCTTTATATCTGGATAGAAGTACAAAACACATAGTTCAAATTTTCATGCACAATGTTCTAGCCAACCCTCTTAGCACTCTTGAATTTTAATTACTCCAATTTTCAGTGCGTCCCCTCAAGTAGACAGATTCTAAATCCATGACATATTTTGTTAAAATAAGCATTTCCCAAGTTGTCGCTGGATGCTTCAGAAAAATATACTGTGATATACTGTTTTTCTGTAGAAAACTGAAAGATACAGCTTCTTACAGAGAGTTGCATTTTAATGTCACAGAGGTAGCCAGCTGACAGCAAGGTCACAAACAGCCATTCCAACTTGCCAGGCCAGTTGCCAGCTGCAGCAGATTTGTCTTTCATGGGATTAATGTTCTACAATCACTTATACACAAAGCAGGTAATAGAAAAGGTTTTTTGGGTTTTGTTTAACAATTATTTTGGCAACATGGATTCCTATCTTAATTTTATCAGGCTTATACACTATAAACATTTCATTTTTGTATAACACAGCCAGGATTAAGTGAAAGTAAAGTAAGTTTCTATGGCATAAAATCACAAATGGCCTTTGCTCGAAAAGCTGTGTAAACATTTCAGCAGAAATGTTTCCAATGTAGGAATGGCACAGAAACAATGCATGGATTAATATGATGTGTACTATTCTTCTTGCCAAAAAAGTTGGGGAAAGGTGATAAAAAGGGTAAACTTGGTTACTTTTCTGGTTATAGTTCAGATTGATTCAGGTTAATATGCATGTTAAGATCTTTAGGCTACTTTGAAAAAACATTGCTTCAGGAATGCTGCAAAAGTATACTTTATTTAGGCAGCATCCTGTACAATGAAAAAAAACAAATCAGAAAATCTGGCTCTGTAGGCTGCATATTCTAAAAAATCTTGATTGCACTGTCTCTTCACTGACCACTCAAAGTTGAAAATAGCTTATGCAAAATCTTATTTTGAGTACTTGGGAAAAAAGAAGTTAAATATGGTGAATCATATACTCTTAGCAATTACTGTCAAAGTCTTGTCATTTTGAAAGATTAGAGATGTGAAATACTTGCTTAAATTTAAAAATGAAAAAAATAGAAATTGACAATAAAGAAAAAAGGCATTTCAAAGTAGGTCCTATGAAAACAAATAAAAAGAACACAGTTGCAACAAAGTAATTGGGTTTTCTACCTTCTTTCTTTGCTATGAGGAGGTCCTTAGAGATTTAAACATGCACTGACTCAGTCTCAAGGGGAAAGCAAGGAGAAAAGATGAGTATTTTCAGGCTAAAGGTATAATTTAATCCTCCAGTTGCATGGCTTAGAGAGGAAGAGAACTGGGAGGACAGAGCAGGTGATGTACAAGCTGTGGGTTTTACAGTTAATCTGCCATCTTGAACTTGCTATTTTCTACTCCAGCAATATATGTGCTTCTGAAATCCATGTACACAATATTGTTCAGCTTCAGCTATTCAACTTCAGAAGAGGTGATCATTACAAATAATAGGCATTAAGCCATTTTGTGTATTATTTTCCTTTTCGTATCCAGATCACTTTTGACATGGTTTTATTTTTCTTTTTTAATTCTACAATTCATTGCAACATAAAGTTGGATTCTGGTTTCCTTGCACTGTTGTAGATTGGAATTAGTAGCATAAAATAATTTGAATTTACAGGAAAAATCTGCAGATGAAATTAGCTACTAAGATCAGAGCTACAAATGTACAGAGAGAAGCTTCTACAGATATGACAAGTTTTAAGTCAATAAAACAGCTTGACACACACTGGCTGAGGGAGAATAAAACCAAGGACATTTTTGTATCCCAGTAAACCCTATCATGGCAGTAGGAAAATCCTGAAAAAGCAAACAAGACCAGACACTAGCTAAGTCAAACTGGGAAGCCTCAGGTCACCTTATCCAGGGGCAGTCAGCTACTGTACTGCACGATGACAAGCAGTAAGGCTGTCAGTCTTCTTGATGTGGTGCTGAAAATAGCCACTCATGCAAAAACTGAATGTCCAAAGATCAGTCAGTGTGATGAGAATTTGAGAACCTAAAATTATTTGGAAATATGCCAACGGGTATCAGTGCCACTCACATGAATGCATCTGTTATCTAGTGCTGACAGATCAGGAATACACAGGGTAGAGGACCTGGGGCACTCTGCATGTCCTGAAAGTGAATTGAATCACAGGGAGAAGCACAGAAATTGTTAGTAAAATATGTTTTAATCATCAAAAATCCATGTGAAGGAATACCTGTGGTTAGATATTCTTTGTCCTATAAACATTTGTCACCACAGTCAGAAATAATTTATGGAGGATAAGAAATGAAGAAGGAATTGAGGAAGATGCTTTTGTATTTTCTGTCAAGACAGAGGTGTTTAATGGGAATAAGAATGTGACGACTTCATCCTAATTCCTTGATGCCTTGTGAAGGCTGAGCTAGAACAGAGGCTAGACAGAGTTAAAGAATAAAGTAGGGATTTATTAAAAGGCCTTAATGGATACACCTTGGGCAGCACAAGAGCCCAGCCAGGGCTACACCCAAGATGAACCTAAAATGGTCATAAAATGGACAACTGGTCACAGGGTCTCACACTTTTTAAAGTTGTGGTCCATTTGCATATTGGAGTTAATTGTCCAGTTATAGCTTTATATTATGAAGTCCCATCCTTGTTTTTGTCTCTTCAGTTCACCATTTTTTAAAATCCTGGGCCTGAAATTTGGATCATTTCTCCTTGGTCCCCAGCTAGAGAAGGAATTCTTTTGTCTACCTACTCTGTGAAGAGAGCTTACTATACCCTAATATAAAGCTCAGACTAAAGCAGTGTACACACTAAAACAGTACAGAATCTGAAAAATGTAAAAGCTAAAAGCTGGGGCATCATCCCGTGTCAGTGTCACCTCTGAGGAGCTGCTGATTTTCACTGAGATCATGGACAAGCTCTGATAAAGACTGACCCTTCTTTGAGTCCTATGAACAGTTTCCACCATTTGATTTAAATGTAAAATTTCAAATAAAAAAATAAATGCTTTTGGTAGCAAAACTGATATTGTTAAGACTGAAAGAGGTACAGCTAGGCCAGAAAATGCAAAATGTTATCTTAGACTCATGCAAGTGGTTGTGTGGTTAATGTAGGGTTTTGTCGTTCCTAATTTCCAGGCCTGCCCCAGTCTGGTGTATTATATTTTCTGTTTCTTCATCTGCACATACAACAGATATGTTGTTATGATGGAGGCAGGTAAGACGTCTTGATGGAGGATTTCTAATTTTTCTCTGTTTTTCTGATTAGATTTTTAAGGGATTTTTTATGAACTTGTGTCTTTTAAATAACTATGTCTATTATATATGTATATAGACATAGATGCATATAGGCATAGACATATAGACATATATAGACATTGATGGTTACAAAAGGAAAGTTATTATATTTCATGAAGTAACAGTAGATTGATCTTAATTTGAGATTTTTTTTTCTTTTGTTATGAGTCATCTGTAATGAAAACTGGAAATGATAATCTCATTTTCTCAAAGTATTTGATTGATGAATGTAGATCTGCAAGGTTCCAGCTAATAGTTTATGGGGTGTGATCAATTATTTACTCAGCTTTCTATTTACCTTGAATGTTTCATTGCATTTTCATAAACTGCTATCTACTGATTCTCCTGGCTGTAATTAGTTCCTTCATTTTTAATGATCCAAAATTAGTTGCATAGATCTAAAATAGATCTGAAAGAGCTCTTCACTGCTTTTATCATTGCACACTCTCAGATATAATATCTCAATCTATTAAAATGGTAATCTAAGTTTTTGATTAAACACAGATGGAATGCTATACTGGGAAATGGAAGATGATAAAATACGGAATAAATTGATAAACCTCTGTGTAAGGTAGGACACTGGGGTTCTCTGTGGATGGTGCTCATTCACTCATTTTCAGCTGGATTTGGTGCTCTGTAGTGACAATACTTGT
Organism: Molothrus aeneus; assembly: GCF_037042795.1. Classification (NCBI taxonomy): domain Eukaryota; kingdom Metazoa; phylum Chordata; class Aves; order Passeriformes; family Icteridae; genus Molothrus; species Molothrus aeneus. The sequence continues at coordinate 11,850,848 of NC_089649.1, read as the reverse complement.
GAATATTTCTTGAGTTACTGAAAATTAAACTGCAGTGAAAGGAGTCCTTAATAGGGCTCTGCTCATAAGAATATTGAATTTGTGTTAAAAGGAGGAATGAATCTATATTAGGAGAAAATTATCTGAACAAGCTACGAGCTGAAACTTCAAATGTGTTGGTTAAATTACTTCTCAGACTTGGCAAGAAAAATTCTAGCTCTTCATTTTAACTTATTTTACAACGAATCCTCAGGAATATACATAAAATATTTGAAATATAAGATCTTTACTTTTTAAACACTTTAGATCTTTAAATTATAATAATCTGAAATAGTAGAAGATGATTTCATTTTTATGCAAAATGAACAAGAGAGGAAAATACTTTTAGTGGCAAATGCAACATTTATAACTGTGAAATGTCTTTAAATTGTAAAATCATCATTTTTTGTCCCTATTGAGATATCCCAACAAGTAATTTGACTAAAATACTGAGTATTGTGTTTTTTTCTCGTAACCATGCCACATATATATATGCTCCAAAAATGAATTTCAATAGTTTATCATGAACATTTTTTATGAGAATCTTCACAGTTCCTTAAAACTGTGAAACACTGAAAACCAATATTTCAATATACTGAATTTCCTTGTCATTGATAAACAAATTATTATGTTCTGATTAACTATAGTATCAAGACAACATTCCTATGCAAGTGTATATTTATTAAAGTTGATCAACTCAGGAAAGACTTTTGTTTCATAATTAGGTAGGTAGTCTGCTAACATTTTAGAAAAAAATATGCTAAAGAAGCAGCTGCTGTAAACTCCTGTCTGTGTTCTGGACATTTGCTGCAGTTACCACTGCTCTGGGAAACCACCAATGATCTGGAGCTGGGTATGGCAGGGAAGTCAGACATTCCATAGGGTTCTATTTCCTGCCTTGTTGCAGAGTCCACATCAGGAACAGAGGCTGATGAAAGAGTTGAAATATACACAGAGCGCTGTGAAGTTCTAAGACAGATCTACATCCATTAGCTACAGTGAGATATAAACCTCCTCACTGCAACTCTACTGGGGCCTCATGACAGAAATTCAAATGATGAAAAATACAGCTTTTCAGATGGTAATGCTTGCTGAACCTGCTGGAGGAACTCAGTTTACTTTTGCATCATTTATGTATTTCAAAATGCAGAATATATCTGCAAATGATAATCTCAAAAGACAGGAGGTTTTTTTGGTTAATTTTATTTTTAATTAAAAATATACAAGCCATTACAGCTGGGAGAATATGGCCTTTGAATTATGAATGTCAAGCCAGAAATGACAACTAATTACATTAACCTAAGCTATCTATAAATATATTTAAATCAAGAAATAAATAAAAACATGCTTTCTTTTACTGAATATCATGATTAAAGGATGCTGTGTCTCAGCTAAAACATCAAAGCCTTGAAAGAGTTTGGAGAAGAAATGGTGTGCTAATTCATATTGAAAGCAAAAGAATTCCTAAGGGAGACTATTCTAAACCATATGTCTTTGACATAAGCTGGCAATAAAAGAGAAAACTACTGCTGAGAATTTCTGTGTGAGAAATGCAGCTAAAATGTTTCTTCCTTTTCAAACAATTTGACCTCATTGGAGATATTACATATCCTTATTTTGAGGTTCATATAATCTGTTGAATTGAGTTTGGCACCATTCATAGTCTTAGAAGAAATGGAATACATTTGGAAGTAAGCTATAGCAGCAAGATTATAGTGTTACTTACTGGAGTGGAACCATCAGCAGAGTTCACTCGGAGTTTATTTGATACCTATCAAAATGCAGCACTTGGGAGTATTGTGGTAGGTTCCCAGGTCTGGGTCCATGTGTTTTGTGATCTGTTACATGCAGATGTGGCACTTGGGGACACAGTTTAGCTGTGGTTTTGGCAGTGAAGTTGATGCTTGGACTTAGTGATCTTAAAGCCAGATGATTCATTTTCTAAGCCAAATGATTCTATGATTCCATACACATCTTAACTCCATGCCACAACTAGTCAGGCAACCACTAGTGCTCAGTACTAGGATTACTATTTGAAAGATACAAATGTTTTGGGGTCTTTTCCAGGCCTGTCCCATAGTTTGAAAGACATACAAGGCATACCCTAGCCATCCATGATCCTTCTCCCAGTGTTTCTGTTGGATGTACCCAGACACTGGGATTTTGTCCTCCAGTATACGGTGAAGATTGCCTCAATTTCCTGTTGATGGTACAATGCAAGAAATCCTTTTCTACGGAATGCTTGCTGCTCTCTGTGAGAAAATGCACCTAGAAAATAGCATGCAATAAATACAGTAAACAAAAAGATGTATGAAATAAATATTTCTGCCAAAAGCTACAGAGCTGTAGATGGTAGATGTTTGACAGCTGAAGCTGCATGACACAGTTAAATTACCACATTTCTACTCTAAGATCTTTCCTCTTTTTACGTCTCTTCTAAGTTTTATTGCCAATATTAACTGTTCAGGATTGGGTTAGAACTAAAACATTGGCATTTGCAGGTGAAGGAGACAACAAATGATAGATATAAGGAATAGGTTTAGCTAATTTCTAATTTCTGTGTGAAAAGATCAGAGCAATTCTATTTTTTACAATATATTTGCATTTTAATATAATGGAAATCTAGGTAAAAATCCTCATTATTTTACTATTTCTGCTATAAACACTTGAAGTTACTGGGTAAAATACAAAATCTTCATTGTTTCAGGGACCTAAAGACAATTTTTCCTCCCATCCCATTAGAGAAATTCCATGACCAGTTTTGTTTATACTCTCACTTTCACCCACTGAAGCTTGAATTAATTTTTGCACAGTAGAATAACTTGGAGGGAATCAAGTTATTCCTTCTTTCTTAGTAATCAGCCCATAGCTTTTCAGTAAGGGTGCTTATCTTAGAAGTGAGATGAATGCTGGAACGCAAACATACAGGCAGTAGCCATGAGGTTTCTCTGTCTAGTCAGCATTGATTTTAGAAGGAAATGGCAGTTTTAACTTTATTTGGCCTGGAGTTGATCCTGATGGGCATTTGTTGACAGTATCTATCTTATTGACCTCCTTAGAGTATGCAAGTGTTTCTCAGCTTAATTTGTAAGAATTCAGGGATAGAATAATCTGAAATATCTTTTTTAATTTTACTGATTTACAGTAGTTCTCCTCAGTAAATGAGCTGTGAGAGTATGACATATTCGTTTACAATTTACGAATGCTCAATTTGCATATATTTAGGAAAGGGCACAATTTGAGGGCTGTAAAAGAAGTTGCTGAATGATTAGGATAACTAAAAATATACAGTCTTTTTTATTTTTCATTTTTAATGGATTTAAATATTTAGAATTTCTCACTGAGCCCATGTATTTACAGGTTCCAAATTCCTCCTTTACAGAAAGGTATACAGTAACTGTATTATGGAAGAGATGAAATTAATAAAAAAATCTCTTCCCCAGATTTTCCTCTCCTACACCTCCTTTAGGATTCTATTTTTAAAAATGGTGCTATGGAAGTGTTCTTCTAGCATTTCTCAAAGCTGCAATACTGAATTTTTATACCACAATGATATAGAAAGATATATGCACATTTTTTCTCAAGTCATTACATTTCAGATGAGAAAATTGCTAAGTAAATGGATGTCTTATTCCTATACAATTTTGATTTTGAACCATATCTTCTGGGCTAAAATCCCTATTTCTCACACCAGCTCTCTAATACCTTATCTGATGATTTGTAGGGAAGCCACAGTGTCTCAAGTAAGCTATGACATTTAATTTTTAGATAAAAAGTTTAGGGATTTGTTTATTCTTTTCGGAAAAAAAAAAAAAGAAGAAGGAAAAGCAGAACAAATCACGTCTTGTTGCTAGTAGGGAAAATCTTAGTTGTTGATCATTGGTATTAACTTTAACAATGTGAGTGCTGGGAACTGAACTTTGGAATGTGGATTGTTCAGAGTTGGCACTAGTTCCCTTTGTATCCCCAGAAAACCTGTGCCCAAGAATTACAACTATGTGTAAGTGATGTTACTCCCCAGTTCATACTTCTAACATAAATAATAACAAACACTTGAAAATATTTGGAATAGATTAAACCCCAAAGCTCTCCCTGCATATTTTATTGTTTTCTTGAAACCAAGGATAATTTCATAGATTCTAAATTCTGAAATTAGCCTTAAAGATAGAAAAAGCTAAACTCTTGAATGGTTAATTCAGTTGCTCCTGGGCAAAAGGTAATTGATGTCCACTTTTCATATGAACTTACTTTTACTGGTGATAGGCATCTGCAATTTAGTAGCTACAGCTACTGATTAGATTTTAAGTATCTGAGGACTGCCATACCTATCTGGCTATGGAAGACTCCCATGAAGTAGTGGAGAAAAAATGCTGGTGCATTTTCTGGTTTTTCAATGCTATTTAGTGGTAAAATTCAGTGGTAAAATTATTTAGCGGTAAAATTATCCTTGTTTGGGATTTTTTTCCCTTATTTGTTATTGTTTTGGAATTATTTTGTTTTGTTTTGCTTTGTTTCATTATAGGTTTTACAAACCTATATTTCAAAGAAACTAAGATCTCTTAATAATATTTTTTTTAGAAAGGGCTAACACAATTTTTTTTGTAGCTTGAAATCTGAGTTCATATTACAGTAACTTCCAGCATATTAATTAAAAAACCATAATTCCCTTTACTACTCCACAGTCTTACACTTTCAACTGTTCCCAACAGTAAATTGAAGCCCAATGAAATCTAATTGCCTGGTATGCAACCTGAGAGACATTTAAAGAGAAATTAGAAACTCTAATTATATGCTAACTTTCTTCCATTTATGTTACGTTTGCAAATTTAACTCCCCATACCTTTAATTTTCTGTCTACTGCTTTAATTTTGGCTTTTCATTATTAGCAGCACTAAACTATCTCTAGTTGCATCAATATAGTCTTATATTTTCCTAAATGAGCACAGATCAGCTTGTGCTCCCTGATGTTTGTGTTGCAGTCAGAAGTCTCAGAAGTGGTTCATTGCATTTTATTATAGAGAACTTTTGTACAAAGAGATCAATTAAAATGACCCAAGTTTTAATAGAACGTGAAGGGATAGACTCTTTTTTCATTCAGGATTGAAGGGAAGGGATTTTACCCCCAAAGCCTCACTGGCTCACTAGCCTTTTAGCTGTTTTTACAGCTGAGAGTGCTATTTTTTTGCAGTTTACCACATGCTGCAGAGGATATTGACGACAGACAGTCCCTTATTCTAGTTGCATTTAGATTTATTTATTTGCCCATTATTTTACTTGTATTTTGAATTTAAAGTGAGATGTACAGTGAGCTTTTATTTTTTTAATTATTGTTCCAGCGTTGTTTCCCAAGTATGGGAAATAGATTTGAGTTTTTAGTATCTTCAGTTTTAATCTTTTTTAATATCTCCAGTGTATATGTATTTATATATGTATATATATATACACATATATATGTATATATATACATATATATATTTTGAAATATATATATATATGTAAAAGTATGTGTGTATGTGTTGACTGCTACAGAGCACTCAAAAGCACTAAATTAAAGCACTTTAAGCTTGTAAGGTCAAAACATAAGAATATGAAACTGTTTGTCCTGTGTCTAAAAGCAGACTACAGCAAATGCTTATGAAAGAATAAACAGAATAAAGAGAAGACTAAAGAGAAAGAATAAAAGAATAAAAAGAATAAAGAGAAGCTGGCAGTGCTTGTTCCTTCCACCCTCCAGAAAAGGGAAGTTCAGTTCACTAAGCTATAGATAGCTCCCTATGTTTAGCAGCCTTTGGTTTATTTCATAGAATCCTAGACTTCTGGAATCATTTAGGTTGGAAAAGACGTCTAAGACCGTAACTTTCTTCAACCTCTGTAAATTTTAAAACATCAGAAAATCCTATGGCAAGGATGTACAAGGTTAATTGTAAGCTCTTTGAAGACCTGCTAATGTTGAAGTTCATGCCAACACATTTATCTTACCATGATTCTGAGGTTTTTTTCATTTTTACATTCATTGTAATGTCATGCATTACCCTTGAATTCTTGCAGTCTCCCATATTATTTGTATATGGTTGGCTTTTTCCCTTTTAAAAATATTTGGGATTTTTTCTGTACAGTGTGAATGGTTTAATGCTGAAGGGAAAAGCATTATTGAATCAAATGCTCATAGCTGTGTATATAAAAATAGATAGAAAATTATTAAGTAGTCATTATGTGTACACAGATGCCTGTATATGATTTTTTTGCCTCTGCTTTTGATGACCCTGAAATTTGTTTCTACATAAAGATGAAATATCTTGGGCATTTTATAAGGTGTATAAGGTAGAGGAATTATGTAGAAAAAGTAATTTTCCTAGGTCTAAAATCTGGTTATGTCCCATGATATTACTGGAAGTACACTAACAGAAAGTAATGCGTTATTTTAAAAAATATATTGTTTATAAATAAATCTACAAACTGAAAATACATATTTTAAAGTTGTTTTCTTTCAAAATTACATTCCTTCTATTCCACACATGAAGTGTTATAATAAGATTTCAGATTCTACTCTCCTTTTGTGCTCATATAGGTTTTTCAAAAAGAATTGATTACATGACTGAGTGCTAGAAAGTTTGCTTGATTGTTCTCCATTATATCAGCTGGTCTAATAAAAGATATTGCCTCTGCCAACAAACCTCATTTCTTCCTTCTGAAACTGCTTTAGAAACTTCTCTGCTTGCCTCAAAAATATCAGATATGATGATTATCCAGTAGCCACTCACCTAAAAAGGATGCACCTAAAGCTAGAAAATGCATCACACATGAAATTTACTGTAAGTTCATATCAAATGATGGAATAACTTTGCACCATTTAACATCATAACTGATATGGTTTTTACAGCATAGTGATAGGAAATAAAGTATTAATCAGTAAAAATATATGCTAAAAATTAAGAGACTCACTATGACCACTAAAATTAGAACCAGTTATACATTAAGTGGAATGCCTTAGAAAATAACGATAGACTTGATTTCTACTTAGATGTATATTAGGTGTGAATTAGCAGCAAATAGCATGCTCATACAAACTTAATTATATTATTGTTGGAAGATTAATCATGCATATGCTATATTATATGAAATATACTTTCAAAGCAGCACTAAGATTTTCACTCAGAATTATTACATCTCACCAGTTTTGGATAATAAATGAAAAGGACAAAATCTTATGGTAAAAACAAAACCAAATTTGTCATATCTGCATGTTGTAGGCTGAGAGCAAAGTCTGGCCAAGGTGAAGTAGTTTAATTTTCAGTAGGATCTGACTTTCATATCCTAAACTTTGATTCTGCAGATTTGTTTATTGAGCCATCAATATCCATCTCTAAAAATGTTACATCTCTGTGTTGATATATATTTAGATGACATTACTAGACCTAGAACTCTGGGACAAACCTGAAAAATAATTTAGATGTGTCTAACTTGTAGGCATTCTGTACTACTAGTAAACTAATTTCTAAAATCTGAAAAGTATCCCATGAGTGAGAAATGGTGTTGGGTTGGGATCTGTGAATGCATTCTTAGGTTATAAGATGTGGCTGGGGGTGTGTATTGCCTTGTATTAGAGGTGGGGCAGTTATCTTATGCTAATTGGGCAGTGTTCTTTATCTCTTCCACAACCAATCCTCCCTCTGGGAAATATCTTCTTTTAATGGGCCATTGAGTGTCACTGCATGGCTGATAAAATTCCATCATCCCACTGGGAGATGCTCCACCCAGGGGAGGAGCCAAACATTCCTACCTGGATATAATCTGAGATTTGGAACACCACAGGCAGCCTTTTCCCACTGGATTCCCAGAGGAGCAGCTTTCTTCTCCACTGGATTCCCAGAGGAAGACCAGGCCCATCTACACCACCACTGGGCTTTCAAAGGAAAACTCCACCCTTCTACATGATCCCTGCTCCAACAGAACTACACCTGTCACTGCAGGAGGGCTGCAGCCACCATTTAATGGGACTGCTGCCAACACCCTGACCCACAGGGTGTCAGGTCATATTCTGACTCTGTCAGTGGCTTTCTGTATTGCTTCTTTTTTTTTTTTATTTTTACTTTCTCTGTAATAAAGAACTGTCATTCCTATTCCCATCTCTTTGCCTAGAGCTCCCTAATTTCAAAATTATAATAATTTAGTGGGAGGGGATTCACATTCTCCTTTTCAAGGGAGGCTCCTGCCTTCCTTATCAGACACCTGTCTTTTCAGAACAGTCCTGAAAATGAATGAATGGCAGCAGCCACTCGTTTTTAACCAACAATGTACTGGCACAAAAAGTTGTTCAACAGCAGAGTCCAATTGCCACATTCACTGCAAGGAATGGCAGCTCCCACACAGAGCTTAAACCACCTGACGTAGGGCCTTAGCCCAGTTTGTCCCACAGCCCTTTGCAGCCACAACTGCTCCACTCCTGCCCAAGCAGCACATGGACATGTGGTCCCAAACAGATGGGGAAGAATCAGAGTTTTCTTCCATGCATCAAATTGAATTTGAGTCATTCTGAGTTAGATTCAAAATCCTTCTTTTGCCTTTTCATAAGGCTTGTTACATATCTTAATCTCTGGCTAATCATTCTAAGTGTCTGTTGTAATCAGCAGAGTTCTAATCAGTATCACTAGGATAATTACTTGCATCCTGAAGCAGACATCTAAAAGAAGCTAAATTAATTGCATCTTGAAAGTGGCTGCTTCACAGAACTCACAGAATGACTAGGTTGGAAGAGACCTTAAAGATCATCGAGTCCAACCCAGCCCTAACACCTCAAATAAACCATGGCACTGAGTGCAGCATCCAGTCTTTTCTTAAACACATGCAGGGATGGTGACTCTACGGCCTCCCTGGGCAGACCATTCCAGAACTTTATCGCCCTTACTGTAAAAAATTTATCCTAATATCCAACCTAAATTTCCCTTGATGGATCTTGACCATTCTTCTTACCATTTCACCACAAACAAAATGCAAATTTTACTACCTCAGTGTCTAAAATACATTTTATAGGACCCTAAAGTTAGCTGAGATTACTTGTATAAATTTACTGTAAAACTAATTTTTTTTTTAAATGTAATTTTTAAAAAATGCTTTGAAACTGATTTTAGTAACACCCCAAGTAATTTTTTATTAATTCCTCTTGTGGACCGTGCAAGTCTTCATAGATGCCACAAAAGCATTTGACTTGTTGGTGGGTGTTTTTTACTTTTTTCTTAATCATTATCAAAACTATTTCAAAGTTAAATGGGATTTCTTATATGAGACTGTTCAGACTAACTCTGAACTGATTATAACAGTTCAGCTGATGTTGCAGTTACACCAATTCTACAACTGCTGGTATGAAACCTTGAGCTTTGTAGTGAGACTTTGTCCACTGGGACCTCCACCAAAGAGTGATGCCCAGAATGACTCTTAGGTGTGCTCTGTTTCAGTTTACAGCGATCCATGTACCAGCCTTTTATGGTCTGACAATATCATCAAGCAGCATCTCCCTTTTGCTTACACTGGAGAATTTTAGTAAGCTTTGCTACCTGTTCCTGCCCTTTAGGCAGGCTCTATAAACACCTTCTCAGAGGAAAATTAGTTCATCTGGGATTCTTTCTTGCTCTTTGTTATACATAGGTTTCATTTAATCTTTTGTGGCAATTAAGCCAGATTCTCTCAACAAATGCCTGTGCTGCTTCACTGTAATCATTATTTTTTCAAATAAAGGGCCTTGGGCTTTTAGATATCTGAAAACCCTGTGTTGGAACGCATGGCAAAGTGTTAAGGTACACAGAGACTCACCTCAGCACAGTACATTTACATAAATCATAACATGTTTCCATGGTCGTGTAGTGTTTAAGGATTAAACGCTGACTCCTAGATTCTTCTCATGGGCTTCTAATGAAAAAAAAAAGTCAATTTCCTTAAGAAAAAAATACAGTGTTTCCCTACTTTAATTGTATTTACTTTGTACCTTTTCAAAAGCCATTACTGAGTGAGCTAAGTCCTTTCCTGTTTCGAAGTAGCTAAACACTGACATAAATTAAATTGTTAGACCTAATACTTAAAACACAAAGATGCTGTGGTGGCCAGCTGTTATTTCTTGAAGTCATGAGTTTGTTTATTCTGCATTACAATCATCAGAAAAAATATAACATCATAATTTTGTAATGTAACATTATCTCTTGTGTCCGCTTTCATTTTAATTTCATTTGCATAAATAAATGTTCCCTTTTGTGGGTCAGTCAGGGCATAACAGCCTGACATTTTTTTCACCTATTCACACTGACTTCTCCAGTTACTTGTGAGCAGTTCTATAAGAATACTCAATAAGTTACTAGGTAAACAAAAAGGGCCTTAAAATAATCAATATCGAAATTCACACATGCACACATGTTTCTTCTGCCAGGAATTTTTTTTTCTTAAAAGGAAAAGTATTTGTTATACAATTGATTAAAAAAACCCAAAACCAAAACACAACCAAAACCACAGCTCTTTGGTCTAAAATATCTAAAATATCTTTTCTAGAGTGATTACTAATGCTCATTTTTGGGATGCTTTAAATTCATTTTTTGGTAGTTTATTTTTTTAAGCTAAAAGCTTGTACCAAAAATGACCTTCTTGAGAAAATAATAAATAAATAAATTCATTAATTCAGGGATAAAAAGACAAAAGACTCAGGAGTCAGCTTGGAAGCCACTTTAGCATGGTCTGTTCCTTGTTTGTGCTGCTGTGTATTGCAAGAGAGGGGTAACAATTGAAAGTGAAAATATTTTTTTTACAGTGACAGACAAGTAATATGCTGTATCAACTGCAAGTTCAGAGACAGAAGATTATTTTCAGTTGTTAACTATATGCTGACCTCCTATGTTGTCCAGGTCCTCTTTTTTTTAGGAGCTTCATAGTATGTGTGATTTCTTTTTCTTTTATTTTTCACCAGAGTATACTAAATCTAAGTCACCTCCTGAACTATTCGCAAATTTAGCAGCTAAGAAACTCTCAGACTTCACTTCTGCTCTGTTTAACCTAGAAGCAGAGACAATATAAAAACTCCAATAGATAAGTATATGGTGAGAGACAGATGTAGAAGGGATGACAGAAAAGTAATGTGCAGAGGGGCTTTCAAGTCTTTGGCTATACTCAAAACAAACATGAAATATTTTAGGTTCATTGACCCGGAGAAGCTTTTGAAAGGTTCTTGTGTTTGTCATAAAAATCTCAGATTTAAATTTTTGTTCTCCTTCCATATTGAAAACAAATGCACATACAAGAATGTTTCCTTTTTTATATTTTAATCAAGCAGCGGCCTTTGGTTATCTGCTTAAAAATAATATGATACTGCTTCCTATTCTGCAATTAAGGCTGAGTACAACATGTAGCAGAGCAGGCTTGTGATAGATAGACTGTAAAAGGGTAAGTCTGATGAACTGTTTCAAGTTCTTGTTTTACATGACCTTGGACATGTCCTTCAATTTTCATAATTAAAAAACCTGTGGGTAATGCACTATTCTTTCACACTTAGCTTCTCAATTAAACTTTAGTATTCTTAACATCTGGAAAGATTAAGAAAAAATTAAGCTCAAAATGAAATGATCCTGTGAGATTTATACTAGACAGAGTTAAAATCAGGAAAAAAAGAGAACAATACATATGTTTCAAATAATTTATATTAAGCATAGATTTTTATTGCGACTTAAGATTTACAACTATAGAGATATTTAATCCTGGCCACTATCTAACTCTTTCTGACTCCTTCAAAAAGCAATAAATAAGAAACCCATAAAGAAGCAGTGGTTGTACAGTTAAGGCACACTTATAGATGGATTTTGACAATAAGAATAAATTCAGGTCAAGGGTACTCCACATATGGGTTTTAAAGTAGCTGGAGTTTGTTGATATAACTAATGAAAGAATTGAATAAAAATTTTCATAATACCTAAGAAGGGTAAAATAAGATGAGCTCCAGTCTCTTAATGATCCTCTGCAAAGCAGAGTTTCATAGTGCAAGCAGCTCCTGCCTGAGTGCTGCAGAAATTCAGACAATATGACATGTCCTGTGAGACTGTCCTTTGGCACACACTGCTCTGGTTAAACCCTGGACATTCATGCAGTTTCCTCTTTGGCCCTGTCACACATCTTTTATGGTCACAGTCATTTCTGCACTGTGGCCCCAGATGGGGCTGCTCTGGGGTTACAGGAGGGGAGCTGTGTGATGTTTGCTGCTCTGGGCACTTCAGTGCCCTGTGTGTGGATCAGCCCTGGCAATGCTCTATCCAGGCTCCAAGACAATTGGACTCCTGTAATAAATTGAAAGCTAATTTCCAGCCCTCCCCCAAATACCCCCCAAACCTCCCCAGTTAATTACCTTTCTCCTTTAGATCAATCATAAATTACATTTCTCAGGTGACTAAGCAAAGAGGTCCTTGCACTTTTGAGTACTCTTTTTAGTACTTGGACTCAATATTTCTACATGTAAAAAGGTGTAATGACCCTTCTTTTATTTTGAAGCATGTTGTAAAGCCTCTCTCATTATGTTCTCAAAGGACTATGATACTAGAGCGTTGAGTGCCATCGAAATGCCTATGCATAAACATCTGAGGTAAGGTCTTGAGTGGGATCCAAGGGTCCTTGGATGCAATCCACAGAGAAGCCTGAACAGCCATGGGAAGGTTTATTTACTTCTCTAGCTCAGCATCTCTGTGGATTATAATTTTATTATGAAGCATAAAACTAATAAATGTAGAGGCCTGGCCTTTGTATTGAGTAGAATGGGTTTGCTACCTGCAGCGACATCTCTCTGCCAACCACCTGAACAAGTTCCAAGCAATTTGGAAAATCTTGCCGTTCTTTAAAGTATAAATGGTTTCATGGCAGCTGGGAGGAATCCATTTCAAATTTGAAATTACATTCCCCAACCGTGCCAGTGGGGGAAAAAATACAAATTACAGTACACCAGCTTATTAGACATGGCCATCAGTGCCAAAACCAGAACAAAATTGAGCCTTTCTGATATTATCTTTCAGACAGCTGAAAGATAAAATAAAAATTCCTAAAATATTTTTCCATGAATAGTACAGTAATATTTTCTGTGAGGTATTGAAAAATCATATCAGTTTGTGAAGTTCTTGGGAGCTTCTAGCTGAGATGCAATTCAAGAATAGCAGGAGTTTTAAGAGTATCATTCATTTTGGTAGGTATTACAGGGAGGCAGTGATGGCAGTTGCCTGTCTGGCATCACATCCAAGCTTGTTCCAGTGTTCTTCACCACTCAGGAACATATGGTGCTGGCTGTCACAGAGAAAAGCAGAAAGCACAGGTGTAAAGGTGGGATGGGGAACCTGACCTGTGATGGTGTTCACAGGGGTTATTGGATGAGGGAAGAGATGAGAATCTGACTCCATGTTTCAGAAGGCTTGATTTATTATTTTATGATATATATTACATTAAAACTATACTAAAAGAATAGAAGAAAGGATTTCATCAGAAGGCTAGCTAAGAATAGAATAGGAAAGAAAGATAACAAAGGCTTGTGGCTTGGACTCTCTGAGCCAGCTGGGCTGTGATTGGCCATTAATTACAAACATCCAACATGGACCAATCACAGACCCACCTGTTGCATTCCACAGCAGCAGATAATCAATGTTTACATTTTGTTGCTGAGGCCTCTCAGCTTCTCAGGAGGAAAAATCCTAAGGAAAGGATTTTCCATAAAAGATGTCTCTGACACTAACCCCTAAACACTGTGCTCTCCCATCATGAGGTGCTTCTGTCTGTAATGGCTCTTACAGGCTTGGTGCCTCAGGGTGGTCTCTGTGGTCTCTGCCTGACACGGATGGATCCTGTCACTTCCAAGGGCTCACCACAGGCACTGCTTAGCCCCTCACGTTACACCTCAGGGAACTTTTTTAAAAAGTAGAAAAAAATGCCAGACAGACTGAGAAAAGGGGGGGAAAAAAGCAAGAGACAATCCTGCAGGTACCAGGGTCAGTGCAGAAGGAGAGGGAGGAGCTGCTCCTGGCATCAGAGCAGAGATTCCCCCACAGCCCATGGAAAAGCCCATAGTGGAGCAGAAGGGAATGTCCTGAAGGAAATGTGCCCTGTGGAGAGGACTCCATACAGAAGTAGTATCACCGGCCAGGGGCTGTGTACAAATCACAAATGGGACAGGACTACTGTGGAACGTGCCTTGAGCTGTTTTATTTTCCAGCATCAGTCTCATTACATGGTTATGACAATGGGAAGATGCCAACAGCTCACATCCTGGGCAGCAGAACAAGAACTTAATGTTACAACTTACTTTATAAGTTTTTTGACCAATCACACAACCAAAAGCACATTGACAGTAGTTCTATCCAACCACTATAAGCACAGGTACCTTTGGTTAAACAATGCTTGCTTATTTCAAATACAATACCTGCTTGTAAGCCTGAAACACAATGCACAGAGCTCCATTATTAAGCTTCAAACTTCCTAATATCTGGCTAGATAAACTTTTCTGTAGCTTAGGGAGTTATTCTAGACAAGCGTTAATACACAGACCATTGTTCTATTTGTCCTTGCTTTTCTACTTTTTAAATAATTTTTCTGCTGACTAATCTCATGGCTGCTGCTTAGCTCTAATCACAGTTCTGTTGTCTCTGAGGCCTGCCTTTTGCAGCTTTCCCAAAACCCTCTGATTTTGTGGATTCCCACAAAGTAGTTTGCTCCTAAAGAACTCCAGGCTGTGGAAGGATCCATGCAGGAGGAGGAAAAAACACGTGAAGAGTGTTGGAAAGGAGCTGTTATGGACTGACCACAGAGCCCCCTTTCCTCATCCTCCCTTTGCCACTTGGGGTGAAGGGAATGAAGGCATGAAGCTGAGCATGGGAAGAAGGGTTGGTGTAGGAGCAAGGTGCTTTAGTTTTCATCCTTGTTTGTTGATGAAACAAATCTGTCGCAGACATCTTTTATGAAAAATCCTTTCCTTAGGATTTTTCTTCCTGAGAAGCTGAGAGGCCTCAGGAACAAAATGTAAACATTGATTATCTGCTGCTGTGGAATGCAACAGGTGGATCTGTGATTGGCCCATGCTGGATGTTTCTAATTAATGGCCAATCACGGTCAGCTGGCTCAGACAGAGAGTCTGAGCCACAAGCCTTTGTTATCATTCCTTATTATTCTATTCTTAGCTAGCCTTCTGATGAAATCCTTTCTTCTATTCTTTTAGTATAGTTTTAATGTAATATATATAATAAAATAATAAATCAAGCCTTCTGAAACATGGAGTCAGATCCTTGTCTCTTCCCTCATCCTAAAACCCCTGTGAACACTGTCACAACCATTCAATTCTGTTTAAATCGGAAATATGTTAATTTTCCTGAAGTCATGTTTTGGTTTTTTCCCTGTGGCAGTGATTGGTAAATGATCTCCCTTTCTTTACATTCATCCATGAGCTTTCCATTCATTTTCTTTCCCTGGTGGGAAGGGAATGGATGAGAGCAGCTATGAAAAATTTTGCCATGTAGCTAAGGAAAAGCTACAACAGTATACAGAGAGAAAAAGTGGGAATTTGGTTAAGTTTTTTCTTTATTATATTTCACTTCTGACATTGTTTCAGATGTTACTCATTCTCTTTTCCTTGGTTTTATGAGGCTGCTTTTCCCAAGCAGGAAGATGCACCTCTAGTCAAGACATAGAGAAAGAAAATATCAGGCATGGTTATTAAAAATAAAACAAAAAAACTGAAACCAAACAGAAAAAAAAACAAAACAAAAAACCCCAAAACCAAACCAAAACCAAACCAAACCGCTCCCCAAAACCCTAACCCCCCATCACCAGCAACTTTCTTTTAAATTTCATTTCAGTGTGGGTTTTGTGGCTTTGCCTTTGGTTTGTCTCTTTTTTTTTTTTTTGAGATTAAGACCTGAAACTATCTGAGACAGAAAATACATTTTGATCAAAAGTACAGTGATTGAGTAAATTTTATTTTTTGATAAGGTAGAGATTTTCCATTATGGATGAAGAAATGGGATCATGTAGTGCAACTCAATGAGTGGCCTTATTGTAGAAGAAGAAAAAAATACAGTTAATATATTTTGATATTCAAAATGCATTTTTAGTATTGCCTTTGAATTCTATTAAACATTTTTCTTTGACTAGCATTCCAAAGATAAGATAATGGCTTTTTGATTCTCAAACCTGCTGAAATCAATTTACTTCTATGTTTTTAACCTTTCTTTTTCACTTAAGGTGTATGGTATGAATGTTGAGATGAGGTATTTCTCCTTGCTATCAAATAATTTGCCAGTTTGTCCACTCTTTTGCATTTGTTTTTGAAGACACACTGTTATTCTTCTGGCAGGTATTAAGGAAATTGTTGCATGTACACCTGCAGTATAGCAAGGATGTACATTCATAGCCCTAAAGGTCCTTTTAATGTGCTCTATGGTAAGTACAGAACATAGTATTTTAAAAATTTCAATATATACCTGTGATTTCTAACTATCTATAAAATCTTGCTCTGAACTTTCTTAACACAGGTTTGTATATATCTATATTGTATATATGTATATCTGCATGAGAGTTTATGTATACCTATGTGTCTATCTGAATCAGATTTTTTCTGTGAGGATTTTCTTCCTTTTCTTGCCTATTTTACTAGAAATTACATTCCAGAAGGGCTCCTTGTAATGAAGAAGTTTATGAGGAAGCTTCTGTGTCCCAGGTATTCTTCTTTGGTACGAAGACATCAACCTTGCTGTGTGTTTAATATGCAGTCAGATATTCATTATTAAGCACTGCATGAAACATCATCACTGCAAACCAACCACATTATTTCAGTCTGCCTAAAATTAATGAATCTTCAGTTTTGGCCAAACAAAGATCATTTAAAATTAAGCTGGAGATGAACAACACTCCTTGCCCAGAGGATAAGCAAAAACTTACCTCCCTATTTCCAATTATTAGTACTGCAGAGCCATCCATAATATTTAAATATATTTCTGGTCATAATTCTTCCTCCTTAGGACAACTACTAAAAGGATTTACTTTTCATCAAAAGCAGAAAAAATATTTATAGGTGGATAACTAATTTCTCATTTTTATGCTGAATTTGCAGAAAACAAAACCTTGCACAGCTGCTCTTTGGAAGATAAAAAGGATTCAAATTGCTGTAGCAGACTTGTGAGTAGAAATGTTTTCAGATTTTCAAGAAATCAAATTGCATGGGGAAAGGGAAATATTTTTCTTTTTTTCCCCTCTAGAAATATTTCATCCTTTACTTATTCCTAATTGATTGGCTCTTACACATGGGTATTTTTACTACTGTAGAATGCCTGGAATGAAAGACAAATAAATAAAGTTCACCTCTTAATCGCTAGAGGAGACATCCAGAGTGAGAACTTTGCTAAGGCAACAATTAGGAAGGTTCACAGTTTTTTGATAGTGATCCTGGTTTTATGCCCATAATTTACTTTAATTATCTAGGCAATTATAAAAACATCCATTACTATTACCTTACACTAACGGGTCACACAGCCTTCTTTGAAGTAAACTTGCGTGTGTAATAAAACTAGTATATAAGTATTTGCCATAGAAATAAATATTTCATAGTTAAAATAAACAGATATTAAAGAAGTGTTTTACCAAAGGAAATACAGCAAATGCATGCAGGCAGAAAATAAGAGAACTAAGAGGGAAAAGCAGATTTTATTTAAAGGAGTTGTGGTGTTTTAGTTCTGCACAGAATCTATCTATTTGAAATATTGAATTTTCTTCGAAATTGCTACCTTATTCTGAAATGAATGTAAGGCATCTCAGTTTCTCCTCAGATTCTCCAAATCACTCATCATCTAGATTTTCTGGTGTCAGCATGATGGGGACTATTTCAGGCATTTCTTCTCCCTGCTTGATTTACCAGGAGACATGTCATGAGATTCACCTGGCCAGCAAATCGGATCTGAAGAGGCGGAGGAGGACAATGACATGACTTCCAGCAGTCACCCATTCATTAGGTAGAAGTACCCTTCAAAAAATCAGTGCCTGCCTCAGGTGAAATAGATGTCAAATTTACCTGAAGGACACGGATCAAAGAGTACTGCCAACTCACACTACACACATCAAAACAGCCCACAGCTGAATTGCTCTTTTTCCTACTTAAACAGATCTTCTCCTTATGTGGGTGTTGCATAAAATACATATTTTAATCAGCTTAAAACGTATTTTAATTATTTACACTGATTTCACAATTTCCTCTGTAGAAGAAAACAAATATTATACAAGATAATTGTCAGTGTTGGACCAATTCTTGCTGTCTCAGACCTGTGGAAAGATAGGAGGATTAATCAGTCTTCATGTTTTGGCTTTTTTTTAACTGGTCAATGAAATGTTCTGCAATAACTTGTACTTTCTAGCTATTGTTTCACTAACAATTCTGTCTGTTAGGAAAAGAAAAATGTCCTGTGATGAGATACTGCCTCCAGGAAAGCTGATCTTACTTACTTATTACCAGCAGCTTATTTCCTTCAATTCTTCTGAGTGTTTCAGGTTTCTTGGACATGATAGCAAGGGGAAGTTTATTCCCTCACACTTTCAGTAACTGGATTCCAGATTTACCCATTGAATATTTCAGGAGATTCATTCTGTTAAAAACATTCTAAGTTTGGTTTACCAATACATGTAAGGTGGACTGAATATTCATGCTATTTACCTGTTCTTAAAAGCAGGCTTCTCTTCAACCTCAGCCAGGCTGCCAGGCTGGTGAGATCTCAAGCATGATAACTTTATCAAAAATAGGTCTGCTAAAGGGTTTGCAGCACATCTCTTGGATAACTTGAGTACCTTGCTCCTAGAGCAGGTACTATTTCATCCGTGTACTTCTGCTACTTGCCAACAGAGGACAACTCTATGCCACACCTGCCTTCTAATGCAGCATTTTCAGAAAAGTTCAGGTCATAAAAACAAAGTATTTAATCAGGTGTATGAACATCAATATGTCTTTCTCTCTGGAAATTAAAAAAAAGAAGCATCTAAACATCTCTAAGTTGCACCACAAAGAACGCAAGAGATGTATTGGATTATCTTTTGCCACGTTTCCCATTTAAAACAGATTTAGAATGGCTTTCCTGGTAAGAGGCTGCATGAGAGCATTGAATCTACTTCCTAAAACAAGTAATTAATTGTTCAGTGATATTGGATTTAGTGCCTTGCAAAACAATGTAATTTTTTAATAGCCTGAATTGTCTTTTGCCAAGGTCTTTATTGTGCAACATTGGCTTTTTTTTTTCTTTTTTTTTTTTTTTTCACTCATGATATTAGAAAAATCAGGAGTGGTAGATCAAAAGCTTCATGCAAAGCTTCATGGTTCTTTATCTATAAATAGGGATAATATTTTTTGTGGTAACAGTGATCTGAACACTCATGACTATTTTTAACACTTGTTGAAAAAAATAACAGTGAATGTGAGAAAAGTCTGTCCTAAAGCATTTCCTTTTGAATTTTGAGAGGATTTTTTTTTCCATTTATATTCCTATGGCCATTTCAACCAGTCATGATTATTGATCTACTGAACAGACAGGAAAAAAAAAATCTGGTGCTGCATTTTGTCAGTTTAAAATGTCCGGTTCACTTCTGCCAAGTAGGGAACATATGCAAAAAAAATAGCTAGGTTCCTTGAGTCCTCCAATACTCCAATAAAGTCTCTTTTAAAATAAAGAGTTTTAGGTAGAGGAGTTGTCTCATTGTTTTTGAAATGCTACTCATGTATTTGAAGTAGAAAATGCTCCTTTCCTGAATTAGATAAATGGTTCAAAGGGAAAGTTTTGACGACTTCTAATGTCCATAATTTACTTTAATCTACTACTCTGAATGATTACTCTGATTTCGGAAGGTAGGATGGCTCTGCACAGAGACCTGCAACAATTGGATGGATGGGCTGAGTCCAACAACATGAAGTTTAACAAGTCCAAGTGCCAAGTTCTGCATTTTGGCCACAACAACCCCCTGCAATGCTGTAGGCTGAGGACAGAGCGGCTGCACAGTGCCCAGGCAGAAAGGGACCTGGGAGAACTGGATGGCTGCTGACTGAACATGAGCCAGCAGATGGTGGTGGCCAAGAAGGCCGATGGCTTCTGGTCTGTATCAGGAATAGTGTGGCCAGCAGGAGCAGGGAGGTC
This sequence comes from Molothrus aeneus, assembly GCF_037042795.1. Classification (NCBI taxonomy): domain Eukaryota; kingdom Metazoa; phylum Chordata; class Aves; order Passeriformes; family Icteridae; genus Molothrus; species Molothrus aeneus. The sequence goes on along the minus strand of NC_089649.1, from coordinate 11,830,674 downwards.
ATCCTTCCCCTGTACTCGGCACTGGTGAGGCCACACCTTGAGTGCTGTGTCCAGTTCTGGCCCCTCAGTTTGGGAAGGACATTGAGATGCTGGAGCACGTCCAGAGGAAGGCAACGGGGCTGGTGAGGGGCTGAGAACACAAACCCTGTGAGGGATGACTGAGGGAGCTGGGGATGTTCAGTCTGGTGAAAAGGACACTTCAGGTGTGACCTTATTACTCTCTCCAACTGCCAGAAAGGTGGCTGTAGTCAGGTGGGGTTAGCCTATTTCTCCAGACAACAACAGACAGAACAAGAGGACACAGTCTTCATCTATGCCAAAGGGATATTTATGTTGGATGTGCGGAAAAAGGTTTTTACTGTAAGAGTGATAAAGTTCTGGAATGTTCTGCCCAGGGAGGTGGTGCAGTCACCATCCCTGGATGTGTTCAAAAAAAGACTGGATGTGGCACTCAGTGCCATGGTTTAGTTGAGGTGTTGGACATGGGTTGGACTTGATGATCTTAAAGGTCTCTTCAACCTTGTGATTCTGTGATTAAAACCCAAAGGATTATTTCCAGCTAGGAGTGCAACCATCATTGTGAAAATGCCAGTTTCACACCACATTTCCCTAAGTTAGCACATTAAATACTTTAATTCTCTAAGACCTGGTGAATTTTATTCTCAACCAAAGAAGATAACTGAAATAGAGTTCCAGACACAGATTTTGCGATGACTTCTTTTATAACCACTGACCCCAGTGTAGGTTATCTTCAGAGTTAATGTTGGGCGTTTTAAAAAATATATTTTAATATCAAGTAAACACTTTCAATACATGCTTGGCATATTCTACTTTTGGAAATTACAGCATTCTGATAATTTTCAGGCCAGGACTAGAGAGATGGACTTCTCAGCCTTGGCTACTCTCTTATCCCAAGAAAGATAAAAGATGTGTCAGTGGCAGTCCTGCCACTCCCTAGCCTTGGAGTTTCCTTGGAGAATCGTGGATGTGAAATGTGGGAGAACTTTGTTACAGGGGCAAGAGACCCTTTATGCCCAACTAGATGAGACTGCAGTTTGTCTGCTGCACAAGCATGTAAGGACACATCTGCCAAGTATTTCCTATGTAGCATTGACCATGACTTATCCAAGGATTAGATGAACAAAAAGGAAAACCTTGCATTTCCTGAATTTAATTTTGTGGAGCTTAGCCATGGTTCACTGTCTGACCTTGTGTTTACAGGATTTTATTATATGAAAGCACTACCCTTAGGAAAAGGTCTTAATAGAATTTAATAGAGATTAATCCAAAAGGTCTAACTGAATTATTCTAGCAAATCTTAATCTAGAAGAATATTTTTTATGATGTTCTTTAACCAGAAGAATCCCTTGTAAAGCACAGAAAAGAAGAAAACTGTATAGATTTGAGCACTGTAGATATATGTGCAAATGTAGGAGAGTTTACAGATTTGACACAGGATAATTAATGTCAGCTAGCAGAATATAACAACGTAGAGCTTTTAAAGAAGTACTTCCATACTTTAAAAACTGTAGCATATTTAAAGAACAACAAACATTACAGTTCATGATCTTGGGGCATAAAGCTGTAGAAATCTAGGCATCTACATGTAACATTACAGAAAGTAGTAATGGCAGCAGTAGCAATCTAGGAAGATTAAATATGTTCAAATAAATATTAGAATAAACATGAATTTCAAGTCAAAGTTGGTTTTGTAGTTAAGCAATTATTTATTTTACCCCTTACGGCTTGAAAAATATTTTTGGTTTTGGTTGGTAGGGTGCCATGAGAAGTAGAAAGGGGCTGAAGAGAGGAATCTGATAATATCCTGCACTCTTTGTGCCAGCATGAGATCTTATGTTATGTGTATTTGTATCTTATGCAATATACCATCCTTAATGAGGTATTTCAATTTTAGCTAAATGTCAAAAATTGAAAAAGAAAGATATGCTAAACATTTTATAAATCTTTTCATTAATTAACACATTCCTGCAATACAAAATACTTCTACATGCTGCAAAGTAGGTCTAAGTTGAATAAATTAACAGTGATGCCAAAATATGGGAAAAACAGGATATAATATTAACAAAACTTAATTACTTAAGATAGCTTTAGTTAATTTTTAATACAGACAAGCATACTTTAACACCTACTTTTAAATTCTAAATAGGTATGAAGAGAATCTAGGATAATTTTAATGATAGCTGTCCTATATTCCAGGGAATCTTAAAATACAAAAAGCAAAGCTCCTGTCAGCTAGTTGACAGTAGGCAAATGTTTTCCAAGGACAGCATACTGATGATGATACTAGAGGCTTGAATAGCAGAAAGTGATGGATGAGTTTGTTTCTTGCCATCCCAAAGCCAAAATCAGTGGGTTTTTGACTTCATCTGCACAGTATCACATTTAAGCCTGGGGGTGGAGGAGGAGAAACTTGTGCAGGCAATCTGGCAGGGAAAGAGGGATGACACTGACATCTACATATGCTTCCCACTGCCAAGGCAGCATTTCTTCTGCTCTCCTTGGGATGAGAGGCTTTGATCATAAACACTGCCCCAAGGATTCTGGGACAGAGGCTTGGAGAGAGGTGCTCAGATGTCTCTGTGCTCCCTTAGGTCTGACGCTGCCTACAGCCACAGCTGCCACTGCATCCTCTTCCACAAGAGCATCTTACTAGAATATCCTCCTGAAAAGGTGAAATTTGCAGAATGGCACCAAGAAAATATGGTTTCATATTCAGATCCAGAGGTAACTGAAACTGAAACTAGAGTTGTTTTTTTTTTTTTCTCCAGCTGATGCAGGTTTAATACAAATTCTTTTTTCCTGTTTTCTTTATGGAGGTGTTTTGTTTTCTTTTTCTTCCAGCACATTAGTGGGTGATATGTCACAGACATCTTTTCATTAAAAAACCTTTCTTAGGATTTTTCTTCCTGAGAATCTGAGAGGCCTCAGGAACAAAATGGTTATCTGCTGCTGTGGAATGCAACAGGTGGGTCTGTGATTGGCCCATATTGGATATTTGCAACTAATGGCAACTAATCACAGCCCAGCTGGCTCAGACAGAGAGTCTGAGCCACAAGCCTTTGTTATCATTCTTTGCTATTCTATTCTTAGCTTAGCTAGCCTTCTGAGATGAAACTTTTCCTTCTATTCTTTTTAGTATACTTTTAATGTAATGTATATCATAAAATAATAAATCAAGCCTTCTGAACATGGAGTCAAATCCTCGTCTCTTCCCTCACCTGGGAACCTCTGTGAACACCATCACAGTGATACTATATTGAAGTAGGATGCTGGAAACAGGATAATTTAGTGAAAGCATGAAAACAATAAGTGTTCCATGCGCTTGCTAAAATGACTGGAAAATTCATATTACATGGAGTTTAGCAAGGCTTTAAGTTTTATTTTATTTTTTTTTAAAGATACTTGTTCTAGTTATTAGCAATGCATTATTCACAAACTGTTTAGCTCTGCATATATATCCAGCCCAGTTTCTGAACAGCTAGGATTTGGATAAGTGGAATGCACTTTTCATTCAAATTCAGATGCTAACCAAAAGGCCAATGAAAACCTGCAGTAAACTCTTCTTAAAATATCAGATTTAAGAAGATTTTATTTACTCCTTTCTTTCAATGCATAAAAGATACCAAGACCCCTATGGGAAGGTGATACCAGCTCTCATCAAATATACTTTTCATTTTGTTTTAAGACAGATGGGTTAATTTTGACCTTTTCACAATTCTTGTTAGGATCTATTGTTCTGCCAACTTTGGCATTGCTGATGCCCAGTCTATTACCAGAAGTCAAAGAGAATCTTTGAGAACAGAATCTTTCTACCTTTGTTATGTATAAAAATTTCAATCTTGCAATTAAATGTTTTTTCACAAGATGCTGATTTTTAAAACTGATCAGAATGTTTGCAGTTTGCCACTTTTTCCATCAGAAAATTGGTTTGGTTGCTGATTGGTAGTTTTTGGTAAATATACCAAGCTAATGCTATTTCCCAACTTTAATTAAACACGTAAATTATTTACTTACATAATGAAAGTTATTGTCTTGGCGGGTTCTTTGTATTATTTATATTGCCCAATGGCACAGAAACATCACATTATCAAATCACTTTATTGTTTAATCATCGTTCCATTTGATGTTATTCATGTTTGGATATGAATAGCAAAGGCCTATGAGTTTCAGGATCCACATGTTACACTGTGCATAGACATCAAACTATTGTAAGCTGCTTGTCACAACCACAATTCAGTGCTTGATACTTTATTTCTTTAAATTATTATTCCATGTTTTTTGTTATAAATTCTGTATCTACGCAAATGCTTAATGGATTGATCTGTGGAAAAAGTAATGTAAAATAAAACAGTGCTTATTTTTGTCCTCTTTCTGTTCAGCAACACTGATCCTAGCAGCCAGCTCTGTCCCTTTTTGTACAGAACCATTTGGTGAGATTAGAAGATACTCTTTGTGCCTCTTTGCCTACCCTGCTATGAAATGTACTTTTTTCCTTTAATTTTCTTTTTCAACACAAGTCTGATGCCAGGGTTTTGTTGTTACATTGACATATAATTTCATTAAAATGAGTTAAAGTAAGTTTTATGTGTACTTTGTGATGTTCCTCATGCAACAGGAAAGCTGGATGCATGGGTCAGCTTTGAGGAGACAGAGGGTGGTAGGAAAAAGAGTGGCCAAAAGTGTTAATTCCCTCCTGGTGTAGCCAGCACAATCTGTGGAGAGCCATGAACAAAAATATGAGAAAAAAATCAAAATCATGAGGTTGAAGAAAGTGGCTTTGAATACATGTGTTTATTAAATGTCTTGTATCCATCAGTATGTAGGCAGTAAAATGAATAATGTGGAATGCTGAAAGAAGCTGAGCATTTTTTTTATTTTTTGGTCAGTAAGACATTCAGCATCTGTAAGACTGAGATTGTTTAATACTACATGGAAAGATTTATTAATCCCCAAGTTTCTCATAAATCCTTACAGGACTATGTATGTGTTAATACCAGGACTAGAAAACTGTCGCTATTTAGCAGCTGGCTTAAATGACCTCACTCAAATTGTATTCATATTTCAGAACTCTGTGTCCAAATTTTTCAAAGCAGAACCTGACTTCTTTAGTGGAAGTCTAATCTTGTTTAACTTCACGGAACAATTAGCGTAGGCAAAAGGAAGAGCTCTTCTGCCTCAATGAGAAACTTCTTTGTTTCACTGTAAATTATTTCAGGACTTCAACTAATTAGCTCCTATGTGAGTGAAGGAAATTCCTGCAAAAATTAATAAAGCTCAAATTATCTACTTTAGAAGTGATCCCAAAAAGAGTTACTTCCTTGAAGGGATGAAAGCTCTGCAATAGTTTATAGTTCAAAGCAGCAGGTATCAATGACCCATTCTACAAATCCTTTGCCCTGAAGTTGTGAGATCACCTGTAGTCTTTTTGCTGTATGCTGCCATGTGATGTGTGTGTCAGAGCCAGAGTATGCACCTGAGGACTCTCTGTTCTTATTTTACAATTCTCTCCTCACACAGACTTATTATTCAACCTAAAATAATATCAGAAGCTACAATAAGGCATGTTTTAGATTTCAACTGTAGCATATTATTTAAAAGAACTGGAGTTGTGAACATTTGTCTTGCTTTGACATTTTTTAAAGGACAAACAACTGACCTAGAAATTGATCCAGTGGAGATGGTACTGAATATCTTCTATCGCATTTTCTTTTCACAGTTTGTGGCACTGCTGAGGAGGATTTTTCTGTATGCTACTGTGTTTGACCTAACACAGATATTCCCATGTAAGACATAAGTCCTTTATGAGCACCCTTGTCATCTCTACTAATACAGGGAAAGAGCACTGCCATGATTTAAAAAGGGACGTAATTCAGAGATATATTTTAGCAATTATATATGTAGATTAAATCAGCAGACCTTATTGTTAGCAGGCTAAGAAATTCTATACCTCATGCAAATTATTTAAAACAGAGAAAACAATTCCTGTTCCTCTTCATATGGCTGAGTAGTCAGAGTTGTTCTTGAATTTGAGGTTAAGGTAAAGCCAACACTTCCATTGCGGCCAGATAGTCTTACTCAATATGCATAAATGCAGAATGGAAATAGTAAATAAATTGTATCAAGTATAAAAGTAAGCTCACATTTGCAGTGTACCTATTAATAAAAAATCAATTTTAGTCTGAAATTCCTGTGTTCTGTGACAAATAAAAATCAGTGTGTCAAAATCCAGTGTCAAATAAAAATCATGTTTTAAATATTTGTCAAATACTCGTCTAAACTGAATATCGACTCTGAAGGCAAATGACTTGAGTTTTCCTTTTTAACTTTGTCCTAAGGACAATTTTTTGAGTCTGTCTTGATTAGAAAAAACAAAGACTTCTGGTCTAGTTAGTGGACCTGAAAGTTAACTTGAAATAAAAAAAAACATAGTCTGCAATCTTGCAATGGGATTCTGCAAAAATTATGCCTTTAGTTATACTCCAGTAGAGCCAGCTGTCTAATGCTTTATTTCCTTCAGTGGGTTTTGCACGGGACTTTATCAAAAATGATAAACTGAAATTGTGCTGAAGAGTTATATTTATTCTTCTGTAATTATACTACCTTTCTAAAACTAGTGTAAAAAAATAAATGGAAAGCTCATTGTAGTTTCTAAGCCATTATCATTAACAAATATAACCTGTGACTGCTACGTACCTACATGTCTTCAGGGCAGTAAAGTAATTATAGTTATCTTATCATAACTGTATGCTAAAGTATTTTTTCTATGTATACCTTTAGTGAAAGGGTATTTGGTATTATATACAGCACTTCATGCTTAACTGCATAATAAATTTTTACAACAGTATTTAATGTCAGAATCACATTTTCTTTACTTGTTAGCTCCTCTGAATAGACTTTTCATAGTAAATAAAGGACCGATTTCAGTAGGGGTTTTTTTTTTCATGAACTATAATGAAAGGTATTTCAGTTTAGATAGAAAATGTTCAGGTACATGATGAAAATGTTCATCATGTACCACCTTACAAGTTCTGAAGTTATATTGATTCCTTACATAATCAAAATAGTATTAGTCAGGATCAAGGATTCTCTATTTATTTTGTTATAAATTCTGTATCTAAGCAAATGCTTAATGGATTGGTCCATTGAAAAAGTAATGTAAAGTAAAATAGTGCTTATTTTTGTCATCTTTCTGTTTAGCAATACTGAGCCTAACACCCAGCTCTGTCCCTTTTAGTATAGAACCATTTCGTGAGATTAGAAGATGCTCTTTGTGCCCAAAATTTTGTTATCCCAGAAATTAAAATATTTATGGCATGAGCAGTTCATCATTTACCTGCTGGTGCTGTTTAATGAAATGTACTGGGGTTTATTTCAACCTGACTCTTGATACAACACTGAATTATTCAGAATGGTTAATTACCTCATCCATGGTAGAGGTACCTAGTGCATGTATTGATTGATGCTCATTTGCATTTGGAACTTTTAGCTGGGATGTTTTTTGGTGTCTCTACATTTCCTGCCAATCAGTGGCAGCACAAATCTCTAACTTGGTGTGTATGTACAACTTGGTTATTTATTTAAATAAACTATCTGTTGTCCTGTTTTCCTTTCCTTTATAGGACTGTTTTTTCTATCTTTTTCCCTGCCTCTTAACATTTTGGGACGCAGATTTTATGCCAATGTTTGGGGATTAATTCTATGACCCAGGTGATGTTAATAGTATTGCCGGCTGGGGGCTGTGTACAAATCACAAATGGGACAGGGCTGCTCAAGCTGTTTTATTTTTCAGCATCAGTCTCATTACATGGTTATGACAATGGGAAGATGCCAGCAGCTCACATCCCAGGCAGCAGATCAAGAACTTAATGTTACAACTTACTTTATAAGTTTTTTGACCAATCACACCAAGCAAAAGCACATTGACAGTAGTTCTATCCAACCACTATAAGCACAGGTACCTTTGGTTAAACAATGCTTGCTTATTTCAAATACAATACCTGCTTGTAAGCCTGAAAACACAATGCACAGATCTCCATTATTAAGCTTCAGCCTTCCTAATATCTTGCTAGATAAACTTTTCTGTAGCTTAGGGAGTTATTCTAGATAAGCATTAATACACAGACCATTGTTCTATTTGTCCTTGCTTTTCTACTTTTTAAATAATTTTTCTGCTGACCAATCTCATGGCTGCTGCTTAGCTCTAATCACAGTTCTGTTGTCTCTGAGGCCTTCCTTTTGCAGCTTTCCCAAAACCCTCTGATTTTGTGGATTCCCACAAATAGAAGGTTGTGCTCCCTGGAGTCCTGTCTGTCTTTGCATTGTTTAGAGCAGGGGAAGAACCATGAAGTAGGGTGTGATTAAACAAACTCATCCCAGTTTTGGCAGCTCTGCCTGGCTCACACAGTGTGAGTGACCCAGGTGTTTGCAGGATTACAGGAGCCAGGAACTCTTGCAAGGCTGCTGCACACGAGGCAAATGTACTGCAGAGACTTTGTGGTCATGGTTAACACCCTTCTCAAAATAACTGCAGCTTCATAGCTCTTGATTCACAGCTCCCTTTTTCCTGGTTGGCTAAGCATGCAAGCAAAATAGATAGATATTTCAAGAGACACTCTCAGTCACTTTGTCAGTTATTTTTAGAGTTTTATGTCCCTAAAGGTATAGGAATATACATCTGAAAGCCTGTTTAGTGTCTCTGGAGTGGTCTTTTATTCCCTGCAAACGCAGTGGCTCCAACTATGTCAATTCATGTGCAATGCACACAGAAATCACTTGCTGTCCTTTAGTTTTCTTAAGGGCACGGAATCCACACTCTTGTCTCAAATATTTGCCTGTGCCATTCTAGTAAAAGGTCTATAAAAAAGTGCTTTGTACTGCTTCCTAACCTTTCTGCTTTAAGTGCTGGAAAGCTGATATAGGACTGCTTTTTTGCAGTACTGGTATTGAAAACATTTAAAATTCATACAAAAATTATTCATTTTGTCAGGAAGAATTCTGTTAGAAAATATCATTTTATTAGAAACTGCCAATTTTCTAAATGTTGGAAATAAAAAAATCCTCTGCAGTGATGATTAACCAGCAGTGATGACATAAATGAAAACCCAGTTTTCACAAGCTTGGTCAGTCTTCTGCCACCATCACTATCACACAGCTGTTTCCTTGCCAGCATTTTTTTTACTAGGACCAATGAGTAATAAGGGGAACATTGTCTTCAAAGAAGGATATTTTTCTAGCACTGTTGTCTTTAACTTATCTGTAAGATCTTCAAGGTCTGAAATTCAAAATTATATACTAACTTATTAAGCTTTTGGGTTGTTGGTGGTGCATTGCCTCAGTTCTGTTACACATGCTTTAATTTCTGCAATTTGCTTAGTTAGCTGTGAAACCACCACCTTTGAACCTGGCACATCTGCCAAAACACAGATATGAAAATAACATCAGGGAAAACTTGCTGTTTAACTAGATACACTTCTGCACTATCCTTAGCTATCTACCTAACCTAATTTATTTGCAGTATAACAGAAAACACCAAAGTAATTTTGATTTGAAAAGGGGGAGGGAAAAAAACCTCATTGATTTAAAATGTTTTTTATATTATGTGTTAGCTTTTTTTTTTTCCCCAAACTCTTGTATTATACTGGTTAGCTTAAGAACATAAAGATCTGGAAACAAGTGCACTTCTTAAAGTTTGCATTAGAAGCCATGGAAAGATTTACATCTTCACTGCTAGAATAAAGAGTAATCTCCTTGAAGTGGCACTTGGATGCAGAAAGAGAACTGAAAGCATTTAGAGTTAATAAAAATGGATAGTTATGTAATTCTAAATAAGAAATCATACTCTGAGAATTTCTGCTTGCTGACTCTGTAACCACATGCAGAACAACCATTTGCTCTAGCTCATAATGTTTTTTCACTTACAGTGAATGCTTGTGATTAATGCTGTCATTTATAAATGTGAGTCTGGATTGCTTTTAAGGAATAATTACCTACCTGTGCTTTTACATTTTTCTTTCAGTCTTACAGAATAATTTGTCATTAGGAATAATCATACATTGTTCATTTTCTCCAAGTAAGCTGAATATTTGAAGTAAGTGGTAAATGATTTATGTTAGGGTATATCAGAAATTCTTCCCTTCTCTCAGTTTCTGTCATTGACTGCCAGCTCTCTGAGATACATACAAGTGTCCTAACCAGAAAACATAAAGTCTGTGTTTGGAAATGCACTTCTGTGCTTATTTGCTGCAGTTAAAAACAAACAATCAAGAAAAAGAACACCAACAAACAAACAAAAACCCAGCAAAAAGTGAAACAAGAATCCAACTATATTGGAGTTTGTGAGTTTAACTATGTAAAAATGCAGCTTCTTGGCATCCTTGTTTTCCTAAATGTTTTATGTTTTTTTCAAGAATGTTTCAAGATATATAAAGATGAGTGATGCGACTTTCAAACCTCAGTGATTCAAACCTCTCTGACTTGTGCCTAATGTTATGTATGCATTAGATATTTAAGGGCTGGGCTTTAAGCCAAATTACTTACTGCCATCAAGCTTGAAGGTCCGGACTGAAGTTTGTATTGTTTCAATTTGCCTCCATGGAAATTAACAGGAAACTGCTGATATTTGTTTTTGTGGAACTGCCAGGAGAATTCACAATTGAATCCACTCTTGGGTGGGAGGTAACCAGGACAGAAGCAGCATCAAGGAGCAATTTCTCCAGTGGGTGATGATGACAAAATGTTCTCATCCTGCACTGACTTTGCCTGACACACAGCAAACTGTGAAATTCAGAATCAGGACAACTACGGACCAGGATATGCATGATACAAAGCCCAAATTCACATTATAGCTTAGTGTATAATAGTCACACATTGTTCTCAACCCTGACCAGGAATTCTGTGCCTGGGAACAGGTGAAGATGTAGTAAGAAAGTAAGGAAGTAGATTTGCATTAGATCATTTTGATAATGATCATTTATGATTTCATCCCACTTCAAAATGACTAAGAAAACCTGATATTTAGGCCAGAAGTTATTTTATTTTATGTAATCATTTTGGTTTAAATTATAAAGAGAAATTTCTAATATGAATAACTGTGATCTTTACTTTTAATATTGCAATAAAGGAAAGAATTTTTAGCTGAATAAAAGTCATAGCAGCATGATATGCATTGCCACAGAGCTAAAATTCATAGGAAAGAAGTATTTTCTGTTAGTATCAAAGATTTGTTTTCAAAGCTGTTAGGCTATGCGTGCACCTGGTGAGTTCCTTGTTTGCTGAACACTGCTGTATTATCACTGCAGACAGCTCTGTGATCCAGAAACACCTGACCAATGACCAGAATGAGACCATTCCAAAGCATATGATTTCTTGTAAATTTTCCTTGCCCTGAGAAACATGGCTCACTGCAACACACATTCTATTAAATCAGCTTTTAGCTTCTGGCTTGTTGGCAAGCTAAAATCATGATTTCCAGCTGTAGCTGCTGATCTGAATGATCAGGCAAGCACAGATATAGCTAAGTCATTAAAAGAAGTTTTCTCAGCAGTCTCTCAGGCTCCCAAAATCCCCATTCCCACTGCAGTAATCAGCCAGAGCTGAGTTTAAGGCACATGCTCATTCCCTGTGTCAGAGATCTGTGCTCACTGCTTCAAAAGTAACCTTGGCTAAGCTGCACTCTGCAGTGTATGGGAAACCTCTCTCTTCAGTGCGGCTCCTGGTCCTTACTCCATTGGTACAATACCTTCCTCCAGTCTCTGTTAATGATGTGTTTCCATGGACAGAAACTCAGAGTATACACAAAAAAACCCCACATCACTCTACAGCTAGACACGTTTTTTGCTCTGGGAGACCAGAGCTTGGAGAAAAATGCTACAGAGAACAGCTATTAAAAACATTTGACAAAGTCCAAAATAAGGTATCTACATTTCCCATATGGTGTAGAGAGAATTAAACTTACATGTATTTTCCTGAAGATTGAAAGCTTGGATATTAGGACCTAAAAACGCAGGGTTTAAACACTAAGACATGAATTGATTTCATTACCTAATAAATCACTAAAACAAGAAGCACATGGGAGTTAAATAGAATAATTTGTTATTGTTCAGTATAGTCATCAGTCTAGACCCCATGGGAGCCAGTAAAAAAAAATATTTAGTCCTATGTAGAAGTTGATTTCTCTTCACAAGATTATTTTACTATAGGCAGATTTATTTGAGAGCTAAGCCCATGCTGCAGATTTTTTATGTGTTTTCTTGATAATTTCTTGAACTGTTATTGGACCTACTGCTGACACTTTATCTCCAGGATGCCTGAGACATGTCCATGATGGTTCACTCAGTTAAAAACTGCTCTGCTCTGCTCTGTGGAGCAGACTCTACAGCCATACACTCCTCAAGGGCTCCTGAAAATATTTTTATCTTTAGTTATCTAAGAATGATAGAATGACAGAAGAGCAGGGGGGAACTTAAGTGCTGATTAAAGCTCAAGTGCTCTGTCTTCTGTGACTGGTGCTTTGGAATAAATTATAAATGACTTTAAAAAAAAATTAATTTCAGGGTAACAAATCAATACTTTCAGTTAAGTCAGGCATCACTTCTGGCTGAGTGACACATGTTAGAGCAATACATGAAAAATCCTTTTCATGAGCAATTTCTAGGGCACATTGGGGTGGCTACTTTTAAGTCAGTATATAATTATCAGTTGAGTGCCACTGTAATTTTTATTTCTGTACAGAATGGGGGAGGAGGGGAGGAGAAAAACTCTTTGTCCAAGAGCATACCTACTAATCTATCAATAATGTTTAATGCATTGATTCTGCAGAAGACAGATAACTTATCAGGATTAGTGTGTCTGTCTATGCAAACGTATTTTACAGGTACATCTGTGCATATAGATTTAGCAACTTTTTGTAAGTGGGTTTCATAACAGACCCATATATTTTGAGGAAAAAAACCAAAAAACAACAACAAAAAACCACTTCTAGTGCTTGACACACAAGGCACAGTGATAGGCATTGCAAGGGGGCTGCTTGGGTAGGAGTAAATGGGTGAAGCAAGGGAGAAATTAAGGAGTTCAGAACAGCAATGAAGATAAGCAGGCTTCAGAGCCTTTCTGAGAAATTGCAAATAAATGCAAACTCTGGGGGACTGTGTATGGATGGGGGAGTGATAATAGAATTGAGGAGTTACGTCATGAAAAATAGAAGGGATGGTCATAGGGAGGGATTACTGGAGCCAGAACAGAACTATGTTCATTTACTTCTTCACCTTTTAGGAGAAATTCCCACACTTCTATGTCAAAATAAAATGGATAAAAAATAAATTATTGTGAATATGATTAGGGTGGGCAATGCCTGGTTTGGTCCTTTGTGGATTTTTTTGGCATGTTAATTTAATTTCAACCAGCATACACTACTGGGTTTAAAGTTCAATATGATTTTTATAAGAAGCATGAGGTCTTGATTTTTGTATCATTACTTGCATTACTTCTGTCTTCCTTATATTGTAATATTTTGATTAAAAAATAAGATATAGTGGTTAAAAAAAAAGGGGGGGAAAAAAGCTCCTACCAGTGATATAGAGACCTTCCTTGCCTCTTCAGTACTAATACATATGGTTTGGAAAAACCAGCAGAGCTTGTCCAGAATATCAGTGAGCATCTCATCTCAATTATATCCTTCAGTGGTCCTTCAAAAGACAGAGCATGTGCTTGGTATCTAAAAGAATATTTTCAAATAGGAGGAATAGACCAAAGCTTTCTTTATGAGAAATCCATCTTCCCACATAATAGATTGCACTAAAATTCTATTTTTCAAACCACTTTTTTTATTTATTTCTATTCATGAAGTCCCAAAGAAGCAAAATTGAAATATTTTTCCTCTTCTTTTTTTCAATTGACCAATACTTTTCTATTTAAAGATGATTTGCAATCCCTTGCTGATCTGTATTGTTGAGATTTTAAAAATAATTTTACCAATCTGTATATAAATAATCTGTATATTATTTATTAATTATTATTATTAAATAATCTTTGTAACTCAATTTCCAGTAACCTTAGCCACCATTTTCAGTTTGAGGTTAAGAAGAACTTACACCCTTTTATGTGACTTTTTCCTATATTGGTTTACTTTCTGAAAAATTAATTACACATGCAAATTTACACTTCATTTCTTTGTGGTTTGCTTTATGAAAAAGTCATAGAGTACTGCTATTCTTGCACATAATTTTTGTGGGTTTTTTTAGATGTGACTGAGACAAATGTTTATGCAAGAGACTAACTTCAGCTTCTATAGCTTCATTCACACACTAAAAATAGGCTGTGGTCTAAGTAGTTACTTGGGTTGTTTTCAGCATAATGATGGATATTCCACTCCTTAAATTCTATGCTTGTATTCACACACTTAAACAAGAGAATATAAAATATTTGATCTAGCTGAAGTTTTTAATAAAGATCATTTGGTTTATATTAGTTTAGTTATTACTTCTGAGCAGTATGGCATTTTCTGTTAGGCCACAGGATAGACCAGAGGCTTTTTATATCTATGAATGGGTCACAATCTACTGGTGTCACACTAAGAATCACTTTAGAGAACTTTGTGTACACAGAGTGCACAGTCAAGAGTTCGTAAACAAAATGTTTATGGACTGCTCTCTCTAGAAGAGTTTAAGGGAATTTTTTTCAAGTGGAATTTAATTTTAGACAAGCTGACTTTATTAATCAGTTTTTTGCCCTGGGAGTCCTTTATCCTGTGTTACTGTAAAAAGAAACAGATTTCTTTTACTTTATATTCAAAAGCATGTAACTCTGTCAGATTACAAGCAAATGAATCAAGGGCTTACTTTCACTCCCCTGGAATAAACTGAATGTATGCCATTGAATTTAAAAAGGGTAACATTGAGTTTTAAAAATAATAATTAGTAGAGTTTGTCATCATGGATGGTTTTAAAATATGTTAATCTTTGGCAAACCAATAATTTTCTATTATTTTATCTTAAATGAACAGTGCAGATTCAGGAAAGAAAGAGGTAGGTTCAAATGATGAAACTGAATGGCTATCTAATTAAAATTCTCAAGTCAAAAGTGTTTTACATTGAAAATTCCAAACCCTTCATATTGTTTCATTTTCTTCTGTTATCTACAAAATAATATGTTTTCAAAGTTTTTTATTTTTACTGTGCCCATGAATTTTTAGATTGCAGTTGTGTATGATTGTGTATTACCATGTTGAAGGTTTTTGTCATCCAAACATGGGTGAAAGTTAATCACTTTAACTTCAATACTAAACATAAGCAAATATATGAGCATGCTTAGATATGTGTCTTACAAACGCTCTGATAAACCAGATATTACACTTCAACAACTGAAAAAATCCCTCTGTAGAGTGTATTTTGCATGCTGAAAATTAAAATTCAGTGAAATGCAGAGAAGAAATTACCAATAAAACCAAATATTCTTTTGTTGTTATGAGAAAGGTGTGTCTTTGGGCAGCTGTTCTTGGTTTGCTATTTTAGCATATACCACATAGACCGAGAAACATTAAAACTGAGAAATATTTATGCCTTGGTTTGAAAAGACAGGTGTCTGATAAGGAAGTCAAGAGCTTCCCTTGAAATGGAAAATGTAAACCCCCTCCCTTCAAATCATTATAATTTTGAAATTAAGGGTCTCTCAGGCAAAGATATGGGAATAGGAATAACAGTTCTTTATTAGGAAAAATAAAAACACTAATGCAATAGTACCAAAAAAGGAAACAAACCACTGACAGAGTCAGGGTACAACCTGACACCCTGTGGGTCAGGGTGTTGGTAGCAATCCCATTAAATGGTGGCTGCAGCCCTCCTGCAGTGACAGGTGTGGTTCTGTTGGAGCAGTGATCCTGTAGAAGGGTGGAGTTTTCCTCAGAAGATCCAGTGGTGGTGTAGATGGGCCTGGTCTTCCTCTGGGAATCCAGTGGAGAAGAAAGCTGCTCCTCTGGGAATCCAGTGGGAAAAGGCTGCGTGTTCCAAATCTCAGATTATATCCAGGTAGGAATGCTGGGCTCCTCCCCCTGGGCAGAGGATCCCACAAAGGGATGATGTAATTTTATCAGCCATGCAGTGACACTCAATGGCCCATAACAAAATATATTTTCTGGAGGGGGGATTGGTTGTGGAAGACATAAATAAAACTGCCCAATTAACAGACGTTAACTGCCCCACCTCTAACAGATGGCAATGGAATACACACCCGGCTACATCTTGCAACCTTAAACAATTTACAAAGAAAAATATTGCAATTTCTGTATTTTGGGCTCAGTCCTGAATGTGGAGACACTAGAAACTGGGAAAGTACCCTGGAGAATTTTCTCTGTGTGCATTTCTGAGTCTCTTCCAGTAGCCGCTGTGGTGGATTCAGCAGACCTTTGGCATGCTTTGGTAAAACTGTTTTTAGTTATAATTTATTAAGAGACAGGGACAAATATCCTGCACTGTGTTCACGCACCAAAGGCTATGTATGCTGTTGTGGTTCAACCCCATACATCTGCTTGCAGTGATGACACAGAGTGAGAATTTGCAGCATTTCTGCCACTTTTGTGAGACTCCAGTACGCAAGTGACATGTCAGTAGAATTTGTACCTCTCCAAACACTAAGATGATGCATTCTCTGTCATGCTTTATTAATGGCTTCATATTTTATGTGAATCATTATATAGTACCTTGTCCTCATCTTAGTAAATTAAACAGAAATTTGAACAAATACTGAGATTATGTTTGAGGACTTGAAAGCATCAAATGCAAGCAACTGTCTTAAAATGCAGAAAACACTAACCTGTTTTTCAGCCTGTTATTCATTCTGAATCCTTTCAAATGTCTTACTTGAACATCATGAAAGTGAACATATTGAACTTGACTTAACAAGTGCCACCATGCCATAATATTAATTTTACACATACTTGAGTTACAAGCAAATATGACCTTGGGTCTTATGTGTACTACAAATCCTCCACAATCATGACACCCATGTCAGAATTTAACTCTAGCAGTTCTACCACCTTTCTTGACCTTTCTTGACATATTCATCCCTTCCTCTCATTTGTGAAACTGCAGAATCATACTTTGGAGAGCACCTACCTGAAGTACAACATTGTGCTTTGATTAGGTCCCCATAATATTTTACAATTAAAATTGATGGCATTAGTTATTCCATTTCCAAAACGGCCCCTATTTTAGTATAACCCAGACCTTAAAATAAAACTCCTGGCTTAACAATCCATATAAATTTATATGCATATGGATTTATTTTTTTCATAAAATACAGGCACTTCTGAGGGGCTTCCTTCATCCTTTTTGTTCCATTAGAAAAATGCAACTCTGTGAAGTCAAAGTGAGCTACTGAAGCATTTGGCATTCTCTGGCATCAGAGGTATTTTAATCAGAAACATCTTTTTGAAGTCTCTGCTATCAAAGGAAATGGTCTTTTATCTCATCTTACCTCCATACATAAAATTTCCAGCAGTGATCGATAGAAGAAAATTTGTGAAGATCCTTCCAGTGTCCCTAAGGAAGCATCTCTAATTAGTCCACACTGTAGGAAATGTTACAGTCAAGATGTGATTAAAATCACATAAAAATGTGATTGCCAGACTATTTGCAGGCTTTTGGAACATTTCAATATTAACTGAAAAAATATATGGATAAAAATGTCTATGTAATTCCCTTCTGTAGCTTGTGAACATATGTAACAGGAGACACATGAAACAGAGGTAAGATACAAACTCAAAAATTAATTAAAAATATTTTAACTGAAACATTAATATCCTACTGAAAGAATCATAACTAGTTCAGACATAATTTCAAGTGAACAGGGAAGAACATATCCATACAAGATATATTTCAGAAACTTAGTTTGTATCCCTTTCCTGGTGCTATGCTCCTCCTTCTCCAGCTACTCTGGGCCATAATGTTGGGGGTTTCATGCTGGAAGACAGCAACATGAAGGGAACACGTGAAGGGAACCCATGAGGATCTTCACTATGAGGCATATGATGTACATGTGAAGGAATTGTACTTCCTCCCTTCAGGATGCACTAGGGATCATTT
This sequence comes from Molothrus aeneus, assembly GCF_037042795.1. Taxonomy (NCBI): domain Eukaryota; kingdom Metazoa; phylum Chordata; class Aves; order Passeriformes; family Icteridae; genus Molothrus; species Molothrus aeneus. The sequence continues at coordinate 11,812,579 of NC_089649.1, read as the reverse complement.
TCTCATGTCTGTTAACTTGCTTTTGCACCTACCTCTCTCTTAATTTGCCCACAGCTCTACATAACACCCACATTTACTGTATATGTTGCTTTGTACTTATGTTGATATGATTTCTCTGTTCTCTTTGCTTTCCCTAAAGCCAGGTGCGTCCAGGTCTCAGTATGCATGGGGAGCGGTTTCCAGCCAAGGGATCTCCCATGCCTGCACTCCTCTGTGCTGTGTTCTGTGTCCCCACATCCCACGGCTGATCTCTTGTACTTCTCTGCACTACCTCAGTGCATCAGAGCCTTTAATACCTCACACTGTGCAGAATAACTCGTTGCTGCTGCTGGCTGCAGTTTTTGTACGTTTGTACAGCTTGTGGGTAGCACAGGGAAGTCAGAGGACAGCACTAACAGAGTAGAGTGCCACGGCTCATGGTGTAGGAATCAAGAGGAAGCTGCATGCCTGGGGTGCTCAGTGTGCATTTTTGTCATGCATCTTCAGAACCCAGTGCTTGGGTGTCATCAGCCCATACACCACTGAGTGTTTGACATATATTATAATGGAGGGCAGCACAAAAAGGCTGAGGGGAGCTGCTGCAGGCATTGTGCACAGCGAGTCTGTAACCAAAGAGAGGGGAAGGCACACACTGCACTCCAGAGCACTCGTACAAAAGAATTCACAGCACACAAAAGTGATCATATACACCAAGACATTTATGTCAAGGCAAGACTTAATTTTGCAAAATTAAGGCTACATTTTTCAGCCTCAGTGATGTATACAGAGGCTGAAAGAAGAGAAGACTGAGAGAAAAGGATGAGCTTAGACTTGGTGTTTGAGTCACGTACATGAATGCTGTGATTTACCGGTATCCAGTCTTTAGGGTTAGCTGCTTAAGTATTATTTTCTTGGTTTGTCTCTATTTTTTTCCTTTTTTTTTTCATCAGACAAATGCTGGCTTTGAAACCCCTACGATAAAATGAAACCCAAAAATCTTTAAGAATACTTAAAAAAAACCCAAAACTGAATGACTATTAGTTTAGAGATCACGGTGATTCTTGTAAGGTTTTAACCTCTTCTATAACTAAGGATGGCACACAATATGAGTTATTGTGTTTGGATAATAATAATTTAAGGGTTAGCAAAAAATTGAAAGTAGAAATAATGATTTAATGTAGAATTATAAAAGAGGAAACAATGTCCAAAGTCAAATTACTCTTTTGACTAAGGCGGATTCTAAATCCTTCAAAATTGTGATCTCAAGGAAAGAAAACAAATTAAGGACATATTTTACCTTCAGTTTTAATCTGATTACACCCTTAAGTATACTCTTAACATTGTTTTGGTATTAAATATTAATAGATATCCTATTGATTTGGGTTTAAATACTGCTGCTTAAAAAAAAATATCATCGCTTTGTCTTAGTCCAGATAGCATTGCTGATATTAAGATTGCATTTTTTATAAAATGAGATTTTGATTTAGGAAAAGGTAGAAAGAAGCAGCACAAATTATAATTCTTTCTTTCAGTCTTGAGCCCTACTTCTACCTGCTAAAGTCAACTAAAATGTTCCCCTTTACCTGCAGGAAGCTAAAGTGGAATTAGGGCTGAAAAAACATTGAATGTTTTTGTGCAGCCTTCCTTTGATCTCTCACATAAGTAACTGTGTCAGTGACATTTAAAGAGGAAAACTACATGCCAAGTAAACACCCACATTTTCTCAAAATCATGAAAAAGAAGAAATTTGAGAAGGCTCATGATCTATCTCACTCTAAACTTCTGAACTGGTAATTTGAGTATTTCTGCTGCAGACAACCTCTTTTCCTAAGACTAGAAGAAATGAATATTTGGGATGTTTACTTAAAATTTTCTTCTATATATTGCAAACAGCTTCAATTATGGAATCAAAAGCTTCTGCTGCTGTCATGTACTTCATTTTGTCTAGCTCTTTGCAGTTATTCTGCCACTGTCCTTCTAAGACCTATGGTCAGTGTTCCAGGGCAAGCATTTGTGGCCTCAGTTACACTGAGGGAACCAGAACAGTTTGAGATAATCTGCTGAAAACATTATGACAAATGGGGCTGGTGATTGCTTCGCTGGAGATTATCAGTATTTTAAGGCCAATTTAAAGTTAAGACTGCTGGAGATCCCCTATATTAACTCTCAGCATTTTGTTACAGACGTGAATGAGAAATCTTTACCTGTCAGGTGAAGCTCGCAAACACATTTGCCCCTGCTATTTGAGCAAGAAATGACAGAGTTGTGAGGCATTTACTGGCCTTTTGAATATATGGAAAAGTAACAGGTATTTCATATTTGCTTTCTTTTTCACAAAATATATTCATTTGCACCCTGGGAATAAACATCCATGGTATCTGCATGGTACCTGCTATCTGCAACAGCTGTGCTGTAACAATGATTTGTGTCTTGAAATCAGAGAAGCCTTTGTAGCTTTTGCTTGAGAAAGAGGCTCTGCTTCAGATCTGTAACAAATTCTCTCTCTGTACATCAGTCATAGAGGGTGATATGAAATATGTACTTCATGGGGTCTTTCTGCTCTTGTTAAAAAATTGTTGATTCTTGCCAGATGGTGGGGAATTAAATCAAGTAGACTGGAAACAACCATATCATAGAACAGGAATTATTGTGGTTGAAAATAAACCTCTAAGGTCATTGAACCTGACCATTAACCCAGCCCTGCCAAACCCACCACTTAACCACATCCCTAAGTACCACATATCCATGTGTTTTAAATTTCACCTTGAATGGATGACTCCACCACATCCCTGGGCAGCCTCTTTCAATCCTTGACAACCCTTTCAGTGACAAATATTTTCCTAATATCCAATCTAAACTTCATCTGGTTTAATTTGAGGCTGTTTCCTCTCATTCGATCACTTCATAACTTTGCTTTTAATTTGAAAATGTTTATTTCTTATAAAGTGATAGAAGTCCCATTTTAAAAGAGAAATACCTTTAACCAAAATAATTTTAATCAATTCACCTGCAATGAAATAATGACATATTGGAGAACAGTATTTTGCTGCTTCAATGTGATATAACTTTATATTTGGATACTTTATTTTCTATGTTGTTTAAAATATTAACTTTTAACTGTGGCTCTTTGCACTTTAAAACCATTGTCTGCTCAAATTGAACCAGCTCAAAGACCTGAGTTCTGCAGTTCTTACTGAGCACCTGAAATACTGGAATGGAAAACTTAAGCTTGGACAGAGTATATGCTTTTTAAGTTACATTAATAACTTGGGTTTATTAATGGCTTAGGTTTATTCTCTCTTGTGCTATATATGATCAAAAAAGTTTCTCATTAAAGTGTGACAGTGCTTTATATTGCCTGTACATAAAACCTCCATGGTTATTATACAAAAAGAAAAGGCAAATGACAGTTGGTGTCAACACTAAACAGCTTAGGGAAAACTATTTCCTCAATATGTATGTAATTTAATTGAAATGCAATATTTCATGAATATTAGAAAGTGAGGCTTTATTAAAAATGGCAAGGAAAGTGAAAGCATGACTGTTTAGAGTAACAAGCAGCACAAATTTATTCATTCAATACATCACTGAATTATTTAAAACTCAGCAAAGCACAAGGTCATGGAATAATTTTGGCAAGTACGCACTTTTGCATGATGCATTTCCATAATTCTACTACATCCATAAAGTTAATCACAGCTTTGGCATGCAAGCCTGCTTCATGTACTAAGCTGAGCCAGAAAAAGGCTCTGAATTAAAACTTAGGAGCAAACCAAACAACTGACACTACAAATGATTTGTGATAGTTGAAAGCAGATGTGAGCTCCATAATGCTAGCAATTCTTACAAATATTTCATTTACTAAATCCCCTATTTACTTGCAATACACATTTACAAGTGGAAACCTGTCATAGGTCTGGAGACACATCAAAATTAGTGTGCACACACACATTTTGGTGCCACAAGTCTTCTTGAGGACATAATCATTATTGTAAAAGTGAGAGCTCTCAAGAGGTGTCCTTTGGACAGTGGGGAAGAGAGTGGTTGAGCTATCCTTGGAAAAAAAATCCATGGAAATTTAGTCAATTTTCTATTGTAGGCATTAGTACTCACCTGTGCTGAGTGCAGACTGACTGCGAACACCTTCTGCAGACTGCTAAACCAGAGAGGCTCAATGTAGGCAATTTTCAGAATGGCAATGTCATTCCTATGCTTCCAGAAAGACAGTGATATTTGGGAATTGCATAAGGCCTAGGGCTTCTCAGAGTATGTTTGAGATTCCAAGACAAAACTCAGGGTACTTTGAATTTTGAGTTTTGGCATTCAGGATTTTGCATCCTCTTTCCATACACCTCCATCAATTATTTAAGGCGTGAGATTGAGTATGATCTTGAGGACTCCCATAATCACAGTCATGCAGTACCAGCTTGAAGACAGCCTGGTCTATATGATATCTAATATATGGGTAATTTATAACTAAGTAGCAATAGAGTTTTCTTGATAAATGTGGCTGAATTCTAGGCAGAGAACTTCCTAATAGAAGAATCAGTAATCTACACACAGTGATCTTTTCTTCTTTGCATGTTTTAAAACATCTCTATGCTAGCTGAGAGCTGCTGAATTTATTTGTTGGTTCCGTTACACTTCCTTCACACACACACATGGAGGAAGTTATGGAACAACCAGACTTTCAAAGAAGAACATGATTTTCAGTTGAAGGCTTGGTAGACCTAATTTTAATTTTCAATAATTTGCTCAATTTATTTATTGTTCAGCTCATTTTTTTTCCAAATTAGTCTTGAAATAGATGTAATTTATCTCAATATATTCTAAGACAAGTGCAGAAGTTAAATGAAAGATACAGCATCTAAATTTCAAATGTTTTCCATATGCTGAGTACATTTTTTCAGCACCTTTATTCTTAAGAATTGTTTGGTTGTATTTAAAGAAGAATGAAATATTTAAAGTTGCAATTTTTAAAGCAGTACCCTGCTTCTATACAGACTGTTTATTTTTTCATTGGTTTCAAAAAAGTTCTCAGTTCTACTTTCCAAAAAGTAGGTATTTTAATCTTGGTACCCTGGCCTACTCTATAGTAGTTCTATATATAGCAATCAGTGAGTTTCTGCTGAGGTGATGCATATAGATAACTTATCCAATCACTTTGCTGCCTTTAAGATAAATTGTTTTCTAAATAGTTTTGGACCTCTCTGATTAATAAAAAAATCGACGAGATTTTTATTTTCTGTATGTAGATCCCAAAAACTCTACTGTATATAAAATTAAAAGTCTTTTAATAGTTACAAATGGCTAATCCAATCTGGAAAGAATTAACATCTGTAGAAGGTGCTGAAATTTTCTTGTTGTTCTAAATCTTGAAATAGTTTTCCTTACTGGAGAAGAAAACAGGAGAAAATGCTAGAAAATTAAGATGATCTTTAAAGTATTTATTGGAAATAATAAGCAGTCATTTCTTCTACATTTTTGAATGTATTGAACATTGTCACTCAAGAAAATAGATACATTAGTCAATAACTTTAAGTGTTTTATGTGTAAACTTCATTAATTTCATATCACTATAAATTTGCAATTTATTCAAAACTGAAATAGAAACTGCTTGAGTGCAGTAGCAAATGGCAAGAAGTTGCCATTTTGTTTGGTGAATTTAGGTGCAGACAACCTATTCTTATTCATCACTTTCTAATTGTGGTTCTACAGAGGACAAGTTGCAAAACTGCTTGTAACCCCACAGATAATTATATTTGTGTGAGCAAAGACTCATACCAGTGATCTAAAAGGCTTTCCTTAATATTTTAAGGATATAAAAAGATAACGAATTTTTTAGGATATTCAATATTTCACGGTGCTACCAGCTCAGAAATTACATATTCAGTGCCAGGGCCCTATTTTAAAAAGCCAGTAGGACTACTTTTATTAGACCCTGCTGCAGACACAATGTCCTGAATTGGATTCCTTTTGGATAAAGATAAACTAGGAGGTAACTCTTGTGGCCACATCAATGTAAGAACAGGTAGGTTTTAGGAAAAGAAAACACCAAAAAAAATTTGCATTTTTAGTTTCTAATTTTAACATTTTAGAACTAAAAAAAAAACCCTGTTCAATTGAAACTCAATAGTGGCAGTTCAAAAGGTATTGTCGGAGCTCTAGCATGATTTTTAATCAGATTTATTTGTGTCTTAGAAGTGTCAAAAGTGCAGCTCTTTCAGAATTTTGGAAGAGTTAAATAAATATAATCTTCTGTCTAAATCTGTGATCAGCTTAATGAAGATGATAGCTAAGGACCTTATGCATACAGTTCCATATTATGATAAAGATTAATATTCCGTAGGAATATTATCTCCTACTGGTTTAAGGCACATGAATAATAATTATAGAAAATTATTATTAAAAAAATATGCTATATAAAACCTCAATTAACATTAGAAGACAGCTCAACAAAAATTCTGAGGAAGATAAAATGGGTCAGACTTGATTTATCTTTGACTGCAATACATGTGTACCTTATTTGTTGGCATTTAAAAATACTAATTTGGAGCTTTATGAGAGGATAGCAAACATCTTCTGTCTGCTTTCAGCCTAACAGTTTGTTGTTTACTTTCTGTATTAATTTAGCTGTAAGTACAATGAAACTGTCACTCTGATGTGACATTCTGACTTCAGATGTTAGAAAAACAGCAAATTATGTCTACCAAACATGCAGAGCCTTTGCTGTCACAAGTTATGCATTGTCTAAAGACAGATTGTTTTCACTGAATGGTTCTAGGAGGAAATTCACTGCAAATACAGCTCCATAAGAATCAAATATATAAATCATGGGTTATCAGTATTTATTGCCCTTTTTACTCATGAGTCTTGCAAGCCAGACAGTTTGCAAGGAAGGGACCAAGAAAAGATCTGAAAAGATGATATTGTTTCTCTGAATTACTCTCTGTCTGTGCTTAAGGGAATTTGTCTTATCCTTAAGCAACTGGTTTGATGTCATTCCCTGAAGGTTCTGCTAAAGTGCTTTTTGTGTGACCTAACAGATAATAGTACTGGGGTTTTGAGATGCTTGTTCTTCTCACCCATAATTTAAGTAGTCTTAGGAGGAGCACAAACTGCATTTATAATGTATTTAGTAAAAGCGTCTCTTTAAAGGTGAATCACAAACAGTCCAAGTACTCCATCTCAGATCATATCAACAGCAATTTATTTGTGCATCTTCCTAACAGTAATTCCCACTGCAGCAATTAACGCAGCTAACCACCTCCAGAATCAAAGCTGTGTTCTGTTGGCTCCATTCCCCTGTTTTTCCAGGCTCTTCAGATCCCTGGAGAAAAGAAAAACACAAAGAGAAATAATAGAGCTGGTCTCAGAGGAGAAATCATGATTGTCCTTCAGAACCACACCTTGAGGGATAAGAGTGGTCCAGTCTTCCCTGCTGATTTGTCTCCAGAGCTGTTTCACCTGTGCTCAGGTACAGGTCCTCTGGGTGGGCTATTGATCACACAGGTCTGAAAAAACTGTCCGTGCTTTGAACTGATAATGCTGGAGCAGAAGCCACTGTAGATGACTTTGATCTCAGACTCCTGGAAAATGAATTCCTTTGGGGGATGGAACTTGCTGCCCCCCCTGGCCACAGGAGTAAAGTTTTTCCCCAGAAGGGTCACGTTTGTTGGGATTCCTTCACATGTTTTTGCAGAGCTTTGTCCACAGAACTGCCACTCCCACAGATAATTACCAAGGATACTTCTGGGAGTGAATTTCTGGGGGGACACAGCAGCTCTGCCACTGAATGATGGACAGGTCCATGAACTTTACTGTCTAATTTGAAGAATGTTCCTATTATGGGTTGCAAGCAGCTTGTTCAACTTCACAAAAGATCAAAGATGTGATTTTAGTATATCAAATGCAATGCAATTTTAAATATGACATCTAGGGTGTGAATACTTCTATATTTAGTTCTGCAACAAAGTCCTACACATTAGTGAAAACAAGCAAAAGATTTTGTGGCCTTGTGCCAACATAGGGTTGTTGTTTTGCACATAGGTTTACCAGACTCTATGAAATTAATAAAAACTGCTCATGTTAAATGCCTCCCCAGATATTCTGAAGCTACAGATATTTCTGTGAGGTAAAATATTATAGAGGGTGGTCTTGCTTGTTAAAATGTTATGCAAGATTAAGCTGTGAAAATCCTTTCTGTGACCTTGCTTTATGAATAAAACACTGCTTGTTCCACTGGTGGGTGAAATTAGAAAATGCAGAAGAAAGAAAATGACAGCTATCAGTCCTTGTGAAGTTATGTCCCTGTTACAAGCTCTGTGGGACAAATTGTAAACCATGTTATCCAAATGAAGACCATTTCAATTCTAATCACCACTATTAATATGCAAATTTTCTAAATACAAACATTCCCACTACAGTAAAGTACACATTTACTTTGGAGACTAACAGATATCCCATTTTTTAAAACTCCTTTTTTTCCATTTGTACCTCAAAGGCCCTACATCACAGTTCTTACACTTACTATTGGTTTTAAAAATAGACTGATTTCTCCCTGAGTATGTCAATGACACTGCTTCAGTCAGCACGATTTTGGATTCCCATTAGTGCTCTGTTTCCCTCCTTAGGGATCTATGGCACTCTCTGTTTGAGCCTCCCCATTAGGCACTGCATTGTGCTACCACCAGACAAGGTCTCTAGCTGGCTTATGATCATTTTGTTCTCCATCATATGGATTTTATGTCATTACAATGTATTAGTGCTCTTAATATCTTCACCTTTCTAAATAGCTAAGCTAGTTCATTGTTCAGTGAATTTGTTTACAGCTTGCTTCTTTGATGGGATTTGGGTATTCTCAAGAGCCAAATGAAAAGTGTGTTTAAATGTCATGGGCACCCCAGTGGCTGCCGCAATGCAGTGGAGGAGTGTAAGGAAATGGAAGGATTTGGAATTAACCTTTACACCATTTTAAGTGCAGCTCTGTTCATGCTGAATGGAGGTGATGGCATATCTGTATTTTAAGTGAGAATACTGAACAGATGTATAACAACCTCATTATATGATATTCGAATAACCCTGAAATTGTTTCAAAAGGGACAATTGCCTTTCTTGATATTGTGTTACATAGATATTGATATTGTGAGACAATCTACAGAGGAATTAGCTATTTTACTATTTTACTAAATACTACTTTATGTGAAAATTTACCACAAAACAAGAACCCCAAAACTTTCTCAAAATACCCAAATTTTCTGCTTTCTCTGCTCTGTACAAACAACAGTGAATTGGAGAGAACTTATCAAGGATATTTCTCCTTAGTCTGTCAATTTAATGTTTAAAATAATATTTCATCAGAGGCTGCACTCCTGTTTTATTAGCATTAACTACAATCTTGGAGTCTTGAAAATGTCTTAAGTTTTCTATGTCTGTGTCACCTAAGCATTGTGATTTGTTAATACATTTAATAGCACTCCAAGCATGACATTTTTATTTTAGCTACAGTAAAGCTCTTCTTCAAAATCTGAGGGCTAAAGCTAATTCACCTTCTAGAAATGTTCTTCAGCCCTTTCCTTTGTTTGAGAGGAAAATGGCTGTAAATACCTGAAAGATACAACTGTAGACTTGGGTAGATTTTCTAAATATCATTCCTTGAAGGCATTATAAAATTATACTGCCTAATGTAATGTAGATCAGTCAGCAAGATATTTTTTATATCAATAATGGTGCCATCATATGCAGTATGTAAAAGACATCTGATGCACTTCCCCAAGGAATTAAAGAAAGAGGTCTATCAACAGTCATAGAAGAGAAAATTTTTTTTTAGTTTTTGTTTTGTTTTTTTCTTTTTTACCAAATAGTTCTTGAAGATGCACTAAAAGTGTGAAAATAGATTTTTTTTAAAAAATTAGCATTTTATAAATTTAGTTAATTTTTGGGATTACACAAACTACACAACAGCATTGAATTTGTGAAAACTTTTTTCTTCAGCAACTTTCAGCTACTTTGTCCCAGAAGTATGAAAGTAACTGGAGGACTGTAAGAGGTTCAAGTGGCTGTGACACTGGAATTAAATGGTGTTTTGGGTCAGATGTTACCAAACCGTGGCAGAGACTGATCAATCTTCAATCCAGATCCATCTTGTAATAAGTCTCTGAAAGCCCCTTTGCCCTCAATGTGTCCTCAAATATAAAACTACATAGTAAGGAGTTAGTTTGTAGCTACAGAAAAGTCAACTTTACTAATGAAGTCTTTTCTGATTCTTTCTTACTTTCTATTCCCACCTCTGAAGATGTTCAGGGATCCCAGAGCATTGTTTTTTCTTCAAGGATTTTAACTGAGTAACAGAAAGATATTCATACAGATGCCAGAAAATTCCTTGCAGGTGCTGACATATCAATAGAATATCATCAGAGTTCACATTCTCATCTAGAAATATTCAAATAATTATGGTTGCATCATTTGCAGGTAAAATAAATAGTTATAAATCTCCATTGACCTTTAGGATTTTTTTACCAGCAATTACATCTTGCTGGCATGAAGATAAAAAAAAAAGTTATCATTTATGATGTAAGTTATCAAAAGACTTGAAATAGAGAATTTCTTAGAGAAAATGCTTCATCAGACTGGAAAATAAACTCACTTCTCACTGGATTTTTTAAAATAAGTTTGCATATGGAATTTGGAGCATAACAATAACTTGATTCTTTTAACATTTTAAAAATATTTCATAGGATTAAATGAAAACCTCAGGAGGAAAAAAAGCCCTCTAAGCCCTCCTGGGGTAAGACCATGCTTGATCTGGAGAATGTGCATGAGGCACCCATCAGTTTCAGTCTTGCAGTGAGCTGGAGAGCTCAGCTGTGTGCTGCTTCCTTCAATGAATCCACTGGGTTATCTGGATTCATTGCACACTGAGTCACAAGGAACTCTTTTTTTTGCTCCCAAGATAAAGTTTAGAAGCTTTAAACACTGTCTACCTAATACAAGGACAATACAATAATCTGTATGTGTAAATACTTAGTTGAAACTGGTATGAATCATATATAAACATAATTGCTTAAATAGACTAACGTATTATGAACAGCAATTCCTTTTCTTCTCCAGATCCACTTAGTAGGAGAAATCCCTGTGTGTTCACAAGTTTTACATGGTAAGAAGGATGTTTTAATTATTTTGTTTTCATTTGTTTTATCACCAAGTACAAGTTGATATCTTGCTTGTTTCATTCTTTTTCCTCTTCACTAGCTGAAAAAGTGTGCGGTCTTTTTTATATTCTTGTACTGAGAGAAGTATTAAAAAGAAGCTGGTAGGTAAGGTCCTTGTTTAAAACATGTTTGGAAACTAATGACTCACTGTTTAATTCTGGCATTTGACAATTATTATAATGGCTATCACTCATTAAAAATTATAATATTGGAGGAAAAATTACTTCATTTATCAGTTTTTAATAATACACTTTAAATATAGATAGTTTTATTCACTTAAATTCTTCTGAATTATCCAAAAGGTTCCAGTCTGTGTTGTGGAATTATCTCAGATTAAAAGATAATTTCTTTTCCAACTTAAAAAGATTTTTAAAATGTTGAAATGTTTTTTTTTTTCCATTTATATCTGAATGAACTTGGCCATTTTTATGTCATATGCACACTATTCTAGCTCTTAAATGATTGTATTTTAGAACTATCAACCATGAAGTCCCTTAGCAGCAATTGAAGACATCTTTCTGCTCCACGTTGTATCAAATGCACTAAAATTCATGTAGCTGTTGTTAATGGCACAGTTTGTAAAAAGTAAGAGAAGAGTGTTAGATTTCTGTTGTGATATTTGATCAAGTAGAACTCTCTGTTCTTCTCCAAGAAATTGTACTCTGCAGTAAAGAAAGGACAACACCTGTAAATAAGAGAAGCTGTGCTGGGAAGGATGAAAGTTTGACAAGAAAGTCTCACAGATATGCATGCTTAGCAGAAAGATTTTTAAATGTAGAGTCCGATGAAGGAATAGAGATGGAAGCAAGTTTTGATCTAGAAGAAAAGAATTGCTGAGCCAGTCTTACTGGATAACCAAGAAGGCAAAGGGTGTGTTAGTTAGAAGGGGTTTTTATGACTTAGGGCAAAGGATAAACCCACCCCAAACAAGGAGATGTTTTTACCAAGCACAAAGATAGCACAGGCAAACAAGGCAGCAAATGTGGCAAGTAGAAAAAAGGCCTCAGAATTTTCCACTGCAAGAAAACTGAAAAACAACTTCTAGCTTAAACTGTAATGTACTAATTTGTAGTGGAGAACAGTAACATGAATATGGTAATTACAGCAGTTATGATAGGCTATCGATAATAGTTAAGGGATAGATTGGTTCTACTGTATGAAGATGCTCAGCAAAGAAAAGTTTATAATGCACTGTAACCAAAAGAAAAGTATATAATGCACTGTAACCAAAACCAAAGGGTCTCCAGGCCTGCCTGCAGCTGGAGCTGACAGCTGTGGACACAGGCTCTGTCACCCACAACCCTGGGGTGCTGTAGCATCTTGGATGGAATAAACTGCATTTTGGATACAATAAACTGCATTTTGAAGAGCCCCAGCAGTCCCACATTACTCATTTTGGCTTTTACAAAGCTGGAGGGAGAAACTGGGTGCTATTTTAAGAGCACTTCTTGAGCAGGGGAAGGGAAAGCAACCCTAGACAGAAGAGATTATGTTAAACATTGATGAAAATGGTACCAGGTGTTTTCAGGCTTCAACATGAAAAGGGGTTGGGGAGGATAAAAAAATAATTATATAAATGCCTTTATTTGCCTCTTCCTTATTACCAGATAAATTACACAAGCAGTCACCAATGCATCTGAACTGTCACTTCAGTTCTGTGCTTCAGGGGAGAGCTGCAAACATGAGCTGGTGGCTGTTGTCAGTGGAACAGGGGCTAGTGGGAACTGGAGTGTCAGCACTCACAGGATATTCCTGCATTTGCTTCCCCACGCGGCCTCTGAAGTTCTGTGTGACTATAACAAAAACTTTCCTTGCTGGCGTCTGGTATTGGAAAGAACCTTTGAGGTAAGTGGAAAAGCATCACTGAAAACATTTTGCTGCTGTCTGTCCTCAACAGGATTGTACCCCTTTGGAAGAAGATAAATCAGGGTGATAAATTCTGTGTTCTACAAGCTTCAAAGTGAAGAGTCTGTATCATACCAAATTAAGAAATGCATTATAATCTCTTAATATGGAGGCAGAAAGACTATTTAACATAATATGCCAACCAGAGGTAGCATGGGGAACCCATCAAAGCACTTCATAGAAAGCGAAGAAAAATAAATTTGCCTCAGTGGCCAGTGCTCAAAATTATAAATCCAAAAGAAAAACAACAGAAAAAAAAAATAGAACTAGCGAGAATTCAAAATCAGAAGAGAGAAAGAAGACGGAAAATAACTTCAGACTGCCTAAGGCAACCATTAAAAGCAATCAGACACAAAATATTTGCGGACATGTGAAGCATAACTCAAATTCCCTGAGACAAATAGTTAATTTAATTGCTGAGGTATCAGAATATCATTTATATTTTGAAAATTCTTTGAGGTTTTGCTTTTAAATGAGTAAACTTTTCTAAACACAGAAGAGGATAAAAGTCATGTCTGACATGTATCATAACTCTAAAATTAAGTAGGACCGCAAGACTAAAAAAAATACAGAAAATGCAAGTGAGGAAATGAGAAGTGATAGAAAATTATGTTTCTTTATTAGACATATGTATCTTAAGTCTTTGTGTAATCTGAGGATCTGAACTATGCTAGCATAGACAAATCATGAACTCCTATCTTGTAATATGTACTCTTCAGTTATCATGAAAAATAGTTAACAAAAATAAGAGTGATCAGTAGAGCTGCGAACAAAATTATTTGCCTGTCACCCTAATTTTTCTCTACTTGAAAGCTATTGCTAATCAGTGCCAGAGATGAAACAAAACTCTTTCAATTTTATCATTAAGAAGTAGATAGCTATTTCCTTTCAAAATAGGACATTCTGGACTATGGGACATCTGATTCTGGATCTTATTCAAGGCAGTGGAAAATCCGAGCAGCTGCTCTGGAAGAGGTGAAAGTCTTTTCCATACAAGTCCAGATGCCCAGCATCTGAAAGCTCTCTACAATCCTTTTTACCTTTTCCATGGAAACACCTTTCCAAACCACTAAGACAACAAGAATCAACCAACAATTCACAGCAACAAGTAGTGGGGTGCTCTTATACAGTGGCAAATGTGAGATATTTCAAGTTAAGACAACATTTTATCATTACCCAGTTGCTTTTTGTAGTGGAAAAATTATTGAGTTTGTGAGGAAATGTAATCCTCTGTCTAGTTATGAATTGGAAGAGTAAACTCAGAACTATTTGCTATGTGAAAAATGTCAGCTTTTTCAAAAAGACCCTGATGAATTGCAGCATAATCAAAATTGTGCAACAAGGAAAAGCGAAAACAACAGCTGCCTTTAAAAAAAGTGAGTGAAATGGGGAATTGGAAAATTCCTTTCAAATGACCCACTCTAGTGAAAGCATAATTTCGTCCTCACTTTAATTAGTCTAATCAAGATAATGTGTAATTAATCGCTTAAAACTGGATGGTGGATTGGAGAAAAGCAAGTAGAAATTCTAAATAACTGTGCTGTGCAAGAAAAAGGATTATTAGCTCTCATTTTAGTCCTCTAGGATAAAAATTTTCCCAACTAGCCCCACCCTACTCAAAGCAGTCCTTGATCTCCCAATTACATTTTCAATGGGGAAAGTTTCATTGCAGTTAATGATTCTGTACATAGCTGAGTATCCTTATATGTGTAAACTGAAGGTTTAAATTTACAGAGAATTATCTGTTAAAATGCTACTTTGGTCATACCTCTACAATGATTATTATTCCTCCTTCTTGGTTTTTAGAAGTTTTGGAAAAATTTACAGTTCAAAATGCTTCTAGTGTATTCAATTAATAACCTTTTGAACTACAAAGTTTTCCTTACAGGAAATGCAAAAAAAGAGAAAATATTTAGTATTTTAGAATAAATCCAATATTCATTTAAAATAAAATACTATAGAAATCACTGAATACAATGATTTTTTTTCTGAATACAGTGCAAGACAAACAGATATGCTCTGAGACCAAGCAGTTATTTCCCATCTCCTGGAGATATTTGGTGAATATCTATTCAATTTCTAATGCCTGTCAGGCCATGGATCTCTGGGTCATGATGTGAGATTGCATACCTTGCCACAGAAATACAGATCCTGCAACTCAGGCCTCATTGGAAATCTCCACCTCTATGTAGGTAAACAATTATCTGAAAAGGAACTTTGCCTGTGTGAATATAATTGTGTGATTACATCCTAAAATGTTCTTCCTTTCCCATAAAACTTGACTCCCTGAAACAACTCTGAAAAAGGATGAATATAGAAGGAAAAAAAGGTATAAAAACATTGTGTTGTCTTGCAAAATAATCAGAAAGAACAGCTGAATCAAGGATGAGAGACTTCTTGCATTACACAGATGTTTCCATTGAAACCCCTCAGCCCTTTGTGGATTTCAGTCATAAGATTGAAAGTTAGCTCTGATTTTCTTCAGGAACATGTAAAATGGTATAGTTAGCTGACTCAGAAAATAGCTTTTTGAAAAACATCTTTTCAATTTGGTATGTTTACATCAATATGTTGTTTTTATTCTATTGCAATTTGTAAAGTTTGTTTAGAAAATCTGCACTATAAAGAGTAAACTTTTGCTTATTTCTCATCTAGTGTAACTGGTCTTGGAGTAGCTGAAAGAGAAAATAGTACGGTAATTAAAAGAGAAAACAAAAAATTGCCCTCTAAAAACATCATATTACCCAGAGTGATTAAGATATGCAAAATTATGTGTTTCTAGCCTTATATGAGCACGAAACTGCAAACTGGAATTAGGATTTTATTTAAGCAGCATGGATGTCACAGGGTTGGTACCTATATTCAATTCATGTGATACATAAGTCCCTTTTAGACACCAACAAAACAGATCCAGCATTATGTTTGCAAGCCTGTCAAAGAGGATGTTAACGCCATTTTAGCACATCTGAGGAGTTTGTAATCCTCTTAATTTTTCTGGAAAATTTAGGGGTTTGACCATTCCTAGCTTCATGCTTGCATTTCAAATATTTATGGAGTCATATTGTTGGAACTGTGAAAATAGTCATTACAGTGTTTGGACAGTGCCTTTAATGACATGCTTTAATTTTGGACAGCCCTGAATTGGTCAGGTCATCCTGCTAAGTTCCTTCCAACTGAATTATTCTATTCTATTCCATTCTCTTCTATTCTATTCCTGGTGATAATAAGGAATTTCCAACCTGTCAAACAAACCCCGTTTTGTTTCTCTGCATTATTGTCTACCAATTCATGTGATTTTTTTTTTCCAGAGTGTAAAACTTAACAACTGAGACAATCTGAGGAAAACAGGCACTGGAGATGCACTCAGGCTTTTTTTTTTTTGTAGCAGTGGGGCTTTGGATAGCTTAAGGTCTTTTAGGTTTGAGGGTTTTTTTCAATCCTGCCCATAAACAACTCATTCTAACCCTGGGTGCGCTGGCACATTGTTTTGTGTGGTTTAACATGGACATGGTTTAATTTTAAAACAAATTGGAGAAAATGTTTTGGGTTTTTTTCCATCAAACTGATTTTTTTTTCCTTTTCAGTCAACATATCCCTTTTACATTGTCCCTCTGTCAGTGAATTGAAGATATAATGCACTGTGAAAAAGAAGTGGCTTAGGCCAACAAATAGCTGGGGATTGATCCATAAAGTATGCACTGAAATATGGCCTTAATTGAGGAAATGGTGCAGAGGCAGCACACTCAGGTTTCCTCACCTCCTCACCTCACAGTGGCCTCCAAGCTTGGTTTCTTTCTGAGAGTCAGGCAGAATGATGAGGACAAAGGGTCAGCAAGGCAATACCATCCCATCTACCTCCCAGGATGCTCTTGAACCCGGCAGCTGTGAAATGCTCCCATTTTCTGCCATTAGCTCTCACCCTGTACACCAAGCATTCCACAGCCGTAGAGGAAATCTGTAAGAGAAATGGAAATGGGTTGTAGGTTTTTCAGGTGAGTAGTTTGTGGCTGGTTGAGAAATTCCTTGGCAGAAGGGACTGTGAAGGGTCTGCAGATACAATACAGCCAGCTTTACATCACTGCCCAAGCCCACAGCTCTGCTCTGAAAATCCCAGGCTGTCTGACTAAATTATTTCAGAGCAATCAGAATACTCTAAATTGCTTTTTAGCAGCAGACTGAGTCCTGCAAGTCTGAGATTCAGTGTGACTGTGTTCACAGGGGTTTTTGGATGAGGGAAGAGATGAGGATCTGACTCCATGTTTCAGAAGGCTTGATTTATTATTTTATCATATATATTATATTAAAAATACACTAAAAGAATAGAAGAAAGGATTTCATCAGAAGGCTAGCTAAGAATAGAATAGGAAAGAGTGACAACAAAGGCTTGTGGCTCGGCTCTTCGTCCGAGCCATCTCACTGAGATTGGCCATTAATTACAAACATCCAACATGGGCCAATCACAGACCCACCTGTTGCATTCCACAGCAGCAGATAATCAATGTTTACATTTTGTTCCTGAGGCCTCTCAGCTTCTCAGGAGGAAAAATCCTAAGGAAGGGATTTTCCATAAAAGATGTCTGTGACAATTCAGAGTTTAATATCTTGGTGAGTTTCATTGGTCCCTAAACAGTCAACCTACTTCTTCTCTCTCACAAATTTTTTTTATTTCTAAGAACTTTACATAATTTCCTATGTATTTCAATTTTTTGACTCTTTGTATTTATTTATAATATTTTTTCTTTGATTTTCATCTGCATGTTGTGGCTGTTACTTGTTATAGCCTTCTTACACATAAACATCCTTAACCTTTAAAACTAATGAAATGTAAGCAAGCAGCAGGTATAATTCCTGATCAAAGTTAAATTATAGTAATTAAAAAAAATATGCATGTCTGTGTTAAACAGTATTCTTCTCAAGCTTATTCTTTTGATTTACTTTTTTGGGGGGAATTTCTTTATTGATTTTTTTCTTTTTGTATTTATGCCTACCTGATGCAGTATCTCACATTTTGAATAAATCTTCAAATGCAATCCAAACAGTGTAAAAACTCCTTGACAGCCATCCTCTGCCAGCCTACTATGCATATGTTTTCATATAGAGAGATACATAAAAAAAATAAACCACTAGTCTTAGAAAGTGGTTTATTATAAAAATAATACAAATTTATCTTCTTCCAGATAATGTCATATGAGATCATAAATTGTTCTGAAAGGGCTGCTGGCAGCCTGCTCTTTAACTGCAGTAGGTTTGTCTGCATTAAATCAAAATGGAAGCTGGATGTGTGTCTGAAAGTCAGATTCCCATTCAGCAGCAGAGAGAGACAAAATCTGTAGGAGTAAACATTCCTATCAAAGATGACATTATTAAGCAAACAATAACAAAGAAAAAAGCAGCTTCATGAAAACCTCCACTCCTAACTGTATTTAGCATCAAATCAATATGGCATTAATGTTGTTGATTATATCAGTGGTATCCTGCCCTATGTTGTTATATCTTCTATATCTTGCTGAGTAATGGTTAAAATACCATCATAGATTATTGTCCTCAAAAGGATTTTTGCTCATTAAAGTTAAGGGAAAATGCAGTTTTTACTCTTATCAAGGTCCATGTCAGCTCCAGGAAGTAGATTATCCTCTTCCACAGTCTGCCCTTTCCATTTATCATCTTTCCAGTGACTAGAGATATGTTCTTCCCGACAAAAAAAAAAAAAGAAAAAACAACAAACCCAAAACAAACAAAGAAACAAAAAAACCCAACCAAACAAAAACCCATAAAAAACCAAACCCAGAATAATTTCCAAAATATGTCTGTTTTATTTAATTTCCCCTATGTGTAATTCTTAGAAATCAGTCCAAAACATTACACACAGAATAAAATGCCATGCTAACAGTAAGGCAGATGGGATGAACCATGAGTTTAGGGAAGAAACGTGTGGGAAACATATTGAGGAAAGGAACAGACAGGATAGGATTCTGATTGTAGAACACCGAGAAAGAACAATAACATGGAACTTATGTATTCTGAGTTCCAGTCACCCTCAGAATCACAGCTGTTTGTTTTGGACGTGGGTTTTGTACAGTGGCAGAATGAAGAAAGGATGATTTCCCTGATGGCAGCAGCTGGTAATTGTTCCTGGATGATGGGATGTGCTGCAGTTTCTGCTACACTAACAACCTAACCCAACTATATTGCATCTAGTATTTCTGCTTTTTTAAATTGCCATTTATGATGCTAGGCATAATTAACACTGTTTTCACTCTCATTTGCATACTTCCTTTCCCCTCAGTTGTGTTTTTTTGTTTGTTTGTTTTTTTTAATGTAGGTTCTTTTCCTTTAGGAACTTTATGTCTGCCTTTCTTAATGCTCTTGGAGCACATGCTTCAATTCCCTTTTCTTTCCTACAGTGACTTTCTTTATCTGAGTCTTACTTCCATTGATGCAGAGCAATTTTACAGATAAAGATTCAGAGTGCATTTTTTTCCATTTATAAACCTCTATCTGTGCAAATCAAGCATTTAGATGCTGTGGACTAGTTCCTATACAAAGGACAATGACAATGAAACACTGCACTACAAAATTTAATTTCAGGTGCCCAACTATTTCCTAAAATGTATGTTTGGAGCCCACACTCTCCTAATCCACTACACAGCAAACTTGAATAGAATTCAAGTCAAGCAGCTCACAGGAGAGCCTTTGAAGATAGCTGTTAGGAGGAGACACTCTCCAAAGACAAAGTTCATTCTTGAACATCTAAAAGGTGCTTCTCGCACTTAAACAATCACCCCAGCAAAATTCTTTTGTTTAAGGCAAGGAATTTTTGTAAAATTTATTTTCTATTTGGAAATAACAGAACAAATAAAAAATCCCCCTGTTGCTAGATTTGAGCATTCCTTGGAGGTCGATTCTGAACAGACATTTAAATTCCAACTGTTAGAGAAGAAGAGGGGTTGGAGAAGGAGACAGGGATGAAAAACATGAATATACTCTCTTCATGCCAAATGGTTCAATCTTTAATTAACTTGGTTTTGAAGTTTCTTGAGCCTTAGCCATGGTGTGGATATCAGGTTGCTCAGCAGGATAAAGCCACATTATCCATATGAAGAGTTATTGCATTTTCAGGGTACCCCGTCGCCGGAAGGAATGATGCATCTGACTCCACATTCTTAGAAGGCTAATTTATTATTTTAAGATACTATATTAAAGAATACTAAACTAAACTATACTAAAGAATACAGAAAGGATACTTATAGAAGGCTAAAAAGATAATGAAAACTCGTGACTCTCTCCAGAATCCCAGAATCCCAACACAGCTTGGCACTGATTGACCATTAAGTCAAAACCATTCACATGAAACCAATGAAACAACCAACTCTTGGTAAACAATATCCAAACACATTCCACATGAGCAAAACAGAGGAGAAGCAATGAGATAATTATTGTTTGCCTTTTTCTCTGAGGCTTCTCAGCTTTCTAGGAGAAGAATCCCGGACTAAGGGATTTTTCCAGAAAATATGACAGTGACAAAGAGTGGTGGAAATGTGAATCATGTAGGTTTGCCTGGAGGAAACTTTGACAACTGGTGAATTTTTAGAGCGCCTAAAGAAACATGACTGTCTCAGCTGCTGGTAGCTGGACTAGATGATCCCTGTAGTTCCCTCCCAGCTGCAGCAGTCCATTCTAAAGTGGAAGCAAGGTTACACTGTTCCATTCAGTGACAGGGGAGACCATGGGCGCCATGGAAGTCTATCCACTTCCTTCAATGTAAATTTAAATTAGCTTTTGGAGTTGGACTTCTTTTTGTCCTGTTTTTTCTTTGTATGCTTTTTCCGCACTAAAGCTGAACTCAAGGGCTGGTTTCTATTTTTCTGTGAGCTAAATAATGATGAAAGCCAAACCTTTTATGAACTGCATTATAGTATATATACCATATATACATGATATAAATAAAACTCAGTTTGCTCTTACACCATTCTGCTGGAAGTCTAATGATAATTATGAGTTTGTTGTACTATGGATATAGAAAAGGAAGAGGAAGCAAACAAGAATAGTGCTACATTTCTCATTATTAAGCAATTGTTTGAAGTTAGATGTGTATTTTTTTTTCTTTACCTTAAAAGGTTCTTTAGGATGTGGAGTTTAAGATACCAAAGGTAAATAGGTGCCCTGTTTTCAATTTATAAAATAAGTGATTTTGTAAATTGTATCTGGAAATAATAGATTGGCCATTATGCCTTGGTTTTAAAGCTTCAGAAATCACACAATTCTATAGCACAAATTTGTTAATATGCGGAGACCTTCAGAGTGGTCTTTTGGCTTTCTTGCAAGGTGTAATGACTGATAAGTTAAAATAAGAAAGGTTTTGGGATCTCAGTTCTGATTTTCTTCACTTTAAATACTGGAATAATAAGCATTCCTATTTCTACAATAATAAACAGTCCAGAACACTTGTGTAGGTGATTTGAGCAAACCCAGATCTGCTAAATTGCTACTCCAGCCTGTGCCAGTGGCCATGCAGGGTTTAGCATTCAGCATGGGCCAAGGACCATTTGTAGGAAGCAGCTCAAATACAAATATCTTGTTTCAGAAAGTAAGATAGTTTTTTGGGATGTATAGAGAAAATAAGTGTGGGAAAATGATTAGGGGTAAAATTGGAGAAAACCAGGAAGTTATGTTCTCAGTAACCAGGAAGTTATGCTCACACTAGCAGTAAGGAAAATATAGGGTGAAACTGCCTGGGTGAAACACAGTTGCTGCTCCCTGGATGGGATTGATCAGTGCATCCCACTTCCCACACACAACACATGCTAAGGAGAACTAAAAGGAGGATAGAGCAGAGTGGAGACATCACAGTCATACTCTGTTGAAATCCTTGCAAGAAGGGGAACTGTAGTGCTTTTGGTTTGCCAATTTGAGATTTCGCCAATTTGGAGATTTCCCGGCCAATGCACTCACTTCCCTAAATTCCTCCCATGCAAAACCAGGACAGGAACTCAGTGGTACCCTGTAGCTGATAAGCCTCACAGCAGCTGCCAACCAAGGGGAAGAAAAGAGGTCTTGCTGCTGAACCAGCAACCATGGAGAGATCACAGATGTAACACTGTGCACACCTCCATCCCAGAGGCTGCCTCAGGTGTAATACTGACATTACCCACATCTGAGGTACCCCCACTGAACATGATGCATTACTGGAGCCACTCAAGCTCCATCTAAACATAAAATGTAGTACAAAAGGAAGTTAGTGTGAGTCCTTCAAGGGTGCTGGCACTTGCCATCAGCAGGAACATATTCAGCTGTGGAGATCTGGGAGGGCATCTCATGTATGCTGTTGGCATGTGTCCCTCAACCAGCCAGTCCAACTGCCCTTTAACACACTGGAATATTCAGTGAAGGGTCCCCACAGTGGGATGCTGACAGACTGGTTGGGCACGAGGGTTTTAGCTTTCCTGGGATGCTGACAGACTAATAAAACACAAAGGGTTTGAGAAAATCTCCGCTTTTCACATGACACCACCTTTCCTGTCCCACCTCATCTACAGCAATTCCCTCTACTACCACCTAAACTCAAGGACAGTCTATAGAAATAATAAAACTCTTTCTAGTGGAATTCTCTTTAGAAGCATGCATGGAGTAAGTCAGAGAAAGGCCAAAGCACAAAATTAAATAAACTACCAGGGCTCACAAAAGATAATAAATAATGCTATGAGTGCATTAGCAGTAAACGGAAAACTCAGGAAAGTGTTGTATGCTGCTAAGTGGTCTAGAAAGGCTCTCTGAACAATAATGATAACAAAACTAATAAATGTTTTTGTTCAAGTCTTGTCCATGTATGCCACTGAATATTATCAATATAAGTAACACAATTATTATCGACCACGAATATTTTCTATCAGACTAAAGAAAGATGCATTTGGATACTTGAACAAATTGTGGTTTGAATGGGCTAAATGAGATAAAATTGATTCAAAGGTTTCCAAAGTACAGTTGAAATAGTGTCAGAGGCTGACTGATTATCTCTAAAAAAATAAGAGGAGAGGTTCCAGAAAAATGGAAAAAAATATTTGCTTAAAGGAACCACAAGAAAATTATAGACCTGTCAAGATAATATAATTTATGAGAATAATTAACTCCTTATCAGCACCTAGGATAACAAAAAACTGTTATGAGTAAGAGTGAGTGAGGAATATACAGAAGAAATAATGTTAAACTGACTATATTATGAGTGAGTGTAACTTCCCATGCTATATGGTTAGAAAAGAGAAGTAGATGCTTTATAAGTGATTTAAATGATGTTTTTTTTAACCATGTCTTGTTGGCTGTTCAAGAAATAACATACCATGAATTTCTAGAAAAAGTATTGAAATGAACCTGTATAATCCCTGTTCAAAACAATCACTCTATTTCCTTCAACAAATGAATCCTTTCATTTTTGTGGGGGTTATTTGGTTGTCCCTTTGGAGATGATCAATGCAGAGCATTTCTGAAATCAGATTTTAAAGATTAATCATGATTTTGGGCATCCAAGGTTATTAACTTGCTTTATAATGGTGTGTAGGAAATATATGAGATTAATTTGTCTAATAGTTTTGCATTTTTATATTTCTGCAGAATTGTGAATTCTAAAAGCTTTTTCAAGACAGACAACCTTATTCTAACAGCCAAGGGATCAGAAAAATCCCCTCATTGCTCATGATTAAAGTGATTTCTATAGTTTGTCTAGTTGCTTAATGATATGTGAGTTTTGATGTAGTTGGACAAACATGAAGATCTTTACCACAGAATCTGATGGACATCAAGGTTTCAGTTGCCAGGCTAAATTATTGAGGAGAAAGTACTGTTGTAAATGTAAAAAAGCGATGCTCTAAAGGCATCATTACATGGTATCTACTTGATTTTTTCCAGAAGTTCATAGTAATTTTTTCAGGAAACCAGAGCTAAAAGGGGATTCATAGTACTGGTTATTCAAAAGTGTCCTCTTGGTAAAATTTTAATCACATGGAAAAAATTTGAAAGAATGTGACACAATTTCTCATAAAAGGCCTTAGAACCAAAATTTTGAGTTAGCCTGTGTTCAGTCCTTAATCCTATGAATCACCACCCTTTTCTCTTCCTAGACTAGCAGAAGACTAAACTGCTCTATTTTTTTAACTAATGCAATCTGTAGGGACTGTTATTAACCAGTCACCTTGGACAGAGAAACCCTTGGATGTAGTAACCCAAACCCTTTCAAAAGCTGGTGGTGTGGGTAGTAGACATCTTGTCAACGAGATAAAATGGTCTCCTTGTCAAGTGAGAGGTCATGTTACAGTCTTGAAGGCAGGTGTTACATTCCAATCCTAATTGTGATACTGAGATTTATCCAGTTTTTCATTAATTATAATTATAATTACTGGGTCTGTAAAAGGCAGAAATGGTCTTGGGAAGAGCTTGAACAGGACAACTACTGGGCTTGCTTTCTATAATGAAAGTTATCCTATGTAGATCAGTTGTCAAAAATTGTTTAAAACAGCCACTGAAATACTTCAGAAGATAAGGACTTACCTTTTCCTCAATGTCATCTTCCTAATCTAGTGAAAAGTAATAAAGAAACCTTGTTTCTTTAAAATGCTCCTTTGATGGATCCATATATATTTTGATTTAAACATATACAAAAGAATATTGCACAAAATAAATTTGAAAGAAATATTTTATAAATGTTTTAGGAAATTGTCTTGAAAGTGACATTCTTATTGTAGTTATGTCCATTCTGATGGAAAAAAATCATACTATGTCATTGAATCCACTACAACCCAGACATTAAATTTGCATTTTACAAACTAAGTAAATAATATTATTTCACTACTGAATCAATGTATCCAGGAATTTGAATTTGATTTTATAGAAAAAAATCAAATCTGAAGCTCAGCAGACTTCTTACTAGTGAGTGATTTGACAGTTGTGGACAGCAATGGTATCAGATGTAGAATATATATATCAATTCATTGAAAATTTTAATTTCTGAAAGCCATTTTTGATGAGTTCAGCATGTCCAGTCAGGTGCAATCCCTTATGTATCCAAAAGCTGATATTTCTGATAGTTACCATAAGATAGCATTCTAACTATGAAAAATTGCAAATATTTTCCATATAAATTAAGATGTTGAACAAAACTGAAAATTGCCTTTTGTACTCTAGCTCTTCAGGTGGGGATATATAACAGTGCTGTGCTAGCACTATTCTGTTCCTTATTATTCTTTCCTAATAAATTATCTATCTTGAGACATCTGATGAAACAGTAGGTGAAGAGATAATTTTACAGCAGTGAATGAAATAGTAATTTGAGGATATATTTATATCACTGGAAAAAGGATAAATAAGGAAAAGGCTTTCTGCTAAAAACCAAAAAAATACTGAAGAAAAAACTCCTTTGAAACAAACTTACTATTTTATGGGTATATAATGTGAAAGGATCTTAAAGAAATTTGGTGCAGATCATGAAATGAAAGATTCATGACAATTAAGTCAACTTTTCCTTGCTTCTTTGATGTTTGTTCCATCAAAGTTTAGTATACCTAATAAAAAAGAGGTTTCTTTTTGATTTTATAAATTGATCAAAACAATGCAATAATTCTAAGCGTTAGGCTTAGAAAAGTCAAAATTCTCCTAAGGTACTGAGAAAACCAATCAACAGCATGTAGCTTATTGCCTTGCCTTGACATTGCATTAATCTCCCAGCACCCTGTATAAACTAGTAATTCAGATAATGTCTTTCAAATGTTTCTCTGACATTTTAAAAATTAAGCTGAAAAACAATTGGTTTTGTTGCTGTTAAGCAACAAATGCTTTAATTCATTACCTGCTTTACTAAAGAGAAATCAAAATTCTGTCAATAAAGTCCAAAACTCTGGTCAGAAGTAAACACAAAATATGTAATTGATTGTTGCTCAGCTAACGTTTTGAAAATGAAATGTTCTTTAGAAAGTCTTCAGAATGGGAACCAAAATTAAAGCATACAACTGAGTGGAAAGACCAACACGACACGCTGTATTATGGTGTTACCAGTGTTATATACCATTATTTAAACTGTAGATTCCCACAGGATGGAAACTATACATTTAGAGCAAGACTCTGAAGAACTCCATTTGGGCTTGTCAGCCCAATATACACAATCTGATTCTATTGTGCACATATGACCTTAGAAAATATACAGCCTTCATCTGCTTAGTTTTGATCATCTCCATTTCTAATTTCGATCCCATTGTTGTTTTCAGAGATGACCATTAATTTACTTAGTGACCCTGTAAAATTTTATTATTTTTAGTAAAAGAAATAGATATCCAAATAGTTGGCTACAAATAAATTAATTGAATAATATATACAATTAAAAAGTATATAGTACCTTTACTTATTAGGAGAGGGAAAATGAGGAAATATACTTTTGATAAAATAGTATGGTTTTTGTTGCTGTAATTAATTGTGGCCAGTAAATGTAAAATTAAATTCTAATAATGTAATCATTTAATCATATTTTGTGATGAATTTTGATGTAAGTATAATTGAGTGGATTGTGTAAGCAGTAAAGTTAGATATGTATCATTTCTGGAGAAGATAATAACCATAGGTATGAAAGGTATAATTAAGGTAATTTTACTACCCTGTTCTAGTCATCTTCTATAACCAAGTTTGAATGCTGGAATCATAACAAAGGACATTTTGTGGAGATTATTGATTTGGTTTGTTTTATATTTTGTGTTGCTGGTTGGTTGTTTTTGGTTTTTTTAAGGATAGCTTTATCTATTGGTTTCCATTAAAATAAACCTTTGTGAATATACAAGATGATAAATGGGAGAAACGGCATATTGAAACAACTAGTGGTATTTGGATCCAATCTTATTCAAATCACATCTGGCATTTAATAAAACACTATTTCTAAAAAAATCTTTTCCTAGAATTGAGGAATGTTCTGTAGCTGTACCATCTCACCTGAAATTCTCATTTACTTATCTGCCCAGGTTTCCAATGTGACTAGATCTCTTTTATACATTTTTTTCATCTTCAGTAATGATTGCAGAGCTTTGCAGCCTGGTATCAATTATAAATGTCACAAATAGGCTATTCATTTCTTATTACAGGACTTTAATTTTTTTTTAAATTCTGAAATCCTCACACAAGTGGCAAGTCCTTTTTTCTTTTTTCAGGTCTTAGCACTATATCCTTGTAGCTGGTTTTCAAACTACATGATTGTGTTCCTGATTAATAGAATTTGATTTAATCATCAGTCATTGCAAAATTTCTGCATCGTATCATGATAAAGAAATCTTCCCCTAAACAGTAGACTGCAAGAAATAAATGTGCAGATGCAAAATTTGTGTTTGAGGACTGGCAAACATTTCACATTGCCATTCTGATAGTCATCCCAAGATTTAAAACTGCCTGCAGTATATTGTGTACTTTTCGCTTTAAAAACCTCTGAAAACTGTATTCCACTCACTTTCATGATAGTTTTAATTGCATTAATATTTAATGTACAAACTGTATTATATGACTGACATGAACTGCCTCTTGATTTCACTTAAATAAAACCAGGTGTTCTAGAGTCTTCAGTTATTCACAGGGTACAACTTCTCTTGTCACAAAATTTTTATCATTATGGAAAAAACCAAGTTATTACTGAACAGAATACTACAGAAATTTTAAAAGAAATATGTAGCACTTCTGTTGTAGCATTGTGTTTTCAAAGCCATATTGCAGGTGTAAAAAGCAGGTGAGTAAGTATCCTGGTATCTTTTAAGCAATAGGGAGGCTGAGTTGTAAAAAGATTAAGAGAAGGGCTTAAGGCTACTCAGGAATTATTAACAAAACCAGGATTATCTCTCTAAATGCTCTGACTTTTAGTCCAGCCTTTTTCCACCTTGTTCACACTACTCATGAACAGAATCAGATTAGGCAAAGAGATTAATTAACAGCATCTTAAGTCTTCTGTTACTTTCTTCCATGCAGTGTAAAGTCAAAATCGCTCAATATGATCTACTGAATCATTCTGAATCTAATTGCAGTTCAGCTGTCCTTAGCAATTCCTAAATTATCTTCTTCTCTATGTATCTCATGTGGATCAGCATGGAATTTGTTTAGCCAGAATCAAAATTAAAAGAGTTGGTTTTTGTTGTTTTTTTTTTTTTTTGAGGATGTGGTGGTTTTACTTGAGGACATGACTGTTAGGAATTTCACTGGGATAATTTTTATATTTTACAGGAGCTTTCTAAATTGCTCTTGACTCTTGAAATTTGAAAGCTGCATCTGCTTTTTTTCTGGAAGAGAAACATTAAACATCTTAGTAATATTTAACTACTTGGAGGAGATTCAAGATGTCTTTTGGATATTAATTTTGTCCATAGTTGCAAGACCTAAATTTATGTCTTGACCAGGTAGGCGTATAGTTACATAGGGGTTTTTTTGTCCCCTGTATAATTTCTGTAATATTTAGGATATTTCCCAAGTCCTCTTTTGCAGCCTCTAGTACCAGGAGAGATGTAGATGTTCAAATATAATATTCTCTTCAGTGTATGCTGTCAGATCCTTTAGGGAATTCTCCTACTTCAGCAGTGTCTGTTAATGTAAGTACTAATCTTGGGGTACAGAACTGTTAGGGGACACATGCTGTGCAATGAAGTTAATTCAGGTGTGGACATTATGTTTTAGGTGCTTCTTGGAGTTAAATTTGTTCTTGGCTAGACTGAGTTCACCCCAATCCAAATCTGGGTTCTCCTTCTGCCAGGTCAAACAGGTAGGCAGCTTTCATTCTGCAATGTTTGTCCCAAACCTTCTGGTTTGCTGCTGAGGGCAGATTCACTGTGCAAGAATCTGCATGTATTTTAGTGTGGAGAATTCATAAAGGGTGAATCATACTGCTTATTGTAAGAGCAGGTGGGTGGGGAGATACAGGACAGGGAATAGAGGTGGTTTGAGTATATTTTGTACCTCAAAAAGCACTACAGGCTTCTTTTCATGTAATGTGCAGCATCACTGTGTTGGTCTTGACACCACTCTTCACACAGTCACTCATGTGCTGACTGAGCTTGGAGAATAGATGTGCCACAACCTTTTGTTTCCTAAGCTGTGTGATCTACTCAGTCTGTCTGGAGCTGGCAGTGGTGTGCCAGGAACCAGCATTAAGCTTGATCCCTAGTTAATATATGGAGTACTGCTCCAAAACAAGTGACAAAAACAATGCACTGCTGGCATTTGAAGGTGTTAGAAGTATAGAAAGTGTTGTAAATGCCAGGCACGTTTGAGAAATAGTTTTTAGACACCTTTGTTAAATATCTGCTTCTGTTTAAAGCTCTATCTGTATTTTAGGCACCACAGAGTAGAATACTGTGGCTTTCATTTTTATGTCCCACAAAGTAATAATTTGTTATCTTGAAAAGTACAAGAAAGCTTAAAATGAAGATGTTTTCACTTTCTGTGTTACTAGAAATATAACAGCCCCTAAAAATTGAGCTGATCCCCTTTTTATCCCTCTGTTTCTTGCAATGAGATTACATTTTTGTGGTGATACAAAGAAATTCTACAATATATTAAGTTCTGATACTAGTCATGAGTTCTTGAAATCTTCTGTATAAGATCCAGTTATCAACTGCTGAGGAGACACATGCAAAAACTATGTCCCATTATTAAAAAAGGTGATAAAAACTGGTGATGAACTACAATTATTCCTGCTCAGGAAAATCCTTGTTGAAAACCATGGTGTTCATAGAAAGCTGTGGGGTGTGAGTAAACTTTGTTTACTTTCAAATGGACCATCAGGAGTCTGACCAACTGTGATATGGTTGGGAAGAAAAAATTGTATATATTTCATATGTCATTGTAATATACACTTAAAAATTAGAAGACTGAAAAGCCCTTTGTGTTTGTTTGTCACTTTGCATGCCTTCTCACAGAAATAGTGCTGTCTCACCAGTGTCTCTGGAATGTCAGCCAGCTTCAAGACTCTCTTTTTTCTTGTCTAGGGCCCCTTGCCTTTCAGGTCACAAATGAAAATCTTACATAATTCTTTAATATCTTTCTTCCTACTCAATTAATTATTATTATTATGTCTAGAAAATTATATTAAAAAATTAAGGTCACAAAGTCAAGCATTCAAATTAGAAAACATTAAAATCCCCCATGCAGCCTTCGTTTGGCTCACTTGGATGTATGCATTATAATGATCTTTAATTACATCACACAGAATTTTTTTTTTATATGGAATCCCTGGCTCCATCAGAGATGGAACTTCCTTAATCAGAAGTATTCTGTATTTTGTTCTCTTGTCCTTGTGTGTGGACATGCCTTATTGGCTTCAAACTATTCAGACCACACTATTTAAGCAGAAATTATTGATTTTTCTGTGCTATTTTCTAAATGGAACTCATTAATATAATGTCAAGAATTACTTTATATTCTCAAAATCCTCATAAGGTTAAGGGATTTTATTATCTTCATTTTACAGATGGTAATGGCCATGCAGAGAAATTAAGCTTAAATATATGAGTAGGGTGTCCAGTTTAGGGTGTCTGTAACGTCTTATTCTTCAGTGTGCTTGGCACAGTGTAATTCAGAACAAACTCAGGATATGGACCCTGCTGAATCCTCTATTTTTTCTAAATAGTTACAAATTTGACTGGTGATCTGTAGTGGAAAAACCTCCAAAACAAATAGTAAAAACCAGCCTTTAAAAATTCATTACAAATTTTGTAATAAAACTTTTTTTGCAGGGCTGCCAAGGAAAAAGCTAACATCTAATCCAGGTCTGCAGTGCAGATACAGCTGCCTTATTTTTACTTCTGGAGCTCCCTCTTCCCTGTCCAACATATTCAACAAAAAGTAAATAGATGGTATAAAGATATATATGAATATGCAAAGTGGAACGAGATAGTGAGAATAAGAGTGATTCTCTGAAGTGAAGGATGGGATATCAGTTGACAACAGCAAATAGTTTAATAAAAGATCTAGGCAATGAGATTAAATTTTAGTTGGGGACATTATCTCAGTTTTACTGTCACTTTAAAATTAATTTTCTGCAAATCTTTGAATAAGCTTATATGTATGATTGAGAAAGAAAACTTTATTATATTTATGTTTATTGGCTATATTAATATCAAGTAACTGTGTAATAGATACATTTTGGACATATATCCAAACAAGGAACATAAAAGTATTCCCTCATATCTCACAACCATCTCATCAACACTGCTGAAGTCTTAAAAATCCCCAAACCAGGCCTCTGATGTTTGAACTGTCAGAGCAGATGTCAAGCTGCCAACTTCATCCTCTGAGTGCATCAATACTTTGGCAGTCATAAACTGTAGATTTTGGGTGAATTCACATATCTTTCCTGCTGGTGGAGAACGTTGGAGTAACAGGCTTCACTTGGGAATCTGGAGGGATTCTCACTGTAATGAGAAGGTTACAGTTTATTTCATAGTGACTTCATCATTTTCCTAGTTTCTCCTTAGTCTGAAAGTCAGCTTTCTTCACCTATAGCCTACTTCAGTTCTCACCCATCAGTTCCCTGCTCCTGTCCTTTCTAATAGGATTTCTCCCCATACAGGCCATTTATCTTTGTGTCCCTTTCCAGGATAAAATTTTTGGTTCTTTGCAGTTGAAGTGAATGACATCTTCCATTGTGATGTTTGGATGCCAGCGGACAGTGTCAGCACAAGGACATGGCACACCTTTTATCCCTTTGCTACATGTGGGATGTGGAAATGCTTATGTCAGTGAGATTATCTCACTGAGGACCTTGTCAGATGGGATAATAAGGAAAAACAGTTAAGCCATAGACAAAGTGGCACAAACCTCATGGACTAAGGTAGAGACAAAACCAAGAAATGAGCCTCGTCAGTCCCACTAATTGTTGAGCTATCAGGAAACTGCATGTAGTGTATTGCAGCCAGCAAGGATGGAAACCTGGGGGTTCAAAACAGGGAGGAGAGGCAAACTGATGAGGGAAAAGGCAAGGGAAGGGAATGGGGAGAAACAAAGCAGAAAAGAGGGATGAAAGAGCTGGTCCCATACAAATAGGGCTGCTGTGCTTATAGACTAAGCCCCATGCCTGATCACCACAGTCTGTCCCATCTTTCATTCATCTTTTCCTAACCAGGTCTCTGCATAGTCTCACTGTCTCTCCCATGTGTGAGCGCTGCAAGAACTGGGTGCCATCCACTGGAGGGGAGTTGTCACAGACATCTTTCATGAAAAATCCTTTCCTTAGAATTTTTCCTCCTGAGAAGCTGAGAGGCCTCAGGAACAAAATGTAAACAATGGTTATCTGCTGCTGTGGAATGCAACAGGTGGGTCTTTGATTGGCCCATGTTGATTGTTTCTAATTAATGGCCAATCACAGCCCAGCTGGTCAGACAGAGAGCCAAGCCACAAACCTTTGTTATTCATTCTTTCCTATTCTATTCTTAGCTAGCCTTCTGATGAAATCCTTTCTTCTATTCTTTTAGTATAGTTTTAATTTACTATATATCATAAAATAATAAATCAAGCCTTCTGAAACATGGAGTCAGATCCTCATCTCTTCCCTCATCCAAAAACCCCTGTGAACACTGTCACAGGGCGTGGCTGTGAATGGATCTGAGCTGGTGGGTCCATGTTCAGCTTTAACAGAATTCACAGAATTCACAGATTTCACAGAATGACCAGGCTGGAAGAGTCCTTCAAGATCATTGAGTCCAACCCGGCCCCAACACCTCAACTAAACTATGGCACTGAGTGCAACATCCAGTCTTTTCTTAAACACATCCAGGGATGGTGACTCCACCACTTCCCTGGGCAGACTATTCCAGAACTTTATGACTCTTTCTGTGAAAAACATTTCCCTAATATCCAACCTGTATTTCCCTTGGCACAGCTTTAGACTGTGTTCTCTGATTCTGTCAGTTGCTGCCTGGTGAAAGAGACTCTGAAGCTTTGCTATGGGTTGAACCTGGGAGTGGGAAATCAGGAGCTGCAGTGTCCCACAGCCTGGGACTGCCCTGCACTGGGCTCCAGAGGCTGGGCAAAGGAGGAAGTCCTGGGCCAGGGCTGCTCTAACACCCCTTAACAGACAGGTTTTCATTTGACAGAATTCCAAACATTAAGTTGGGCAGCATATCATTTTCAAACATTATAGTCATAATTCAGCCTGATGCTTGGTGCAAATATAATGACAAGGGTCTTCTTTTAAATCTGCAGGGTGAATAGTACTATTTTTTAATAGTGAAGCATTTTGTAATATTTATTTCCTAAGTTACACTATCTATACATGATAATATTTTTCTAAAAAGTATGATCATGAATAAGATGATGTGAAATTTTGAGACAAAATGAATATGTAGCATTCTTCATCTTATTTAAATAAGGCTTGGCTCAAACTCCCATTTAAGATCATAATATGGCAGGAAATTTCTGTTGCACTTATCCAGGCATGGATGAAATTAGAATTTATAAATATCAGTTGTTTCAAGGCTATGCTGGGTTATGAATAATGTCTTTTGCCCTATATCGCTACAACAGAAAAAGATAGCAGAATAATTTCCTTATGACTATTGAAAACAATGGTAAGCTCTCTCCCTCCTACATGCTTTCATACATAGAGTTTTCCCCATTGTAATACTTGCTCAAAATATTATGATTTAATATAAACCTGTTGTGTTGTTTTTTGGTTTTTAGGTTTGCTTTTTTTTTTTCCCCAATAAGCAGTGAAAATGATCTCTACAGTAACTAGTAGCTCAAGCACTAAGGTTGTTTGAGAAAATTGAATTGTGCTCAGGGGCAACTGTGCTTATGAAGTGTTTAGTGCATGTAAACAAACAGAAAACTATGCATATTCCCTCAGCAAAAGCTACTTACAGGGAGCAGAGAGTGTCAGTAAGTAGGTAGATGAGGTGGCTGTAGCAAATACTGCAGAGAGAGGAGGAAAGGCAGATATTGTTATGCAATGACACCGCACCCAAGGCCAGTGTGTAATGTTAAAATAAGCAGTTTTCCTCTTACAGCTGGCCATGCACAGCACAGTGTACACTTGGAATGTATAATGTTGTAGCATCTGCTTCTCTGTAAGGGTTTCATTTTCTTCTTCGGAAAGCTGTAATCTCCAATCTTCTGTTTGATAACTCTGATGTGCTTGATGGGAGAAAAAAGGCTACAGTGCTGTCACAATCTCTAAGTCAATTCCTTTAGCAATGAAAGAGACCCCAGAAATTTTGTACAGCACACTGCTGTGAAAACACAAAAAAGCAGTTGCTTTTCTGCCTGCTGCACTCCAGTCATTTTCTTTTCTTGATGCAAGATGGAGTGCAGGTGACAAGGACTAGTCTAAAAGGTAAAAAGAAAGGTATTTCTTTTTCTGTTGGAGCCAGTCAAAAAAGAATGGATATTTTCAGAACTGAACTTTTTTGCTTTGCTCATATTTTTGCACTTTAAGGCATATAAATCTCTTCGTGAGATGTGAACCAAAACTGGTTTGCACAGATTCTGTTTTGTCACAGAAATCTTGTTTGTTTGTTTGTTTTTCAAAATTGCTTTCTTGGCCAATATTTTTTAAAGTTTTAAATATTCTAACACTCAAGTATACTCTTTTACTATATATGTATATGGTTGTTGTTCCATAAAAAGATAGTGTGATTTTTAATGTATTGAAAGACAGTAGAGAAACTAAAAATTAAGGATGCAATTTAATACAGTTTTCATGCCTGCAGGTTTGACCTCAATGAATAAACAGTGAAGCTTATTTAGTTTTCTGTGGTTTCAAACAGTCCTTCCAGGCTATGGCAGCTTAGTCTTTTTAATAATGTTACTTTGCCTTTGGATAAAAGCCTGCTGCATCCACTGATTCCACAAATGAATGTACAAATATTAAAAGGGGAAAACGGATTTACTCCTGAATATTGGATGGATCTAATTACACTTTAGAATCAAAAAATCCCACTTCTCAGGAATATGGCGCCCTAAATTCCATGCATAATTATACATCAATTTTGAAAAAGTAAACCAATTATGTCACTGGCATATTCACATAGAAATGATTGAGGATCACAGCCTTTTGGTGAGCATAAACGACCTATTGAAAGGTATAGGCTTTTCACTTCCTTTTGCCAGGTTGTACACACCAATGATCACTCCCTCTGCATTTCTCCCTCTTCAAATCCTTTGTATACAATCTTTCCATTGCCACTTTTTCAGGGAATCCTTGCAGCCTTCCACACCCATCTCCTTTGCTGAAATTTTCCTCAGTCCCTTCAGAGCATCAGATATTTCCTCCCTGCTTTGTTTGCAATTCTCCCATCTCCACCCAAAGGTTCAGTGCTTCTTTTTCTCAGCAAGTTAAGAACACATGCCAATGTGCTAATTCCATAAGGCTACCTGTAATCTTTTTTTTATAATTACTTATTTACTCTCACTCCTTACTTATTCCACCTAGTGCAGAGACAAGCCTAAAAACCACTGCAGGGTGATGCCTGAGTGTGCAAACATGAGCTGCTGTGCTGCAGGATACAATGGTGAAATGCAGGTTCAAAAGCACTGTAATCCAAGTGTAGGTGAAAGAAGACAGACATTCCTTCCCATGCAGGAAAGTCTGGGATTTCCGGTGAAGTGGTTAGAAGAAAGTGGGACACAACATCTAAATAGGAAGTAGCCCAAAAAATTTTATTTTTGTTATCTTGCTAGTCAGGGTTTTCAAAGAGGGTAATACTTGCTGTCAACAAAACAACAGCTCTTTTGCCAGAGCAGCACTCTATTTTATTTTTCCTGTCCTGAACAATATGTTTACTTCTATCCTTCAGCTATCCTTTCTCATTTTGTCAAGTAGGATAGGAAAATTGAAATCTCTCTGAAAAAAAAAATCCAAAAAAGCCCCCCCAAACAAACCAAAACAAAAACAAACAAAAAAACCCAAACCAAAAATACCAAACCAAACCAGAAAAGAAGTTACTAACTCAGGCTAAGATGGGTTATTTTCTCACATTTCTTTCAGAGTCACTTTACAAACCAAAGATGAATCAATCTTGATCTGCAAAAGTATTGTTCTATCTTCCACAATTGCTACATATCTGTTTCTTATATCCTTTCAGGAATACTTTGAGGTTTTTTATCACCAAAGGGGTATCAGGGACAGCCAAAGGTGATACAGAGACTCCATCATCAGGAGGCTGAGCAAATGCTTTATTAAACTATACTGTATTACATACATATATATGTCGCTGTCAAGGCGGTTACGACATAAAGCAGAGACTACAAGCAGTTTCAGTTGGCAACACTTTATTATTGAATATGGCTGCTTTTTATACACTTTCTAATTGTTTATCTTTCTTCTATCTTTACTATTGGCCACAATAAATCAACATAATACTATTGGTGAGAAGTTATGGTGACTTAATTAACTTTCTAAAAATGTTTCATCCAGCTGCAAAGTTCTTCTATCTTTCTTCTTTCAGTTTCCTTGGCTACAGCTTTGGAGAGAGCTCTTTATCAGTTTCTTCTTACTTCTCAGCTTCTTCTTGCTCCTTTAGCTAACAGGCCCGCTGTTAGCCCCTTCCACATATATAGTATACTAATATATACTAATGCTGTACTAAACTATTCTAATACTACGGTAAACTGCGCTATACTACACTAAAGAAAAATCCGTGACCCTTTCAGATGGTCACGACACAGCTTTGACCCAATTGGTAAATCAGTCAAAACAACCATCAGCAGAGTCCAATTAACAAATCCCTTTTGGAAATAATCTCCATAACACATTCCACATGTGCCAAACAACAGGAGCAGCAAGTAGAAATAAGAATTATTTTCTCTTCTCTCTCTGAGTTCTTTCATTGTCTTCCCCAGGAAACATCCTGGGAGGGAGAATTATATCTGTCTCCATTCAAAGAGTATGTGAATACCACATTTTTTTGTGGTAAAAATATTTGTGGTAAAAATTGAGCCAAAATTAGACTTGGAAAACATTAGACTATAGGTCACGTGGAAGAAACCATGTGCTTGAAATCAGTTCAGAGCAGGAGAGGTTTCAACTTGAGAGCCTGTGTTCATTCCAATACATTAACATGGTTTAGTAGGTGACTAGAACTGTATGGAAGGTAAGAGTAGATAGTCAGAAATATGAAGGAAGCCAGAAAAAAACAGCAACTGAAGCAAAACTGTGGAATGTAAAAGGGGGTGGGGATGTTGAGGAGATAAAGGGGTTTTTTGAGTCTGGATGATTAATAATAAGAATATTGTGATTCTAAGGCTTCCATGCTTTATTAAATTAAACAGATGAACATTAGGGAAAAGGCTAAGCCTCCAGGAATCTGGAGGAACTTGTGTAGCAGAGAATTCTACAACTTCTTTATCACAGACTGGATAAGAAGGATTATCTTTGCTACAATAAGTTTATTTTTCATTTCTGACTCCTAAACTTATATAAAAATCAGAATAAAAGCAATTCTGGAACAACTGTTGCCATCCTGAAAAAGACTTACTGGATAAGCAAGTAGAAGTTGTTTAGCCACCATTTAGTAAGAGAAACCTTTCTCTTATCAGCTATGAAAAAAAAAAATTGTGCCAGGTGAACTGGACTCATTTACAGGTAGAAAAATGTAAGGCTTCTGGAAACACTTAATTGAAAGTGCAGTAGTAAATTTAGTTTACCTATTTTTCCAGAAAGCTTTCTGTATGCATACTCTATATTAAGA
This sequence comes from Molothrus aeneus, assembly GCF_037042795.1. NCBI lineage: Eukaryota > Metazoa > Chordata > Aves > Passeriformes > Icteridae > Molothrus > Molothrus aeneus. Next base: position 11,774,802 of record NC_089649.1, on the reverse strand, counting down.
AGACAAAACAAGAAAATACACTAGAAAAGAAATGTTTGCATTTTAACTCACTAAAGGCACTAATTTAGACCACAGTAGGGTGATTTCATACCTGCTTAGTCATAGAAAAAGTTTACTCTACTGTTGACTACATAATGCTGCAATTTTTCTTCACCTCACTTCTCTTTGATCTATATATGTGTGTTGTTTATTAACTATTTGAACTATTTTTCTAACAATGGTTATAATTATTTTCTGCATTAAAGTCAGTGTATTTTTTATCCTTAAAAAAATTGACAAATATATTCATTACTAAAGCCTCTCAAAATGTGTTAGAATTAGGGGACTTACTTAATGAATGAATAATGAAGAATTATCCATTGTGGTCATCATTCCAAATTCAATTATTGCTACACCTGAAATATGATATTAACATTACAATTAATATAAGTACTGCATTTCATCATGTGCTAGAAATTTCCTAAAAACTTATTTCAAATTCTTAGAGTCTCTGAATTTTTCTGCCTTAGTTGATGGATCTGGTCAGCTTAGATATATTCCTACTAATTTTTCTCAACTGTTTTCCTATGAACTTTTCTATAATTCCACTCCCTGAGATGCTTTCCGTCTAAAGAATCCCAGCTGAAAATCATCAGAGACTTGGGCCTGACTTGCACCTAGCAAGGCATTGTTCTGTGAAAGCAGCTAATCACTGTCCTTTGTACTTGTCCCCTGCTACCTTTTCTGAAGAAACCATGAAAGCATCAGGATCAGACTCTTACTTGGTAATGCCAGACAAAGCGCTTTTCATGTTTCAATCTAATTAACCAATCACTGATTTTCGGGGAATGGGAAGAATCTCCTGATGAACAGAAATTGTGAGGGACTGCAGCATTCGTTTCCCACTGCCAGTGGTGGTGGAAAAACTGCAGATATCTGTATCTATGCAAGGCTACATGTAAGGTTTTTATGTCATGCAACCCATCCACAAAAACTGGTGGACTTCCATTTGGTGAGCTCCTTGATGGTCAAGATTTCTTTATCCAGGTCGATTTAATTCTTCTGCAGTTTGTCATTCAGCTACACTGTAAAATAATGTGACAATAATATAGGTGAGCAATATGGAAAATGCACAATGGTCCAAATTCAAGAAATTCCGTTATTATTGGCAAGGATCTGAGGATGCAGATAGCAAGAAAAACTGATCACCAGAGATGAGAAATGGTTGAAGTATTCCTTCAAATGAGATTGAATATGTCACTATGTAAGGTCTCTTTCTCAGGAGTCTGGCAAAGGATGATAAAGGTAATTTCCAGCAAAGACAGTGGACTTTGTCATATCTGATTGTAAAAATGTAGGAAGACTTGCATTATTACTTCACCATCCCTGAAAATTAGTTTTTTTACTTGACTGTGAAAAGTCATTTTGGTAGAAGATGAGGTTGCTGCTTCAGTGCTCGGGCTGTGGTCCTTAAGAAGAGAAAGAGATGCACAATGATGTTACACAGATGAAAAACAGTGCTTGACATTATTTTTCTACTTGTAGCTGTCACATATTCTAGTACATAGTAAGTTATTGCCTTAGATATAATTAATAATATTGTCATTGACTCTAACTTTTACCTGTGCTTATCATTATTTCTCATCTTCATTTATATTGTTGCTATTACCATTTTCCTTCTCACTTGCTGTATCTTTTTATAAATTAGAGGACAGGCTCCTTGGGACAGTAGCCTTATTTGCTGAATGTTCTCTGTGGTGAAGAAAGTCCTTCTTTGGTCTCAACCAGATGTTTGCTAACACTCTAAAGCGAAAACAAGTAACTTCAAAATGAATTGTGACCCCTGAAACAGCTGGAAGTAAGGGTCTAATCCTGAATTTGTTGCAGATATTTCACTGTCTATTTATTTTGTATCTAAAATGATGTAGGGGGAAAGCAGTCAAACTAAAAGTATCAGGAATTTAATGTCTTCCACTCTTTTTGTAAATGAGACATCCAAAGGTTTAAAATCTCATAATTTGAATAAAGTTAGCTATTTCTTAGTTATTTATCATAGTTAGTTACCTACCATCATTAATACCAATATCTGATTTTGTACTCTTTAAACGTATGAGAAAAGCCTCCCTGGTTTCAACCTAATATATGTCCCAAGTGCCAATACACTTGTCTGTCCTCCTGTTTTTTTTTTTTTTCCTTTGCTGAAAATACCAGATTGTATTTACTCAGCTGAGTCTCTTGTGCCAGCAAACAGCAGGCGTGCTGACACCTCGCCACAGGTCACCAGGGATCCAGCTTCTTGAATGTATTTAAATATTCTGATCAAAATACTGATGTTGTCAAAAGTAAAATATGGATGTGCATGTTCTGCACTCCTGGTTATCATGGGATGTTTCACATGACATGAAAAGCAGAGCAGAGTTAGTCATGTGAGAATCTCTGCTGCTTTCTCTCTATGCTTCACTGCTTCTTGTCTCTGTCTCTGAAAGCTGTACACAGCCTTTGAACACCCAGAGCAGTGTGCTCAAATAAGAAAAGATAAACTCTTAAATGAATATATGGAAACAATCAGCAAGTATGAAAACTTAATTTCATAAAGCAGAGGTTTAGATGGGATATATTGATTGGATTTTTAAAAAAATTGATATTTAGACAAATACTGATTTTTTGTTCATTTTTTTTTAATGCAGGCAGCATAAAAGGCATTAAAATTAGGCATTTATTAGAAAACTGTAAGGCACGGTATAAAAAAAAATCTACGTGCCATTATTAAAGAAAATTTCACTTCATGCTTATCTTCATTTAATTTGTCTATAATCCCAAACATATTAGAGAACTGAGTAGATGAGGAATTGTCTAGGCTTGAGATTATAGTAAAAATAGGGGGCATGAAAAGTCAGGAAATGCTTTTGGCAGGAGATGCAGAGATGATTTTCAAAGAAGGGAAAGATAGTTTTACTGGAAACAAGGAAAAGAGGGCATATACTCAAAGGTTGTAATTGACACATAATTTAAATTGTTTTGGTTTGTTTGCATGTTGTATTGCTGTTTATACACAAGTCAGGATCTGGAAGAAGGGGGCTTTGAGATAAAGAGCTAAGTTTCTGTTTGAAAATAATGAAAGAGAATACTCAAAAATGAGTTTAAAAATGTAAAATGGATACTTGATATTTCATATATTCCACATCCTCTTTTAAGCTATAACTAATAGAACTGAAGTCTGTCTGAAGTTGGTGACATGGCATACACCAGTTTAAGCTTTTCCAAGAGTTTCCATACTTTAGTTTTAGATACTAAGAAATGAATTACTGTTTTTACTGTACTTAATGAGTTGAATGAAATTAAAAACCAGTTATGCAGCTTCTGAAATTAGTAGGCTTAGACACACTTGCTTTCACACAGAGAGTCATAATGAAAAGCAAAGAAATTTCATATCGTGAATGAGATTCAACCTGTTATGTTTAATTGAAATATATTTCAATGACATAGCTAACAAAATTTTCAAACAGTGCCAGTTCAGTTTCATATTATTGACTATTTTTAGCCATCATCACAAATTAATTTAACATTTTCCGGCACTAATAGTGGATATTCTAAAGTTTTACATATACTTTGGAATAAAGATATAATTTTCAAGTAAGAGTCGAGGATTAAATATCAAGGCTAAGTAAAATATATGGTTTTGTTCGATGACATTGTAAAGCTCAGTGGTTTGTTGATATTTTATCCTTTCATGTTTTCCATGTTGATTTTTTTTAAATTTTCAATTTATTGGGCTAATAGCTTCCCTTGGTACTTAACAAAGTCTGTTAAAAGTTCTAGAGCAGAGACTGAACATCATTATTTTCCCCTGATGTATTATTACATCAGGGAAATATTACATTTCACACTCCTTTTTCTCCATATGCAGCCTGTTGTAATGAAGGCTGATCCTGACAAGTTTCTTCCTGTTAATTGCTTTGTTTATTAAAAAACCAGAGGTCATAGACTACCTGTTACTGGGCAGAAACCTCTGTGACAAAAGTTATTAAATAATATGAAATATAAAATCAAGAAGGGTGAGGCTGAAGAAGATGCTCCAAAGAGATCTCTTACTGTGATTCCAATGCTGTATGAGAGAAACTCCTGATGACAAAGTGAAACTATGCCAGCTTTATAAATCTGTATTTTTAGATCTTCTTTGCTTATTTTATAGATATAATTTTGTTTCTGTTGTCTGAGGTATACAGATGAGCCTGTGGAACGCTCTTTTCTCCACATTATCCACAAATATTATAGGAGAAAATGTGATCAAATCTTTAAGCAATCTTTAAGCACAGTTGCTGGGTTTTTTTAAGTAATTGTATCTTATTTAGTAATTTTATCAGTGCTGTCATTGATGATCTCTTTGTTACTCTTGTCCTAGATTTTCACACACTGAAAATTCTTTGGGCTGGTTCTTAGAATTAAAACAGAATTACACACATGTCCTACCAAACAAACAAAGGAAAAAAACACTGCTCACCACCTTGGATCTTTAAAATTCACAGCTAGTGACTCTAGAAAGAAAGATTTTGAAGTCTTTTCCTTTTTGGATTTTCCTTGGTCATTAGACCACCAAATACATTTTTTATTTCTCATCTTTTCTTTTTTTCATCCTTTTCATTGCTATTCCCAGATTTCATTTTGTTTTTAATTTAAATATAATTTTTTCTTTCCATACATCCAATGGTGCTTTGATCAGTAGTCAGTGTCATCTTAAGATATCTCCTTTTATTTTCTTTTGGACACTTTTTTTTCACACAGAAATTTCTTTTCTCCTTCTCCGTTCTGGTCTGGTTTGGTTTGGTTTTCTGTTTGGTTGGGGTTTTTTGCTTGTTTCTTTTTGGTTATGTTGGGGTTGGTTTTTTTTGTTTGTTTTTTGGGGCTTTTTTGTTAGGTTTGTTTGGTTGTTTTTGTTCACAATTTACACAGAATAAACTACTTTGACTTTCAAATGCCATACTCTCAAATTCTTTCCTGCTTACTCACTTCCTTGGGACAGCTTTGAGATCAGTACATTCTGCTAAGGACCAATCGCAAGTTTGAACATATGGCAACACTTCTAAACTATGCAGATATTCCACTAACCTACTGTTTCTACCAACAATCACTTGTTTATCTCATTTATTTCTATTATATACACTTGTTAAGAAACATCAGGTCCCAAATGTGTGAGTATGTGAAGTAATTCTCATTATTTTCTCATGAGTAAAAACACACCAGCCATCATTCTGCATTGCAGTCTAGAGTAAGGTTTTCTCTATGCTTATCCAATTTTTTAGATGAGCTTAAATACTTGACGCCTAAAATGGAAAAGGTGATAGAGAAATTATTATCAATTTTGTGGGTTTTATTCTGAGTCACAAAATCTGAAACAAGGAAATGCAGCTTGAACAATTAATAGGCTACCCCATAGAAATTGACTCAATATTGGGTTGAAGGTTTATTTTAAATAATCATGAATGTCTTGTTTTTCTCTTCATGAAGAACTCAGATATTTAAAATTCAGTACAGAAAAATTGATTATCTGCCATATTAAAAAAAAAAATCGGACCAATTTTTTTACAGTTAAATAGCTTTAACCTTACACATGTTTTCAAATATTTTCCTTTAAAAAAATTGCATTTTAGTAATAGGCCTATGATCAAACACAGATTGTGTTATATGAGAAAACAACTTTGATCTTTAAAGTAAAGAATAACAATTCAAATCAAACATTCAATAAAAAAAATTCCTTGATTTGGAGAGTGAAGAAATTGAATATATGATAAACAGCTCATAAAGCTAAGAAAAGAATTAATTTTCCAGAAAATGTGTTTAGAATTTAAACTAATGGCACAGGTAAAAATTCTACTACATTTTTCATTGCTGGAATATTAAAAAACTGCCTTTAACATAACATAATAGCCATTTTTCTTTTAGGTATATATGTATTAGATGGTGAATAAATTAATGTTCACTATTTTACTTATTTCATTATATATTATTATGTTCTTGTCATGGACATTGCAAGTAAGGAAAGGGTACAAAACACAACAGTCCTGTATAGAAATAGTTTACTGCTCCAGCTGATAATGACAAATAACATATTGATAAACATACAGGTTCTGAGCATATTTATTGAAATGGATACCTTATAATTAAATTTAATGGGCATGCCATTTTCAGTGTTTAGATAGTGACTTTGCAGAGAGTAAGATAAAGTACATAAGAAATATACACTTTCTATAAATTATGTTTCCAAGACTGCATTTAGAAAGAGGCACAGTAGAAAATAAAGATGAAGAGATCTTAGTTATGATGAATTATTCATGTTGTTGCAATAGGACAATATTTATTCTCAGTAATACACTTGTACCCCTGGAGATCTGAAATGCATCAAAGCTTGTTTATTGTGGATTTATAATCAGAAAAAATATGAAATATTCTATCACCACAATTATGGAAAATTTCTTCTAAGACGGAGGGGTTGGTTTTTTTTTCGTAAGGAATTCCATTGAAAAAATCAGGCTTATGACAAAACAAAATACTAATCATGACCTAGTTCAGGTTAGAGCTATTAAAATTAAATTTCTCTGTTCTGAATACAAATATATAGCATGTTCAACTTGTCTGAGCAAGGAAAAAATATTTTTGTTTGTTTTTTTAATTCCATGCATCCTAAAAATATATAATTTTTTTCCCAGTGAAACTTCTATAAAATCTGATTTGATTTTATGAGATCAGTCCAGCTGAAGTTGACACAGGTTGTGATGGTGTTCACAGGGGTTCTTGTACTGGGGAAGAGATGAGGATCTTGTATTGGGGAAGAGGATCCTCGTCTCTTCCCCAATACAAGAACCCCTGTGAACATGTTTCAGAAGGCTTGATTTATTATTTTATGATATATATTACATTAAAACTATACTAAAAGAATAGAAGAAAGGATTTCATCAGAAGGCTAGGTAAGAATAGAATAGCAAAGAATGATAACAAAGGTTTGTGGCTCAGACTCTCTGTCCGAGCCAGCTGGGCTGTGATTGGCCATTAATTAGAAACATCCAACATGGGCCAATCACAGATCCACCTGTTGCATTCCACAGCAGCAGATAACCAATGTTTACATTTTGTTCCTGAGGCCTCTCAGCTTCTCAGGAGGAAAAATCCTAAGGAAGGGATTTTTCATAAAAGATGTCTGCGACAGATTCTATGATAGTTATAAACAGTTCATGGATAAAAATAACTAAATTAGAATGCCCTTAATATCTTGCTAAAACTTCCCAGGAAGTAAAAGCTGGAAATACAGAAATTTGCTTGAAATACAGGAATTTATGGGAAATACAAGAAGCTGGAATCTTTCACTGGAAATACAGGAAGTAAAAGGCAAAGGATAAGAGGTTTCTAAGAGAGGGGTCAATAGTTTTATGAAGGCAATTTTGTGACATGTGCATCTGATGTCACTGAATAACTGCAAGAACCCATTTCTGTTCAAGATGCTTTAGTTCTCCTGTGCTCCTTGCTGTAAGGGTGAATGAGTTAATCTCCACCCCGAGTTCACCAGTGAGGAAACAACTTTCCAAGGCAGTGTAAAGTCCTAAAACTGGATATAGGAATTTAGGGTTGGAAGGGAGCTGGGAGATATAAGAATGAAATTCCCTGTGGGGAAGTGCAGGGATTATTTCCTGCAGCAAAAGCATGTTTGGGAATAAAGCCCTCCAGAACAGACTGTTTAGCTGAGGGCTTCTAAGGGACTTCTCATGGCCCTGACCATCTCCATCCTGCAGGATGTCTTAGCACCATTTTGTGACTGCACTGTGAGCCAGCTTGGGAAAGCCACTCAGCTGAAAACATGAGGAGGTCATGGGTGCAGTGGTGAAGAGTTATCGCCAGCTGGGGTCTGTGTACAAATCACAAATGGGACAGGACTACTGTGGAACGTGCCTTGAGCTGTTTTATTTTCCAGCATCAGTCTCATTCCATGGTTATGACAATGAGAAGATGCCAACAGCTCACATCCCAGGCAGCAGAACAAGAACTTAATGTTACAACTTACTTTATAGGTTTTTTGACCAATCACACCAAGCAAAAGCACATTGACAGTAGTTCTATCCAACCACTATAAGCACACGTACCTTTGGTTAAACAATGCTTGCTTATTTCAAATACAATACCTGCTTGTAAGCCTTAAAACACAATGCACAGAGCTCCATTATTAAGCTTCAACCTTCCCAATATCTTGCTAGATAAACTTTTCTGTAGCTTAGAGAGTTATTCTAGACAAGTGTTAATGCACAGACCATTGTTCTATTTGTCCTTGCTTTTCTACTTTTTAAATAATTTTTCTGCTGACCTATCTCATGGCTCCTGCTTAGCTCTAATCACAGTTCTACTGTCTCTGGGGCCTGCCTTTTGCAGCTTTCCCAAAACCCTCTGATTTTGTGGATTCCCACAAAGAGTGTGTGTGTTGGTGGGGGAGGATGACAGTTTTCCAGAAATAACTGGAAAACCAGAAATAACTCCTCGAGCTGTCATTCTATGAAGTCACAGTGGCATTTGTGGTGACAAAAAGGTGATGATGGGTGTGCAAAGCTGGATAGACTTAAATCTGTCTAAATTGCTGGGGCGAAAAGGCAATGAGAAAAAGCTGCAGCAGGTGAGTGATAGCTCCTGTCCATATCACTGCTGCAAACAGAGCTGGATTTGGTCTGCTGCACAGTACCTGACAAGTACTGGGGCCCTCACTACAGTCTCTTTTGGCCACCTTAATTTCTGTTTAAAGTCGTCTTTAGGAACAAAGCATATTCAAGTTCATATTGGGACTATTGGGTTAAAAATATACTGTTGAATTTTGTGGAATACAAAATCTAACAATGAAAGTACTCAAGCATTTTAAAAGTTTGCATCTGAGGTCTCTTTAAAAAAAACCAAAAAACCACCTTTGAAGAGCTTCTCAAAGCAACCCAGGAAAAGAATTCAATATGTGTGGTGTCTCATTTTTTATATGAACTGTATGAACTAGGCCATTGTATCAGATCAGCAGCACACACTCTCAAGACTTCAATCACACAAATGCACCTTTCTTCAAGGCATAAGGAAAAGCCTTTTCAGCATCAGAATCTATCAAACACTAAGTAATCCTGGCTAGAAAACTACAGAATTGAAATTAGCATGTTGAAGGAAGGAGATTAAATTGATATGTATTTACTCAATACAAATCTGGTGCTCAAAACATTCCTTATATGGTTTGGTACTTTTTGTTCTGATCTTTTCCTGAAATGACAAAACTAAAGTAAGCTTTAGAAGGCTTTAGTGAAATTTGACTAGTATGTGCATTTGAAGTTGTCAGTGCAATGTAAGCAGTAAAACCACTACCAAATTGGTTCTGAAATCATGAAACAGAAAATATTACATTTGAAAACCACTGAATTATATTTTTTATAATTGACAATAAGTTGGTGCTGATACCACCAGGACTCCTGAATTCCTAATGTAAAAAAAATAAAATAAAAAAAATCCATGTTTCTTCTTCATCTGTATCACCAATAAAAGCCTGATTTCAGGAAAATCACCATGTAATATGAAATCTTCACAGTCATTTTAATATTACATATGTAATATGTATAATATGTGGGAATCATGTGCATTTACCATCCAATAGGAGAGCGAGTGAGGTAATTTTAAGTTGTTCAGCATTCACAAATTTATAAAAGTGTGGGGAAAAAAAGGAAGGGAGAGTCACATCAAAATTCAATTAGATATGTTTTCTCTCAGAATTTGAACGAAACACTACTGGCTGATTCTGGATTATTTTTGAGGGGTTTTGTAGTAGTAATAATAATAATAACAATTATTATTATTATTATTATTATTACTATTATTATTATTATTATTATTATTATTATTATTATTATTATTATTATTATTATTATTATATTCAAACCCAAGGCATCACTGGACATGGGGCAAGAGAACAGGAGAAGATGAAATGTAATTTAGTGCTGTACTCAAAAGGGTTCTTACTGAATTAAAAAGGTACTGAATATTTTGTCCAAAAAATCAATAAATTGACTTAAGAGCAGAGAATGGAAATATTTTAACATGTACCTTCACACAGGTACACACAAAAGCAGTATGGAAATTAGAGAGGAATCTTTTATGTGAGTTTTTGTCTTACGCTTATAATAGCATTAAGGTCAGAATATTAAACCAAGAATGCTTAAATGCTTAAATTCACTGTCTTACTGATTAAGTTAGATCAAGGAGAATGACAGACATAAGAATACAATTCCAAGAGAGCAAGTGAGGTGTCCAAACCCATAGGCAAAGTTGTAAGAAAAAAGTTAATCAAATTTACAAAAAAACAAAAAAAAAATTAGAAAGAAAGATGCAGAGGGCTGTGTGGAGTGATGGCATATATTATATTAACAAGAAATAAGCATTGTTTCTTTGCATATCAGTGCCAACAATATAAGTCATATCCTAAGGATATCTCAAATGAATTAAAACAAGGAAGCAATGTGGTATAACTTCTACATCTAAGTGAGGCTGATAGAAATAATGTAAATGTTGGTGTGACACCCCAAATACAATGAACAGTTTTTCTAAAGAACATAAATGACTAGACCACCACCTCACCCAAGCCCCCAGTTATGTAGCATGTAATTCTATCTCTGGCCTATGTGTGTTCTGGAAGCTTCTGAGCTTGGCAATCAGAAGACTCTCAGATTTAAAACCTTGAACAATTAAACATCAGAGACATTTATGTGGCTCATAAAAAGAGTACACGATAGATAAGAAATGTTTGTCACATGAACAAAAGACAATGATAGAATGTACTCTGAAAGGCACTATTCTTAGAAAGGGAATGCTTTAAAATTAGAAAGAGATTTTAGAAACCTGAGAAGTAATTATTTTTTTCCTGGACAAAACAACTTTTGTTTGAAAAATCATGCTTACTAAAGGAAATTATTATCTACTTAGTACAAATTAGCAAGGATGGAGCAAGCTTTGGGTTTTTCCACAATCTCACTTCTGCAACATAGCATTCTCACAATAGCTTTCAATTTATATTGGTATTTTTGAGGCTGCTGTTGTCTTACTGAAACTGTCATATTTCTGTTGTCCATGGAACTTGTGCTTCCAGTGGAAATGAGTGTCAAAAGGTTTTTAATTAAGGGGACTAGAAAACATTCATGTTAAACCTCAATTATGTTTACATTTCATTTTGTGGGTTTTTTCTCCTTGCATTATTACTAAATAAGAAAAATACTAATGAGAACAGGAATACCAATATTCCTTTACTTGGATTCTCAGAGCACTACCACCCCTTTTAGAAATTTTTGTCTAATGAGGTGGAACAAAAATAATGCTTTTCTTGAAAGATGAATCTCAAGGAAAGCCCTGTAAAGAAATAGTTTCCTGTGATTCTAAATCGAGTTCTGTGGTTTGGCTTTCCAAACCTATTAAAGTATAACCAAGAGTCATAGAAACCACACTATGCAGACAAGGCATTCAGTTTGCAGTCCTAAATTAGATGTTCTTCTAACTGTTGAAAAAATAACAAAGTATTCCTTTGGTAAATCTGCCATGTGAAATTGTGTGAAATTTCATGTTTATGTTTTCTTGGGTTCCTTATTGTTTTTCCATCTGTTTTTTTGTGGTTCTACTGGATTTCAATGACAAGTGAATAAACTGTGAAAACCTGTGAAATATTTTTTATTCCACGGCTGGCATTTGGAGAATTTCAAATTTTAATGTGATTGTTTGTTCAGTTCCACATTACTCACATTACTGTTGTCATGCCCTGGTCTCTTTGCAAACACTGTTACCTGAAGAGTTGGGCAGAAATTAATCATCCAACACTCCATTTGAATGCTTAACTTAACAGGAGAGGCAGCTGTTCTAGGAAAAGAGAAATACTTGAAAATTGATGTCTTCTGAGGATACAAAGCCTTTGGGGCACCCCTAAGTATTTATAAAGCTTGATTTTTGAGAAAATCCTTTTTTTTTTTTTTTTACAATGAGACCAATTTATATTATATTTTGTATTTGAACAGAAATAAACCAAACAACAAGGTTACTTATTTATGTATTTCAGATGTGGTTGGCATTAAATCACAAAATTTAAATTTCATATAGTAACATAATTTATAATAAATTTGCTTCTCCTACCTTCTCCTTAGGCATAGCACTTGGTCCACACCCACCTATAAAACCCTGATGGGCACCCTCATGACCAAATGCTGCCTGTAGTGGCTGATGAAATTTGGGGAGGAAATGATCAAAGGACTAATGTTGAACCACCCTGTAGTAACAGAGTCAAAGGTAATGGAAGGACAAGGAAAGAAAGGGAAAGAAAATAGAACTGCAAAATTTTTGTCGCATTTGAAAACACCATGAAGACTGGTCATACCTTTATGGAGACTAATAATGGGGTAGTGGGACAAGGAAACAGTGAAGAAAATTAGAAAAGCAAATTATGATGCTCTCCTATATTGCAGGAAACACCTCTGTTGTTGTAAAATCACTACAGAAGAACATTACTTCTAAAACAAAGCTTGTCCATTGTACTGTTAATATTTGAAAAGTTCTCTGAGTAGGTTGAACTGAATCCTACATTATACAACTGATCTTTTCAAGAGAAAATAAGGAATTAGTGGTGATAGGGATTTATACCTCTTGCAAGGGATTTATTATCTGAATAAACTAAGGGTTATGAGGTTTTTGAGAGGATACAGCAGAAGTTCATGTGGGCAACTCTGCGACAATAAGAGCCACAGGTCTCTGAATTTTACACTTCAGCAAAATATCTTTATCTTTTTGTCAATTACCCATCTGCAATCTACACTGTCAATGTATCCAGTCTACTACCAAATTAAATGAACAGGGCTTTTATTTATTATTAAAGTAAGAAGTATGGTCTCTATTTCAAATAACACTTAAATGGGATTTTTTTTCACAGCATCATGAATTGAAAACAAAGCAATTGCTCACAAAATGTGAAAAAAATCCATTTATGTAATTATTAGGAATTCTGCTTCTATATATTCTTACTTATGCTGTTATCAAATAGATTTTTTTTACCAAAACATTTTTTCAAGGATTAAGAAAGGAAAGAAGGCCTGGGTCCCTCAGTGAGTAATTTCATTCGCTGTATAAAGTTGGAATTTAATTTTGTCTTGCAGCTTGAGAGATCTCTGACAAGAAACATTTGATTAGCCAGTTATTGCACAAATGCAAACAAAACATAGTCTCTACTGTCTTACTGCACAAATTAAATCACAAAGGATTACCATTTACCTGGTGTAAAAGAGCAGTGTGAATATCAAAGTTCTGTTCTTTGAAACAGAGTTTGTCTGAAAAGTCATGTAAGGTAAGCTTTTTGTATTTTTTTTTTTGCTCACATTCCTAAACCTCTCCTAGCCCTTCAGCTTTTCTCTAGCAAAGTTTTGTTAGATATTTCTTTATGGCAGAGATTATATGTTTGTAGTGTAGTTAGTATAATAGAATCCTATGCTTAATGGAGCCTAGGTATTGGTGGCCGTCAAGATGTAAAGGTAACAATGTAGTTTTAATATTTTATTTCACAAAACCAGTGAGAATTTACATCATCTCTGAACAGCTACATGTACTAGAAACTGAAAAGATGCACCATAGAATGAGGATGTTTATATATTTATTAAAAAAACTACCACCTGAAAAAAATCCCAGACTGTTCTAACACAGTCTCAGAATCTTCTTTGTGAAATTAAAAGTGAATGAAATGACTAAACTGCAAAGAGGAAAATTAAGGAAAGCAAAAGTATTATTGAACTAATACTGTTCATGGTACTGTGTGTTATAAAATTTGTGGGTTTTTTTCAGTCTAAGTAGCTCAGGCAAAGAAAACCTGCCTCTGTGAGTTTACCAGATAAGAACTTCCAATCAATGTAAATTAAATTTAAGTTCTTTTTAATTTTAAAGTATCTGGGTTAGGTACATCCAGGGCTAACAAAAGGGAGAAGGACGAGCGATGCACAGTATGGAAATGGGTTCCTTGGACGTTACATCTGAGTCAGTCAAGACACATTAACTAATCAAATGTACAGGATATTTCTTGATTAGATGAACTCAAAATTGGTATTAAATTTTAAAATATGAATTGTTGTTTCTCTCTCTTCTATTGTTTATTTTTTATTTACTTAGAACTATGTTTAAAACAAAGGTGAGTACTATGTCTCAAGAATGAAAACCTGGCACATAAAATGCCTAAAGTCAGGCAAGAGTTAGATAAAAACTTGGTTTTCATTAAGCATTCCTAAAGGGGGGGGGGGGGGGGGGGGGAGGGGGAATTCTCGTGCCTCAACAGAGCGAGGTGAAGAAATGTGAGATAGGGAAGAGTGATGCAATGCTTGGACCTTATTGTAGGAGGACACAGTATGGGTAGTGTAGAATGTAATCTTATCCCCCAACGAGTTGCAGCTGGACTCTATTATTAACGATTAAGAGCAGGCTGGATGATAACAGGCAACGCCTGTAGCAAATAAGAAGAAGTGGTATAAAAGAGAGGAGTTAGATGGCTGCTGCAAGGACCAAGCACAGTCAGGGTGTAGAGGAGTTGCCTGTGAGAAACTTTGACGAGGTATGAAACTCTGGCACTATGGAATCCTTGCACCATAATGACAATAGAATTGTTGTATTATATAAGACAACACCTTATTTGTAAACTGCTCTCAGATTTCCTTCACAGAGTCACAGAATATGCTGAGTTGGAAGGGACCCACAAGGATCATCGAGTCCCACTCCTGGCTCTGCATGGACACCAAGTGTCACACCCTGTGCCTGAGAGCGTTGTCTAAACACTTGAACTCTGTCTGTCTTGGTGCTGTGACCACTTCTCTGGGCAGCCTGCTCCAGTGCTCAACCTCTCTCTGGGTGAAGAACCTATTCCTGACATCCAACCTAATCCTCCCCTGACACAGCTTCAGGCTGTTTCCTCAAGTCCTGCCACTGGTCAGGAGAGTGAAGAGATCAGTGCTGGCCCTGCCCCTTCCCCTCCTGATGAAGTTATAACAGCAATGAGCAATGAAGTTATAACAGCGACTCCCCTTAGTCTCCTCCAGGCTGAACAGACCAAACTGTAGGGGATAGAATATAAGAAAATAAAGATAGTGTAGAAAGTGATTTTACCCCAAAGGAGCTGCAGCTGGGCTGATTATCAAATATAAGGAACAGGCCTGAGTTTACCAGGCCACAGCTATAAGCAATGAGAAGAAGAGTGCTATAGAAGAGTGGGGTGGCTGGTTGAGAAGGGAACTGGAGTCAGTTGGCTGCTTTGTGGAGAAGAAAGAGTCAGTGCTCTCAGGAGATGCCCACGAGAAACACCAAGAAGGTGTGAAACTTTTGTGATAAGGAGACAACAGTATGGAACCCCTCTGATAAGATGATGTTACTAAATGACCTCAGCTGCTCCTCATACAACTTCCCCTCAAGGCCCTACACCTTCCTCATGGCCCTCCTTTGGACACTCTCTAATGGCTTCATGTCTTTTTTATATTGTGGCACCCAAAACTCAAGATACACCAATGTATTGTAGGAGCCACATTAAAGAGTCAGAGTTCTTTCTATCAGAATATAACTTTGTGAGTAGCTGGAGGATGTGAAAGTATTTTTTGACTGACAAAGGAGGTTTTAAACATTTTTAGGCCATATCTGTAAATGCTCAGAGTGCAACCCTTAAGGAAGATGCTGTGTTACTTAAGCATCTTTTCAAGTCTTTGCCAATAGTTTAGTAAAAGAGATCCAGAAATTAGTTTCTCAATAACCCAAATATTTAGCTACCATGATTTTAGTTAGGAAGTGATATTTGTTGCAAATATCAGAACTATCAGAAACCAGATAGTCAATTGTTTTTTTAATCTTTATCCATGCCCACTGATTTCTGCATAATTATCCTCTTCATCCTTCAGGTGATACATTCTTTGAAACATTGTTTTTTTTAAATGTTTTTCTTAAAAACTGATAAAGCTGGTTGAGCACAAGCATATTCCTATAATATTTTCTGCCACAGATATCATTTAAAATATTACTTTGTTGACAATGTTATAGTTAACAAGTAAAGTACCTCATTGCATTTTCCCTAGATTAATTTTAGAAACATATTTTTCCAAAGAATGGATATTTTATATTCATTTGAAAACATGGCTAAGAACTTTCATTGAAAGACAGCAAAAAAGATGTTGATGCCTGAATCTTATGAGAAAACAAAAGGAGCAACTTAAGTGATCACTTATAAAATTGTACTTAAATTAAAATCAACAGTGATTTAACACTTTTGATAATTGTGTACATAGAAACTTGAAAACTTAAAAGTCAGTAGATAATTACTCTAAAAGCTCTCTTGCAGTCATAGCTCCCACCAAAAGGAAACCAAGAAGCCCTCAAACTCTATAGAAATTATTGAGTTATTTTTTCCAGGACTTAAAAATCTAAGGACCATAAGGCCTGTGAAAATCTGGGAGAGAGGTGGGTGTTGAGTGGGTGGCTGTGTGGTGTTTATTTTCTATCTGGGCTTAAAACAAAACAAGCCATTTTTTAAAAAGACACAGTATTAAGGCAAAATTAAACAAACAAACAAATAAACAACCCTTGTATAGAGAATATAATAATACCAGAACTCCTCTCATTTATTTCTCCTAAGGAAAGAAATTACATTGTCTTCAAAATCCAATCTGAATAAGGTGCTCATGTGATGAGAATGCAATTGTGATATTGCTAAAAAATACTCTCTGAATCAGAAGTGTTCAGAAAACAAATCAGTTTCATTGCAGTTTTCAATGTTCTTGTTGAAAACAAACCTTTCCAATCCTTCTGTGTTCAATGTGGATGAAGTATTTTTGTGTTTTTCTTTTTTTCTTTTTTTTTTTTTTAGCTCCAGTGGCTCTCTCTGTGTTGTTCCTCAGTCTCCACACAGGCTTGCAGAACAGCAGTGAAGACCATTCTCCTTTCTCTCTGCGTCCTGGGAGGTGGCCCTCTTCTCTTTCTCCAGTTCAACGTGATGCTGTGAATTTCCCTTCCACACTGTGCCTCTGTAAGTCTCCAATTTCATTCCACACTGTCAAATCCCAGTCACCCACAAAGAAAGGCTCTGGTCTCATCCAGTGGTTTGTGATTGACATCCATTTTTACCCCCTGAAGATGGCCTGTGTCACTCTCTGTAATGGTGGGTCATCTACTGCCTAAACCAAATGTCAGGCTGTAATGTGAAACACAGCAGCCTCTCAAATTTTCTTGGACTCTTCATAGAATTTCCAGCACCTTCTTTTGTTGAAAATATTATGACCCTCTCTCAAAGTTATCTTATGCAGTTCTTGGAGTAAAAGAAACTTTAAATATGGTGTTTCAAGCAACCCTGATAAAATGCTTATAAACTGGTTGAGGATAAAAATTTAGGAAGTTTTAAGTTATCTTAATTTCTCTAATCAAGATAAAACAAGGTCTGAGGAATCAGAAGATGGAGAAATAAAGACTCATAGAATAGAAACCTCTTGAGACAAACATGTTAACAGCTTTTTTTTCCTACCACTTACCATTTGGAGACTTCTTCCTAGATGGTATTTCAATCAATTCAGTGTTGAAATACTAAACTTAGGCCTTACAGATTACAAGAAATTTGGCTGGTATAATTTAATTTTATGAAGTTATTTTAGATCCACAAAGGACATAGAAAAATTAGAAGAAACTATATATGGCCATAAGAGGAAAATTTTTTATCAGCTCTTAACTCTATAGTGTGCTTGCATGTCTGATACTTCTGGAACCAGTCCTGAGTGATAGTTTCATTGCTGCTCTCAAGACAGCAATTAATTACAGCAGACTGACAATCCTGAAACTAATGCACACAGTATGCTTGATATTTAGGCAGAAATTCCTCCTCATGTCTATGTACAACTACAATGAAAGCCCCATTGTTGTTTACAGAAACTTATCTTTTAGATTATACATGTAATATTTCAATGATGCAAGGGGAAAAATCAAAGCTATGTTTGAATGCTGCTTAAAAATGAAGACTGCAGTATTTAGTGGTCAAAATTGTTTTATTTGATTCTATCTTCCATCTTTGGTTGTGTATTTATCTCATGTGAGGAAAAAGCTAAAAAAGATTTTGAAAAAAACCTGAACTGCTTATCTCATGAAAAGAAATATGAAAGTCTTTCTGTACCTTAACTGAGTCATTCATTGCAACAGAAACAAATTGTTAATTTTTTTTTGTCTTGGGTATAATTTTCATAGGTGGCATAGACAATAACATCAAAATGGAAGGAGTATGAAACTGCTTAAATAAGTGTGTCAGAGTTCCACACATTAGCTGATTTGAAGGTCTAAAATGAGAATTAAGTTCACTGTGTGCTGGACTGGCTTTAAAAAGTGTACATTTTAAGATTAGTTTCTTAGGTTCAGATCTTAATATCTTTGAATGACTTGATGTTCAAGACAGATGTTCAAGTACTGATTTACATTGATTTGGAAAGGAGAAGTATTAATTTGAGTGAGAGCTGCTTTGTATTCAGCTGCTGTTTAATTAAGCATATCTATGCATACATTATCCATAAGGAAACCTCCTTAGTTTTAATTTTTTTATATGGATGATTTTTCATATGTATAAAATTCATATATGTGCATACAGATGTGCAAACTTATAGGCATATAACACCTATAAATTTATAAATATGAAAACCAGTAAAGATTTATGAGACCAATTTGAGCTTTTTAAATTATGGTCTGTGCTTTCAAGATTAAAAATAACTCTGATGCAGGCATGTAAAGGAAAGGGTGTCTGTAATGTTATTTTTGCATTGAAGTGAGCAAAGAGAGAGTGTTTATATGAAGATCTTTGTAAAACATATTCTTACCCCTGTGTTATAAGGGTATTTCTGACATCCATTCTATACATGAGAGGTCTAGAATACCTTTATTGCACTGTGATGGAGGCATAGAAAAAGAGTGCCAGGTATATCATTTAACAAGTTTGAAAAATGGACAATAAATAACAGATTTATTGCTCCCACTTTCATTGGTCAAAATAAAGGGGAGTAATTTATGCCTTACTCCCCTGTTGAGCTCTTTCTGCTGCGCTTCATCCATCTCAAATCAGCCTTCACTCATATAAAAAGACTGTCATTTAATTTGAGAAAAAGGATACCTTCATCAGGCTGATTGTATGTTCATCCTTGTTTAATTCCTTATTTCATGTTTATGAGAGGGTAAAAGAAAAAAAAGTAGATATTTATTGTTTAGCAGAAGTTCATTTTCCCCTAAAATAATTCAATTCCTGAGGAACTCAACATTCTAAGGGTATTGTGTGTTTGAAGATAGGGAGGATGGTGGATTCTTTAAAGGGGAAAAAAATCCCCTAGATTATACAGTAACACATTAATCATGATAGACACTTACAAAATGTGTTCCTAAGAGATACATTTGATTTTGCTGAAAGTGAGATCTTATTGCTTGCATCACTGCCATTACAAAGGGAATTCAACTCATTCTTCTAGAATGTAGCATCACTATCTAAAATAATTATTAGTAAGGAATAGCATTGAGATACAATATTTCTTCAGGGCTTGCTTCAAAGAGATTAAATGAGAAAGATTCACGTTACATGCGTAACGGGAGAAGGGATGTGAAACAATACTGTAACAAAATGAATATTTTTTTCTGCTATCTGATGAATAAGTGTGTCAATTAAATATAATAATTAAGAGGAAGAATTGTGCCAAATATGTCTTATATATCAACAGTGCCAAACAAGTAAGAAATAATCAGGTTTTAAGGAAGACAAGCCTGATCTGTATCTACAGCTGAAAGATTGGGTAATTCTTTATGGGAACATCAGGTAGTACATTAGTTACAGTCAGGTGATGGTTCACAGGTAGCCTGCTAGAGAAGGCAACAAAACCTACTGTGTTCATAGAGCAATCCAGAAAAGAAAGTGAATTAACCTTGTGAGCCCTAAAGCTCACTTTTGGCAAAAGCTCTTTTTCCAGTGGTGAACTAGATAAGAGAACAGAGGAATGTTACTCCATCTTCACCTGCTGAGTTTGGTGGGTGAATGAATATATAGAAAGGCAGGAGGGAAGGTTAATTATGCTACTACACTGTTCTTAGCCTTGTGCTCCCCTTTTTTTGGGGCAAGATAGACAATAAAAATAAAGTTGTCCTGTAAACCGGAACTAAAAAGTGATAAAAAGCAGCAAAAAAGGGGACATCTCCTCTCACTTCACATCCCCATTTTCTTGCATGGGTGTATTTGTTTTTTTCTTTTTTAAGCAAGCTATTTTTCATTTATTTTTTGAGTTAAGATAAAGTCTTGAGACAAGACTCAAAACCTTTAGTTTCACTTTTTGAGAAGTTGATCATAATTGGTTTGCTCTTCCTAGGTTGGAATCTCCTGCCATTATGCACTAACTACTTCATGGATGGGTGAAGGTTATTTAAAAGTGGAAATCTCAAAAAAGATTGTAATGAGAAAAGGAAAGAAAGTGAAAGAATAATTTTCCTAATTTTTAATTATTTAAAGAACTTAGACCTGGGAATTTTTTTCTTACATCTTTATTTTTTTTTTTAATCTTTAGATTAGAATACCTCCTTATTAAAAACAAGGGGCCATTTAACTCCTATCAAATAGCCTTTAAAGTACATTCCATGCTAGATACAGAGATAATTTTGAAGAAACAAACCTGTTCTTTAAATCAAGCTCAGGAAAATGTTTGTAGTCTTGTACTGTTTGTGAGCCTCTTTCTCTGACAGCTGGTCTGCTCTACAACTCATTGAAAAAGCAGTGTATGGAAAAGTACAGTGAACTGCCCAGAAGAGCTGTCAAAAGAAAAGTCTAGCAATATGTATGAAGCAGAATATATTCCAGTGATACTCTTTTTTTTAATAGGAAAACAAAGGAAAAATCAAAGCTCGCCTCTACATCCTTATTTCTTTTTCTTTTTTTACTCTTCAAAGCATGACACATATATTTGAGAAATTTCCTGCTTTTTCTTATTCCCCATTTTCCTTCATACAGGTATCATGAAAAGGCTTGAACTTTAGGAATACTACAAATTTTAGGCAAATATGTTTTGCCTAAAGAAAGATTTTGGAAGCTTGTCTAGGAAGCGTAACTACTGAGTCATTTTTGAAGGTCAGCTCTGAATTTATTGTGCTCCTTTCAGGCTTTCTTAGTGCTGTAGTTACAGTTGCATAAACAGACCAATATGTAATGGATTTTCAGGAAGGGAGACTGTTATCTTGAATACTGATTTAGGAAATGTCCTAAAGGTTCTAGTTATATATATTGCTGTTGAAATTCTGTTTTGAGAAGGCAAAGGTCAGCCTAAAACTGAAAAGAATGAAATGTTAAGTCAAATTAGGTGGATAGGATATTCTGCTGAGGTGCATAAACAAGCCCATGAGACCTTTAGTGGGATAGAGAACCTACATTTACAGGAAGGAAGTTCACAAATTAGAAATCATTTGGAAGGGGAGGGGCAAGCCATCAGAATGATCAGACAATCAGAAATTCTGATGGCACAAGTTTGAAGAGTTTAATTCTTTTACTCCACTTCATCTGTCCACAGTTATCTTGGAAAGTTTTCTATTCATGGTAGATTAACGTGAGCATGAGGGAAAAAGAGTTTTGACTACAGATAGGTGTTTATTCTGAAGAAAAAGTTTGTAGCAAAATCAAGTGACTGACAACCTAGTGGTTCTCTTGTTAAACTGGAAGTATTATTAAAGGGTTTTTCCAGTGATGGTAATGGATCACAAAGCAAATTCCCCACTAAGCCGAATCCTAATCTGGAAAGTGTATCTTTCTAAAGGTTGTAAGTTCAATCAAAAATGTGATGCAATTTTTATTTTATATGTCCTATGAGGAATCTCAATATTTATTTTAGTAGTCCCTATGAGGCCTAGAACATACAAATCCTTACATAAAATATAATACCATGATTCTGTGCCTATCTACAGTTCATCCAATGTATGGAGATGAATTATATTAATTAAGATCAATTATGAAGATAAAATTAAGAACAAGTAGAACAACTCCAAAGCCCAATTAATCGAGACCTTGATAATATCTGAATTCATCTGTATATGATGCTACAAACATAAGTTGAAAAATATTGTAACACTCCAGGGACCGATTACAGCTGGATAACATTTGCAGTATTGTGAAAAAACAGATTTAAGTGGGGATTTTGAAGTAATACTGAACCTGGGGACATGAACAAGCAATGAAAGCAGTCAAAAAGGACACCTCGGGAAAGAAAAATTAAACAAAAGGTGAGCAAATTCTAGAGAAGTGTCCAGCCTTTATAATACAAGGCAGGAGTAGAAGAAATTAGCATATTGTTTATTTGTATACTTGACAAATAAGAAGGACGCTGATAGTGGATGCATTATCCAGAAATATATTTTCTATTGACTTCTCCTTCTTATCATTGTTTAAGATG